>NC_064434.1:27757504-30157504 GCF_023343835.1 Lagopus muta | reverse complement strand
ACTGTATGACCAGGCAGTAAAAGTAGAATTTGATATATTTTACAGTTGGACAGGAACTTCTGTCATAGCCCTTACCTCAATGTTAAAGTCTGAGATCCAAAAGCAGAAGAGTTGGAGCTAGAAATCACTTCCATTCGAGCAGCTCTCGATCAACATCACATCCAATCTGCTCAGGCACTGCTAATTTCCTTAACTTGGTCTTTATTAGCATTTGGAGGAATTTAGATGCTGGGGTCCTAAATGTGGATATCTTAACCTGGAACTGAATGCCACCTAAAGTGACCATGCAGGACAGAGCAATGGATGCAGCCAATGGACTTGAGAAGCAAAGCTGTGATGGTGAGACACACGCTATGGAGTGCAACTTCTTGTCTCTTGGCAGCTTCTTGGCCTCTCTTGGGGCCCCCTGCAGAGAGGGAGTTCTGCATGTTTTATTAGAAGATGAGGTCCTAATTAAAAAAAGGGCTTTCATCTTGTAATTGGTGCTGTTCTTAAATAGGGAAGATCGGAATGATGGAGTAAAGCCGAGTAGCATTTCAGAATGTGATTTGTGTCTGAAAAACTGTTTGTTTAAAAATACTGTGCATTTTGTTTTGTTGTTGATGTTGTTCTTTTTGTTTTTTGTAATTTTTAAAACAGAAAAAGATCCTGCAGCTAGCAGCAAGCACATTTCTACAGACCAAGAATACACCATAACAGAAATCAGGCACGTTCAATAAAAGGGAGTGACTAACAGAGTAGTGAGGCCAGATGGAACACATCCAGGAGAGTGGAGGAAAGGGCATATGAGAAGAGACATTTTAACAGCTTCCTGTGAAGTCTCTCTGCAAACAGTGGAGGTGTTGATACATGAGAGAGATGCTGAACTCCAACAGGTGAAACAGGCTGCCAGCAAAGGGTGAGTAGCAGCTTTCAAGTATCCTTTAATAGCAGAAACCAAACCCAATTGTTGTCTGTTTACACAACAGAGTGCTTCTGATACTGAAGCACAGGGCAACATCTATTTATAATCCAAATAAATCTTATGTTCTGGTATTTGGAACTGTCAGCATTCAACATATTGGGAAGCAGCAGCCACAAAGCTGCATTAAAAAATAGCAATTTGAATCTGCATTGCTTCACTCAGTGCATTTTCCCCTTTAGTTTCTGTACAATTATGTCTTGTGCAGGAGAAGCAAATTTCTTTTTAAACATTAGCTCATATGGAGTTCACGGATATCCAGATGGGTTCTTCCTAAGCAGTGCTTTTAATGTCTGTGACCTAAGCTCTCGCTTGACCCTTCATTTATTCCACAAAAATTCAAAATTTCCATGCTCATCAACAGGAGTTTCTTGTGGCAGGTGACAGATACAGAAGAATCAGGGCCTAATGGATGAACCTGTAGCCTGGACTATCCAGCTGCCTGGGGTGCTCCCCGGCCATGTCCTGGCCTCAGTTTTGCCCCTTGCGAATATTCTTTTATTCTTTTGGATAGCAAAAAGCTGTGGTGAGTACCAAAACCTGCCAGCCTGGGTGCTGAGGCACTGGGACTGGGGTGGGAAGAAGAGGAGGTGATGACCATGGAGTGAACCTGCCCTTAAATTTTGTAAAAAGCCGAAAGTCTACATGAAGACATGCTGGAACAGCGGAAGGTTTTTGGGCAAGACTGATGGGGTCTGTAGCTCTGGCAGTCATACGCAGGAAGGAATGTCTCAGTCTACTTCTTCGCTCTCACCCTGAGTTTGCAGAGATGACATTTACACAAACCTTTTTTTTCCATATTAAACCAAGACTATTTTTTGTTGGATCATCAGAAAATATAGATTTCTCTGGTGTTAGGTTGAATTATTTTTCCTCCTAAATCATTTTTCTTTTCAATTAGCAGGTTTATACTCTGTCAGTGACTTATTTCTGATTGGTGTACTCATTGTCCAACTGTAGACAACATACAATTTACTTAATGCAGAGGATCATTTAGTGGGAACCCCTTACCTTTGTGTCTGTGACTGAAACGCAGTAAGATGTAGTGTGACACCTGACATACATTAAGGAAAATTGCACTGGTTTCACAGGGGAGTGAAGATCAGGATCCTGTTGTGGACCAATGAATCAGCTTCTTTGAGATGAAGCATCTTGGTTTAGGGATGTTTTAATATGAAATGCATTTTGGTATATATAGAAAGGACTATACAATTATTGCATCTATTTTTTAAATTAATTTTAGTACTCAAGTTTTGATATTAAAAAAAATGACTGCCTACAGATTAGCTGGCTTTCATAATACTCCCAAATCACATCAAGAAGCCCCATTCCCTTCTATTTATACCTCTGCATTTGAATGATTTATTTGCTTTTCCAGTTCTGCTTATTTGGAGCCACAATCTTTCCTTCAGAGCATCACGTGATGGGAAAAAATCAGTTGCAGAAATTAAAGAAATAAACAGTCGCTGAGGAAAACACACCTGGCGAGGCAGAGAATAATTCCATAGCTGTGGCACTCCCCAGGGGCACTGCTTCAGTACATGGGCGGACTTCAGGCAACCAAGTTTTCTCCCAACACTGTTTGTGTAAGAAGCCATTCCTCATTATGAGAGGTCAGATGAGGGCTGCTCTCTGAATACCGCTCTGAAGTGAAATTATCCCAATAAATAAACACCAGGCTGAGTTCCTCTCGTGCCACTGACTGGAAATCTCTCAGGGAAGGCTGGGCCTCTAGGAAGCTGGCTGCTGTATTTTTCCTTCAGAATCTGATGGATGCAGATATAATACTGTGCAATATTAACTTGATGGCTGGTTCAAGAAGGAATAAACAGTACACTGGAAAGTTCTACCTCTGTGTTGTAAGGAAAGAATGAGCCTCCTCAGTGACTGCATTACAGCAATGTCTGATTTCAATATGCTGTAGTGATGGATGCAGTGAGAGAGGCAGAGTACAGGTGGGACAGATGCAGGTAGGTGCCAGAGGGCACTGGTAGCAGCTCGGCCTGCAGGGCAGCACTGAATGCTGTGTCCATGCAGTGTTCAATATTCAAGGAGCAGACACCTTTCTGGACTCTTCCTCTGCGCAGTGCTTATAAGGCTGTACATGTACATAAGAATAAAGCTTCTATCACATTCATGCATAAGAGCAGCTTCAACTGTCAGGAAGCCACAAATTCCAGATCTAGTATGATATCCACATGGAAAACGATATTCAAGGTCCTGAAATGCAGGACGTCCTGTTTTCTTTTGCCCTGGCAACACAGCCTGAGGAAACAAGGAGAGGTGCCAGAAGCACAGAGTAGCCCAGTTCAGTCTAGACCCCAAACCAGTCCAAATTTTCTAAGGAATTCCTGGATTCCTGCAAAATTGCTATTGCATAACCACAAAAGAGACAGGAAGCATTATTAAAAGTATAAATACAAATTAAAGTCTCAATTTTTACACTGAGATTTGACCCAAAGTTTCATTTTATTCAGTTTAAATAGCAAACAAAATGACAGGGCTGGAGTGCATGGTCTTAATGTGTTTAACACTTGTCTAAGAAGCAAGCAGACAGGAGAGTGTTAGTAAATGTTTATGCATTTCAGACATGCCTTCTGCATCACATATTATGCACTCAGCCTATGAATGTACATAGCAACAGAGCTGATTAAAAACAACCATTTTGCCTTTTAATTGCTGTGATATATGGCAACACAGAGCCAAAATGTAGTTGGTTAGTGTGTTTTGCATGTGAATGATCTGAGTGGGAACATGGTCAGTACTGCTGGAAAAAATCATGGAAGAATGAAATCCTGCTGCCCTTGGAATCGATCAGTTATGTGCTCTTGCCTTGAGAGTTATTTTGCTCCAAGAAGTGAAGCAAAGCTGCTCAGCTTGAGGAAAGGGGGAGAGTGCCCTCATCACACCTACATCACTCATCTATATGGTGCCTGCGTGGTCTGCTGATTCCAGTGCCTTCACTCACGTAACTCCAGGTGTAAAACCAGCAGCAAAGCATTTAGATATTTTAAAACAATTTCTCCAAGTGACTCAATTTTTTAATAGAATAATATGCATCATGTTCCATTCCCATAATTTGCATTGATTGATTTCAACAATTAAATGTAAAATCTTGGTCATCCGATGACAGAGAAACCCACAGCACACTGTAAAACTGTCTTGGTGCACAAGCAATAAAAGCACTTCTGCTTTAATTCATCTCCTGTGGAAGGACATTTCATTGTGACCATTCTCCTGGAAGTGCTGTTCCCATGAAATGCCACATTGACATTGATGTTCTTGGTGTGTGATGTGTTTGCTCAGGAAATGAGATGAAAATTAGAACCTCAGAATTAATTTCTTAGAAAACCCATTTTTAAAAATTTTTAAAATTTTTTTTTATTTTTTTATTTTTTTTATGTATCAGCTCTGGGTAGGAAGAAATGAAATTCCCTGAGAAAATGCCAGTGAAGAAAATCTAAGCAGACAGCTGGGCAAGGGGTGAACAGGTCAAGAGTATCTGAGGGTTTATCAGCAGAGATGTTGCTTTTGGGAAGCACGTGTTATCATCACCAGACAGCTGAAGCCATGGCATGTCCCTGAGAGCAGCTGACTCACTTCCAAAGTGTCTGAAAATGTCAGAGCACGTCTTCTGGTTATCACCTTCTTTTCAGCATTCGGGCTGTGATGCTGATTCCTGGACAATTGCAGAGATGAAGGTGGCCAGATTCAGCTCAGGAAGGACACGTCCTCCTGTCCACACATCCTCGATCTCCCAATCCTGAGGAAGGCGCCTGGGAGCCGTCCTTCCACACATTACCGGCTCCTGCTATCGGCCACTTCCACCCAGATGTGCCCCGTTCCGATCCCTCGGAAGCTCACGTCTGTGCAGAAAGCTGACGTGGGGCCAACACACCGCTGAAATCTCCCAGACCTCTTCCAAACAGGCTCTCTCCACATCAGGGAGGTGTTGGCCTGCTCTTCAATTTTGCATTCAATTTTTCTTTTCCCCTTTGTCTGCTCTTTGCCGTGGCCTTCATTAATCCTTTTTGTTATTGTTGTTATTTTTTCTTTCTTTCTTTCTTATTTATTTCTTTATATTTATTTGTACTTCTCAGCCTGCCCCTTCCTGACCCCCTGCCGCCCCACACCTGCGCTCCGACCCGGGCCGCTCCACGCCGCCGCCGCCGCCAGGGGTCGCCGCCGCCCCGCGGATGGAGCCCCGCGGCATGGGAGGCCGGGTGCGAGGCGGGCTACACTGCCATCATCCTGGCCGCCGCCTCTCCTTTTTCCGCGTCCTTGTGCCGCGGACCCCTTGGTTTTTGGCCACGGGAGTGCTGGAGGAGAACTTTCGCAGGGGTGTGAGCAAGGCCCCCGCGGTGCCCGGTTCCGTGCCTCGAGCAGGCAGCCGGGAGCGGGGAAGCCCCGCGGAGCCCCTCGGCGCGGCGCGCTCCCGGCTCGAGAGGCGCTGCTGGTGTTGGAGGTTCCCGCTGTCGGGCAGTGAGAGGGGTTCGCCCCCGGGGCCCCAAACGAACGTGGGAGGAGGTGGGCTAACGCGCGCACGGTATGTGTGTGTAGGATGCTTAGGCTGGAGGGCGAACGCGTCTGGTTGCGTGAAGATGACTATTAATGGGTTATTTGGTGGCTGTATGCCGTGCCGCCCCGAGGTTCCCCGCGGGGACACCCCACGCGCCCGGGGACTCAGATTTTCCACCGCTCGCCCCGTCTCCCCCCGGGCGCGGCGACGGGGCAGGCGGGAGGGGGCGGCGGGACGGCCCCTGCCCCCGGGCGCGCTGCCGCCCGCCTCATGCCGCAGGAATGCGCGGAGGTATGCGCCAGTTTCCAGAAGCGGATCCCCTTCCCTGCTGGAGCGGAGCGGCGCATATATCATCCGGTGGCAGCAGTCCACCTTCCCTGCAGTTTCGTAACCGCTTACGAGGGTAAATTGAGAGTTGGGAACAGCCCTCTATTAAGTAGCAGATTGAAGAGAGACTCTTCCCACTTGGAGAAGGCGAGTCTTCCCCGACGGACCCCTCGCGTCGGGAGCTACAGTCATCGAGGCGTCTCCCCCGCGCCCGGCTGCTGCCTCCGCTCCTCCTTCGCCGCCGCTGCTACGCGCCGCTCCCTCCACCAGGTGCCCCCGGAGCTTCATCCTTTCTCCTCCTCCCTCTCTCCAGGTCCGACGGCCACTGCTACGGGCACCGCCACCGACCCGGAGCCCCGCAGCCCCCCGGAGGTCGGTGCTGCCGGCAGCGGGGCTCTGCCCTCCTCCCGCACCCCGCACGGCGCTTTGAGTGCGGCGGCAGCAGGGGCTGGGAGCGTGTGCCGGGGGCTGCCCGGCGCCGGGATCTCCGTCCCCTCGGGGGATGCCCGGGCAGTGGCTGCCGGGGATCGCTCTCCGCCTCTCCCGTGCTGTTTGCAGATCTCCGGCATTCTTTCTCCTTCCAGTTTTTATGTCTTTTGACCCATCTACTGGGTTCTCCTGTTTGTTTCTTTGTTTCTTAGAGGGTGTGTGTATATGTATGTAAAGCATGAAAATAGTAAATTTCGCTCGCTGCATCGTTTGGAAATACTATGGCTAACCTTTGTGGGTTTGAATTAGCGTGAGATCAGACTGCTACTGGTGAAAGCCCGGTATTAGAGCGGTTTCAAGATAAAAGCTGTGGTGGTGCTGCGAAGGCGGCTTTTGGCCATGCTCAGCCCGCACAGGGAGCTCTCCCTGCAGCCTGCAGGCTTGCTTTCACACGTCCAGATTTGAGAGAAAGAAACGGAGTGTTTCAATGCGGGCGATGGGTGTTTGGATGAGAAGTTTTATTGCACAAAAGAAAGATGTAGACCGGGAGCAGTAGACTTGCAGCAGCAATGAGCTCCGAGGTGCCGCTGCGAGATGATTGATTTCTGTTGCTCTTCTCAAGGATCAAAAGATGGCACTCCAAGCCCACGCAAGCTTCCCAGGACTAAAGTCCTTTTAAACGCTGGGTTTAGGCGATCCTTAACTCGCTGCACAGTGTGTTAGCTGCACGAGAGGACGGCCGCTTCCCACGCAGAGCGGTGGCAGGATCGCGGAGCTCAGCACTGTTTAATGCCAACCTCGGTGCTTATGTTAGTGTCAGGGACTCGACGCGGTCAGTTTTGCTCTTCTGCTTACGCACTGGAGGTGTCGCTGGACTGAAATGATCGCTTGGTTTTGCTTTGAGCTCGCTCTAATGCTATGCGCAGTTGGCTGAGGCAGCGCACCCAGCTGCCCTGCAGACGGCCGGCAGAAGCCTTTCAGGCTCAGTGTCAATAACCGGGAAAGGCATGCCTGGATCTCGGTAGCGTTTCCTGGATCTGGCCTATGAATGTGCATTGCTGGCTAGTTCCCTAGGTGGCAGAAGAATATTTTCCCTTTTGGCTGTTTCTGTGGGCTAACGAGTTATGTATTTTTCTTTTGTTTTGCTCTTGGCACCTTCCCGATAAAATCTGTTGCCTAATTGCTTGCGGAGTTCTCTTTCCTCCAGCCTAATTATGATGGATGATATGTGATGCATTTATAGCTTTGTTCAACCAAATTACCCCTCCCTACTTCCTGAGCTAAAAAAACACTTATATGCCTGTGCAAGGAGGGGCATGCATACTAGCCCTTACTTAAAAGAAAAATCATTTGTAAGTTTTGCTGGAGGAAGTGGGAGCAGTTTGACATGACTTTGAGCAGAGAGAGCTGAAAAGGTAGAGCTGCTTGCATCTAGAAGCTGCTAACCTGGCCCAATCCCACCTATTTTGCTAGACAACCTGCAGGGATTGCAGGACTCTTTGGCCTGCCCGCTCTTTATGGTGTATTTGAAATCTGTTTTCTCTCAGAATTTGTAAATGAATTATCAGATGTTGAAACATCGTGGCTAGACAGACGTGTCAGGTTTCAGCTGTGTTACATACACTTCTGTATAATCTATTTCAGACCTTCGAGAAATGAAGAATAGCACATTCGTAGGCAGAACACTTCAAAAAAAGTTTTATTATGGTTTCCAAATTGCCTTGAGACCACTAAAACCCAGCTAACTAAGTGCTTCAGCAGCTATGAAAAAGGAGCCGAATAAAATCCCCAGCTGAAAGAGACATTTGGTTGATTGAAGGCAGCAGTGACCTCTGAATTAGCTATCATGGCACTCGCGATGAAGTCATGGAGCTCCCTCCTGGCTCCTGCCGTGCGGAGGCGCACAGCTTTGCACGTTAACCCTGGCGAGGTTAAAGCTGTGTGTGCTACCGGGATCAGGAAGGGATCGGTGACAAAAGGCACATTATTGCGAGAATGGACTTGAGTTAGTCATGCAGATCTGTCACAGTTTTGGATCACTTTCAAGTCTAGAGGTTTTAACCTGGTCCCGTGGGTGGGTGCTGGGGATAAGGGAACAAAGTGAAATCTCCCTTCGTCTTTCTTATGTCTCATGAATACACCCACGCAGCCCTCTAATCCATGCATATGATTTCCTTTCTTCCTCTTTTTGCCCCTACTGCTGCAGATTCATTCATGTTGTTGTGAGCTGAAAGGGCAGCCATGAGGACAGCGCTGTGCTCAGCGGTGGCTGCGCTGTGTGCTGCCGCCCTCCTCTCCTCCATCGAGGCTGAAGGTAACCGTTCCCCCCTGCCCCTTTGCGCGGGTGCCCCGTGAGACAACCCACCAGGCCCAAGCTGCCGCCTCCCCTCTCTCTTTTTGAATGTCACTCCTTCACCTTCTCTCTTTCTCTCCTTCAGAGGAACGCCTCTCCTTCTTTGCCCAGCTCCTTCTGTGCTCTGTTTCTCCTGGCTGGTCAGTCAAAATGTAGCTCCCTCTCTCTGTCTCTCTGGTGTGCTGTCCACACCGCTCTGCAGCAGCAACGCCCCAGGGGAATGCAGTGTCCCGAGGAGCCCCGGGCACTGCTGGGGCCACACCACTGTCCTGCGCCTGCTGGAGCCACTGGGCTGTGCAGTTGTGGTTAGTCGCATTGAGCGAGGAAAGGAGAAATCCGCCACCCGACCACCTGCAGCTCTGAAATAAAATGCTCCAACAGAGTCTGGCTCTCCGCGCCTGTTGTGTTATGTTTGGGCTGGCCGCCTTGCCTTCACCCCGCTGGTCTCCTGGCCCCCCATGCTCAGTGGGGCAACCCCTGACTGAGCACTTGGGGCGGTCTTACCTCTCCCCAGGTACTTTGGCCTTTGCGGTGGGCCTGGTATGTGGGACAGCTCTGGGGAGATGTCACTGTATCATGCATCCCATATGCAGCCAAAAGGTGGCCGGGCCTGAGCCAGACCCTGCTGTGCCACTGGGCTCCGAGGCTCTGGCACACCTGTTGTGTCATTGTCCGCAGAGCAGTGGGGAAACACAACGCTCATCGTGGTGTTTCTGCTGCCCTGGGGGACTAGCACAAGTGTGGGATAACCTCCTCCATGTGAGCTGGACAGTAGTAACAGCATTTCTGTTAGCAGTGTCCGCCAAGAGAAATACAAAGATGCAACGTGCAGCTGAACGCAGAAGTGATTTGGTTTGACCTCTGGAACTCAGCTCCATCAATAGGGTGTGCCCTGTGTTTGAACTGGGAAAAACAGAAGCCAGTGTCTGGTAATTCAGTTTTTCCCCTCTTCCTATTTCCATACTGAGCTGAAAAAAATTCTCTGATTTTGGACTGTCACAACTGCCTGCGTCTGGACCTGGCTGCCTTGGGTGATGGCTACTAAAAGTATGGTGTGTGAGAGAGGCCTCTAAGATGTCTCTTCCCACGTCTGCTCTGCTGTCATGGGGCACAGAGGCATAAAAGAGACCATTTTCTGGAAAATATGGCATGTCTGTTGTCAGTACTACATCTGGTCACCCTAGGAGGGGATCAACTCTCTGCTTCCCTCTCATGCTACGTTGTTGTTGGCTGAACAACCAGAAAGGTCATGTAAAGTCTTTTCAGAACTGCATTTCAAATGCAGGACCACTGTGCCAGAGAAAGCAGAGGAAACGTACGGTTTTGATGGAAGAAGGGAGTGGATGTATTTGTGCATGCTTCCCACTTCTAGCAATGAGCTGGTTCAGGGCTTGAGTGATGTTGCTGTTGTGCTGCACTGTTGGTTACATTTAAGGAGTGAGCTATTTCAAAATGAGTGAAGGCATTTCATTTATGTGGTATGGACTGAAACAGCCACAGTCTGAGGAGTGTTAATGAAAGCTAGAGACACTTGGAGAAGCACACAACTGTTTTGTAAGGATGAAGCTAGTTATATTACCAGTCAAGCTGACTGTTTAGATCTCATTATAAAGTGTGTGCCACTGTTAAACAAAGGAACGGACAAAGCCTGATCTTGTCAATTGTGGAGCACTCCTGATAAGATTTATGCTGCTCTGTGTTTGCAAGCTTGTATTAAATATGGATTAAATAGCTTTGGAGCAACTTCTCATAGCTCCAAAGTTTTGAAGCAAGAGCAGAGAAGTGTCTTTGAGTAGGAAGTACGGTGAGAAATAGCGATGCTGAAAATAGAAATTTCAAATCAGGAATACCTTAGGACTCGCTCTGGTGAGAGCTGCTGATTAAAGCCTTTTTTTTTTCCACTGTGCTTTTTGACTGGGCAATAGGGGCCATTCTTCTGCACTGTTCTAACATTGTGCTTTAATTTTGTACGTTGCATGTCGGATCTTAGTTGCTTAGTTGCTTCTGGTCTCATTCCAACTTAACTTCTGTCTGCTGAACTGACTTTCTCCTACAGATATTTGTCTCTTTAGTCTGTTCCTTCAACTTCCACATCATACTGTGCCAAAATCCTCTTCCTTCCAGTCCTGTCTCAGGCTGCTAGTGCTACATACAGTTGCATGACTGTACTTTATTGCACTTTTTTTTTTTTTAAATTTTTTTTCTTTTATTCCCTTGGCTCCTCCTACAGTGGTTGCAAGAGGTGCAGTTTGAGTTTTCTTTCTGTCAGCTGTGCTCAGGTACTTGGTAGAATGAAAAAGTGAGAGAGGGATAAGGAAGAAGAGCACTTGATGTGGTTAGTGTTGTTGATCTGTGATGGGAATGTGGTGTGAAAGCAAAGGGAAGGAAAAACAATGCTCTCTTTCTTCTGCCTTCCTCCAGCTTCCATTTTTCAGTCTCTCCTGGCAGTAGATCTGGTATTTTTTTCTGAAAGTGGTGTTCAGATTCCTAAATACTCCAGGATGAAACTGGTTCTTCATCACAGCTGCTCTGTGAATCTTTCGCAAGAGCAGTGCTCTGATGCTGTTGGCGAGAGAGAGAGGTGCAGTAATGGTGTTAGAGCTTTTCTACAGAGATACAGCAAAGCAAGGGTTTCTCTTTGGATATTTACTGTGGCAGTAGAATGGGTAAAATCAACATATAGTCTGAATGCATTCATGGCATTTCTCTGTGGAAGTTACTTGTTTACTTTGGACAAGTGAGCGGGTACGTTTTCAAGCTCTGTGTTTTTATTTTTACAATGAAATTCTACCTGTTTTAATTTGCAGTCCTTCTGGTCTCTCTCTCTGGCCTTAAGCATCATATGTATGATGCCTTATTTTATGCTTTATTTGTTTCTTGCCATTTCAGTCCAGCACTGCCCAACTACAGTGTAGTTGATGTATGTCCTTGCGTCAAGAATTCTTTCTGACGCACTGTATTTTCCTTCTGTGATCACATACAGCTGGGGGCAAATCTGCGTCCTTCTATTAAAAGATAATGTTTTCATTGTTATAATTGAGCCAAGGTAATTCCTTGCAAGTAACCAGTTTGTTATAATCAGAAGGTAGTGCTATTATGGTGTCCTGGCTTCTGTAGTGTTTGCTACATGCAGGGGAATTGTCGAAGGCACAAAAGGAAGGAAATAATTGGCTCTGCTTAACCACTGAGCACCTGACAGTTCTGACTTTTCAGTGTTTTGGGATTTGGTTCAGACCTGAGAGGTCTTTTTTCTAGAGAATAGGGAAGGAGGGCATCCCTGAGCCCAAGATGACCCAGAATAGATGAAACTTCTAAAGTTGATCACCTAATCAGCTTTGGAATTGGTTGGTGGGACCATTAGTTCATGCCCTTTTGGTGTAGGATTTCTATCCTTTGAGAAATTAGCTGTTGATTTTCAAATTCCTGAAGAGAGAACCATTTAGACGGAAGTGTGAAGGCGTGTTTTGTATATGGATGATGCTGACTACAAATTCTTGCTTTTTCCCACTTCTAATTAGAATTAGAAGCAAAGCGTACATGTGAGTTTATGTATATACACACATACACACACATACATATGAACAAACATGCCAAAATTTGGTAAATATTTATGCATGTATTGTGTATATATATATATATTATAGTTATTTGTTTCATTACATTTAAATGCGTATACTTATATGTACAAAGAATGTATACATATTTAAATGATTTTCTTTCAAAATACACTTACATGAGCTGCATATCTTGTATTTTGAATAAATTTCACCTATAGTGTAAAATTTTTTAAAAAAGCAGATCTACAGGAGACACTTTATGTACTGTTGGCAGTGAGTATCTTGCAAGGCTAAGAAGCTATTCACTTCTACACTGACAGGCTGTAACTCATTCCTTCTCCTATTCATATTAGCAAGATGAACTTCAAAGGACCTTGACTGGGGTTGTGATCTAGTTAGCTGTGTCAAATTTGTGCCAAGTATGAAGAAAACATTACATGAAGAGTTTGGGCCTCTTCCAGCCTCAGCAGGGCTTATCTCAATGAGACCATGAGTGGCCTTATTCTTCAGCTACCATGGCCTGTATGCTATTTTAACAAGAACTAGTATGTTATTTTTCATGCTAATTAGCAGCAATTTTTTTCAGTGTTGGAATGACAGTTTTTGTGCCACATAAGGGTTGTGGAGTGCAGCTACTTCCAAGTTATATTACTTTTAAGATTGGTTATAGATCTGAATTGCTTGATCTGCTGATTATATTTTTCTTCTATCTTATTAAGATGCTTGTTGGGATGTTCTAGCAGTCACATATGTTGTCTATAGAAAACTGTAGACTTCTGGTCTGTTGATAAATCAATGTGTATTATCTGTTGAGTAATACAAGCTAGTCTAAGACATACATAAATAACATACTTTGCTCTATACATTTTTCTCTTTTTTGCAGAAAATATACTGCTGTATTATATGCATATAATGGAAGGAGTGAATGAAGTATGTCTAATTTTTTTTTTCTTTTGTGGTCTGTAAGATAGGATATGCAATCAAGGAAGCTGTCATGTCATAGTTCTAAGAGTGGTGAGAGTTAACACTGTGTAAACATTAAAAATTTATACTGTCATAGAGCAAGTTAAGATTTTACTGAACTGGAATGCTGTAGTGGAGCCCTACATTTCTGTGCAGCAGCAGTGGGATCACTGTATGAAGGGAATAGTACGATATTGTCACGTGTTACAATCACAGTCTTGTACCTTGATATGTCAGAGAGAAGTTTGTCCTAGATTTTGATATAGCAGGGCTGGACAGACTGTCACTACACTTTACACATGTGCACAGCTTCATTTGGGCTAGTAGTCTTATGTCAAGACTGCTTGCTCAGGTAAGGCTTAAGCCTTTGTAAAATGGAGTTTTAAGGGCTGTTCCTGCAATGGGGCAAAGTCCCACTAGACCAAGGGCCACTTAGTTCCTGGTCTGATTTCATAAGAAGAATTTTGTGGAGGGCTGGTGGAATTGCCCTTTTTGATGATGACAGTAAGATATTTACCCTCTAATTGTTTTGATGTACTTCAGATTGACTTGCACCTCTGTCATATGACCGTGCTTTGATCTTGATCCCACAGCCAGTTTCACATGGATGAAATTCAATCCATGTGAAAGACAGTGGATGTTGTAGAGGTTCTATGTGAGTATCGAAAGCTTGCAGGCCGTCCAGAAGACATTTTGACAACACTGGATTCAAACTCGCTTTCCTTCACTCAAACAAATTTCCTTTTTGGATTTCCATGGAAGAAACACGCAGTGATTTAATTTTTTGAGCCAACCATATGCTGAGGATGAGCAGATTAAAAGTGCAACAAAAGAGATTGGGCTTAGGTATTGGGAACAACTTTATGAGGACAGAGGAATTAAGGCACTGAAGTAATTTCTGTGGGAAGCGGGCAATTTTGCCAATGGTGGAAGTCTCAAAATGTGATCTGAGCACCATGTCAAGAATGACGTGGGATGGCTGACCGTGTCTTGGCCATGGGAACGACTAGGGGACTTTCTGATGTCCCCTGCAAAACTGCTGTTCTATAAAGCTGCGAATAGCTGAATGAATGGATATGTTAATTATATATTGATGCACTGTTCTTTTCAACTGCCAAGATCCACATCTGAATTTTTATAAAATGGATCAAAATCCTTTAAAATGTTCAAGACTTTTCCTCACAGTCAGTTTTTTCAGTTTATCTGGAATCCGGTCATTTGGATATCAACAAGTTGGGCTGCTGCTATCCTTCAGCAGCTAAAGCCTAAAGTCTCTGCTGCAACATACCAATTTACTTGCAAGGTTGGTGGTGCTATTTTTTCCATGTACTGATCTTTTTTTTTTTAAAGCATGCTCAGGTCAGTTGTCTCTGCCTTTGCATTAAATTTGTCCTGAGCCATTGCTACTGAAACAATATTTTATAATGATATTCTTATTTATTACCTGAATGTATTGTACTATTAACATGTGTTGCATGATTTTGATACTAAGAGACTAGCCTGCAATCTCTAGCATTGTGGTACTCATAAAATGAATGATAGATAAAATGTGCATGCACATTTTAATGGTCTAATCTCACTGCCTGTGTATGGATAATAGGAAAAATAACAATTACTTCAATACTAGTTATCTATTTTATCAGTATTACAAAGCCATATTATCCTATGGTTGGAAATAACAGTAAATTAAAAGAGAAAAGAAGACCTACAAAATTGGTTATGATTTCATTTTTTTATCTCAGTCTTATTGCAATTGGATGGTGTCTTTTCATAAGTATATGTTTTAGCATTTATTTCTTGATCAGCTCTTTAAATTAGGCTCCAAAGCAAGACAAAAGTCTTATTTGAGTTATAATGGAGATCTTCTGTGAAATGAAGAAGATCTGTCAATTAAGAATGCCTGCAAAATGGTCTGCAGTAGTAAAGGAAAGTATGGCTGAATCTCATCTTACTTTGTAGACCTATTTAAACAATAATATATAATACACCTACCATGCACTGACAGTGAGTCAGTAAAATATTGCATGAGTAAGCATGACATTTTTACAAAGAGAATATCATTATAAAATATTTATGAAATGTCTTTGTGTAATGAACCTTGTACATGGAGGCTTTTGTCCATTGTGGGAAGCTAAAGAAATAATAATCAACATCTCATTTACATATGCATGATGCTGCAAAATAGCATACGTAAACTATTTCTTTCTGTACTGTTCAATTACTTCTGTCATCAGCTCCTACAAGATTTATTTGCAGTCATTTGTTTGGATCATTGGTGCCCTCTTTGCTGTTCTCTATAGATTCCGTAAAATGAATGTCCATAAAAATACTTTGATGTTGTCTTTTCATAATTAACCATTGTGTTGTATGGAACCATACTGGCATTTTATGTTAAAATGCCACTAGTAGTATGGGTACACCTGCTGCAAGCGGAACATGAAAACATTAGTTTACACCTTTGAATTTTTACAGTAATGTGGTGTAAACATATAGAATCTTATTTTTATGAGCTCTCACGTCGGCTCAAATATGTCAACAAATTCCAACCATTACTAACCTCGTTTATCCACCCTTAGTTCCTCCATTCTTTGCAGCCATATGCAAAGTATGTCACTGTAGAGGCTTCTAGGAACCAAGGGGTGGAGCTCTCCCTATTCTGAAATAAAATGATACATCAGTATATCATTATTACTGATATACATTTTACATGCATATTCTTATCTAGACCCTAGCAGAAATTGTTTTACTGAGCCAATTTGAACAAATGGCCAATTTGTTTTCCCTGTATTCTTAAAATTTTTTTTCTCTGCCAAGTTTCTAGATTCAGTGAAATTGATAAGAAATATGGCTGTGCAGAGACTATGCTCAAAAGCGGATCAATTCTTTGATGTCTAATTAAGAAGAGTACTGTGTTCTCTCAGTGTTCTAAATGATCTCTTGGTATTGTGAGCAGGTTGTGATTTGGCATGCTTGTACGGATTGCACCCAGCATGTACAGAAATTCCTTTTAATTGTTATGTGAAATGTTTGCATATGTGGTGATTATCTGTGAACTCATTGTATATGTATCCAAATGTGTTTTCTATTGTGCTTGATTTTGCTGGCCATTCTTGAATGTCTTGGCAACTCAAGAAACGTACATTCTGTGCTGTCCTCTGTAACGCGTATACTCTTTGATGTTGTGTCATATTTTGTCAGCTTTTGTTTTACTCTTTTTCCAACAACATATCTTTATATTTGTTGGAAACAAATTTATGCAAAGACAATTTTAGTAAGCTTTGCTCAACATTATTTTATTTTTTCATTTGCCAAAGATTGTTCAAATGTTTAAACGTCCACCTGGTATAAATCTTTTGCAGTTAATCCACCGTCAGACTTGAATTTTACAATTATAGATGAACATAATGTTCAAATGTCATGGAAAAGGCCACCAGATGAAATAGTGGGTTACAGGATAACTGTGGTTCCTACAAATGGTGAGTTCAATAAAATTTTATTACTTGGTTTTTGGAAAACCTGAGTACTTTTTTTACTTGTATCCAAGTTAGGTATGAAAACAGTGAGTGACGTCTTTCTGAAGATTGAGTAGCAGCAAAGGGCATACACAAAAGAGCAGAGACTGTTCCTAATTAGAGTATTTCTTTCCTTAGTATTTACCATGTGTGGACTGCAATTAATAAGTTTTGGTTTCTTTTCCTTTGCAAGGAACAAGAAGGTAAAGTCCTCACTGTGTTCCCCCTTTATGCCTTTACCTTAAAGTTAGGGAATTGTATTGGTCTTCTTTCAAGCCCGTCTCCCAAAGGAAGTATTACATGTGTCAGATAACGATGCAGTGATGTCATGTAACTTCCATAACATGGCCATAATAATGGTTGTGTAAGACACTTGTTATTCTGTTTCACTTTGAGAAATAATCTGTGAGAATCTGGATTGGAACTGGACCATAATTTGTTAAATTATAGTACATTTTGTATGTATATTTTTGTCTTAGTCTCAGCTGAAATGAAATTGCTTTCTTCCAGGTATCTGGTATGATGCTATATTTTGTTCTTGGAGAAAAATAATATTGATAACACGCTGAGGTTTATAGTTGCTGCTGAGCAGTACAGAGCCAGGGCTATTCATAGTGAAGGGCCCAAGGAGCTGGAAGGGAACAGAATTAGGACAGCTGACTTAAACTGACAGAAGTGATATTTCATACCATATGACATCATGAGGAAAGAGTTTTGAAGTGGGTAGGAGTACATCTTGCTATCTTTTACTGCTCAGGGGGCTACCTCAGCATTGGTTGGGTGGTGGTGAGCAATTGCTTGTGCATCACTTGTTATGCATATTTGTCAAAATTATTATCCTTTTCTTTTTCTCTTCTTAGTAATTTTTTTTTCTCAACTCACAAGTTCTACTTAGTTTTTTTCCCAATTCTCTTACCCATCCCACTGGGAAGTGGGGAGAGTGAGCAAAAAGCAGTGTAGTGCTGAGCCACCTGTGGAGTTAAACCACAATTTTAAATTTCAAATTTCCTGGAATTTATTAAACATTTCAGTAATTTTTTCAGTACTGAAAACAACTTAATTGGAAGTTTCATATTTCAAAATACTTAAGGAAAGCAGAATTGTATCATTGTAAAATTGTCATTGGATGTTTAGATAGATTATTCTCTGTTGTATTTTTTTAAATAATCTTGCCATTGATATTACTGGATTTAAACACTGCATTAACTGTTTTATATATTTGTTGCAGATGGACCGACTAAAGAATTTACTCTTTCACCTAGCACAACCCAAACTGTCTTATCAGATCTTATACCTGATATAGAGTATGTTGTATCAATAGCTTCATATGATGAGGTAGAGGAGAGTCTGCCTGTTTTTGGCCAACTAACAAGTAAGTATATGTAATACAACTTATGGAAGAGAATAGAATACTATAGAGTAGTTCGGAAGGACTTTTGAAGATAATTGAGTGCAACTGCCTGACCAGTTCAGGGCTAACCAAAAGTTAAATCGCGTTATTGAGGGCATTGTCCAAATGCTTATTGACATTTGTCTGGTATGGGGCATCAAACTACCTTGCAAGGAAGCCTATCTCAGTATCTGACCACAGTAAATACATTTTTCCTGTACAGTCTGAACCTCCCCAGGTGCAGCTTTGAGCCGTTCCTGTGTGTCCTGCAATCATTTATAAGGAGCAGAGGCCACCACCTCCCTCTGCTTTCCTTTGGAGCTGCAGAGAGTAATGGGCTTACCTCTCAGCCTTCTTTTCTCCACATTAGACAATCAAAGTGTCCTCAGCTTCTCACAGGACACTCCTTCCAACCCGTTGACCAGATTCCTGGTCCTTCTTTGGACACTTTCATGTATCTTAACATCATTTTCATATTGTGGAGCCCAGAACCCCATATATTCAAAATGAGGCTGCACTAGTGCTAAACTAAGCAGCAAAATCCCCCTCTTTTGACAGGCTGGCTCTGCTGTGTTTAATGCATTCCCAAATGTGGTTTGCTGCCTTTGCTGCCAGGGCATACTGCTGACTCGTATAGAGCCTGATGTCTACCAGTTAGAAAACTGAATAGCAGAACTGACCAGTCATTTACAGAACTTGGCTTTATTCCAGTTCCTCAACAAAATATTGGCACATACCTAAACTCAGATCAGATGTAGCTGCACAAAAAGCGTCTTTTTTTTTTTTTTTTCATTAATTCTTCACAGGATCAAAGATGAAAGGATGCTTGGATATACTGTTTCTGACATCTCATACAGAGTTCTTTGCAGGAGCCCTCTGGTTTTGTTGAACTGGGCCTACTTCCTATTAACTGCGTCCGCATTCAAAGGGAAAGCTGTAATTGGCTTGAGTTAAGAAATGAATCTGTCTGGACTTCCGTGAAGAAAAAACCCACAAAATTATTTTCATTAAACAACAAAATGTGACATTATATACATAAAAATCAAATATAGACTTGTATAGACTTGTATCGTGTATAGTTAATAATTTTAAGTTAACCACAGACACATTGAAGACCTTCTTCAATGGCATGTTTTGTCACATGCCTCAAGCTGCCCAAACAACCACAGGAAAATTACTTACGATGAGTTTCCTAGTGTGTTAGTGAGGAGCAATACTTGTATTTCATCTGTGCATGTTGCAGTGAATTCTATGATTCTGTGGTTGATTTGGGGGATATTACTTGGAAATGTGTGAGTTCCAAATTATTACATTTTTTGTATTTTGTATTGTCCTGAATGCTATGTTGTCAATTCTTCAATTACTTGTGATGCAGTTATAACTTGCCTTTCTGCATTCAGTTTCTGAGGCTTGTCAGATTTGTGCCCCTAATTCCTTACATGTTTTTTTTTTAATTTTTATTTTAACAAATTAACCTAATTTCCTTTATTAATCCTACCTATGTTGTATTTTGTGCAGTTCAGACAGGTGGTCCGGGCATACCAGAGGAAAAGAAGGTTGAAGCTCAAATACAAAGTAAGATGTTTTGTCTATCAGTGTGTCTTGTATTTTGTCTAGTAGATGCTTTGCAGATTTAGTGAGATTTAGTTTCATGGCCTTACAAAGTTAAGCTGTGTTCCTTTGTTACTTAGCAATAAAGTTAAAGCTACCTAGAATTAGAGTTAGGGTAGTATGGTTTGGTTGTGGTTGGACATGATGATCTTCAAGGTCTTTTCCAACCTGAGAAATTCTGAGGAATTCTGTTTCAAAAAATTTTATGTGTAAGTGAGCATCTGCTGTGGGATAACAGATCTTGTGAAATAGTGAGAGGTATCTTAAAACTGATTTTGTATCTGACAGTTCCATTGTGTTAATGGCAGCTAAAAGTCCCTTGTCTTCACCTAGGTGAATAATGCTTCTCTAAGTAAAATAATTCCAGAGAATAATATGAGTCTATTAAAAATCTGTTCATTTTATCTTTTATTCACTATTTCTCTCAGATGTTTCTCACTGATTTGTAAGAATACAATTGCACATCTGCTAACAGTTTTTTGTTTGTTTGTTTTGTATGTGCGTGTGTGTTCCAGAATGCTCCATAAGTGCAATGACAGATTTAGTTTTCCTGGTAGATGGTTCATGGAGTGTAGGGAGAAACAACTTCAGATATATTCTGGACTTCATGGTTGCCCTTGTGTCAGCTTTCGACATTGGGGAAGAAAAGACAAGAGTTGGAGTTGTTCAATACAGTTCAGATACAAGAACAGAGTTCAATTTAAATCAGTATTTCAGAAGAAGTGATCTTCTTGATGCAATTAAAAGGATACCTTATAAAGGTGGCAACACAATGACAGGTATAGATTTCCCTCATATGTGTTTATGCAGCATATAATTCTTATTTTAAATTTGCTTTAAATCTTAGTTCGTTCATGCCTAATAAAAATACAACTTGTCTTTTTTTCAGGTGAAGCTATTGATTATCTGGTTAAAAACACTTTCACTGAGTCAGCTGGAGCAAGAAAAGGCTTTCCCAAAGTAGCAATTGTCATTACGGATGGAAAAGCTCAAGATGAAGTTGAAATTCCTGCAAGAGAGCTTCGCAACATAGGAGTTGAAGTTTTTTCTTTAGGTATGTTTTTGATGAATGAGAGATTAGCTTTCCTAAAGCAGTAAGTTATACGTTTTGCAGATTCTGGTTTTGAAGTTGTGCTATATCCATCTTTTCATATATGTGTGCCTTGAAATGGGCATTTGTAACCTTCAGAATGGAACATACGAGTTGTGTTAACTCGCTAGTAGTTTTGTAGCTCCTATGTGGAGACTAAGAAGGCTGATAAATAGAGTTTGACCCTTAGCCTTATCATATTATTTTCTTAAGTTGAAAATGGAGTGTTACATTGCATTTAGATATTTAGTAGTATGGTTATTGATAATGACATTAGAGAGAACTGAATTTAACTCAACTTTACCTCAATATATTCTGATACTCTATCAGTGCATTCACAGGTGTTTGTATTTTACAGCCACTTAACATGGTCCTGTCTATTGTGACTTCCAGGAATCAAAGCAGCAGATGCAAAAGAACTCAAGCTAATTGCATCTCAGCCTTCACTGAAACATGTGTTCAACGTGGCTAATTTTGATGGAATTGTAGATATACAGAATGAAATTATATTGCAGGTGTGCTCTGGAGTGGATGAACAGCTGGGTGAACTGGTTAGTGGAGAAGAAGGTGAGATACTTTTGTAAATGCATTTACTGTTGTCAGCTCATTCTGATGTGTGTGTGTAAGCAGACTAGCTGTGCTTGCTTTGCTTTGTTTTTTTTTTGTTTTTTTTTGAGTTTGATCCATTGCCTCATTTAGCAAGTGAGAAAAATAGGTTTCAGCTCTGTGCATTTAAATACAGGAGGACAAAATGTAATGCAGTACCTTTGGAATAGCTCCATCATTCTGTAGTTTCAGGGGCAACAAAATGATGATCAGTTATCAGAGGCTCCTACACTCATTTTGAACACCAGCTTCACTTCTATGGAGCAAATGTATGAAAAGGAAAAATCTGGTTGATGTAGGAGCAGAATATTAATGTTAAATGTTAAATAATAAATTGAAGAATCCTGAAAAAAACCAGACATCAAGCTGTATCACTGCAGTTTTCTGTCTGTGTAAGATTCTGAATAAGTAGTTATTTTTTGTACAAAATGGTAGCAGGATGACTCTGCTGTCACGATAATATGCTCAGGTCTGCATTTTTTCAGACCCTTTGCTGTGTTCTTTTGGGTGTTGCTTTCACTTCTGACTGAAATAGGCTTAGAGGAGAAGAACATTTCTTCTGGATCTTCACTAAACTGGTTCCACAAATGCGCTCTTTATATTTTTACCTTCTCTCTGATGCCCCTCATGAAATTTCCTGTAATTCAGTTATGTTTGTTTATGCTAAAAATAGGTGTGATTTTTAAGTAAAGATTAAGCAAGGATGACTGAATTTATTTAGGAAATAAAAATGTACAAATAAATCTGTTTATAATTGCAATTAATAATTTGGGTTTACTTTCAATTTATTTCAGTGGTGGAGCCTGCTTCAAATTTAGTAGCCACTCAGATCTCCTCAAAATCTGTTAGGATCACTTGGGATCCATCCACAAGCCAAATAACTGGCTATCGGATACAGTTCATCCCAATGATAACTGGTGGAAAACAACATGTGCTGAGTGTGGGTCCTCAGACTACTGCTCTGAATGTTAAAGATCTCTCTCCAGACACAGAGTATCAAATTAATGTTTATGCAATGAAAGGACTGACCCCCAGTGAGCCCATAACTATAATGGAAAAAACACAGCAAGTCAAAGTTCAAGTGGGTGAGTTAAGAACTACTGCATTATTTCCAGGCAGGAGCTTTTTGTCTGAACCTCTGATATTTGCTTTAGTGTCATACCTTTACTGTTTATAAGAGCTTTACTTGGAATGGTTTATTTCCTTTATAAACAACTGGATATAATGCATGGACTGCAGATGCAATTGAAATACCATCGTTACTGAATACCTGTTTATAGTGGTGATTCTTTTTCTTTACAGAATGCTCACGTGGTGTGGATGTAAAAGCTGATGTTGTGTTTTTAGTGGATGGCTCCTACAGCATTGGTATCGCCAATTTTGTTAAAGTAAGAGCCTTTTTGGAAGTGTTAGTTAAAAGCTTTGAGATATCGCCTCGAAAAGTACAGATAAGTCTTGTCCAGTACAGCAGAGATCCCCATATGGAGTTTTCTTTGAACAGATACAACAGAGTGGAAGACATAATTCAAGCTATTAACACCTTCCCCTACAGAGGTGGATCTACCAACACAGGCAAAGCGATGACATATGTGAGGGAGAAAGTATTTGTTACCAGCAAAGGATCAAGACCAAATGTGCCAAGAGTCATGATTCTTATCACTGATGGAAAATCATCAGATGCTTTTAAAGAACCTGCAATAAAGCTGAGGGATGCAGATGTAGAAATATTTGCAGTTGGTGTGAAGGATGCAGTGCGTACAGAGTTAGAAGCAATTGCATCACCTCCTGCTGAAACCCATGTTTACACAGTGGAAGATTTTGATGCTTTCCAAAGAATATCATTTGAACTTACACAGTCTGTCTGCCTACGGATTGAGCAGGAACTGGCTGCAATAAGGAAAAAATGTGAGTAAATATTTCCTAGAAAAATATGGAAAATGCAATGAAAAAAAGGTGAAACAATGTCCTGTTGTTGTAGCAGCTACATAAAAGAATTATTGTAGAAATTGACTATCTACAAATAAAAAATGTAATAGCTGGGGTTTGGTTGTAATTTTGATGTATATTAAAAGCAATGGGAGGAAGTAATAAAGAAATGGAGTGGAAAAAAAAAAAGTAGAAATATCTTTCTCCTTCCTAAGTGCTAAGGAACTTCTCAGTGTAGCTTCAGTTAAGTCTCCAGTAAAAGAGTTACTTAGTAAAGTTCATTCTTTAACTGTTCAAAGTGAAGTAGCTAGTCAGAGCTTGTGTTCTAGAATTCTAAAGGCAATGGAGCAATGTAGGCATCTCCGGAAGGTGATCTGATTAATTTTTACGGTAAGATGAACATTCCTAAGAAACTGGCCTTCTGTCTTCCCCAGCTGGAAAGAAGATGGGCTTAAAACAAGGCAATATAAGACAGCTAATGCTAGGTGACGTTAATCTCACTCTAACTATGAAGTCTGAAATAAAGCAGGGCATGAAAGTCTTCACATGTATCCGTACTTGGCAAGCTTGGATACTGTTTACTATTTAAAAAAAATAAATATCTAAATTCTAGCTTTTGTTCAGCTGAAGTTACTTAGGATTAGTTCACTTGCAGTGAGTCCCTGCTTATGTTTATTAGAACACTAATGTTGAATAGTCCCCAGCATTGAAAACTCCACTTTCTTTAAAAATAAGCCTTTTGTTTCAGGATAGCTTTGAGGAACAAACCAGCAAAGCAGCCTTTGTTTTAGAGGGCTCAAGCAGTCTTAACATCCCTACTGTTAGGCTGACTAGGCCTACCAAAACAAGCCCAGGATGTCAGGTTTGTGTTTGTGCCTCATGTCAAGTTCCTTGTTTCCCCTTTGACTCAATTCCTGAAAAAATACTGGGATTTATTTTGTCCTATTTCTAATCTACATTAAAAAACAAACAAACAAAAACCCCTAGGATTCATAGTTCCCACTGAGGGCAAAGTGTTATTGCTGTTCGTGAGACATGTAGAAGAGAGAACCCAGTTTGATTATCACATTCTTTCTTAAATTTTCCAAAATATTTATGTTTTAGGTGAACTGTTCTCATTTGATCTAGAAATCACCGCACTGGTGCTTCTACTCATTGTATAATTTGAGAGATACTAGATACTAGATATGGTATCTGTTGCATGTACAACAAAATATCTTGTCAATTAGAATAAGTTGAATGATCAAGAGACATTTTTCACTGATTTTAGAGATTATGTGTTAAAAATATATATTCTAGCAAGTATGTCTTAGCTGCACGTTTTCATTTTCACACAGCTTACGTTCCTGCAAAGAACATGGTCTTTTCTGATGTAACATCTGACAGTTTCAAAGTGAGCTGGTCTGCGGCTGGATCTGAAGTTTTGTCATATCTCATTAAATATAAAGTAGCGATTGGTGGAGATGAATTCATTGTTTCAGTACCAGCTTCAAGTACTAGCTCAGTTCTCACTAACTTGCTGCCTGAGACTACTTACGCAGTCAGTGTGATTGCTGAATATGAAGATGGCGATGGCCCTCCTTTAGATGGAGAGGAAACCACCTTAGAAGGTAGGCCTGTTTTGTTCTCTGATGTAAAAGAGTCGAATTCCAATGAATAGTTCCAATAAAAATGTGCTTCACTGAGAGAATGTGTATATGGGAAACAACCAGCAAGGGCTGAGAAGCTGTACTGTTATGTGAGATGAGAATACATACTGTTGTCTCTGAGTGCCTTTAATAAAGATACAAAATGCCAACAGAATATCAATGTTTGATTGTTAAGACTGGATTTTATTTTTTCTGAAAAGTGGATGGATGCTTGTTTTCTCTGCAATGGCCTATTTTTAAATAAAGTGTTGTGCTGTAAATAATAAATTCACTGGCATATATTAGTCTTAGTATTCATAGGATGACTGATGCAGAAATGTGTGCGTGTTGAGTTTAATGCCTTTAAGTCAAGCATGTACCTATGTAATTTTCTACAGCTCACATTAACAGAAATTCCATTCTATGTACCATAGGCTTGGAGGGGTTTATGTTCAGCTGTTTTTCATCAGAATCTAATGGATCTAATCCAATAATTCTTACTGATTCAAAACTTCCACTGATGTCAGTGTGACTTTGTAATCAATAGCTGTAAATTTAAGCATGGCAGCTGTACTTTTTTTTTCTTGACAGAGTTGCTAAAATGCATTTCCACTGATTTAAAGGAGAAGGATCACAGTAACTTTTATTTTCTATTCCAGTAGTTAGATACTCAGTCTAGTCTAAACCATGTTTTTGTTTTTGGTTTTTTTTTAATTTTAAAAAATTTTTTTGATATCAATCCACTCTGTTTCCTTATTCCATGCTGTCATTAGTGACCTTTGATGAGCAAAAGCAGCAGCAGCATGGAAAATTTTTAATTGCATTTTCCTCTTAGGTTTGATGTAAATACACATTTATAAAATTGCTTAGTTTGGATGGCAAGTTTGGAAGATACAGATTTCACTGTTGGTGTGCATATTTCCATTATACCAGTCCGAATGTTTTTACCACACAGAACTCTTTCCTTTTCCAAGACAAATTCTTCGCTGATAGAATATGTGGCTTGTGATTGTAAGAGACAGGAGATGGAATAACTTGAATAAAAATAATCAGCGTTCTCATGTTGCAAATGATACATTTTAATGAAATCTTAACATGTCTGAAAAGACTGAGTTCCATAATCACGTAAAGGTCAGCAGCTCTCCATGCAGCAAGTTGGTCCTGATAGCTCTAACACTGACTTAAGTCTTGTAAATAATTTTAAATAATGTTGTATTTCTGATTAGTAAAAAAAAATTCTTCTCTTTAGGAGTGTTAATTGCTCCACTTTTAATAGGTCTGTAACTGAACACTGAAGAACAGTGCTTTAGCATACATTGTTAGCTGAATTATACTTTAGATAGCAAATGATAAAAATTAAAACTTGTCTGAAGGAAAATGCTAACAACTTGCACTGCACTAGATTTTATTGTATGTTGGGATAGACAAGTTCTGCTTTTATGCATCCACCTCAGAAATGACATATGAGTTATAGACTTATATTTTGTCAGGGACTAGACTAAGTTAAATGGCTCACACCACAGTTTTTAATAGCTTCTGGGATAGTGAGCCAATTATTGTATTTGAGATTGCACCTTATGAATTATTATTATTATTTTTTTTCCCTTCTTTTTAACAGTTAAAGGTGCCCCTCGAAACTTAAGGATAACAGATGAAACCACTGATAGCTTTATGGTTGGCTGGACTCCAGCTCCAGGAAATGTTCTAAGGTACAGACTTGTATATAGACCACTTACTGGAGGAGAAAGGAGACAGGTGACTGTCTCAGCAAATGAAAGATCGACCACTCTGCAGAACTTGATTCCAGATACAAGATATGAAGTGTCTGTTATTGCTGAGTATCAGTCTGGGCCCGGCAATGCGCTGAATGGATATGCAAAAACTGATGAAGGTACGTAATCAATGCTATGAATATAGTATGCTTGAGAAAACTTTACTGTGTGTTGACATATTCACACTGAAAAGAGAATGACCTCTTTTGACTATAAATATTATCTCGAATGAGCAAAGAATTATAAAATTACTGAAATCTCATTGAGAGGTGTTAGATGTTCAGTGCCAATAGAATTTATCAGAACCAATATTTGCTTTTCAAATATAGTATATTGAACCTCCAGAACCAACTCTGGCAAGGTAATTTGGACAAAGAGTCTACATTTAAGTTTACTTAGTTTTCCACATGATTGTGTGGTCAGTAATACCAATTATGTTTATTTTCACACCCAGTCTGTGCTTCTGAATGGGAAGCAAGGAACAAATGAAGAATATAATTTACTAAAGTTATTACTGTACCACAAACTTTGGCTTAGACGTAACATTTATGTTCTTTTAACAAGTATCATGCATTATTAAACAAATTCCCAAGAGTACAGAGACATGAATGTCCTGATCATTTGGTGAAGCTTCATTGAGATTTTAATAGATGCCAGAAAAGCTAAAGTCAAAAAGAAATCTGTAGATAACTATAAGGTATTAATTTCACACGTCATTGCTGATCTTTGACTTGATACTGCAGTCAGTGACCTCAGCATGGATCTTGGTGTATTGAAGTTGAGTATGTGTTTGAGTGCTAGTATGTATAAGTGTTCAAGGATTGAGTTTGTGGTTTTCTAGAAAAACAGAAAGAATAAAAACAGCTTTATAGGGCATTTTTGTGTTGAGTTGCATAGAGAATTGTACAACCGTGATTATGATAAAATTATAATATAGCAGTGTTAGTGCAGGCTAATCAGGAATTATTTTCTTCAGCATGAAAATCTATGTTGTGGTGACTTGAAAACTAAACCAAGAAACAAGGTTTGCTTCAATTTGTTTTCAATATCTTTTGTTGAGCAGTCCGGGGAAATCCAAGAAATCTGAGAGTTTCTGATGCTACAACATCAACAATGAAGCTGTCTTGGAGTGCTGCTCCTGGCAAAGTGCAACAGTACTTTATAACTTACACACCAGTCGCAGGAGGTGAAACTAAGGAACTGACTGTGAAAGGTGACACTACATCTAAAGTGCTGAAAGGTTTAGATGAAGCCACTAGGTATGCACTGACTGTGTCTGCCTTGTATGCCTCTGGAGCAGGAGAAGCTCTTTCTGGAGAGGGAGAAACACTCGAAGGTAACTATTGTTTTTGTACAGTTATTCATTTGTATGGATACTGTTTAAGATGTCTTAAAATGTATTATCTTTCTGAGATTTCTGCAGAAGTAAGCACGTAAATGAAAAGTAGGTAAAAAGACATTCAGCAGGGATCTCCTTACATGGATTTACCAAAACTGCGGTTAAAATATCTCATCCTTTTGAAAATTTGTAGAGTTTCTTCTGTATTGAGACTGAAAGATGTTCAGGAACCATTTTTGTATTAGAGTCACAACTTCTTGTCTACACAGAGAAATAAAGAAATAGGTCTTGCTTCTAACTGAGGAATAAGAACCTGGAGTTGAGCATTAGCAGGACGCTGGCAAGTGCCTAAATCAGAGTCAGAGACTTATAAGGAGGGGAGGCTGCTCTCATTCTACTTTCAAGTGGAGAATTTCCCAGACTTGGTCCTTGTGAGCATTCTCAGCGTCATCTGTTAATTGTCAGGGGATAGGAAAGGCTGCCACTTAGGCCATGAAAGGAAGTGGGACTGTGCTCTGCACTGACCAGGTATGTATTGCTAAAATCTTGTATTCCAGCTCTCTAGACACGGTACTTGAAAACATAGATGATTTACATGGAATTAAGATTCTTCCACTGACACTAATGAATTTATAGTAATAATATACTTGACTCTCAGTTTCTCTTCTTCTTTATGGCACAAGTTTAAAAACAAATCAGGAAACCTACTTGAAAAAAAAAGTCAGTTCCAATTCGGGCACTTAATTGAATGCTGAAGTTTGCAGCGTGGAATCTCTACGATTCTTCTGTGATTAATGAAAAAAGACAGATATGTTCAGTAGGCAGGTAGTCCATCTGAGATCTCATTTTCCCTTCAAAGGAATGTTTCTCTGTCCATTGACTATAAAAGGAGCAGTGAGTTGAGCTCTAGTCTCCCAGTACCACCACCTACACATCAGACAACCCAACCCCCCTACTTTCTGTCATCCTGTCTCAGTGGATCAGGCACCTTGGTCAGACCTATTTCTTAATATGGAGCTCTGGAATGAGCAGCTGTGTTCTGAGTTCATGAAATAAACTTAGCTTTTTAATCTGTAAGGCTTGAACAACAGGAAAGTCTTTCAATTCATTGCCTAGAGCTTCAGTTAAAATCTAGTCTAAAAAAAGAAAGAAAGAAAGAAAGAAAGAAATGGGTGAAATACATTGAATTGAAAAAACAGCGCCATCAAAAAAAAACAGAATTGAGTCAGTCTCAGATGAAGACTGTGATGTCCTTTCAGTGCTCCCTCCTGCAGGAGGTCTCTGATTCTCATGTAGACTTCCTACAGACTGCTGTAATAAATTGCTGATAAGAAGAAAAACAATTTGAAAATTGTTTAAAGAGTCAAGGAAATTAGAAGGGTAGTTGTTTGTAGTTCGGTAATAATTTTTAGGCATCCAGATGGAGTTTGAAATGGATGTTGCACCTCAGAAGGACGTGTACTTTCCTTCATGCAACTTAACTGCATTATTTTCTATCAGTTTCTCAGTTGGAAGAAAATCAAATTAAAAATTACGCATACTGTTTAAAACGATATGACTCAAACAAATATTCTTTGAACATTCAGCTGAATTGGAAAACCTTGCTTCTCCAGAAAATGTTACTTTTTGTATTTGAGCAGTCTATTAAGTCTTTCTCAGTTAGATAAATTGTTAGTAAGAGCAAATACAGAATCCAGTAATTATTGAGTGATCAAAGGTAAATAAAGGAATACAAATTTCTTTTTGCATAGCAGTAGAGACTTAAGTTATAATCAGAACCATAGAATGGCTTAAATTTGAAAAGACTTGAAGCCCATGCAGTTCCAACCCCCTGCAGTGGGCAGGGCTTCCCCCCACCAGCTCAGCTGCCCAGAGTGCCATCCAACCTGGCCTTGAACACCGCCAGGGATGGGGCACCCACAGCTCTTTCGGCAGCTCTGCTAGGGCCTCACCATCCTCTCAGTGAAAAATTTTCTCCCTAACATCTACTAGATTAAATAAATTAATTAGATTTAGAGAAATTAGGTATATTAATAAGTAGAAAAATTAATAAGTAAATTAGATTTAGAATTCCTGGGGAGAGCTCTGGAAGGATCAAGTGTTCCTGATGGAACATCCACCTTATATTTCAGCATACTTGCAGTTTCACATAAAATAAAAATATATGAAGTAGGCCAGAAGTCTTTGGAGCTGTCAATAGATATTCTAAAAGGCTGTCAAACTAATGGTATGAAAGAAGGTACTGTTAAAGTACCTATAGGATAGTATGTCACTGTATGGTACTGTCTTACTTCACTGGATGATACAAAGACTAAACTTGTGAGGAAAATCGGACAACTAAGAGTGAACGGATTGGCATTTTGGGAACCAAAAGATAACACCCAAACTTTAAAGCTTAATACTGGAACTCAGTTGAAAATAGAAGTCATATTGCCTATGAAGCTAAGACAAATATGATGGGACTCTGCTGAAAAGTTATTCAGGTCAGTGAACTGAGTACTTGACTAATCATTAGCTGAAATAACTTGTCTGACTGAGGCTGGGAATTGGACAGATCTTACCTCCTGGAGAAATAAACTTATCAACAGTAATGACAAAAAATCTGTGAAAGGAAGCATAAAAAAGTGTTTAGTATTTTGGTTAGTTTTTCCGCGAGCCATAGCATTTAAAAAACAAAATAGCGAGGTAAGTTTTTCATTGCCAATAGCACAGAAGTACTGAGTACTTGGGTATTTTCCTGTATCAGGAATCCCAGTGGGGCTTACTTAATGTCTTCACCATATGAATTCTCTCCAAAGCCATTCAGTCAGATGCCATAGTTGTTGGCTACTTCAGTTTGTCATCATACCAGGAGCTAGGGCTGAGATCGCTTTTCAAACTGGAACAATTGTGAATCTCTTGTATTGATATGTACTCTAAGAGAAGTCAGTTTGAGCACTCTGAACATTTCAGCACTAACAGCAAAGTGAGAATAGAGGATACAGTAGCTTCTCCAGCTAGCATATAGTGAAGTGGCAGGAAATGAAAAATCCTAACTCTCAGATGTTTGTGGAATTTTAGTGAATCACTAAATAGTCCCCTGTGATTAAGGGTGTAGACAAACATTCTTACTGCCTTCAGTAATGATTTATTTTGCTCTGCATGTAGTAAGAGAACTCACATGGGCAGTTACTTTATATCAGTTGCAAGAGTAGCCTTCAGCAGAGAGAGAAAACCTGACTCTTACAGCTGATAATTTTTTAAACTGAATGTGATTTGTGAGAACATGTCTGCCTACAAATTCGGCAAAGGCAGTTACATACGCTGCCTCCAAAGTGTTTTCGAGCAGTTATTAGTTGCTGTTGGAAGTTCCTCCTCTTCCTCTTCTTTGCCCTACGTGGCAATTTGTCAATGCTTTCAGGTGATTTTTCTTCAGGATACCCAACCAAGTCAATCCACACAAACCCAGCATTGTTTGTAGTTTATATTATTTACCAGTTGTGTTCTCTATTTCTCTTTTCATTTTTCTTATGAACTAAGTATATCCTTGCCCTTACTGTTTCTCCACATAAAAGCAAGAGGGCAAATAGGCAAAAGGATCAGATTTTTTTTTTAAACTGTGCATAGACAACACAATATGGACAATTTAGCAAATAAGTGATAAGAAATTGAGGGTGCTGTTCCATACCTTACAAGTATTCAGACAGAGAATAAGTTTATTTCTTCTTTGTCTTACTATAATGGGAAAAGAAAACCGTTTTTTTACTCCTCTCTTAAATGTAAAAAACACTATGCTTTCCTTAAGCAAGACTTCAGGAAACTTAGAGTGCCCTGATCTTTCCTACAGCCTCTTTGAATCACTGGCTGATTTTGTCTGCAGTTATGAAGTAACCACCCAGAGGTGATAATTCTGGAGCTTTATATTTCATACTGCAGTAAACATAACTGCACGTGCAAAAAATGTGCTGTAGAAAGCTCCAGTTTTATACCTGCTCTTTCAAAATTGCATGGTGATCCATCACTGGACAGCTGTGGTTGGAGCCCTTCTATAAAGGTGCCATGGAAAAATTTTCCTCAGACACATTTTGTTGGCTGACATTCCCTCCAGCTCACAAAGATATTGAAACTGCTGAAGTAAATTATATCAGTGCAGGCTGTCATTTGCCATTTGATGGAGCAAGGCTTGTGACAACAAGGGGAACTAAACAAATTAGCAGTCATCGTTATATTTGATGGTAATTGTTAAACAGTGAAGAACAAGCAAGAAATGCCCACAAGAAAGCCTTATGGAAAACTCTCCCTCCTATTGCTGAACACCCCCATACAATCAATTTGGTTTTCAGGTTTTTGGGGATGTGTGATCTTATCCAAATTGTCTTAAGCCAGAAATAAAATGCAATGATAAACATGGAGACAGCAGTGCGTGTAAGTGCTGCAGCAATCACTGAGCATTTTGTGAGAGCTACTGTTTTTCTAATCTTTTTTTTTTTTTTTTTTTTTAAATCTGGGAGAGGCAGTTGCAAATCTGACAAGAATTTCATTTTCTGCCCAAAGGCTTTCTGTCAGATGAAAAGAACATACTGTACATTAGCTGCTAAATACATTAACTTAAATTATTTGCAGTTATTTAAAACAAAAACAAAAACAACAAAAAACAACAAAGTCACTGTTAGATTAAGCAACCTACACAGAAATGTTTAAACATTATGAATGTCTGAAAAGTTTGAAAGCTGTTGATCAATTTTTATGAGTGTCCTCTTGCTGGCAGTTACGTATTTTTCAGAATACTTTTAAGAATACTTTAGTTGTTGATTCTAAGCAGAAATGCAACAGAAATCTGAAGCATTTTAAACACAGATTTCAGAGAAATTTAGCAAGTAATTGTTTTTTCAGGAAAAGACTGAGTGGTCAGAGCCCCACCTTGCTGACACCGATAATTCAAACCATTTTTACCTGAATCAGTGAAGATCCTAGCCTAGTAACACTTCTGGTGGCTGTTTTAAAATAAGTGAGACTGCTAACCTGCCTTAGCAGAAATGTCAGTGCCTTTTCTTTCTTTCATTTGTGCACTTCAGAATTACCAAAACACAGCACAGTTTATTATATTTGGATGATAAATTTCATACAGTTATGTCACAGTCTGTAGCCCTTTAGAATGTTTGTGTTTGAGTGATGTAGGGCCCAGTCCAGCCATCCTGTTTGATGAGTGGCTCTTTGTGCTGTGAGAATTGAGCTTTACTGAAACAGTGCATTAGAGACAAAAGTTGTCATTATATAGCTTTTAGTTATGTTATTTTCTGCTATGTACATTTCTTAGAGACTAGTTTTGAGGATTTTTGTGGAAGAGGGATCCAGTTTTTGTTCTTGTTGTTCAGAAAATGCATAGTGGCTCTTTGGTAGATAAATGATTTGCTTTTGCTGTTTCTATAGTAACATAGAAATGCTTTAGAAATGAATGACCTCCTACAGGCAGAATAGTACAAATTCAAGTGACATTTTCTTACAATGAGGTTCTTAGCGTTATCACTGGGACTTTGCGTAAAGTTCAAACTGCGTAGTTCTTCCATCCTGACAGAAACAAGAACTCAGTGTCTCCAGGAGATACAATGCTGCATCATGCATTTTTTACAATTATACATTCCAAGATTTCTGGATCTGACATTTGAAACCAACATTTGTTAAGCTTTGGAAAATTATCTTACGTTTATGTAGCAAACTTAATATTCACCAGAAAAAAAAAAAAAAATCAACACGGAAAGGCTGGAAGAAGTACAAAAAAGTGTTCCTACACATTTGAGGCTGGCATGAACTGACTAACTGTTGGAAAAATAGGTAAAATATTGAAAGGACTGACTGTGACTTCCTGATGACTTTTTTCCTAGAGCATGGACTTCAGTACTCTGAACAAAAAGAGTCTCTCTTTTAAGTCAGGATCCTTTTGGTTTCACCTTCTCAAACTTTTACGTTCCCAGTAACAGAAGAGAAAGAGATTTGCTCTAACAATGTCAAGTTTGTTTTGTGTAGCAAGTCCTTCAGGACTTCCCTCGTCACCACATCCACATCCTGTCTCACATTGCCAGTGTGCTGGAGGGCTGATACTCCTGGAGTAAGCAACTTCTTTGTGGTTTCTATGGAAGAATACCAACCAATTGAAGTGCCTTCTCTAGTGCTGAGGAGAATTTGGCCACTGGAGTCAACCTGAACATGATTTTGGCACCATCTCATTTGATGTGTGCCCTTGGGTGCTCTGCTGCAGTGCCCTACCTGCTGACTTACCAGGATTCTCCTGATGAATCTCACTGTATGCCATAAAAAATTGGTATATATCTCAATAGAAGAACGCTCCTTTATTTAACTGATTTGACTTTTCAGGACGTTGACATAGATCAGTTCTCTGTTTAACTTAAATGAAACAGTGGTTTGTGTGATATTTACAACTTAAATTTGAAAGCTAGTGTTAAGAATATGTGCAGAAAATTGTTTAAACTTTGGGCCCAAACTGCCTGTACAGCTTGTACTGGAATCAACTGGAATTGTATAAATGTTTCTGAAGGGAAAGGGCATTTGAATAAAGCCACTGGATTTTTATGAATGCTAACGTTTTAATATTAGCTGGTTCACACGGCCTTATATTCAACAACAACGGTGATTGCTAGAGAGCTATGGGAAGCAAGCCAAGCAGACACAGGGAAACTACTTAAATATTATATTGTGTTTCTGGCATACTGTAGTGGAAAAACTTAATATGGAAACTGGACATTGCAAAGGTCCATAACTGGGTGTAAAAGCACTTGTCTGAAAGTTACCAACTTAATTTTCAAGAGTGTGCCTGCCTGGAGCGATGGTAGGGATGAAATGTTACTGTAAAAAGATGGTAGCTCCGAGCTAAGTACTGCTGAGGAGAATCTGGATGGCTTTAAACAAGTGACTGTCTTGCTTCCTCACTCAGGGGTTTTAAGTTTCAGGCTGAGAGAGTTGGGGTTATTCAGCCTGTAGAAAAGAAGGCTCTAGGGGAAGACTCTAGGGGAACAGTCTTCCAGTACCTGAACGGGGCCTACAGGAAAGCTGGGGAGGGATTTTACAAGGGCAGGTAGTGACAGGATGAGGGGAAATGGCCTTAAACGAGAAGAGGGTAGATTTAGACTAGATACAAGGAAGAAATTATTCACTGTGAGGATGGATGGTGAGACACTGGAACAGGTTGCCCAAATAAGTGGGTATGCCCTCCCTGGATGCGTTTGAGGCCAGGCTGGACGGGACTTTAAACAGTGTGGTCTAGAGAAGGTGTCTTTGCCCATGGCGGGGGGTTGTAACTAGATGGTCTCGTTTTCTACCTTGTTTAAAGACATAGGTGAGAAGCAGATGTAAAACAAGCATTTCTGAACAAGTGCAGCAATGAACAGAGCGACTGCTTCAGTATTACAGTAGCAGATTAAAAAAAAAAAAAAAACCACAAAAAAAGCGAAAATAAAACACAATGTATCTAGATATTTTATTTCAATCCAGTGAAAAATGCTTCATAGGTCTGCTTGTATGTTTTCTAGTCACTAAATTATACTACTGTTATCATGGAGTGTGAATGCATTTCTTGAGTCTTAATATAGCAGCTTAGATAATACTTGGTGGAATCCTAATAATTTTAGACTTAGACTTGAACTCCATCTCAAACACAGCTGCTCCCCTCATATAAAAACACTTCTGGGCGATTCTATTGAAACAGAACAAAGCTGTCTGTGAACTTCCACCTCGCACACGAGGTGCAAATCAAGTTAGTGTGTTATGTTAAATAAATGTCCTCAGTTGCAGTGTAACATATAAAAAGTCTAATTTCCCTTAGTAGGTAAGTTGTCTTGTCAGCAATTTCCAACTATTTGAAGTCAGAATTTTCCATTGAGGTCTGGTGGTTTGGTAGGAATCCCAATCCCTTTTCCCTCTTTTACCTTGCCTTATAAAAAAGGCATTTAGTTCCAAAGGGTATTTTCTTCAAAACTAACACATTACAGCAACTGGTGTGCATTACGGACCATTCCAAACATATTATTTTCCCCTGTTGTTTAATGACCTCAATAATGACTTAATCAATAATGGTTTTAAATATGTGGTTATTTTTGCAGTGTTTCCAATGTATATCATTAACTGCAGTGTCCAAGAGTAGATTTAGAAAAAATTGTGCTGTGGTAGCAGATACTTTAATACTGAAATCATGTTGTGGCAGAGCCTTGTTTTAAAGTAGCCAAAATAAAGTAACTTGTATATTTATATTACATTAAAATATGGAAAGAAAGGTTTTTATTGTGAGCCATCTGTGCATTCTACCAAGTTAAGTTTTCCATATTTTTTCCATTTGGATTGCCTTAATATTTTTTTTTTATTATATGAAAAAAAGCCAAGATTTGGGAGTAGAAGCTTAAGAGCAGACAGAAAAATTGGTGTAATTTACTTCTGAAGGCAAATCCTTTTTCAGGCTTCCAGGAAAATCAGTCTTTGGAGTTTAGATTCTGTGCTGGCTTTAATTTAACACAGTTACTGAATTCAGTGAAACAGCACAAAGCATGAGCTGAATTGAATCTTCTCACTAACTTTTTCATTATACGCAACTGCTATTTTTGTAAAATGGTAAACTATTGAACTTGACCAAAACCCCTGTATCTTAGCCTGTTTTTCAAGAGAAGATACCATAAAGAGTGGTAATTTATATCGTGAAGCTAAAATGTGACTTGAAGAATAAAACTGTAATACTGTGTTAGGATGGAAAAAGAATTAACGTCAGAAAAAAACTTGATGGGATGTTCCATGGCTGTGAATTAAGATGGAAAAAAGAAACCCTGCAGCACAAAGGAATTATTTAACATGCTCTGTTAACTATGTTTGAAAGAGTCAGCTGGGTGATTGGAATGGTACCCTCTGATTCTGTAATCTATAAAACTGATGATTCTTACTGTACCATCATCATTACCTTCCAAAAAGTTGATATTAATTTCCATTCATCATTAAGCCACATGGGATTAACTGGTTTCAGTGTCAATGAGGTTGTGCTGACAATACAATAATTCCAAAGTGAAGCCTTTGTATAGTAGCCCTGTTTTGTTCCTGCGGGTTCATGTTTGGAAGCATTGCAGATTTGTAGTGGAAGCAAAAGACACGCGAGTATGAAAACTGAAAATGCAGTCTATGGCTGTGAGTAACTTGTTGCTTGCGATGAGATTAAGCAGTGGAAAGGTATTGAATTTCTCTGTGTTCAAAGAATTTTAAATCTGGTCCTGTAGTTACTCTGGTATAACTTAGGGATATAATTTTATCACTCCAGGTTAAACTTAGCTGCAATGCCATGAGGCCACCTCAAGTGTTTAGGTCTTCTCACTAAGCAGTCTCAGAAATGTCCTGTACAGTGAAAGAAATCACTGAGAACACATACTGAAGAGCCAACTCCTTCTGTGTGTATATGGATCTGGTTTTGTAGATTCCTTTTGCAGATTTTGCAACAGTGAGGCCGTTGCATTAAAACCAACAGTCAGTGCTCCTTTCCTGCCTCAAAAGCCAGAAATAGGAAAATTGAACATATGTTATAAACGTATGTTAAACATTAAGCAGAGGTACTCCTTTTACTGCACCACTTCAGACCAATGAACTCTATTTTTAAGCACGATTCAGTCATCAAGCTGACAACTGGATTTCATAGACTAACGAGCTGTTTCCTTCATTCCAATCTGGCTGAACGAACTATAGTGAGGGGAAAAAGAAGTACAAATGGAAAGATGGTGACTATTTTCTTCTCTGATGTAAATGCACTGCAAATTAGTTGTTAACAGATAAAATGAAATAGGTAATAGATCTAGTAAGCAGTACTCATGAAGACTAGGATAGTAATACTAAAAAATGAGGTTGTCAGAAAATTTGAATGGACTGTTTAACTCTGTTTAAAGTCTTCTTTCTTTACCCCTCTCCACCAAAAAAATTTACACGTTGAAGGGTGAAGATGAATGAATGGAGGAAAATTATTTCATTGACAGTTAAAACTTGCTGAAATGAACTGCAGCACATATAAACACTTGCTTCATTTTAAATTTTTGTTCAGTATAATTTTTATTTTGCAAGTTCTAAAGCATAACTGTATAGTATGGGATAGATTATTCACATCTTAAAGTTAACTTTCAGTATTTTGTTGAATAAAACCATCAGTTTTCTCCTGGAACTACAGGTATGCGTTATTTGAACTAGTGTAGATGAGAAAAAAAGTTTGATTCTGCTCTTATGATCATTTTAATTTTCCATTTGTACTCTGCTAACTTCAGTTTTTTGTATTTTAGTGACAGTTTGTTGTGGTCTTTCTTGCAGAACGTGGTTCGCCTCGCAATTTGATTACCACAGACATAACTGACACTACGGTTGGGTTATCATGGACACCAGCTCCAGGAGCAGTTAATAATTATAGGATAGTATGGAAATCACTTTATGATGATACAATGGGAGAGAAGAGAGTCCCTGGAAATAAGGTGGATGCAGTGCTGGACGGCTTGGAGCCAGAGACTAAGTACAGGATTTCTGTATATGCAGCTTACAGCAGTGGAGAAGGAGATCCCGTAGAAGGAGAGGCCTTCACTGATGGTGAGCATACTACAGCATTACCACCATTTGTAACATTCTGTTCTTGATGAAATTATCATAATTTAATGAAAATGAACCTTATTTATCTTCACTTTTCTTTACTGAACAGACCCCCTAAACAAAGTCCCTCACCAAATCAATCAACTCTACCTTTTTATTTGACTGTTAAAGAAGGAAAACCTCTTCTATAACATGTAGGCTTCAGTTTAGCAAGAATTACCTCCAACCTGAGAAGTGATTTTGTCCATAAATTACTCTGAGGCCAGCTTTCTATTGGTTTGAATCTTTCTGTGACTACTGGAAATCTGTACTACTGGAAATACCGTGACTACTGGAAAGCTGAAATAAACAGTATGGATAGAGTAAGGAGGGAAGGCAAGGTAAATTCCTGCAGAATCAGTTATTCACCCAAAGTATTATATATTTGTCTAGCTGTATCTTGGACATTTTGTTCAGAGGGATGCTATGAGAAATAGTATTGAAAGCTTTGCTGAGATAGAAAAATGTTACATAAACTGGCTTACCTTGGTTAACTAGATGGGTAACTAGATCTTTGTTTATCACCTTTCCCAAGGCTCTTCTTTTTACTTATTTGCAAAACATTGTACAGCGTCCTTCAGAGCAGCTCGAGCTTCCCCTGCAGTATAGGCAAACTGAAACATCTTCAGAGATCAGGAATAGAACCATTAATTAGAGGAGCCAGAGTGAATGAATGGATGCACGGGAAGGATCAGCTTTGATGGTTCTCTTGTTGCCTGAGGGGTCTACATGAAAGCAGAGTTTGAGGCAACGTTCTAGGGAAGCATCGTGTATGCCTACCCATTTTTATATTCTTTCCTAGGCATGTTTTGAAAACTGTTGGAGGCAGACTGCTGAGTTGTCAGTCTTTAACTTAGTATAGCTGCTCTAAGGTCTCACAAGAGCAGTGTTTGTTGCAACTGGTAAAAGATAATAATGTGGACTGCTGTCACACATATTCCTTCATTCTTCAGGAGCAGCAGCATCCTTTCTTTACCGAGAAGGCAGTTTAGCCTTCTAATTTGTGGCTTCTTAGAATAAGTTTTTGCCTGAAGGAATGCACTACCTGGACTATCAATGGACTCAGACTCTAGTCTAACATTTCATCTTTCTGGTGCCAGGACAGGATACTGTAGCCTGCAAAGCCTACCTTACTGTGTGATGAGATACTGACTGGCTCTGGCATGCCAAGAAGGTTCTATTTTGCCAGAATCTAGATGGGTTACGCTGGCTGACTGGCAGTATTACACACCTTTCATTTTACTTCAGATCTTTCTTAATGTTTGAACTGTCTGGAAACTCTCTCTCAAAAGCTGAATGCTGCAATCTGCAGAGAAAATACCTTATTAGTCCTTGTCCTTATTTCAGCTTTAATATTGTCCTACAGTTAATGGTGAGTGACTTTCCAAATACTTGGAAAATCTCTTAGTGTGGTTTTCAACACTCAGGATTTTAGGCATATACCAGAACCACATCAGATCTGTAAATTCGAAACTTTGAAAATTTTAACTTTGTAGATCATTTTGTTCATTAAAAAAGGGCTATATAATCAGTTTCATTTGAGAATTCTGAATCCATTACTTAACAGATTATCAAAAAGTGCTACTAAATAGAACTCCCCCCAGTTATGCTGTGTCGTTGTGCAATCTATACTTTTTTTTGTCTGTAATGGAAAATGAACTTGTATTTTTTTTTTAGTCCATTACAGTCAGAAAAGAGATTTACAGAGGCCTATGTGAGTTACCTCTGTTTCTCCCAATGAAATAACATGATTTTAATGAAAGTAAAAAATAATTTTAATAAAGCTGAATGCATTTTGTAGGCATGCATTAGAATATATCTTTATGCAAAAAAGTAAATGTTTATCCATATTTTTATGCTGAAAAGTGTCACAAAGTGCCAGGACTGTGACAGTAGACAACGAGACAGAGAATACAATGAGAGTTTCATGGCAGCCCTCACCTGGGAAGGTCTTGTCTTACCGTGTGTACTACCGACCACGCAGTGGAGGAAGGCAGATGTTTGGAAGAGTAAATGCTCCTGCCACGAGCATAGTGTTGAAGAGACTTAAGCCTCGAACTACATATGACCTCAGTGTTGTTCCAATTTATGATTTTGGACAAGGAAAATCAAGAAAAGCAGAAGGAACAACAGGTATGTACTACGTGCTTACACAGGGTTTGATAATCAAAGGATTGTGCTGTAAACTGGCAGTCATGATCTATAGAGAACTTGTGGTGGTGACTGCAAAGATCATGAATTAATAGACAAATTGAAAAAAATACTAGAGGTAGAAAGGAGCGTTTGATTTGTTGAAAGTTTTATTACAAGAGCTGAGCACAGGCAACTGCTATTATATTGAGTATATAAATGTGTGTATTCTGAATGAAAATACTAGACTTGCTTTGAAATGCTGTCACCAGAAATTGAAGTGTTTTGTAAGGAAGACAGAATGTAATCAAGTGTTGTCAGGTTTTTTTATTATTTGCATTTTTGGTCTGGAATATCAGTTAAATAGCTACTTTACTTCCTGTTACTTAGAAGGCCATATTTTCTGTGAGAAACATGAAGTTATGAAAAAAATCAGTAGCTGATTTTAGAGTTCTCAGTGGAAGTCTGACCTCAGAGACCACAATATTTTGGATAAGCAGCCTTTTTTCTCAGAACCAGCAACTCTAAAATGTTCTTTAATTCCTGGTGAGGGGATTTTTTTGAGTTCAAGACAAAAATAATTTTCTACCCCTTGTTTAGTTTGTTTCTGATATTGGTCTTTTGTTTTGTATGCGAATGTCTCTTGCTCTCCAGATCAAATCAAAGAGATCTAAAGCTATTACCAAAAGAGAAAATTTTCCAAGATGTTTCTGTCTTTTTTGGGAAGAGGTAGACTGAGGTACACTGTAAATACTCCATGCCATTCTCTAATCTTTGGACACATATCATATTGAATGGTGATGGGAAGCAAGAAGCAAGTCTAGCAGTGGAGATAACAGCACCGCATTTACTGCAGGAAGTCTTATTAAATTAGAATGTGACTGACATAAAGCTGTTCCAAAAACTTGATCCGCTCTTGACTAATGCCTACTTTTTCAATCTTCAAAATTATGTTGAATTAAATCTCTGATCATCCATCTTCTTTTGACTTTTCACATGCTCATCTTGATATAGATAGGATGTGGTGCTCTAAGTGTAAATAACTGTGATGGCAATCACACTGAAAGCAAGTGGAACCAGAGTGATCTGGTTAGTTTAAGCTCTTGTGACATCATAGGTAACTATGCAAAGAGGCTGCATTTTTTATTACAAGTGGGATTTTATCTATTTCTACTCAGAAAATTGCAAAGAAACAGGGGTAAGAAAGCTACCCCCACTCCTAACCATTTTTCTTTTGTTTTAGATTTTTTATTCCAAGGCTACTTCCTGGTAAATCTGATTCCTGTTTTTTTGCAATTTTGAGATCACATTACTGTGCTATTTCTGATGTTGGAATGCACTTTAAATTTACACAGGACCAAAAATGAGGCAGAATCTAACAGTAGGCTTGTTAACCATTCTGCCTGTGTGTACGGACCTGTGCTGGATAGCTATTAGGTGAAGTAGCTCTTGACCTCAAAACCTTAATCTGCTTGATGGTCACTTGAGGAATTATTTTTTGACATACTGCCATCCCTGTGGTTGGTGAAGTTATTTGAGCTGCCAAGCCTGAGAGCAGAACCTTTTCTATGGAAGGTCTCTTGCCCAGTGCCCTGTCCTCTGGGACCTAGAACTCTTGAGGATGAGGCAGTTTGAGAAGCTTGAGATACTGGTGGCAGAGTGCTGGAGGAATGTGACTTTTGCCTGAAGCAAACTCTGCTTTTCTGGTGTTGGTTTGAAAAAGCTGTTTACACTTCTCTCTTTCAGTTGTGTTTCACCTACTCTTTGCCACGTGAAACAAATGTAGTGGTTTAATCCGATCATCTTTATCACAGAGAGAAGACTGATGGTGTTTAGTTCACTTACTGTGTGTAAGATCGGATGGATATTTACGATGGGTGAAATAAACTGCTGTTTATCCTTCAATCTACTGTCTGGAGAGAGAGCCTTGATAACGAGCTTGGCCTACACATCTGTTGTTTAGGTAGCAAAAATGAGCTGAAGTGTATCTCAGATGTAATATCTTGATTCTTGTCTCTATGTCAAAGGAAAGGCACAGAAAGCATAGAAACGCCGCTAATGCTGGATTTGCTGCATTTTTAAATAAAAGCATACTTGTTGGCTTTTTTGGAAGCAGGCCTGATTTAAATCCTTTTCTTCCATCCTTACAGCCTCTCCCTTTAAGCCACCTAGAAATTTGAGAACTTCTGATTCAACTATGTCCAGCTTCCGAGTAACTTGGGAGCCTGCCCCTGGGCGAGTGAAGGGGTACAAAGTAACTTTCCACCCTACTGAAGATGACAGGAATCTTGGAGAATTAATAGTGGGGCCCTATGACAGCACTGTGGTTTTGGAGGAACTTAGGTATGGACGATGATAATGATAATAATAATAATAGCTTAGAGATTTGCTTAATTGCTATCTGGGATTGTAATACCTGTAAAAATCTACTGTAAATTAGGAATAGCTTCTGTTGATATGCCATCAGGAATTGGTGGTGCAGTTTTTGAAAAGAACCTTACAGGGCAGGTTCTGAGATTATTCACATCTCGCAGTCTCACAGCAATTGAAAAAGGCAAAGATGTGGGAAGAAGTGTTATTATACATTTCACATATAAGAATGTTAATGAGATGCTAAAGAAGACAGCTTGGATTTCTATAGTTTCTCCATAAAGCCCTTACTTCATGTTAAAAAGAGCCTAGTTTAGTTCTTGATTCATTTTATCAGAGGCCAAAATTTATAAAGGAGGCTTCAGAGCATGTCAAAGTCTGTTACTTGTTTGCATGTTAGACTTGTATGCACATTAAAAATAGGAACATTAAAAGAATTTTAAATTATTTGAACAAAGAAAGCTATTCATAAGTATAGCATCTTGAACCAGCTCTGAAATAGTGAAAATTTGCCTGTCTTGTTAAAGAACTAGTCTTTGGGCTTCACGTTTTAGAACTTTCTTTTCTGTATAGTAAACTGGTAAAGATTTCTTAAATGGAGTATCAGCATTATCAAGCCAAGTATCTTCAGTTACAATACATTTAATTATTGCAGGGCAGGAACTACCTATAAGGTAAATGTTTTTGGAATGTTTGATGGAGGAGAAAGCAACCCCCTGGTTGGACAAGAGATGACCACTCTTTCAGACACTACTACAGAGCCATTTTTATCTAGAGGTAAACATGACTGAATCAAATAAAATGCTATCTTGGCTTTTGGATAAAAGAGAGTGTTTTCCAGCACTTCCTATTGTTTTTATGATGCACATAAATATTTATTCACAGGATTCAGTATACTCCCTAACCCGATGACATAACCTCTGATTTGAAATGACCTCTCAGTATGCCCCAGTTAATCTTTCTAGTCCTCTGCACCCTTTAGATGATCTTACAAAAATGATAATTCAAGCAACCCATGTTTTGCTGATTATTGAAAACCATCTGCATCACATTTTCAAGACATCCACATCTGTGTTGAATTATATAAGGTCAAATTCTTGAACAGAAATCATTGCTCATCTACAGGGGTGTTCACAGGATTAGAACAAAGAGTTTTAAGCAGATTTTTTGCCATTTCCTTGTCCTTATATGGTCAATTCTCCATTGAAAACTAAGGTGGTATAATGGACAGAGATCTTGTAGTTGGGGATGTCCCAGCATTATTGTGTAATGTTTAAGTTTATATGTGACACAACCATTATTTCATCACTTTTACTACAGATGGAGGAGAGTTAGTACAATAATGCAATTGCTGATTGTTCTCTAGTATATTCTTGGGATTATCTTCCTTTGTAGGTAAGCTTCCAAAGAAAACTTTAGTGGCTGGTATGACAGCAGCTCTCTTGATGCAGTTGATGGGTCTCTGTATGTTAACTGAACAGGTGTGGCCACTATACTTTCAATTAGTACTTCAATTAGTGAAGAGAATTTCAGGGTTCAGTCCCCCTTCATAGAGACCATGAAATGCTTGTCTGCAGCAGGTCTTTGCTTCTTAATAGCCAAGAATACTTGCAGAAGTGAAGACCTCTCCTCTACTATTTTAAGATTTGTATAACCATCAGGGAGAATAGAGAATTTTATGAGGAGAAAGAAGCTAACTGCAAAGGCCTCTCAGAGTTGAAAAAAAAAAAAGGCTCTCTGACAGTTGACTGTATTCTTCTCACTTAATCTCTTTGAGTTATGTGAAAATACTATTCTTATAGCATTTTTATTGACAACACTTTTAAAAACTTCTGAAGTTACTACTGTCCCACTTAGTCTAATGCAAGTGTGTAGAACTAAGAAAAACTATGTAAGAGGCCATCAGTGACATTACAGTAAAGCTATAATTAAGTCTGGCAGAAAAATAATTATGCTGAGTGGTTCATTATTTTTTATTATGCCATCTGTCATTTCTGTCTTGAGTGTTATATTCTTTAAGCTAATTAGTTTTAGTAATGCATGGATTTTAGTCATGGTAAATGTGAAAAATGAATTTTATATCTGTGACTGCCAATGTAATAGTACATTATTTATTAGTAGAAAGAGAAAAAAAAATCAGCCTACGTGCCTTTGCTAGAATTTTTCATTCAGGTAGTTGGAAGAAAAATAAAATTCAGAATAATTTAACTTTAATACTGTATAGTAAGCTTAATTTCTATATAAAAGTTATGCATGCAATTTTTGAACTAACATTGTTTTACTTAAACTCTACTCCCAACTTATTTTATTGTCCTGACTAAAGACTAGATCTATATTTTCTATGCAGAAGAGGATCATGCTTTTAACCCCCAGGTACATGGAATAGTTATATTCATGAGTCTGCAGTGTTGGATCAATTATGTGGAACATATATGAAATCACAATATCTTTCAACTGTGATGAGTATGGCTGATTTTTCTCAATGGGATTTCTTCCATATAAAGACCAGAAGCTCTGATGGCAGGAAGCCAGAAAATTTGCAGCTGGTAACACAAGAAAAGAGAGAGAGCGAGGATTTTTTTATTATTATTTTTATCATTATTATTATTTTTGAAATGGTGAAATGGCTGTGGATAAAATTGTTGTGTCTTTCTGCTCTGTATAAATATTTTGTGATTTTCCTTGTGATGAAAACATTATGATGGATATTTTATTCTGTAATTTGTAAATTGAAGATATCTGAAATAACTTCTTATCTTTTCAGAACACTGCGCCTTTATATAAGTGTGTGGTCTTGTCCCCCCTCTATCTTTTGCCTCTGTTTATATGTACATGTCTTCTAAGTTTGATCTTTCTTTCCTATGCGTGTAAACTCCTATACCATCTGTGTTACTATGTCTTTTGCCCCCGAAATTCAGAAATGCTATTTATTTGATAGTGCTTGTAATATATGCTGTTAATTCCCTACTACATAGTTGAAAAATTGAGCAATAGTATAGCCATCCACAGTAGACTGAAATAATTATTATTTGTGTAATCTGATAATGCTCACTGCCATGCCGGTGGTTAGCTCTGTAGTCTTTTACAAATCCTCTGAAGCAGTTCACAAAATCTCTGAAAGATGGTTATCAGTCATCTTATGAGACAAAAATAGATACTGAAATGACAATGGGGAAGAGCACTGGCCTTGGTATTTTAGAAGACTTACTTCTAAGAGGAAACATACATAAATTCATATAGCTTTTGCTGTGGAACTAGTGACTAGTGTGAATAACATTCTCAAATAGGTCATACTTGGCAGAGCGCCAGTGAATAAAACTAGAGCTATTTTGGAAACTAATTCATGACATATGTCATATAAAAGAGGATGGGGAAAGAATACTATCATGCTAAGGCTGTGTTTTTCTGGTTGAAAGCTATCATACTAAGGCTGTACTTTTCTGGTTGACACGACAGGTTTAGAATGTCGAACCAGAGCAGAAGCTGATATCGTGCTACTGGTGGATGGCTCATGGAGTATCGGGAGGCCAAATTTTAAAACTGTCAGGAACTTCATTTCCCGTATTGTTGAAGTTTTTGATATTGGTCCTGACAAAGTACAGATTGGTAAGTCATCACATGTAGGAGGGAAAATGATGCATATTTGCTGCACGGACACATAATATCTGAGCAATAATGGCTTTTTCCAGGTCTTGCACAGTATAGTGGAGATCCCAGGACAGAATGGAATCTCAATGCTTACCGAACAAAAGAGGCTTTGTTAGAGGCAGTTGCCAACTTACCATACAAAGGAGGCAATACTCTAACAGGTATGTCGCACTGTGAGGATTTTCTTTAGGCTCCATAAAAAAAAATGTTCCAGTAGCTGACCCTAGTATTGTTCAGTGAACTCAAATTCATCCATGATAAAATAACTCCACAGTTAACTTCAGTACATTTGGAATTGAATGTTCCCAGCACGTGAACATGCATTATAAGTGTAGGTCTGGATAAAGAGAAAAGGATGGAAGACTGTAAGTGTTGAAGAACCAGATGAGTTTGGGTTTATGTTAAGCATATGGAAAGAAGAAAAGGCAGTTCCATATGACGATTGATGTGAAGACAAGGTGAGGACCTAGAAGGGAGGCTAAAGGGAGTCATAGGGAAGGGTAATGCATAGAAAGTGTGATGTTAAAGATTTTCAGGGGCTGAAATAATGTCAGTTGGTAAGTGTAGATGATGAACTGTAACTAGACTGAGTCCTTGAAGAATTAAGCTGTGGAATGATGTTGTCGGTGTGAAATCACTGGAATGAATTACTAGCCTTTACCAGTATGTTGAAACAGTTTATGGTGATAGTTACCCTCTTTGTATCATGCTAGGAATGGCCTTGGATTTCATCTTAAAAAACAACTTTAAACAAGATGCAGGCTTGAGGCCCAGAGCTCGCAAAATTGGTGTTCTCATTACTGATGGTAAATCACAAGATGACGTAGTCACCCCTTCAAGAAGACTCAGAGATGAGGGAGTGGAACTTTATGCAATTGGTAAGTATTATATGAAGAGGTGGCCTGTTCCAGCTCCCTCTCACCCCTCTATTAAATGTATAGGGAAGTGGACATATGTAAGTATTTAGAAGGGAATTCAGTGAATGTGTTTAGGAACTCATGTTTATGGTATTACGTTTCATGTCTGTCATTTCTAACAAGTTTTGTTTTCATGTCTTCTCTGTAAGGTATTAAAAATGCAGATGAAAATGAATTAAAGCAGATTGCAACTGATCCAGATGACATCCATGCCTACAATGTGGCAGATTTCTCCTTTCTGGCTAGCATTGTTGAGGATGTAACTACAAATCTGTGTAATAGTGTGAAAGGTCCAGGTACATCCCATTTTCAATCTAATTCGTTCTTTTCCCATTTATATGCTTGAACTATTAATTCTTTTATATTACATGGAACACTGTGTAGCCCTGAGCTGTTTTTTCAGCTGCTAGTGTAAGAAATTTGTTCAGACCACCTAGACTACCCTGCAGGGGTGCTTCCTTTCCTCTTAACAATGGCTCTCAAACCTAACACAGCAGGACATGACTGGAAATGCCTGCTTTTTCCCATAGTCAGGAATTATGTTGCTAAGTGTGGCAAGGTCTTTGAAAATACTCATCCAATAACAAAAATCCCAGCAACTCTTTTTAAGTGTTAGTGTATGACAGCTCAAATGCAAAGGCTAGCATGGAAGAACAGTAACATTGGCTGTTGGTTCTCTGGTGGAACGCTGGTGTTGAAGGTAGGATAAGAAGGACAGAGAGCTTGTTTGGTTTGCTGAGAGTGTGTTGATGAGTATCTCTTTACTCAGTTGTTTTAAGTATTCCTGTGGAAATAGAGACGGAAGCAAACGCCCGAAGCATTGTGTTTTTTTGTTTTGTTTTGGTTTGGTTTGGTTTGGCTTTTTTTTTTTTTTTTTTTTTTTTTTTTTTTTTGTTGTTGTTGTTGTTTTACAAGCAATATTTTTAAAGTCTTCTTATACCTTGTGTTTCAATTCCTGATGACATAAGATAAATTAATACATTTTTAACTTGTTTCCACTTGTAGGTGATTTGCCACCTCCTTCTAACCTAGTTATTTCAGAGGTAACACCTCGTTCTTTCAGACTGAGATGGAGTCCACCTCCAGAAAGTGTTGATAGATATCGAGTTGAATATTACCCTACCACTGGAGGTCCCCCTAAACAGGTTAGTATCAAATGTTCATCTCTGATGTCCATAATAACATCATGTGGAAGTCATTTAGAATATCATTCTGAAGTCTTTGCTTATTAGGGTCTGTGTGTGGTATAGCTGTAAATGAAAAGAGACTTCGAGGTCAAGAATATCATCTTCAATAAATGATAAATAAAATCACATAAAGTAGGAGCATAAAAATGGCTTTATTAATCATTAATCTAGAAGTTAAATGTATTTATTAAGAAGAGTTTATTGATATTTCCAGTAATTATTTTCTGTTCATATTCCATTATAATATGTAGGTTTAAGTAAGTCTATAGTAGAATTTTTTTTTGAGCATGCACTCAAGTTTGCTTACTGTTCTTTTAATCCATTTTCTTGTTAATGTTACAAAAGATGCTGATATGAGTTGCGATATGTAGTGCTTAACCAACACTGTGTGATGGTACTTTGGAGGATATGTTTAGGCACAGATTCAATTGTTTAATGTACAGGACCAAACTCATCCTATGATTATTATTTCTCCATACAAATAGCCAGTAAGAGGCAAGCCTTGATGCAGAATTGGTCTTCATTCTCTTCAACCAGTCAGAATAGTATTTTGGAAAATGAAGTTAGGCATCTCCAAGTGTCTGGCTCAGAATGTGTACGTAGCTTTCAATCTTAGCTCAAATTTGACTTATGGAGAGTTTGGACTTTGTAAAACATGACCTTAGGATTTGGACTGTGATTTGGTTTGGAGAAGCCATTCCAGTGGACACGAATTTTACAGGCTGTTTCCTGCAAGGTAGTGTTAATGGCATGTGCTGTAACCACCTAGATTATCCTGGATGTTTAAAATACTTTTCCAAAGTGGGAGCATCTATTAATGCCATTTTATGTTGCTAAGTAATATGAAAGTGAATGCCATGAGTGAAAGCACTGTGCAAAGTGCATACTATATATATCTAGCCCAGTTGAAAACAAGCATCTGCTCGAGCTATCTCTATAGCTTGCTTTGCAATAGTAATGGTATACTGTGAAGTGAAAGGTGTAGAAGATTAAGACCATAGCTATTTTTTTAGTTCTGTACCAATGATTCCTGAATTTTCACATGGAATTTTTATTTTTATTTTTTTTAAAGACAAGTTTACAAACATTTTTTGTATGTTGTTAACATTCCTTCTCTTTTATGTAGTTTTATGTAAGTAGGATGGAAACTACAACAGTTTTGAAAGATCTGACACCTGAAACAGAATACGTTGTTAATGTGTTTTCTGTGGTAGAAGACGAAAGCAGTGAACCTCTAATCGGCAGGGAAATAACTTGTAAGTTGAAAGTGTAATGTGAATAACATGTTAAGAACAAAATGATATATGGAGAACTGTTTAGTAGAACTTGGAGCACTAATTGTGTTGTGTTATACTAGTTGTTGAGATCTTGTCTGGAAAACTGTAGCAAAGAGAAACGTCGGGGTGGTAAAAAAATGTTTATCCCAACTTCCTTATTGGTTCATAAAGCACAGGTATAAAATCATCTTATCTACTGCAATATTGATGAATTACAACGCAGAGTTTATAAACCTGATCATATGCAAATCTATATTCCTTCATTTCCGTACTAGATAATTGATTACTGTAGTTAGCAGATAGAACACTACACAAAATCTGTTCTATTTTTATCAGATAAACTAAAAACCCATTCAAAACAAATCATTTTTAAGAGACACAACCATTATGTTTTTACTGTTAATTGTATGATCAAATTTAGGTAGATTGAAGCTGAATGCAGCTTAGGATGACTTTGTTGTCTGTTCAAGAATATAATACATTAGGGTATTATTTCACTTCTATTATTTTGCATTGGTCTTGTCATAAATCCTGAAAGTAGATAAATGATTTTTATAAAATCTGTGGTAATTTTTAATGTCTATTTAGTAATCTGAGAAATTCTGAAGTTAAGAAAGTGCATAAAATCTTTTTAGAAGTACAGATCACAGTCATGTACTGCTTGTTATTAGATCATTGTGAATTAATGTTGCTTTTTACAATATTCAAGTATTCCAGCGCAGACATGTAAGAGAATTCTAGCTGTGTGCATAGCAAATCTCTAAGCACAATCAATACGTGATGGCTGTTGTTTCATTCTCAAATTAAACCCCACTTAAAGTACTACTACTTGTAGATCAATTTCCTGATACAAACAGTGTACCTCAGTGCCCTTGTGCAGTCTTCTTAGTAGTACTACTAGTGATGTGAAATATGAAAAATGAAAAAGGTAGAAAAAAAAAATTATATATATATATATATATATATTTTTTCATGACAGACCCACTGTCTTCAGTTAGAAACCTGAATGTTTATGACATTGGATCAACTTCCATGAGAGTGAGATGGGAACCTGTCAATGGAGCTACTGGTTATTTGTTAACATATGAGCCTGTGAATGCCACAGTCCCAGTTGCAGAGAAAGAGGTAAGAGAATTTGACTTTTCTTCCTGTGCTCTAAACTGAAAAAGATTTTGTTGTTATATCATAATAGTAAAAAAGAGACTGATACGTAGTCAAAGCACAGTGAGCTTACTGGGATATCATATACAATGACATCAGTCAGGAAGCTGTAAATATACTGTGAATAGCACAAACAAAATTCCCTTGAAGTTAAATCATTGCTTGCTTTTCTGCTTTTGCTGTCTTCAGTTTTTAAACATGATGTGTTATTTTTTATGTGCAGATGCGTGTTGGACCATCAGTGAATGAGGTTCAGCTGGTAGACCTCATCCCCAATACTGAGTACACTTTAACAGCTTATGTATTGTTTGGTGATATCACCAGTGACCCACTCACCTCCCAGGAAGTGACATGTATGGACATCTTGACTTCTGCTTTGTTGATATTGCTTCGGAAGTGCTGAACTTTAATTTTATTTCATGCAGCAGTTTTTATATATTCTGTTTTGTTTAGAAGACCACCTTTTTCATATTTCATGCATTTTATACCAGTCTTACATTAGCAAAAGATCTTTAGGGCAATTTTGGTGAAAAGGTACCTACATTTAAGAGGAGGAACAAAAGGGTTTTTTTCCTTCAACAATGAGATTGTAAAATTAGGTTTTTTTCTTTTTTTTATTTCATTTTTGGTTACATTTGGAACAGCAATAAAACACAATTTTAGAGACGTTCTCTGAGATGCAGAAAATGCAACTGTTTGCCAAATGTTAATAAAGTTGGAAATATTAGGTGAGGATAAGAAAACATGCCTTACAAAGTGAAAAATTGATCTAAAAATGGCTTAGACATAGCTTGCCTTCCTTAAATATCTTTTCTTAAAGATTGTAAGAGGGATGTTGCTGGATGTGATGCACTTAGTACTATTATTCTTAGGTTCTTAAACATGTTAAGCCCCTAATTGAACATCTGAGGTTATATTTTTAATCTCTGATAGTTCTGATGCTTCTGTATTATACTTATAGTTTACAAACATGAAGCTACTTGTTTCTAGCTGTTTTGCTTGTTGTTGGGGCAGGATGTTCTGCAGCTATCTTATTTAATGGTCAAGGCAATTAACTTATAGGATAATAAGTGCCTTAATTTCAATACAATGTATGAAAACACTTAATTTAATTCCTTCTGGGAGACCTATACTTCTGCTTTGAATAAAAATTTTCACTTACTACTGTCATTATTTTTACAGTGCCTTTGCCTGGACCAAGAGGTGTGACAATTAGGGATGTTACTCACAGCACCATGAATATCCTTTGGGATCCTGCTCCAGGGAAAGTCCGAAAATACATCATAAGATACAAAATAGCTGATGAAGCTGATGTAAAGGAGGTAACCAAAAGGAACATTTTTGCAAAATAAGACCATCTTTTTATTCTGAGGAGCTGGGTTATTAAAATAGTAGTAAATTCAATATTGCAACCGTTCATTAAGAGCAGAGAACATCAGTTCTTGGTGATTGCTGTCAGGAAAGAGTATTGATGCTTTGGAATCTGAATCAGCATGAGATTAATTTCTTTATGTACTTCACCACCTTCTCTTAAAGAGAGGAAAAAACTGACAGGAGATTCTTCTGTGATTTGAAAATGGCCATTTTTGCTCTCTGCTTCAGTGTTACCTTGACAAGCTCTAAGAACAACTTACAGTAAGGAGAAAATGATTATAGATTAAAGGTATATTAGCCCTCTTGCTCACTGGCAGCTCATATGAGCACTGGTAGGGATATCTTTCTTACAGTTGCAAGCTTTCTGTAAATGCATTGCTAGAACTGAATCAAGTCTTTGAGGGTTAAACGTGTTTTTGTGAGTGAGTGAGAACTTTGTGGAGATGCAATTTGTGTTTTTGTTTCCAAAACGATGAAAGCAGGGAAAGAATTACAAGTAGTTTACTAATATTTGAGAGGCTGTGCTTCACAAGTGCAGTTAGTAGATCACATTCAATATTCAGATGTAAATGTAGGGGGACAAACGAAAAAAATTGGTGCAAAATACTTTTCAGTTTTTTTCAGTACAAGGATTCCTACCATGAAATCAAATTCAGAGTCAGAAATAGAATAATTTGAAATTCTTAGGTCGCTATTTTTATTCCTAGGTGGAAATTGACAGACTCAAAACCAGCACTACTCTTACTGACCTTTCTTCCCAAAGACTGTATAATGTGAAGGTTGTTGCAGTGTATGATGAAGGAGAATCTCTACCAGTAGTTGCAGAGGCTGTCACTCGTAAGTTTTCCTTATTACCCTTCTTTCAATTATTGTTATGTATAGTCTATTTATACATGTAGGAATGTATAGCTAGGTTAGGGTGGAGACATAATTTCATCTATCTGAGAATTATTTTACTTTTTGCATTATTTACAGTATAATAATCCCTGGAAATCTCAGATGAATTGTGTTTTACTGCAGCAAACACTGAAGCTGCAATCTTCAAAGAGGGGACAGAGCAGCAGCTGAAGCTAGATTTTTCATAGTAAGACGCTGAAGAACCAAAGAGCCAGAATTAGTGAGAGTCTATGATGTTATTCAGGGAATCATAAAGGCAACACTAAAGTAATAACAAGAGATAGACCCAAGAAAATGGTGTCGTACAGACCAGATATGCAAGACAGGTGACGAACTGAAAAGAGCAAGCTGATATCAGGGAAGCTTTCATCTTGATGTATTCTTGTGTTTTAGGAATGCATAGAAATGAGCAGTATTACCTTAATACACACCGTCACTCCGATGTGAAAAAAGAAAAAAAATATGCTCTGTGTCCTTTTTTGTCCCCCTTTTCCCCTGTTTTTTGAAGCTTGGCATGTTTAAAATTTTGTTTGTTAGCTTCTGCATGAGCCTGTAGTCTATAGCTGCTGTTTTATTTGAATGCATAAAGAAAAAGAGGAAAAATCAGCCAAAAATTGTTTTAGTTTAATTCTCTGGTTTTACTTTTTTACTGATTTTTTTTTTTTCCAGTAGCTGTGACTTTTTGCCTCCTTAACCTATGGTTAACCTCTGTGAATTCTGTCTAAAGCAATTCTGTAATTCAGTCATTACTCGTTTGGCTTAAATAAGGAATTTTAAGATCTGGGAGAGAGTCATGCAGGAGCTTCTCTTCTGTATGTGGGAGTTCATAATTACTCATTCTAACTACAAAGCATAACAGTTGGAACTTCAACTGTTGTGAGTAGGCGTGAGAGTTGTTCTGAGGTCAGTAGAACTGTTTATTTTATCAGGTGATGACCTGGCGTTGTGAAATTACGAAGTTTTTTCATACTAAGCAATTTACTTAGTGTAGGTGGGCTGGGTTATACCAAAGCATTTTGTTGTGATCCTGGTAAGTAAGATCTGAATCTTGTGCATAATTTTCCAAATTCTTTATGTAATTCCTTGATTTAACCTTATTTTTTAGTTACATTTTTCCTTTTCTTGCAACAGAGCCTGTGCCATCACCAGTCAATCTGAGAATCACGGAGATAACCAAGAATAGTTTCAGAGGAACTTGGGATCATGGAGCTCCAGATGTTTCTCTCTATAGAATAACCTGGGGACCATATGGTAGATCAGAAAAAGAGGAGGTAAGAGTAATCATAGTAAGATTTTGGGAGCAGTCTCTTAGAGGGCATATTTTAAGAACCAGAAATGTAAATAATAAATGGCCTATCTCTTTCAAGCCTTCCTGTTGTGCCCAATTGCAGTTCAGTGAGAAGATATAGAAAATGCATTCATAGCCATTTATAGTAATGTTACTGTGTAAAAAGTTACTCAGATTCCTCTCTTTGTCTTTTTTCTCTTTTTTATTTCTTGCATTTTTTTTATTCCCCCACAAGAGTATTGTAAATGGAGATGTCAACAGTCTGCTCTTTGAAAATCTGAACCCAGATACGTTGTATGAAGTCTCAGTTACTGCCATCTATCCTGATGAATCAGAAAGTGATGACTTGATTGGCAGTGAACGAACATGTAAGTAATTAAAGAGCTTTACATGTTTACATGTTTTACATTCATAGTTATTAAATCAGAAAGCATACGTATACAATACTGAACACTCTTTCTATTTTCTTCTAGTACCCTTGGTACCTGTTACAACACCAGGTAAGAATCTGAATTTCCAGGTATAGTATTATTAAAGAAATCTCGTAGCTACCTTTCTCTATGCTGAGAAGAATGTTAACATTAAAAAGCTGAGATCATTTAATGAACATACTGTGTATTTGGAAGACTACTAAACACTAGATTACCACATGTTTACTATTTTACAAACAGTGCAATTTATGTTGGTCTTAGTACGTGCTGCTCTTGGTCTGGCAGTCGTGCAGAACTTGGAAGTATGAAGTGTTTGTCCTTCCTTTTTGCTTGAATTATATATTGATTCTGTACTTTGCTACCTTTCTCAGCCCCGAAGAGTGGTCCACGAAACCTTCAAGTGTACAACGCAACTTCACACAGTTTGACCGTAAAGTGGGATCCTGCCAGTGGTCGAGTGCAGAGATACAAGATCATTTACCAGCCTATCAATGGAGATGCCCCAGAACAGTCGGTAATTAATTTTACAGTCCTGTATTTATCTTACAGGTTGTTCTGCAAATTGATCACTTAGAATAATTTATTTACAAAGTACTGCTGTGTATTAAGCACATTTTAGATGAAAACACAATTATAGTAATTAAGTATGTAGTCTCATATTTTTCTTTCTCTGCTTTCAAATCCAAGATAGAATATTCTTTAGAGTGCAAAAATCCCAACAGTTATGGTGATAGACCATTTCATTATTTTTTTTGTGAAAAAGCATATAATCTGGAACTTTAACTATGTAGGTTGATCCAAAATTATTGCCTCCTATTTATTTTTCATGGAAATTACAACAGATAGGAAGAGCACTGTTTGACAGGAAATTCTCAGCTACAAAAGGCTGTTTTTCAACAGTCATCACCATTAGTTATGCATTTTCGCCATTGTTGAACAAGAGCCTGCATGCTGCATTTGTAAAAATTCACACAAGCAGAGGTGACTCACTGCTGTTGCCACTGCTGAGATGCACGACCTATTGCCTCACATCCACTGTTCGGTCTCCATTAACATTTAACAGTGTTAATGAATGTCAGTGGGTGCCATTTATTCCACACAGAGGAATTCAATGACACAACTTTTCTTCATATGCACTTCCATATCAGACCCTGTTTTGTCAGACTGCCCCTCTGCTGCCATCTTCACATGGCAACAACATGTAACAGAATATTGGTGGGAAGGTGCAACCTCTACTGCCATGCTACCAATACCTGCCTCTGGCCATTGACATCACTGGCCAACATAAATAAAAGAGGAGGCACTACTTTCAAAAAATCAATCAGCACAGATACATAGTTATCTCAATCAACCACATAAACTACCAGACTACCTCCATAGTCTTAGTTTTCATGTGCTATTGAAAATCAGAGAGTTGTGTGGTATTCTCACTTACCATGCTGGGGACAGAATAACCTCCAAAAATTGCAACTACAAAAATGCATGCATGGGAAACATGTTAAAGAAGAGTTTAAAGTATTTTACTGTCTATATAATTATACTGTCTTGTATAATCAAGCAGCTGTAATGAAAGGGAAAGCCAGTACCATATCATCAGCCAACTTATCCTTCATAATCAGTGAGAGCTGTGCTGTTCACCTGTGGTCCAAGAAAAACAGCCTGGGAATGTTAATTCATTCAACCTGTTTATCAAAATTAAGTGCTACTTAAAGATGCCCTATTCTGCACAGGGAGACTGTTGTGGTTACTGCCACATGACTCAGAATCTCAGATGAAAACCACATGCATTTAGCTTGTTCCTGAGATTGGAGATCACCGTGTTCAGAAGCATATCTAGGAACATTTTAAATCAGTTGGATACTTATGGGCCCATGTACCCATTTCTACCTTCTTCTGAAAAATATGTGTTTCAGTTGAAGTAATTAAACAATTAAATGAAATGAGGATTTGAATGCAAGATTAGTGAGAAATCATTAAAAGAATAAGGAATGGCAGCACAGTTAATTAATATCTATACTTGCCGCTACTAAAGTGAAAAAAGGGCATTCTGTGGAAATGTAAGCTGTGACAGAGAATTTTAATGATTTAATTATTCACAACTGGGTGGAATCCAGCAGTGGCAGCTGGAGAAAATACCTCTTTCTGAGAAATGCACACAGAGCACTCTTGCTGTCTTCATAGCATGTTAGTGTCTGTCTGCAAGTAATTGTCTGTCATATGATAATAATTACTTGTCTGCTTTTTTTGGTCATTGTGATATTTGATTAAGCTGCTGTTAGTGTAGCACTGTCCCACTGAAATATTCAAAAACTGAATTTTTAGAAGTTCTTTATTGTTTTTTTTATTATTATTATTTTTAAGACCGGTTTGACGTCTGATGTCCTTGGCATCAGGGGTGCCCACAGGTGATTTGAATACAACTATACAAAAACTACATACCAAACTGCAGAGACCATCATGATCGCTCAGGGCCATGTTTTGAAAGGCAAATAGATGCAAAAAATATGAAGCCAGCCACAGTAGGAGGCTGAAAACATTTATGATTTGAAATGAGTTTTGGACACTCGAGTAGAAACAAAAAAGTTTCTTTGTAAATTAAATTAAATATATGCAATATGAAGATGCCTCCTTGCTTTCAGTTCATCATCTAAAGATATTAAGTTTTATGATACCAGTTGAATAGGTTTTGAAAATAGGTAGATTGTCTTAAAAAGGATGCTCCAGAGCAGGTGCAGTTTTAAAACGTTTTAAATCAAAAAAATCTCAGTACTGACAAATGCCAAATATCTGAATATTATTCTTGATGTGATGACAATCTTTTTATTGGAGAAAATTGCAGGAACAGGTATCTATATCTCCTCCTAAGAGGCTTGGAGCACCCCTACTGTGAAGAAAGGCTAAGAAAGCTAGAATTGTTTAGCCTTGAGAAGTCTCAAGGAAGGCCTTCATAGTGGCTTTCCGCCACTATGGACCCATAGGAAAGATGGGGAAGGACTCTTTATCAGGGAGTGTAGTGACTGGACAAGTGATAATGGTTTTAAATTAAAAAAAGGTTAGGTTTAGATTAAACATTAGAAAGAAATTCTTCACTATGAGAATGGTGAGGCATTGAAACAGATTGGCCAGAGAAGCTGTGAGTGCCTCGTTCCTAGAGCTGTTGAAGGCCAGGCTGCGTGAGGCTTTGGTCAGCCTGGTTTAGTAGAAGGTGTCTTTGCCCATGACAGGGGGCTGGAACTTGAAGTTAATCTCTAAGTTGCTTTCCAACTCAAATCATTCTATTATTTTACATTAAAGAAAAATTGAAATGAAGGTCATAAATTTAGATTGATTTAGATTTTAGGTGTTTAGAAACTGAAGCATCATGTTATAAAACACATAAAATCCAGGAGAGATGGTGCTGATAAAATTCTATATTAGAGGTCTGCAAAGTATTGGCATTTATTCCATGCGTGCATTCGACCAGACTGCAGCATCTATAGATCGATTCAGAATCCATCAAAACAAAGAAGGAACTCCTGCTGATTTCTTGTTAATATAGTCAGAGGCACTGTAGAGAAACAACTTTGTTCTGGCACAGAACTGACAGTTAATGTGTAATTGTGGTGACACGCAAGTTTGGAGATTTTAAGAAAACTGTCTTTGTGTCACCAGACTCTGTTTGTACTTGCTAAGATAAATATGAAAATATTTGAAAATGTTTTTCGGTGCCTATTGTCAGCTTTAGTCGCAAGGGGATTGGACTGTATACCACAGTGTTTTCCACTCAGCCTCAAATGATTACTTTCTTAGCTATAATGGTAAGCATTAAAAAGGCAGCATAAAAAGCATCTTTTCTTTTGTTTTACTTTAGACCATGGTTGGTGGGCGGCAGAACAGTGTAGTAATACAAAAGCTGCAGCCTGACACACCGTATGCTATTACTGTGTCATCGATGTATGCAGATGGTGAAGGGGGGCGAATGACAGGACGAGGCAGAACCAGTAAGTAACACGCGATCTTGTTAGGTATGAGACAAATTTGATGTACTTTTCAAATCAGCGGAGAAAATGTCTCTGTGGTGAAACTTACCGTGTTTATTTGTTATTTGTCCTTTGGTGGATTTCTATGACACTGTTTTTCTCCTACTCTAGAAAGCACTGAGTGATCTTCTACCAGCACTTCAGGTGCAAAAAACAAATCACTATTTTTAAAATTACTTACTTGGATAAGCAATTGTATATTTATTAATGAAGTTACTTATTAATTTGTACCTAGTTTATTTCTGAACTTCTGAAAGATCAAACATAATGTATTTGGAGAAAAATGAGGAAGACAATCCTAATGAACATACTGTATGTTTCTAAAATAACATCCAGAAATAAACTTTTCTTATTATATTTTTCTTTAAATGGCTAGCCTGGAAAAGAGAAGGCTGCAGGGAGACCTCGTTGCAGCCTTGCGGTATTTAAAGGGAGTTTAAAAACATGGGGGAAATCAAATTTTTACACAGGTATATAGTGATAGGCCTTGGGGGATGGTTTTAAACTAAAAGGGAGATTTAGAGAGAGGTTGTAGATGCCTCATCCCTGGAAGTGTTTAAGGCCAGGGTGAATGGAACTCTAGGCAATCTAATCTAGTATTTGATCTAGTGGTTGGCAACCTGAGATCAAAGGGGAGTTGAAACTTGATGATCCTTGTGGTTCCTTCCACCCTAAGCCATTCCATGATTCTGTGATCTGTGTGGGGTTTTTTTTGTTTGTTTGTTTGTTTTTTGAGTCTCATGTATTATGATTAATGAGATTAATGAATACAACATTCGACATGAACTATTAAACCTGCTGTTTATTTAATTTCCTAATGAGACATTGCATGGGCATGATCTGATAGCAGGAGGTGAGAGAAAGAATGTGGCCCCACATCTCTGACAGTTTATTGTCCTGTTTCAGAACCTCTCACTACTGTGAGGAACATGCTAGTTTATGATCCGACCACCAGTACTCTGAATGTTCGATGGGATCATGCAGAAGGAAATCCTCGTCAGTACAAAGTGTTTTATGGACCAACAGCTGGAGGTGCAGAAGAAATGGTAAATCCTTCTTGGTGTCTCAAATAAATTGCAATCCATGGTGCTAATGAGGGAAATGCTATAGAATGAAGTTGGTCTTGTTTGCCTACATACTGGCTTTTCTATTTATAGCTACCCTGGAGCAAGTGCGGAACACCTCCAGGAAGGACATTTTTTCCAATCTGCAATACTGATGTTGGATTTTATGTATTTGACCTTCAGTAATAAGTTCTTAGCATACAGATTTATTACTACACAACTTTTTGTTTGTTTATTCTTAGGGCAGTGTGCATGACCATAAAGCTGGCTTAAAGATGTACAAAAAGCTGTAAAGTTAACAGACCTTTTTTCTACCCATTTTTACTGCTGTGGCAGTCAGCAGACATCTGGGATAATATTTGTGATAGTGGAAAAATGCATGGGGGCATCTTATTCTAATAATCTAAAATTACTTAATTCCTAATGAGACAAAGCAATCTTTGAAATGGAATTTGATCCAATGTTGCAGGCTGGGAAAAACATTATTCTCTTCACATCTGTGCAATTTGGTGTGCCTGTTAAATAAGGAGTATGTGAATTACCACTATGTCATAAGCATCTAGAAAGCTACTGATAACAAAATATTCCTTAAATACTATGGAGTTATTCTTGCAGAGTTGCTCATTACTTTTTGTAATTAGGTTGTTGTAGTGTTATGTGATTTTTATTTTTCGGATTTCAGAAATGACTTAATAACTCTGAGCTGCTAAATAGCAGTCATTAAAAAGATTGCTGTAGATTTTGTTACTGACAATAGTAGAACAGGATCAGAAGTGAAAGTCAGCTGTAAGGAATTGTGCACAAAACTTGATAACCATTGTGCAAAACAGAATCTTCTTGAAGGCCAATTCTAGAAGATATCATGAAACCTATTATTTCATAAAGATTTTATAACATCTAATTTGGAAATAAGGTAAACACTGTTTATTTTTTAAAAGGAGGACAAATAGAATCTGCCATGCTGGATTGTGAGGTTACTGCTACACTCAGTGACGTGATAAACAAAATTCATATTTTAACATCTCTTGTATTAAATCAGAACTAATTTGATATTAATTGGCCTGCCAGAGTGATTTGCAATTTATATTCCCTTGTGAAGTAGTAATCATGTAAAGAATAAGATTAAGTATTAACAGTAAAGGAGATACAAAAAGCTGAATTTTTTCCATTTTCATGTAAACATTATACCTCCACCTTTATTTTTAAATTTGTAGACCACAGTGCCAGGAAACACAAACTACGTTATCCTCAGATCTCTTGAACCCAATACACCTTACACTGTAACTGTGGTTCCAGTTTTCCCGGAAGGGGATGGTGGACGTACATCTGATACTGGAAGAACTTGTAAGTAAAATAGTCTTTTAAAATGAAATGTTGGATTTTGTGTGTGTGTGTGAGTGGGTCAAATCATTAAAAACTGAGTAGTTCTAATTAAGTTATATAAATTATAGAAGTTTAATTTTCCTAAGGTAAAATTCTGTTTACATGCATAGTTTATGGTTTTACCTCTGTAACTGATATGTTTTCTTTGTTTATTTGAATGGAATCTTTCAGTTCATTTATCACTTGCAACCTCAGCTCTTATGTTGTAAAGCTATCTTATAGTTTACTTATATACAACAGGAACATTTTAATTCTAGTGCCAGTAGCTGCCCTGCTGCCTGGCAGAGATGCTTGGAAAGACTAATAACTAAGATTCTTAGATTCACAGATATTAGGGTAAAACGAATAATGTCTTGAGTTGATACACTTCTCAGCTTATTTTGAGCATGGTTGAAATTAAAGTAGAACTAGAATGTGTGTAAGGAGGCTTGTAAAACTTAATTTTAATTATCCTTGGTCTAGTGGAGAGAGGAACACCAAGAAACATTCAAGTTTACAATCCCACACCAAACAGCATGAATGTCCGATGGGAGCCTGCTCCAGGTCCAGTACAGCAATACAGAGTTAATTACTCTCCACTGTCTGGCCCAAGACCATCAGAATCTGTAAGTAATCTACTTTTTATACTATTCTTTGAAAGTGTGCAGAAGGTACTCTTCAATAGGTTTTGAAAAACAACAATAAGCTACTGAATTTAGGACAACTCCCTGCTTAGCAGGGTCCCTGCGGAAATGAGTGTGCCTACAGAATTTACTATATTGTAAATGAAAGCTTGCTTTGGGAAAATGAAATAAATGAGAAATAAGATTCTCCCACTTAAAACTGAGAACTGAGTATCTTTTGTTTTACTGTAGGTAACGATGAGTTAAGACATAACCTATATTTGGTAAAGTCAGAAAGAAACAGCAAATATTTATTAGAAAAATTTTAATAATGAAAGTGGAAGCTCAATTTTACTAGTCTGTTTCTGTATAGTGTAACAGTGTATTACTTCACGTGAGTAGGAACCTGTCAATTAGTACCTGTTAGTACCTACCAAGCTCCCCTCCCATCTGCAGAATGAGTGTTCCTTAAGCATTTATCCTTTTTTTTTTTATCCTGTAGTACCTGCTCTGCTCTTGAATTTTTATCAATGTTATTTGGTTATTTTAAACTTCTGTTGTTCTTCTTGAAAAATATGCAGTTCCTGATTTTTCTATATTTCGTTTAAAATGCTCATCTTAAGGGTTATAGTATAATTTGAACATTTTTAATGTAGGTGCTTTCTGTTTCTGTTTCAGATTGTGGTACCAGCCAACACTCGTGATGTGATGCTGGAACGCTTAACTCCTGACACTGCTTACTCAATAAATGTTATAGCTCTGTATGCAGATGGAGAAGGAAATCCAAGCCAAGCGCAGGGAAGAACATGTAAGAGGCAGCACTTTTGTGAGATCTATGTCAAGATTAATGTGTGAGGAATTTGTAAAATCACAAGTTGTGTAAACCATTCAGTGCAACTCAGATACATGGATCTGAATTATGGCTGAAGCAATTGTAGGCCTCCCTGGAAGGGGGCTTTTTGGTATATTGCTTGGAAGCTGGGATGCATGCATAATCACTAAATTCATTTTCACTTGGGAAAGAAGACTTATTTAAATATATATGTTTAAGAATTTAAAAATTGTTCTCTAAAATGTGATTACAGTTAAATATCAATTTATCTTCCTGAAGAAAAGTAACACATTGAGGTGGATAGGAAAAAAAATGTGCTTTGAGTTCTGCATTTTACTCAAAAATTGTACACATCAACCTTCTAAATGTTGTTTTGCTGAAGAAACCTAAACACCACAACCTCTGTGTGACAACTTAACTTGCTTGTGCTCGGATTGTTTCAAATTAATTCCAGAAATAAAGCAAAAAGGATATAAGTTCTTCTAAGACGTGTTGATGTGACAGGCCATCACTATACCTTCTGTATTTCTTTTTTTAGTGCCTCGCAGTGGACCAAGGAATCTGAGAGTGTTTGATGAGACAACAAACAGCCTTTCTGTACAGTGGGACCATGCTGATGGGCCAGTTCAGCAATACAGAATCATTTATTCACCCACTGTGGGAGATCCTATTGATGAATATGTAAGTGATGTAATTCTTTTATGAGCACCAAGATTTTCTCAGTTGATTGTTTAGACCACAGAAAAATACCTGTTTTACTTGTAGTGCACTTTGGACATCTGTAGGTTCTTTGGTCATTGTTGGTAATGCTGAAAAGCCACTGTTTGGACAGTTTTTTTTCTTTTTCACAAAAATGAAGAAAAATATACAGTTTAATGAACTCAGTTTAATGAACTTTTGTGTAAAAAATGTTGTAGATGTAAGTCACATCATTAATCAGAGGATTCTGAGCAAAGCCTGTTTCCTGACACTGAGTTCAATTAGTGTTCTAATTCTAATAGTTCTAATAGCCATCTGTTGTTTTGTACTCTATTCATTATGAAGTCAGTGTGCTAAGATACAGAATAAATATAAGTCTGAATTTTATAAATTGAAAAAGCATTGACAAGGTTTAATAAGAATGCAGTGGTAACTTTGATTCAGCATCTAACTTACTTTGGTAAAGTTCAGCATGAATTGTGTTTGTGTTTAATTTCCTGCAGCTTAATGATAGCATGGGTTAATCTGGTATGTATAAAATTCTCTGAGCGTTAATAACAAAGGCAAACACAGATTGTATGGAGGTCAATGATGGAATTCCTTCTGACTGCCATCAGCTAAAATGTAGTGTAGAGAGTGCTGTTTAAAATCTATCTAAATGCTCTACCTGTTTATATATTATACAAAGGATGTTGAAAATCACTAGTAGAAAATTCACTATGGGACTTGTTATTCAGAACACAACTAACTTTGTATATGTATCTTCTCTACAAAAAATATTGGTCATTTTATTTGTAAAAATAGTAAATCTTGAACAGCTGAATTCTCTTTCAAGTAATAACAGAAGATGTTGATTGAGACATGCTATTAGATAAGTCAATGTCTGTAGTTCCAGTGCTTTATGGCTATTTTATGGAGCAGAGTCACTTTTTGGATTATGCCTACCTTTTGATTAGAATGAAGCGGAAGCTCACATCTGTACCAGGAAGTTGAAGAGACTGGGGGTTGCATGAGCAAGTTTTTACACTGCTGAATATTCAGAGCTTCTTTCTCAGACCAGCTGTTGTTGCTCCTAAAAAAAAATTGTATCCATGAGGATAATGATAAGTTAGAACTGAAACTAATGAGTAGTGTGACTGGATTTGTCTTCCCTCCTTGTTTTAGGAGCACTTTCTTCTCTTTTTGCATCTCTAAACACATCAGTCTGACTTTTCCTTTCTGTAAGGAAACAGTGCTGAAATCTGGGGGAGGAAACGCAGCACCTCAGTCTAATTATAGAGTCATAGAATCCTTTAAATTGGAAAAGATGTTCAAGATAGTTTAACCATCAACCTGACCTGCTGAGTCCCATAACTAAGCCATGTCCCTTGTAAGGGTAGGAACTGAAGAGTCAATTTGTTTTATATTTTTATGTTGGTCACAATGCTTTATAGTTTTAAATAAAAAGTACTAGTAATTGTTCATAGGCTATAACTCTTAAAATATCCTGTACAACTTTATATACAGTGAACATGAAAAACAGACAAATTTTTAGTTCTAGTTACTGTCATAACTGATCGGTTACAATAGTCTGAGTTTGTTTGCATGTTTCTTTTATATGTTGCAGACAACAGTTCCTGGCATAAGAAATAATGTCATACTACAACCATTGCAATCCGATACACCATATAAAATAACTGTTGTGGCTGTGTATGAAGATGGAGATGGTGGACAGTTGACTGGAAATGGAAGAACTGGTAATTTGTTTTAATATAAAATATTCTTTTAAAAATGTAAGGTATAAATTTCCTGAGCACTCCAACATTGTTAAAGTGTCATTATGTTTATAGTTTCTCTGATGTGGTGATTTCCTTACAGAGTTACAATATAAGTTTCTAGAGGCTCAAAACCAGTCACTTGTCTATTAAATTGCAATGCTTTCCTTTGTTTTCAGTTGGCCTGCTTCCTCCTCAAAATATATATATAACTGATGAATGGTATACACGATTCAGAGTTTCTTGGGATCCTTCACCATCCCCTGTTCTTGGCTATAAAATTGTATACAAGCCTGTGGGTAAGAAAACTCATTCATTCTGAGTAAAGCACTTTCAAAATAGGGAGTAGATAATGAGAGATCAGAATAGAAATCATATGTATGAGGAAATGTTTGTGTTAAAAGATTTATTTTCCTTTATTAATTCATTTTGATAAAAGCTTAGGTTTTGTTATCAGTATTTTATAAGAAGCACTACCAAGTACAATGTTTCATACAGTCATTTAAATAGACTGAACTGTGTTGATGTTTACTACAGAATATAACCAGTGATAGATGAAGTGACTTGAAAAACCAGACTTGGTTTTTCTCTCTTTTGAACCACTTGTAATTTTGAGAATGTGAACTGGTATATATGAGATGAGTATTGGAAAGGTTATAAGATTCACATTTCGTAAATTCATATTTTGCTGAAGAAAATGAGATTAATGCTTAATGAAATGTAAAAGGAGCCAGATAATTTTGTAGCTCACTTATCATGAATCTTTCTGCATTTTCTTGATGTTTCCTTTCAATTCAAGGTTCAAATGAACCCATGGAGGTTTTTGTGGGAGAAGTGACATCCTACACCTTGCATAATCTGTCTCCCAGCACTACTTATGATGTGAATGTTTATGCCCAGTATGACTCTGGAATGAGCATACCTTTGACAGATCAAGGCACTACATGTAAGTCAAAAGAATTTTATTGTAGTCGTGCTAGATACATATACTGATCTGAGATCATGTTGATTAAGACAGTATTTCTTGGCTAGTTGTTAGAAGATTTGAATATCCTCTCATAGGGAATACTTGGCACTTGGCCATGATGTAGTTCCTAGAAACACTATGCTTCAGAACAGTAATGGAAATATAATTTAAGTAATGATTTGAAAATGTAAAATTTTCTAGTCTGCTTCCTCAAATTTTATTGGCTGTAGTTGGATTCAGTCTGTAATTATATCCAGGATACTACAGAATTTAACCATGCTAAGCAGGTTTAGACTTCTTGCTATTCTATTTCACAGGGAAGTCCAGGAACTGAAACTTCACATTTTCAAAAGGAGATAATTTCGCCAATGCCCTCAGTTCTTAAGTTTCTTCAGTTAACATGAATCAATTATCCTGAGTTTTGTTGACTACGTTCATTTTTTTCATACTGCCATGTATGAGTCAGATTCTGATATGTTGAAATTTTAAGTGGAGTAAAGAACTCCACTTACATGAAAAATGATAAAATGGGCTGATGAGAAGATGAGAAGGTTATCAGACTTTGAGTGTTTGTAAACTACTAGGCCAGTACCTGTGGGCATATGATAATATGAAGAAATTGGACTGGAACTGCTCTTTCCTTCTGTAAATCTTAAAAAAACAAACAAGCAAACAAAAAAACTAAAAAAGGGTTCTGGAGCAGCACTGCTAATAAATATTTAAGTGTGATGTAGCTCTTTTAACATCTGTGGTGTACTGCTTTCCAAAGAGCAATTTTTGTCTCTCTGCTCACAGTATACTTGAACGTCACTGACCTAACAACTTACAAAATTGGCTGGGATACTTTCTGTATCCGATGGTCAGCTCACCGGTCAGCAACTTCCTACAGACTAAAGCTGAACCCAGCTGATGGTAAGAGAATTTTTGCACTTTCTAAAACATAGCTTTCTTGTTTTGGTGTCGGGACCACATACTTGGGATGGAGGAAAGCCTCTACTGTCAGTCATGCTGCATTTGATTGAACTTTGCAGGTCTGCACATATGCTGTGGTGGTGAAAAAGCTGCTAAGTGAACTACTGCTTATTGTCAAGTTAACTTTCATCAGTGAGATTTGCTGGTTACTGCAGTTTTACATGCACACTGGAGTGTTGCAGCTTTCTTGAATGCTCCAGGGTTCATAATCAGAGCTTAATCTTAGTCTTAATCTTAGTCTAGAAGGTTTTTATGGGACAAGAATAAGACTGCTAACCTAACTTCCTCTCAAAAAGTCTCTAATTTCTACACTTGTACACACATTAAAAGGCAATAGTGGGTTTTAATTTTCATTCCATTGGTCTTTGTTTTTACAGGATCCAGAGGGCAGGAAATTACAGTACGTGGATCAGAAACAAGCCATTGTTTTACTGGCCTCTCACCAGACACAGAATACAATGCAACTGTCTTTGTTCAGACCCCTAACCTTGAGGGACCTCCAGTCTCTGTGAGGGAGCATACGGGTAAGTAATAGATATTATGAACCTTAAGTTTTGAATACAGAACTTGTCTTGTTTCAGTGATAGAGCTTGTCTTGTTTCTAGATGTCTTTCAATACTTCTTTTAAGTGGTTTTTCCTCTTTCCTGTCAGTGTAATGTCAGCTGGAGTTTGAGGGAAGTTTTGTAATACTAGAAAATTTAGTGAGAAAATATATGAATTTTTCTATGGTAATATAACACATGATCTAGAGTTTTCCTTAAATGAAATAATTTATATTGAGCCAAAATTTTTTTTATTTTATTTCAGTCCTCAAACCTACAGAGGCACCAACTCCACCGCCTACGCCTCCTCCACCTCCCACAATCCCTCCAGCTCGGGATGGTATGTTTATTTGTAGATCTATGTAGTATTTTTACATTGTTGGTGCGCTGCCTTAGGGTTTAATTGTATTTTTCATAAGTTTAAATAGATTTAAAGCTAGCACAGTAATTTAGGGTCTGAAGTTTGTGATCAATTTCTTAGTTGCTTCCATTTGTTTTACCAGACTCTGAAATTTCCTGGATTAGAATGGAAACGTGAATACATAGACTGGGGAAAAAAATCAAAATATTCTGTAGCTCTATAGCAAATCTGTCAGCATAGCCCTCAGTGGACTTTTTGTAAAAGCTGTTCAGAAAAAAATGTCATTTCAGACATTTGCATTTGATTATTGAGCTTTTCATTTCCTGCAACTTTGTTTGAAACTATTTAATAAATGTTTTCATGCTCAGCATAAAACACTTACCATTTGACGGGGCTGTAGTAGAAGTTTGCTAAATACTTGCCTTCCAAATTTTTGAAGCCATGCTCTTTATTTCATCGTGCTATGAATGGTATATTTCAAGTGTTCCTTTTCTTGGTCTTTCAGTATGCAGAGGTGCCAAAGCAGACATAGTGTTCTTGACTGATGCTTCCTGGAGTATTGGTGATGATAACTTCAACAAAGTAGTAAAGTTTGTTTTTAATACAGTAGGAGCCTTTGACTTGATTAATCCTGCTGGAATCCAGGTAGGTTAGTTATTTCCATTGTGTACATTTTAGAAGGAGGCTGAGGCTGGAACTGAATTACTAAAGTTGTTTGTACAGTGTGTGTGTGTATGTATAAATATATATGAAGCGTATGAGGTTTTCTGTAGATATTAAGGGAATCTAGTAGTTATACAATAACTTTTGGCTATCAGAAATCTGCTCTGAGGACAGTCTGAGTGTTGACTGAGGATGGTGTTTTAATTTCTCAGTTCAAGAATACTTTAAATGTAAACAGTAATAACTAAGAGGAATTGACCTCCAAGATTTCCTTGGTGATTATTGTTGTCGGATATTTTCTGTCAGCCTTCTTACTTTAACCATTACTCATTTTTTCTACTTATGTGAAGCTGAATGAGATTGCTGCTAGGGTTCAATAAATACCACTCTTTTGATGCAAAGTTTACTACAGTTTAATTCTTGAGCATTGTAGTGATCTTTTTTCCTGTGAATTGTTGTGAGTCTCCAGTCTAAAGCTGAAGAAGACCTGATACAAGAGGCAGAGACTGCTAACATTTAGCAAATTATGGAAGTCACATACCTCTTGAATTAGTTGCAACAATCTCTGGTTTTGAATGAGATATTTATTTATAATTAATTAATTATTATTGATTGATTTTAAAAGAGCAATTTATTTCAATAAATACTGATGTATACATACAGAGAGATAGTTGTTCAGCACTGAGTTAGTTTGATACTATAATATTGCAGTTATACAGAATGAATAATAACATAAAATTTATACATATTTAAATTTAAAAGTGATTTAAGAATAAACATACAGTGATAATATTCTACTGCTTACAGCAAGAGAGCATGCAGTTTTGCATATGTCCAAGTTCATTGTCATTCTGTCACCAGGTTCTTTTTGCATTTCTTAAAAATAAATGGAGGAGATTTTCTAGACAATATAGACCTATTCAAAAGCAGAGAGAATATGTTATAAAACTGGCTCCATAGTAATAGAAATCTCTTAATCATCCATATTTAAAATCATATTACATTTTATGCACAAAGGAAATAAAGATGTTGTGTGTACACTGCTATGACACTATATGTTTATGTGAATATGTATGTGTGTGCATAATCATACATATGTGGGGAAGATTTTTCAGTTATTTAATACTTACTAATTTACCACAATGCATATTTCAATTGAGTCTGAACTGGAGATATGTGACTGAACACAATGATGCATTCCCTCCCAGGTTTCATTTGTGCAATACAGCGATGAAGCAAAATCTGAGTTTAAACTGAATACATTTGATGACAAGGCTCAAGCTCTGGGAGCTCTTCAAAATGTTCAGTACAGAGGAGGAAACACACGGACAGGTAATTCTGAGCAGTAATTTTAGTTTTGTAAGATAAATTGCCTAATTATCCTGATATTTCATGGACAAAGGATTAGGTTTTATGTTTTTCTGTTTTAGTTGAGTGACTGTCACTCTGTCAAAGTAAAGTAAGGAATTTCTTCATAGATAATGGATAATACGGCTGACTCATTTGTTGCACACTTTGCAGGCAAAGCCCTAACATTTATCAAAGAAAAGGTTTTGACTTGGGAGAGCGGCATGAGGCGAGGTGTTCCCAAGGTACTTGTTGTTGTCACAGATGGTCGATCACAGGATGAGGTGAGGAAGGCAGCAACGGTCATACAGCACTCTGGTAAGCGATTCACAGTACCTAGCTATTTCATTTCCTTAGCATGTTAACCAACGCAACTTATAAGTGGTGCTTCAACCATCTTGGAATTCTTTGCCTACTATTTATGGATTCAGAAATTTATTCTGATTGTTTAGAATGACTCAGAACTGTTTAAAGAATTTAGACTTCCAGGACCAGACATACTTTTTCTTTCTCTATCCTCTCCTCTTTGGGAATATGGCTTCCCAGGGCTTGCAAGGAATTTTTCATGCATGCTATTTTATAAAGCTAACTTTTGGTTAATTTTTCTCCTTGCTCTGTGGACCTCAGGCATCATCATGGAGAGTACTCCATCCTGGTGCTTTTGCTAAGCTGGGCCTGGCGTTTTGAACTTTGTATTATTTGACACAAACTGCAGGAGCTCCAGGAAAATTAAGTGCTAAACTGACTTCTTCGTTGCCTTTTGAGCTGAGAAACATTGCACTCCTGCTTTAGACTGCTGAGTGTGGCATATGTGTGACTAAACATGTACTCGTTTTCACTGCTCTCAGCAGCCTCTACTGAAGTTGCCCAAAAGTCTTGCTTTTCATTGCACGAACCACCAGGAATGCAGTTTCCTGAATAAGAAGATGTGCTTCCTTATGGAAATCACTGGAGTGTAAACCACAAGTGGTCATCTTGTCTGCCTCTGTGATCTGGAAGAATAAGCTCCCTAGATGACTTCTAAAGATGTTTGGCTAGCCTACTCATAAAAATCTCTACAGTCCGTGTGGATAATCTGCTTTAGTGCTTAACTTATGCTGATATTTGGAAAGCTTTTCCTCATACTTTACCTAAGTATTTCTTCAGGCTAATGAAGCTGCTGTCTTCTTTTCATTTCCCTAGTTAACCGGGAAAGCAATTGATAACTGTATACTGTAACAGGCCTTCATACTTGAAGCCTGTTGTCATTTCCTCTTTCTATCTTTTTTATAGACTAAACAAATACAAATCCATTTCTTTCAATCTCCTGTTGATTGTGCTTTCCAAACCTCTTGTCATTTTTATTAGCTATTTTCTTCAGATACTTTACATCTTAAATATTGTGTTCGAAGCTGGACAGAGTATTTCAGACAAAGATTCATTAGTACTGAGCACAGAGGGACAATTATTTCCCATCTCCTTTTGAAAAAAATCAAAAAGCAAATAAAAATGGGCTTATCATTTATAGCAAATGTTAATTCTTCCTTTAGCTTCCAACCAACATTTTTGTGAAGTTTCGTGTTAATTACATTTTTTTTTTCTTTTGGAGAAATTTTTCTTATTAGTGATAAATTGTGTAATGGACAGTTTTTCTTCTTTCCTGTTTTCTGGTACAATAAAAAGAGGACAAATTATCATATGGAGAATTAGGTGGGAGAAGGGAAAGGAAGAGATGAGTCAGAGAAATAATTCTGTTAAGGGCCTAAGATACGACAGAACAAAAACTTGGTATAAAAGGCAAGGAGACTCCATTTTAAGGATTTGAAGAGGAAAATCACCTGACAAAGGGAAAGATTATGCTTTTACATCTGGTGATATGATTAAATTCTATGGGCTGGGTTCTTCTAATTTTACTTTTGCCATCTACTAATTGTTTAGTCTAAGGTGTTGGTACTTTTATAGTTACTAAAGAGAGAAACAGATAGGCATCTACAGAAAACAGCTTCTCCTATCCTGAAGTTTGCAAGCTAGGGAGATGAGCTGAATCACATCCTGAATCTGTCCTTGACAGCAGTCAATGAAGGAAAGAGGAGAAAATTTTGAAAGAAAGGTGCAAAAAGCAATTTAATCTCTCACGAGCTCTGATAGTGTGAAAGGATATCCAGAATGTGTACTCATAATGAAGGCTGGATACTGGAGTGAATAGATAAGACAATGATAGCGTTTGTGAAATATTGATCTGAGAAATAGGTGTGTATGTTTTACTACGTTTCAAGTAACAAATCTTATTTTTACAGGCTTCAGTGTCTTTGTGGTTGGTGTGGCTGATGTGGATTACAATGAGCTGGCCAAGATTGCCAGCAAGCCTAGTGAACGTCATGTATTTATTGTTGATGACTTTGATGCATTTGAAAAGATTCAAGATAACCTCGTCACCTTTGTGTGTGAGACAGCTACCTCAAGTGAGTAGAAAATACCATTTTCCCTTTTCCCAAACTGATGCATTTGTTTATATACTGCTATACTTGTAAATGTCTTTACAATACTTCAAAAACATGTTCACATATAAAAGTTAGGTTTTGTAATAACTACGCATGGTTTGAGAGAGCAAAAGTTTTTTGTTGTTAATTTGGAAGTAACTATTGTATTTAGTGTAATCTTGTCTGATGTTTCAAAATTATAGATAGAACAAAACAAGCAACAGTCAGAAGTTCTGCTCTTTATAAAGAAGTAGAATGATGTCTAATATGAACTGGGGGACACAACTGGCCTCTTTACCTTTGGTCCAGTCTTCTGTAAGAGTGTGGGTAAAGTGTGTGATGCTGTTTCAAAATGATTGAAACTAAATGTCAGTTGTTTACTCAACAGTTATCCTTCAATGGCAAAAAAGAAAAATTCTCAAGCCTGTCATGTGCAACTCTGTGACTCCCTGACTTCTTCATCCGCTGGCTCATTAGAAGCCATATAAATCTGCAGTTTTTTTCTGTGATTCTGACAGCTAATATGCAGCCTGACTCATGCCTCTAATATTTACAGAAAGATTGAGTCATTATGCCCCTTTCTTCTTAGGAATTAAACTAAAAATATTTTGGGGGCTCATCTGTTACCCATACAATTTGTCATGGTAGAAACATCCAACTAAAAGTAGTGAGTAAAGGTTTTAAAATCCATCCAATGCAGAACAGAACACAATGTAACAACTGTAGCAATAATTGGCTGAGAATTTATATTAGTACAGAATTTTTGCGAATAAAATTGTCTAAGTATAGGCATGTTCATATTATGGTAGAGGTCATATTTTTGAACTTACATGTTTTTTCATCTCTTTCAGCTTGTCCTCTTATTTACTTGGAAGGATATACTTCACCTGGTAAGAAACTGCCTATATTTTGCATAGGTTCATTTTTGTCTTATTCAGCTTTACAGTGTTTTTGTTGTTTTCCCTTTCCTGATTTAAAGGTTTCAAGATGTTGGAATCATATAATCTGACAGAGAAGCATTTTGCTTCTGTGCAAGGTGTATCACTGGAATCAGGCTCTTTCCCAAGCTATGTAGCATATAGACTCCACAAAAATGCCTTTGTCAGCCAGCCAATACGGTAAGTAAATGAGAAGGACTCAGAGCAAACAGGTGGGGAAGGATTAACAGAGTTTGTAACTAATAGCATTAGTGTCTCATGGAAAATGCATCTATTTGATGTTCTTTTAACTGAAATCCAGGAAAAATACTCCAAAGAACATCCATTATTGCTCTTGTTAAATACTTATCTGCTTCTTCCTTTGCGATCTGTTCACTGTTAATCCAGTTGCTTTTTGTTCTTTTATTTGACACTGTCCTTCTTAACCACTATACTTACTTACAATATAGAGCCTGGCAACAGGCTCAGTTGAGCAACAGCCTCCTCGGTACAAAGAGCTCTACATTGTCAGGGGAAAATGGTTTTAGTGTAGAATGGTAAACTTCACTTTTTGCAGTAAGCAGCACTCCGATACCATGATTTAAGGTATATTCTCTTGTAGCTGAATTGCTGTAACTGGTCAATGGAGTGGAGATTAAAGGACCTGTAGCCTTATAGCATCTAACAGAATGGTAATATGTGATCATTCCTTCCAACTATCACATACAGTCCAGAAATTTAGCGGTTAGTTTTACTAGGACGAATCAAGTAAATCCTTTTCTTTTTCATTTGTTCCTCACCATTCCACTTAAGCTTAAGTTTCAGAAAGAATCTCCTAAGTCAGAGGTTATGCCTAAAAATAGACCATTACTCCAATTTAATTTAATGAAAGTTATTCTTTTTTGTTGTTGTTATTGTAAAAGCCTTTGAAATCTTCTGCCAGATTGGTAAAGATCAGATCACATGTACAGGCTTCATACTGGGATGTATGAAGTAACAATTTCTTTTTGCTGGCCTTCTCTCAGCTCACAACTTTAAAAGCTGAGCGTGGCCTAAAGACTTTTTGAATTCTTCGATGCACCTGTACAGTTATGGGAGTGATCCTTGATGGCCTGGATATTTTTACAGCTAGGGAAGCACATATAATCCCAGTCAGTGGTATCTTGTTTAGTAATTTGTTTACATTAATATAAATCATGCATTAAACAGTATAAGTAGGACAATAATAAGATAATTTAAAAAAACAAGCAAACAAACAAACCTTTCTGTTTATTTCAGGTTATTTAGAATGTTTTTATACAGTTTATTGTCTGCTGTAGAGGTGGAATAGACTTGGCAGAGTTTGGGCACTTAGCTTTCATAAGAAGCCAGAATATAAAACTCACTTTAGACTGAGTCAGCAAGGCAATAAAAGCATCCGGATCCTAGTGGCATAGCTATTTCATATTTGACATAACTTGCTATCGGAGATATAAATAGAATGGCTATATCTACTTTATTATTTTCTTTCTTGCACTGTGCTGTGTGTTGTTGTTGATTTTTGATATGACTGTAATTGGAAAGTGTTCCTAACCATGTGGGTAATTAAGTTTTGCCTAAAATATTCATGTCAAGGTTTCTCTGTTTATGCTCATGATGCCAAATCTCTCTCTTGATTCTAGTTTATTAGCTAAGGAGACACATGATCTATCTACCTTCTTGCAGCTACTTTCCTGCACTCTTAATGTCTCCTTCAAAAAATCCCAGAGGCCATCTGCTGTGTATTTTTATTTATTCTCAGCTTTATGACTTTTTAATGTCTAACAGTCTGAACATCACAAATCTAAATGTCAGCAGCCACCAGTAGCTGAGGTGGGGCCCAAATACATCACCCATTGCGGGGAATACATTAAATGTTTCCTTCATTACCTCTGTTCCTGAAAGCCATTGATAGTTAAACAGAGTATTTTCCAATGCTTGTCTAAAATGAGCCAGATGAGATAAGACTACAGATTTCTAGAAACTTACCATCAAGGAATTCAAAATATATGTTGTTTATGTAGATCTTGCTACAGGAATAAATCTCCCAGGGTTCGTGGTCACATTCTGGCTGCCTCCATAATCATCATGCCTCAACCAATTTAAGATAGGCTGTGAGTTCATTATAAAAAAATCATAAAGTGATTTTTATCACTTAGCACTTCTTTTACAGAGAGAGTAATTAAAATGCACAATACTGTTAAACACTGTTATTTCCCCATTACCCTTAAGTCATTTCCTTGAAAAAGAGCTTGTTTATTTTCCTCATATGTTTCCATGTGAAAAATATCTTCATATTGTCTTAACAGGGAGATTCACCCAGAGGGACTGCCACAGGCATATACTATCATCATGCTATTCCGTCTTCTGCCTGAATCCCCCAATGAACCTTTTGCTATTTGGCAGATTACGGACAGAGATTACAAGCCACAAGTTGGAGTTGTGCTTGATCGTAAGGATGATCATACTTATTGAACAGAAAATGTATACATTACATTACTTTGCATGTATTATTCCAAAATCTTTCCAAAACCAAAGTATTATTACATGGTAACGTTTAAATAATTTCAGTTTTAAAATACATGCTGTTTTACTTTGTACATAGCTTAATTTTTCAACTAATCTACCTTTTACCTTTGGTATTACCTCTCAAACCAAAGGAACGTACATCTATGTAGCTATGTCAGTTGAACCATCTGTAGTCTGTGTTTACCTGCCAGAGGGCTACAGTACATTTTATCCATAAGTCCATCCTACGATGTTGATTTCAGCTTTACATCTAAAATGAAATGTATTATTTTATTTTTTTTGCAGCTGGCAGCAAAGTGTTGTCATTCTTTAACAAGGATACAAGGGGAGAAGTTCAAACTGTAACTTTTGATAATGATGAAGTAAAGAAAATCTTTTATGGAAGCTTCCACAAGGTAAAGGATTGAAATTATGAAGGTTACTTTCTGAAGCGCTGTTCTTTGGAACAGAGCACAAGCAAGCAGAAGCTACTGTCAGTTATATCCAGTTCTCTTACAGTCCTGTAGATGACTGGACAGGCACAAACTGAAATATGGGAAGCTCCACCTGAACTTCCTTTGATCCAGTTGAAACTTTGGGAAAACCACTTTGAGGGTCAGAACCAGGGGGGAGAGAAACAAGTTGCACAGCGAGGTTGTCAAGTCTCATGATATTCAAAACACAACTGGATGCTTACCTGTGTGACCTGCAGTAGGGAGCTTGCTTTAGCAGGGGGTGGGACTAGATGATCTCCTAAGGTCCCTTCCAACCCTTACAAATCTGTAACTCTGTGATTCTGTGACACACAGGCTTACAGATCACACAATTCAAGATCTCTGAAGTTCTAGTTCTTCTTTGGTTATGGAATGTAAGGCCTGTGTTGAACCAGTGTAAAAGATGGATTTGTCAAGATTGTGAAAGTGGAGAGATAAATACCACAATGCATCATAGCCTATCTGGCTCATGAAAGAAAAAAAGATAAACTGGGAAAAAGGAAAAGGAAGATGTGATGAGAATTTTTTTTCTGGGAGGGTAGAATGTAATGATTTGGATCCACTAAAAGAAGAGGAAGATTTCATAGAATCATAGAATCCCAAGGTTGGAAACGACCTATAAGGTCATCTAGTCCGACTGTCTCCTCATCACCGTTGCCACCACAAGCACTAAACCATATCATGCAGCTCCTCATTCAGACACCTCTTGAACACTGCAATGATGTAGCCACAGAAACTAAGTAGTTACTGGCTTGTAGATGAACAAGGAGCCAGTATTGGTAGTTGAATAGAATATTGAATGAAATTTATATGATTAACATACATAACATGTATATTTACACATTTTCCATGTATGCAAGGATGCTGGTATATTTTTGGCTTTAGATTCACTGGGCCTGCAATATTCAATGTTATTCTATAATAATACTATATATATAATAATATATTTAATGGTAATAGTAATATTAATGGAAGGAACAAAAATAATGAGAGAGAACATGTAACAGATTGTATAACCTGTTTCAAATTTAGAGTGAACTCACATTTTTGAATTGCCAGAATGGCTAGTGAAATTTGCCTTTGCCTACAAATGTGGCAGTTTTGTGCTTGCTTTTAAGTGTTGTGGATCAAATTATGAAAAATTGATCCTGTCAGACTTTGTTACCTCTAGACATTGAGAAGTTTTTAGTTCAGGCTACATGCATGCCTAAAACTACAGCTTCAGAAATATTTTCCTGCTGTTAAGCATATGTGTTTAAAGGCAAGAAAGTTGCAATATTTTCAGTAAGCTGAAATACACATCCTGATGTTTTCTCTTATCTGCCTTCTGTTTGGTTGAGTTTTTCCTCTGATTATTAAATATGGCAGCACTATAACATTTGTTTTCTTTATGATACCCTCTCCTGCATGACCAGTCACTACAAGCATTCCTTTGAGGATACTGATATGGGGTTGCCTCTGTTGACTTTGTGATACTGGAGGCTAGATTGTGAAGCATGCTTTGCTACAGCTGGAGGCAGGGAAAGCTAGCTGGTGCCAGCATTACAATGTGTTGAGACTTGATCTGTTCAAAACGCAGTATTATAAAATCAGTTAGTACTATAAGAGCTATTGTTTTCTTCAGAACTTGAGAGAGGGTAATTATCCAAACTGTTTAAATATCTTGTCTAATTGTTGTAGTGTCTATAATTTACTTAATGACTATTTTCCTATATGTAAAGAGATGTCTGTCTCGTGACATTTCTAACTGCTACTTATGAGTAGGCTTGGATCACACCTGCGTTATACAGCCTCTATTTTGCCTTTGGCATCTGTCTTTTCACATTTCTGTTTTTTTAGTAGCTTAGTTGGACAACTGAATTTTCAGGAACAGTGTTAATCTATTGAGCGAGAAAAAACAGTCAGCAACGACTAGAGTATGTATTGTTTTGCTTTAAAAGTTGCGTCACCTTATTGCCAAGGAGTAGTGAAAAAACAAAATAGCATTCATATCAGTGTGAGAGACGAGACCTCCATTATTCAGATCAGTGATATGAAGCTCTCTACCTGCTGTATTATCAGCAGTCTGTTTTAAGTGTCAACTGCTAAGTTCATTGATGTTCAAAGTCACATTTTTCCTTTTAGTTTCTCTAAATGTAATAGAGGTGAGGAGAATTCTTTGATAGCACTTACACTGAAGCTTGTGAATCGGTGCAAATGGGGAAAAACCTGCAAGCCCAGTGACAACAGCAATCTTGTATAACTGTTCACTACATTTGTTGATGAATGCAATTAAAGAATTTTGCATTATTTTAATTGTTACATGCACTCATACATAAGAACAGAAAGCATTCTGAAGGTGGTGAACAATGCTCAGAAGTAGCAGCTATTGGCAAATTACATTAAAGCTCTGAAACTACAAATTCTTGCTTATGCAGCTACATCTTAAGTAAAATGATCCATGCAGTGTGCTGATCCCCCTTCTTCTTTACCCAAAAAGGAATAAAAAAAGTCAGATTTTGATAGTATTTGAAGTAACTGGAGTAGCTTTGACTTAAATATCTTCTATTTATGATTTTACACCACGTAACTGAGCAGAATTCTCTGGGCTTTCCCCAGAATGATTACTGAGATTGTTGCATGAGTCACGTTAATGATAGCATCATGGGTCTCCCCAGCTCGTATGCTGGGAAAGCCTTGTGTATCAACCATGTTGATTAGTTCCTAATAAAGGTTAGAAATAGTTTCAACTGGATGAAGAAAGGAAAATAAGATTAACACATTTCATAAGGTAATTTTGTGATTTCTTCTACCATCTAGTTTCAAAGAAATGACAAATCTTTAAAAGACGAGATGTTTTCCAAAATGTCAAACATTTTTGTGGTTTTTGCTAGATGACTTACTGGCTCGTTCAGTGAAGCACAGCTAACTACACCTAACCGTGCGGAGAGATTTACTTTGGCATACTTGAATGCTCTGTGTAACATAGCTATGGTGAAAGCTGTTGAATCTGGCACGTCCCATAGGAAAAATCCTGACTGCCTCAGGCAGTCATTAGGCTTGTAACTGAATGTTTTGGAGAGACATACTTTTTCTACTTGCTTATTATTACCATGCTAGACTTCCTTTTTGATTGCACTTTTGCAGTAGTTAGCCACAGGAAATTTGATAATAGTTTTATGTCTTTCTGCTGATGTACATATGGGATAATACTTTGCATAGCTTATTGATGTGGTTCATTTAGCAGAAAATCAGAACACTAAATCAAACTTGATCTTAGAGAGATTAAATTATGTTTGCTTTTGTAAAACTTCATGCCTTCTGGCACTGTAGATGGTCAGAAGTGATGCTTTATTTTAGTGTGCTTGTAACTGAAGAGAGCATTTCTGGTAACATTTTGTTGAAAACAAAATCAGATGGCATTGAATACAGAGATGCAGGATTGAATACAGAGATGTGGAGTTGTCAGAACTCTTGGAGTGGGTCCAGAGGAGAGCCATAAAGATGATCAGAGGGCTGGAGCACCCCTCCTTAAAAAAATACTGAGGGAGCTGGGCTATTTAGCCTGTAGAAATGAAAGCTCCAGGGAGACCTGATAGCAACATTCCAATACTTATAGGGAGCTTATAAATAGGAGGGAGAGAAAATTTTAACATGGTCTGATAGTGATAGGACAAAGGGGAATGGCTTTAAACTAGAATGGGGGGAAATTTAAGTTAGATGTCAGGGGAAATTTTTCACTGAGAGTGGTGAGGTACCGGCACAGGCTGCCCAGAGCTGTGGGTGCCCCATCCCTGGAGGCATTCAAGGCCAGTTTGGATGGGGCCTGGGCAGCTTGATCTATTGGTTAGTAACCCTGCCTATGGTAGGGGAGTTGGAACTGGATGGTGTTTAAGGCCCCTTCCAACGTAAGTCATCTTATGATTCTATGTTTTATTGACTATCAACAGTAGATTTGTGTTAGATTTGTGTGTAGGGAATGAAATTAAAGCTGGAATTCAGAATTGGCATTAAATCAGTAATAAAGGGACCGAGTTGGTGACTTGGGGAAATCCTTAATATTTTTAACTGCTTGGATTGCTGCTTCTTTGGATGGGTAGTTGATGCTCTAGTAGTCATTGATGTTTGAAGCTTTACAAACTGGTGATCATGTTCAGCAATATGATATAGATTTACCTCCTAAGTTTTGTGTGCAAATGAAAATGAAGTAACATGCATTCTCTGTGCAGATGTATTTTGCTTTATTTAATTTGTGACAAATAGTTAATGTTTCAATAGAAAGTCTTGCACATTTAGTACCTTTTAGAACTAGTCAGCTGCATCTGTAGTGTCATTTGGTGCTGCCATTTATCTGTAAAATTCATGTGTATGATCAAATGACCGAATATATTATGTGTAAATGATAATGAATTTCAAGATATGGCATAGTAGTGTTAATTTTATTTTGTGGAGAGCTTAATTTTTATTAACAAAACATACTTAAACTTTCTCTATTATCTTTCCACTGTATTTTTTACTTGATTGGTGAACAACAATAGGAATTAAAAAACCACTCATTTATACAGTGCTGAGAATTAAACTGTGATGCCAACTGAATTTCAGTTGACAAAAAATTAGGACAGTTTCGAAAGTCTTAATTCCAGTGATATAAAGCATAACTACGTAATGTTTAGAGAGTTTGAGATAAGCTGTGTTGATGCCTTGGAGACAACTCCACATGGGAAAATATTTAATATGAAAAAAAAAAAACCCAACAAGCAAATTCCCAGGAGATTTTTCAGTCAGTTGTTGACTCAGGACATTTATGGGAATCGCTGTTTCCACTTTATACCAATTTTTTAAAGTAGTCATTGAATAGCAGTAGGTTTCTGAAGGGTTATATGCAGTGATGACAGAAGTCTTAAAACATAAATATACAATTCAAGGATTTTTACAGCTGGTCCTTATATGTTGGCATTTGAACAATTATATTGATAATATAATGGATATAAAAATATATGCCACATGTAAGGTATATAAAACTGCTGAGAACTTCACCGTTGCCTTACGATGTTCTTCTGTCAACTGCATATTAGATTCACCGAAAACAGAAACCCTGTTTCTGTATTGGAGATGCCTGAAGGTCTTTTGTTTTTATACATAGAGAGGAAATTCACCTGTATTCATTACGTGGCCACATTAGGTGTTTTGCTTACTTTGAACAATAGATTGTCCTTGTCTGATATTTAATTCTGTACAGTCACTGCAGGATAAATGACTGTAATCACTGTACATTTTCAGAATGCTAACCTTTGCTTTTGCTCCTCTTGTTCTTCTGAATACAGTTTACTATGTATAACCCAAACACTGTTCTCCTTGTAGAATTACACTCCTCCCTTTGTTACAGCCATTCTTTTCTCTCTCTGTAACTTCACTTATTTCCAGTAATTAATCCTTTCTCCTTTGTTTTTGCCTTATTTTGGCATAGATTTTTGCAGTGAAATTTATCTCCTGGAAATTTATTTCTTGCTTTTTCCATTATTTTGTTTGCTTAAAAAAACAATTATATATATATATTATTTTCTGGACAGGCTATTCTGTTCTCATATCTCAGAATAACTAGTAATGAGTCATCTGAGGAAACGGAACCCTGGATTTCTGGATCTGAAATGATCTACTCTGTAAACTACAGACAGAATCTATTAGTCAGTCATAGACTCATTAAACCTCTTGTGTGGCCCCAGCCATTAGAAGAGAACAAGTACAGCTTACGTTCACTTCCTCTTTAAAATTCTTTTTATTTTTGACTTTTATATTGTCCTAAAGCAACTTTCAGGCAAGCTTTTTTTTAAAGAAAAGATTTTAATTTTTGAACATTGCAATTCAGCTGTTATATTAAGTAGTACTTACTAACTGTGCCTGTGTATGCATCTTATAGATCTTTAACACCTTTTGAAGAAGTTACTAATGTTGGAATTTTTCTTTGTCTTGAAATAAATCAAGATTATCAGGAGGAAAATTTAAAACAGTATTATTTAAGCAAGGAAATACTAGTTAAAATACTAAATATGTTTTTTCTAAGTAATGCCTTAAACTTTTTTTCAGGTTCATATTGTTGTCACTTCATCAAATATTAAGATTTACATTGACTGCAGTGAAATACTGGAAAAGCCAATTAAGGAGGCTGGGAATATCACAACTGATGGCTATGAAATACTTGGGAAACTTCTGAAAGGTGACCGGAGAACAGCAACAGTAAGAGATAAATGTTAATCCATACATTAATTCAAACTCTTTCGTGAGAAAAGACTTTAGAAGTTAAGAGCTGCTAAATAAGTAGTCCCACACCCAAAGCTTATAAGTTTCTGTATTGCAAGATTGAAGGTACTTAACTGAGAAATAGTTGGTAGTTTTTTATTCTAGCAGAACTGCAAGAACTGAAACCTAATAGCTGACAGTTGAAGTCAAGTAAATTCAAATATGAGAATAAATATTGGTTTTTTTTTCTTTTTAATAGGGAAAGCAGTTAGTCATTGCAGCTATTCCTGTGGATTCCCCATTGTTGGAAAATTTTTAAATGAAGATTGTTTTGTTTTAATCTCCTACATGACATTCTGTAATGAAATAGTTTTAATTCTGGCAAGCCCTGTAATCTGTCTTGTGACAGAGTAATCCCCTCTGGCTTTGTGATCTATAAACCTATAAAGAAAAGTGGTGGCTGCAATGAAGGGCACATCAATTATCTTGATGAATTCACTATATTTAATGTATATTTAGTGCTATTAGCCAGGCTTTGTATTAGAAGTTCTAAGGTTGGAATCTGGTCTGTGTGTGCAAAATCTAACACCTGAAGAAGATTCTTGGTGCTCACCTCCAAATGTGTGATAGTATATATGAAATTACAGGACTATAGCTCTTGGGGTGAAAGAGAGTAAACTGTTTTTAATGTCCCTATTTGAAGCCGTTCTGCAGAACTTATAATTTAAGTATTGTTCACCTTCTCCACCAGGACATGCGTAAGCATCAGATCTTGGAGTTAATTGCAGCCTTAAGTAGGATTATTTTTAAATAATGTTTTAAAATAATTTTTGTGTCAATGTCAAAAAAACAAAAACAAAAAAACAGAGAAACAAACAAAAAACCCGAATGTGTGAATGATGTTAATTACATTAGAAATAAGTTGTTTTAGTAGTCAATTTTAATGCTGTTGCCACTAGATTTTGTAAATATTGTTATCGTTCAAGGGTTCTCCTTTCTCTTACAGTTAGAAATCCAGAATTTTGACATTGTATGCAGCCCAGTTTGGACTAGCAGAGACAGATGCTGTGATCTTCCTTCTATGGTAAGTACGTATGAACTAGAGACTGTTCAGAACATCATTAATGATATCATATATAACAATAACACTATTAGCCTGCACTGATAACACATTTGAATCTCTTGTGAGAGCAACCAGTGAGCAACTTTGCATTTCAGAGTTCAGCATCTGAGAAAGATTGCAGTGTGCTAGATTGAGTGTAATAAAGTGTCAAGCTTATATTTTGTACTTCAGTGATACTTAAGATCCTAGTTATTATGAAATGAATAGCTACATTATGTTTTAATAAGTATGTTAGATTGGCATTTAAAAAATAACTGCATAATCAGCTCAAGCTGATTGTCTAATGAAAATAAATGTTAAAAAAACAGAAATGCCTTATGGATTTGGTTTTGCCCATGTTTCTGTTGCTACTGCGTTATACTGCTTGCAGAGAAAATAATTTGCTGAAAGCACGAAATATATTTGGAAAGCACTGTTTCACTCTGAGTTCTACAGTAATCAAAACCAGGATAATAGAGAATCTTGTTATTGTAGCAAAGTGTGCTACCAACAAGTACTTTCATTTAAATTGACAGAAAGAGTTGTGATTGAATTTCAGAGAGATGAAGCAAAATGCCCAGCTCTTCCAAATGCTTGCACCTGTACTCAAGACAGTGTGGGACCACCAGGACCCCCTGGACCTGCCGTAAGGAATCATTTGCTATAGAGATTTTTGTATATTTTTTTAATTTTTAAATTTATGGAACAAGTTTCAGATTAATCGAGGTGGAAAAAGGTAATTTTGGCTTGCGCAGAAGGAAGTAACACCAGCTGATTTATTTCAGTGTGTCTTGTGAAACGTCTGATAATCCTGTTCTCACATTTCTTGAATACATGAAAACATTCACCAAATTTTGTGAAACGAAGATCAGTCAGAGAGACAATTGGCAGTCAACAAGTTCATAACTTCATGTTAATCTGTTCTCATTTTGTCTTAGTTTATGATACAACTGGGCAGCTCCTTCCACTTTCATTTGCCTATATTTGTAAACCTTTTCCCATACTTCCTATTTAATCACTGTGAATAGCTCCTGCTTGTTTGTTAGACTGAAAGAGTCTGTCTCATTTTCAGCTGTCTTGTGCTCCACGTACAAGAGGTTTTAGTGAAATGTGCAAATGCTTTTCTTAATTGCAAGGTCAGGATTTCATTCCATGGAAAGAGTCATTATCAGGCAAATAAATGAATGACTTGATAATAATCTATGGAATAGATATACTTCTACCAATTACTATGAATATAAGGGAGCTGTGTTCTGCCCAGTAGTCCTTCTATTTTGATGCCAAACACTGTGTGAGTAATACGAAGCCTGTTTAAGTTGCCTAGCAGTCCACTAGAGAGGTATACAGAGACTTTGATGATTCCTCTATCTAAAAAGACTGAATATAAATTGAAGATGTGTAGATCTGCAAGGACAAAATTGACAATAATTTTAGTGGGTTGAATTGGCTAGGCTGACACTTATATGGCTTTCGTACATTTCTGTGTAATGCATCTTTTATATTCTTTAGCATTCTGGTCTGTACACTTCATAATTTTGAGCTTTCATGTAAGAATTTGCTTAAAAAGATTAATAACTTACCAGTGTGACATACCTTTGCTTTCTCTGAACTAAGAAATACATTTTCTTTCCAAATGTTTAATTTAGGGTGGCCCAGGTGCTAAAGGTCCCAGAGGTGAAAGGGGTTTGACTGGATCATCTGTAAGTATCTTCCTGGAATGCATCTATAACATCATGACATGCTTGCCTGTATGAAAATTTATACTCTAAGTTCCATTCTGAGCTAAGAATGGATATTAAAAATTTAACTGGTAATATTATTTACATGTAGTTCATCTATGTAAGACTATGCATATGTAGCCTAAGTACATCAGATGACTGGATCATATTTATGGGAGTGGTACTACACATTCTGCAGCATTGTTGTCCTTTCTTCTGTACAGAGTAGACAGCTATACTTCCATTTAACATTGCCAGGAAGCACGTGTTGGCCTGTGACTGCCAACCTGAGTCGAAGAATATTGTGTTCTGAAGTATCAGTGGGTCTCCAGGCTGCTGACTTACTCTAAGTGCCTAACCCAAAGGACTTTGCATTTACAGATATAAGAAAACACTGCCATTTATAATCTTGTTTTAATTTTCTGCTCTAAGGGGCCACCTGGTCCTCGTGGTGAGACAGGTCCTCCAGGCCCTCAAGGTCCTCCAGGTCCTCAGGGTCCCAATGGACTTTCAATCCCAGGAGAACCGGTGAGTGGCTGTTTGGAGTGTGGGTAACAGTGTCACTGGGTCAGTGGTCTTGGGAAAGGGTAGGAGCTTTGCACTAATGTTCATTTTTCCTCATGATACAGTAGTACTGTGAAACAAGTCTTTATCTAAAAGAATTCTTTTCCATTACAATAGAATCCTCTTTCTGGATGCTGCATGTGCTTATAAAGTGCTTATGAAGGCACGGCATCAGATTGCTGTGATGCACATTGTGTTACAGCATTTTCTCTTCTACAACTTTTCTATGCAGTTTCTAGGCTTTAAAGTTCTATGACTCATAATTATCAGGCTGTAGTGCAGGAAACTTAAGTGTGCAGTGCTGTTCTGAATTTTATTGCAGATTCACATGTCCAAATTCTATTTTCTGTGCTTAAACCATTACTCAGAATTTCAGAGGCAATATGTGTCTAGATTCAGGCATCCAAAATAGCTCTTAGTTCCTTGAGGGATTCTTGGTGACAGAATGTATATTTTAGTGGAGGATTACTTTTCATTTAATGTATATACAGTTAAAGTATAAATGATGTTGGCTTAATTCTGTTAACACAAGGAAATATCACTAGATTGTGCTTTTTAAAGCAGATAACACAGGAATCCTTTGTCTACATTCTGAATGTATTAACATAACTTTATCTGTATTTTACTAAGTTACTGTCTAAAAAGTAGGAATATAGTTCCTGATTAGGTACATCTGGAATATTTTAGTATAGCCAGAATACTAGTACTACTTTTTAAATGAAATCTTTAAATAAAATGTAAAGCTTATGAAAAAATAGAATTGGTATCTCATTGCACACTGTCTCATTTTGCATTTGAAGCCAGTTCACCTTCTCAGTCTGTGCATCTATGTAGACATCAGGTCCATCTTCTCCTTTGTAGGACAAAGTAAAATAAAAAAATCTGTTAACCACCTATTTTTGTTGTTGTTGTTAGATGCAGGAAGGAAAAGCTTTGTTAAGATAGCATAAAGATACCAAAAAGCAAGAAAGGCCAAACATATTCCTTGTATATGCATGATATAAAAGCACTTGCCATATTCAGTTTGAACACCTTTGGAAAATGAAAACAGCAACAGAACTGACATGATACTTGGAACTTCTCATTAGTTAAGGAGAAGTTATAACAACCCTTGTGAGTCATGGAATTTTGTTTTTCATGTCAATTTGCAATTTGCATTGTCAGGCTATGCTTACAAATTGTATTATATTAAGTATTGTATTTTCAAATTCATGTCATGTGGTCTTAAACTATACAGCTATACTACAGCATTACAGTATATGTGGAATGCAAGCAGGTTGTGAAAGACAATACAGTGCTTCTTTATATGGTCCCACACCTCGTGTCCTAGTAGTCTTAGTGTATAGATCAAAAAAAAAAATGTCATACTCAAAAAAGACCCAGATTTACCTTTTCTTATGAATGTGGGTGGCTCCATTTATCAGCTGAGAAAGATAGGGGAGGTGAAAACATATTACCTTTTCCTACCTTGGTGCTTGTGGAGGCAGTAATATTATAGTCTCTCTTACTGAAAAGTCTCTGATGCTTCCTTATCGAAATCTGTGCTCCTTCCTTCTTTCCTGTGTTTTTAGTATAATATCAGCCAGTTGTCTTGTGTTTGCAAATGTTAAGAGTATTACTTCAATCAAGAAGTATATGTATCTATTTTTTTCCCATAGTACATAGATGGATTATGGACTTCTTCATTGAGATGTGTTGGGGTAATTTTTGGTGTCTGCTTACACTGATTAGTTATTTTGATACTCTGGTTTGCAGTTCAGAATCTCTAATGAACATTTATGAATATCATAGGGTCGTCAAGGAATGAAAGGTGATGCTGGCCAGCCTGGACTACCAGGACGATCAGTAAGTTAATTCTTACTTTAAAAGCAAACAAACAAACAAAAAAAAACCTATTGCTACTATACACTATTCCTGATGTGGATTGGCTGCTGGACAGCTGCCTTTGACATCACTAGGAATTTTTTCATACCCTCCTAAGCAATAGTTTTGGAGACACTATCATGTTACACTTAGTAATCTGAAATGTAGAAAATTCTAAACCATTCAAAACAGAGCAAAATTAAAAGAACAGCTGTATTGAGTCAAACCAAATATACATCAGGCCAATTGTGAATGTACAAAGAAAGATTGATGGATTAGGAAAAGTACACTGATATCTACACAGTAAAGTCTCTTAACTTCTGACCACCTTGTAGGTAAGTGTCACCAATTACAGGTTGCAGAACCTTTGCAGGGCACTTCTTCACTAGAGTTGTCTAATTGCCTTCTATTTTTGGAATTCAGATTTTCTTAGCTAATGAGCTCCACAACTAATTGTGTGATTTGTTTATGTGTGTTTTCAGTCCTTAAAACTTTGAGGAATATACACTTAGACAGCAATAACATGCTAAGAGACATGCTACAGTTAAATGCACAGTGAGATGAGACAGAAACGGGGAATATAATGTAATACAAGGCTGTTCAGTGTTGATTCCTACAATAGTTGCCCTGTTCCTACAGTGTTGAGTGAGATCATTCCTGCATGTACTATTTTTGTATTTATTCCTAACCCAGAAGCTACAAGGAAGAGAATTTACAATGACCACTATGAAGAAACACTGTGTTAAAAATAGAACAGAGAAAGAAGCAATAAAGGAAGAGTTAATTTTTCGTTTCTTTAGAAACGCTCTAACCAATGACTTTAACACTTGTTAAAAGATTAGCTGACATCTGTTAGACATGCTTGTAAAGGGAATAATTATGATATATTTGACTTCTGGTTGTAATACTCAAAAATTATGTTTGAAATTTAAGAGAATGCAGTAAAAATGCAAGTGAGGGTGAAGACTCTTGTATCATATATATGAAATAAATTGTTCTTCCTAAACGATTTTTTAAATAAATGTCAAAAAGTGAAATTAAAGACTAATATTTAAATGTGTGCATAGACACTGGGGTAATTAGCATAGCAGATAAATTTGTTTGGTTTCTGATGCAGTTTATCATTTCTTTTTTCTCTCTAGGGAACCCCAGGCTTACCTGGTCCACCTGGCCCAGTGGGACCTCCAGGTGAAAGGGTAAGTTTTCCTCAGTTACCTTCCTGAAAGACCACATAATATGGTGGAGTGGTTTTTTTTTCTTTTCTTTTTCTTTTTTCCATTCTTTATCATAGCTTTCTGTTTTCAAGTACTTTTTCAAAGAGAGTCCTTTTATCTATATCCAAGCAGAAGAGGTAAATTTAAAAGGACTGGAAAAACTTGCAGGTGAAAATCTCTCCAGATAACCTTAGAGTAGCAGGATACTTTCTTTAAAAATTGCAAGACTGACTGTCCTGTGTCCTGAACAGGTTCTCAGGTGCCTGCACCCGATGAGCATTGAGGTGTTCAATCCTGCTGTCTTTCACATATTGTTACTGCTGTAGGGGATCTCATGAAAGTTCTACTTGTCTTGACATCTGCAAAATTTATGTCCTTAAACAATCTGTCTGTAACATTCTTAGTGTGAAGGTCAAGTTTTCTCCTTAGCCCTCGATTATTTGGAGCTAAGAACTTTTCTTAAGATGGAATTCTGAAACGTCTTCATAATCAAGAGCATGCTTACAGGTTGCAATCTCTCTCTTCCTTGGAACCAGCTGAGAAAATCTCTTTTGTCTTCACACTCTTGAGATGACTGAAGCAATGACTTTGACAGTCTGAATTAATATCTGATATATGCATTTATAGTTGTGCTTTTCTGGGTATTGATAGCCAGAAATCAAAATGGAGCAGCACATGATAGACATTTGTCAGAGAACGTACCATGGGAATGTTGGGTTGTTAACAAGCCATGGATTATCACTAGTTAGTTTGGGAATGGGATTTCTTGACATTCCTTTTTGAAGGGAGAGTAGCTGGGAGGGAGATGTTCTGTTATTCATCATTTAAGTAGAAATTTCCGGTTTTCCAGTTAATCTGTAAGTGAGAGAACAGAAAAAGAAATCCTCCTCTGGTATACAGCAGCAATTCCTTTTCTTAAAATATTAATTTAATACATATTAATTCCATCCTCAGTTAATCAACAGCAGCTGAATATCTAAATTGGCTCAAGCTTATTGTTCCATATATAGCCTTTCCCTGCTCTAGCTGTTATGGCTGTTTTTGTAAATATCATTGTGGATAGCTTTAAAAATACATGCTAGTAGTAATCAGAAGAACTGTGATTCAGTAATTCTAAGTGGGATTGCTACAATCTTAGGTTAATCTCTTATCATGCTTTTGTTTTTGAACAGGGTTTCACAGGAAAAGATGGTCCCACAGGTCCCAGAGGCCCACCAGGACCAGCGGTAAATATATAATTTTGTCTTTGGTATACAATGAATGAAGAGACTTGAGCTAACAGAGAGCCATGACAACATTTTCAAATTATGTTAAATATAAAATGGATCCTTTGTTTAATATCCCAAATGGATCTGATGAATTATTAGTAAAAGGTGAGCAGTGAGGTGCTCATTAATTCACAGCATGAATAGAGCTTCTATTCATAAATATTCAGGAGAGTTTAAGTCTGGTTTTCATTGCTTTTACCCACTTCCAGTGGTTTTGAATTTTTTTTTTTTTTCAGTATTAAAAAAGGAAATAAGCTCTTTATCTCCTTCTTTAACCACAAACTTTTAAAGCTCTGCTAAGTCTGCTGATACCAACTAGTTTCTGTGATGGACCTGGAGTTACCAGGGCAGGGTATTAATTTGGACTGCTCCTGCTTTCCCTACTGTTGTCTTTTTGTGCTACTGTGTGGATGTAGAGGTGAGATTTTATCACATAACCTAGCACTGATATTTTGTTTATATTAATCTAGTAGTAATGAATTTTATGGACTCATTGTAATGGATTTGTAAATGGATTGCACACCTGCTAGAAAAAGTTAGAAGGCACAAACATATTGTATTCCTTCAGGAACCTATCACTAAGAGATATGTGAAAATTCAGTAGATATCTCTGCATCTTTAGATTCAGAAATGCCTGTTACATAAAAGAACTTATTTCCATGAAGAATTCATTTTTTCCTGGAGAGAATTTTTCAAGCTTGGCATATACCAAACAGAAGAAGAAACTGATGAGAGCCCTTTTGAGTACTGCTCTGATCTTTTTAATACCATAGCACGTTTCTTATCATCACTTATACCAGAGTGGGTTTCTATAATTCATTTTACATATCTTTTGCTGTAGGGTGCCCCAGGAGTTCCAGGAGTTGCTGGTCCAAGTGGAAAGCCAGGGAAACCAGGAGACCGTGGGACACCAGTAAGATAATGATACACTTGGAGTATCAATTTTAAAATTGCACTGTTGGTGAATATAAAACTTACCCTTATTTTAAATGCTTGTATTGCACTTATGACAGTGGTTAATACAGTGAAGCTGACCTAAGACCACAAGCCTTCTTTCAAAAATTTTATTTTTACAGTATGGCTTTTTGCTGAGTTTAATAGTTGGGGCTGGAAACTGTGGTCTCTGGTTTCCACTAAAAAGATTGTAGACTATCATGTGCCAAGACATATATTCCTACACTGCATAAGCTTGAAGAACGGGGTCAGCAAAATGGCTGGAAAGTCATGTGTGTGTGTTTGTGTAGTAAAAAAGTACATGACTGAAGATGGAAAATCTTTGGTAATGTTATATAATCACTTCTTGTTTGCAAATGTTTTGGCTTTCTACAATGTGATTTTAAGACTATTTCAGAGTAGGTTCCATGGATTTTATTCAAACCTCTAAAGTAAGTACACTTTGAAAAGGGTGAAAGATCAACAGTTTCAGAAGAAATTTGAACTGGATTCATTTATAGGATCTCTGAGAAATTATGTTTGATCCAGGTGTGGAGACAACAACTAAAATGTGAAATCATTCATTTTTGGTATCTTAATGTCTGTCAGTCAGCAAAAATTTTCCATCCCACTTCAACGTCTTGAAGTATATGGCAGATAGATAATTTGGAGGAATATATACAATAGGGTAGGCAGCTTGATGATTAGGAACTTTAAGTTCCTAGGAGCATCAGGGAGCTGGGTTGTTTTCTCATACTTTTGCTGAAATGTCTGCATTTGTCAGCCTGTATATCCCATTTTCCTTGCAGTAGAGGACACTAGATATTTTAGAAATGATTTTAAGCTGCTTCATGTAATATCTGTGCTAGGTTATATGGTTGATGAACACAGCTGGGACATAAAGTGCTGTGGTTTACCAACAAATGAGCACCAAAGTACCAGGTTTATCTGAATTTTTCTTCACCTTGGATACCGAGTTGCTGCCCATTGCAGCAGAACAGATATTTTGAAGGTAAATAATGTGACTAGAAGGGAATCTGCTTATAAAGCAGTCAATGCCTGTCTAAGCACCATGCATAGGTTTTCCTATGCTGAGTTTCTTTCAGTTAGAATTTGTCTTTTTCCGATTATTTTGCTTCTTGTAATGTGACACTGTGCATCGTATTCAGCAATTCTTATGTTTCTAGAACAGATCCCAGCAGGAATTCTGGCTTGCACCTTGCACAGATGTTTTATCAGACTCCTGGTGGACAGAATTTCAATGCTTTCCTTTGTGTCCTGCATTAGAATTCCAAAGGTGCAGCCTTATGGCCAAGTGCAACTTGTAATGTCCTGAGTCATAGCTCATGCCTGGCTGAATTTGTAACTTCATGTCCTGGAGACAAATAAGGAGGCTTCACATTGCTGCTGAGAAATACAAATAATTTTCAACTAGATCATGCCATTTTTAATTCTATCCAAACAATCTGTAAGGTTTCACAAGTAAGATTATAGACCCCTACAAAGTACAGCACAGAACGTCCAGACCAAGAATACACTGCTGCATGAAAATTAAAGTTTTTTTTCCCACTGAATGCAGTCAATTGAAGCTCTTTCCTTATGTGTGAAAAACCACTAAGGTGCTAAGCTGAAGCAGACTAATGTGTCTGTAAACACAAAATCATAGGATCATCATAGAATGGTCTGGGTTGAAAAGGACCACAAAGATCATCTAGTTTCAAGCCCCTGCTATGTGCAGGGTCTCCAACCACCAGACCAGGCTGCCCAGAGCCACATCCAGACTGGCCTTGAATGTGTGAAAAACTGCCTCCTAATATCTAACCTAAACCTCCTCTGTCTCAGTTTAAAACCGTCCCCCTTTGTCCTATCACTGTCCAACATTTCTCTGTCTCAACACATACTGACACTGAAACAAGTTGAAGCTTAAGGCATTAACTCTACTGTCATGGAAATAGGAAATCTGACATTATAATCTGCTTTTTAGGTACTTCCAGGAGAAACATTTGTGGGTTTTCAGTGTAGTGACAAAATGACTGAGAAAGGAAGAGCATAACTGAGTCATAATAATCTATACAGTTTATTCTAGAAAAGACTGAAATATCTGTCATCTGCCTTTCTGGTTAGTGATAGAGAATTAGGTATTACTAAGTCAACACACATATATCATGTGGTAAAAACCTCCAAGGCTAAGAAAGGGCTATTAAGCTTGAAGAGGATACTGGATGAAGAAGAAATGGCTGTACACTTTCTGTGTATAAATGTAATGGAAAATAGAAGGTCTTGGACTATCAAAGTAGAGAAATGATTGGTACTGTTTGTAGGCGTGAGGGAAAAAATACAGAAATGAATAAGTGAGCAGACTTCCTTCTTATGGTGGAGCTGTCTTGCTAATAAAACAGACTTTGTGCTTGTGACAACAGGGTCTGACTTTGTTGATCTAGGAAGTCCTAAGGAAACAGTGCAAGGCTTTTATGTTTTATATATAAGGTGCTATTAGGACTGACCGTTCCAGAACCAAACAGACTGTGAAAACTTAAAGGGTAATCTTAAGCTCATAAAGGAGACGTTTGTTCTGAGTCAAATACATTTTTTTTAAGCATTTTCCATTCTCTGCTGGAGTGTAGTCACTAGTTTTGCATCCAGCTATGCAGAGATCCTAGATGAGGTATCAAAAAGATGGTGCTTTGAAAGCAGAAAAGTGGCGTATCTTGTGGGTAGCAAGCATTCATTTGGGGAAAACAATTGAATGCATTATCTTTTAAAGTGAAAATAGGAACTTTCTTTTGTTTTGTCTATCTTCAGCTGTAGAATTCTGCTGCAGCCCCAGCCTTCATCCCACAGCTCAGAAAAATCCCACATGCAGCACAAACTAGCATTTCCTTGTGCTGACCCCAAGTGACTCCTTCAGCACAGGATATCAACAAAGTAGAACGTCAGCAGCAGCTGCTGCTTCTCAAAATGCTGGTGAACATTTGGTAAATTGCCTGGTTTCGTATATTAAAAGAAAATAAACTGAAATTCAGAAGAATGTAGCCAAGTGGGAGGAAGATGCAAATAGCAACTCAATAATTGCAGTTGTAATTATCTTTTTGAAATCATGTCTCCAATATACCCAAGTGAAAAATGAACTTTGTTGCTAACATAGGCAGTCAGCTTCTAATTTTTACGTTTTAAGATTAGGTAGGAATAGCCTACGTGTTTCCAACCATAAGTCTCTTTGCAAGGTCACAAATTGAATAATGAGGCTCAGTGGATTTCAGTGAATTGTAAAGTTGACTGTATATTGCTTACAGTAAATGAATAGCCTCAGCATTTTTCTAACTGGAGGACATTTGTTTGCAGTGCATTGGAGCAAGTTTTGCCTTTGTTACTGGAGCAACATCTTGTCTTACCATCATGGCTTTTGGCTGAAGGCAGTCTGAAGAACTCTTGACTAGTTGGAAAAAATAGTTTCAGAAATAGAATATAACCTTAAACATTTTAAGCTTGTTGCTTATTTTATTTTATTTTATTTTATTTTATTTTATTTTATTTTATTTTATTTTATTTTATTTTATTTTATTTTATTTTCTCATTTGAAGAGGGCATTTTAAGGAATTAAAATATTGCCATGACAATGAACTAGAAATTGGAGTCTAATAATCTGATTTCTAAAGATTGCACTTACCTAGTGAGTGAAGATACAGTGGTTGAGTAGTTTCTGGTCAAAACAACAACAAAGTTGTTCTATCAAAGCCATGAGAGGAATGACAATAAAATGAGTAGGAATTAGAAATGTGTACTCAGCAGAAAAAAATCAAGTAAATAGACTTTCATGAAATTGCAAAAACTGCTAAATTGTAAGCAGGAGAAGAGCACCAGATTATTTGTTAATGATTTATGCAGTAAAAAACCTGTAATTTTAATCTATAGATATTTCAGAGACATGGTAATTAGAACCAAGACATTAATGTCTGTTGAACTGAGAATCCAAGTACAGATCTTTTAGAGGTTCAGGACATCAACATTTAGCACGGATTTTCATTAGAGAATGACAGATAACAGTGTAACATTTTCCTAGTGGTTTTAATTGTTGAAGTTTATTTTGGTTATGGCACTTACAGATCTGTGGTCTGTTTCATCATATGGCTTTGTTGAAGGATAGACCTTTTTTTCCTGTTGTCTTCACAGAAAAATAATATAAATGAATAATAGAATCACAGAATGGTTTGGGTTGGGAAAGACCTTTAAGATCATCTATTTCCAGCCCCCTGCTATAGGCAGGGACGCCTCCCTCCAAATCAGGTTGCTCCATGCTCCATCCAACTTGGTCTTGAATGCTTTCAGTGAGGGGACATTCACAACCTCTCTGGATAACCTGTTCCAGTGTCTCACCACCCTCACAGAAAAGAATTTTTTTCATAATATCTAGCCTATTAGGATGAAATGAAATAATAAAGAATGAATCAGTGATGAAAGATGAAATGAAATAAAATGAAAAAGACAAAAGTGAGAGAATACGCCTCAATTTTATTGGCGTATGGGATGCATATTAGTAACTGTCTCTTTAGCAAACTGTCTTTTAGTAACTGTCATCTTTAGCAAAGTGATGCTTTCATAGTCTGACCATTCTAGATATTTCTCTGAGTCTATACAGTTAATTTTGCATGAACGAGTATGATGCAAATAAATTATATAACAACTGCTTAACTCATTAATGCTTCATGTCTTCCATGGCATGTTAGAGGGAAAGTGCATGTATCTCTGCTGCAGAGAAGTTCGGACAACATACTGTGTTCACACCTTGACATAGCTCATGGGATTTTTTGGTCCAAAACCTTGATGGAAATTTATGAAACAATGCCACTGTATTTGAACTGTATCCTCCATGACTGCAGTGGAATGCTTTGTTGTCTTGTGTTGAAATTTATTTGTGGGTACTGTAAGAATGTTATGAAAAACAGCTGCAGCCCACACAGCCTTTGCTTTGCTAATAGCGGTAAACAGACTCCTTAAAGAAATATTAAGATGTAAAAAACAGCAATACTTAGGTGTCTGTGTACCTATGTGGAGAGCACTGGAAATATACTTTATGCTCAAATTTTAATTTAATCTACAAGTAAAAACTTATTTGAACTCACAGTAGTACCTTTTTTCTGAACTAACAAGTGGTGTGCTTTGAACATATGGCAGATGAATTTAGGACAGATGTTTAGAAAGCTGTGGCTTAACTCTGCTTGCACTGATATCACCTGTAAAACTCACACTGGCCACTTCAGGAAACATTGTTTAGGGTGAAGTTTTATTTGTGTAACTCTGTAATTTGCCACACACATGGCATTTACCTCTGTGAATAGTGAAGAGCATTGGAAGGGCCATATGTATGACAGCTCCCTAAGCAGAACTTGTGGTAAATACAGGGTTGGTTTTATTATTATTTTTTTTAATAATATATTTCCTTTGTATTTCTGATGTCAAAACTGAAAGAGGAGTTTTAAAACACTTTGCAGATTTTAAAATATCTCAGAGTGACTCCTCTGGATTTTGGAAAGGGTCCAGAGGAGGGCGACTAAGATGATCAGGGGGCTGGAGCACCTCCCCTATGAGGACAGGCTGAGGGAGTTGGGCTTGTTCAGCCTGGAGAAGAGAAGGCTGCGGGGTGACCTCATTGCAGCCTATCAATACCTGAAGGGAACCTACACCCAGGAGGGGAGTAAACTCTTCAAAAGGGCTGACAACAGCAGGACTAGGGGAAATGGATCCAAGTTGAAGGAGGGAAGATTTAGGTTAGATGTTAGGGGGAAGTTCTTTACTAGGAGAGTGGTTAGGCCCTGGAACGGGCTGCCCAGGGAGGTTGTGGATGCCCCGTCCTTGGACGTGTTTAAGGCCAGGTTGGACGGGGTCCTGGGCAACCTGATCTGAATGTGTATGTTTGGTGGCCCTGCTAGGCAGGGGGGTTGGAACTACATGATCCTTGGGGTCCCTTCCAACCCGGGTGATTCTGTGATTCTGTGACCCAATGACTAAAGCAAAGTTGACTGTGAATGTGATGTTCTCTTATTTTAAATGGGTATCTACAATTTTTACTGTGGCCAATATCACATAAAATAGGCCAAAATAAGCCATAAAAATTCTTCTAAGATCACCACTGTTTATTTTGAAAATCTTTACAATTCTATCATATCATACCAAGCATCGCAATTAAATTTTCTAAGAAAATATGGCTTTCTCTCTTGATGCTTTTCTTCACTAGCAGTGGAGTGCAACCATAAGAATAAAATCTGAGGCACTGTGCAGGAGGTGCTTGCACAACTGTGTTTGCAGAGTAAATTGTGTGTGCATATGTCTAGTTAACACTTAAAAACATCTTTATGGTAAGATGGTATGATGTTTTTCCAGCAACAGACACACACACATATATATAAATTAGAATCAATCCTCCTGGTTGGTTTCATTTTTGGTTGTATACAATACTTTTGAAAATGAAAGAAACTAAAACAATATTCAAAGGCAAACAGAAATAGCTTTAGGCAACAATTAGTACTTTGCAAATGCTGACAACTATAAAGCAGCTCTACTTATTCTAAGACTAGAAACACTTGCAAGATGGTGGGGAAGCTGTCACAATAAATAGAATAAGCACTTAAAGTCATCTCTGTCTTCCGTATTATCTGTGCATAGCACTCTTAACACAGCTAGTTTCTTTAGTGTGGGTTCAAGGAGACAGCTACCCCTTCCTAGACGTATACTATTCTTCCTATCTTTTCTGCTTTAATTCTGAGTTGGCTTAAGACTTAAAATAAACAGTCACATATAAATCATACAAGGATATTCAACATATACAGAAATGTGTGGCTAGAAATTCAGCTTTAAAACTTCCAGTGTGTTCCTCTGTCAGAAGATATCAGCTTCTTTGGCCCTCATTTGAATTTTTTCTTCCGATCTTTTTCTTCTCCGTCTGTGTGTTTGATCATGCACAGAAGATGACCGCTTGTCCCATCTTTCTTGGCTCCTCCTTTAGCACCTCTGAAATACAAAGTTCAAGGAGGACCAGGTCTGTCTTCTTGAGAGTCAGAAGGTTTTCTGGAACTGCATGTCCCAGGGCTGCTTCACCCCAGGAGTGATTAAGCTTTTACTTGACAGAATGTGGCTTGAGATGCATTGATGTGATGAATCCCTTTCCTGGACCAAAAACCTATGTTATTTAGTGAAAAGTTCCCAAGTATCAATGGACATAATTTGGTTTAATTTAATGATTTGAAAACCACTTGAAAATAGAAGATCCATGGCACAATTAGCATCTATACATCATACATAAACGTCTGTCTTACCTAATTTCTAGGTGAGAAAGCTTTACCTAGCAGATGTTTGAGTACTTAGTACATCTGATAGATGTCTTTGTCTGTCTTGGTGTAGTTCTTCTAGATAATAGCTCTGAAGTACAGGACTTAGTATTCTTAAAATGTTTTTGTTTTTTTTTTTTTTCCCCTGTACTAAGTAATATTTCTACTTTGGACCACCTTTGTTTATGTTCCTGTGCAAGTATGCTGCCATCTATTTTGTAGTATGAAATAACAGCTGTAATATTTTTGCTTTAGGGTACACCTGGAATGAAGGGAGAAAAAGGTGACAGAGTAAGTCTACTTTAAACTCATTTTCTGTTAGATCATTTTAATGAAGCACTATCTCTGTAAAAGCACAGATACTTTGTAACAGAACCCTTGTTTTGATTTTGACTGTTTAGGGTGACATTGCTTCTCAGAACATGATGCGAGCAGTTGCAAGACAAGTTTGTGAACAACTGATAAATGGTAAAAAGTGTTGCTTGCTTTGTTTCTCATGCTAATCTACTAGATTCCTTGTTAAAAGAGAAAACAGTGATTCACATTGAAGGTAAGGGATACTGGCTGCACACCAAAACAAGCTTGAGTAATATGATGGTTATCCAGTGCCAGTGATTTGGTGGAAAAATGTTATTAAGTATACGTTTTCACATTAATCAGGTCTTATCTTCAGGAGGAGGGAATCTGTGAGAAAAGCAGGTACTTTACTAGTGGGAAATGACAGATAAGCTTTGGGCAAATACTGTGCCCAACGTCAGCTGTTCTATGCAAGTAAAAATGATATTTCTTTCAATAAGGACACCAAATGGAATTCCAGGCCTCTACTGCCACACAGGGAGTAGTTACAGAGTGCAGCTCTGCATCCCATGAAAGCGTGGTTAAGGGTTATGCTGGGATTGGCGCATGGCACAAATCAGGGAGGAATAGATGTGGCCCCTCACATAATGGGCTCCTTTCTGCATAGCTACACAATGCTGTTGGTCTTGTTCAAAGACAATTTTCTTTGAAAATTAAATTCATGAACATCACAGTGTCCTGCTTGATCTACACAAGTAATTTATCCCATGTCTGTGAAAACTTCAGAGCTTTAGGACTGCACAGAAATGTGATCCTCTTCCCTATTTGAACTGGGACAAGTCCTTTCTGTTCTTCAGAGTAGAAACAATGTCTGACTACAGCTCTGAGGAGAAAGCAGATTGTAAACAACTGCTTATTTTGTGACTTTAATTGCTTTAGAATCAGTTTTTGTTAATGTTGTCAGCTTCCAGAGTTCCACTTACCCTCCTTTTTTCCCTCCTCCATTTATTTCAAGCCTTCTTATCAGACATTCATCTAAAGTTTTCCTAATTAATCAGGGCCAATTCACCTTTTGGAATGGTCATAAGGAGAGGATTTAATGAAGAGATTCCTTCCTACTCTGAGAAAAGACTTTCATGCATTTCACATGATTTACTGAAGTATTCTCTTTCATTTTTAAGGCCAAATGAGTCGATTCAATCAAATGTTGAATCAAATCCCGAACGATTATTATTCAAATCGTAACCAGCCAGGGCCACCAGGACCACCTGGTCCTCCAGGAGCTGCTGGGACAAGAGGAGAGCCTGGACCTGGAGGAAGACCAGGATTCCCAGGACCTCCTGGGGTCCAAGGACCACCTGGTGAAAGAGGTAATGTCCAAGGCGTCTGTATATTTCACAATGGATGTAGTGGAGTGGCTGCCAGAAGAGAAGTCTGATCCCTTTGCCATGTCAGACTATGAAGCCCACACTTAAGCCAGTTAGGTCAGTTGGATTGCTTGAGAAATGTTGACGTCCTGGAGGACAAGGTTAATTACACCAGTGCTGTCTTCTGTCTTTCCCTTGCTCATGTTTCATAAAACACAAGTTGGTGTAATTTTTTGGCTGCTGTATCAAGCATGAACAGGATATCCCACGAAAGAGAATGTTCTCAGAACATTTCTGGCATTAAGCAGCTACATCTTGAAAGGCTGTTTGAAGTAGCACAACTCTTTGCAGAATAGTCATCTGATTAAGAGAGAAAGTGAGTCACTACAAAGAACAAAAAGGAGTTGAAAGAATTAGTTCTATGTCGTTGGCCCTTTGGACTACCCTGAGGGAGGGACACAATTCTAAATAGAATTTGAGCATATGCCTATATCTAATTTGTGGCTATCTTGGATCACTGCAGTGACATAAAGTTTCTGTGCCATATTGCAGTGTTGCCTTTGCTTATTCCAGCTACTCAACTGTAGTATAGTCTTAGTGATATGCTTTCTAGCATAAATTTTACTCTCGTCTTTAAAAGACGGCCTGGATTAAAGCAAGAAATATTGAATTTCTGAATTCTACTCTTTTCTGAATGTTGTTTCTTCATAACTGTTTCTAAGAAAGTGTAAAGCATACTTTATATCAGAACTGTGCAAGCCTGAAAACACCTTCTGTTAGCATTTTAAAATAATAAGGTTCTGTGACATTTTAAGTGTCTCAAAGGCTGTTCTATGTTTTGAAGAAGTTTGTTTATACTAAATTACTCTACATCCTACTTTGGTTTTAGGTTAGTGTATTTATATCGAAATTAAGTATTTCCCTGAGTACACACTGGGACATCTGTACAAAATAAGGTTTGACCAGCTCTATTCTATTAAATAATTGGAACTAAATATTAATATTAGTGAGTGAGCGTGAAGAAATATTTATTGATGTTGTTTCCTTTCCTTGGTTTTTATTGCTTTTTAAAAAAAATCTGTAGGAATGCCTGGAGAGAAAGGCGAAAGAGGGACCGGATCTCAGGGACCACGAGGTTTGCCAGGACCACCTGGTAAATATTTTTCATTTTAATTAAAATCAGATTACAGAAAAGTAGGAGAAAAGGCAACATTTCTTCATAGGGAACCAGACTCTATATGGTGAAAGAATGTGCTTTACTTTGTGCTTTGTTTTTGGTTTTTATTAGAATTTACTGGGAGCCTCTGCAGAAATGGGCAATTTTAGAGACTTTTGGATATGGCTAGTAGATATTTGTCTTTCCTTTGCAGATTAATCTTCTGGCGTGCTTGTTTGTGTGAAAGTGTGAAATTTCATGAAAATACACTGTACAAATTCAGAGTGTCTGGATCCATTTTTTTACTTTAATTTGTAATTACAGAACTGCAAGTTGTCTAAGAACTACAAAATAAGCCCATATACAGAATTACTAGATGTTAGAGTTTGAGGATTTCCAAGTTGCTTTTGCTCTTTCTGTTATGAGTTCTGTTCACTGATGCCTTAGCTGAAATTACCTGCATCATTTGTTTCTGCTTTTAGTTCACTAGGCTAAATATGTTTTTTTTTTGTTACAAGACTCATAAGGTGCTTGCGGCAAATTGTAGCCACGGTTACTCGAAGCTTTGCTTTTCTGCTAACTATAGTAAGACCTGTTCCAAAAAAAACATTACCTCATCTATCCTAGGGCTGCAGGGTAGCGGAATTAATGTACTCCCGTATTTTAATTGAAATCCAGTGTGTTTGTCTAATCTAGTAGCTTCCCTTGAGATCTTCCTATCTTACACAGAGGGGAAATAAACCAGAGAATTCATTGATGTTTCTTACTTGGCTGGAACCTACTGAATCAGTTTCCATGAAAAAAATCCTTATGTAAGCCACACACAGGGAAGCAACTAATGATGAGTCATATTTCTAGTTTTGTTTTTCTTTCTGTTGACCCTCATATAGCTATAAAATGCAAATGTTTTCTCACCAAAGACTGTGTAGTCTAGACAGCAGTAATGTTAGTTGTTTTTATCAAGCTGACTCTTAAAAGAAATAACCCCCCCAACCTTTCAATTCTAAAATTAGGTCCACAGGGAGAATCCAGAACAGGTCCACCAGGCTCCACAGGATCACGAGGACCACCCGGGCCTCCAGGTCGTCCTGGAAATGCGGGTATTCGAGGTCCTCCTGGGCCACCAGGATATTGTGATTCATCCCAATGTGCTAGCATTCCTTACAATGGCCAAGGATTCCCAGGTAGGTTATGAATGACCAAATTGCTCTTTGTCACAAATAGCCTTCACAGATGTGGCTGTTCATATTGAGTTGCTTTACATGAGACAGTCCTGCTGGCCTGGACGTATTGAATAGAGGAAAAAGCTGCAATGAGCAGGCCTGCCTCACTGTAATGTGCAGGCGTATGAGCAGCCATGTGTGCTTGGGTGCAGATTTAGTTGATGTTATGTGTGATTCACTTTAAATAGGAAGTAGAAACAAAGTTGTTTTTTTTTTTTTCTCATTAGCATAGAAGGTTAGTAGTTGAAAATGTTGCACATAGGATTTAAGTGACCATTTTCTCTTCTTCTTTTTCCCCCTCTCCCCACCCCTTCCAATCTTCTTCAGAACAAGGTTGAATTCTCCATGTTTCTCTTGAAAAATAAAAAGAATGCTGTGGCTGGCAATTTCCGTGTGTCTCTTTTTGAGCAATGTCAGGATTATTTATACCAAATTTATACCTGAAATCAAAATTTTCCACAAAGGAAATCCATTTGGTGATACAGTGCAACTGAAAAACACTACTGTCCTACAATTTCTGCTGAGTTAAACACCATGGAGTCTCTGACTAGCCCTGGGTCATACCAGCCTTCTACTCTGTGATGAATCTTAAAACAGTAGGCTGCTTCTGGAACCAAATACAGGGTCACCAATTCTGACTGGAAAGATTCCAATATGTTTTAATGTGGGGATCCTGCAGGACCACATTATCGTTAACAAATTAATAAGTATGCATTGCAACATCTCATTAGTGTATGTGATTAGTGTATGTGATACTACTATTGAATATGGTTTGCTGTTAGTATATTGTGCATGAAAAAAAATATATAATATATATATATATATATATGTACACACTTGCAGACTAAGTGCTGCTGGCCAAAGAGCCAGATGGTTGTGAATATCTCACAAAACTCTTATTTAAATGAAAAAGGAAGAAAATTGTGCCTATGATTCAGCAGTGTTCTTCTCTCTAGTAAGCAGATATGTATACATATATAAATATATGCCTATAAATTAACTGTTATGTATTTAGTTGGATGAAAGTATGTTTTTTGCACATCAGATGGACTTTTTAAAAGACTAACATCATCTTTGACCTGTTTCAGGTTTCGGCTAACACATTTTCTAAGTCGCCAGTGCTGCTTACAGTTTGAATACATGAAAATCCTGTTTCTGAGATGTTTGCGCACGTGCTTATTAGAAAATGAGTCCGTATGGATATTTCACCACGGATATGGTTTTTGAACCATGTTGGCCTCATAGAATGGGGAGATTCCTTTTACTAACACAACTTGTGAATGAGATAAAGGACAGTGATGTCAATTCATTAAGCCTGTTGCATTTCAGTAATACAAAGTAGACAGTCTTTCTTTTTTTAAAAAAAGACCCAGACCATCTAAAGTCTCAGTGGTGAAGGAGGCTTATAAAACTACTAACCAGCAAAGGTAATGCCTTTTGAAGAGACAGACTTAACCCAGTAAATGAGAAATGACTTATGTAAATAGTAAACTAATTGTGGCTTGTAAATGATTTGTATGGGACCGTACCCACTAAAATCGGTTAACAGCTCTATGTGATGCTTTTGCATAAAAGCCTGCTGCTGCTTGCTGTATGCCAGAATAACATCCTTGACAACGTAAGAAATCTATCTGTCTGTTGCTTGTTACCAACAAGTCAGAATCGGGGCATGTGCATTTTTTTTATATGTAATCTTGCTGGATTCTGTAGCTGCAGTTATAAGTACAAAAGATTTATAATTATTTTTTCTTCTGTTTTGCTGTAGTTTTTGGTGTTCCTGAAGCACCAGCTGTAACTCGCTTTGTTTCGAGGAACAGCACAAGAGAATGACATGTACTGTATATTGCCGCTGGTGATAGTTACGTGTACATTTATTTTCCCATTCTCAGAGAAAATTAGTACATGCTGAGCCCACCTGTCCATTTTACATACTCCATGTGTTCTATTAATTACATGGTATAAAATAAAGTCCAGTGCTTGGGTTTCCTGAATTAGCTGTAAAATAATAATTTTATTTGCTTTGCTTTGTTTGTTTGTTGTGTGGTGTTTTGTTTTTTTTTTTAACAATAATCGGTCCCTTGCATAATTTAAGACACTGCAATGTTTTGTGTACTATAAATACAAAGCCTTTCAAAATTAATTTTTAAGTTTTTAATATTTTGCTGCCAAAGTTATTCATGAACAAAACTGAAAAGTGCCCCCATGAACTGTTAATTTATATATTTATTATATGGAAATAAGATTGGACTAACATTGTGTAGACAAACTAACTGTCATGGTATTTGTGGATTCAAAGACATGCGATAACTATAATGTTCAATCGGACAACTATTTTCAACCAGAACCATACGTGCCTGAAAGCGGACCCTATCAGCCTGAAGGTGAACCCTTCATAGTCCCTATGGAGTCAGAAAGGAGAGAGGACGAGTATGAGGACTATGGAGTTGAAATGCATTCACCAGAGTACCCTGAGCACATGCGCTGGAAAAGATCGCTGTCAAGAAAAGCAAAAACAAAGCCATAAAAGATCTGTGTCTTGCTTTGTGTTTTTCTGGGGGGTTTGGTTGGTGGTATTTGGTTTTGCTATACTTGCATTTGCAGATACACACAGGGAGAGTGCATCTTTTGTTTGGCAATACTATAGCTTTCTGGTCTTCTCATAGCAGACGCACCCTTGTTCTGTATCTCGCTTGTGTGGGGATAGCAATATGTGTAACTAGCAACTTTGTTATGCTCTGGGCATGCTTGTAAAATATTATTGCTTACAGGGGCTGCATATTGGTTAATATCTGCATTCAATTATCCCAGGGCTGCCTTTTTCTTAAAATAATGTAAAAAAAAAAAAGAAAAAAAAAAAAAAGAAAAAAAAAGAAAAAAAGAAAACAAACAAACAAAAACCAAACCAAAACAAAAATAACCACAGAGCTGCTGCAAGTTTTTTGAGGACTGTCTGCTTTAGCTCTACATTTTTTTTCTTTTTCAAATGCATGTTTGCAGTTCAGTCAGGTCACAAGTCTGCATTATCTAGCTGAATAAGAAAGCCCAAACTTCTCTATCCTTCCAATATCACTGTCATTTTCTTCTATTCCTAGTTACACTTTGCAGAGCATATACTGCTCTTATACATCTCCTTTAAACACCACAAACATTAAGTAGCTGAAATCTTTGTATCAATGGATACAGTTTAATAATGCCTGAAATCTCCTTGTTTGTAGACACAGCAACATTTATGCCAAATTGCAGTCAATCCTGCAGAGATGGAATTGCATGTTTATGTTGTATATTTAGTATGGAATTTGTTTTTCAGAATACAGTGTTTCATAGTTATCAAAAGCAGTTGGAAATTGTTTGCAAGACTATGGATATAGAATTGCTGCTTTTATATTTTAACTGCAAATTGTGAATTTCACTGCCTTATATTATTTATTTCTGAAATGAAAGAGGCATTTTTCAATAAAACTACTGAAAATTTATATGTGGTTATTCACCTTTTTTTGAAAGGCCAGTTGAGACTGATGCCTGTGTGTTCTGTTTGGTAGTGATATTTATTCCATCATTTGGAAATGCCAGGTGTCAAAAATCAACTAGAATGGGAGAAGTCTTAAAATCACTATTTGGGTTGTGGTATCTTGAGGTTGGTGGATGAAAGCAGGAGAGGTTTCCACTGTTTGAGGTATGAATACGACTTTTAACAAAATTCAGTCTGTGATGCATTTGGTGAAAAAAATGAAAGAGAGGCTCACCAGCCTCAGGTTTTTCTTTTTTTTTTTTTTTTCCTGTTTGGTGTTTCTGATGGATGGTTGTTTCAGCCAGAGAGAATCTTTACCTCAGGAACTACCCGGACTGCAGCAAGTTGCTAAAGCCACACAATTCTTCATGTGAAATGAGCAGCTGTGGCAGCACTCAGTCCAGTGTTAGGAAATAGCTTGGTTCAGTAGAGGTGTTTGGTATTTGCTGAGCTTCATGCTGTTGTGACCATGCAGGAGATGGCTATCTGCTCAGAATAGCTACCTCAGCTTTGGTAACAGCATAAGCTGTAGTTTAGCTTTCCATTGTCAGGGATACAAAGGTAAATAAAACAAGAACTACTACTTTTCAGTGGAACAGAAGAATCACTTGCTAAAAGATAAGATAATGGACTGGAGATGATCCTTCTTACCCCTGTTATCTTAACAGAGCCCTATCTTAGAATAGCTTTCACCAATACTGGAGCAAAGCCTTTCAAATTCATTGGGAAAGCTGCAGTGACATTTCTGAAGATCATGGAAAACACCTGCAATGGAGGTGGAATGGTATATGCAGGCTGGCTTCCTGATCACTGAGTGTTTACTCTGCACTGGAAGCTGTGATGAATATTAGTGTCCACAAATGGAGGTGATACAACAGCTTCATAGATGGCCTGAATAAATATTAGTGAAATCATCTATTTGGGGGGGTTGAAACTAGATGATCTTTGAGGTCCTTTTCAACCCAGGCCATTCTATGATTCTATGAAATGGAGTACAAATGAATGGCATTATTCAGAGTGACTCTGATTACAGCCACGTGTCTTTTAGACTGGAAGGGAATAATTCTGGGTTGAACTGAGAAAACATTTAATCAAAGCCATTGATTCTTTATGTTCCCATGTAATTGCAGAGAGTTGAAGTATCAAAAATATCTCCTTCAGCTTGATGTGCAATAAAGAAATGCGTGTGTCTGGCAGAAAATAAAAAAGATTGGTAGAAATTTTGAGAAGCAATTAAAAATGTTTCTCTGAACTGTATTTAAAATAATGACATCGTGCAGTGGTCCTTCATGTGTCTGTTTCTGGCATTAACTGTGTCACCAGGACAAGCTTAACCAGACGCCCATATCTGCATAAGAAAGATTGCCATCTGTTATCCAAACAGAGTTTTAGTGAAGGAATAGCATATTTACAGCATATATTTTAAATTATTTTCCTATTCCTCCACAAAAAATATACCCAATGTCTGATAGACAATCTTCATATTCCTTGTGTTCTTTACTGATATTAGTCTTAACAGAGGTGCTGGTATTTCATTATCTGTTGATTTGAAGTGTTTAAACAGTAAATAGAAGCTCAGGCCATGCATTTTAATTACAAAGTTCCTGCTCCAGATCTGCAGGACGGATACCAGCTCTGGGATGTGTCCACCCTACAGTCATGGAACTGTGAATCATGTCTCAAGACGACCTCTGAACTTGAGAGAAACAATTTTATTCTAGAGGGAAAAAAAAAGAAAAAAGAAAAAGAAGAAAAACTCAATAAACAACAGCAAAGAAACAAAACATAAGAAACATCCCAAAACCTGGCTGACATTTCTTTCTCCTGTACCACGGTGCTCTTCATAGGTGTTCTTCTGCTGGCAGTCCATTTTGGAGTAATAAAGACTTTCCAGTGGCTCATCCAAAGTCCGGGGAAAGTACTTGAAGTGTTTGGACGGAGCATACAAATGAATGTTTACTGATGGAGGCCAACAAGGAACTCACTTCTAGGAATTCTCGTGAGAATGACTTTGTGGGGGTACTCATGGCACTTCTGGGAAACCTGATGTGAGGTTGAGCTAAGCAAGTCCTGGAGGAATACAGATGCGAAACAAATACAAACAAGTTTGATTTCCTGACTACCTCATGCACAATCAAGCAGTTTGCATAGTCTGGCTATCTTAAAGAAGAAAATTGCTTAAAAGCTCACTTTTAATTTTATATACATAAACCCTTCGGCTAAAACTGTGATGTGAACAAGAAAGTGGGAATGGGTCATTGCTTGTCTGAAATAAGGACTGAACATTGCAAGCAGAATCTTAATGAAGGAAGTATTTCTCTGCATCCCACAAGTATTTTTGAGAGTTCTTTGCATTTGGATTGCACAGATAGCAAAAGTGCACAAATCCCCAGGAAGCATTTTTGTTTTACAAAGGCTAAATATTATGATGGTGTGTCACTGCTGGGATCTCTGGACAAAAACAAGGGGAAAAATGGAGTGAAGGAAAACGCAGAGAGCCTCACTTGAAATGGTGCATCTCATTTTTTTTTCTTTTTTTTTTTTCTGTTGTGGCTTTGTGATAGTATCTTTTGAATACCCTAGCACTGACTGCACAGTGATGCTCACAAAGAAAGAACATAAATGGACAGGCATTCATGTTGCCAGATATGTGTTTTGTTCTACAGCATGAATAGCTGTTCTTATGAACGCTTTCTAAGTATAAAACAGGTTCATTAGCGATAAATTAACTAACCTATACAGTTCTTAAAAGCAATAATTCATTTTTGAAAATTTCCATAGTAAATTCCACGATGGAAAACACATTAAATGTATTTCAGATCAGCTTATAGCCATCAAGAAAGCACACTTGCTACCAGAGGCTTTTCTTCAGTGTTCTGCTGAAGATCTCATACTTTTGGCTTGATCAACTTATTAAGATGTGTACAGTCATCTCCTTTGTGCTTGGAAAAGAGCTGGAAATGAAAATAAATGCTCTTGAAGAATTCTTCCCATATAAAAATTCTTAGTTGACATTCAACTAAAAAAGAATAGACTCAGAAATGTATTTTAGTGCTGATACACTATTTGCCTCTGAAAATGAATGCTCAGCTGCGTTTTCATTTGTGACATTTAATACATTAGTATTCCAATGTTTCTGTTGTTTTGATTCATGCATGACTATGCTGAGCTGATTCCGACACATAGTACCTGAGAAAGTGATTTTGAAAAGTAAACTTAAATCCTGACTTCTGTAACATCAGCTGCATTTTGCCACTGACATTAATGAGGTTAAATTCATAGTCAGCAATTCTGTTCTGTTAGCTTGGAGATGTAAAAAGCCCTTAACAATAAGATGCTTGTTTTTTAATGAGGAAGCATGGTGAGATGGTTAGGAGCTGTGACCCTGATTTCGCTCTCAGTTTTGTTTCTGGGTCAGCATTGTTGCTGTGAATTTCTTCGCCCTTGAAAAACACTTCGTTGAGCTGTTCTTAGATAATGGTTTAGTACTCAGTTCAACTTCCACTTTTCACTCTTGCATATTCAGCCTTGGGTGCTTTGAAGCCTTAGTTCCTGGTCATGATTCCTTTTCTTTGTGTGACCCATACTTATTCATCCCAGGAGTGGTGCATGCTACTGACTGAGCTTTCAAGTTGCTGACCTTTCTGGGTGCTTACTTTGAGACATCTGTGGATATCGCAGTTTCAGAAGCTATGATGCCTCTAATATCCTGACCCCCTTTAACCTGCCTCCGGTTATTTTCTAAGTCACTACCCAGATTATTTGTATAACATCAAAGGTTGAACAAAACTGAAAAAAAGGACAGAAATGAGATATCTTCTCTCTCTCTTTTTCATAGCAGGTTATCCCTGCAAAGTTCCTAGGTTAAAGGTACTAAGGAAAGAGTTACTTTCCTGTTGCCGTTCGAGCCCGTCTCGAGTACGTCGTCGAGTACGTCTCGCAGTTTCGCAGTTGCTGACAACACTTTCCTTTCCTTGAGCTATAATGGAAATAGAAAAGCTTTGGATGCTCAGGAGACACTGGAAAAGAGAAAACATGTTTTTCCATTAGGGAGGGCACCTAACCAGAGTCTTTTGCCATGTAGTTCACTGGAGCTACTGGTCCCTGAAGTAGGGCAAAATACAGGTATTTGTAAGCTACCAGAACTCCAGTGCTGAATGTGACAACAGCGTCCCTTTCTGGGACAAGCAGAAATACATAAAACTGATTAATACTTTGAGTAATACTACTTTTGCAGCTGCCAAACTGAAGCAAAAGTGAGATGTTTATCAGTTATAACGGCCTGCTGTTTATGTCTCATAGCAACCACCACTGGGAAGTTGCAACACGTAAATGTTTTCAGCTTTGGGCTCCTTTCATGACAATGAACAGAGCAAATTAAATTACTGTACACGATACAGTACCTGTTCTCTCTTTATCAGTTATACCAACAAGCTATGCTCTGCACAGTCATTGCTCCCTTTCCTTCCTTCCTGTACGATTCCCCTCCTCCCAGGGTGCCGCTCTCAGATCCCTGGGGTCAAGAAAAATAAGTTCAGATTGGATCAAGTTCAGTGGAGGGCCACAGCACCTGGTGCATTGTGGGAGCTAGGCCTGTTTGGCCTGGCAAAGAACAGGCTGACAAGGGGAGATCTGGCTGAAGTCTTCAGCTCCTTTTCTCTTACTGCTATTACTAAACTAAAACTTGTCTTCTCTTTTTATTTTGGTGGCTGCATATGCCGTTAAACCAGATTAACAGAGGAGTTCTCGGGGTTCATGGGTCCCGCATCCCATGTAATGTGTTGCACTTTGCTAATGCTTGAGTCTAAAACTGCAAAGTAATATTTTAGGATCAGAGTTTTAGGGTTTTTTTGTTGTTCATACTTGTTTAAGTAGTGTTCTTTTGGCTTTCCCTGTATCTTTTTGTACTGTTTGTCTTCTTGCTGCTTTTAGATTGTTATTGCAGTATATTAACAATCAGGAAGTCATTTCAGTAGATATTATGCTTATCTTATTTGCAACTATAGGTGCCAGTTACCATATGAAATGGTTCAAGACACTTTCAAAAAAATAATTAAAAAAAAAAAAAAAGTAAAAAACCACTTTTTTTGCCCAGCAAAAGTTGGTGAAAAATACTTCTTTAGCTTCAGTGGATCTATATTAATTTACATTCAGCATAAATAACTGAGGGTATAAAGTCATATCCAAGGTTTGAAATAAAAGGAAAAACAGTCTTAAAAATGCAATAAATATATTTTTTCTAAATACACACACACGCACATACACACAGTCATATCTATATCTATATATATATCTATATATATATCCTTTCAGAAATAAAGGAATTTTTATTTTATTTGAAATCCAAAAGGTTTTTTTTTTCCCTCCAATTACTGAATTTTACATAATTTCAGGGCATTTAGGATTTGTCCATAAAAAAAAAAACAAACACCAACAACAAAAAGGAGTTCTGGCCCAGTATCCATCCTTAGATGTTTATCCTTAAGTTTTCAGTTCTAATAACTCTGTTGATATGAGAAATGTCATCATAACAACAAATAAAGGAGAATTTGCAGACTTGTTTTCTTTGGCAGTTCTTCAGAATACCATGAGTACTCTATGTTGGTATTTGGCAATGCCCTAGCGTACAGTACATCTGACAGAAAACTCCTGTAGAATACAAACCCCAGCCACTGCATCCTCCAAGGTTTTATCCTGAGGTTATATTTCTCTAACTGATCTCTTTTCAGTAGCAACAGAAGTCAAAACAACACCAAACATTCCTTGTATCTGTCCCATTTCTCAATTACTCACCTAAAATACATGTTTTCCCTCTACAACATTTTCTTCCTCAAAAATGAACTGAGAAAACTGCTACTGAAATAGATGAAGATTTCAGGAATGTGAAGAGAAATACTTTTAAAAATATATAGCAATGGTTAAAAGTTATACTTTAGACAATGGCATGAAACTAGAGTTTCCATAATTCAGAATAGTGCTGGCACAAGGTAAGATCCCACCCAAAGGTCAAGGAAATCAGAGAAACTGTCCTGTGCAGAACTGCATACTACCACTACCATAGGGTTAGAGGTTGGTCCTAATTCCTCCTGAATCTGAGATATCAGATTTTTATGAGCCCAAATGCATTGGTGCTTTGAGTGCATTCATTGTAAGTGAGCAAAAACAATAAAGAACTTCAAGAAAAATAGGGTCCCTAAAGGACACAACTTTCTTTCCTGAACTTAGCCTTTATTTATCTCAGCTTCCTTCTCCAGCTGAGATGGGAGAAAGTGCCTAACAAGAAGCTCAGGTGAATGAAATCACAGAGAGAAAGAAGAATTTGAAAGCTTTTACTTCCCTTGCCAACACATTTCTAATTTCTCTCTCTGTATGGATTACTAGGGTGGCATACAGCGGTGTTCAGAAAAAAGGGAACTGAAAGAAAGCCAGAAGTGAAGGAATAAAGGTGAAAACGCATAGGGAAATGTTCAACTGCAGTAACCAGCTTGTATACTTTCTCCTGGTTGCTGGGAGGAAATGTTAGCCATCAAGGGTGGAAGAAAGCTTAATCTTTTCTGAGGAGAGGAAGAAAATGAGTGTCTCAGTTTCAGCTGAGACGCTGTTAATTACACAGTGGTGCTTTGGTTGTTGCTGAGTGATGGGAGCATTCCCAAGACTAGGACAGGCTTCGTGACATGTGGGACTAGGACAGGTGCTAGGTATTCCGTACCACCAGATATCATCTGGAAGGTCATAAAGCTGTGAGGAGGGGACAGCTGCTGCTGGTGCATGTTGGTCAGAAAGCGGTGAGCCTTTGAATTGTTGCTGGGCTGTTATGACTTACAGTTCTTCCTTTCAGACAAAAACGTAACGAGGTCTTGCATAGTAGATTTTATTTCCTTGTTCAAACTCTATCTACTTTTAGTCAGTCTAGAAGACAAAGTAGCATGTTTGTTCTCCTAAGGACTATATTTTTCTTGACTAAAAGAAAATTTTTTATGGGTATCTGTTTTCTGAATGCTGCTTCTTTCGTCTTACATGCCCAAAACAAGTTATGCTATGCTTGCTCCATTAGTTTATATGCTAACAAGCAATAAGTGTTAGTGGAAGCCAATCCATTTTAATAACTACTTCCTCCTTTATCTTATGAGCTATATATATATATAGTTTTTGTGGTGTTTGTTGGTTTTTTTTTTGTTACATGCTTTAAAATAAGTATCACATTTTCTTGTGATGTCATAGGATGACATATGTTCCAAGGACTGCATCCATGTGGTGCAGTACGGAAGCATAAACTTGAGGATCTGAATATGCAAGAGAAACTTTTTGGTTTGGATGATCAACCTATTAGAGTAACTGAACTTGTCTAATGTTGCCCAATATGAGGAAAAGGACAAGAGCTCTGTGCTGCCACAGAATCACAGAATGGTTAACACTGGGAAGCCCCTTTAAAGATTGTTCCATCTAACTCCTGCCCAAGGATTAGCAGGGCCAATCCCAGCAAGGTGCCCTGGACCATGTCTGGGTAGTTTTTGAAGGCCTCTGAGGAGATTCTGTAGTTTCTGGGTAGCCTGTGTCAGTGCCCCATTACCCATGCAATATGGAAGTGCTTCCTGACGTTCAGAGAAGAGCCCCTTGTATACCTCTTCATGCCCATTGCCTCTTGTCCTGGTATTGGATGCCTCTGAAGTGAGCCTTACTTTGTCCTTTTTGCACCTCCCTTCAGGTATGTAAACACATTCCCTGCTGGGGAAGGGGCTGATGGTCCCAGCGTGGACTGAAAAGATGCTCTGGGTCATAGGCAGGGTAGGAAGGCCTCAGTGAAGGCTAGGCAGAGTGAGTCAGGCCTCAGGTCTCTAGAAACACTGTTTGTACAATATTCCACATTATCTAGTTTGGGAAATCCTGAAGTGGCCATTAGTGGGCATTTACCAAGCTGAATGATATGATTGTACAAGATATGTCCTTGGAAGGACTGCCCCTTATAAGGCTCTGATGGACAATGGCTGTTGCCTCTGAAAGATGATTTTCTGTTCAATACTGTCTTGCTGGAAGAATGGAAGAGATGAGCACTGTTGCTAAATAAAATGACAATGATATCTCTGCTAAACACAGAGAGACAGAACAAATTAAGAACTGAGACACCAGGCATATAAAACTAGTTCAGGCACTAGGCCAAATGTAAAATTAAAAAAAGAAAACAAAACAAAAAAACCCCACAAAACAGCAGTTTTGCTCACAGATCTTTGTACATGTATTTAAAACAGTGCTATTTCCTGGGGGCAGAAGTTTTATAGCTGATGATTAACAGGACTACAAAAACACAAGGTAACAAGTCTACAGTTTAAATGAATGTGCCTATCATTGATTTCTGGTAGAGGATATACAAACAATATAGACATATTCTAATAATGTGTTCTATTGAAGCAGGAGGTTATTGAGAATTTTTCAAATGGAAGTACATTCATAAATATGAACAAAGATTGCTGTACCCTGCTTTGTGCAACAGTATATAGAAATAGGAATTAAAGATGGAGAGTGAATGAGCTACAGCCAGCTACTTATAAATAGATACTCTAGGCAATTCTCTTAGGAATGTAGATGGAAAGATACCAGAAGGAGACATAGACAATGATCTTTCAGCCAAGCACTGACTGTCAAAGGCATGTTACAAATTTCCTGAAATAAAGGTTTTCTTTGACAATCCTGCATGAGATAATTTGTTCGGATATGTGACTGACTCAGTTCATCTGCAGTATGTCTCAACTTCTGTCTAGCAGCATTACTCAGATTTTCAACTTATAATTTTAAATTCCTCCCTTAAATTATTTTTTTCCATTCAAATTTGGGGTTAATTCTGTCTCATTTAAAGTTGAATGTATGGTATTAAAGTCATATATAGGTAGATATCACAAGATATCCCAGCTTCTCCTTTTTTTTTTTTTTTTAATATTCTACATTTTAATAGATCCATCCTGTGTATTTGAGTAGCTCAAGATTTCATGGTATCTCAAACACAAACATGTATTCTATTTATTCTTAGATGTACTTCTGTGATATGCTTGTAAGATGTGGTGGAGATCAATCTGAAGTTAGATATGTTGGTGTTTAGGTAGACATTTGTAGAGGTAGTTTCATTTCAGCTCTAGATATTGATCTTAGCCAGAAGATCTAAGGAAAGATAGAGCTGTCTTATTTTTTATGACCTGCTAATAGGCTTCGTCATTCTTTCTGCATGCACTGTGCTTCTTCATAAATGGGCATAAATCAACACATAGCGCATTGTTCTTTTGGTGACTCACAGGACCAAAGATTTCGTTAAAATGTTCAGTATGAAGGAAGAGTTTTGGAATACTTAGGTGCTCTATTACATGTTCAAGTGAGATGGTCCAGTCACTGGTGCTTTGAGAATCCTGGAAGATCAAAATAACATATATTTCCCCCATAGAATGATTTGTGTTTTGCATTCTGTGTAAATGTAGTCAATAGAATGTGGTACATTATGATAAAATGTGCTTTGTGATGTATAAGATGTATATTCACTTTGTCTTGACATTATATATATTTTATGTATTCAATCTATCTTGATTTTCCATTCTGAAGAATGGCCCCAGATACAATAACTGGAAAGTTCTTATTGTAGTACCAGTAATGAGTGCATTTTGTTTCAATTTAAAGTTCATTCAGCTTTATCTGTTAAATCTGTTTTTATTCTTGCTATTATTTCCCTAGGATCATAATTTGCCAAATATTCTGCAAAATTATACATATTTCTAAAGGTGCACGAAGCAATTCATCTTTGGCATTCAAAACCTTTAAGGAAAATGTCTCATTTTCTTAGTATGTAGTCTTTTGGCACATCACATTGGACTATGGCCATCCTCTAACATTAATAGTATTGAGTATTGTACTATTGGAAAAGCCACATCTCAGTGTGGTAGAAATTCCACTGGAGGAAGAAACAGTTCCTTCCAAACCAATACGGTTTTGCCTGTAATAAACTCTTTGGAAATGGATCAGTATCGAATTTCATGAATTATGACCACATTTTCAATAGGTCACAGTACCCTCAGTTAAATCGAGTTTGGGTTATTAATTTTTTTTTCCCCCAGAAACTTCAACTTCTGTTTGGGTGCTGAGTCAAATTACACTTTGGGTTCTGCTGTGAACCAGCTTTGTAAAGGAGGCTGGTTAGCCATGTTTGTCCTCATGCTTAGTCCAAGCTAGCAAGCTCAGCTGAGATTGCATTTTTTGCTGGGCTTAGTGCAAAGGCAGTGTATCTACATAGCTCCTCATTTGGGACTAGCTTGTGACATCTATGTTCAAGGCAGGAAGGGTTGACTTGTCTGTTCTCAGAGGATGGTGCAGCCTCACGCTGAATGAAATGGTCATATTTTCAAAAATGTTTAGTATGTAAAAACTGATTGTCTGGCTTTAGAAAATTTGAATATAAAAGATAGTCTGCTGGAAACTCAGAGCAAAAACTATTGGTGTGTGTCCATGGCATCAAATTGCATAACACAGAGGCCAAGTGAAAGAGTAGAATTGGATCAAGATGGTAGCTCTGGAAATATGGTAGGGTGGCACTGCCAGAAGAATGGGACAGCTGTAATGTCTACAAGTATCATGGAAGGCCTGATAGGATCAGTCACTGAAATTTACTTTGTTATTCACAGAATCACAGAATCACAGAATTGTAGGGGTTGAAAGGGACCTCTAGAGATCATCGTGTCCAACCCCCTGCCAAAGCAGATTCCCTACAGCAGGTCGCACAGGTAGGCATCCAGGCAGGTCTTGAACATAAACACACAGATCTAGTAAGCTTGTACACTGTAGATTGTTATCCTCTACCTCTAAATGACACAGTGCTTCTTCTAGGAAACCAGTATGTGCCAAGAGAAATGTAGACAATCAAGAGCAAAGAAGGAAGTCCCTTTGTTAAAATTTATTCCATCCTGATTAGCCAACCAGGCCATTTAGGAAAAGACTGTGCAGCAAATGCTACATCATAAATGGTTCTCATGCCCAGATTACGTTTTGTGCTATTGGAACTCTGGGATTCAGAAATCATGAAACTTAGAAAATGTCACTCTTAGGTGTGTGAATTTGGATTTGTTAGTAGCATAGTATGTATGCTACTAACACTGTATAAAAGGAAAATGCAGAATAATTTCCTTGTGGGTTATTTTCAGGGTAGGAACTAGAAAATGCTACAAGGAGAAAGAAAGTAGAGAAAATAATTGACTCTTCCATGTGAAAAATATCCATCTCTCTTAATAGGTAGGACATATATGAAGCGTATCTGCTAAAAATATCTTGCACTAAACAGATTTGAGCGAAGTTCTCATTATTTTAAAGCCTCATTATTTAAAAAAATTACAAATAGAAATGAAATTAATTTGAAATTGAATTAAAATGAAATTAATTCCTGTAAGCTTATCTGTCAATAATATACATTTAGCTGAAACGTAGATAGCTACATAAGGAAAAATAAGTAATAAGAGAGAATCAGCAAATTTAGTCAGTTTTCTCTTGCATTGCAACAGCATTTAAATCTGCATAGATTTCTCCTCCTTATCCAATCAGGACTTCATGGGTATTGAATAGTGAGTCCAATTTTAGTGGAATTTTCAGCCATCTTATCAGATAGTAATAATTTTCCACTCACTCCTCACTCCCACGTTTTGATGGAGTAAGTATACACTGCAAAGTCTTCAAAGTGCAAATACATTAATGAACTTAATTACTGTAAGCATCAGCATGTAAACAAGGCTAAGATTCCCCTTAGGGGAGTTATCAAATCCTTTCTGAGAAATCATCATGCTGGGGTGTTTCTCCAAAATGCCTGTACGCTAATATATGTGAGGGGGAATAAACATGAGGATTTTGAGTTGTGTGTGCAGTTGCAGGGCTATGATCTTGTGGGAATGATGAAGATGTGACGGGATAACTTGCATGACTGTAGTGCTGCAATGAAGAGACGGGCTGTTTAGGAGGGACAGGCCAGGAGGCCATGGAGGAGGAGCTGCCCTTTATGTGAGGCAACAATGGAATCCACAGAACTTTGCCAGAAGATGGATGATAAGTTAACTGAGGGTTTATGGGTAAGGTTCAAAGAGCAGACCAGCATGCATGATATTGTTGTGGATGACTGCTACAGATTGCCTGACTGGGAAGAATAGATAGTTGAAACCTTCTATATACAACTAGAAATAGCTTTATGTTCATAGGCCATGGTTCTCTTGGGAACTTTGACCACTGAAATATCTGCTGGAAGGTCAGCCCAGCAGGGAGTAAGTAAGTCAGGAGCTGCCTGCAAAGCTTCAATGACAACTTCCTGTTGTGAGTGATAGAAGAGCAGTCAAGGACCGGGCTTGTACTGGACCTCATTCTTACAAACAAGGAGGGCCTTACAGGGGATATGAAAATCAAAAGGCAGCTTTAGCTGCAGTGACAGTGAGATAGATGCAGTTCAGTGTTGTGAGAAGGATCATATTAATAGTCTTCAGAAGGACTTTGACTTCTTTAGTGATCTACAGAGGTCATCTTGTCCAACCTCCTGCTCAAGCAGGTTAACTTAATTTAGGCTGTCCAGAGAGACTGAGCGGAGGATAAGATAAACTCCAACCTCAACTATTCTGTGATTCTATGATTAAGTAGTTGGCTCTTTACAATTCCTGCTACTCAAGGTGGGTCATGCCCTCATGGAAACAACTTGGCCGAGCCTAATACAACTGATGTAATTTGAATTTCTGTCACACTTTCTTATGCTGTTTAACGTTGTTGAGATAAAGCAGGAAGATATTATTAACATTATTTTATGATCTCCTCGGATCTTGAAGTCTTTCCAGTCTAACCTTCCCCCGCAGCTCCCACTGCAAACTTACTGCGAAGAAATCTTGAACATCATCCTAATAGATGTTCAGCACAGCAGGTTTCCAAGTATTGTGACATGAGTCACGCAACTTTATGCAGTCACTGTCAAAACATTTAGAAGAGGCTTATTTTCAGAGGAGAATCTTGAGAGAGGGCAATGTTTCTATATATGCAAACTGCGGAGCACTGAATAGTAGCTGCAGTTTTGGAACGGGATGGGTGCCTGACGTGTGCAGAGATGGCTTCTGAGTATCTTTGCTGGGTTCTCTGTGAGTGTTTCAAGACTGGCATAACTGATGACTCAGTTATCCAGATAACTGAATTTCATAATTCTAATCCTAAGGGCAGCTGAATTATGTGTTTTGTGTCACCGTCTGACTTTTACCATAGTATGAAAAGTGTCAGTTCTGAGTCGGTCTAGGCAGACCTGAATTTGGACCAGAACAGTTTTTTTTGGTACATGCATAGAATTAAAAATTAAGGTAATTCATTCTGTGGAAGCTCTTTTAGGATAAGAGCTATCACAGAACTGATGAAGCGCAATGGAAGAGGAGACTGTAAAACAACTGACTTTTGACTGTACTCATCAAACTCTTGCTTTTAACTTTCCTCTAAAACCTTACAAAATAATTTTAGCTAGAATGTAGGTGTACTTCAGAGAAGAAAGATTTTTGTTGACCTTCTTTTAAGCTTAAAAATGAGGAAAGTAAGGCAACATTGAATTCATGTCTTCCAATCATTTTCTTGCTTCATTATAAAGCAATAAAAGCAATTGAAAATCAAAATTTCACCTCACTGAAATGTTCTGCTTTTAAATAAGTCACTAGCTGCCATTCAGTGAAAGCTTTGGAACATGGACTCAGGCACTTAACTTGAGTGTTCTCAGCCATTAAAAAAAATGTTTGTTGGAGGAGTATCCTTTCTATGGTAACAATCTGGGGGATATCACTGGCTGCATATCTTATGTGTCACTCTGTGGCAGATCACTGTTCAGATGCAACATGCTATTTTGACATTATCTCTTAATTGTTCTCTGGTGAAGCAGACCCAGGCCTTTCAGTAAGAGCTTACTTTATTTCCAGAATTTATGACAAAGCTTCTGGGAGGAATTAATTGCATTTCTTTATCTAAACATACCTCCTTGACTCTGTCACATTAGTGCTAACAAATGCATCTGATCATTCAGAAGATAAAGTGTCAGTTTTCATTGCTTCCAGGAGCACTTCCGTGCCCACAGCTGTTTCTTGCTGCTCTTCAGAAAATGTTGAAATACATTGTGTGAGCTGGTGGTAAATAATGCCTTAAAATCTTTGATCAGTATAGGAAAGCTTTAGTTCTTTGTTTTCATTCTCCCCTGTGTTATTCAAGATGGCAAGTCTAAAAATAATGCTCATGATGCTCTGAAAGAAGAATGAAACCCAGACACTGAAGTCACAGGCTGTGATGTCATGCCTTGGGATGATTTTGTTTATGAGATTGAAAGTACTTTTAGTCATGTTTCCTTCTGTTTCTTTTGTTTGCTTGTGATAGTACAGGCTGTACTTGCAGAGTGTATGATTCCCAAGGAATGTTACTGAAAAGAAAAACAAATATTAACTTCCGTATTTATGTATCTCTTTAAATCTCATATTTATCATCTTAATTTTTCTGATGAGACAAAATAAATCCTGTTTGGCTCTAATCCTCTGGAATCAATGTTGTAATTCCAACTGGAGAACTTAGGTTCTCCTATTTTCCTGTAGTAATCTTATTTTTCTTGCATCTCTTCAACAGCCCAGATGTTTATTTTGACTGTGTTTAGATTTATGATGGGCAGATTCACTTTTGGATAGTTTATAGAGTGTAATTAGCAGATACCGCTCCAGATTATATACTTTGGAAATTCATAATCTGAAGACATTGCTCTACCTTCAAACCCAGCAGCAGGTTCATAGTAGGAAGAGCACAACAAGTGGGCTACCCCTGCTCCTCATCACCACCTTGTGCTTGAGAAGGATCATTCTTAACCCTGGAAGATATTCATGTATTTATGGATACCAATTTGCAGCTCAACTGTTAGTCTACACTGCACCTTTTCCCTGCTTATTTTGAATAAGATGGATTTGCGTCTCTGAACTACTTGAAGAGTGTCCTGACCTTGCACAAGGTCTCTGTATTAAGTCATTTCTGTGTGGTGACCTGGCTACTGTAGGACTTTCAGTAAAACTGTTCAGTGCTTTTCCAAGGATGACAATGTGGAAATAAATCTGGGCTGTGAAGCTGCCTGTGAAGTGTGATAAGGTCAGACAGCATTTGCCCAAGTCAGGCCCAATCACAGCAGTGCCAGGCTGCTGGGGGCACACAAAACATGCACAGAAGTCAGTCTCATTGGAAGGCCTACTGAAACCTTTCCTAGGTTATCTGAGACACTTGTTCTTTCCCTGATATAACTGCTGATACAGTCTCAGCCCTCACACCCCACCCATACAGTGAGAACCAGATCTTCTTCAGGATGGAAGCAGCAATAGGGTGAGGTTGTCCAAGTGGCTTCAGGTCCAGCATTCATCTCCTGGAGCTGTGTGTCCATATGGCAAGGCATACTGGGAAGTGATCTCATCTCTTCTGATCATGGTGCCCTGGGGTGTTCTTTGGAGAATATGTCTGAGCAAGCTGTTCTATTACTGTTAAAACACCTAAATTTTCCTTATACTTCTGAGGATGCCCTTAATGCACACACTGAGATACACTCCATTTGAGACTGCTGGTGCTACTTGAGATGTAAACACAGCGGGCCTATTTTTTCTGTCCACAACATCAATACTGTATTACTGAAACAGTCTCAAGTTATGGCTGAAGAAGTTTAGATTGTATATTAGGAAGAAGTTCTTCTTGTTCAGCATTGGAACAGGCTGCCTTAGGGAGTAGTGGAGGTATTTAAGGGATGTGTGATGTGGCACTAAGGGACATGGTTTAGTGATAAGAATCTTTAACTAGGTTGATGGTTGGACATGGGGATCTTGAAGACCTTTTCCAACCAAATTGAACTGTGATTCTGTAATTTTATTAATGCAGGTAAGCTTGTTTAGCCCAGAGGCTTGAGGATTGCCACTCTACAGAATGTATTTGTCCAACTCAGCCAGGCTCAGAGGTTCCCATGCTCTTCTCTCTCACACACACTGAGATACTTCCCTGCTAGATCATGGGGAGCATCTCTTCCTCACAGGTGTGAGAGCAAAAGCAGCAGTCTGCCAACTTCTCCCATTCTTACAGGGACTCAGCTTAATTTGACACTTAATGAGACGATGATTATGCAATTCTGACAAACTAACGATTTTTGTCAGTGAAAACAATCAGTGACTCCCACCACAGATTGGCATAAATAATTTACTGTTTTTTTTTATATGAAAGCCAAATGTTGTGCTTGTAGTGACTAGTGTGAAGTCTCACATAACTCTCATGCTACTTTTCCTGCCAATTCTGATTGCAACGAAGTTTCATGAATGGATCAGTATTTCCAAAAATCCACGTATTTGTAACAGAAATCTTAATTCAAAGGATTTTGTTTGTTTGCTTGTTTGTTTTGTGTGTGTGTTGTTTCACATCATAGATACTGTATTATGTTCCTCATTAACATTTGCAACTTGCTGGTATGGTGAATGCAGTTGCTCTCTGTTTCTTTGGAAGTTTGTTATGAAGAAGGAAAGTTTGTGTTAAACCAATTGGGTCTTTATTTTGGAACACTAATTGGAAAAGATTTGTGCAGGCAATTTTTCTCCTACTACGTGGAGAAAAGACAGTAAAAGATGGAATGTGTGTTCTAGACCAGTGAAGTATTCCTAGTCCAGAGAGTATGGAAGTAAACCAAAAGTCTTTCCATTGACTATCCTGGATTTTGGAACATGTCTTGTGTGTTTAAGTGGCGTCCAAAGGTCTGAGCTGTTCACAAATGGTCCGTGTCTGTTGTCGTTACCAGGAAATGTATGGAATGGGCCAGAGTTTGAAGTTACAGTTTTTTCAATTCCAAGTCACATGGGCAAAAAGAAAGATGTCATTATCCAATCTGCTGCAGTCTTCCAGAGTGCTGAGTTTCCCTGTGATTAAACTTCAAGGACATTTTTTAAAAAAGGAGGAAAAAAAAAGTAATGAAAATCTTGCTGGCTGAAAGTATACTGGGGAGAACTGGTAAATCTCAGTGAAGTGGAAGAGCCATTTTGAAAATGGTCATAAGTACAGTATTACTGGAAATTAATAGTGCAATGAGATTCTGAGCTATACCTTTCAAATAAGTAAATCTGAAAATTCTCTGAGAATTGAGGTGAAGATTGGTAAATGTATGGAAGGGAATTTTTAAGGGAGAATTCTGATTCTGGCTGTGTCAGTAGCTAGTGTCTCAGGAAGGGATTACACAGTACAGTGCCTGCCATTATAAGGACTAAACATAATTCATATTATTAATACTTAGAAGATTGGAAAGTATGCAGTTACTAATGAAATGATCTATTCAAGTACAAAGTATTGTCATAGAACAATGAAAAATTAGCATGGTTCTCATATTAAAAGTTATGTCATATTTGATATTATGTACAATATTCAGCAGATACTGAATGCTTTGAACTTGAATTTGCCATGTCCAATGATAGCAACAACAAAGGAATAATGACCTAAATAATTCTGTTCATTGGAAAAAAAAAAAAAAAAGACCATTTATTAAATATTTTTAAAGAATCCTTACAAGTACAGGTGAAAAGGGTCTGTAGAAATTACTGCATTAGAAATATAAACAAAATATGAATTTGCTGTTTTGCAGAGGACAGCTGTTTGCCATACTTAGGACAAGTTCTTTGTGAGTAATCCTGAGGAGGCACAATTTGCAATTCCAAGTGAACATACTCAATGGCACTGCTAATTAAGATGTGAACTGCATTCAGCATCAGTAACCTCTTGCTCAGGTTAGCTAAGAAAATAGGAAACAACTTCTGGTAATGATTGAAATAAGGTCTAGAGGGCCATAATGAACAGGACTGAGAAAATGGGAAACGTTGCACTTTGCTTATGAGTTTCCTGAAGATGATGAACAACTACTTGCTCTGAAGGATAATCTGTAATCTGACCTTATCAATTTCTGCTTCAGAAATATAGAAACTATTTTCAACTTTACTCCACCTTTCCAAATGTGCCATAGGAGTTTTAAACTCGGGTTAGAATATAGTAGAATCACCAAGGTTGGAAAAGACCTCCAAGATGCTCTAGTCCAACTGTCCACCTCAGCCTATATTTTCCCACTAAATCATGTCCCTTAGTGCCACATCTACACATTTATTGAATATCTCCAGACTGAATCACAGTTCCCTCAGCTGCTTCTTATAAGGCTTGTGCTCCAGACCCCTCACCAGCTTTAGTGCCCTTCTCTGGATATGCCCCAGGGCCTCAATGTCTTTCCTGCAGTGAGGGGTCCAAAACCAAATGCCAAATGATATCACCAAAAAGCAAACTTGAGGTACAGCCAGAGCTGAGTACCAGGGGGCAATCATCTTCCTGCTCTTGCTGACTGTGCTATTTATGATACAAACTAAGATGCCATCTGGCTATCTGGGCATGCTGCTGAGTTATGTTTAGCTGATCACTGACCAGCATCCCCATGTCCACTTTTTCCCCACATTCTTCCAGCCACTCTTCCCCAAGCCTGTACCATTGCCAAATACTTGTTCTCAATGTTCATGTTGCTGCTAAAAAGAGTGCTAGACTTAGTGTATCAATGGTTGGGTATACCAGAAAGGGCAATATCTACTTCACAATAGATTCAGTTTGAAGGGAAACCTCTGCTTATGGTCAAAACTGTTTTTTTAGCTAGTCTTGGTTCTAAAAGAGGTCAGTGTTTTCTCTTTTTGGGGAATAAAAAATTGTCACAGTCATTTGAAAGTGTGATTATGTTAGTCACTCATGAGAATTATCTAGAAATATACCTGGTTATCATCATAATTTGATTACATCCTGAAAAATAAAATTCCGTACAAATTAAATAGAAGTTTTTTTATTTGCACTGGGTGCTCTTCATCTCTAACAAGCAACTAGATGTTGAAAAAACACAAACAAAATAACACCAGAAGGAAATGCTTTGGCTTCAGGCTTGCTGAACTGTCATGAAAAAATGTTCTGGTTTCAGCTGGGATGGAATTGACTTTTCCTCTAGATAGAAGGACTGAAAAAGGACATTGCTTCAGTCACAGAAACTCTATTCATTCCTTCTTCCATGAATGATGATGACAAACAAATATTTCTTTACTTATTAGTTAAAGAAAAAAAAAAAAGGTGACTCACCAAAGCAGAACGGGTGAATAAAATTTTGCTAGACTGTCTTACATATTTTACCATTGTAATGATCACTTTGCAGCCTTTTATGGATAATTTAGAATATACGTGAGCATAGAGTGAATGTGGGGGTGAGAAAATGCATTTTCCCACATATAAACCCAAGCCACATGAATCTCAAATGAGTCTTAAAGCCATAGTTCAAAACAAACCCACTAGGCTGAGGTCTAGGAATTCTTTTTAGTGTGCAGAAAGATCAGTGTACAGAGATCTGTGCCCTTTTCAGAGTCAGTTCAGGACACTAAGTCCTAGAGGAATAAAAGCAGTGTCTTCCTCTAATCAGAACGGCTGTAGCCCATGAATAGTCTGTGCCCATGCCTCCAGCTCAGCAGGCACAATGCCACAATCCTGAAGTCTGTGCAAGTTAATGTTCAGAAAAAAAAAAAAAAAAAAAAAAAAAAAAAAAAAAAAAAAAAAGGAATATTTTGAATCTTCTTGCTTGAAAAACATCATTTTAAATGGTGTAAAGTTAAACCTCATCCATTGTGCTCAGCTTTGGACCTTGGCTTCGCTGAAAGACCTGTACTCAGGACATCTGGGGAAAGGATTTTCTTTCAATTATACAATCAACTAGAAAAGTAGAGCTTACTATCTCTTCATTGTATGTTTACAATTTTCTGATTAATTACTGCTACCTTGTAGTGTGGTACCAGGGCAGGAAGCGCATGTGCAGCAGACTGGTGGAATAGCAAATTGTAGATGTGGGCTTTGCTTTTGATTATAACAAGTTGAGCCCCATCCCGATTTATTATGCTAGTTTCTTTGGCACTCTCTACAGCAGAGATCAAACCTGTAGAGACAGAGCAGCCTTATGAAATGGCCACTCAGGATGCAGCCTTGTTTTTGTGGCCTTGCTTGAGCAGACAACCTGGTAGGTCTTGTACATGCTGTTGATTCTAGGAGAAAAAAATCTACCTTGCCTGCATTCTCTATTTGGCTTTTTTGCTTCTGTTCTCTATGTGCTGCCTCTGGATCTGCTTAGGAGTCTGTAACTCTTCTTTCTTTTCTTGCACATCTCTTGGTACACCTCTTGATATGATTCTTCTCTCTACCACATACTTTCTCTGGCTTTTTCTCCTCTTTTCTGTCTTTCTCTTTCCCATCAAATTTCCTTTATCTGTGTGGATCTAATCTGACTTTTTTCCATGGCTTACAGGACCAGAAGAGGTTCCTGCATTCTCTGATCCCTGCACTCCTTTTGTCTAGCTGTTATGAGAGAAGTGCTTGGCATAGCCATGGCTGAATGTAGGGAAGAAGGAAAAAATTGTACAACTGTTAATGAGACATAGACATGGGACAGAAGAAAGACACACAACCAATTTTATTACCACCAGGAGTTACCTATGGACTTTTTAGAGGTATCAGGACCTCTTCCTGCTCTAAAACTTAGTCACTTCTTCATGGAATCACATAATGGTTCTGGTTGGAAGGGACCTCTATGGACAGATAGATGACCATGTGGGGCAAAAAAATTATGTGTCTTTATTATGTTTATCCTTATCCTACCTTTGACACATTCATGGTCTTGAGGTATTAATAGTGCAAAAAACAGAAAAGAAAGGCAAGGAGATCTGGATCACTAACTTTAATCATCCCCAGACCTTGAGAAAGTTTTTCTATTATCATGCCTAGATACAGAAACTGTCTATCTTTTTGAAATCAGAATTGCCTAACAAAATCACTTATCAAAGTATCACAAACAATACTTTGAAATTAGGGTATTTCGCTCCTAAATCTATGCCTACATGAAATGAAGAGCATTTGGTTCCTAAATCTATGACTATGTGAATTTGGACTATATGTTTCTGGCGAAAATCTGTCCTGTTTAATATTGAAGATGGATTTTGAACTGCTTATTCTAGACATATCACTTCCATAATCTTTTAGTTACAGAAGTATAATCCAAACTGTATACTTTTTAAAGCTAATTGAGTTTATTTTTTAAGCTCTCTGGAGATGTACCAACAAAAAAGATGCAATTAGTCAGCAAAAGCAAAGCTTTATATGAATGGCAGCATGCTCAGTAATTCCTTCCTGGTTCCAAATATGTTAGTGTTCTGATCAAATCAAATCATTATTGCTAGGATATTCCTAGCTGTATTTCTTAATTTATGTAATCATGTAGTTAAAAAAATGTTTTAAATGGAAATAATTTTTATATATTTTCAATAATAATTTTATATATTGTGACATTTTCTTTTTTATGCTGAATTGAGCTGGGGCCTTTGCAGGGATCATCCAGCTAATCCTTCTTTCCAAGCAGGACACTGTAAGAAATCACTTGATGACTGGATGCCTGGCTTTTGTCAGCACCACTGTACATATTTATTGATGATATGATGCAATCAAAGTCCAGCTTTTCTGCTCAGCCTTGTGATCTCAAGGTCTATAAGCAAGTTTCTTAATGCTGCTGTAAGATCAAGCTGTTTAATCTGTCGTGTAGGCAATTTAAGGATTTCCACTGCTTCTTTATCCTGCCAGCAGCTGGAAGCATAGTGAGGACCACACAGTCTTAAAGAGTCTTAGTATGTGTTTACAAAGCCCAGCAATTCTGAGGTTAGCACATTTTTGTTTTGGCAACTAGAACATGCAAATAGGTGCTTGCAGTCTGGTCATTTTCTGCACCCCTTCTTTTGCTGTCTCAAAATGAAGGAATCAAAATGTAAGTCCACAAATATGACTGCTATTCTTGGCAAATTTTTGTCACATAAAACATAAACTTTTGGCTGTTTCTAGTTTGTGAGAGTCAAGTCAAAGCATAGTTTTCTGTTTTATTTCCTCCACATTCATAATATAAGCTTCAGAGCTGCTAATTAGGAACTCTAAGACTTACTCTCATGAATGTAAAACTCTGGTTCAATTAGGACATTAGTGCTTGTTCAATATTGGTTAGTTTTGCTGACAGCTGCAGAGAATGACTTCCCTTGGGCTTCTTTGAAGTCAGCTGCACTGGTCTGATGGACTTTGTCAGATGTTCCTCTTAGGTTGCCCCAGGGCTGGTTCTCTGCTGGGGGCTGAGCTTTGACTCAGATCTTGGGCCAGGCTCCATGCTTTTCTCTGCTTTCTGTACTGTCTTCATCAGTCCAGTCTGCTGCAGAAGTTCTCCAACTCTCCAGCTAGGGTAAACGCTATGAGAACTAATGCCCTAGGTGCAACTGAGCAATGCATTGCCGTCCTTGGGAGCAAAAAAACCCAGTGGTCACACGTTCTCTGCTCACCAGTGATTGTCTGTCAGCCCTTTGGGCTGTAGCTGTCATTGAGGTTGTGTAAAAGGGCATAAGAGAGATGTCGACTTAATTTTTCACTTAACAGAAAGTATATAGAGGATACTATGCACTCCACTATTCAGGATAGGTGGTAGGATCAAGAAGAGCAGAAAAGAGAAGTGGTTGTGTCCACAGGGAAAGGAGATGCATCTAACTGCCTGTGGATTTAAGCAGCTTATGGCAGAAAAAGCACAAGTTCTTTGGAAAGGTGAAATGAAAGTGATGTGGTTTAAGGCATTTGGCAGCTCAGCACCACATGGTTGTTCACTCACTGCCCCTCCTTGTGGCATAGGGAAGAGAATCAGGGGAAAAAAACCAACAAAGTAGAAGTCCTGGGTTGAGATATAAACTATTTAGTAAGAGAGAAGTATAAGAAGTAAAAATAATAAAATATGTTTTCTCAAAACAAGTGATGCACAAAGCAGTTGCTTAGCACCTGCTGACCAAGGACCCGCAAGACCCTGAGCAGCAGCTGCCCTCCAGCCAACTCAGTTTTTTCAAGTTATTTTTCACATGATGTCACAAGGTATGCAACATCCTTTTGGCCAGCTTAGGTCAGCTGTTCCACTTCTGTCCTCTCCCAAATCCAGTATGACAAGCTGAAAACTGTCCTTGGCCCTATACAGCACTGCTCAGCTGTTTAACTAAAACATTGGTGTGTTATCAACATTGTCTCCTAAAATGAAAACACAGGATCATACCAGTTCCATACAGGAACTATGAAGAAAAAATTAACTGTGTCCCAACTGAAATTGGAAAGAAAAGTGATTTGTAAATCCACTGAGTAAGATGTATTTCTGTTTAACAGAAACATATCAAATAGGCAGCTTGAGATTTTTGGGGAGTTTATAGAATTGTGTAGACATCTTGTAAATTCACTTTCCAGTCCTGTGTCTCTAAAAAGCTATTATGTTCTCTCTGTCTCCATACAGAAATATATACAAAACACACACAGGCACATTATATTTACATAAATCTATACATAATGTAGATTTAACATGGTGTATATAACATTAGTATTTGTGCACACTTACAGATGTACTTAATTGACCTTTTATTTATGAACAGCAACTGATTGTCAAGTTGCTGAGCTAAGGAAGGCCTACTAAACACAGTAATTGTTCAAATGCAAAATTATCACAGAGCAGTGAGTTTTAATGTACTGAGATTCTGAGATATGGTTTACATGGTGAAGCACTCTACTTTTAAAGATCAATCTTGTCTGCCTGGCTAAAATTCACCTCAAACTTATCTACAAACTAAAGGACATTATCTAGTAACATATCCAGAGGCCTGAAGCCTTGGGATTTTGTACAAAGATGTACGTAACAAGTGGGAAGCTCCTTTCCCTAAATGGTCACCTCTATAATCAAAGAAAGAGGACAGTTAGTTGTAACTAAGTTTGCCATTCTGAACCCCTTCTCTCTTGTAGTGAAAGATTCTGGATGAAAATTAGCTTTTGGGAATACTGATTTTGGCACCTCATTTCACTTCTTGGCAAATATCTGAGATTGTAGTGTATTTCACTTCTGCTTATTCTGCTCTCTTCTCCAGCAATGCACTGCCGACAAGTTTTAATGCCTGCACTATTAAGAGCAGTTGTTCAGTCTGCATCTGTGTTGTTCAATGTCTGAATTGTTAGAAACTGTATTGTTCAATACAAGCAACTATTGCATCGACTCAGAGGAAGTCTGGAAAACACTTCTGTGGATAAAACTGTATTTTTATATCTGTCCAGTGTTTCTGTTTCTTTTTGTGTGTGATTTACCATGAAGAGTTATTCTGGTGATGTGGGAAAGAGGAAGAGCCCAAAAACGTCCCTCTTGCTATAGAAGTTTCTCTCTTAACATCCTAATTTGGACATTTGCTGGATAAGTGATCACTCAGACCCTCATCTGTGGGAAGCAGCTAGACAGCTTTGCTCTCTGGCTATGACACAGTCTCACCCAGTCATACATATAGCATCTGCAACCCCTTTGTCCATCTGCCAGCACACCTACACACAGAAGAAAAGCCCATGAAAATTAGATTCCCTTGGGTTTCCCTAGGAATGCAGTTAGAGAAGATTAATGTAGGAAACTGTGGGTTAGCTAGAAGTGGTGGGAGGAAGGAAGATGATGTTGTGGCTCAAGACTCAAGAGATCTAGCACTAATTTAGCTCCTCCACTGCTCCTTGAGTGACTTTGAGCAAGTCACGTCGTATCTTCAGGCTTTGGCTCTCTGTCTCTATGTTGAGTCACTTCTTGCTTAAACTTTGTCCAGACCTAGTGTTTGAATTAGCAGGGCTTGATGCAAAACATAAGTGAACTCATGCAACTGTAGAGAGATCTGTAAGTTATTTAACTGTGTGATTTAAAGGAAAATGTTTTTTGAATGTGTTTTAATCAGTGACAAAATGCAATATTCAGCAGTTTCTAGAAGCACAATGACATTCAGATGGAAACTGGGGCAATTTAAAATGAAGTCTACAAAAAAAAATATTACTAGGTCACAGACTGTGACTTTTAGAGGATCAAAAAGCAATGAACAGAATAACTATTGCATTTTTAAAACCATCACATAATGATCAAACTACCAGAATGTGAGAATTTTATTTGCCGATAGAAAACCAATGAAGTTTGCACACGAAAATCGTCTTCCAAAAATTTCCACAAAATGCTCAACTTTTAACACTTCTGACTAGCAGAACAGTCTGGGACAAAGGAAGGTAAGTGACAATTGGATGGCTTCAATAGGTCAGTAGATTTTACTGCAAAGTTAATACTAGCACATACTGCCAACTGTGGTCAATATAAAAATTATGGGGGATCAGTGGTCAAGGTAGGACTAAAGGTTCTGTGAGCTAGCACAATATTCTTTTACAACAGCTGTCATGAAGGGAAGCCCAGAGGGCAGCTGTGTAAGACACTTTCCCCACATACTCTCGTGGCCTCCAACTTAGTGCAGGTCAGGGAATTTCCTGAGAAATTACTCAAACGTTGCAATCTGTAGACTTCTAGATTACGACGTTGATGCAAAAGTTTGGGGATTGTAAGAGTAGAGGCCTAAAGAAAGTACATCTTTCTCAGTGCTTCTTTATGCTGGTTGAGATTGTTTCTTTCACTTGTAAACTTTCCATCTTTTATTGCTTTCTGAAGCTGGTTGTGGCTTTTGCTTCCAAATCTTACTGACATTAATTGTGGCCTTCCAGTACTGGAAGGGAGCATATAAACAGGAGGGGGAACAACTGTTTACACGGGTGGATAGTGATAGAACAAGGGGGAATGGCTTCAAACTAAGACAGGAGAGATTTAGGTCAAGATTTTAGGTTTATATTAGAAGGAAGTGTTTCACTCAGAGGGTGGTGACATGCTGGAACAGGTTGCCCAAGGAAGTTGTGAATGCCCCATCCCTGAAGGCATTCAAGGTCAAGGTGGATGTGGCTCTGGGTCTAGTGTTTGGTGACCCTGCACATAGCCGGGGGGGGGAGGGGGGGGGTGGTTGAAACTGGATGATCTTTGAGGTTTTTTTCAACCCAGGCCATTCTATGATTCCATGATTCTGTGATTAATGACAGTAGCATAAGCAAATGTATTACACTATAGGTAATTGTAAGACTGCAGTTTTTAAAAGCCTGACCAATGGCAATCATAGTATCATAGAATGGATTGGATTGGAAGGGGCCTCAAGGATCATGAGTCTCCAACCCCCCCACCACAGGCAGGGCCACCAACCTCCACATTTAATACTAGACCAGGCTGCCCAGGGCTCCATCCAACCTGGCTTTGAACACCTCCAGGGACAGGGCATCCACAACCTCTCTGGGCAGGCTGTTCCAGTACCTCACCACTCTCTCTGCAAAGAATTTCCCCCTGACATCCAGCCTAAATCTTCCCTCCTTCAACTTAAAACCATTTCCCCTTGTCCTGCTGCTATCTATTCTTTCAAAGAGTTGACTCCCCTCCTCTTTGTAGGCTCCCTTTAGGTACTGAAAGGCTGCAATGAGGTCACCAGCAGCCTTCTCTTCTCCAGGCTGAACAAGCCCAGCTCCCTCAGCCTGTCAGTGCCTCGAGGCATCAGAAAAACATCAGAATTCCATACAGAACAGTAAAGAAAGCCACTTCCTACTCTGAGAACAATCTGTGGCCAGAAAGTATTTGTTTATGGGTCTGCTGCCCTTCAATCAGTTTAATCTCTTTCTAAGCATGCTGATACTATCTGCCTCCACAAATTCCTGTGAAAACAAATTCCAGAAGTTCACTACCCTTTGTGTAAAAAATGTACTTCATTTTAGTTGTTTCAAACTAATCTCCTACTAATTCAGTGAGCTTGCAGTTACAGAATTGGGAATTATTGTGAAAAACAGTTTCATGCTCTTTTTATTCACCAGTATCATGATTTTGTAAAGTTCACAAGCATCCCATTCAGTCTTCTCTTTGGACCTGATGTAAAACCTCACTCTGCTCCTGCTGTGAGGTACTGGAAAGGCTTTTAAAAAATCCTTCTATGTTATGTCTGTGAATTCCCTTTATTCATATGGTTATCAACGGCCTTTACAAATGCTGGTAGGTTCGTGACATAGGTTTTCTTTGAAAAGAAATAACAGAAATAACACTGACTTTTTTTGTGATGGATCAGATTTATCTATATTTTTGGGGTCTTGTTCTTCCCTACAGACTCTACTATCACATCAGGGCCGTAAATTGTACTGCAATCATTATTACAGAGCAGCTTTCCCATTAATTTATTTTGAACTAGATCCTGTAGAAAAGTCAAGGCCGAAACAGGAACAGTCATTTCTTTTAGATCCTATGACTGCCAAGAAGGGAAGCAATCATTTACTGGGCAGCAGAAACCTGTCACTGTTACAAAGTCTTCAAAATTCACAGCTTCTCTATTCTCATTGAACTCTTTCTGATCATTATCATGGTTCCAAAAGGAACTCTGTAGAACAGCTACAGTATTATGCTTTTACTTTCTGATTATAGGATTTCTACCCAGAGAGATTTCAGTCTATTCCTTCCTTCCTTCCTTCCTCCCTCCCGTCCTCACCTACTTCCTTCTTCCCCTCCTCCCCTCTTCCCTTCTTCCCCTCCTCCCCTCTTCTCTTCCTCCCCTCTTCCCCTCCTCCCTTCTTCCCTTCCTCCTTTCCTCCCTTCCTTCCTTCATTCCACCTAAACATTCTGCTCCTCTGATGCTGATAGCATACAAGCAGTGCATTGAACTGATGATTATACTTCCAGGAAGTCTCTGTGGTGATGCTGTATCCAGGCAGCTGTGGCAATGAGGCACAGACTCAGATGTGAATGATCCAAATCATTTATTGCAGGTTCTCACATGACTTACACATTCACAAGTTTCCTTTTTTATCTTTCCCATCGTCCCTTACAACTATCCCATCTGCCTTTACATGTCAACAAAATATTCCACAAACACTCCTTAGCCATGCATACATGTGCTTATCCAGTCAGAGCCACAGGCCATTCTCAGTGTTGCTTTCTCATGCTGTTTATCTTGCTTCACATCTGCTGCTTTGAATAGTATTTCTTGTATTCCCACAGGCTGCCACTCAGTACCTGCACAGAGTTTCAGTTTACACTGAAGGAAGAAAAGAAAAGAAAAGAAAAGAAAAGAAAAGAAAAGAAAAGAAAAGAAAAGAAAAGAAAAGAAAAGAAAAGAAAAGAAAAGAAAAGAAAAGAAAAGAAAAGAAAAGAAAAGAAAAGAAAAGAAAAGAAAAGGGAAGGGAAGGGAAGGGAAGGGAAGGGAAGGGAAGGGAAGGGAAGGGAAGGGAAGGGAAGGGAAGGGAAGGGAAGGGAAGGGAAGGGAAGGGAAGGGAAGGGAAGGGAAGGGAAGGGAAGGGAAGGGAAGGGAAGGGAAGGGAAGGGAAGGGAAGGGAAGGGAAGGGAAGGGAAGGGAAGGGAAGGGAAGGAAGCGTTAACAAGCATTTTTCAAATGTTTGGTTTTCGGGACTATTTTCATCATTTCTCCACTGCCAAAATTACTGCTATCCATTATGATACTACTTTTCCCATATAAACAAAATGTCTGTAAAGATGAGCTACATTAAGGTTTTGATTAGGGCAAACTGCTCTGAATTTGTGGCCTATGCACATGTAAATTACTGTACTTCTTCTGTGAACTGAGTTGTTAGAAGACATTTTCTTCAGGCACTCCTTTGACGTTGGCTTTGATCATAAGACAAATAAAATATCCTAGAAAGAAACTACATTATGGTGCTTTTTGTTTTGTTTTGTTTTGTTTTCTATTGTGGCCAGCTTGCATAATTTTGAGGCATCCAACTTTTGCCCCTCTTCTCACACCCACTAAATTACCTTTGCATTTCAACAAAAGAACTGACACCTTTGATATTCATTCAGATTTTCAGTATGTTCTGAGCAGTCACTGATCTCAAGGGAAGATTTTCCCTTACTATTGCTACAGTTATTCAGGTTCAAATAGAGATCCTTTACACATTTGATGTTTATGTCTTACTGTCTTACAGAGGTAGCATTGAAACTTATGGATTAAAGAAAAGACACAGGAACAGTGTCAGATGCGAGCGTAAGGGAGGTAGTTGATATACCTTCTTAGCCAGAATAACAGTATCTTAAAATCACAGTGAGAAGGGACCCATTCTACAGTATGCCTGCTCCAAAAAAGGATAAAACAGTGTACATGAAGGCTCAGGCATGCAAGATGTTATTCTAATCTAGAAGTGTTTTCTGTGAGAAAATGAATTTTCTGGTTTGAAATTTTTAGCTGTTTAGTGCCCACATGTGATTTGGGATCAGACTGATGGTACTTATTTAAAGCCTAGAATTAAAGCTTCCATGCTTGTAGCAATCTGGACATCTCAGATCACCTGCTAGCTCAAAGGCATTTTTAGAAAACTACGTGTTAGAAATGCCTCTTTCTTCCCACTGGATATCAATGACATGTACACACATAAGCAGACCTATTGACCTTGGAAAAACATTCAAAGTCCTCCCTCAACAAGATTCCATGACAGAAATTGCATTATTACTGTATTCTGGCACTAGTGCTATTCCTTACTGGCTCAATTTGAACAAAATTAATGGAAAAACATCACATATTAACTAACTGGATAACAATAAAGCCATCAAAAGCCAAGCAATAAGCAACAACATTTTTGAAGAGTGATGTCTCCTTTACTTGTCAAGGAGTTAAATGTAGCTGTTGGCAGATTATTCTATTTATAAAGAAACAGAACAGCAGTGGAAGATTAATTCCTAAATTCATTGTCCTTTAATCCAGGGCAGAATCTGAAGAATAATGTCCCTTTTAAAGTCAGCTAGACAAGATCTATTACTAGGAATAGCATAAAGAAAGCCAAAATCCTTACTTCCTATCATTTGTTCTAGGTCATTTGTTCTCGAATCATTATGGAAACACTTAAAAAGAGGCTGTTTGCTTTTAGTGTTCAAAGAAAGGGCTTTGTTTCTCCCTGCTTTCTTCTACACCGCATACATTTTCAAGTGTCTTTCAAATTTTCTTCCTCTGGGTTACCCTCTTCTAGAGTTTTTCATGCTTTCATCTGTTCTCTCCCTAATTGACCTACACATTTCTTGCATGGCAACATTTTAAAATGAATTATTCCAGCTGAACTCCTGTCATCGTAAGAATATGAAATTTTTTTTTGGTCATGTCCATTGCAGATAATGCATCTGTTTCTCTACCCAAATTAGTTTTTTTTTAGTTTCCTTCATCAACAAAGCATAGTTTAGGGAGCACCAAAAATTCTTTTCTGAGAAGCTAATGCCAACTCTTGCCTTTTTTGTGTATGTGCTTCAGGCGCTTACATGAAATTTAAGACACACAGAGATGTTTTGCAAGTGTTTTAGACATCCCTACACTAAGGAGATGTGAAAGACTGGACGTTATGGTCTATCCCTTTTGTAGCAGATAGGTAAGTTTTATGTAAATCATGACCTAGGTTTCACAAAGCCTGTGCCAGAAAAGCCAGCTAAACACTCAAGATTCTGTAGAGAAGCTGCTCTGCTACTACATGCTATTATTACCTTGTCTAGAAAGTAGTCTTATAAAAGTTAGAGTCAGGTTTAATATTTTAAAACAGGAATAGTGCATCACAGATTCTCTGGTGTGTGATTTAACTGCTGTTGCACAGTGCCTTTGCAAGACTCTGGCCTATCTTTTCCTTCCATTTGCCCCAGACTGTGCGTGTTTAACTTAAATAAATAAGAGTGTTTCTAGATGAGAAAACCTTGTAATCGTTTGAAAACTAAGGTAAGAATGGATCTGTAGGTCAGTCAGACCTTCCAAAGATCAAATGTCTCCAAAGTGAAACATGAGCTGTTGTACAAGTTGTTAATGGCCCCTGAGATTTTGAAGATGAATAAGACCTTCACAGTGTAAACTGAAGTGTGATTAGCTTGCACTGACACATTAGTTGTAAACATTTTAATGACAGGACTGAATTTAACTTACACGGTTGTCACATCTGGGGACTAAAAGGATTCAGAATAGACAGTATGAGCAGTCACATGCAAATCCCTCTGCAGCCTTTTGAGTGATCTACCACGCAAATCTCAAGAAAATGTTAGGATATATTACAGTCTTATTCACACAGCTCTTACTCAGGGCCAAGACACAGAAAGAGGAAGGATGTCTTCTGAAAAACACCCCTAGGGACGTTGGACGTTTATTTTACTGTATGTAACTTGCCAGCCAAACCTTTTGAATTGCTAGGAGCAAATAGGCAGTAAAAGGGCACCAGCATGAGTAAAGGCACAGGCTTTCTGTTCAAAAAAAGCAAGACTGATACACTATGTTGCTCTTGTTGCACAACTGCTAATAGTATTTATGCTATGTAGTCCTGTTCACTGTCAACTGGGAATGACTTGCAGTGATTAAGCAAGTAATAATTCATTGTCAGATGTCAGCATGATGCTTTACAGGGAATATAAAATATCTTCCTGTAAACAGAGTTGATCATAGGGAAAAATCTGCAGAAGTAATGGTCATGGAATTGCTGAGGCAAATGAAACACTGGAGGGAAAGTTCCTTGCACAAGAAATGAAGAACGTTGCTCCTCAATCAGGCTGAGGAACAATGGGTCACGACAGTGTCAAAGAAAAAGACAGACGTGCAGAACAACATGATACAAAAAGCAGATAGGCAGACTCTCAAAGGGAAGAAGGGAAAGGGTATGTGAAATTGTTACTTGTGAACCCCTTTATTAATGATTATGACTAATTATAGCAACTAATTATAGGAATGAATATGTAGTGCCTTATGTAGTTACTGTGCTGTTAAGTGCAAGTGCTATATTTTCTTTCAGTTTTTAGCCAGCAATAGTTAATCAGATGAAAAACTTCTTGAATATGTCTGAGAAGAGAAACTGTACTCTCTGTAGTAACTTTAAAGTAATTACATATCTTAATTGTGTAATTAAACAGCCACTTCAGATTAATTTGTTCTTGGGTCAATCTTGGGTTAATGGGGAACACTGAGATAAGCTCTGTATTAAGCTGATGAATGAGCAGTCAACTGGATCATCGCAAATGAGATCTCAATAATCAAGCTGTGAAAGGATTCTGGCTTTTCCTTTTTGAGAATGAATTCTATGTTCCTAGAAGAGAAGAAGTAGCAAGCTTTCTGAGCTCTTACTTCAGCTTACTTTATTGTGTTGTTGCTTCCACTGGCAAATCTTTTCAGTTGTAAACATTTTAGAAATAGAGCTTGGATTTCTGGTAATGAGGCCTCCAATAGGAGCTTCATACTATATCATGCAGAAGTCTTAAGTGCCTTGGAGTGATCAAAATACCATTTCACTGCTATTTCATTGTAACAGAAGGCTGACAAATTTGATAAGTTTGTTGAATGTGGTGACCAAACGTCAGACAAAGCCAGAGACAGCCATAGTCATCAAAACTTGTGCAACTGAAGAGAAAATAAGAAGTGGAATTCAATTTGTGAATAAGAGAGCTGAATGTAGGCTTCCTGTATTTAGGCAATAGCTTCTGAGATACCATAAACCACCTTTCCTGACTTGTAAAAGCTACTCATAGGCCTTATATCTAGTTCTCTGTGGATATCATGTTTACTCCTGGACACTCATAAGGCCTAATGTGTGTGGTTGAATCAAGGTCTAGATAGATCTAGATTTATTGTTGGAGCTCCCTCTATAGCCAGGAGAAAAAAGAAGGCATCCTATTTGATTAGGAAGGGAGCCTGTGGAATGCTGCAGAAATCAGAGAGGATCATGGGGATGTTGGCCACTTTATGCATATTTAGTTGTGGCATTTTGCAATCATTCCTGAAATTTAAAATAAAATGATCTTCTTGAATTTCTATGCATGAACTGGTTCATTTTGTAAAAACTCACTGACTTTAATTTATGACCAGATATAGTATATGAGAAATCTGCCTTAAATTAAAGCTGATAATCATAAGGAGAACTGCAGATTGTCATCAGAAATAAGAAAAATAAATTTGTTAATTTAAGTCTAGATGCATGTATGACAAGAGATACTAAAGTAGGGAGAGGCATTAAATTTAAGTGATAAATACAGATATATAGAAGTGCATGATTGTGGTATAAAAGACTGAGAGTTTTTCAACTGAGTTTAGAGAAGCCAGAAGAGAGCCTGTGAGCATTTGTCAAAAGCGAGTAAACAGAAAACATTATCCAGAAAAAAGTCAGGTTTGGAGGGGGAGGATAGATTTTTCTCACTCAACAGAGCTGGAATATTTGAAAATAAAACAAGAAAAAATGAAGTAGGAAGAACAGGGAGGAAGTGAATGAATATGTTTGTGCAGAATTTATCATGTTTATGCAACTAGGTGACTTCAAATTTTTGCTTGTCTGCAATATCAAAGTTTACCACTATGAAACTAATATGAACTCGAAATTATGAAAAAAACAGGAGGCTTATCCCTTTTCTTTGAAAGCCTTGAACACATAAACTGCATTTGACAGTCTGTTTATGCCCAAAGTCAAAAAGTGTGGAAAAAGATTGAGTCTTGGCTGAACAAAATCCAAAACAGGATATTAACATCTCATAGGTAACTCACCATCTTTTTCTGCATGGAATAATCAAGATGAACCCAGATAATTCTCTTTCTCTGGTTGATCTTGTTTCAAATACCTGTCAGAAAACAGGATGCAAAAAAGACAGAGAAGGAAGTAGAACACTTAATGCTTTCTTCCTATTTTTTAAATTGTTCTTTAAGACCTGCTAAATACTTGCTAGTAATGATACATGACTGGTGAAGAGAGAAGAAAGGTTATCCTCAGCTCCAGCTAGCTACACCAAAACCTTTGCCTTTGCTGATAAGCTTCAATATGAAGAAATTTCAATTCATATTGAAGGGCAAATGAGGTACTAGACAACTCTGCAGGTTCTCTGGAAATTCAATTACCTTTCTTATAAGAAGCATTCCTCAGCTACAAGAATGAATATGGTGTTTCACAGAGGCAGTACAATAGACTATCTGCTTTATGTTCTTTCTACTTGCTGTAGTTGTACTGTAAGTTATTATTATTTTTTTTTTCTGCTAGAAAAAGTGGAGACCCTGCTTTCTTTATCCCTTATGCCATGCTCTTGATTAGATGAAGCTTCTGGTAGGAGGAAGAGATTTCTTTTTGAGTATGTAGACATGCACATCTGAAAGTAGCATCTGAAGTAGAAGATGGCTCTGCCACTCTGAGAATATGAGGGAGGCAGCAGACAAGATCCTGCTGTGTTTAGATGTGGGAACTTTTATAGAAGGCTTAGAGAACAAACAGATAAACCATGTCTTTTAGGTGATTGGAAGAAGGCCTTCCAGAAGGCCTCCTAGAGTTTGCTGCAACCTGGGGTACTAGGAGAAAGCTATTGGCCAGAGAAAAGACTGGTGAAAAGGACCTACTTGCCAAAGGGCAGCTTTATTTTCTAACCTTTTATTTTAATCTGTCTCATCTGTTGGACTCGGCTCATTCTGTCTTCAAAACTTACTGTTTTTTGGTCTATGTTTTTAGAACGCAGACTGTAGAGATGCAGACTGCTATTTTTGGCACTCGCCTGGTAAGCACAGACAGATGCACCTCAAAGCAGTGGCTGGCTCATGAGCCTTTCAGAGTCAGCAGGGCCTGGATTCATCCCATCCAGCAGTAAGCATAAAGCTGAAGTAATTAAGGGAAGGAATAACTTTTCCTAACTCTGGTTCACGACAAAAACAGATGTTTAGGAAAGCCTTCTACACATGCCTCGCCATGCACATGAGAAGTGAGTTGGAGAACTGGACCAGAGTAAGCTTGTTTTTCCCATTGACTACCTGAGCACCTTGTGTACTGTGGATTAAATTCCTGACTTCTAAGGGAGTGAATCTGTCTTTGGGTACTCAGAAAGTAAAATATCTTTCTGAAAAGAAAGTGCAAAGGTTTATGGCAGGCTAAAAGAGAACCTGCTCAAGAAAAGATTTTTCTTACTGTGAATTTTATTACATTGATATGAGAAGATAAAGAACCTGTTAGGAGATTAGATCTCATACAGTATCTTCTATTTCTGCAGCACTACTCTGGTATCTCTAAAAATCATAGGATCATAGAATCATGGAATCACAGAATTGCTCAAGTTGGAAAAGACCCTAAAGAACATCAAGTCCAACCACAACCTAACCAGACTTCCCTAACGCTAGCAAACCTCTTCTAAATCATGTCCCTGAGTACCACATCCAAACGGTTTTTAAACACATCCAGGGATGGTGACTCAGCCACCTCCCTGGGGACCCTATTCCAGTGCTTAACAACTTCTGTAAAGAGGTTTTTCCTGATATCCAATCTAAACTTACCCTGGCGCAACTTGAGGCCATTTCCCCTCACCCTGTCACCTGTCACCAGTGAGAAGAGACCAACCCCGCTCTCACTGCAGTCACCTTTGAGGTATTGGAAGAAAGCAATAAGGTCTCCCCTCAGTCTCCTTTTCCCCAGACTAAACAGCCCCAGTTCCTTCAGTCGCTCCTCGTAGGCCATATTCTCCAAGCCCTTCACAAGCCTTGTTGCCATTCTTCGGACCTGCTCCAGCACCTCAGTGTCCTTTCTGTACTGAGGTGCCCAAAACTGAACACAGTACCTGAGGTGAGGCCTCACCAGTGCTGAGTACAGGGGCAGGATGTCTTCCCTGGTCCTGCTCACCGCACCATTCCTGACACAAGCCAGGATGCCACTGGCCTTGGCCACGTGGGCACACTGCTGACTCATATTCAGCCCACTGTCCATCAGCACACCAAGGTCCCTTTCCATCAGACAGCTTTCCAGCCACTTCTCCCCAAGCCTGTAGGACCATTTCTGTGAATTCCAAAAAGTAATGCAAAGTTGTTTGCTTTTTATTTTCATTTATTTATTTTATTTTCAGGGATTGCAGAAGAAGGTTATTACATTAGAGGAGAAATATATCATGTATTAACTGATGGTTGTAATGTTCTCCTGTTCATTCATACAGAAGTTATTGATAAGGCTTAGGAAAAAAAAGGGATGAATGTGTGGATCCTCACACTTGAAGGCAACATTTTTGATATCAGCTCACCAGTTTGGGGAAGGTGGTATACCTATTTCAGTAATACTTAAAGGAAAGAGTGATGGCAAATGAGAGTGTTTTCAGGAAACTTCATAAGTTAATCTCTTGGAAAAATAATTTCTGTTGCTCTTTGTTAAAGAGAAACCACAATAATGCTAGGATAAGAACTTGCTAGCTAATTTTAGGGGTAACTCCGTGCCACTGTGCAGTCCTAGGCAAATTGCTATAGGTGGAGGACCCTTCCAAACCAAACCATTCTGTGATTCTGTTATTCATAGGCTGGAGATGATCTTGTTTCTCAGAACAGAAGTTCAGTCTTTCAAGAAATGAGTGAAGGGAGTCTCATGTTAGAAGTGGTTTCTTGTAGACAGGGTGATGTATGAGACAGATAGTGCCATTTACTTTTTCCCAATAACCATGGAGGACTCTCAGCTATCATTCTCTGAGCCTTTCCTGCACTACTCAGTGTAAATATTAAGAATTACAGCCAGTGCTGGGAGGCAGGGAGTTACATTTTTTGTGGTTGCCTCAAGTCAAATCTAAGAGAAGAGCAGATTTAATTTCCATAAGATTTTAGTACTATATATTATTGATACATCTTTCTACCTATAGTTATATCCATATGCAATATTTACAAATGTCTCTGTACTGCTCTTTATATATTTAATATATCATCACATATGATATCATATAACACATATATCATAGAGAGATGAAAGTGCATACAGTGCATATACTAAGTGCCTTCCTTCATTAATAACTATTTTTCATCATTTTCAGAACAGAAGAATAAAGCATGAAATGTATTTGCACCAAACACTAACTAAAATAATATCAATCTATTCACAAAAAGAGGGTTTTTTAGTTAAAAAAAAAATACAGATTTTGATGGCTTGTGACTACAGCAAAGAAAATAAAGTTAGTATCTGATGAGAAGAACAGAGCTTAGCATCACCCATAGAAATCAAAACCATCTGTGAGTCTAAGAAAGCACTACAAAGAATCCCAGCAGGTACCCATGAACATAATTAACAACAGCACTTTAAAAGAGAGCATTTTGAAACTGATTTGGGAGGTTTAACTTCCTTATATCCACTAGAAATGATGAAAGTCATGTGGCTAGAAGTTTTGCAGTGCTGTGAAAATTGAAAGTATTGGGATCATTTCATCAGTTGCCATAAGAACCATGTGATTGAAGTGTCTGTAGTTCCAAGTTCCAATCATGTGGAAATGTATAAAGCTCTTTATATCAAGCAACTTGAAATAACTACAGAAGCGCACAGGATGTTATGTGAGTTCACAGCAACACACTGCAGTGCATGTGTAGATATGTGTGTGAGTATAAGTGAAGTATGCTAACCTGAAAATGCATTTTTTTCTATTAACCTGCAGCTATGTTCCTTGATGTTATAGTACAATACTTGAATTTACAAAGTTTATTTAGCAGTTGTAATAATATTTTTTTATCATAACTAAGAGATTTGCTGGGAGCAGATCACAATTATTAAGATATATTATATATATTCCATGAAATGTTTGTGCATAAAAATTAAGACCCTGAAATACTATCTATGTGGTTGCAGACAAAATAAATACTAAGGCATAAAAACGCATAACAAGAACAGTAAATGTTTTAGGTAACATTCCCCTCAGCTTTTTCTGTCTAAACATAGGTGTTCAAAATAAGGCAGCTATTCATTAACTATTTTGCTAAAGGCAAACTACAGATGACCATCCACATAGATACGTATTATGGTAATTCATCTCCTTTCTCCCTTCTGTAATTTGCTTTCTGAGTAACAGCTCCATTCCTCCTATTATTATTTTTTTGTTTTTATTTTTTTTTGCCAGGACTTTGAGTCTGCTCAGGAATCTTTTTATTCCATTTTCTTTTTTTAATTTCTGGACTTTCTACCCTTTTTTGTTGTTTCCTTCTCCCTTCAGTCCTGCTTTGTCTCTAGAAGGAAGAGGAATATTAGTGACAAATGAGTGGATCCCAGAAGTTCGTTTCCTTATCTGCTGTGTCTTAAATTATAAACTTTCATTTCCAAAATTGGCCTATAAAGTTCATGAGAACAGAAGACTCATGAGAAAAGACTGCCTTGCATGATTTTGAGTATTTTCCCCTTTTCATTTGGCCAAGCATATGATTTGAATAGAGTACTTTGGCAATCTCAATCATGGTTGTTGCCAGAAACAGGAAACACAAAGGCATACAAAACTTAAGCAAAATGAAAATAAATTAGCCAAGTATTTTGAAGCTAAAAATAATTTCGTTTGCAGAGTTCAAGTTTTAAGAAAAGGTTCGGGGTCAGGAGCTGGAAAATATCTATTTAGATCTGGCCTAAATTTATCCATTGATGCAGTCTTTTGAATTTTTTATGATTTGGACCTTGTATTTTACATGGATCTCAAAGAAAGAAGACCTGTTTTTATTCCGTAAAACTCCTGCCTGACTGGGGATTAGCAGGTCCTATTTCATGACACACAGAGAGCAAAGAGCAAAGGTATTATGCACCTGAGTGAGGAGACAGAAGAGTTTCTGAAGCTGACCCTACTAGAGATATGACAAAGAATCACACTTATTTTTTTTACAATTCCTTATTATGCATTTCTGTATGTAATAGAAGTACCTGGAAGTTTATTAATCATTATTATTAATATTTTTAAGGCTTATATCAAACACTTAAGAGGAGACCAATATGGCAATTTGTTTTACAGATGGTGGTGGCGGCATAGTGTGTAATTACTTCTGTGTACCAGGTACACGTAAGATCCAAAGACAGAAACCAAACTCCATTCTTAATGGGCTTGTATGAAGACAGATTCTGGATTTAGATAAAACAGATTCATTTCTGAGCCCTGATGCTTTAATATATGGAACACCCTTTTACCTTAGACATACTTGAACATTGGGTAGAACTTTCTGATTATTCCTCCAATTCCCCTCTGCTCTTCTCCCTTCCTCTCCCCTCCCCCCAAAAGAAAAAGAAAAAAAAAGGATGATACTTCTGCAACACATCTAGAATGAAATACTAATTTCCTAAGAAGGACAAATATTACTGCTCAAGTAAAGACTACAGAATGATCACCCTTAACAAAGTGAAAGGCCAGTATCTAACAGGTGTGTAGGTGCAGCTCTTACACCACACATGACCTCTGTCACAAAGAGAATACAGAGGAAGTAGGCAAACAGAAATTACAGGTAAGGAACATGGCTTGCCCAGGGTCACAAAGAGTGTTGTTGGCAGAGGCAGGAGCAAAATTCTCTTTAGAATCAGCTTATACAAAGACTGTTGATCTTCGACTTTAAGAACAAAGCTTTCTGACACTATTTGTTCTGGCAGCAACTTCATGTCTAAAAGCTGGGGGCTAACTCTAAATCACATGTGGTCAAGAGTATCAAAGCATAATGAGGGTAATAGCTGTGTGATGAGGTTCATAATGATGGTAAATGCCAAGGCTTCTATTAGAAGTTGCCCTCTGCCACCTCTTAAAAGCAGACTAGCTTATGCTTTACAAGAAATGAAACGGTGTTTTGTCATATGAAGGAAAATAACATTTCATTTTCTGTGGATGTGCATAGATGGTGGTTTTCTATAAATATAAAAAGATTTTGCATAGAATTGAGTGGCACCTAATTTTTTGCTACTAAAATGAATGGCTGATGTAACTAGTAAATTTGTATTGGTTGAAATCATAATGCTAGTTTTGAAAGATGGATGAAATAAAACAAAAAATATCATCTCACTACAGCTCTGCTGGTACTACTTTTTAAGTACAAAGGAAGGGTTAAATAATGCACTCTGCTTACAATTGAGCATGTATCTTTGGGTTGACTTCCATTTGACTGGGCCATTAGTTTGAATTCTAGGTGAACTCAATAGAAATTAAAGATCTCAAAATACAGAGATTATAAAAAACATCTTATTGGTAAGTATGTTTATTGGTAAATGGATAAGGTGTCAGAACAGAAAAAAATGAGTGAGGGAGCAAAGAACAATCTTACATTAAGTTTCTATGACTTCATTTTTGAGTCTGGAAGAAAATGAAGTACAAATGTTTTACATTACATTTAGGAAACCAGTGAATTTCAGTATGGCTTAAAGTTTTCACCGTAGAACTTGTTTTCTCAGGACTTGTGAGGAATAATGTAATTGTAAGAGGAAAAGATATGTGTTTTAAACTAACCTAAAAGCAGCATTACATTAGTTGCTGCAAACAAAAGTAGATATGGTCTGTAAGATACTCAATATATGGATTCTCATATGCATGCTTATTTTCGTTATGAATAACATTTGATGTAAATGCAAAAAGTCTGCCAGTTGGAAGAGCCACAGCACCTGAATCAAATATGTAAGTAAAGAAAATATTCATCCAGACTAAAGGAGTAGAATTTAATAGAACAAAGACTCAAGATCCTGGCATATCATTTCAGCTGTTGCTTTTATGAACTTTTAAACTATAGCGCAAAGAACACAAGTTCTAGGGTGAATATTCCTTTAAGTTTTGAAGCTGGATGACTTAATGAGTCTCTGTAGCTTAGATCAATATGCAACTTTATGCAAATATGAGATGTTTTAAAGCACTTCAAAAATCCCATTTGCTGTTAAGAATAATTACACATAAACTAGAAATTGATTACTACTTTTATATGCCTTTTTTGACATTTTTGTACTTTGTGCAATCTTTTCTTCCAGTTTTGTATTTTGTAGGAATTATCTTTTAAGAACTGATTTTCTGAGAATGTTTTTAGTGTCCTCCTTAGTCTATACTGCCTTATGTATCACTAGAGTGAATACTGCTAACATGCAAGAATATTGCAATGAGATACAGCACACTGAAGCTCAGACAAAGGCACTAAGCAATTCATGTAAATACGTCTCACCAGAACAGTTCAGCGGTAGCCTTGCTGATGAGTAAACAAGGAATCCGTATCTGGCAAGATTCAGTGTCTTTGATACATCAGTGCCTCTATTGACCCCAGCTGATGAGCCAGAAAACCAGGAGTGATAGGTGCTAGAATGGGGGAATGGCCAGTACCCACTAGGGTTTGCTCATAAGGAACAGAGAATGTGCTGTGAAGGGATGGAGCAAGCAGGCTACTGAAAAGTAGTATTCAGGGAAGATGTAATCTTTTATAATAAGGATCTTCTTGAATTCATAAATTTCTACAGGGCAGATGTGCCTGTTGGGAGCTTCTGTGACAACAGTACATGCAAAAGTGAACCTGGGAGTATCTTGTGGGTATGTTACAGACCCATTTTGGCCCTTCTTGGCCAATAGGAGGGAAAGGATGAGACTTCCTTCAGATAACTACTGAAAATCTCTATTCTTCAGGCAGGTGACCTCTGCTGTCCAGAGAACTGCTGTGAAGGAAATGTGGCTTTGTGCAAAGCACCCAAGGAGCTCTTAGAGAGACAGTGAGGGTGACACATTTCCAAAACAAAGACCAGAAAGGTGGATGGGAATGTTTCTCTTTGGGATCTTTTGCGCACAGACTGTAAAGGACTGATGAAGAGTTGTTGTGTGGAAAAATATGGCAGTTTATGTTGAAGGGAGTGCAAGCATTTAGGATCTGGTAGAAAGTCCCAAAGAAAACTGAAGTTAGGGCACTAGTTTTTTGAGAACAACTTGGTTATTTAAGCAATTGCTAAGCAAGATCCTCTGAGGAAGAGCCATGCGGGGATAGAGTGCCCAGAAGAGCTGGATGACTCTTTGAAAGTGAGCTCATAGAGTGATCAGGAGCCAGACACCTTTACGTGCAGGAAAACTGGACCAGCTTAACTAAGAGGGAGCTTCTTGATGAATTAAATACACACTGAGGAAATAATGATGTAAATGTTTAAATTGACGACAAAGATAGGCAACTAAGGAAAAATATAACAATATCACTAAGGTAAAATCAGAGCTAAAAGAGTTAAAAATAATTAAATTGACAAAGAAGGACTAGCTATAAAGGAATTGTAAGGAAGATGTGAATCTGTGGATGAATGAGACAGCACAGGGTGGATTATGTGGAAAAGGCAATATAACCAGGGTCTCTTCTACTTTTGTCATCACAAAAGAGCCTTCCACTTGACCTCTGTCAGTAACAGAATCTATAGGAAAGGAACCAGCAAAGAGTGAACAAGTTAGACACTACTTAAGCTGGACTCATTGACAGCCCTGGGATTGACCTAAAGGTGCTGAAAGATTTGGCTGCAGTAGCTGCCTCATTGGCTGCTGTGATTGTACAGTTCATGTGTATTGTTTATGAAAAACATAGTGCTAAATGGAATAAGTGAACATTACAGTCATATTCAAGAAAGGCAAAAAGAGGTGGAACACATTTGGCTGCTGGCTCACCTCAGTCCCTGTGAAGACCACGATCTTCTGTTGGAACTCATTTCCAAGCTCAAGCAGGACAAGGAGGTAATCAGAAACAGTTTGTCTGATCATCTTTGGTAATCAATTGACTGGTTATTGACTGGTTATAGGAATGACAGGGTGAAAGTCAATGATTTTTAATAAGGCTTCCAATACTAGGGCTCTCATCTGGAAGTTGTGAATGTATGAGCTGGATGATTAGATTGTTAAATGAATTTAAAATTAGCTGGACTGCCAGACCTAAAGTGCAGTAATCAGTGGCTTTGTGCCTAGCTGGCAATAAGCAAAGTACTTCAGGGTTGATAATGGAGCTGATCTTCAGTGTTTTTTATCAGTGAACTGTATAATAGGACAGAAAGTACTGTCCAGAAAATTCCCACAAATGGGGGAGGAGCTGGTGACACATCAAAGGACAATGTTTTTATCCACATTGACCTTGAGAAACTTGAGAACTGGACCAGCATGTACATGAACTTGTACAACAGAATACATTGCTGTACCTGAGACACAAGTCAAGTGGAAGTTGCAGAGAATCTTGGGAATGTCGTTGAGGGCAATAAAGATTCAGGATCATGTGGACTGGAAAGTACCTCTGGAGGCCATCTTGCTATATCTTCAAATCAAAGCAAATCCCATTAGATCGTAGATTCATAGAATTTTTGTGTTGGAAGGGACCTTAAAGATCACCTAGTTCCATCCTACTTAGCATGGGCAAGAACATCTTTCATTAGATCAAGTTGCCCAAAGCCCATCCAACCTTAAACACTTCCAGGAATCAGTTTACTAAGAGTCTTGTCCAGCCATGTTTTGAATATCCCCTAGGACATGTGGAGACTCCACAACCTTAATCTAATATGCAGCAGATAAGAAAACCCCTTTCTGGTACTTGATATAATTACTCAACTGTCAACATTAGGTGAAAGAGCGTTGTATAAAAGGTTTGGACGAGCCCCTGTCAAAGCAGAAATTTTGACTCAGAACAGTCTGCTATGGAGGCCAGATTTGCCTCTTATTGTGCCTATTAAACACCTCTTCTACTCCCCCTGAGATCTGTGGCCCTTCAGTATAACAAATAGCGGCAGAAGCTGCATGAGTTCTGGTACCACTGAACAATTATCATGACATCTTATTCTTCAGTGACATTAAACAATAGACTTTTTGAACATTTATCAAGAAAGAAGACGGACAATCAACAGTTATGAACTCTTTACACTGCCATGAAATTGCATCTGTGTTGTGACAGGAATGATATCAGCACTGAGACAAATTGTATATGCTTTGCAGCTAAGATTATGGACTATACTGTAAAGAATAACTTGTCCCCAATGTGCTTAATCATTGCTTCACACTGTGAAGGGGAGGAATGTGTGGAAACTGTTAGGTCACGGCCTGAACCAGTGATTAAGCACCTGATGAAGAGGCATGGCCAGCCCAGGGAGCAACAGGTGCAATCAATTCACCTGTGTGACCAGAACAGGTAGACCCAGGGTCCACCCTTCCCTAATCTCATTTAAGGGCTGGCAGCTGAAAGGGAAGCATCTCTACTCAGAGTCTGCTTCCTTCTGGGAGTTTCTAGTGAGACCTTATATTCAGAGCAGGGTAAGCTGTTTGTTTCTTTTTACTGGATTGTGACTAATATCTTTCTTGGGTTGTATGAAAACTGGTGAGAGGCTCTATTTCATTTTATGCCTCTGGTATCCTTACTTTAAATAAGTGGAGATGTGAACTAGGTTGCTTTGTTTGTATGTGTTGCCTAAGAAAGCAGGTTGGATGTGAGTGGTGGTGAGACAAAGTCTGATTTGTTCAACAACAGTAAACTCTCCATCTCCTCTTTGTGGTAGAAAATGGACATTGAAGTTCTGAACAATCTTACTCCTGAAGTTCTTAAAAGAAAGCATAGTTGCTTGTTCAAAGCTCTACCATTACAGTACAGTTTTAATCTCATGATGAAAGTTTTATTAATTGTAGATTTCAATGAAGTTTCTGTCAGGAAACTAGTGGCTGTTATAAACTGGCTTAAATTTATTTCAGTTGCTGTAATCTGTGTTGTTTACTGGACTTGCATGAAGGAACAGGTTTTCAAAGCTTTTAATCTTGTTCCAAAGAGCAGGTTAATTTTTAATACTTAAATAGCATTCAGTTTTAAATTAAAAATAATGTCAGACTACAATAAAGCCAAATAGGATTTCCTTTACAAAGAGAAGCTTAACTAAACAGGAGGACTTTACATCTGAAATCCAAATGGCAATCAATAATATGTTTAGACTGGAGTAATTTGGGGAATGGGGAAGCTCAAATGTTTTGCATTAGCCAGTGTTGTTGAAGTGGTGAGCTGGCAAAATATTGTGTGTCAGTTAAGTTTTCTGATAGCCAGAAACCCATTGCTCTCTTTCTTCTTTAGCCTGAAAGTGACTCTTACACTAAATTATGATTTTTTTTTTTTTTGTACCAAAATCTTCAGGTCTTGACTTCAATATCTCCCCAGTAATAATAATACCAAACGTGTGGGTATGTGTGGTGGTTTGTCAACTGCACTTTTAAATGTATGCATTGCACGTTCTACTTGCATAGAGCTGAAAACCACTGGGAAAGAATTTCAACAAGGGGAAGAAGTACAGAGAAGTGGGAGATAAAGGCCTGAGAAGAGTTTGCTTATTTTTTTTCTGTATCATGTTACAGCTTTCTCCCTAACCCCCCCCCTTACCATCCCCCTAGCCTCAGGAAAGCTATAAGATGTTTTTCAAGGAAATCTAGTTCAGAAAACACTCTTCTTTCAAGGATTAATATGATGTAAAATAGAGGCTTTTATAATGCTCTTGGGGGGAGTGGGGGGGAACACCTCCCTTACCTAGAGGCTAAAAAAGAAAGAAGCTTGCTTGGACAGAGCTCAAACTGGGAACTCAAAAAGGACATCATGGTCCTTTTTATAGCATAAATACCTGGATAGATGTTACTGTCTGTCTGCAGCCATCAAGGTATGCAGAAACCAATCCAGAAATGTCTGATGACCTGATTTCGGCAGAACTTCTAATACGGGGACATGGTGTAGATCTTAAAGGCTGACTTCCATCTCAAATAAGGAACTGTGACAAATAGACTAAAGCTGTAGATTTTAGCCCAGAATTTGCACAGTCTCATTATTAGTATTGCCTAGAGGGTGAACCTCCCCTTCTCATTATGGGATAAGTAGTACCAGAACAGTTGTGAAAGTTCTTTTGTTTTGCAAGCCAGGAATGTACAAGTGAGTGGTTGCCTTTTCTTTCTTTTCTTTTTTTTCCCCTTAAACAGAGTATTGGCTCTGGATTTCTTTTTTTTTTTTTTTTTAAGAAGTGTTTTGTACTAACTCAAAGAATGCTTTGAAGCCCTCTATTTTCTGTCTTCCTTCTACCTCTCCTTCCTTCAGACCTTCCTCCTACCTACATGCCCTTTAAAAATTTTTTTATAGAATGGTTTGGGTTGAAAGAAACTTTTAAGACCAGGTTGCTCCCAAATCCTTCTCCTCAGAGCTGCACTCAAGCTCTTCTCTGCCTAACCTGTATCTGTGCTGGGGAATGTCCTGACCCAGGTGAAGGACCTTGCACTTTTTCTCAAGAGAGAAATGCATTACGATAGGCTTTTGTTCCATTTCTTAACCAGTTGAAAATGAATGACAGTACATGTAGTAAGAACAATTAAAATTTCATTTTCTCCTCATTCTGTTAAAGTACTATCTGTTTTGTGAACTAAGAACAACATTGTTCTTTTTACCTAAGTAGCATTTATTCCTATTTTTGTATTTGTCATAGAATCACTTAGGTTGGAGAAGACCCTTAGGATTCTATGACCTCTGAATATCTTAAACCATTTCTTTTTTCATTGCCTATGCTATCACATACTAGTATTTCAGACACAATCTACTATGTCTAAAGGCTATGCTAGTGGAGCAGAATGCATGAAAATACAAAGTGGGGTCAAGAATATATTTTGAGGAGTCTTTGCGGCCTTGTTTGCAGTATATTGCCATGTTTTATTGGGGGGAAAAATGCATTGTGAGCAGAGACGAAATCTTTTCAAACACTTTATAATGAAGTGCAGGGCTGTACCAAGAATAAAAACATCGTGGCATCAAACTTCAGTTCTAAATACAGGAAGAGGGCCTTTCTTTATTCCTAGTCTAGAGGCAGATAAAATTCATATTTTCTGACTATTTTTGTGTCGTCTATGAGTCAAATAGAATAGGAGATAAAAAGCTGAATTTTCTCTGCTGTAAGTCAGTTGCAAAGTAAAAGTCATAGGCCTTTCCTGAACTTTTGTTGAGGAAAAATGAGGAACAGAACCCTATTTGAATTCCTTGCTCCCAGCACTTTTGACAGCAACATGTAGAAGAATCTTGGACCTGCAGTACTCTTCTGTGATAAATCAACAGCAGTTTTCAGAGACCATCCATACAAAACTAATTGCTGGCACCTTTGCATCCTTTGGCATGGTTTCAGATTACAATCTTCCAGTAGTACATATTGGAAAAATAGTTATTTCTAACCTATTATAAAACTCACCTATCTGAAGGCTCTTTTTTTTTTCCCCTCTCTCTACTACTATAAATACAACTTTGAAACAAATTTGGAAAAATCTGCTTTGGTACAGAAAGAAAAGTAAGCTGCGGAATATCTATGAGTATGAAAGTAACATCATAGTGGAAACTGAGAGCCATTTGTATTTTTTTCTGTTGTTTTATGGATTTCTCTAAGACTATAAATAAAATGTTCTAATGAAGATCACAGATGCAGAGTCTAAAGACAAAACTTTGAAAATCTTGACCAAACTAAAACTAAGTTTTAATAAATTTTCTATTCCAGAAATCACGCGGCAATCCAGAAAGGAAGTTAGGAAACATGTATTGCTTAATAAATTATTGAAATGTTTTTTATAGTATTGCATTTTACCTATGCCAGATTGAAGACACCTCCAGCTTATTATAGCCCAGGTTGATGGGTAATTGGACAAAGGGATCACCTGGAAGTCTTGGATGCTGTAAACACATGCCAAGAAACTGGCTGTGCATTTGGCAAATATTTGATTGTGGAAACCCAAAGAATGGAAAGACTTCATTTGGCTCTTTGTTTTTCTTGAACTAAAAGAACAGAATACAATGAATTTATTGCTTTTTCTTCAATTTGGACAATGAAGGAGCAACAAGAAAATGTGTAGAAGAGGAAGACTTACAGATGAATGTTCAGTTAATCTTAATCCTGGAGATAGTGTTCTCTGAAGATGTTTCTGTTGAGATCCAGTACTTTTTTTTTTTTTTAAATTAGTTTTGGGAAAAAAATGATAATTATTCAAGTAATTTTCATACAGTAATATCAATGATTTTTTTTTTTTTTTAAATCTGAATTGGTTAACTCACAGGAAGGTCACAAAAACAAATGCAAACTCCTGCATCTGGGAGAGAATGATTTGATGCTGAGCACCAATTGGGTGAGAAAAAAATATATAGATTTTAAAAGTGGGGAAATCATAATAACAAAAAAAAAAAAAAAAAAAGACAACAAAAAAACAAATGAACAAAAAAACCCCACTACCACTATTACATTCATTAGAACTAAGCACAGTCTCTTCTTTATTTTGGGGACATGAAATATTGGCTTCAGGAAGTGGGCGTTTTACTTTAATCAACTTTAAAAATCAATTAACGAACTTCTGTTGCTGCATGTTTTGGTCCGTAAAGAAAAAAACAACAACCAAAAAAACCCCAGTGTGGAATAATTGCAATAAGCATCCTTATTAATAAAAACTTAGCACAGTGTGTGCAACTATATAAATGTCAAAATAAACTGTAGACCAATCCCTGGTAGCAATTATGGCACTTCTCACTAGCCCAATCCAAGTGGTAAGTAGTCCCTGGTCACATCTCTGTCATCTGAAATCACAGAATGCTCTTCAGATGTGAAAAGTCGCACTGTTTTCAAGCTGCTGAGAGTTTATGAGGCATGAAATCATTCATCAAAACCCAAACTGTGACTCATTAGTGAGTTTTAGGCCACAAAAACCAGTAAGTCTGAAGCAACTCATAGACATCTTTATGGCCTAGTATGTATAGCCCTGAGATCATTCTTCAAGATCAGCTTTGCCAACCGTGGCACTTGAGACCTGCAGGTTTAGCCTGATGACTGAAAAACATGACTGAGAAACTGAATTGGATGAATGGAAAGGATGGCCACAGCTACTGCAGTTCTAGATGATGCTTGACTGTTTGGCACAATGATGAATTCTGAATCTGATCAGAGATGTGATTTTGCCACAGATATATTCTACAAGTGTGCTTACTAAGTGCTCAACTTTTCCAGGTTCGTTTGATAGGCATTATCATCCACTTTTGAAGGCTAGGCACATGTATATATCTTGAATCCCTGTTAGACGGTAGCTTGAAGTCAGATGGCTTCACTTGTTAATTCTGTAGATATCTAAAATAAGTATAGTGTATACAACATCTACAGATCAGGTTTGCAGGCTAGCAAGGGAAATCTGGCTGTACTTCAGTAGCTGATCTAGATGATGCAAAATCATTGTGAACGTCTCCAACATATCATCAGGTATTCTTGGAGCATAGATACCCATATTTGAGTTGCACAGTAGTCTTTCTTCCATTTCTGCACTTTCTTCTGTATCGCAGTTCTTTGTGAGTATGGGCAACTAGCTCCAATTTGACAGATCCCACAGCTGAACAGTAAAATAACCTTTCTCTTGCTTAAAGTTGCAATCCTCCCCTTCTTCTCTAAACCTTTGTTTGAGTTCTGCCATTGTGTTCTCTGTGTTCTAAGTGCCACCATACAAACTTTTAATCAGTGTTCTGCAGATAGAAATTCTTTGCTCTCAAGTACCAGCTAAATTCAGGGTTCTTGAAGAAAACAGTTTATGCTCTATTGGCCACCCATGAAATGAACAGTGTCACTGCACCTCACTGTAACACGGTGCGGGGGAAATGAGGGCTACCACAACAATGCCTCCTATGTTCACATCCATGAGCTCCATAAAGAAATGTCCTCTCATCATATCGAATTCAAAGATTCTCTCATCTATAGTCAGGTGACCTCAAATCAGGAAAGAACTTGAGAGCACTTCCTTGAGGCATATACCAAATCTTTTTTGAGGTGCTGGAGCAGATTCAAAGAAAACCAACAAGGCTTGTGAAGGTCTTGAAGAATATGCCTACAACGAGTGACTGAAGAAACTGGGGCTGTTTAGTCTGGGAAAGAGGAAGCTGAGGGGAGACCTTACTGCTCTCTTCCAATCTCTGAAAGGTGACTGCAGCAAGGATGGGGTTGATCTCTTCTTACTGGTGACAGGACAAGGGGAAATGGCCTCAAGTTGTGCCAAGGGAGGTTTAGATTGGATATCAGGAAAAACTTCTTTACAGAAAGGGTTGTTAAGCGGTGGAGTAGGCTCCCTGGGGAGGACGTTGAGTCACCATCCTGAGTGGTGCTCAGGGACATCATTAGTGGTGGGTTGTTAGTGATAGGATAGTATGGTTAGGTTGTGGTTGGACCTGATGATCCTTAAGGTCTTTCCCAACCTGAGTAATTCTATGATTCTATTATAACGTACACCAAAAAAGTGAAGGAAACCTGAGCTACTGCTGACTTGCAGAACAACATGAATGTGCTGGGTCAGAGCAGGAACAACCTTTGCAAAATTGCTTTCAGCATCTCAGCAGAGCTTTCTGTATGCTGATGAAGATGGAAGATGATGGGTTAGTGCTGAAATATAGTATATATGACCTAAATGACAGATTTTCTTTCTCACCCTTATTACAAGGTGGTCATCTTCACTAAGTGTGAACAGAGATGAGGTGGCAGTGACAAGGCAGCTAGGAAGAGGCCAGGACTGTCAGTTCAGGGGTGCCAGAATGCCCTTCTGGGCACTTCTGAACAGAACTGTTGATAAAATCCATATGACCACTCCAGCTATACTGCTCCACACTGTGAAATTTTTTGTTACATTCTCTGGACAGGCAAGCATACAATTTTCATGAAGTTTCATGTACTTATGCCCTCATACACACAGACCAAAAATGACAGGTGTTTCTGTTTTATGTGCCATTTCTGCTTAAGTGATTTTGGCGTAGATATGCCAGCAAGGAGAAGCTAGCAGAATGCCAGTTTCAGCATTCCACCTCTCTTCACTCTCTTGGCTGGGAAATGCTATGTGCTGACACCTGTTTGCAAAATTAACTTCACTAAATATCTTCTGTTTCTAAGAGATCCACAAATTGTACTTGTTAAGATGGAACATGAGGACCTCACAGCAGGATTTTATGAAATCTATTTGAAGCAAGTTTTGGTCAAAACCTCTGTTCTGGACAGGCTATGTTTTCAGGGAAGATTATGTAAATTGAGCTGGCTTCAGGTTTCAACATTTTTGCATGCCCATCTTTCCATGCTCCACTTTTTCTCTCTCTCTCTTTTTTTTTTTTTTTTTTTTTTTGTAGCATCACATGACAAAGGGTTATTTTTAGAGAGATTAAGGTTTTTCAGCATAACTTCTTCCTGGGCCTGCTGCATAAGACACAGAACTTGCAGAGTGATGCCTGTCTGGCTTGGTGCTGAGGTAATCTACACAAGCAAGAATCTCTAAGGCATATTTGATACCATTACGCAGTTAATTGTGGTTTTGGTATCAGGTGTAGGAAGTAAGAAATCTGAGAGGTGTGGCCAGCAAACATGTGTAAGTTTGCTGTCTCTTGCAGCTTTTTTTTTTTTTTTTTTTTTTTAAACCAAGGAACATGAAAGAAAAAGGGAAAGAAAAAGAACAAGGCAAATTGAACCATATAAATAATCATGTTTTTGCAAACTGCTTGCAGCAAAGAAAGACATTTCTGTGCTGGTGACCAATAGCATTTCCAGCTTACTCTTCTTGTGTTCTGAACTTGGCATTCAGATGAAAGATTAAGAGCACACAGACCAGTAAGGACTATCCATTACCAACACCCCGCAGATTGCAACCCTGACTCACTGGCAAAAGCATTCTGTATAACCATTAAAAAAAAAAAAAAAAAAAACAACCTACAAAAAAAACAAAAGCAAAAAAACAAAACAAAAAAAACAAACAGAAAAACCCCAACACAGCGGTGACGAAGGCAAACAAACAGAGGGATTTTTTTCAACCCAGAATATAAATAGCCAGAAAATCTCACTGTGGCCCCATAATGCAACACTGTTCAGGAAAGCAAAGAAGATACTTATGATAATGGAAAAAACAACTTGCTTAAACTTAGTGCCAGGCTACTGGTAAAAAACGTTCCATAAGAGGCTGGTGTGCTACATAAATAATGTAGGAGAAAATAAATCCACTAATTCTCTGATAATGGCCTCCAAGTTGAACTGAAAGGTTATTTTTTTGTTTGTCTTTACTTAGCAGCAGTTGGATGTTCCACAAAACAGAAGCCTAGGACAGAGGGTGCTTTCTCTCAGGAACTGAGATACAAAAATAGACAAATGTGTGGAGAAGAATGGGGAAAAAAAAAAAAAAAAACAACAACAACAAAAAAAGGAATTATTCTGTTGGATGTTCTTAGTAAAATTCATTTTGTTGGGTGGTGTTTTACTGTCATTCATCTAATTTGTAAGTGGACAAGTGCTCTTGCCTTTGGGTGAACGATAAAGACAGTTGTATTATCTCCTGCTTCGCCAAGACTGTATAAGCTATTGGAAAATAATAGTGTTTTATAGTGTCAAACATTTAAGGAGAAAAAAAATAAAATCAAATACTCTTCCAGTTTTCAGCTTCTCATTCATTAAGCAATTTCTACATCAGATCTTTTAAAGATGTTTTGTATCCCCAAATTTATGGGCAATTACCACCATCTGGTGTGCACCTTCTTGAGTGCAAATAATCATAAACTGCGCACAACACCTTTCTCTTTCCAATGGTGTAGAATGCATGCCAGTTCAGCTGCGTCTCAGAGATCAGTGAGATCAGCTTGTTGTAATTATTAGCAGTGTGCTAATATAAACTAACTGCTCTGCTTCCCTGCTGGAACTTGCTGGTGGTGCTTTGATTTCATGCTTCCTCTTTGCATGCTATATCCTGACAAGGCTCAGTTTGCTGCCTCTTTGCTTGCCTCAGTTGTAGGCATAACAAACTCCAAAATCTGTGGTCTGTCACTGACCTTTCACAGGGGATAAGAAGGGTTGACATCACTGAAATACATTCTTTTCATTAATTACTCTCGTGATATGGTATTGTTTTTCTTCAGATTTATTTTTGGTCAAGACTTCCCTGGATAAAAACAGTTACAAATTTTGCATTAATCTCTATTTGCCATTAATAAAAACATTCATAAGTGCTAATGAGGTCTGCTCTTGAAGTAATACCTCCTGTGATACTGTGTTGGCCCACGAAGCCAGAGGCAGATGTTGCTGATATGGCAGTAGAGGTTGAACCTTCCCACCAATATTCCATTACATTTTGTTGCCATGTGACAGATGGCAGCAGAGGGGCAGTCTGACGCAATGGCATCCGATGTGGAATTGAATTCCTCCATGCTGAAAAAAGTGTACCCACTGACATTCACTGATACTTGGTGAACGTTTATGAAGACAAAACAGTGTATGTGAGCACAGTGAAGCAATAGGTGCTGTATTTCAATAGTGGTTCCAAACTGTTACACCATGAAAAGAGCATCTCAAGCAGATCATCTTCATAAATTGGCAGATTACAACCAGGGAACTGTGTATGGATCCGAATAACAGCTTCAATGCATTGGAAACGATGGTGACATCATTGAAATATCACAAACTTTGCTCCAGGTGAGTCCCGCAAATGTTCTCGCAGGAACAGAAAGAACACTGCGTACAAGTTTGTCAGAACCTATTGAACCAATATGAGGTTGAAGGTAATTGTTTCTTGGTTTGTATCATTACCAGTAATGAGATGTGGTGTCACCACCGTGAGCTGGAGTCAAAAGAGTAGTCCATAGAGTGACAACATGTGAATTCCTCATTGAAGAAAAAGTTCCCATTTAAGATGCAGCCTCAAGCAGGTAAAGTGATGTGCACTTTTTTTTGGAATAGGAAAGAGGAGATACTTCTGGATTTCCTGGAACCTGGACAAACCATCAACTCTGACCACTAAATTGCACTGCTGATGAAGATGAGGGCTTGTACTTCCAAAGTCAGGCTAGAAAAGCAGACGAAGTTTCTCTTGCAGCATGATAGCACCAGGAACTGTACCAATTTAAAGACTGTAGAGCATGTTGCCAGTCTTGGCAGGACTATCCTACCACACCAATTGTATAGTCCAAATTTGATCCTTTCTGACTTCCATCTCTTCAGTTAGATGTAGTATGAACTGCATGGGCAGCATCATCTTAGCAATGGCACCATTGTAACAGTTGTGAAACAGTGGATCACTTTCACTGGTTCAGTTTTTTATAAGGACAGCATGCAGGATCTTGTTCATTACTGAAAAAAAAAAATGAACAGCTGATGGCAATGATTATGTTGAAAAATATTCTTCTGTAGCTGAGAATTTTCTCTATCAAATAGCTTTATTGAGCTCTTTGTATCTGTTGTAGTTTCCATGGAATTAAATAGGAGGCATTACTTTTGAAGCAACCTACATATTTGTATTGCTCATTTCCACTGAAGGCAAACTAGTGTTTTTTATTTATTTATTTACTGTGTCTCTCATCAGCTTCTCATTGTCTCCTGTCATGCTCTGGCTGAAATAAAGTTGTCTTTTATTCAGGTATAAACTTGAGCTCTCTTGTATTCAAATACTTTTCTCTGATCTTCTTCCTGTGCTTTGATTTCTATTATTTTCTATTACTTATAGACTGACTCCTAGGAGGGGAAATAGGGACTTAGTAATCTGCAAGTGGACATGGAGAATGCAACTCATTTTAGTGCTGTATGTGCTGCTGAGTTCAAGGATATCAGGAAGACTGCTACCATTTGCAGAAAGAGAGAGTATTTACAAACAGTAGTGCTTCTGTTGTGTCAGTTAATTGTTTTAGTATGGTGTGTTTCTGTAGTAACACAACCAGTTTTACCTCCTTGTTATCCCTCATCTATCAGTTTCCACTGCTTGTCCCTCTCCTTAAAGAGCAATTTTAAAGGTGTTTATGTAAATAAGGTTCTGGTTCATAGTGAGATGCCTCAGGAAATGCAACAATAAAAAGTGGTCATTTGCTGTATGAGCAATGGATCAAATCTCAAGGGCTGACACAGAACTCAATATTTCAATCAGCCTAAGAGGCAAAAAGATAATCAACTACACTAATAACAAATATTTTCTGGCAGAATATGATACTTAAACTGATTACGTGCATTATCGTTACTTTAAATTGTGCAAGAATAAACCCAGTAACAAGATCCTTTATCTGCTTTCTATTGTGTTAGTTTACTTTCTCAGGTGGTTGGTATTGCTCTGGTTGGCATTACATGTATTATGCATTCTGTCTGTATATGTGTATGCATAATCAATAGATATTAAGATGTTACAATCACAAAATAAACAAGAGAGTTAGGCAAAGTAGATTATGATAACAAAAGAGAATAAATGGAAGGCTTACCCTTAGTTGGGCTCACCACAAAATACCAGAAGGAGGGACCTCCAGAAGAGGTAGCCACTGGTAGCCAGCTCTTAAATAGGTCTAGGAGGAGTGGAGCCTGGCTCCACCCCTTCCGGCAGCACAGGTGAATTGCCTTCACCTGTGCTCCTCTGGCTGACTCATGGCTCACCTCAGGTGATCAATCAGAGGTTCAGGCTGTGACTCAGTAGTTCCCATACAGCGTATTTAGTATATTGAAGTAGTATTTGACAAATGTTCTTATCCTAACATTTACTCAAGACTGACCAGAAAAAAGTCTTGTAAGGAGAAGCTGAGGGTACTGGGATTGTTTAGTCTGGAGGAAGATCAAATGAGACCTCACTGCTCTCTACAGCTACCTGAAAGGAGGTGTGGTGAGGTGGGGGTCAGCCTCTCCTCCTGAGCAAGTGACAATAGGACTAAAGGGAATGGCCTCAAGTTGTGCCAGGGGAGATTCAAGTTGCATGTTAAGAAAAATTTCTTCTCTGAAAGAGTGGTCATGGGCTGGAACAGGCTGCCCAGGGAGGTGGTGGAATGTGTTCCTGGAGGTGTTCAAGAAATGTTTAGGTGCTATGTATGGTTTAGTGGGGAAATATCAGTGGTAGGTGGACAGTTGGACTGGATGGTGTTGGAGGTCTTTTCCGACCTTGGCGATTACACTTTATTTAAGCTCCTGAAAATTCAAAATAAGGCTCCCTATTAAAAGAGATTTTGTCACCTAATTTGTTCTCTCTATGACATATGCCAGTAACTCTGGCAGAATGGGTGTTCTGTCCTTCAGAGTTCCACTGCAAATGGAAAGGTCTCGTTTGGTAAATAGAAACCTTTTGCTGAATGAATCATAGACCACATTGTGCTTAAACTGCTAGTAAGTAAATTTCATTATGGTTTTAATTGGCTTCATGTGTTCCATATCAACAGCTTATAAGGAGAGCTTGTTACTAATGAAGAAGAACAGCCAGCAGGAAATAGTGGCATGCTACATTAAACTTGAACATTCTAATCAAGACAAGGTATGGGTGTAAATTTTACTCCTTTGAAGTATCACTACCCCATGTAATTAGTTAACAACTATTTGTTTGCTCTGCCTCTTTGGGGAAACAGATTGTGTTGGATGCCATTAATTTTCTGTGCTATTGGTTAAAAGAACAAGGAAAGGATTTCAAAAGTGATTTCAAGGAAAGCAATAACTCAACAAGAAAATTAGCAGTGCCACTGAGGGTGGAGGAAAAAGAAGCTGCTGATTATACAGTCTTTTATGTTGTGTCCAAATGAAGAAATACTAACAATGCTAAAAATATTTCATTGTAAAAACATATTTATACTGTGGGAAAAATAGTTTTGTGCTGCTGAACTTACCCTGTGCTTTACCTAGTGACACTTGATTGTTTGGAGATGCTAAAACACATCCTTTTCTCCTTGTATTCACTAAGCAGCAGGGGTATATGAGTGGTTGTAGGAAGGTGGCAAATGGACTGTCCCACCTGAACACTATTTATTTCTAGGAAACACTTGCTAATTATCCAAAATTGTGTCCCTTTGTTCCTGCCTTGTCAAAAAAAAACAAACCAAGAGATTCAAATGATTTTTTTCTTTTGTGGAAGCTCCTCATTAGTTAAAGGGGTAAAGCAATCAAAGCCACCTGTCATTTAAAAACCAAATTGGGAGTTCTTTCACGATAATTTTATGATATGATGAATATTCAAGTAACATTAAAACATCTACTCTTTTTACTGTTTAATCTCTAATAGCATGTACTGCCTATTGCAGGGTACAATGTAAGAATTATAGTTATGATTTGTAATCACTGACACTAAAGAAAAAATTTGAGACTAGATGTTTATCACTAGATAGTATTCTGGCTAGTAGCTCTTGGCTGGTTCCAGTCTGGGTCTACCATGCTCACACTTTTTTTTTTTTTTTTTTTTGGAGAAAAGAGGAGCAGTTATTTGAAGGGCAGACCTCCCCGCAGTGCTGAATAATCCCTGTGTGCCTGTGGCAGTTCGTCAGCCCTTGCCCAGAGCAGAGAATTGCCTCACATGCAAACACAGAGGCCAACCTCCCAGGTGCAAAAGCAGTCAGAAGTCAGTCCCAGGTTGTCACAATTTTTAGGATAAGGGAAATAAAGCAGAATCAGAAAATACAAAGCATTTAAGTAATTTTTACAGTCAAGCTGTAATGTTATTTTGTGTTTCAACTGTTTTCAAGTTCCCATTGAACACTTACATGGAAACTCTAAATAAGATGAGGAAGGCTATAATCTAATTGATTCTTTTCATGGGAAGATATTTTGGCTTCAGGTTTTATTTCTCCAAGCAGTTTATCCTCCCCTTCTGCTGTTTCTGAAGGACCTCCAGGGCTCCTTTTTTCCTCATTCAATGCTGCCTTTGCCTCCTGCACACTCACCACTGTGTGTCCATCCTTTTTTAAGATGGCGATAGGTAGATGGAGATTCTATGATGTGTATATTCATGAACACATACACATACGTGTTCGCTTGGTGTTGCTCAGAGGACTGCCTGGGGAGTTGACTTCTTTCTCTGTCCCTTCAGCGGTTCTACTTACTCTGTATATTCTGAAAGAAGAGGGCTTCTCAAAGAAGGAAAATAAACAGGCAAGTCCAAACATGGTATTCAGAGGTGGGAATAGAAGTTCCATCCAGTTGGTTGCATCAAGTCTTGGATTAGAATTTGCTGTTTCTATACCACTTCTAAATGTCTTGTTCAGACCATACCTGTTTATCCTGCAAACTTGGTGCAGTGTTTTCTAGAATTCAGTTCAAAAAGGGAACATGGTCTAGATTGCGTACAGTGCAGGACACTGTACTCAAATTTAGCAGAGCCTGAACAATGAGTGAAGGGAATCAGATGATAATCAACAAAACCAAAAATTTTCTCACATGATATTAGTGTTTCAGATTCAGAGGCATATTAAAGAACAGCCTGCTGAATCCTCTGGTACTTTCTGCAATATTCCAACGGGAATTCAAGTTTTCAAAGTTAAGTATCTTAGGGGTAGGCTAAACCGTGGGAAAAGAAACACTGTGAGTAAACAGTTATCTGCACATCTTAAATATATTTTGTATACCTGCTATGTAAGTTATTATGGGAGATGAACTGCCACTTCTGACCATGACAGTGGATCTAAAATTTAGGAACACAGTTAAAATGGTATCTTTAAAATATAAATTGACTGACTACTGCATTAGAAAGAGAGAACAGCAATAACAAATGAACAATTGTCCACAAACCTTCTTTGGAGCACAAAATAATGCCAAGACTGTTCCAGTAATATTCACCAATAATGAAGACTATGATTTGAAAATAAGCAGAAGGCTCTGATGTAAGAATTTAGAAAGCGTATCCTTTCTCAGTTTGGAGAGACAAAAGAGTGGCTTGGTTATTAAGGATGAAATTACGCTTTGTTTGTGAAAGTTTGGGCACTGTGGCTTCAGAGGAGTTTAAATTCTGGCCTGAGGTGATACAGAGAGCTTTCAAGTGGTGACATGTTTATCTCAATCTTCAGAGAGTATTATTCAGGAAATCAAACTAGTAATCCCATCAGAAGAATCTTTTGAAAACTTTTAAATACTTATGCTTCTTGCTGGAAAGAAAGCCATGGGTGGATCCAAAGCCCAACAGCAATAATTGGGAACCACTGTTTATGAATGACTTCAAAGGACTTTGGGTGAAACTCATTGTGACAGCAGGCTTTCCCTTGGTATTTTAATACTTCCATACCCAGCTTTATCCAAAGCAGGCAGTGAACTGAAAGGCAAAAGTAAAGAAAATGTTTTTCTGGTCATGAAGGGAATCTGAAGAACAGTGTAATTATCAAAGAGAATGACTTTTGACATAAATAGGCATGAGAAAAGAGAAGCTGTAAAAGGAACTGATGCATGATCAGTGGAAAGTGAATAGTAATAAGAATGAGGTGCCTGTGCTGCAGGTCAAACTCTCAAGGCAATGGCAGTTCCGCATCTGTTCCTTTCTGTGTCTGGAAGTAATTTTGGAAAGTGAAACCATATGGGGCCTTACAATGATCAAGCCCAAAGGTGTTTGTGGAGTGGTTCAGTGTGATTCTCTGATCAAAAAAGACGAAAGCAAAAAAGGAACCTCCAAGCCAACATTGTTTATTTTAGAGTAATTATTTTTATAACCTCACCTGTCAGTTGAGGAAAATAAATTATTTATAAGCAATAGCATGAAGTCTTCAGAGCAGTTCTGTAGTAGTAAGCTCATTTATAAATGTATTCCATGACAGCAATGCTGATGGTTATTTGTTTATGAGGGTCCCAAGAAAGACGTTCATTGCTGAAAATTCTTGGAGTTGAATAAAGAAAATATAGATAATTGTGACAGATTTTTTTATTCTGCAGAAACGTTACATATCTTTTCCATAATTCACTAAAGTTTTGAGAAACCACATAATGTGTTTCCTTTGCTTTCTATCTATTCAGCACAAATGTGGTTGTGTATTCAGTTCTAGTTAGCCACCTTCTTGGAAACCTTTCGTGGAAAGCAAAAATAGTATGTAATCGATAGCCTCATGTTCTGAATCCTCAGAGCCTTTACTGAGAAATACCCTTAGCTAATCCACGGTTGAGGCATTTAATATATGTTTTGAAGCTTATTCTCTTTTGGAGTTGCAGTAGGAAGAGAAAAGCCTTTGAGACCTAATTACTGTAAGGACTATTTAGCTCTTCTGATTTCAGATAGATGCTTAACAACCACAATCATAGTTGCTAGTCAGACAAATGTTGCCATATATCATTATGAAACTCGGGTCCTTTTTCAAGAAACCATTACAGCAGCACAAAGGCATGAGTAGATACTGCAAAGGCAATGGTGGTTGCTTCAAAGGGTATGCAGCATCTCCTTTTTCTTCTTTGCCCCTGTGCTATTTATGAGGCAGGGGAAATTACTGTATGAAAGGGAGCCCCCACCACAGACTCTGAAAAGTTAGAGGCGGAGAAGGTTAATTTGATGATCAGCCACATAAAAAGGTTGTGCTGGACTAGGAATGGGAATTTTATTACCAACACGTGTCTTGTCATAAGGGAACAGGCAGTGTGCTGTCCACCGTGGAGGGGCAAGCCGTGACATGAAAACAAGTCAGGCTGACAGATTAAGAGCTACTCCTAGTATTTTTGTTTGCTGGAGGCAAAATGCATGCTGATGGCCTTGATAACTGGTGGGCACATCAGTCAGAAGGCAGAGAGTGAAGGTAATATATGTGTAATCTGAACTAGCTCTAGATTTATTACTCCTTTGAGGGAATTGACCTAACAACACTGAGCCAAAAACTGCACATGTACAGGACAATGGGCAGGACTAGCCTTCTCTTCCTTCCTTCCACACATTTTAGCATTATATTCTTTTAAAAAAGAAAGGAAAGGAAAAAGTGAACTGGAAATCAGAAACAATCTTTTATCTGAAACTGTCTCTTCCTGTACCGCATATGAATTTTGAGTCTTTCAGAGTGGAAGACACTGTAATTGACATTCACCAAGTCACCTGAATGCAATAAACACAATGGAAATCTCTTGGTTATGTCTGTGCCTGAGAGCTGGAAGAACCTGGGCTCCAAACTTGCTGAAGCTAAATCACTTAAGCATCTTGTTTCTCCAGTTGTGAAACATGGATGATAGTGTATCTGTGGAAAAAGAAGGCTACAGGACTCTATTTTTGCTTCTGTAGATTCTGTACATTTATTAAGCTTCAGTTCCTGTGCAATCTCATTAGTTTTGGCTGGAACTGCAGTCCTTACCTCTTCACCCCACACACCTCCTCCTCACTTATGTTAAGATCCTTTCCCAGTCTTTGTGCCTGTTCCTCCCAGACTAGGATTTCTCATGTCAGTAGTGAGTGTGTTTTTCATTTCTACGCTCTCCCCCCTTTTCCCATGTACTCTGTGCATTTCATTTTGCATCTTGCTTTGCTTTGATTACCTTTGGGAACCCCCAGACTTGTCACTTGTGGAAAATGGATTGCACCGCAAATAGAGCACAGGCTGGGATAGGCAGCAAAGGAAAGATACATCTGGTGAGGTAAATGTTGGCTTAGAGTCCGGAGGAAACCGCAGAGTAGCATTCACATTTCCAGGCAGCTGGCTCAGCAGTGATGTGTGCTCCTACTGGTTCTGCAGTGATTGTTGTTGGTGCTCTCAGAATGCGGCTCTCCTCAGGAATGAAGGGAATAGCAGGCTGGCGGGGCTATGAAAAACATGTGTTTGCTTTGCTTGTGACTGGGACAGGATGCACAAAGCATGGCTCCAAGCACCTCTTCAGCAGCACCGTCTTCTGCTCCATCTACAGAAGCAACCACAGCTCAGAGCAGCCTGTCCTCCTGTTCTCTCTCCAGAGGCAAAGATCACGATTGCTGCTCTCAGGCCTGTATCACAACCAGCAGCCTTGCGAAGGCAAATGTTCAGCAGCAGTTGTGTTATACAAACCTCTTCAAACAAAGCATGTTGCCATGATGAACACCAGCTGAAGTCAAGTTTAAGTGCTGACGAAGGCAACCTTGTAACTGTAGTTTACAGCTGTGGAAAAATGATAGCGTAGATAAACTGAATCTGATTTTTTCTCACTTGGTATGTTAAATTCAGCAGTGTTATGCTGCTGTAAAGGAAAGAATAGCTAAATCTGTGAGGTCTATTCAAGTTTAATTGAGGACACTCTTTTTAAAGGGTAGCAGGCCAGCTTGTGGCTTAGGCTCCATGCCTGCGTGGGGCAAATGAGGGTACAAGACACTTGCCTGCACACTCTGTCCTCTCTACATACTTCTTCTTGACCTCATGTTCAGGCACAACAAAAGGGCAAAGGCAGCTTCCCAGTACTCGATCTCTCCCAGTTCAAAGGCCATTGGGACTGGATTCAGTCACGGTTTTAATGGAGAACAGGCAATGCCTGTCATGCTTTACAAAACATCCACTGTACTGGGCAGTGACAATAGGAGGTTGCAACTCGTTCGTCTTCTTTCTTCCAGAGAGTAAAATCCATGTATCTTTTTAGGGGGAACAGCACAAAGAATAACCATCTGCTGCTGAAGAGTCACAGGAGAAGGAGCAGAGGAAGCAGAGGATTGTTTGCACTGCTGCCAGCTAAACCTCGGTGAGAGCAGTGATGGACATCAGGTGGTACACTGCAGCATGTGCTCTAAAGTATGGCTGACAACTTATACCCACTACCTCCATACTGTATTGTATGGAATACAATTTCAGGAAAAAATTCCTCTTGTTCAATACCATGGAGATCTTGTTGCTTTGTAGGATATTTTGTACCATTTGTCATATTTTTTACATTTCACCTCTTGCTGTGGCATGGGAAGTGACAAAGGAAACAAGCACCTTTGCTGCTGCCTCTTAATCCTGGCAGGATTTCAAGTGCAGCATCTATTTAAAGTTGTGTCAGTGCTGCCTGAAAGGAAACCTTCTGGCATGAGTGAGGCTAAATGTATATGAGCTTATCTGGTTTATGTTCTTTTCTCTTACTAGAGCTTTTCCTACAAGTGTCTATGTTCTCATTAATTGCAGCATAGCATAAAAGCCTACAGGTGATCCAAAAGCTTTAAACGTAGGCTTTTCAGGGATAGAGTTTAATTGCTTATAAAACCTCCATGCACACATTGAGCTCCAGGAGGATTCCTGCAGACACACCACCAAAAACTTGTTTGATTTTTATTTGCCAGCTTTCCTGTAAATACCACATGCCCACATTAATTACTTTCTTAGAAGGCCAAACAAGAACTTACAAGAAAAGTAAAGACATATTCTTTAAACTTTTTAAATGTGAGTCATTTACAGAGCAAAATGTGAACATGCAGACATGCAACTAGTTATCTTATGGAAAATCAGCACTGATGTTTCATAGCTTCTATTTTCATAATTATTTAACTTTTAGATTGTTGAGGACAAACTATTCTCACACAGCTGTCAGCATCTGTGAAAAGTTTTCTTTAAAGGACTACTGATATCATGTCAATGCTCTTTATGTTTTTGGTTTAGATTTTTTTTGTGGAACAAACTTTCTAAGCAGATAATGCAACACTGCCAGATACATGTTTTCATGATTTAAAGGAATGCTCAAGCAAACTATTTTGACCCTGTTTTCTAGCGTTCTTGTGTTCAGAGAGGCAAGGAGTTATCTGGCAATTGCAAATGATGAATATCAAATTATTTTAAAAATGATTTACTACTGGCGTAGAGAAGACATAGAACTGAAATGTACCTATTAGGTTTGGAGTGAATAGGTTCATAATTGGGAAGAAATAATTGCTTAGATGAAATAGAAGGTATGGGAATCAGACTTTGGCTTCTGTACTGGGACACTAAAAGTTATCCTGTGGGATTGATAATATCCAGAATACTTAATTGTTTAATGCTCCCTAGACTATATTATTTATTTGTGTAAGCTAAAGAAACCCTACATCTGGAGATCAAACTATCTCTATAATTCCTCCTTAAGGTCCAACAGTGAGTACAGCTCAGCCTGCAAAATCTCATGACACCCAATTCTGGGTGAAATCATTACAGCAAATTGTTCTTCATTAGGAAACTTGACTACACACATTGATTTCTCTTTTAATTTTAATTTCATTCTCTTGTCCAGCTGAGAGAAATGTCACATCTAAATAATCTATTAAGGCACAATATAGAATGTACCAACTCAGTTGTAACCCTACACTTTGTGTTCAGAAACACCCCTAAATTTCTGGAATTCCTCATGGTGCTGTTGTGTTTTGGGCTGGAAAGAGTCAGATATAAAACTAAAAAGACCCAGGAGAAAAAATGAAGACATTTTTCTCTCTTTCTTCTCCCCTTTTAGAAGCTTTAGCTACAAAGAGTGACTTGCGTACAGAACTCCATTTCTAACCTCACTCAGTTGCTTGATCTCCAACTTACATCTCCAACCCAGTGCTTGTATCTCGTGCTCCCCGTAGCCATGGCATCCACTTGACAGAAGTCTAAGGACTTTCCCACACTCAGTTGCTGTGTCTACCATGTCTGGAGGCAGTAGCCTTCATACAGCCCAGTGCTTGATGATGATGTATGACCTAATTCACAATGCTTTGCATATCTTTACTACCTGATCATGGAAGCTTACTGTGAGGGACAGTTTCAAATGTTCAAGATACAAGAATTGTTGATGTTTGTTCAACTTGCACATTTTGCATATGTTTTATAGATCATCTTATATCTTAGTCTTGAATGGCACAATTGGAAAATGCATAATACACGTTATTAGAGAAAATAATGATGTGAGAGGATAAAAAAGAGATGTTTCTAATACCACTTTTGCTTAGAGCTGTATTCCAAAGGCTAAAAAAGTACAAAACTATGTTCAGGATGCTGCTGAAGCTGCAACATGAGACAAACTTTTAAAAGCCAGAGAGAGCAAGAAGCAGAGAGACAGAGAAAATGAGAAGGAGATTGAAACTCCCATGTCAGTTAAAAAAATGCACTTGGCAAAACTCCTGCTCTCCAGACTGAACATGGCAGTCCCGTCCATTTCTTCAGCAGTCCTATCAGTTTTCATGTGAGCATAAACCAGCAGACGCTGCTCACAGCAAGAGAAGAAACCTTGATCAGAAGAGGGGGAAAGACTTCCCAAATGTTAGCACACTCATTTTCAGTGTTGAGAAACCTGGCAGAGGCCCCTACACAGCCCCCAGTGATCTCAGTGGAACCCATCACCGATTTCCCTGCCATCTGAACTGAGACAATAGAGGAGAACTGGCGTAGTCAACATGGAAAGTAGGGTTAAATCTAAATTCCTGTAATCTGCAGTATTTTTGGGAGTCTTGGATAAAGTCTGTACCCTTCCACTCATATACACACTGCGCAGCCAGACAGGATAGTCAGACTTACCGACTTTCTAAATATTTCTCAAAACCTCTGGAATGTTTTGGGCAAGGCCCAGGAACTGGAAAAATATAACTTGGGAGCTTCTTAAGAAAAAAAATAGTACTGGTAGTCATCTGAAAAAGCATTAATTCAAAGTGACTGAGGGAACCCGAAAATTGCTGAATGGGCAGAACAGCTGCATAGGATTCTCATGTGAGAGACTTGTGCTGGGAATTAAAGCTGAGGTGGGAGCTGCTGGACTCGTGCTATCCCTCAGGTTTATAAGGGCTGGTAACAGCCATACACAGTGCCATCTAGTGGGTTTGGGGGCAAATATGAACCGTTAATTTGGGGTCCCATAATAACTCTGAGGCTGTCTGAACCTTGCACTAATGCTTTTGCAGCTGAGAGGTATAGCATCTTGATTTTCTCACTGGCACTGTGAAATGTAACTGCAGTGATAAAGACTGGGCAACATACAACATCACAAGGACTGCAAAAAGCTCATAAATAGCAGAGAACTGTACCAGTCTTAATAGGGAGGGAATGTAAGTTTTTTTTCTCTCCAAAATGACAAAAAGGCAAAAAGTATGTGCCTCTCTCACCTCCCTACCACACCTTCTGAGTGGAAGGACAGATTTCTTTTATCTCTTTTGCCTCTCATTTCCTCACACTGTGACTGTCAGTGAGGGCTGAAGAAATTTCTCTCTTGCCTGTCCGCTCTTTCTAGCTCCTGTAACAAGAAACATGCCGACCAGTGTGATGGATTCTGGAAGGAATTTCCCCCAGGTCAGATTAGGAATGATCTTTGTGTTTTGTTTTCAGAAAGTACAAAACCTCTAGTGTAGGGAGATGCCAAAAATATTGTTTTCAGCTAGTAAAAGTCTGAAAATTATTATGAGATGTTGGGAAATACTCTGAGGGTTTTACAGTGTGGGAAAGAATAAAATTCTTTGATCCAGCAGTAAGTTACCTGGTTGTGGACAGGGGATGGACTTGGTGATTAATGTAACCTCTTCTAGTCCTTTGTTCCTCCCTGGCAGTTTCCTCAGCCTTTTTTTTTTTTTTTTTTTTTTTTTTTTTTTTTTTTAAGGAGAGTGTAAAATTATTTAATCCCCTGGGTTAGCTGCATTCTACATCCTCATATTGTTTAGCAATATGGATAACTGTACAGTCTATGAGATAATTTACCCATGTGAATTGGCCAGGAGATGCAAAGCCTGGCCTTGCTGTGCAATATGTGCTTTGGAGCAGGCTTTCAAACCATCCGGGAAGGCTTGTTCACTCTAAATCATCATTTGCATCTCTGGTGGGCTGTGAGAGTTCATGTTCCTTGAAATGTTGCCTGATATGTAAGAACATAGTTTCCATAGTTTCCTTAATATATGCATACAGGATCCTTCAAAACATGGAACAAACACCAATGGCAAATCAAATGTACCCAGAAGAGCAAAATGCTGCAAGGAATCGGTGAAAAAACTCAGATTAGTAAACACTAATGAATAATTTGAGTTTCAGGAGAGCACGTGAATCTGACAAGGGACATCAAAGGCAAAAAGAAGGATTTCTGTGAGTAGATAAATGACAAAAAGAAGGCAAGGGAAAATGTGAGCCTGTGATTCATTTTCTTCTCTAGAGAAATATGACATGGAAAAAAATGAGTTACTTAATGAATGCCTTCTTCACCTCAGTCTTTACTAGCAAGGCTGCCCTTCAGAAATCCCAGGTTCTAATGACCAGTCTGTGATTCTGTGAAAGAAAGCTGTTTTCATCCTTAGGCTGAAAGTAAAGTTTTGGCCAAACTTTTTTTTTCCTCTTTACAGGATTCTGCCTGGCAGATACACTTTTTTAATTGCTGTCTTAAAATACAGTAAGATATTTTGAGGGACTAACCTAGCACTATATTTTTATATAATGTCCTAAGCATGAGGCATCCAAAATCAGGAGCTCATGTTGACTTGATCCTGTCATAAGCCTGTATACCTTCAGTTTGTTTTCTAAATACTGAAGAAACTAAGAAAAGATGGTCATTACACATACACACATTCTTCTTAATATAGCTACACATTGGAGAACATCTTTCTTCCAAAGAACATGCACTAGTTAATACTTTGTTCTGCAAGATTCACAGTATCCAGCATGACTTGACTTCCATTTCTATGTTTTTATGTTTCAGTTTTTTAGAGTGGTGTTTTAAATACTGATAACTTGGATTGATTTCATGAAGGACGTTGAAGCAAGTACATAATGACTGCTGAAGGGAAAGAGGATAAAGTTATGATTGAAATAAATATTTTTGCTCTTTATCAGGCTCTCCAAATCTTGTACAAATGTGCACATGCAAAAGTATTTCTTTCATTTTTTCATTTAGCAAAAAAAGTCAGAAGCTATATAAAACCTTAGAAATTTGTGTAAAACTTATAACATTGCTAGAAACAAACAAACCAAAAATAAAACAAACCCACAAAACACAACAAAAACTCTTTTGTCGTCTCATGGTAGTGATTCCCTGTATACTAATACCAATTCTCTAAAGTCCTAACAGAAGCCTGACTTACTGCACTGAAGACTTCAAACACAAATGGTTCAGGAGACGTTGTGACCTTTATGACAAGAATTTCAGTTAAGTCTTTCAGCTATGGAAAGAACAAACCCAAGAGTCAGAAAGGAATGTTAATAGCATGTGGGACTAAGTGTACAAGATTTTGCTAGCCAGTAAGTGAGCCAATAATTAGAGAACGCAATATAGTAAGTAAGTTACAAACACCTATTAACCATTTAGTTCAAGTCCTGACCCAGGAAAACAATTCAGTCTTTGCTTAACTCCAAGTGTGTGACTGATTCCTTTGAAGTAAATGGAATAATGCAAAGTGGGATTAGAGCCTTAGCACTCGGGTTCTCCATTTGTTTGCTTGAGGATCACACAGAAACAGCTTTTGATTCTGCTTCTTCCCCTCCTCTCCCTTGGCACAACAGACTTCACTTCTTGGTCTCACTCTCTGCTTTCCTAAACCAGAGCTTATCTTCTCTCACTTCTTCCCTGGTCCTGAATTATCATGGGAGTATCTGCATGCAGGCAAATACCACCCATCAGCAACCCAGAGATTTAATTGATCTGTGACTTTTGCATCTATCTCCACCTTTCTGTGTGCAACCAACTGTAGGGTACTTGCTCTAGCAGGGGGCTTGGACTTGATGTTCCCTTAAGGTCCCTTCCAACACTGATTTTGTGATTGGCAATTAGTAATGATCAGCTGCTAAATGCTTGTGTGTACATGTTTCCATAGACAGCCTTGATATAGACAGAGTTAAACCTTCTCCCTTGGTTGCCACCAGCAAACTGTACTGAATCCATCTCAAGCAGGATTCCACATTGATTGATTTGGGGATCATCATAAGCAGAACCAGTCTGAAATTGCTCCAACATCACTAGCAGTATATGCAGCACAGTCTGGGATCTTCAGTCTGGAAAGATGGACATTTTACTGGAGAAAACCACGATCCCTGAATATCGCATACCTTCCCTCATGAGCCATCAGACATATCTTTCATTTAGGCAGGCACAGAATCAATAATTATTCCAGTAACTGATAATGACTAATAAGTCAGAAATGTCTAGGTATGACTCATTCACTACTATAATTTCTTCTGTTACTTGGTGGTCCAAAAAATTGTGAAATATACACTGGAAAGAAAAAAAAAAGAAAAAGAAGAATGTAAATATGCACACTGTGTGTAGGAAATCTTTGATGAGTATGTGTTTGAAAACCTTCATGCCTGTTTTCTCCAGGACATACTCCAAATATGTTTCATTGCTTCCAGTTTCAAGTGCAATTTCACCATAGAGCTATACATTTTTTTCTTAACTTCTTGTATTTTCTTGACTTCTTTCCATGTAATTTTCCTCTTTTTGCCTTTGGCTACACACAGCTTTCTCTGAAAGAACATCTTGTTCTTTCTCAGTCTCTAAGCAGGTAGTTTCATGTGTATGGCTGGTGAGCTGAGACTGACAGCACTAGGTTGTGGGATTTGTAGATCCTCTCACACTGCTTTTTGAAAATTTGGATTGGGGTAGTTTATTCCATCTAATTTCTATGAATATGAGTCATGTTGCCAACTCGTACTTGCTGTGCTGGAAATGTGCTGATAGAAAACTTACCCAGTAATTGCTAGTCACAAAAATTATTTTGAATCACTTGCCTGTATTTTTTTCTGTTTTCCACAACACATCCAGAGCTGTTTAGACAGGTGTCCACTTCCTTCTTACTGTTCTCAAGAGAGCAACTCCAGCCAAAACAGTGTTAGCTAATGGCTGATTTCCATTGCCAGCATCACACTGTGCATCCCTGAAAGCATTTTCCTAAAAGTTCACTGTGTGCCTATATTGCCCTGGTACCTAGCCTGGGCACTCCTCATGTAAGCATGGATCAGATGCACAGCTGTGACTGGGCTGATTTGCAATGGAACAGAGGGCATGTGAACTCAGGTGTTTTTTCACTGATGATTCCTTTGTCATTCTTTTCCACTTAATTTACCAAAAGTGATCAAACAGCCTATTATCTGATCCTGATATATCCCAAAGAGGCTGAGATGCAATTCTATGATTCTATGATTTTATGATTCTATGATTCTATGATTTAGTTCTTATTCTTTGGTAGGAAAACTTGGCTTATGTTATCTAGACATTGCTCCATATAAAAATATATGTTGCAGATTTCTGTCTGTTATATGCCTTGTTTGTGTCTTTCTACTGTACACTTTTCAGGAAAAGAAAAAAAGACCAAAAAGAAGAAAAATAAAAATGCTCAACATTTTTATCAGAAAGAATGCCAGATCTGAGGAATTAATTCATGAAAAGGAAAATCATAGATTGACTTTATGATATTCACTCAGCTTGGTGTCATTGCCGAGGGTGCACTCAATTCCATCATCGATGTCATTGATAAAGGTCCATTGGGTGGTCCACCCATCAAATCCACATCCCTCCAATTTGGAGATAAGGATGTGGCACAGGCCTTGCTCACATCCAGGTAAATGACATCGGTCACCTTCTCTTTGTCCACTAGTGCAATCACTCCATCATAGAAGGCCAGATTGGTTAGGCATTATCTTTCCCTGGTGAAGCCATGCTGGCTTTCTCAGATCATGCACTCATTCCTCATGTGATCAAGCATGTCATCCAGGAGGATCTGTTCCATGATCTTCCCAGTATTTCTGTATTTGATATGGAATAACACAGTCCTTTTTGTCTGATTAATTTCTAGAATTAATAATTTAAGGTGTGTTCTGAGTTTTCTCTTTTCCTTTTCCTTTTCCTTCTCCTTCTCCTTCTCCTTCTCCTTTTCCTTTTCCTTTTCCTTTTCCTTTTCCTTTTCCTTTTCCTTTTCCTTTTCCTTTTCCTTTTCCTTTTCCTTTTCCTTTTCCTTTTCTTGGAAATTACTTTTCAGATCATTCTTTAGAAATGTTAGAATTCTAGTAATATAGGTCATCATTTATCAGTGAAGAGAAAACAGATGTATATTAATCAATGAGTTGTTTTGACTTGCTTGCCGGGTAAATGGAAATGTTTAATACACTCTAGTATACACATCACATTCTCTTTCTGAAATGCCTCATTGTTTGCATTTGGCTCACAAGCAGAGTAATGGAATGACTGGGATTTAGGAAATCACCCATGCTTGAACAGTGCTGATAGGAAGATGGGAAAGGGGGACCATGTCTGAAACTTTCCCATGAAATAGCAAATGTGGAAAAAAAAAGATTCATAAATATCTGTCAGGTGAACAGTGCCTTAGTTAAACTATGGATATCAATGAAATCTTCATCGACATTTACGGAGATGAAGTTTTAATAATTAAATTGAATCACTGCCCTATTTGTGTACTTATTTACTGTATTTAAAAAGTCAAACACATTATATAGTGAAACAGATAAATATACATAGCACAATTTAAGATCATCTTATATTATGGTTGTTTGCTAGCGTGTTGTTTTCTCCTCCCAAGAGAAGACTGAGAAAAAATTCCAAGGCAATTAATTTTCCTTATGTAGCCCAACCTTAAATCTCTGCTTCTCTATTTTTCCATTTGTCTTTCCTCATTATGATTTTATTCAGATCTTAAAGTTTATACAAATTTGGGTAAGGAGGTACCTGCAAACTAGTGCAGAGCTTGCAATTTTTTGAAGATTGCTGCAGTGCATCATGCAGTGCAATAAAGGATTCAATAAAATTTTTGAATATGAGGATTCACAGCAGAGAGAAGCAGCATAACCTTATCCGTCTTATTAATACACCTATTGATGATCCGGTGCTGGGTCTGGTCATGTTCAACATCTTCATCAATGACCTTGATGAGGGGATAGTGACCACCCTCAGCAAGTTTGCTGATGATACGAAGTTGGGAAGGCTGTGCTGCCATTCAGCGAGACCTGGACAGGCTGGAGAGCTGGGCAGAAAAAAACCGGATGAGGTTTAACAAAAGCAAGTGTAGAGTCTTGCATCTGGGGAGGAATAATTCCATGCACCAGTACAGGTTGGGGGATGACCTGCTGGAGGGGAGCTCTGCAGAGCTCTGGGACCTGGGTGTCTTGGTGGACAACAGGTTGGCCATGAGCCAGCAGTGTGCCCTTGTGGCCAAGAGGGCCAATGGCATTCTGGGATGCATTAAAAAGAGAGTAGCCAGCAGGTCGAGGGAGGTGATCCTCCCCCTCCACTCTGCTCTGGTAAGGCCTCATCTGGAGTGCTGTGTCCAGTTCTGGGCTCCCCAGTACAAAAAAGACAGGGATCTCTTGGAAAGAGTCCAGCGGAGGGCCACAAAGATGGTGAAGGGTCTGGAGCATCTCTCCTATGAAGAAAGGCTGAGTGAACTGGGTCTGTTCAGCCTTGAGAAAAGGAGACTGAGAGGAGACCTGATCCAGGTCTATAAATATCTAAGGTGTGGGGGGCAGAATGGCGAGGCCGGACTCTTTTCAGAGGTGAGTGGAGACAGGACAAGGGGAAACAGCTGGAAACTGCAGCATAGGAAGTTCAGCACAAATGTGAGCAAGAACTTCTTTACAGTGAGGTGACGGAGCACTGGAACAGGCTGCCCAGGGAGGTGGTGGAGTCTGCTTCTCTGGAGATGTTCAAGACCTGCCTGGATGCCTACTTGTCCCTACCTGGTGTAGGGAACCTGCTTTGGCAGGGGGGTTGGACTCGATGATCTCTGGAGGTCCCTTCCAACCCCTACAATTCTGTGATTCTGTGATCCTTAGGTATTTTGCTTGCAATCACCATGCTGGTAAATGAATTTTCTTGTTAGCTAAGCTGTGCATGTAAATAGTGATCTTATTTACAATAACACATCATAAATAACACATGATAAAGCATAATACTTTCTGATTTTATTTATATTATAGATCATGGCAACTTCATAATAATAATGAGATTTTACTTAGGTGGATCCTTTTTTTAGATCATACTGGATAATTATTTTTGATTTCACCCTTGATAACTAGTATTTTGATTTAGTATTTCAGCTGCTTATTCATCCAATCTATGATGGCTTCATTTTGACTAGCAAAGTACAGACTTACTCTGGTTGTAAAAGATTACTCACAGACTAGTAATTTTTTGAAACTCAAACGCTTGAAAAACAACTGCATTGGGGTTAGTTTTATAGTCCAATTAATGACTGTCATGACCTGAAGTCAGGTTGTGGCTCTGGTTTTGGAACAGCTTCTCTAGTCTGTATTTTCCCTTTTTGTTTATGAGGCTGTTACCTGAGGCACTATCAGAAGCTTAATAAATTCAGGTGTATCACATTGTGTCATTGTACGTTATCGTATCAATCTTCAGCTTCCTGTCTACCGCATAAGCCAGTTATCCTGTCAGAGAAGAAAATGTGATTGACCTGAAAAACGTTTCTGGTTGGCATTCTACTAATTGTTGGTGGGGCCTGCCAAGATTAGTTGCATTAGCCTCTCCCATTAGAACTATGAATGCTGGGATGCACAGAAAAGCAGATGGTGTGCTTACTGTAAGAAGTTATTTATAATGACATAATGCATTATGAAAAACTGGAGGAAGGATTTTGTGACACTTTTCTTCAAGGAAAGAAATGCAGGAAACAAACAAACACACACACACACACATACACACACACAAACCAAACACCAAAGAACCCGAGACCTGTCATATTTTATCATTATGAATTTTGAACACTTTGGATCTAGTTTTTCAAAGTCAAGTGAAATATGTATCAATTAAGGAAAATCTTTATTGAAGAAATTCAGGAGATTCTTACTTTCAAAATGTGGAAAATGATTTTTTACCTTTGTTCTAGAGCTGATTAGTCAGTTATATTTGAAGATATGCAAAGAGTGATATAATAGGAAAGTTGACTTCCATTTTAGGTTGATACTGTCATTAAGAATTTTGCCAGATAGATAGACAGAGACCAAAAAAACCATAAGAGCTATGTGGAGTTAGTAATGGCATTTATCTAATGAAACGATGGATTAAACTGATTTCAATAGCAAGCTCAGTTCAACAGCAAAAATATCTTACTTATGACCAAGACTTAGCTGAATTTTATATAAAAAAGTTTTGCATCAACTTATCACATATGCATTAGTTTCAGTGGATTAGAGTTAGTTGCTTCTGCACAGAGAAAGAAGGAAAATTGAGAGTAAGTTCAGCAATTTTTTTGAAAGAATAATCATTACATGAATCTTCATATTTAACCCTGATCACATGTAAGAACAAGTTGGAAGAAAACGCCTGAATGTTTACTGAGCAGTGAGTTTAATTAACTTACTTTCAAAAGATAATTTTCACAGCATAACAAAATGAAAGATCTGCAGGAACATACAATTATTAAAATTACATTCCATTTTAATTTGTCATTTGATCAAAAGCACAAAGAGCTTAATAAAATCAACTGTATGTCATCTTAGGTGAGATACAACCAATCACATTTTTATGGTAAAGACTTTTTTTGATCGGGAAATTCTACTTACCACTGAAGTGGGAAATATCATCTCATGGGCCTCTTACTACTAACTTAAATACAAGTTGAAATAATTTTTTCCTTCCACAGATCTTCTTCCATTATTGTACTGCACCACAATATTCTTAATTACAAAGTCCCACAGCCTAACAACTACTTTTTAATACCTATAACAATAAAAAATTAATAGGCCTCAGTTCTTCAAACAAAACAAACTGAGTTGAGTTTTACAAGAAAATATCACTATTCCAAAATTTATTATTATCACTTTTTTTAATTTTGCTTTTTACAGTAGTGGCCTATAACAAAACGGTTCATCACATGTCCACAATAAGTTGTTATATTGTTTAATTATACAAAGCTCAATTAACTGTACCAAGTATAAAGTCATTAACAGTGCTGATAACTGGAGCAGGTAATAGTTCTAGGATTCTGTTCTTGCTCAAATTCAATATAGACAGTGTGAATTTTGGACAAGCGATTTCCAGGTGTCAAGGGATAAAGATACATCAGTTCTTAAAGTTCTTAGGAGTTAGAGAAAGATGGACTAGATCCTGAGAACTGAGGATGGCAAGTATAAGACTTCAGGAATAGGACGAGGAGAGTATGACTGATACTCTGCACTTCACTACCCAAAAGGTACTACCCAAAGTTGGTGTTGACACAGCTGACTTGTGAATGCTGAGGTGATCATGCAACAAGACTGAGATAAACAGCTCGTACAGCTCTGTTGCTGGTGAGCCATCAAAGTAGATGATCCTTTGACTAGGTGCTTGCTACTAAAGCACCTAAAGAAGGTGGAGGGTAGGAGAAGTGAGCATAGCAGAATATTCTTTAATAAGGTTGTTGACAGCCTTTTATAAGAGTGACATCTCACACAGTACTATTGCTGGTGCACTGTTGACCAACTTGAATTGGTTGAGACTCTTCAAGAACTTCTTATGGGAAAAGCGGCATGCAAGCTTATAGTGAAGTACCACCACCTATGTATGGTAACACTTGCCTAGGTAAGTTGAAGTTATTTCATGGACAAGATAAAGTACTAGATAAAAAAGAGGGTGAATTCCAGAGAGTTGCCTGGGTCCCTTACATGCAATTTATCATCCTGATAAGTAGTTTCCAAATTATGAGTATTATCAATCACTGACTACTTGATCTTGAATGACTGAATAATATAGGAGCTTCATGAAGTTTATGAGAGCAGGAGGTCCTTAAGTGCTCATAATATGAAACAAAAAGACTTCTTGAATTTAAAATATTATGTGGAAAAGTTTTCATTCAGTCCTTTCCTTCTTTAATAACATATGCAGAGGCACTATTTCTGTAATTGCCTTCTGTGTACAAGTTGCAGTTTGTCATCTTTTACTTCACTGCATTCACTTCTATTTCAAAACTGTTCCTTGCCTTCTCACTTAGAGTTGAAGCAGAGAAGTAGAGAAGAGCACTCTGGCTCCACTTCTTCATGTCTTGAACAGTGGCAGAAGGATAATAGCAGGAGTCATGCAACTAGTCAAAGCATTACTTTGAGAATTGACTTTAACATTTGATTGTGGAATCAGAAATGGAAATGTAATGCAAACCTCCAAGAGAATGAAATTGCAGTATCATTTACTTCACCCAAGAAACTGGCCAATATTTGGGGCTTTGTGTTTTGTTTCTATTAAGAAAATGGTATAAAGGTTTATTTATTTGATGGGATGAGTTACCAAAGCCCATACGTAAAACTATTTTCTAGAAAACACTATGAATAAGATGCCAAAGGAAATTTCTCCATCACTTTCATAACCTAACTTGGCTATGGCTATATGCAGAAAATCCTTTTTCTTATTCATGTATTCTTTCAAGGTTACACTCTCAAAGATAGTTTTGATGCTTCTTCCATTTCTTTATGTTTGCTGTCTGCCTTTTGGCTCCTTCAGATTAATACAAATGGCTTCACTAATTCCCAGCCTTTGTGTTTCCCTTCAGTTCAGTTTAGGCCATGGCTTTCATTATATATTTTTTTTCTTCTTTTTCTTCCATGCAGCCACGGACTCTTAAGCATTTGCTCTTTTAGTGTTACTGGAAGGAAGAGAGAATGGTCTCCTGCAGACTTTTTATTTGAAACTATAAAATTCAGACTTGTTTGGATGAAAAGTTCTTTTCTGGTCTATTCTTAATTACTATTTCCAGGCATTCTTGAAAGATAAGCTGTTGGTATGAATCCAAACTTTTCTTTTGCCTAGGTGTGGCAACCACATAACCACAAGCACAAAAATTTCTCCTAGTGTCAAACGCTCGTATTGTGCAAGCAGAAAATGGAGCATGGGAGAAATGGATGAAAAATCTGGTTAAAAGAAGACTGAATGACAGCTACAATTTCTCTGTTCAATTGTAGATACCATGGAGGAAATAGACTCTACAATTTTTTTCACCCTTCTTTGATTTTCTTTATTTTCTTTATCATACTGAGATGAGGCTTTTTGCTATGTTGTAATTAATATTGTCATGGTGTTTGATATGTTGATTTCTTCTCTTTTCTTAGAAGCATCATGGAGGAAAAAAGAAAAAGTATGAATGAAGTAAGCTAAAAGCATTTTTTTAAAGTTTGACTTAAGATGACTGGTGCACTGGGAGAGCAAAGCAAAAGGATGTTCCAATCACTTGATGATGCAGATTGCTATAATAGCTTGTCTTTGGATTATTGGCTGTTCCTAAAAATGTATGGGGTCCAGATCCCAGTGAAGATAATCTCAATAGCACATACAGTTTCAATAAATGGCTCCAGTGGCTTCAACACTGTATCTCTGACTTCCTACGGTTCTCTTCCATTCCAGGTCTTGATTGTTACCTGAACTTTTTTTTCTTAAAAAGCTATGGTCTTTTAGCAATTGATTTCTCTGAGTTACATTTAAAATCTGTGGAACTGACATTGACTAAGGGACAAATTTTTTTCCCTTCTTTTTTAGGAAAATTTTCTCTGATAAAATAGATAGGTCTCTGTACTCAGCTTCACTTTCTAGAAGAGTCATTTTCTCTATCACTGATGAAGAGAGCATTTCATACTGTTACAAGGGATAGAAAAATATTTTCAGTGTAGGAAAGCACTATTAATAAAACCTCAGAGGCAGAAAGCCTTATGGCATTTTGTGTTGTTTTAAAAATCAATTTGATTTCAAGAGGTCTCTGTCTTATTTTCTTTCCCAGAGTTATTTGTTGGGAAATGAACTTCCCAATCAATTTAATTACAATATCTACATCTGTTTATATTTATCTAGAGTTTATGGGGTGGATCAGGAGTGTTGCCAACTCATGATTTTATTACATCTCTTATGGGGTTTGGTTGGATAGTTCAGCTGTTTGTGAGTTCCATTGCCAATATGAAATAAAATTCAAGGTTTATAGTGAAATTTCATTGGGAACTTATATAACTTCGAATGCAAGTAAAAGTAATGGATAGAAATACACTAGTATGGTAGCCAACACAGATTTTCTTCTTCTTTTTTTTTAATATATAGCAGCTCTTTAGTGAATCTGACATGGAAAAGGTCAAATATTTTCAGGTTGCTCTATTTAGCTTGTGAACTTTACAAGTTTAAGCTTGCTTAATTATTTTTCTATAAATCTCTTATTGAAATTGATATGACTTAGAGAGAGAGAAATATGGCTTGTCATAGTGTACTTTAGCCCGGGAAATGATAGTAAGGAAAAAAAAAATGCAATCTCTGATATATATGAATTAATTAAGAAAAATACTTTGTTTAAAGGTTTCAGTACTACCTTAGATAGTATCATAGAATCATAGAATTACTCAGGTTGGAAGGCATCTCAAGGATCATCAAGTCCATCTGCAACCTAACTATAGTACCCTAACTCTAGCAATCCTCTGCTAAATCATATCTCCGAGCACCACATCCAAACAGCTCTTAAACACATCCAGGGATGATGACTCAACCACCTCCCTGGGGAGCCTATTCCAGTGTTTAACCACCCTGTGTACAGAAAAATCTGTACATTTTCTGCTTTTGTATTTATCTAGAGACATAAGGTTTTATGGAATGTATTTCAAGGTAAACTATATAAAAAAAAATAAAGAACTTAGCAAAATAAAACTCCACATAAGCCTGAATAAATGGTCTTCATGATGACAACATTAACTGAGATCAGGAACAGAATTATAAACAAAGAACGGAAACACAACATGCATTGCACATAAATGTGTCTAGGAAGACAATATTTTATCTGTTCAGAACTCTTCTGTATAAATGAAATATTCTTTCTCTCGACTTCCTATTATTTATGTCTTATTTGGCATAGATATTTTCTGCTAGTGGCTAAATGTAGTTTGCTGTGAGGCAGAAATTGTTAAGCTCAGCAATGTCTTAGAAGGGAGACATCATCAGCAATAAAGAAACCAAATTATATTTTCCCTTTGAAGTTTGTTGCTATCAAGAAATCACAGGTTGCAAGGAAGAAAATAAGCTGGGCTAGTATTTGTGTTAAATATCAATTTTGTCGTAAATTATGGCATAAGCTTGGAGTATGAGTCTTGAGCACAGTATGACTTTCTAAAGCAATACTCTCTTGGTTTCTCTCATAGATTGTGTTCTTGAATTTTACTTATTAACATTTTGATACAAAGCTGATGTCTTATATACCTAAGACTTCCCAGAAAATATTATCATCAAGAGTTGCTCTTTGATTTCATTTTGCTTCTCTGCTTATTGAATATACTCTGTGTTTCTTTGTGCAACTGAGATGGAGGCTCTACCCTACCTTAAGGTCTTCGTAGACTGTGCTGCAGAATATTCTGATGAATAAAGAATTTTCCTAGAAATGAAGGCAACATAAAGCTTTTAAATAACTTTTCATGTATGGGCTTAAAATTTTAGAACATCTGTTCCTGTATTTCAGCTTCCGGAGACCGTTTCAGTCTGAAATGTAAGACCTGATAGCCTTGGTTGGCAACTAATACTCTCCTGAATTTAAATTCCAATTGTGTTTTCCACTCCATTGTAGATTCAGGAGGTAGTCTGAAGAATGCTTGAAGTTCCTTTACATTAAGCAGTCACTCCTTTCTGGTAACCAGCATGTTTGTCTGTACCGCCTGTCTTGCACTTTGTGGTATGAATCAGTAAATTCACATGATGTGTCACAGGTATATATTTCAAAAAAATATTCCTATTCATGTCTCTCTATTCTTTTTTCCTAATTTTGAAGCATGCTCTTGATTTCCCCAAATTCTGCGAGGTTGCAAATTTTAATCAGGAAAAGAATTTGCTGTCATTTTTGAACATTAGCTATCACATCTGGGGTTACTGCACCTGTACAAAAATCGTTCAGCAATTTCACTTTTGCTTTCTCTTGTAGAAGTGACTTGGCAGCCACCTCATTTTTAGATTTTCTTCTGAAAAAAAATTCTCACTTGTTTGACATTCCTCTCTTCTTATGCTGCTTGATATCAATAAAATACATTTGTAGTCAGCTCCAGGGTTCTTTGCACTCCTCTGTGTTTCATCTTACTATGGATTCCTTGTCAATCTGCAAAGACTGGAAGGAGTCATTAGCTATTTAATAACTTCCTTTCTTTTCTGAATTTTTCAGCATCAAATTCATATGCTAGGGAAAAGCTCTGGTTATGCTTTCATGTACTGTTGAGTAGCATGTCTCTTTTGTCTTCTAATCATGATTTGGCTGACATCCACATGCTGAATTGCAAGCTACCTATCCTGTTTCCTTATCAGATCATCGTAAATCTTTTCTTTCAGTAACATGAAAACCTTAAACTTCTGGTCTTCAGGAAGATAAACTTGAATTTGACACATTTAGCATCTTGTTTTATCATGAAGCTTGCTGTTGTAGTCTGAGCTGCCAATTATGCTTTAGGATTATCCTCTGCTAGTTTGATATCCACTTTCTGTGGCTTGCTTCAGATCTGCATTTATCTTCTTGAGAGTGCCAGCTTCTCACAAGTGCAGTTGTCTCTGTTACTATGAGCTAGGCAAATTTGTAACATTATCTTGAAAAACAGATTCCTGTTATTATTATTTAGATCAAATGCTGACTTACTGACAAGCTGGAAGAGGAAACAGTGAAGGACCAGAATGACTGGAAAGGTTTCATGATGTGGTGCAGTACATAAACGTAGAAAAAAACTTTTGTTAGGAAATTTTGTTTCATATAATTCAAGAGATGAAAACTATATTCATCTAGGAAGCAGAGAGAATCTAGGAGAACCACAGTGTCAAAAAGTATTGTAGGCATTATTTAAACAAAAGATGAAGGAGACTGTATATCTAATGAAATGGCCAGATCCAAATATTTTTTCCTATGCTTTCTTACAGCTGTTCTTAGAAAGTTATAAATCAGTTTTCCCTAAAGCTTCTACCTAAATTCCATTTGGTCTTGGATTTTTTTTAATTTGGAAATACGAAATCTTAATATCTCACAATTGCCCACAGGAAAAGCTTTCCAGCTGGTATGGCATGCAAATCTTATGAATGTATCTAAGAATTGTAAGTTTTAGTTCAGAGGTCATAATACTAAGATGTAACTGAAGATCTAAGCAAGTACAAAAGAAAATTCTGCCTGGGAGAGTATATCGTTTACTACTAATAGTATAGCCAATTCAGACAATATACTTCCTACCTATACAAGTGCTTTACCCTAGAAAGACAGTAAAAGAAGCTGACTGTAAACCCACTTAAATAAAGAAGGAAGTTTTGTCCTGTGTCCAGGACTACACAGTGTTTCTGGCTCTGGTCAGCATTTTCATCAGTGGCACGAATAATGGAAGAAAAAATATTTTTATTACATTTGCAGACAACAAATTGTTGGCGATAAGAGACAAGGAGAATGTGATTCAGTAAAGACAGTTAAAGAGCTCTAAATTTAACCAAGAATTATCAGCTTCATAAGCACAAGATAGAAAACAACTGGTTGCTGAGAAGGATCCTAAGGCAGTAGTGGATCATAGCTAGATCACAGCATCACAGCATGTAACAAAGAAGGCAATTCAAATGCTGGACTGCATTAAGAGCCTTTGTAAGACATACAAAAAATTTCTGCTGAATTTAGGATTAACACCACATTAGCAGAACTGTCTCCAGTTATAGAACTATACTTTAAGAAAGGTATAGATCAGTTTGAAAAAGAACACAGAATAGTCAGAGCCTAGAAAATATAATGGTTGAGGAAAGATGTAAATATTGCAGTTATTTGGTCTAGAGAAGAGAATGTTGATGGGAGACATGATTACACTCTTCAAATATTTAAAAGCTACCACACAGTTGAAGGTAGTTTATCAGTAGTGGGTAGTGTAAGAAATAGTTGGCTTAAAGCACAGCAAGGAGATCTAGGCTAGACATTAGGAAAAACTTTGTAAAGACAGTGAAATACCAAGATAGATTGCCTAAAAATGTTGTGTAATACTTGTCTACATTGTTAAGGGCTATTAAGGATTGGTTAAACAGGTATCTGCCAGGAATATTTTAACTAAGCTCTTAAAAGTGAAGAACACATGTAGTTGGAGAGGTTTATATTGAAACAAAGGTGTACTGATGGTGCTGAAATCATCCTGGTTCCAGAAACAGGTGTCAGGTACTCCGCCAGTGTAACCTATTACAGTGCAATTAATCTTTTGTGATGATTAACAGAGACTTAGAATATGATTGAGTACCGCTGTGATTCATGCAGCCATATGCATCTTGTGCCAGACAATGCATATCCTGCCTATTGCCCTGCTACAGCTAGTGAACTCTTTAATGACCTTGGGGATACTATTGAGGATAGCCAGATGTTTTGGACCTATTCCTGGACATTCAATTTCTACAGGATGATGTAATCCTGCCTGGAATACTTCTCTCTCTGACACAGAATTGTGACCAGTACCTGGGTTAGAAGGTGAAACATTGCTGCCTATACAACCCTGCCTTTTATCAGAAGTTTTGTCAAGAATGTCTTGATTGCCCAGTTTCCCTTTGTACGAGTAACCAAAGTGTTAACTCGGGGTCTAAGCATCACCCATGTCCTCAACATAAAACACATTGAAATTCTCTTCAGATTGTGAAGAGCAGAAACTTGGGGTTGCTTAATTTGGTTGACTTTAGTTTAATATGAACTGTAGAGATGTAGTTACACAGATTGAAACAGAGAGCATTACGGAGAGAGAAAACATGTCTGAAATAGTTATAAAGTGGCTGTAAGATCATCTGGGCAGTCAGAACAGATGCCAGCATCCTAACACCAACATCCCCAAGCTTCACTGATGCAAATATCAACTAAGACATATCCACTAATGAGGTGACTCCACATCAGCAAGACAGGGTAGGTGTAATTCTAAATTTTTGTTCATTACATTGTGTAGAAAGAATCCATAAAGCTATCACTAGCACCAACAAATAAGATTTATGGAGAGTGGAATGTTATATGGGCTGCTCCCATTTTATAGTGGTGCTTACAGCATAACTGACTGAGTTCTTAAAATAGGGAATAGTATTGAAAATCAGAAGGTTTTGTATTTTATTCTACAAGACACCCCAAAACCACAAAATTTACTTTGTGTGAAAATTTACTTTGGGTAAGAAGCTATGCTTTTAAGGAGAGAGAAAGAGTATGAAACCTAAATAATGAGAAAAATGTTAGGTAAATGAGAAAGTATAACAATTTAAAATGCTTTTTTTTTTTTTAAATATAATTAATGAAAAATGTGATAGCATACTGATGAATGGCTGAGCAAAAGACAATAGGAAGGCTTTTAAACATGAATTTCACAGAATCACAGAATCACAGAACCGTAGGGGTTGGAAGGGACCTCCAGAGATCATCGAGTCCAACCCCCCTGCCAAAGCAGGTTCCCTACACCAGGTAGGGACAAGTAGGCATCCAGGCAGGTCTTGAACATCTCCAGAGAAGGAGACTCCACCACCTCCCTGGGCAGCCTGTTCCAGTGCTCCGTCACCTCACTGTAAAGAAGTTCTTGCGCATGTTTGTGCGGAACTTCCTATGCTGCAGTTTCTGGCCGTTTCCCCTTGTCCTGTCTCCACTCACCTCCGAAAAGAGTCCGGCCTCGCCATTCTGCCCCCCACACCTTAGATATTTATAGACCTGGATCAGGTCTCCTCTCAGTCTTCTTTTCTCAAGGCTGAACAGACCCAGTTCACTCAGCCTTTCTTCATAGGAGAGATGCTCCAGGCCCTTCACCATCTTCGTGGCCCTCCGCTGGACTCTTTCCAAGAGATCCCTGTCTGTTTTGTACTGGGGAGCCCAGAACTGGATGCAGTACTCCAGATGAGACCTTACCAGGGCAAAGTGGAGGGGGAGGATCACCTCCCTCGACCTGCTGGCCACGCTCTTTTTAATGCATCCCAGGATGCCATTGGCCTTTTTGGCCACAAGGGCACACTGCTGGCTCATGGCCAACCTGTTGTCCACCAGGACACCCAGGTCCCTCTCTGCAGAGCTCCCCTCCAGCAGCTCATCCCCCAACCTGTACCGCTGCATGCAATTATTCCTCCCCAGATGCAAGACTCTACACTTGCTTTTGTTAAACCTCATCCGGTTTTTTTCTGCCCAGCTCTCCAGCCTATCCAGGTCTTGCTGAATGGCAACACAGCCTTCAGGCGTGTCAGCCAATCCTCCCAACTTCGTATCATCAGCAAATTTGCTGAGGGTGGCCATTATCCCCTCATCAAGGTCATTGATGAAGATGTTGAACAAGACCGGACCCAGCACAGACCCCTGAGGAACACCGCTAGTTATAGGCCTCCAACCGGACTCTGCACCACCAACAACGACCCTCTGTGCTCTGCCAGTCAGCCAGTTCTCAACCCACCTCACTGTCCACTCATCTATCCCACACTTCCTCAGCTTTGTTATAAGGACGTCATGGGGGACAGTATCAAATGCCTTGCTGAAATCAAGGTAGACTACATCCACTGCTCTCCCCCTATCCACCCAGCCAGAGACAACATCATAGAAGGCTACCAGGTTGGTCAAGCATGACCTCCCCCTTGTGAACCCATGCTGACTACTCCTGATAACCTCCTCTTCTTCCAGTTGTGTGGAGATGACATCCAGTATTTCAGATGTGGAATGGAAAAACCTCAGGGTTTACAGTGAAATGTAGGTGAATAGGAAGTAGATGTTGTACTAAGAGGCATGGTTTAGTGAATGATCGGATAAGATGAACATGCAGTTCTTTTCCAACCTTGGTCATTCTGTGATTCTACGACTCCATGTGTCCTGTGGGCTGCTCATTTGTTCTTTTAGGATGTAACATACAATATTTCTGGCATGAAAGATCTCATCAATGGCTCTGAATCTCTATTTTCCTAAGATTAAATATTCTCAAATTAGTAGGCTCCCATAGACTACGTATGTAACAGCATTAATAGTGTTAGCTAATAAAGAATTTTTATCATACAAGTTGTTTTTTTTCTCCAGAGAAATATTTAAAAGTCAAAATAAACATTGTAAGATAATATTTAAACTCAGCCAAATATTTATGACTAAAATTCAGATTTTTATTCAAATTAATTCCAGCTTAGTTTATTGACTTATAAAAGCTCAACTGTTCCTTTTTTTCTTTTCCTTTGTTCTTCTTTCTAGTTTCAGATACTGTGTTTGTCCTGCTGTTTAGTTAGTACATCCTGTTCTTTGTTGCCTGCTGTCTGTGACAATTCCTCTCCATACCACAAATTGCTATTGTCTTATTCCTGCTAAGATATCTTGCTTCTTCTAGATATTTCTCTGGCCAATTCTTGTTGCATACGTACAGGACAATTTAAAGTGTTAATAAATAACAGTGCCGTTTTTGTCCAATGGTTTTAGATTTGTTCAAAAACTTGTTATTTCCAATGAGTTGTTGGTTAAATCTCAAATAAGGACAAGCTCTTGCAGAACTGAAAAAAAAAGTGCTATCATACTGTAAACAGTGCTTTATCACTGTTTTCTCTGGCAAAGTTTTCCTTACAAAGTGTAACTCACTTTGGCCATCTGTGCTCATGTAAGTGAAACTGAGAAATTCCTCTTTTTGATTTGGATTCCAGGCTTCCCAACATATTTTTTTTCAGACATCATAAACATTGACTACTTATTTACTTAAGCTATTAAATTATTTTCTGATTTTTAAACTTATTTATGCTTTCATTGATTTTTTCCTAAAAATTAGTACCAAGAAGAACTCTAAAGTTTCCAAAATTTATTTATTTTTTATAATTTACCCAAATACACTACTGTCTATGGGAAAACTTCTGTAAGCATTGAGTGAAAACTGATGAAATTAATCTTACATCATTGGTGGCAAAATAATTGAGCTCTATAAAAGTGATATATGCAAGTCAAAGATGAAATTCTAGAATCATAGAATCAAAATCATAGAATCACGAAGTTGGAACACAAGATCATCTAGTCCAACCATCCTCCCATCACCATTGCCACCACAAGCCACTAAACCGTATCTCCTAGCTCCTCATGCCTCTTGAACACTGCCAGGGATGGCGACTTCACCACCTCCCTGAGCAGGCTATGATGATCATTCTAGATGATCACTGAACTGTAAGTCAGGTTACAGAAGGAAGGGAAACCTTGTTTTCAGAGAAACAAACAAATACACACATACAAACAAAAACCAAACAAAAACATAGCCCTCTTTCCAAAAGAAAGAACCAGTGATCAATACAAATTTTGTTCAGCATCCTTCAGCGAGGCACCTGGGAGGCTTCTGTGTGCACTGCTGACACCAATCTGTTTTTCTCACAGTGCTGCTGTCTTCAGTTATAGGGGTAGCACTCTGTGATCAATGTCTGATGCTGTAGAGAAAGGTAAACCTATCTGATCAAAATTCTCATCTTATGCAACTACTTCTAACTCTCTGAACCAAAGGATTAAGTAGTGTCATTGGGCTATAAAGCCACAAATTCTGAGGTGGGAAAGGGCCATCTTAACCAGCTGTCTCAACTCTGTCTTCACCTGTTGCAGGCAGAAAACAAATCATGCCCATGGGACTCAAGAGCAGCCCCGCACCCAGCCACTGAACCACCCTCCCTGTGATGCATGTGGGGCTGTGGGAGGCACCCACAGCGTTCCTGAGTGAGATACAGGCAGCAGCAGACATGCAAATGCAACTGCAGCACCCACATCTTCACAGGAGGGTTTGGTGGTTAATGTCATATAGCTGATGTTGATCTAAAATATACATTGATGACTGATGTGTCATTAACAAATCAACAAACTGCTTCTATTCTGGTTTGTTTGAACAAGGTGAGCTGAGCAGTTTTCCCTGTGGTAGTCCTATGCATCTAATTTCTTTGTGTCATTGGTTTCCTCTCTGAAAGGAAGGTATCCTCTTGCATAGCTCACATGGTATGTTCCCCAAACATACTAATGCTTTTTGTTCATTTGTACTGAACACATCTAGTTGAATTCTAACAATTTCAGAAAATAATCCGTTTGCTTAGTGTCACTACATTTTTATTCATTATTATTTTTATTATTTATTTTTATTCATTGTTATGTATATATTTGTTATGTATTTGATAAGATAAAAATGCTAGCACTGGTTCAGAAACTTTTCTTATTAGTAATTTTTCATTCATATATGAGTCCTATAAACTATATGTTGAGCTCTGTCAACAGCTTCTGAGTTATTTGATTTTTGATAGTGTAAAATAAAATATTGAAAATGTCATATAGTAATAAGTGATGTACTTAAAAAGTAAAATTCAGAATGCACTACCTTCCAAATATATAATGTCAGCACCATTCCTGTTGGAAACTAGATTTGAATTGCTGTCAGTACAGACCTCACATTTATTTCGTACAAAACTTTTGCCTGTGAACAATGTAGACTTATTTAAATTCCAGGTTTTATCTTTATTTTCACTTACTATGAATGTCTTCACACTTCCTTGCTTTAGCTTCTTTATAAGTCAGGGTAACTAATTTGTACTTCACAGGATTATTCATTTTATCCTGTTTAAAAGCTGGAACCATATTTATAGTTCTCCAATGATTTGGAATTTCTTCACTTTCCCAGGACTTGTTAAATATCATGAGCTGATCTGAAAGCTCCCAGTTGGCTTTCTTAGGGCACTTGGGTTTCAGTTATCTTTGCCTGTTGATTTAAAAATATCTAATTTCAACAGATGTTCATTTATGTCTTTTGTTGCTGCACATGGTAAATTTGCTATTACAGCAGCAGCAGCATCTGGGATACATACATCCTCATGCTTCTCTCCAGATACAGCACATAAATATCTCTTGGCCATTTCTGCACTGCATTTCATGTTTTTGCCAGATCCATCTGCATCTATGTGTACCTGTAATCCATTCCTCTCAATATTAGCTTTCCTTCCTTTCAGCAGGGGTTCAGTGTCTCCTTTTTACTAGGTTGGCCTCCAACCCAGAATAACCTGTTTTTCATGTCCTTAGAACTATGGTTTATGGGATATGAATAGTTCTTGGCTTTTATTAAAATACTCCACATTAAGCACATTTGCTTCACCGGTTATCATCAATTACTTCAAATTCAGTAAAATGGCTTCAGTGTTCACATACGCTAATAGATAGATGTTATGCTTTGTTCCTGTAATTGAAATCTAACACGTTTAAGGTCGCCAACATAATTTTTTTAGGTAAGTCGTTGCTGTGTCTCTGCCAGCAGGAATTGTATCTAAACACCAAGTTATGTCATGCTATCTGCTCTTGTCTACTCAACATGTCCAGCAAAGACCCCTTGAGTTGAAGTCACTCTTGGCAACAACTGATTTCTTCCTACTCTATCTCAGCAGTGGTTTAAGAAGTTGCATGTAAGATTAAGCCTGTAACAAAAAATGCCTTCCTTAGTTTCGTTAACCAGAACTGCACTCCATAAAATTTCATAGCACAGTATTTGGAGTTCTCTGTGGCTGCAGTGTCTTTCTTTGACATGAAATGTTACTTCCTCTCTCCCATTCCTCTTCCAGCTCTTTTTGCCATCCTTTTTTTTCTAAGAGAATTCTTTTCATGCAATAGGATTCAACTTGTCAGTTTGCAGTTCTACCTGCTCTTCTTAAATAAGGGCATCTTTATGCCATTCCTCGTAGTGACTGCCTGTACTCCTAGAATTGCTACACAGATGATGAAGAAGGATGCCTTCCATCTGTCCTTAGGGTAATACAAGGTCACCGATTTAAGCACATAGCTTAGCGCATATTCTGTAATGGCAATTTTATTATACTGCTCTTTTTAGGTAACTATAAAGTCTTTCTAACTTTTGCTGTAAAGAAAACCATCATCAGATTTGTACAGTGATCTCTGTATGACAAATGATACTCTTCTCTCTTCCTCTCATAGAACAAGTTCTCATTTGTAGTAGATATTGATTTTTTTTTCCTCTGTTACTCAAGAAACAGAAGGAATTTCTGAGAACATGAGAAGGCTAATCCATCAATTTCCTACCCAGATTCTAGTCCAAGAGGTGGAAGGGCTCATTTTCAAATTTGGAAGATGACTTGGTTGGTGTGAAATAGATGATACAAAAAGTTTACCATAGAGAGCTCCTTAACAGGCAGGGTTGTACAAGATCACTTTTCGTATCAGAGTAAGTAGGAATAATAAAAAAAACTTGGTTGAGTATAAAACTTACATAAGGCTATTAGTTTTGCACAATATTAATGACCCCTGCAGTTCGGCAGGTTCATTGGACATGTAGACACAAGAAACTAACATTTATCACCCCAAGTAATGAATTTGGAACTTTTTTAAAGCTTTGAAGTGCTTACCATTACATAACAAATGTAAAGATAGTAAAATTTTGGCTCTTTATAGCCAGGAATTAACGCTATCTATATGTAACATGAAGACCACAAAATAAATCTACACTCAGGCATCTATCTACAGCCTATTAGCAGAAATACACTGTCTGTTTCTTATTTGAAACTAGTTTGATTTGACTTTACAAATTACTTCTCAGAAATGTGTTTTTCTGTGTAAAGGATGAAAATTAGAAGAGAGAGAGAAAAGGTGCAATGTCACGAGGCCTGCATAATGATTTTAGTAACCTGTCTTCACTCTTTCAGGATGGACGTTTTGACATAATCACGGAGGCAAATTGCATTCACTATCTGGCTCGATTTTGCAGAGTAAGTTGTCCATAAAGAAGAAATAGCTGGAGTACTGCAAATGGAAGTCTGGTATTAATGCTATATGATGTGTCATTTGTCCAATTTCATTTTTGATACAGATAGTGCAGATACATGAAATAAGCATGTAAAATTCATGCAAAGAAAATTAGAAAATAGAAAGCAACTTGATTTATATTCTGTGACATTTATAACCTCTTTGGGGAATGATTTTTCACCTCAGTTGTAGGAAGTTTTCTGCTAAGCTAAGATTTTTTTCTTGCTTTTCCATATCAAATTACAACTTTTTATTCTCAAGAGAACTAAAAACAGCTTCTTAAAAATGAATAGGCCAAGTATCATTTAGAGCATTGGTGTCTAACATTCTGATTTGCCTGGACTGTGCTGAGCAAAGAGGAACTGTTCTGGGCTATGTGTAAAATGCACTATATGTACTTAATGTAAATAATGAATAAAACTTTTTTTTTTTTTTTTTTTTTTTTTTTTACATTTTTCTATTAAAACGTAAAAAATAAATAGCAAACAAACCACAACATTTGTAGGATATTTCACCTTGTTTTTGTGAATGCATCAGTGTCTTTGGTAGAAGTTGCAATTTTTAGTGAGTTCTCAAGGTGTTTATCAAATAATCATAGAATCACAAGGTTGGAAACAACTTATAAGATCATCAAGTCCAACCGTCTCCTCATCAACATTGCCACCACAAGCACTAAACCATATCATGCAGCTCCTCATCCAGACGCCTCTTGAACACTGCCAGGGACGGTGACTCTACCACCTCCCTGGGCAGCCATTCCAGTGCCTGACCACTCTCTGAGAGAAAAAGTTCTTCCTTATGTCCAACCTAAACCTCCTCTGATACAACTTGTGGCCATTGCCCTGTGTCCTGCTCGTTGCCTGGGAGAAGAGGCCAAATCCCTCTTCACCACAACCTCCCTTCAGGAAGTTGTAGAGTGCAATGAGGTCTCCCCTGAGCCTCCTCTTCTCCAGACTGAACAATCCCAGCTCTCTCAGCCGCTCCTCATAAGACTTGTGCTCCAGACCCCTCACCAGTTTTGTTGCCCTTCTCTGGATATGCTCCAGGACCTCAACATCTTTCCTGTAGAGAGGGGCCCAAAACTATTACTATTATTGTAGATTTTTGATGAAATTTCCTTGAAATTTCCTTCATCCTTAAAAAGTTGTTCACAAATGTACATACTGCCAGAAAGTGATTATGCAAATAAGACATGATTATGAAGCAAGGGATATTTTTCTCTGGTATGACAAGTCTTATAAAAGTCTGGTAAAGAAACACCATCAATTTTCTCTTTGAGTTGAATACCTGACTGCAACTCTATACATTCCATTTGAAAACTTGCAGGCAATTATATTTATGTAGACTGGAAATTGAAACTTAAATATACCTAAAAATTGATTATTTTCACTCTGAAGACACACATTTAACTCATTTGAATGGGGAGTCAAGTCCTCCAAATCTGTGTGCCATTCTTCATCTTCAATTTATGGCTAAATTTTTTCTTTTGTTTCCATAAAATGACTTGATTTCATTTTGCAAATCATAAAATCTTTACAATATTTTTCCCTGACTGAGACGCCTTATTTCAGAAAAGTGATGTCTGCATAATCAGCATCCATATCAAAGAGCTCCCAGAATTGCTGATGATTCAGTTCCTTGGACTTAACAAAATTCACAGTTTTGATGACAATGTGCACGTTATCAATTTTTAAAGCTTTTGTTCATAAATTTTCTTGATATATGATGCAGATGTTTCATAAACGTGAGTTGCTGCCAGCCACTGCATGTCAACTGTACACTAAATATTTTTCTTTTGGAAACGTGATATGAACAGTATTTCCTTCCAATCTGATTTGCTTCGTTTACAAAATTTGCAATTATGTCACTTCATCAAATGAGTTGGCTCCAAAACATTTACATTTGGTAAAAATGTCAGTAAGATTTAGAGTGGGAATCACTTCCACTTGCTCAGATAGCTGTTCTTGTTGCTTTATTTATTTATTTATTTATTTATTTATTTATTCATTCATTCATTCATTCATTCATTCATTCACTTGCAGTTGCTGAGGACTTCTATTTGTTTTGGTTACAAAGCTAGCTTATGGAACCAAAAAGGTTAAACTAGCAAAAGTAGTATTTCACTCAAAATTTTACAATCATTCTAGAAAATAGCAGTGAATTTTGCATTTAATGCTTTAGAAAAATTTAAAGAGCTGTCTCTCTTCATGGATGAGTTCAAAATTGTCTTAACATCACTTTTTAAAATTTGCATTTTTCTGTGGATCACCTTTTTGCGATCTCTCATCTGAACTTTTAATTTGACTTTGTGTGGTCTATCATATTCTTGCAGAAAAACTTTCTCATTTCCAAAGACATGGAGGTAGAGGATATTAGCTTAAATGTTTGAACTGAGAAATCCTTGGCTTAATGCTTGATCCAGCAAAACACTTCAAACTATGATTAGTTTTAAATACCACTAATTTTTATGTGATCAAACATGTGATAGAATGTACACATGCCTTTCTGTGCTTCCCTTGAGTGTCAGTGTCTGAGAAGGGCGTTGGTGGCAGTGAGAGCAACATGAGTGGAGCTGTGCTCTTCTGCTCATAGGTATCTGTATGCCAGGACTTATCAGGTGTCTGGAGGGGTCCTCGGTGAAGAATGAAAATGGGGAACACCAATTTTAACTCAGTGATGAACACTTAGTTGTGTGCACTTTTGAAGGTCAGTTGATGATTTTGGTTTGTTAATCCTGGCAGGAAGACAAGATCAAAAGCCTAGTCTAGTGCACAGAGCCTGTATATGGAAACCTCAAGTAGTGTATGAGTTCAATTTACTTTACTAGCAAAGGTTTTATTAGGACTACTTCACCTTTGCAGCCATTATCATTTCCTAAATGACTTCTGTTACCATGAAGTAGTGGATAAAATTAGCCCTGCTGTTAGAAGGCAGACTTAAGTTTATAAGAATTTAGCTGAACTTTATATCTCTTATGGATCATCTCTCCTCCCAAGGAAAGATTAATACCATTACATCAGAAAAGAAGTACTTTAAGTATACACATCTGAAACTGCAAACTAAAATTCAAATGCTACTGTTCTAGTGTAAAAAGGCAGTGGTGTACCAAATCTGAGATTCAGTATCTCTTCAGATTCTCAAGGATAAATTCCCCAACATGCACTTTCCACCTGGAGATCTCTCTTGCATTGCCTTGCCTTACCTTTGTCTTGTCTTCCTTTTTCTTAGTAACTAATTCCATTTCAAATGAAGACATACCTGAAGTTAATGAAGAAAAAGAGTGACTCTTTCTGAGGTAATGCAGCCAATTGCACAGGGCTCAATCCGCTGCCTGTTCTATCCCTGCCCTTTTTTTCTCTTTCTATTCACACTTGCTAGAGAACAAATTACAATTTTACAAAACAAATGTACTGTGGAGACTGTTTTTTTTTTTAGTGAGCTCCTGAGGCTTACTGTAACATCTATAATAGTAGATAGTTTAATGTGGCAACTGTTCAGTAAAGACAAGAAAAAAAAGAAATTGCATTTAGGTCACATTCCTAATTTCTGAGAAAATACCGATGAGTAGAAGAAGGAAAAGAAATAGACTTATGTCTGGAAAAAACAAACATACGTAAGTAAGTCCCTTAGCATGAAAAAAAGAACTGTGTAACAGACATAGCTGAGGTTAAGAATAGACATGTTACATCATCTTTTGCACAATGCAGTAGTGGGAAAAGGGAGGAAATGAGACCTTGGGAGAGAAGTAAATAAATTACTGCCAGATTTTAGACAAAAATGACTAGACTGGATGCTTCTTAGGAAAAATCTGTATTGTGTTTTCTGTTAGGTACAGGTGAGGAAAAAATGAAAAGAACTACTCCAAGACAAAGAAAAGAGTGATTTGGGCTACTGATGGCATGGAAGAAATTGTCATAGGATATGATTTTTAGGGAACAGTCATTTTGGTTTTTTTCATTTAGAGATCCTATAGCTGCTTCTGGAATGTTTGCCATGGTGGCAAGCTGTGCTGATGTCTTTCAAACTCCATTCTTCCTAAGCATAAAAGGGAAATATATACAATAGTGAACAGATTTGATCCCTACATTAGACTTAATCCAAGATTGCAATCAAAGTAGTCAAGAGAAGATTCTCATGAGTGTACCTGGGACCACGTTTCTGGCACTTTGTCTATAGCACAGCCTCTGTGAACTCTTCTCAGCAGTAGCAACATCCTATTGTTGGAGAAAAGAAGCATTCAAAGGGAGTGACGTCACCAGTTCAGGAGTGCAGAGGATTTCCTAATAAAGGCAGTTCATATGCTAGAAGAACACTAGGTTTCTTAGCATGAAACAAAAAGTTCATGAGCTCTTTCTTTCTTTCACTGGTGGTCTTAGTCACTGATAATCCAAAAATCGATACTTAACCTTATAAATTATGGTAGACAAATCAGAGCTGCATGGCCTATCAGCATCAAAAGAAGTGTAACTAGCAGGTTGAGGGAGTTGATTCTCCTCACTCTTGTGAGATCCGACTCACAAGTATTGTGACACTGTATTAAGTTCTGGGGCTCCCAACATAGGAAAGACATGGACATTGTTGTAGTGGGTGCAGAAGAGGGCCATGAAAATGATCAGAGTGCTAAGCACCTCTCCTATGAACACAGGCTGTGAGAGCTGTGTTTGTTCAATCTGAAGAAGACTGTGGGGAGACAAAATTATAACAAGCTTCTGGTACTTAAAAGGGGCCTACAGGAAATCTGGAGAGGGATGCATTATCAGGGAGTGTAGTGATAAGGCAAGGGTTAATGGCTTCAAACTGAAAGAGATTTAGATTAGATATAAGGAAGAAATTATTTTCCTATGAGAGCAATGAGGCACAATTATAACAAGTTATCTAGAAAAGTTGTGGATGCCCCATACTTGCAAGTGTTAAAGCCAAGCTGGATGGAGCTTCCAACCCAAGCCCTTCTATGGGTTCATTATCTGAATTTCAGGGTAGGATTATGTAGACAGATTTATTTTGTGCTTCCATTTCTAGCCTGAGCAGAGAAATGGATAGAAGGAGAAAAAAAAATTGCTTGGCATTTCTTAGTTCAGCTGGAAGAAAAGCAACATCCCAGCTCTAAAAGTATAGACTGAAAATCTGAAAGCAATTTAAACTGTTTGGATAAATGTTTGGAAAAATAAACAGAGTATATAGTTACATGGGAAATATGCTGGATACTAAAAGATTAAGTTAGAAGCAGGTGTCAGACAAAAATTGTTAAAGCTATAGCCTAGGGATAGAGATGAACTGTGGATGTTAAGATACGTCTACTGAAACCAACCGTTAGTTTAACTCCGGAGCTCTGTATCAATGCATGGGAGAAGCTGGGATATACTTACTGGGACCTATCTATATCTCTATATTCTCTGTCAAGAGATGAAAATGTATTCTGGAATAATGTGGAATATAGTATTTTTCATTGCTCTGTATTTTTAGTAATTATACTAATTCCTGAATTGTTATTTAAAATTCTTCAGCATACAGTATTATTGGTTTTGTTTTGCTTTTTTCAAAGAAGCAAGCAGATTCAAGAAAGTGTCCATTGTAGAAAGGGACATAGCTCCTGATTACTCAGTCATCTGGAGCCTATGTATAGGAGAATTTGTGTGCTATTAACAGACAAAGGAGCAGATTGGAAGAGATTTGCATTCACATTTGCACATGTAATCAAAAGTAAGCTAGTGATGCTCTAAGATGTTCTCCCTTTGTAAGAAGGCTCATGTTGTTTATGTCATATCCTCCTTTTGGGAAGCAGCTCTTAGATTATAATAGTAATTCACAATAGACACTGAATCTAATAAGACCTATGGAAAGACACTCTGAGTCAGAAAACCTTTTTGCCTCAACCAAAACCACCTGTTTCAGGGCAACATCGGTCCTTTGCTGTCCTCCAGGAGATGAAGTAATGGCTTTCTTCTTTCCAGTGACTTCCTCCTCCTGCTGGCTTCCCTTCACAAACTTACTGAAGTGCTTGGGAGATATTAGGCAAGTTCTCACTCACAGAGAGTTGGCAGACAGCACTGCACACATGTGCAACAGGAATAAGTTAAGGATGATTGAGTAAAATTAACTGACGTTCTTCAACTTTTGCTGTTCAAATTTGCAACTATAGCACTTTTTTGAAGAATGTTATTAATTTCCTATTTTATGTAAAGTGAAAAATTATGCAGTGCTTAATTTTATCCAAAATTAAACTAGAAGTTTGTTTTTATAGTACAGTTGACAACACACAACACAATAGGAACAGACAACAGAAATTAATGCTCTTTTATATATATTTTAAAGGAGAAGAAAATGATATTTATGCTTTGATTTAGTTCTTATTAATTCAGAAGACACAATTTAAAAGGTTGCTTCACATTACAATTTTAGATGATCATTTCCTGATTTCAGATATCTTACCTATCTCAGCCCTCCAAGGTAAAGCAGTTTTTTAACACAACAACACTACAACAACATAGAAAGCAGCCATCTAAACACACAAAAAAAGAAACCCAGAGCTACAGGGGATTAAATTGTCAGAAATGTAAGTATAAATGTAAGTAAAATCTGCTCTGCTTGCTATTTTAGTCCAATCAGACACTATCTCAATCTGCTCATAAAAAAGAAAAATTGAAACAGACATCAGAAAGTCACATACTTTACAGGTGCTCTGCCTGGAATAGCCTAACCAAACCAGGGTCACTATGGTTGAACTCTAAATCTGCTTAAGGATGAGTTCCAAAGAGAATTGGCATATTATTGCAGCCTTCATTGTTTCCATTATTAACACTGTTTTATAGGGTTTAAAATCCTGCAATTTAAAATGTCATATCTCAACCAAAACTCAGTGTGGTGATATTGTTGCCATAAGTCCTCTCAGAAAGATTTTTTTTAGCTTTAATTTTGAGTTTGGCAAATATAAAAAAAGAAATAACATCATTTGGCTTGTAATTACCAGACAGTCCCACAGAAATCTACTTTCCCAGCAGAGCAATCCAAAGCCTTTCAGCACTGGAAGCAAAACTTAAATTCTGCCACCATGCTTGGATTGAGAAGCTCCTGTTTTGGGAATGGGGCAGATGGATAAGTGTTGGAAATGAAATGGGAGATTGGAAGTGAAATCAAATATTGCTGCTGTTCTTACATTATCATGTACATTCCAGAATATCTCTTGGCAGTTGCTGCTGCAGACAGCAACCTTTCCAGGCTTCTAGCATTGGCAAAAAGTCTCCAATTAATCCATTTTCCTGCTATTCTGTGTCACTATTTTTTTCCATGCATGCCAGTATAAATGTCACCATTCTGTAGCTATATCTCACAAGGATAAGGTAGAGAGTCAGTGGGTAAAACTTCTTCCATGACTACCTGATGACTGATGTGAAAATCTTTGTCAGGCACTACTAGTAGAAATGCTGTCCATTATTCTACAGTCCAGGATGAAAGACTTTAATTTTCTTTTCAGTACATCCCTCACATGTCTTCATTTTAAATGGAGGCCAAAATTAGGACTAATGGTCCTTGATTCTTCAGTATGGTATAGAACCCTTACATCTCTCTAAGATAGGGGAAGAAAGAAAGAGTAGTAATGGGGAAGTGTCTGTTACTCTAGAAATGAGCTGAGGCACTCCATTTTCAGTAACTAACAGCACATTTATTCAGATGGAAATACTACACAGAATTCTAAATAGCTTTGTTTTCACACGAAAACAAACACAAAATTTGAAATCTGCTCCTCTAACCATGGTGCTGAGCTATCCTGCATCTTTGTACTTACCTTGATTGTGTGTTTGTGATAGTTTAACACTGGTGCTTTAAGGGCAATTGACTTGGTACCACTAGTATGAGATTGAGTATCAAGCCGAACACAGATATTTGTCTACATGAAGTTTTATAATGTATTTTAAATTTGTATCCCTTTCCAGAGAGATGCTGCACACCAGAGAAGAGTAATGGAATTGGAACGATATAGAAGAACCAGTGTAAACTTGATTTTCATATTGGAATTTTACTTTCGAGTCTCATTTTTTTTCTCCTGAAAGATATTTTGCCTTATCCTGTTTTCAGACACCTAATAGTAAAGCATCTCCTTGCTGACATTAAGCCTTAACATATTGTAAGTATACTGGAATGAATGGCTCAATAGATCTGTACACTGATTCCTGATTATTCACATGCATATAAACCTCAGTTAAAAATAAACAATAGTCTGTAAAATAAGTCTATTAGAAAGAGCTAACAAGGTCTGTAGAGTTCATTATTAGCTCATGAGATGTGTATATTACTTACTTTATATCATACAGAATACTTTTAAGAGACCTGTTGGCAGCTCAGATGCTCATTTTAACAAAAAAACTAAACATTTACCTAGAGGCAGCGTAGTTCTCTTTGTTCCATTTTTATTTTTTGTGTCCACCATGTAAAATCCTTTGATCTTGATACAAGAAATGGAGGAAAATATTTCAAAGCAGGCCACAAAAATAGAATCTTGAAATTCAGAGTTGTGATTTTGCTTCTCAGTTATTTATGAAGTGATAGTTCAGCATAATTGCTTAACCAAAATAAGAATGTAGTTCAGCAATGGCTTTCTAACTCCAAATGCAAATTCATTATTTTATGTGTTAGGAATACAAAATAGAAGAATGAGTCAATGACTTTCATCATTAGTTTTCTTTGTGTTGTCTTCCTTTCCCTAAGGATGGGTAACATCACTAAAACAAGAGGGCTTGGTTTGTTTATATTCATTTCCTTTATTAAGTGTAACTTTCCCTATTGCTTAAGAAAGCATAACAATACCAATAGTTTTCTACAAACATACCTTCAACCAATCTGTTGAGTAATGCAAACATCTGTTGAAATTATGAGAAAGAAAACAAGATGCTTAGATACCACAGAACTCTGCTGTGACCACATTTTGAATTAATCTGTTTTCTGTCTCTTCAGTATTCCTTTTTTATTTTTTTGTTAAATTTTCTGGTCTTTTTGCTTATGTTTTTGCATTTGTATGGCAAACAGTGATGACTAAGACTGTGACTGCAAAACTAATCCTCTATTTTCTTTTTGCTTGAGTGAACCAAATTAAACAAATGATCACAAAGTTTAACTTTCCTTGGTATCAAGAAGATCATCTGGAGCTGTTTGTTTTGAATGTGTACCTTTTTGAAATACAGATCCACAAAACATTTCCAGCAAGTCTCATGAGGACCCAGTTCTCTGCTTACTTGGATAAATCAGGAATTATTCCATGTAGTAGAGAATGTTAGATTACTGAAGTAAAAAAATAATAATAATAAAATAAAATCAGTAAATGAGAGCAGAAGCTATCATCAGCTGCATTTATCTTTTTGTTTTGTTTCAGATTTTGTGTTTGCTTGTGTGCTGGATGACATGGAAGCTTCCCAAGTCTCTGAGGATAAAAAGAGAACTATAACATTATTTCTTGTTCCAATAGCTCTGTGAACTGCAGAACTCAGGCATGACTTCCAGCACCTCTCTGTGCTCTATGCCCCACTTGTTTCCTGACAGCACTGTAGGGAAACCTGGCCCAAGATAGTAAACTAACATCTCTAGTGTCTGGACATGAAAAGACTATCCAGGACCCTATATACTTTTAAAATTTACATGTGTGGTAAAGGTCACCACCTAATTTCCACCACAGGAGTTTTTAAAGCATGAGAAAGTATAAACATCTTGATTACATTTGAGGTGAACATTGACATTCCAGCGTAGAGATACATCAATTTCTCTTCACCAATGTCTGCTCCTGCTTCACTCCTCAGCAACAACCACAGCCTCCTCATTCTCACTTCTGAATGTCATTTATATGGTTTGCTGTCACTATTATGACTATCATAAACATTATTACCAAATTATTTATGATCACAGGCAGTAGGCAGGAAAACTGAGGAGCAGACAATTTGCTAGAGAGTTAGGAAGGAAACACGTCCTGGACAGAAATAGGGACAAGAGCTTTCTAGACCTGCTACTTAGCTATCAGTTTATTTTTGCATTCTTATGAGTAAACATGATTATATAAGCTGTTAATCAATTTCTTCTTTTTAATTGCTGTGTTAGAGGAAATTAAAATTTGAAGTGCAAAATTAAAAAATTAATAAGTACAGTTAATTGGTATGCTATAAATCCAGAAAGATCTAATTGTGGCCTTTCAATAGTTAAAGGTTGCTTATAAACAACACAGAGATCAAATTTTTGCACAGCTTGCCCAGAGGAGTTCTGGATGTTCCATCTCTCAATGTGTTCAAGGTCAACTTGGACGGACCATTAGATAACCTCATTTGTTAGGTGGCATCCTTGCAATTTGTTATGATCTCTTTAAGAAAGTCACTCAGACTCTGTAACATAGCCTAAAATGCTATTTGTTACAGCTAAGGCTATGAAGAAAGAGACAATAGTAAAAATTAGTCAACTTCCCTTTAGTCACTGGGATCACCAAGTTGTGTAGCATCAAGCAAATCTCTGATGAATGCACACTGCCATTTGAAGGATTACTTTCTACATTTGAGTTATTATATTTGAGATATTCTTAGAGGAACAGCTATGTTCATAACATCTATGGTCAAACAGAAAAGTGCTCCCTGATGTGGAGGCAAGGAAACACAGATGGTGCAATCACTGGTACCAAGAGGGATCTGCCTGCAGGCTCCTCTGTTCCAATAAGCCAATATGCACAGCACAACACAGGGCATGTAGCAACAGAATGAGGAGAAATGTTTTTAAACTTGAAGAGAGTAGGTTTAGACCAGATAATAGGAGAAAATTCTTTACTGTGAGGATGGTGAGACACTGGAACCTTACCCAGAGAGGGTGTGAGTGCTCTCATCCTGGAAAGACATGATGGATGGAATTTTGAGCAATCTAGTCTAGAGGGAGGTGACCCTGCCTACAGCAGGGAGTTGGAACTGGATGATCTTAAAGGTCCCTTCCAATCTGAACCATTCTATGATTCTATGATCATGATAATGCTTACTTAATGAAACATTTTATCAAGCCATGCAGTTTTGACTTTTGTTATTTGCATATTTGTGCTACATTCTTTGAGCACTTAAACATACATTTGTTTTCTGATAGGAATGCCATGTACAGTCTGCTGGTATGGTTAAAAGAAAGCAGACTCAAAAGACGTAAAGCAAATATTTTCATGTCATTATTTAATTATCTTTGGTCATTCTTAAAATAAATTTTGTTCTATTGTTTGAAATTAATTTGTCTCACTTCAGTAAAATGAATTACTTTTTACTTCATTTTCCCAATGTAGATAAAAAGGAGTGGTTATATGAATGTAACCTTTAAATATTCTGAAAGGCTAAATAAATCTTGGAGTTCATTCCAAAGATAAGTGGGTACTTATGAAAGAATTTGTATTTTGTAGTCAGTGCTATTGCAATTTGTAATTTGGTTTTGTGTTCTATTTGGACAGAACGGAATTGCTTCTTTTCTAAAAAGGAATGGCATGATATATCTGTGGGCTTTTTATAGTACCTACTTAACAGCAAATCCATTCTCTGAATTGACAGTGATATATTGATGCTATAAGATTGAAAAGGAGATGTCTCAGTAACCTTGAATGTTGCACCTTCTTCCACTTAGGATTGCCCTCTGTGTTGGCTGGTCTCTTATTGAAGATGTCATCCATTATTTGAGTACAGATATCTAGCTGACAGTTTGTGATGGCATAGGAGAAAAAAATACAGGACTGCCTTTCAGCATATCCTTATTTGTGGAAGTCATACTGTCTCTTAACTTCAGTCTTAATCAAGGCCAACAGAAAAAACTTATTCAGAAAACAGATGTTTAGGAAGATGGCCAATTGTCCCCTATCAGTCTGTGGGTCTTGTTGACAAGCATAGTTGAAAATATTGCAGCATTTCACTGTCTACTTTGAATATTGTATCTCTACAACTACTCTGTTACTCTGACGTGACTATTTTCAGGAAAGAGTTTTGAATCCCATAGGAGTTCTACATTTTTAAAAGATGTATCATAATCAAGAAAGACAATCTCCAAGCAGGGACTGCATCTTTCCTTTTCTGATGCCAGATCCAAAATGGAAAATGTTTATTTTAATTTTACAGTTTGGGAGCTAGATTTTCTTTGCTGTAAGCCTGAGTTGCAAATATTTCTGTTACCACATCTCTCTACTTGAAATTTTATGGATCTGATAAAATCTTCCTGAGGCAAATAACATTTACTGGTTTGCTCATCCTCATCATACATGCTGGTATTTAATACATGGAAGGAGCAACATATCTCACATTATGCTGGGAAGAAACAAATTACGATTCACCAGAAGAAAGAGAGTAAGAAACAAGTGGGGTGGAGGAATTTCAGACTTTTTTTAGCCTCTGAAATAAACTAGAGATCTTTGAAAATTTGAAGTCAAACATTATCCTGTTTAAAAATGTGTTATTTGTTTTTATGTAGGAGAAACTGCTGGTATTATATATTTAAAAAAAAAAAAAAAGAAGAAGAAGAAGAAGAAAAAAAAAAAGATGAGTTCTTATCAAAAGTTGCTGAAATAAAAACCTTGGAAAATGATTCCTTTTTTTCAGTAAATGTTTCACGCTGAGATTATTAATATAGAAAATAAACTTTTACATTGAGAATCACACAAATATCAGAATGATACTTCAAAAAAAGGAATGCCTTTCATAGAAAGTCCACTTTATTTAAGAAGTGACTCCACGAAAAAGATACTTCTTACAAGTAGTTTCTAAGCCTGAAGGACAAAAATATTTGGAAGTCAAGTGCATCTTGGGAAAACTGACTTATTTCCTTTATTACCCTTATTGCACCAAAGTAATTTCTACTAAGCTCCGAATGGGCACATCTTTCCTGAATGCATTTGTGAAGCTCATTAGAACCAGGTGTCAGCAAACAAAGACAAGAAGCAGAATTTGAAACTAACAGGGCTGGTACCCCTGGCACAATATGTCCTATTGGGTCTTCCTGATTTAATGATGTACATGTTTGAAAATTTTGTTTGAGACATAATAAGGATGACTGTTCATAACTATTATTTAGTGTGTAACTGTGACAGACTATATATTAAAAAGGCAATAGTGTGATAAATTCTTATTCCTTTGAGCCTTTCTATACTCATCCATCTCTTTTTAATGGTTTTAGGATACTTTTATCTGAATTGATATTAGACTTTATCTCTTTGTGGATCTGTAACCTTGGGCATTTAAGAATTTGATTTGAATAGAAATCCAGTAAACTAATATAATTCTTGCAGAAATACAAAAGAAGGGCATTTGATTCCACTGGAGAAAATGCTCAGATTGAGTAGTACAATAGTATGAAAATGTCTTTTAGAAAACACACGACCAAGGGAAATTCAGGAGCACTATAAGTTTGCAGCTAAGTAAGATAAATGTTTTGTTTTCTTGAAGGGTTGCATTTACACAATGACGACAAAAATCTGTGTGGACAAGAGTATGGGAAACATCAAAGGCAGAAGAGTAGAAAGAGCTACATCTGATCACACCCAGAAGAATCTGGTTTCTATTTTTGTGTGCTGTAAGCAGATTTCTGATTAGAGCTTTGTGTAGAGGTAATAACAACTATACTAAAATTTATGTAACAGATACCGTTAAGACAATAGCAGAGGAGTCAGGTGTTCCCATCCGTTTGATACCAAAGACAGTGAGATGTAGAAGTAGAAATTTTCAAAAGCATTCTAGCGATAAAAGTCCAGAGATTAGCTCTTAGAACAAACTTTATCTTGCAACATCAACAGGTTGATGCTTAATAAATGCTTTAGTTAATGAAAAACAAATCCAAGAACAAAAATCTAAGAATCACCAGTATTTTTATGAGATTCTCTATGGAAGAAGAAAAATAAGGAAGACAGCCTCCTGCATTCCTGAAGGATGACATGTGATTTTTCTAATTCAAGAAAGCAAGAATACTGGCAACTAAAAGTCCAATAAGGGCAGAATGGATTTTTGTGAGAGGAAACACATTCTATTATTTATATGGCCTTCTATATTTATTCTGTAGTGATATTTCATCTCGCCATATGTTCTTTGTTAATAGGAGTGTTGACTCAGGTTTTATAACCATAACCTTTTCAGAACTGTAAGATCTAGTGTTCAGTGGCCACAAGGGGACTCTTAGGGAGGAGGTAAGAAGCTTTGGAAAAAGGAAATAAAGCAAATCTTTTCATCACCCTGGCCACAGTATGTCTAAAAGTGCCTGAATTTTCAGTTCCTACACTGTGTTTGCAGTCCTAGCAACTAGAAGAAATATTTGTACTTGCAAAGCAAGTGTGTTTGTACTGGAAGGCAATGGGATCCAGTAATGATGCAAAAAATGTCATCTAACAGAGTAAAAATTTAGAGCAAAGTTGCTGTTTAATGTTAACAAGTGTATGATACTATATTTCATAGAAACAGAGGCATTCCCCAAACCCCTGGAACTCCAGAACTAGGCTCTTGTTTTAAGCCCAGTTGAATTAATTGATGTCTATTACCAGACCATAAGCTATGTTCTGATACATGCTGAAGCAGGACTGAGGACACTACCATGTTCTTTGATTTCAGTTACTATATCGATTAATAAAAATTCTGACACATAATTCACCATTAAACGGATGATGAAGAAGTAGCGTAGAATCAGTTTAGAGTTTCGAATTATCTATAAGGCATACTCCTGCTACTCCAGTAATGTTCATTCCACATATACTTATATCATGCTGACTCAGTTTCACAATACGGTCTGCACTTAGGAACCATAGCAATGGTTCTATTCCTTTTGTTAGAAATATAAAATTGGACAAATTTCTGTTAAAAAAAAAAAAAACAAACAGCACACAAAAAAGCACAAAACTCCCCACAAAAATAACTAGGAAATGCTAAATTATCAAAAAGTTTCATCCAAGTGTAGAACCACTAGCTGATCCTCTTTTTCGTCATAGAATGAACAGATGGCTGTACAAAATGCCATAATGTTCCAGATGAGGCACTTGTTACTGGCCTTGAGTAAAATTATACTCAACACACACACACAAAAAGCCAACCCATAAAACATTTTTTCTCTTCTATCTATTGTTTTATTTGTGTGCTAATTATAATAAATATTTTCCTATGTTTGGCATCATGATAGATATAGGAAAAGCTTTATGTTTTCCCTCACTTTATATCTTTTATTTCAACATTAGTATATGTAGTTACAAGGATAGGAAGAAAACATTAATCACCCCTGAGATGTTTTTAACATAAAGAGCACTTCTTAGCATTTACATAAGCAACATTACACTTAGGTGGCAGTGTAGTGCATTTGTGAATTTTTCTCTAAAGGCAATATCAAATGATTGTGTCATAGCTTGTCTTGAGATCTGCAAGAGCTAGTAACTGGAGTAAAGGTCCAGATGGAGAAGCATTCACAAAACACATGAGAAATAAGTTTTAGCCAACATCTTGCCAAACCACACAGTATTTGGAACAAGGATACCAATCTTCACTTCCACCTCTACCTCTCCTTCCCTGATGTGTGAATGGTAACTGGGAAGAATTTCTGGAGGAAACTCATCTGCAAGAAGATAACCTTGAACTCTGCACTTTCTGATAGTAATGTATAAAGCTGCTATATGGGAACTACTGAGTCACAGACTGAACCACTAATTGAGAACCTGGAGAAAAGACATGGTCAGCCCTGGAAGCACAAGTGAAGGCAATTCACCTGTGCAACCAAAAAGGGTGGAGCCTGGCTGCATCTCTTTTAGACCTCATTTTAAGGGCTGACTGCCACTAAGAAAGGATCTCTTGTTGGAGATCCCTTCTTTGTGGAATCTTCTTTTGAGCTTACCTCTTCAGTTACAAGTGAGCATCCTTTTTTTGTAACCCATTCTCGTTACTACTATCTGGTCCTGCTGCCTTTACAGATGCTCTACCAAATAACTGTAAGATACAGATATCACTATTCATTAATTCAATACGAACACAAAGACCATAGCTTGAAAACAAAAAGAGTATTAGTAGCTCTAAATAAGGTACTGTGAAAATGATGTCAAAAATCTTCCTTTGTGTATTTTTTGTCTTTTTCATTTTTTTTTCAGTGTGGGGATAGGAATGGGAAGATTTTTCTTTTGAAGTCAGCACTGTTTTGACAGATGTTGACAGTAATTAAATGTAATTAAAATGTTCAGGATTCAACTTAAATCACATCAATTTCTGTGTTGTGCTGCATTATGTTTCCATTCACAGTATCAACTGTGCTTTTCTTAAACCTGGTTCAAGTTTGCTTGAAAAGATTCATAAGCAGGTTTGAAATTTCCTACAAATTTTTAAGTATTCAGACAGGTTTTATTTTGCATGATATCACTCATTTTATAAACCATACCAGCTGAGTAGCAAACACATATATCATAAAATCTGTTTACAATCAACTGCAGTGATTCTTGTCTGATTGACTTCATTGGTGAAATTAGTTTAAATTTGGTAGTCCATGAACAGGTACTGAGTGAAAAGATTCTAGAAGAGAAGGGTTCAAATTACACTATAAATAAACATCTTCACAAGCTTTTGTAACTTTTTTTTAGATTTTGAGGTGGCAGTTTTTACAGAGTGGATGGATCTGCTTACAGGCTCTTGGTGTCTGCCTCAAGACAGTATAAGTACATCACCATTTGAAAATGATTCCCTCTATCTATTTAACATGAATATTGAACAACAAATATTAATGAGAATACTGTATTTTAGGCATAATTAGGATTGCATCAATTTTATTCCTCCATAAGAAATGAGCCTTTGGGAAAATCTTTGGACTTTTTATTTGCTCAATTCTGTGCCGTACTGTGTACTGTACAGTGTACTGTACTGTACTGTGTACAGTCTGTGTGTAGTCATAAACAAAATCATAGAATGGCTTGGGCTGGGAGGGACCTCAAGAATCATTAGTTTCCAACCCCCCTACCACGGACAGGGCAGCCAACAGCTAGATCAGGCCAGGCTGCTCAGGGCCCCATCCATCCTGGCCTTGAACATCTCCAGGGTCAGGGCATCCACATACTCTCTATGCAACCTGTCCTAACATCTCACCACCCTCTCAGTGAAAACCTTCCCCCTGACATCTAGTCTAAATCTTCCCTCCTTTAGTTTAAAATCATCCCCTCTTTTTATCTCGTTGTCTACCCAAATAAAAAGTTGATTTCCCTCATGTTATAGTTTCCCTTTAAATAGTGGAAGGACATGTGAGGTCTCCCCACAGCCTTCTCTTCTCCAGCCTGAACATGCATGGTTTGTTCAGCCTGTCTTTGTAGCAGAGGTCCTCAAGACCTCTGATCATCTTTGTGGCCCTCCTCTGGACCGTCTCCAAAAGCTCAGCACCCTTCCTGTGCTGGAGGCCCCAGACCTAAATGCAGTACTCTAGATGGGATCTCATGAGGGTGGAGTAGAGAAGGACAAATGGATCTCTTGTACTGTTGGCCACCCTTCTTCTGATGCAGCTCATGATATGATTGGCCTTCCTGGCTGCAAGCACACAACACTGGTTCACGTTAAATTTTTCATCTTCCAGGACCCTGAAGTCCTTCTCAACAGGCTACTCTCAAGGAGTTCTTCTCTCAGTCTGTGTATGTATCTGGAATTACTTCAAATATAGCGTGAAACCCTGCGCTTAACGTTATTGAACCTCATTAGGATCACATCAGCCCATCTTTCGAGTTTAATAAGGTTCCTCTTGACAGCACCCCTTCTTTCTTCTGTATGAACTGCCCCACTCAGCTTGGTGCCATCACGAAAAGCTGTAAATAATTATTTATGCACTAAGAGGTACTTGCCATTTAATTTTATCATTTATTTGGAGGAGAAATATCCTTGGCCTTGTTGTTTGCACCTGTAGTTTCTAACAGCGAATCAATTTTTTACAAGTTAGTTTTTCCAAGTGTGTTTGGTGTTATAAAGCTGAAGCTTTCCTTACAGGTTCCTACATGGTCATGTTCAGCTTCAGGGGAGTTTATCCCATGCTTCACATGGAAAGGAGAACTGAAAAAAAAAAAAAGGACTTAAGGCTCAAAGTTTCTCAAGGTTTAAAGACTATCAGACCAAGCTGGAAGTAAATACTTTTTTTATCTTTGTGTCTTAATTTTCCATGTCATGTCCTTTATACTAGCCTCTTGCCTTTTTAGGGCACATTTAAAAAAAAAAAAAAAAAATCATCTCTTTCTTGTGCTCTCTCTACTCTCTATTTAAGTACAAAAAAAGAAGTATATTTGTTATTTAGGTATAAGAATTGCCAAGGATCACTGAAGCAAAAAATACTTATTCCGGATCTTAGTGGGAGATGGATCACTCTCTAAAATTGTTGCTGTTAGCAGTAAGCATAAAAATTTTATGATGCATATGTTGGCCCTGATAATGTTGCCAAAATAGATTTTTAGAATCTCCACCTGAAATATGATGGGAAGAATTCGGCTTTCATACAGTCATGCATCATTAACTGTGTTTAACAAATGCTTTAAACTCTCAGACTAAAGCAATAATTTTGATTATGACTACCGAGATGTAAACCAGACCTGAAATTTAGCAGCAGGATCCCCCGGAGAACAGAGTGAGCAGCAGAATGAAAAGCAATGTTCACTGCGGTGTTTCGGTGCAGGGCCTTTTGTGAATGAAATTCAACGTGTCATTTATTACACGTGCTAAGACAAGGTTGTGTACCAGGGAGGCTTCTGGAAGAACCCAGGTGTTTGATTAAATACAGCCTGTGTGAGTAGTTGGCAATGCTAGTGCCTAAGTGGGAGCGGTTAGCAGTTCTCTTTTGAAATGCCTTGTATCCTACTTGCTGCTGGCTCTTGTTCAGTGATGCAGGTGATTTTATTTCTAAGTATCACTATAAGTATTCTGCATGCACCAAGTTTGTAAGAACGTAAATCTTACACAGACTCTTAAAAATTTGACAAAATGGTGCAGCTATGATGACAAATGATTCAATTTTTAGATTAAAGGCAATTTTGTCTCTGACCTAGCTAAAAAATATGTTTCTGGAAATGTCAAATGACTTCAAGCTTTATTGATTTTAAACCTCAAACACTTAGAATCAAATTGCAAATGTTTGTAAATGAAAATCTAATGGGAGTTTGTACTCCTTTTCTCCCTAGAGGATACTCTGAGAGACCTGAGACTGTTTGTCTGGAGAACAGACTGAGATGATTCTTATTAATCTTCTTAAATATCTATAGGGAGTCAAGTGGATGGGGCTATGCTTTTTCAGTGGTGCCAAGCAATAGGACAAAGAGAAACATGCAAAGACTGGAACAGGGGAAGCTGTATCTGAACATGAGAATTCCCTGTGTACTCCAGTAAAAATCTTGCAGTTTATCTACACTGGAAAAAGATTGCATACTACCATCTCAGTTTGTAAATGGCAGCTTTGTTATTACAGTCTGTGGGAACTTCAGTCCACTTCTTATTTTCCCACTTCCAAGAGACTTTTGGCACGAAGATGCAATTTTAGTAACTCAAAGAAAATGGTTCAAAACAGAGAGGATTGCATTACACCTGTGGAGAAAGATACCTAATCTCTAATTGTCACCGGTTCACCCAAGCTCCTGTAGGGAAATTGTATTCAGATGGCAGGATCTACTTGAAGCATGTGCAAAAGTGCAGTTTAAGAGAACTCTGAAAGGTAATAACAGGGCACTATATTTTGTAGAAATTTTTGCCTGTAGTCAAACATTTGGCTTCAGTTAATACTGAACTGAAGGCAATTACCTTACAGTAGAGTATGTTTTACAGCTTTGTAGAATAAACGAAAAAATATTTTCTCCTCAGAAACTGTGATTTGCATCCACAAAAACAACTAAAACAACAACAACAACAACAAAAAACAAACAAAAAAACAACCAACCAACAAACACTTGAGCAGTAAAAGCAACAAAGATTTTATATAGTCTGACTATAGACTATAGTCAAATAGTCTGACTGGTTATGAAATCAGACACTACGATCACTTAATCACAGAAGGCCTCTACCTATATAATATTTCTAAATCCTAGAACCTGAAAATTGGCATATTTTATAAAGCTTTGTATATCCTCTAAATTCAGCACTATATATACAATGTATATGTTGAAAGGGAATAGATGAAATTGGAGGATCTAATTAATCCTATAGAATCAACAGTCTATGCAAGAATCATACTTAGAATGAAGAATGTGGAAAAAATAAAAAGCTATCAAGAAACTTCATAAGGGTTTTTATTTTTGTATTTAGTCACGATCTTCACACAAGGAGGTTTTTATAAAAATTGAAAATATTTCCTTCTCTTGACTGCATTGCATAAACAGATCTGACTACATTAAATTTTTATCAGGACTCAAAAATAATACCTACAAGCAAACATTTTGTTTGCAATTATCTGATAAATTTTCCCCATCTGTCACCTATATGCTATTTGCAGTGCCAAAAATAGTGAGGTTAAGTAAAGATCTATGCCTTTAAAATAGGTTAGGAAAGTAAATCTAAGATTATACTTTCATAGAATCCTTTGAGTTGGAGGGGACCCTTAAAAGCCATTTAGTCCAACTCCCTTGCAACGAACAGGGATACCTACAGCTAAATCAAGTTGTTCAGTGCCTGTTCGAGCCTGACTTTGAATACCTCCAAATTTCTTGGTGAACTTCTGAGATTGCCATGTGCTTTCAAAGAATCTTAATCATATCCTGTTTACTGTTTCCTCTGTGAGTGTCTGTTTCTGCAAACTGTCTACCACAAGAGAAGTGAAGGTAGCATGTCTTATACTCAGGCTGATACTACATACAACCAGCCTACAAATGTGAATACTGGAAACACTACAGAGAGACACAGGTAAACAGAGTTCCTCCTTGCAAAGCAGAAACAAAGTCAAGTCCCTGTAAAGATTGTTTGAGCGAGGCCATAGAAAACAAATTCTAGACAGATTATGTGAAACTTTTGATTTGGAAAAAATAACTCCATACGAAGAAAGTCTTAGATGAAAAACGTGAGGAATATGTACTATCTATACTGTTTGGAAAGAACATAGCATTCACTGATAGTGTTGGCAAGCTGTGCGTAGTTCTTCACATGATTAGGCTTGAAATAATTACAAGAAAAGTCTAAGCACAGGCAATTTAAATTTATATTCTTGCAACTTTAATTCTTATTTTTGCATTCTTTAAAATACAACACAAGACTATATTCCAGTGCCCTGAACACCTACTAGGCTTCATTTCGTTTTCCTAGGGCTATTTACATTGTCTATTATGGCTCTCAGCTCTGCTTATTAAAGGCCCACAGCCCACCTGGTGTTCTTGCCTAATTATACAATCCTATGACACAAGCTCCTTCAGTTGTTTGTATGTTCACTAAGCATACCAGCAATCAATGAAATGATACCGTGGGTTTGGTCTACCCACACCCTATTCATTATGATGGTAATTTCCATAAGTGGAAAGGAACACGTTATGCCTGAAAATTGATCGTTAGGACAAAGAAGAAATCATTTTTACATCTTAAACCATTTGAGAGAAACTGACCTGTTTTGCATTAGCTTAACTAATTTAATTTCCATGCAGAAGATGAAAGTTGCTGTTGTAGTTTAATCCAGCAAGCAACTGAGCACCATGCAGCCATTTGTTCACTTCTCCTCTCTCTGCTGAGATGAGAAAGAGTACTGGAAACAAAACAGAACAAGTGGGTTGAGATGAAAACTGTTTACTAAGACTGAAGAAGAAATAATGCTATGATAACAGCATATACAGCTGCAATACGATTACTTACTGCCTGTCAATGGATGCATACCAACAATATGATGGCCTGTAAGGAATACAACATTTCACCAATGCCCGGAAGCCCCAAGCAGTGGCCCCACCTCATCTTCTGCAATGGTAAAGGAAGGGGCTCTTTCCTGGGATGTGAGGGAATAAGCATTGAGTAAAGGAAAATTTAACAGTCTCTTCAGTGGTAGAATTGAAGGCAGATCTGGGAAATTAAAGACTAATAACTTGCTTTACCTTGAATCTTGGGTCTACTTTTTTTTTTCTTACGTTGTATCTCTGGTATTTTTTATATGTAAACAAAACCTTAGCTTTCAGAAGATGATGATAGCTTGTAGCTGAATTGGAACATATATTTCAGGAAAAACATCTTCATATAAAGGCTGCAAGTGGTGGGTAAATCTCGTTTTTATTTTTTTTCCTAGTTGTGAATTGCATTCCACTAAACAAAAAGGTCTGAAATAAAAAAAAAAGCCAAGATTGAAATACTCAACTAACTGAAAAATCGTCTTTACATGATGCTGAAACTGTTAAAACCTAAATGATAATATTGCCTTTATTAATAAAATGAAGTTCTGTTTTAAAGGCTCTCCAAATAGCATGCTTAAGGTACTTATGATATTTCAAAAAACAATGAGATATGGCAAATCTATCAGTCTGGCAGGCAGGTTTGTAATGAATTCCATAGGGGTTAAGGGTAATAGACAATCAGGTGACTCAGAAAATCTCTTGTCTTTACTCATCATGGACCATAGATCTCCGAGATTATCTCTGAGACAAACTGGAATGAGGGATCATGAGTTGGACATGATTATTGGGGTTTATCTACCTGCTCTGTACAATTTTGCAAATTGTGAGAAGTAAGATTCCACTTCTAGTACTGAAAATTTACTTAAAAGTTTATCTACAGTGTAAGATGTTGAATACAGTATCTGCTGCATCATGATTTATGAATCTATAAATATACAAGGAGAGTATGAAGTCTCAGAAATCTAACAATTTTGGCACCTTATGTCTTGTGATGTCTTTGAAAAAGGTACTTAATGAGAGATTTTGTAGGAGATAAAATTTGAGAGCCACTTAATTTTTTGTTGAGGTTCACTCGTTAATGGCTTGAGATGATTTTAGCTCAAGTAAAAGGGGCTTTCCAAGACATGGACTCTGAATGCAGAAGAAGGAGAAATGGAGGTACTTACCCTTCTGTCAGGAATAGATTGAAAAGTCTGTATATTCTGTCAAGCTAATGAGTCTCACCCAAGATGCACTTGTTAAATTCTGGAGGCTATAGCCCGTTTAACTGTAAGTCTGCCATAAAAATCTTCTGTGTATGTTTGTGACCTCAGACCTTTTGTTTTTGTGTTCACTGCCTTTAGAAGAACATAACTCCTCTACAGATTGATAGGGGGGCTCAAAGTGTGTTTTTGTATGCAAAAGTACACAGTACTTCTGTGCGCAGAAGAGAGACAGTGCAAAAGTGAACTTCGGTCACAGCAATTTGCTATTTTTTACAGCAATAATATTCCCTTGTCTGTGACTGTCTAGTGGATTATTAATAAATAATGTTTTAATGGATTATTAATAAAAATCACGTGAAAGTGTAGTGAGTTTGCTTTTTATTTCTTATCTTTAATAAAGCAGCATGGGGTCAGAATAAATACTGCTTGCCTACTGTTAGCAAAGATTTAATCAAAGTCTGTATAGGAGAATCAGTAAAAAAATAATAGCTTAAAAACTTTTATTTAGAGCAAATGAGACCCATGCAGCTGGGCTTGTAATGTAATTTGTTTATTATTTATGTCATTTCAGGGCAGATGAAAGCCAGTGACGTTAATCAAATAATGAAAATGTAACCATGTTTAATGTTATGCAAGTAGAAATAAGGGAACTGGAAAATGGTGAACTATTGGGACAGGAAATAAAAATCATGAATATTTTGCCACATGTCATGTGCAACCAGCTAATAATAAAAACCAGTTCTTTGTTTTCAAGACTGTGTTTTCTGTGTTCATAGAAGATAGGAAAGAATGAATGTCCAATTATAAATCACAGAATCACAGAATTGTAGGGGTTGGAAGGGACCTCCAGAGATCATCGAGTCCAACCCCCCTGCCAAAGCAGGTTCCCTACACCATGTAGGGACAAGTAGGCATCCAGGCAGGTGTTGAACATCTCCAGAGAAGGAGACTCCACCACCTCCCTGGGCAGCTTGTTCCAGTGCTCCGTCACCTCACTGTAAAGAAGTTCTTGCGCATATTTGTGCGGAACTTCCTATGCTGCAGTTTCCAGCCGTTTCCCCTTGTCCTGTCTCCACTCACCACTGAAAAGAGTCCGGCCTCGCCATTCTGCCCCCCACACCTTAGATATTTATAGACCTGGATCAAGTCTCCTCTCAGTCTTCTTTTCTCAAGGCTGAACAGACCCAGTTCACTCAGCCTTTCCTCATAGGAGAGATGCTCCAGGCCCTTTACCATCTTCGTGGCCCTCCGCTGGACTCTTTCCAAGAGATCCCTGTCTTTTTTGTACTGGGGAGCCCGGAACTGGACGCAGTACTCCAGATGAGGCCTTACCAGGGCAGAGTAGAGGGGGAGGATCACCTCCCTCGACCTGCTGGCCACGCTCTTTTTAATGCATCCCAGGATGCCATTGGCCCTCTTGGCCACAAGGGCACACTGCTGGAAATGTTATTGATAAAATGTACAAGTAGGAGAAAATTCTGATAGTAGGAAGAAAGATGTAAAAGGACTATATTTTATACCTTGACAGACTATTTAGTTAACTGAAGAATTTTAAGGAATTCTTTCCTTTGTAAGGTCCTAAATCCTTGAAAAGGATTTGTTGTAACTTTGAATGTTCTTAGGAAGTGTGAAAGTTATCAAAATTTACTACAAATAATCAGAAGACCTTTAAATATAGCAGCATTTTGATTTGGTTTTTGATAAAAAGCCTATTCTGGCTTCCTTAATTGAGGTGGCATTTTCTGCTGAAAGTAAGCTAATTATAGTAACATTTAGTAACATACAGTAAAATAACCTAAGTATTACAGAAAATTTCTGATTGCCAAAGCTATTTTAAAAATATTTCTTTTATTGTGAGAATTGGTCAATATTTTTACATTTCATCCTGTCACAATACAGGGAAACTATATGACAACATATAGGCATCTTTTATTTTTGCCATGAAATTTTTTTGCCATCGCATTTAACAGATGTCTAGTATTTATATTTCAGGCTAGATTTTTTAATCATCAGAGAGATGTGCTTCCAGTTTTAATCCATTTTCCAAAAAGGGAAGTTATAAATCTCTAAGTTTAGTTACATCATCTAATCACCTTAAGTGGATAAATGGTTTGTTCTGTGGTCTCAAGGGAGATAAATTGCAGTACATTGAATCATACAATCATTTGAGTTGGAAGGGACATTTAAAGGTCATCTAGACCAACTCCCCTGTAATGAACAGAGGCAGCAACAGCAAGATGAAGTTGCTCACAGCCTGATTCAGCCTGACCTTGAATGTCTGCAGGGAAGGGTTATCCATTTTGTCTCTGGGCAACCAGTTCCAGTGCCTCACCACCCTGATTGTAAAAATCTTTTTCCTTGTATCCAATCTAAATCTTCCCCTTGTTAGTTTGAAACTATTTCCTATTGCCGTGTCACAACAGACCCTACTAAAGAGTGTTCTGTCCCCTTCTTTCCTGTGGCAGCTCCCCTTCAGATATTGAAAGGCTGCTATCAGGTCACCTCCCAGCCTTCTCTTTGCCAGGCTGAACAGCCCCAGCTCTCTCAACCTGTCCTCAAAGGGAAGTGTTCAATCCCTTGGATCATTTTTTGGCCCTTCTCTGGACATGCTCTGACAGGTCCATGTCTCTCCTGTACTGATGACTCCTTATCTGGATGCAGTACTCCAGGTGAAGCCTCACCAGCACAGAGTAGAGGAGCAGGACACCTCCCTTGACCTGCTAGCCACACTTCTTTTGTTGCAATCGAGGATACAGTTGACTTTCTGGACTGCAAGAGCACATTGCTGACTCACATCCAGCTTGGATCCACCAGTACCACCAAGTCTTTTTCGTCAGGGCTGTGCTCAATCCTTTCATCCTGCAGCTTGTATTGAATAGGGGCTTGCCATGACGCAGGTGGATGTTGAACTTTCCACTGAGAAAATTAACCAGCTTCCTAAATATTTAGCTTGCCATCTCTAGCAGATGCAAACTATTAAAGGGACTCACGGAAAGAAAGGTGGTGTTACTAATAGCAAGTTACAAGAAATACAAACACGATGTGATACAGTTCTGTGGGAGATCAAAGTTTGTGTGCATGTTAGTGGTAACGTACTTGTAATTCCTTAGCATGCCATTTTAGATAGGTGAATTAATCAAGAAATGTTATACTACCCAGGATAGAATCTTGTGGCATTTGTTTTGCACAGAAATGCTCATTATGGCTTTAGAAAGCAAACTCTGTACCTTGAGTCATAAGCCATTGCTTCAGTGCAATTATATCTACTTTAAACTTGAGCACAACTCTGCAGGCTGAAATTTATTTTCCTTAACCTTTCTTTATATGCGAGTTTCTCATTCATTCCAATTTTAAGGACTTTTAAGGAACAGATGGGGAAGAGAATGATTAAAATAAAAACCCGTAGTTAGCCTTAGAGAAACAGCTTACATCAACTTTTTAAGATGAATTATAATTGTAATTTGCTATTTTAATGAAAAGAGTAATAGAAACATCAAAATATGAAGAGAAGGCAAACTAGGACTTTATTCAGCTTCATCCACTACTTTGTATGTACTGTAAAGAACGTGTAAAGTAGAGTTGAAAATTTACATGGAAATACTGGGTACGAGAATGAAGTTACTTGCTGGCTGTTTCAGTTCCTCTGAGAAGAAACTGAAAACAGACTCACTTTGCTGCTTGACTTGTAACAACATGAAAATTGCAAGACTTCCTTATGCCAGTTCAGTAGTGTCTTCTCAAATCATCAACTTTTTTGCTCCCTCAGGCCTGCTCGGCATTAATCTTTCCAAGGAACAGAGGGTCACATGTGGGGACCATGGATACTATTTTTCCTTCCCACTGAATCAAAACACGTCAACACTGACTCTTTAATCCTCTGTCTTCATTCTTTCAGAAAACTCTGGGAGAAGAAAAACAATTTGTAGCGTGCTTGGAAAGTCAATGTATCTGTTGAAAGTGTTTGAGAAATAAATATCAAAATGATGAATACCATTTCATGAAAATGCACCTTGCAGTTCTGCTATTTAAAATGAAGTCGTTTTTTTTACCTGCATTAAATATAGCCAACAGTTATTCCGAATTTCAGGCATAAACTCTGCAGTTTATTACTGGAGAAAAGCAGTTCACTCCCTCCCCTCACCCTATATTGGGCACTTGATAGGTACATCTTTACCTGCACTAATTAAGTTTCCCAAGCATGAACATATATTCTTTTTAAGGAGAATGGATATAAAGCCCGAGAGCTTGCTTTTTGCCTAAATACGAATTATTTTTCATCAGTAGTTAAGATGATACAGAAATAGAATCCATTGAAGGTATATCCATCCCATCTTCCTGTCCACAAAAATGCACTGGGAAGAATGCGGAGGAGAGAAAGTAGGAAAGAAGAGAACATTCCATGCAGAGCATTTCAGAGTATTGGCCTCTGAAAAAATTGCAAAGAAAGAGGAGATTTTTTTTTTTTTTTTTTTTTTTAGCCTTGTCTAGTATTTGTGCATTTTGCTCTAAAGTCATATGTTTGAAAATTGGAAAAGTAAAACAGTACTGTAAATAAACATGTAATCAGCAGTTGTTACAAGGCAATTTTGGCGCCAAACTTATCTCCAAAACAGAAAATAGCCAACATTTAAGAACTCCAATATTTTCTGTACATTACAATCAGTCTTTTCTACATTTTTAGCAAGAAAGAGTGATGCAGTTGGGAAAGTTATCTGTGTAAACAGAATGCCTTCTTTTGTTAAGAGTTTATATATTACTTTCTTATTCATTATTCTCTTGTATCATTCCTCCTCTGAGGGAGCCAATAATAATTATACATCTGAAACAGTGCAAATTCTGTGACTTGTTATTCAGAATACTTCATAAAGAAAACAACTTTGAGTGATCATCCATGTTAATCTCTTCAAATATTTGCTGAACTTGTGGTAGTTGGGAATGCATGTTTATGGTTCCCTTGTGTTTTCAATGGAAAATGAATCATACACTGAACAATGTTTCCCTACTTTTTTCCATCCATTACCTTTGTATTTATGATGGAGAATAAGGAATGAAGGGCAAGGAGGAAACTGGAGGAAGAGGGCAAGATACAATTAACTGCTTAGACTTTGGTTCTGGACTGAATTTAAGCATTCATGTTTGAGTGCTTTTTTGAAACAATGTTGAAAATAAACCCCAAATCTTCCTCTCCTGGCAATTAATGTTAGCGAATTTAGGTGGCTGTAGCTTCTGAGGTTCTTAAGCAATTAGACAATGTTATCCCTCAGCTGTCCCTTATGCGTTGCTTCCTGAACTGTCACTCCACATGTACTGCTACCAGCTGCCTTAAAATAAGGAAATATTTGTCACTGAGCTCTCGAAGGAGGCGATGGAGAAAACTCTCTGCTCCACTACAATACAGGTCTGTCTCCTGCCCTAGTTCTTTCCTGGGCTTTTGTCAGTCTCCACTGACCTGAAAAATTAGATGACCTTTAGCTTTTCTCATCCCACAGACAGAACAAAATGCATAGGCACTGGATAAATATTAGAAAAACTTCTTCATGTAAGATGGAGTTTCTGCCATATCTCCTCAGTTACAGTGTTTGCAATGCCCAAAATAGGTTTGAGCCTTCCTGCAAATGTACAGCTGCAACCTCACAGCACAGAAGCTGTGGATTGACAGAGCAATGAAAGGGCTCATATATTGATTCCCATATATCAAGCTGATATTTCAGCACCTGGAAAATCTGTGTCAGGTGGAAGGAGTCAGCAAGAAACACTGGAGTTTGTTGTGCATGCCAAGGAAGTGTATTTTGTCCTGGAAGTAGAAAATTTCCTGTTCAAGATTGTAGCATGGGTGAATCATCGTGCCCAACAGGGATTTGTTGGCATATTTTATGTGATGTATAGGCAAAATACCACTTTATGAGCTTGAATGCACTTCCCTGTAGGCATACCTGTCTCTCTGTTTCATCATGTCAGTGATGCAGTAAGTTATTCTGAGAACAAATAGTTAAATATACATAAAGTTGACACAGAAGTTTATTTTTAAAGATCTTTGAAGTAAGAAAATTATTTTTTTAGCTGTATCCAGTCAGTTAGATTATTTTCTGATTAGACATAATTATGTCTAAGAGACTGCAGATGACATTTGTCATCAAAATTGGATCATTCAGTCACCACAGGAAAGAAACAACTTTCCATGCTGCTACTGGCGCAGGTGGAGCCAAACTGGACAGAAATCAGAGCTGGCATTTTATATTATTATTATTATATTAAGGAAAATACCATCATTTTTGTGTGTTTTTCTTTGTCCGAAGAAAAACAGAAGGAGAGTTGGCCTGAAGCATAGTTTTCAGCTTCTTAGTTATGGGAGGAGAAGAAATCTAAACATTGTAATGTCTTAATGGAATGATGTTTGCGTGCTAGGACCTCATAGCAGTAGATCTGCAAAGAAACTATCAAAAATTCTTCAATGAGAAAAAAACAGTTGGCATTACAAATCCTGAAAATTTACTTGAGAAACTTGACTCCTTTCCAGTTTTCTTCTTTGAGGCCCTTTCTTACTTCTGTTACTACAATTGACTGTACTGTATATTGTATACAGATTTCTACAACTAATTGAAAATCTGTAAATCCAGAATTAAGTGATGATTTTAATTAAAACAGAGTAAAGGCTGATACATCTCTGTACTAATGGAAATTCATATTAAATGTTTGGAGCTATCTGTGAATTAAATATCTTCTTACCCCAGACAGCTTATAAGAAGGTAAGATTAACTCGGAGGATTTTTGTTTCATCCACAGTCTTGTTTACATTGTAATCTTTAGTAAGCATTTTTTTTTAAAAAAAGTGGAAAGTATGAATAGAAAATGAAGAGGAAAGAGAATATGACAGGAGAGAAGACAGTAGTAGAAATAATAAGGATAAAGCAGACAACATAAGTGAAACTTCTGAGTTTTAATACCGTCATTTCTACAGGTCCTATCACTGTTTTGGTAGAGACATTCATTATTTGTGATTTCCCTCTGCCATCTAAAACTAGAAGGTAGTGGTGACTTTTCAAATATTAACAAATAATAACATCCGAAAATTATTTTGGGGCCACCACTACTGAACTATACTTTTATATAATTACTTATATAAGACTTCAAGTAACAGTCCCAATAGTTCAGATTTGGTGAGTACATAGGCTAAAATAACACTGTAATTGAATCTTTCTTAAAACTTCAATTGGACCTCTGATGATTTAGCTAACTTTCTTTAGGTGCTTTTTCATTTTTATGTGCTCTAAATTTCCTGATTTCCGTGGGCCTTAAAAACAGATGTGCTGAAACACAACCAATACTGGAAGGTTGCTACTGTGGTATTTCCAGCCTGAAAGAATGCCAAAGATGTTAGAAATCCCTTGAGAATGCCTACTTCCAGTCTATTTTTGCAGATAGATTTGTCTATCGTTCATTTCTTTCATGACTGTAATCAAAGGTAGACAGGAAATTGCAGAACTCAAACAAACTGTCTGCTCTTGGGTAGCACTCTAAAAGGTGCTGAGCAGAATGGTATGTAATCAGGTTTCCTGAAGGGCTTCTGTACCCTGAAGCTTGGTTTTAGGCTGTGTTTTTTGTTGCTCTTTGTTTGGTTGGTTTTGCTTTTTTCTTGCTTGCTTGTTTCAAGAGAAAGCTCCTTGTCCTGTTCTGTGGGAACGCACAGTAGACCTTGTTGGCAGAAAACTGAGAGGAATTTTATCTGAATTGGATTTAGTTTCATTCAGAATTTTATTAAAATTAAATAATCTTTGTGGAAAAGTGTATCAAGAATGAACTTACAAATTCTTCAAGAACCAAACTATTCAGGAATTTCTTTCACCCTACTTGAGGCTCAGGTAATTCTTGGAAGATCCAGGTTCCTCTCATGCCTGTAAGATCCTTTCAAGTACTAGAAAGCCACAGTGAGGTCCTTCTGGAGCCCTCTCCAAGATAAACAAGTCAAAATCCCTCAACCTTTCTTCATAAGAGAGGTGTTAATCTGACTATTTTTATGGCCTTCTTCTGCACTGGTTCCAAAAGCTCCACAACTTTCTTGTGCAGGGGGCCATAGACCTGGACATCAAACTCCAAATGAGGTTTCATGAGAGCAGAGTAGAGGGAGACAATTACCTTCTGTACCTTGCTGGCTCTCTTTTGATGTAGCTGAAGATACTATTGGCCTTCTGGGCTGCAAGTACATGTTGCTGGCTTTTTTTTCCACCAGGATCCCCCAAGTCCTTCTCTGATAGGGCAGATTCTCAATGTCTTCTTCTCACAGTCTGCACAAATACTAGGACTGCTGCACCCCAAATGCAGCACCTTGCATTAGGATTTGTTGAACCACATTAAGTTCTCATGGGCTAAATCCTCAAGCCTGCCCACGTTTCTCTGGATGGCATCCCTCCCTTTTATTTTATCAGATGCACCACTCAGTTTGATGTCTTCCACATAACTGCTGAGAGTACACTCAGTGCCACAGTCTGTCAGTGATAAAGATGTTAAAGAGCACCAGTTTGAAGATGGGCCCCTGACTGACACCACTAGACACTGACCTCCACCTGTACCTAGAGCTTCTGACCACAACCCTCTGGCTGCAGCCTTCCAACCAATTATTTATCCACTGAATAGTCCACATTCAAAACCATTTATCTCCAATGTAGAGATAAGGATGTGATGTGGGATATGTCAAGACCTTGCACAAGTCCACATAGATGACATCAGTTACCCTTCCTTTGTTCAGTAATATTGTCACTCTATCATAGAAGGCCACAAGACTGGTCAGGTATGATCTGCCCTTGGTGAAGCCATATTGATTATCTCAGGTCAGCTCCTCATCTCGTATGTACCTTAACATTTCTTTCAGGAGGATTTGTTTCATGATCTTCCCATGTATTAAAATAGTGGACAATTCTGGTCATCAAAAGTAAATGACGAGTAATGGGGGCAGTAGGAAGAGGGAAAAAAACACAAATATGCAAAGAATTTCAGCAATAAGAAGGCAGACCTCTGCAAAAACATTTTGCACCTTTGCAAAAACATTTTGCATTTGACCATCCATGAAAAATATAAATTTTGAAAGAAGTGTTTGGGACCTTCTTTCCTCCTTGAAAATAATACTTGGAGCAGAACTATGGAATATGGTAAAAGCTTGCTTTTGAAGCTGTGACCACTAAAAGTAAAGCAACAGGAAAGTTTAAAAAAAAATCCTCAAGTGGTTAAAAGTACAAAGAGCAAATTACACTATTAGATGGGCTAATTTGCTTTTTGAAAAAATTATTGTCATCCCTTTTTCTGACTCATTGTCCCACTGTCTCCTCTGTGACCTGTCTATAATTACAGCAACTTGTTTTTTTAAGTAGTGTCACAAGACACTGTATAACCTTTCAACTTAGAAGGTAAAAGAGAGATGAAAAGACAGAAAGATGAAGGCATGTATGTAAATGCTGTAACGCTCTCTGTGACACTTTCACGAATCTTACTTAACAGGTGTTACAGGAAAGATGACAAAACATACCCTTGGTGGTGTAATTTTTCTTCTAAAACCTTTTAATTTGAAAGTATTCATGTTTAGATGAATCTCAGTTTTGGTTCATCTCCACTCATACAATTAAGTATATCTCTTTGTTTGTTTGTATCTTTAACTTATCATGCATGCAGCTTGACAGAACAGTTCTAAAACTTCCATGTTTACCAAAGAGAAAAAAACACACATGTTGTGGTTTGGCGTATATTTCATTCTTACATTCCAGATGGGCGAAGTTATCAAGCCCATTTCAGCTGGCTTAATAAGTTGTTCTGACTGGTGATTCATTTTAAGTTGGAAACATATGTGAATGTGGCTCTCAGAACAATTCTAAAGGACATTAATTAAGGAGAGTGGAATGGGTGACTGATAATCAGGTACCTTGTCTGTGAATTTTGGCATGTGATTTTGTGGTGGTTAAAAAGATGTAACTGTATGCTGCATTTAGTGGACTTCACCTTATCAAGATGTCTACAGTGTAAAAAAATTTACTTTGTGAAAGAATCGCATACAAGAACAATATACTCTGATTAATGTCCCTTTAATGTTTTTCCATAGAGAAAATACAACTCATGAGATATCAAACTATTGGAAGGATAAATAAACAAGTACATTTAGAGAAATGAAAAATAGACTTGATGTCTCAGAGCATAAATGAATGTTAAAAGCCTTACAAATGTGTTAATAACAGGAAAAAAAATGCTTTTAATAAAATCTTGGAGAGTTCTATACTTGCCTACTTGTTTAGTGAAAGGAAAATTGCTATGTCCAATTCAGAAGCTGATTTCAGCCAAGAAGATTCTTATAAAATTAAAGTTCACAAAGCTGGAAATGAGCCTTTTTGTAAAAGGAAATGGAAAAAAATTCTTTTAAGTTCAAAAGGTATCCTTAAAGTGAGAAAATTGAATTGGAAAGTAACCTGAAACATTCTTTTGCACAGTATCTATCACTTATTTGTATTGATGTGCACAAGTCAATGTATGTCTTCTGTTTATTGGGCAGAAATATAAAAAAATACAGTCATTTGTATTCAAATAATTAACTTTTATTTCTAGATTCTGATATCAGCATCTGCTTAGTGAATGAGCAATGTTCAGTATTCTGTTTAGGATTTTTGTAATAAGCAGAACTATAGCGTCACAGTTTAAAGAACAGGTATGCATGAAATAAATGACATCATTGTATTTTGAACTAAATTTCTTTCAGTTTCCTAGGAACAAGTATATTACCTATCTCTTTTATCACCATGAAATAACATTTGCTGTTCATTGGGCCATAGTTAACGATTTAATAGAGCAGAAGTAAATATTGGTAACTTTCTGGTAAACAAGCTCAGTGATTGTACTGAGAACTTTGCTTGTTGCACAAAATTGGATGTAGGAAATAGATGGGCATATAGATATCTTGGAAGTAGCACTGTCATGGGCCACCCTAAGAAGACACTTTCCTCCATTTGTCAATATCACTAAATGTAAGGAATAGAATGATTCAGAGTGTTAGAAATTATAGACAGCTGAATAACAAAATGAGAATTAGTACTTAGCAGGAGTTTATCATTGTCTACTCAAAAAGATTATTGACAAAAGAAATAGGAGCACTTGATTAACAAATAGCTTTCTGGAAAGAAATAACTATAGCCTTCTCGGTGAGAGTGCTAATACACTTTGTTTCAAACAGTGTATCATCAAATTACTATTTGTATGAATATTTCTTTTTGACTGGGTTTTAGCATGTATGAGAGGTGCCAGACTGGGAGCTTTGGAAACCAACCTGATTTTCCAAAGAAAGCCTACAGCCTAAGCAACGACAGTAAGAACCAGTGTTTGCCTCCTCACATTGAGAAGCCTGTTCTGCAGAATCACTAATAAAGTCAGAAAATAGGTCAGCTTCCATGTACATTAGCATTTGGCCTCTCCATAGAGGCTGCCAATGAGAATGCCAATTAATGACAGCTGTGTTGGACATTTGTTGACTGGGAACTAAACAGAGATTGCAGATTCCTTTCACACAGACTACCAAAAGCTCATCAAACGGCAATTGCTTTTTGACCTTGAACAACATCAGAAAAATTTTCCAGTGAGGGAAAACTTCTCAAAAGGGACACACTAAACAATATGAAGCAAAAATAATTTTTCCTGTTCAAGGAGCAAGTTCCTTTTTAAAAGATTAACCAAAAATATGCACTTTTACAGAAAATTTATGTAGTTATATTGGAGAAATCTATTTGTGACAGAAAAGTTCTTTTTTTAAGATCCTGTAATCATGAAAATGTTATAAAAAATCTGGTTCGTTTAGAATATTTTTTTCCAGAATATTTTTTGAAACATTTGTTTTTTTGAGGTTCGAAAATTTTTGTTTGAAACTATTAAAACTGTATTAAATGAGAATGCAACAGAAGCCTTAAAATGACACTTTCCTAAAATGTGACCTAGCATTATGATACTTTCAAAGGAAGTAAAGACAGACAAGAATATTACAAAACAATCTTTGTAAGAGGAGAACAAATAATAAAAAAGTAAACAATAAAGATGTGAACTGCTTCAGAAGTGCACTTCTGACAACTTGGAAATACACCAATTCAGTTCTTTCTTCAAGACTGTAGGTTATATTCAGACACTTCTTTGAAAGCCATATCCTTAAGCCCTAAATCAGGACCATGATTAACATCTTTCCTTCGGGAGAAAACACAGACAAGACCAAGCAAAAGGAGGTCCTAGCAGGATTGCATCATACAGTTTCCTTATTCATTTACCTCTGGGGCAGATGGAGCTGCTGATAAATGACAGTTCCCAGAGTATTCTCTGGGACTTCAGCAGATTAATGATATCTTTACAGTTCCTGCAGTGACCAGAAGCTTATGAAATAACATGCCATTCTTGTAGTCAACTCAAGAGCATAAGTTGTGAGGGGCTACTTTATTTTTACAGATTAATCTATTCATTACAAACATCTTTCTTTTCCAAGACAGTTCATCACATCTTCTGGGCAATCCAGGCATGGGGAAACAACTGCATGCCAAAAGATTCTTTCTAGGTTAAAGGACTGCTATGATCAGTGTAGGAGAATTCTAGCAAAAAAACTGAGAGTGAAATATTGTATCAAAAACTCTTATTACACTATTTTCACTCTCTCGTTAATGACAACATAGATGCTTCAAAAACATCATTAAGAATTTACAATGTGATAAATATAATGTAAATATGCAAGTCTAATACAGGAAGGTTGTTTCTAATTCCTAGAAACATTAATTAGCAGAAATCTTTTCAGCAAATTGTGCATTCCTATAATAATGCAGAGAGCACTATGGCTGAACACTGAAGGAGCAAATTGCCAGGAAGGCAAATTCCAAGAGTGTGAGGTATGCTTCTTGAATCTACTCACTGGAACATCAGCTAAATTAGTGCTGAAACGTTTTTGGCTGGAAAATTGATTCTGCATTGACAGAAGATCTTTTTGCTAACAACATGATTATGCAATAACTAACTTTCTCTTCTTACACTTGTTCTACGTTTGCTTGAATGATTTTTAGCCTATATAAAAAAGATGCAGTATCTATTTTACCTGTCAATTTTTCTTCGTCTACCATTTAACCAATATGGGAAAGAAAAAGATAGAAAAATGTGCTATTTTATGGTGGCAACTAAATGTAAGTAACTGATGGGTGCCATAGTCTTTTGATTATATTTTACCTTGGTATAATATTGCATGCTACCAGAGTTTTCTATATGACAATTTTAAAAAAAAGAATATATTGAAAAGATGTGCTCAGTTAAAAAGGTGATAGATATTTGTATACTGCTCTCAAGTTTTGTGCTGAATAAGAGTAGTTTGCATGCTAAAGTCAGGATAAAAACCTCTTTTGGCGAATCTGTTTTAAATTCATCAAAAATGCTTGATATCTAATGCTGGATTTACTGACAGCGGTAGTTTTTTAAAAATTTTGCTAGGTTCTTTTGACTCTTTGAAGGAATAATACGTCTATTGTCTTTTACAATTTCTCTAATGACAACTGCAAATTTTAGCAGTATGTAAAATACAAAAAGGAAAAATAAATGATAAATGTACATAATAACTTTCAAAAACCACCCTGAGATTCATGGCTTAGCTGACAAATACACCTTTGTAATGAGATTAATAATAATTAGTAATTAATAGATTTTACATACACTGAGTTATGTAATTAAAAACTGAAAATCAGGTAAATTCAGAGGGCATTCTCTTACATGCTCTTCTTGTTTTCAGGCAAGGAAGATTTTGATACTGCCGTGAAGCACTGGACTAAATTTGGAGAGTATCTTTGTTAATGTAACTGCTAATTCTCCTAATTATCCTTTTTTTTTTTTTTTTCTTTTTCTTACAATGTGCTGCTAGCTTGCATTTGGATTTGTTGCCTGATCAAGCATCCTTCGATTTTTCCTGCTAAGTGGATGAGAAACTCTAAATGAATCTCGCGGAATTTAAATTGCTGTTATTCATTTCTTCTAATAGTGGTATATCAAACTGTATTGACATTATAGCATCTTTAAGGATTTTTTAAACTATTTATATGTATATATATATATATTTTTTTTTTTGAGTGTGTCTCCACAGTCTTTTACAAAATATTTCATAAATACTCATCAGTAACTGTGTCCTGCATGCTATTTCTCATCCTATCACATGACTTCTCATAGAGAAAATGCCATAAGTTCTTCAGGAGCTATGAACGATTATTGACTTGTTTTTAACATGTTGGAAGCTGAAAGTTTCTCCAAGTTCAAAATGCCATAGCACAGGACTTATTTACTATTTCAGGGGAAAATATATCTAAATCATCTCTACTATTTCACGTAACATATTGAGTTTACTGAAGCTCTTCTAACACATTGCCATGTAAATTCAAATGTATTTAGCAGGAAAGGTTGGGTTGAACAGTACTTGATGAAAATGCTAAGAGTGAAAACTAAACTTCAGCATATAAATGCTTAGCAAATCACTGAATGTTATATTTTTATAGGTTTTGGATCTTAGATTAGTTGAAATTCTAGAAATTTTTACTGACTAATCTAGTCTCATATTTCATGTTTTCCACTTTACACCGCTTATCAGGTAAAGCTGCAGCAAAATGTGGAGTTGGAAGAACTTCTTTATATTTAGTTCACTGCACAACAATCTGTTTTCTAGGTCAAAGTTTTCCTTCATCTATGTGACTCAATATCAAGCCAGAAATTCTTTGTGACTTTTCGGCAAAGGTATGATGTCAGCAATTTGGCTTTTGGAAATTTTTTTAATGGATTCACGCCACTGGTGGATATGGGAAACTTATTTGGAAAAATGATCAATTTCTCCCTAGACTACATCCAACTTTTCAAATTTCTAATGGTTAATTGAGCATAGCTCATAAGATGGAATTTGTGATTAGCAGATATTCTTGTCTATGCAGAAGAGATTTTGTCAGCTGCAATGTATATTTGGCCAAAATAAGAGCTTATTTTCCTAATCTTTCTGGTGAAAAGGATTCCTCAGGTCCCCTTAAATGCTACTGCTAATCATTAACTCTGTCACTAAAAATTACTTCAAGTATTAAGAAATATATTCTATGAAAAACATAATGCAAGTCCTTATGCTACTAGCCTGTAATTCCCACCTATGTCAGATGAAATTTTGACAAGTGCATGTAGCCTATAGCAATGACGTAGGAAAATGTTTAAATTTTTTGATCTTTTGTTATTTAAATCATGTAGAGTTGCTAGTAAGTGCATGAGAATATGCGCTGGTTTCTAATTATTGATATTAAATATGTGTTTAAACCTTTACAAAGCTCTGATCTGCAAAGGTAAAAATGAGGAGACTGCAGGATTAAGAAGTAACTTTTTGTAAATACATGAATTTCTTATAAAGACACATATGCCACATTATGCCTAGTTACATAAATTTGCAAAAACTGAGAGAATTCACACCCTTTCTAATAATGTGCTCTAGAGAAATAGCAGGAAGGTAATATACCATCTATATAAAGTATGGGCCAGCAAAAACTTAAGGAGCTATAAGCTGAAGTCATGAAGAGGTAGTTTCCAAATGATAGCTCAGATTACACCTCTTTTTCATGCAGTTCAGAATCTAACGTTAACAAGATCACATTAAATGATGTAAGCAATAATTTTGAGAGGAAGATGCTAGCAGAGGCAAAGGCTGCAGTGGGTCTGCAAGTATATCACTGTTTGGTGAAGGACAGCTGCGTTAAACAGAATCTGGTTTAATCTGCAAGAGAATAAAAGATTTAGGTTACACTGACATACATACCACACTTTATTCTAATACGTTTCTCTTGATATTTTGGAAGTCCTTTGGGGAAATAAAAAAGAAATTAGTTTCAGAAAAGCTCTCTTTCTTGTTAGAAATCAGTTGATGAGCCTGGCCAGAAATGAAAGGAGTATTGGGTCTGCTAGCTTTTGACATGGAAGACAGAATGCAATCCAGAGATCAGACTGAAGAGACATGTCTTCTGAGAAATGTCTTGAACAAGGAAAAAAAAGTAGTCAAGAGCACCACCTGTTTTTAACTTCCAGAAAGCCAAAAACCACAAGAAATAAGCAGAATACGATGATGAAGAGACACAGCTGATTGTACTTTATATTTTAAATATAGAATTTCTGAATTAGGAGGATAAACTCAATATTTGCCTGTATCTGAGGTTAAATATTTGTAGTAACATTTCTTTGACTAATTACATTTTATTTCCAATTCAAACTGTCTTAGATCTGATTGAAAACAGGCTGAGGAACAGTATTTGAGACAGCTGCAAAGCAAGCAAAAGCATATTGAGTTGGAATTAGGTGTTTAATGAATTTGCACAGATGCTCTCCTTTACTCAACTGTGAATTATTTTTGTGTATATGTTCATGTGGGCTGGGGAACATGTTAAAATATATACAAGTCAGTTGTCCATCCTGTTTTCGGCACATATTTATAACTTCTGTGTAGGTATTTGCACCAATCTGCAAACCAACAGGCATGTTCAACACCTTTGCTTTAATACCACCTGAATATTCAGTCTGTGCATACTACTTAAATAAAATCAGACTAGCTGAAAGCAAAAATCCCCCTCTTATTAATTATATTGGCATCTGATACAGCATAAGATTTGCAGTTTCCTTTAAAATTATCTTATTACCAAAAAGAGGTTTTAATTACCTATTTAATTAATAGTTTGGGCAACTCCTCAGTTTGTGGACATGTGACAACTTCTACAGCTGGGATATCCTCCTTTCATTCAATGGATATTCCTAAATCACAGTCTATTTGCTTTTTTTTTTTCTCTTATTCACCATTCCTTGCCCTCCCTCCTCCCCTCCCCCCCCCTTTTTTTTTTCAGCATACCATTCTCACCTTTGTTAAACAGCATTCCATCTGAGAATTGTGGGTGTCGGGGTGTCAGTACAAGTATTTTCAGTAGAATACTATTTCTTATCATCACAATGCTAATGTTACTTTTAATCTTATTCTCCTGGGAACAAATGAAGAGAAGGATGCTCTGTCAGTACTGCAGGCAGGTCTGTTTAAGCTGCATACCTGCGGTCCCTTCTAATCTATCCTGGCAGTGCTTTATGTCTCCCTGGAAGTGTGCCAGTATTTCTTTCTAGTAGAAACTGACATGTGTGTGTGAATGCTGGACACCCACACTGCATTCTGACATGCAGCCAGGGCACTGCCGAAGTGCCCATCCACACCAAGCAGCCAGGGAACAGCCTCATTTGCTGAGTTTAGACTTCAAAGTAATTAATTACACTCTGGAGAGAATAAGAACAACGGCCTTTTGATATGAAGAGAAGAGAGAAAGGTCACATCAAAAGAAGGATGCTGTCATTTTGATTGTGGAAATAATTTCCAGGATGTTCATCTGTATTTTCTCATCGCAACTTATTTATATCTCCACAAGTTTTTTAACTCATGTACTTTATGTTTTTAGAGTACTGGCCTGCCAGAAATTCAATTTCACTTACTCCTGATTTTACTAAATTGCATACTGTGGCATCTACTGCTTACTTCCTGCTCATAAAGTGGGATTTTCTATACACTGCCTTTAATGTAATGGATGCCACGTGAACACAGCAGTACCCAGAAGCATGGACTCATTCAGCTAGCATGAAAATGAATGAAGTGGAATGAAAGCCTTCCCAAGGAAAACCTGAATGAAGGAACAGGTTTTCTGCTATAGTGAGTTGGCATATTTTAAGCTCAGTTTGAAAGCCATTGAATTCTTTCTGAAGTGTTCATTAGCTACACTTAGTGAATAACACTGCATTTATTTTGGCACAAATCTGGGTAGCAGAGAGAGTCAGAAGCCAGGATTTAGACAGCTTTTATGCCAGCAGAAGGAGTGTATGAGCAAGCACAAAGGAGAAAACAAACACTGCAGAAATTAGCACACTTTGTTTCCCTTCTGAATCACAGGTGAAGGGAATGAAACAGAGCCTGCAGGAAAATGTACATTTTCTATTATAGGTACATTTTTTTTTTTTTGTGGGGCTAGTTCTTGTTTATGAGGTCGCTAAGAATAATTTAAACTTCTGCTTTTATAGCTGTAGCCAAACATATTGTGAATAAAGGAGAACAGTGAGTGAAAGACTTCAGTTGCTCCTTTTAGCATAGGAGTGTCTTTTCAGATACATCTTAAGCAATTTACCTTACAGATCTCTTTCAAACAAGCAAAATGGTCCCATATCACATGACCTTGACATAGATTTCCAAGTTGTAGAAATATTTTGGAGTAATATTTACGTACCTGCAGAATTACAAACTCATGTTAAAAGTGAACATAAGAAATATGAAGCATAAGAAACATGCTGGCCAAGTGATCTACACAGTCCTTACTGTGTCTGTGAAAAAGTAACATTTTATTTTATACTTTACAGGCTTGATTGAAAGTTGACTGAAGTCAAAGTGAGTCTTTCCATTGATTTAACTGGAATCCGCATCCAACTTAGCATCCTTTAGGCTTGAGCTGCAGATATAGCCAGCATGTAAGTAACACTGTGTAGACAACTTCAGCAGACAACTGGTATGCCACGTTAGCCTTCTCCCTCATTCCACTCCCTTTCTACAGGCAATTGGTGTGAGGTGCAGAAGATAACAAAGAGAATTATTAATAACTAAGGTTGGAAAAGACCTCTAAGATCACCTAGTCTTACCGTCGACACATTCCCACTATGCCAACTAATCCAAGTTCCTCAGTGCCACATCCACACAATTCTTGAACACCTACAAGTACAATGACCACCCCGCCTTCCCTGGGCAGCCTGTTCCAATGCCTCACCACTCTTTTTGAGAAGAAATTTTTCCAAATATCTAACCTGAACCTCCCCTAGTGTAACTTATGGCCATTACCTCTTTTCCTAGACTGCCACTGACACACGGCAAAAAAGTCAAAAAAAATGGAAGACCTTTGTATGTCCTGAACATGTGGGTTTTAGGCTGACCATGTGTCTAAGTATGAGGTAGCAACAAATAATACTCAGTAGTGCAATTGATACAAACTTTCACCAAGTTATAATAATGTATCTGGCTTCACCTCTGAGGTCCAAGGTGAGGCCAAGAACTAACTGAGTTCAATCTGAGAGACAAAGAGCCAGCAGTGCAATGGTTCTATTAAAATATCACTGAACAGCCATAGAGCTCTGCCAAACTATGTCTTTTCCTCTCCTAAATCTATAAAAAATCTACTTCATCTTGCATATGACAGCTTGAAAGTTGTCATAATGTCCCCCTAAGTACAGAGTCAGCAGAACATCAGTTGTCTGAGCGCTGGTAATGAACCGAGAGCCACATATGGTATGAAAACCAGAGGAGTTTCTGTAGGAAAACTGTAGGAGTTTTCCTGTAGGAGTGCAGTGTCAGGACACACAAAATTTGCTCAGCTGAGGTACAATATTAAAATCAAACTGAGAGGTGAAGGAGAGTTATGATTTGTATGGGTCAGGCCAGCAGTATCACTTTGGGAATGGCTGTAAATTTCACTTGGTTTTATTGGCAGCTTTCCTAAGTTTTATTGAAGCCTTTTACAAGATCTGACATGCATGACACAGCACTTGCTATAACAGAGCCAAACCAGAGCAGCTGCCCTTAAATACAGGCAAGAGTAAAGATTTGTTTTAGTTAGTAGAAGGTCCACAAACTGTTGAATCATAGAATCATAGAATCACAGAATCATAGAATCATAGAATTGCTCAGGTTGGAAAAGACCCTAAATATCATCGAGTCCAACCATGACCTAACCAAACTACCCTAACTCTAACAAACCTCCTCTAAATCATGTCCCTGAGCACCAGCCTTGTTGCCTTTCTTTGGACCTGCTCCAGCACCTCAACGTCCTTTCTGTACTGAGGTGCCCAAAACTGAACACAGTACTCAAGTTGAGGACTCACCAACACTGAGTACAGGGGCAGGATGACTTCCCTAGTCCTGCTCACCACACCATCCCTGATACAAGCCAGTATGCCATTGGTCTTATTGGCCACATGAGCACAGTGCTGGCTCGTATTCAGCTGACTGTCCATCAGTACACCAAGGTCCCTTTCCATCAGGCAGCATTCCAACCACACCTCCCGAAGCCTGTAGGGTTGCCTGGGGTTGTTGTGATCAAAATGCATGACCCAATGCTTGGTCCTATTGAAACTCATACAGTTAACCTTGGCCCATTGATCCAGTCTATCCAGGTCCCTCTGTAGTGCCTTTCTCACCTCAGGCAGATTAACACTCCCTCCCAACTTGGTGTCATCTGCAAACTTACTCAATCCCCTCATCAAGAGTGTTAATAAAGATGTTAAATAGAAGCAGCCCCAGTACTGAGCCCTGGGGGACACCTCTTGTGACTGGCTGCCAACTGGCTTTAACTCCACTGACCACAACTCTTCAGGCCTGGCCATCCAGCCAGTGTTTCACCCAGCAGAGCGTACGCCCATTCAAAAAGTGGGCAGCCAGCTTCTCCACAAGAATGTTGTGGGGGACAGTGTCAAAGGCTTTACTGAAGTCCATTTAGACTACATAAGCAGCCATACCCTCATCCAGTAAGCAGATCACTTTGATATAGAATGAAATCAGGTTTGTCAGACAGGATTTACCATTTGTAAACCCATGCTGACTGAGCCTGATCCTTTCGTTGACCTTTAACTGGTCCAAGATGGCTCCCAAGATTATCCATTCCATAACCTTCCCTGATACCAAGGTGAGACTGATAGGTCTGTAGCTACCAGGAGCATCTTTCCGGCCCTTTTTGAAGATGGGTGTCATATTTGCCAGTCTCCAGTCCACTGTTGTGTACAAGAACATAGAAAGGATCATGCCCATTGCTATATATGTGTTTCATGAGCTTCTCTGTGTTTGTAAGTAGACTATACAAGTTTAACTGCTCTCCGTATGCATACTCCTTAACTGCTTAGCTGTGAAGGAGAATCCCACTGCCTATAAGTAACTGTGAGAAAGAGACTTGTATTGCTGTGACATTTTTTACAACCATAGAAAAAGTTGGTTCAATGATCCCTGTTGGTAGAATGATATTAACTTCAATCAGTTAAACTTTCTTCGAGAATAATTTATTGTGAGAAAAAGAAGTGAAATCCTGAAAAGTTAGGTTTGGGATTTGGGGTGGCTCTGGGCCCTGCTCTAAGTCAAATCCTCCTGTCAGAAGAGCTGGTCACTGGTCAAATGGAAACAAATAAATGAGAGGGTAGTGATGGCAGCCCGGAGTGCTCTTACATATCTATCATCTGCTGGATAAAATTGAAGTGCCTCTAGGAAACACCCATATTTTTCAAAGCCTTACAAATGTAACTATTTTGTTGAAATATGCTTCTCTGAGTGACTTTAACATAGCAGTCTAAACAAGTATTTTCTAAGTGTCATTAATAAAGTGAGAAATAAATGATTTCACTACGAAAAATAACTTTTAAAAGATCCAGTGGAAAATGTTTGTAAGTTGTCTGCAATTTGTATTATAAAGAGAAAGTATTCAAATGTGCCTCAGGGGTCAGAGTGCCAAATGTGCATTAAAATTAATGGAAACTTGGCATCTAGATTTTATAGGTGGCTTCTGAAAGTCCCACACCTCTCTTTCTCTGTGTTTGTGGAAAAAGTGAAATTTTCTTATGTGAAACATTGTTTGAGAAATCCCACACATTATACAAAACAGAAGTTTGTATTTATGACTCTGCAATGATTTCATCTATAAATAGCTGTTTCAAAGTGAGTACAATTCACTGGAGGGTAGTGTTCTGATGGGGCTGTGGTTTTAAAAACAAGGTTACTGAACACAAGAAAATCATTAAGACTGATTTTAAAGTTGTCAAAAGCTAGAATTCTGAAGAAAGTAAATGGGAAGATCCCCCCTTTCTATCTAAACTAAGTACTGAGAAGATGAGGGTGCACAATGGAAAGGAATGCTTGCAGGAACATTCCTATGAAGGAAAGTTACATTGCCCTCCAGATTATCTCAGTATAGTCTCTTTGGAAACGAGGATAATAACAGTCCAACTTACATAAGGACTGCAAAGATTGAAATACTAATTCCCAAATAAGCAGCCTTTGATGCCTGGTGAACTATTGAGTTGGAATTGCTTTGTTTAGAATGGCATTTCAAGAACAGCAAGTGGTTTTCTTTATTAGATCCAAAACATCATTTTTGGGAATACCATATGCTGTGAAATATTTGCATCAGATGATTATCAAAAAACAGCATACAAGAGAATAAGATTTGACTCGAGCACAACCTCTGTATGGAACATTGTGTAAAATTGCATTTTTAAGAATCTTTTATGAAATCTTCCTAAAAAAAGGAATAGTCCATTTTTAGCATTTGCTTCCTTGTCTACATGACTGTGTTAGGCCAAACGCTTTCTTATAGATTTCCCCTTTTATTCTTTCTCTCTTAAAGCTGATCTATTGTTGTCTGTTCCTTGCCACATCTTTTGTCTGTTATGTGTTGCAACAACTTCATTAAGCTCTGCTGACCGACACCACTATCCTGTTGCAAGACTGACCTCACTAATAATGTTATGTTCCCTTCTACAAGCCAATCACTGCCTTCTGGGTTTTCCAGCAAAGGCCACTTTGAACCTAACTTCTTTCATGAAGCACTTCTGCAGCTTATTTCAGATCACATCCCTCTGGAGCACTACATTGGATTTTCATGATGATTAAGGAAGAGCACATGTTCCTTGTTTACAAGCAGTGGGTTAAACAACTGAGTCTAAGGCAAAGTTTATTATCATAGAAAGAGAGAAAGCCAACTGAAAAAAAAGCAACCTCATAAAATAGAACTACAAGCTTGATTCATATATGCCCAAGAAACTGGGAGAAAGACCTCAAGAAATAAAGAGAAGTGGCTGAAAGCTTTCCTATTTGTTCTACCATCACCAATTAGTATTTTACAATATATCAGTTATGATTGTTAATTGGCAAATCAGCAGCATATTACTTACAGATGAAATTAAAAGAGTGACAAATAAAGACATGCATTAATCTAACTATCTAAAGATAGTAGAATAAATTGTCTCTTTGTGATTATTGATCAACAATTTCACTAATCCAGTGCACAGTGTCTTTTACAAATTTGTTTGTAAAACCTTAACCACAGGAAAAATATTTTCCATAGTTTGCATGCTAATGTGGAAACTCAATTGCTTTCTAAACATAAAGGCTTAACTAGTGTTACTACTCTATAAGAAACAATCTATGTCACATAGCAAGACACAAATGCTGCCATTTGGTTCCTTTTTCTTAGAGTTGTTTTTATTATCATTGTTTTTATTATCATTGTTATTATCCTAGAACTAGTGGTTTGGATAAACAAGGCTTATTCCCAATCACTAATTTTAAACACAGAGGCTAGTCTAAATTAAGCTCCACTCCTTAGTCATTCTCCAAGAGACTTTGTTTCTTTGCCACGTTGTCTTTTTGCCTAAAGAAGCTGGGGAAAAGATTAGCCCTCATGAATATTTTTTTCTGAAATGATTTCCTGAAAAATTGAATATTTGTATCTTAAACAAAAGCAAAAGGGACCTTAGTTTTAAAAAGTCTTCAAATAAACTGAAAAAAAGAAAAGAGGTGATCTCTGAAGATAACTCTCGAACTAGAATACAGAAGAGACATTATTCATTTAAGCAGACCATGGAATTAGAGTGTATATTCCCTGTAAATACAGTTGTCACATTTGCTGTCTTAATTTCTATCTCAGTTCCAATTTATTTAAACTACAGTAAGGCTGAAAGAATTTAAAGACATAGTAGCCTTGAAAGGATTCCAACAAATTATGCTACAGATGTGCATGTTTGCATCTTCTTTGAAGTTTTTCTCCTTTATTTTTCACGGAGCTCTATAAAACTATGAGCAAAATGTAAATATAAACAATCAAGACAGCAGTTTCCTAAATGTGTGTGCACACTGTTTCCAAACTAGGAGATAACCCATCCAAACATGTTCTGGAATTAGGGCGGTAGTTTTCTGGTCAGCAAGAGATAAATGAGATTAGAAACTTTATTGCATAGTAGCTGTTAACTGTAATAAGAAAGGTAAAATTTTCTGTTTTGATTTGAGGATTTCTAAAGATTTATTGGGAAACAAATAGAATCAACAGCACTTTGAAAAAATAATCTGCATCTTAAAACATCAAAGACTGGGACATTAATCCTGAGCATGCTGTGTAACGATGTTTACTTGGTGAGCAACAAAACTTTACCTAAAGTTTATAGAGTTAAATGTCTTGAGCTGCATTTGTATAAAATGTAAGATAAATATGGATTGTAATGCAATATTCCATACATCTCTGATGAAGATGTTGAAATATTAAATGACGATATTAATGAAGAATGATATAAAGATAAGAATAAATGTCAGACTTTTGATTCTGAAGATTCTTGGAGTTTAAATAAGCAAAATATCACAAGATAGCTTCTCGTGTGACTAATCTGTGGTGCCTATTCTGGTAAATGTCATCTAAACAGCTTAAATATTTAATATTCTATTCCCTATACATAGCATCATACTAATAAATAATGATTCAAGTGTACAGCTCACCCAAATATAATAAAAGGCTCAAAATAAATTAAGATCAAAATATTCAAGCTGTGATTCAGTAAGACCCTTTAAATAAACACATGGGAAAACTATTAGAAACAGAGAGAACTCAGTTTGATAATACATGACATTCCACTTATGGAAAAAAATGCTTTGCTTTATTGCCTAACACAGGAAGCTTTCTGCTACTAGTTAATACCAAAGCACATTCAAAAAACAAAATGTCAAAACATTACTGTTTTTCTCTATGTGAACTATTTAGATGCATAGATCCAAGAGACCTCATGAGTGACAGCAGTAACTCATGGAGGAGGAGAAATATGCCATTTTCAGTTACCATACTTGGAATCAGAGATGAAAAAATGACAGCATCAATAAAACCTTACAGGAGTGCTAACAGACTGCAATAGAATACAATGAATTTTATTTCTATAATTGAAAGCACTTACACAAGTATTGAATTTTTTAATGACTGCTAACGTAGGTAAGAATAATGAGTAATATTATGCTTTCATTAAAAATTAACACCTGGAGGTGTCTTGGCTGCAATAATTTGGATACATGCATACTAAGTCCTGGACTCTTCCCTGTGTAAGACACAGCGTGTGGCTAGGAACCATGTTATGTACCTTTAGTAATGTAAAACCATTTATTTGCTTCCAGTATACACCTTAACTGTGGGTCCTGCAGATTTCAAGAATGAAAAAAAATATCAGTACTACTTGATTTGCATTGTATGGAATGATCACAGTAATCCAAACTGTTTGCAGTCAGAAAAGTTACACACAATAGTATGCATGCTTATATATGCTTATGCAAAGTGTTGAATATAAGCATTTTAAAAGACTTTTCTCCTTCTTTAGAATATTTTGTGTAATAATACCTCTCAAAACATGTATGTTGCCCAGTGAAAAATGTCAGAAACACCACACCATCTAGGCACCAGGTATTTCTGAAGGTGAACATGGGATGAAGGAAGGGAGTAGGAGCTGTGGTGAGCAGCTAGCAGAGATCAATATCCTTTTCTCAACCCTCAAACTTGTGAACTTCCCAGGCTGAGTAGGCCAAGGAAGGCAGCATTGGCTTCCCAGATGAGAATACCTGGCACAGATTCTCAGAGAGGAAACAGCATTATCAGGAAGGAGAGCAGATTGGATTTTAACAGGTGATTTGGGAACTGGCTGTGATTTTAACAGCTCATTTAACTTACCAGGAGCAGACTCTGAATAAAATAATAAAACTCAGAACAAGCAAGGTTGAAAGCAAGGACCACGAAAAGCAAAACAAATTATTATGTGATATTGAGATAACGTAGCAATTGAGACGAGATCATAAACATCTTGGAAATGTTTCAAATGGAATTTCAAATTTCCGTTGTTATTGGATTATCACTGATCGAAACATTTTTGATTTATCTGTAGAATAAGATAAACTTAAAATTTTATAACTGTGACTGCAGAAATCAACCTTAATCAAAGAAAATTAACAAATACTGTTTCACTCTGGAACATATGAAGAAAGAGAAGATATTTTAGAAAGCTGCTGAGGAAAGAAGTCATGCTAATTCTGAATATGAATTTTAGCACAGTCTGAAAAACTACAAAAATGTGATCATTTACCAGTTTTTTAATATTCTCCTATGAAGTTCTTATTCTTTTGTTACTTCAAAAGAACCAGTAGGAAACTACTGGTCTGAGACATTAAAACCCATTTTAGCTAATGAATGGAAATGTCATTCTTAATTAGGCAACTGTTTTTCTGAAGTCAAAACCAAGCGTTCTTCTGTAGAGTTGTAAAAATGAAGGAGTTAACTCCACTGTATGAGTATGTTAGTGCAGTCTCAGTGGCATTAAAATCATACCATCATTTCCCTGTTAATAGCTCTGGTGGTCATAAGACACAAACAGCGAGAAAGACTTGGTGATGTTCTCTGCTTCAGCACTGAAATGAACTTTTTCAGTGAAGAGATTACTGAAGGTGTGAGGTGACTTTTCTTTAATACATCATTTTTAATTTAAGGTGACCCATATTTTCCAGGTAACTGTGCACCTAAGAAAGATGCGGCTCTGTTGCAGGAGAGGATATGAAATCTTGTAGAACTTTCAGAACTTGTTGCCTGAACATTATACAGGAAGTGTTGCAGGTAAAGAATATAAATCTCACTTGAGGTGAGTGAGGTAATTTGTTGTTGAGCAGAACAAGCGTTTCTGAAGAGTGGAATTACAATTCTTCATTGAGTAGGAACAAGGCATTGATTTGTGTATACGAAGAACAAAGTGGGACTCTTGACCAACTAATACCTTTCCTTTGACATAAAATAGTAAAAATTTATTGTTGCTTCATTTGTTTTCTACTGCTTAAAGTTCTACACTGGAATTCCAACCTACTTTCATGTGGCTTCAAGTACTCTGTATTTCTTAACAAGTGTGGTGATCCGTGGCAGAAATTCTGGTGGAAAAGAAATTTTGCTGCCAGTATACCAAACATTCTGGAGTTATTCAAGTACCCTTTTCAAAACCTTCTGGTTTCATGATCCATTTTCCTGGCATCTCAGAATAGCTAAATTCTGGTTTTATAAGGGGAAAGTACTGGATTTTTTTTCCATCCTCTAATCTACTGTGTCACAAAGGCGCTTTTGCTCATGGAGCTTTGTTTCTCAGTGAGAACAAAAGCTTAAGCAGATGTTTCCCTACAATGATGATGCAAAGAAGCATTTATTTCATTTTTCTCCATGACTGGCTTTCATTAGTCTGTTCTAATAGAGGCAGAAATATTAAATTTGGCTAGAAATTTCAGGTAATTTCACTAAATAAAAAAGATTATTTTAAGGAATGATTTGTTTCAAATAGAAGTCAAAATTCAATGCCCTTTCTCTGGGCACTGTATGTGGAAATTGCTGACCAAACATCAATTTTTACTCTGCCAATATCAACATCTGAGATAGCTGTCTGCATCCCCCTTACATTTAACAAAGGAAAAACAGCACTAAAGTTAGATGTCATTCATTTCATCTGAATGCAGATGACTGAATAAAGAAGAACTTGCTCCATAAATGTGTTTGTATGAGAGGAGCCCAGCATCACTGTTTAAGAATAAGTATTGGCTTTATAGTTGAAAAGATACAAATCTGAACTCCTTTTGCTATCTGATTATGCATGCAACTGCCTCTACTCTCTCTCAAGAAGTCAGGTAAACAAGGCCTAAGACTGTTTAATTTCAGTTTACACTGAAATAGGTGATTACTCTGTATGGATTGAACCATTTATGACTAAAATAAAATCTGATGTTGAAGAACATGGGCTCTAGATGACACTACAAATCGGATATGTCAATCAATACTCACTGCAGGAATGTGACCTTGTGAGTCAGGGGAAAAAAAAAGAAAAAAAAAAAAGAAAATAGATATGTTTGAGATGACAAGAGTGGAAAAACTGTAAAATTGGTAGCAAATAAGAAAAAGCATGCAAGCAGATTTTGCTAAAAACGTGTAAAAAACAAGCAGACCTCAATGAAAAGGAGGAAAACAGCATCACTACTGATATTGTACACTTCCTGAGAAGAAATAAAAGCTCTTAACAAGCATCACACTCCTCCTGATGAAGACATCAAGATGTTGACAACTTTTTTAAAAGTCCCATGCTGGTTTTTTTTTTTTCTTTTTTTCTTTTCTTCGTTTCTTCTTTTTTTCTTCTTTTCTTTTCTTTTTCTTTTTGTTTTTTTTTCAAGGAAGACACAAATTGTCAGCCTTGGGATCCAGAGGGATAATGTAGAATATAACAGAGGAAAAGGTAAAAGCTGTGGCGGTTTTCTGCAACAATTTAAACTGCATTATTAAAAGGCTTTGTGTATTAACTGATAATTTGTATTATTTGGCTGACAAAAATGAGTTTGATTGTCAGTAAATTCAGATACTCTTATAAATGTCATGTTCTATTTTACCCATAGCAATGTTTTGAGAATATTATTATTGTTTGAACTGATCAGTAGATAAAAAACTTAAGAGGCCCACCTGCATATATGAGGATGACAGAAATTAATGAAAGTTAAAGAAAACTAAACACATTAAGTCAAAATTAATTATCTCTGGTAAGGAGAGAGGAAAACAACTGTAATTTAACACCAACATAGAATTATTCATATGAAAAATTATAATATTTCAATTATAGAAAACACAGAAAGGAATTCAGAGTTAACACTAGGAAAAACATAGAAACTTCATTGTGATTGTTTTTGAAGAAACTGGAAAATAAATTAAGAGCTTTTAACTAAATATAAACAGAGAAAGAAGGTCAATGGTGGTGGACACAGGCATGACAAATTATAGTTAGGACATAATAACTATTACAGAGTCCTGGTTTATCCCAAAGGAAGAGGCTGGGCTATAGAGTTACAGGATGTTCCAAAAGAAAATGTTCAGCATAGAAAAACAGAAGAGGACAGGGAGTATACCTTTGAGCTGCAAGAAAGTTAAAAGAAATCCTGAATGAAAAACAAAATCAATTTGGCAAAATGAATGTGTCCAAGCATCAAAAATACAAAGAAGTAATAAAGACTTCTTATTGCCAAAGAATTACAGAGCAGAGGACATAAAATTTATCAGCTACTCTAAGTTAGTGTAATTCAGTCACTTTCAGTGGAGCTATAATGATTTGCATCATCTAAAGATAAATTGAAGTACAGTCTAGATAAAAAGAGAAGATGAAAGATGGCAGCTGTATTCATAAGCAGGAAAGCATTGAGAAACTTAAATGAGGACTATCATAAATGATTCCTTTTGAGGCTGGGTTTTATTAATTTTTTCTGATCTCACATTCAATTAGGCTTTGGAGTTTTTAAGGCTAGACTCAAATTAAGAGCTCTTTGATTTGTTTTTCTTATTAAAAAATCTAGTAAAAGTAAGAATGGGGAACAAATGGACAAAAAAAGGGAATGACAATTGGAGGGAAAAAAGGACATTAAGAACTTTGCATAACACCTTCAGAAACCTATTCTTAATTCTTCTGAATCAGACTGACATTCCAGCCGTGATCTCTCTGTGACTTTGATTGGCTTTGTGATCAGCTCTAACTGGATGGGGCATAATTCTGTCAAACAGAACTCTACAAAAATTGTGAATGTCCTTCTATGTACAGCAGAAAATATATTATATAGTTTGTGATCCACTCCCATTTAGTAGTATTTGTGTTTTCAAGCTAAGAATTAGTGTCATGGGTTTTTAACACTTTTATTAGAGTAAGTGCTGTTAATGCTGTTTAGCTGTTACATAACACCTAAATAGTTTGAATGAACATCAGTGTGATGGAAAGGTCACAATTAAGTAAAGAAAGTGCTCAAAAATAATATATACCTTGTGGGTGAGGGGTCTGTATAAGCACAGAATATCATACAGACTCAGATCCCAAATTCCCCACATGTTGGAATTTACATTTTGAAATATAATGAATTTCAGATGCTGGTTAACGTTGCACCTTTGTCCTACTCTTTGACTCAATCCCTGCTGACAAGATAGGTTTCACTGACCTCTGCTGTCTGTACACATTTTTTCTCTTCTATGTAATCCATCTTGGTTCCAAATAAAGACTGTCTTGCAATGTTTCAGCTGTTTTTATTATTTTCCTTTCTTTCCTTTACAGGAATAGTCAAATATAAAGAAATATTATTTTCATATACTGAGACCTCTGAAACCAACAAGCTGTAGTCAATAACTCAGAATTTGTATTTTGCTATTATAATTTTGGTTGTGCTTCGTAAAATAGTTAAATTAACTGACATCAGAGAATATGATGAAAAAAAAGATTTGCAGTATTTTCTTTTATACCCTCATATTTTATTAGGAAAAATGGTGTTTCCACAACAGAATAGTTTTACAGTCCTAAACATTGGGTTGCATTTTCAATTCTACTAAAGTACTTTATGGAGATAATTGAGATATTTGCAAAATTAGATAACAAACCAAGGCTTAGACAGATTTGAATTTCGATTAGAAGGAGTGATTAAAGATAAAGAGATTGATGGGGACCAGCTGAACTGCCACTTAATCAATTAATTTTCTGAAACTACAGATTCTGTATCTACTACTGCTTTAGAAAATATGACTTCCATATTTCCCTTAGTGATTTAAGAGTAATTTTCATAATGGCATATGGGCATTAGAGAGTCACCATCATAATGAGTCAAAATACTTTATGATTCCTTTAATAGAAATGTGGCATATGAAGGTGACATCTATGTGCTTCACTTATAGGTATCAGTTTATATTTATGAAACTTAAAAAACAAAACAAAACAATAACAACCACAAGCTATTTAAGGCTTAGATTATAAAATAAATTACTTGCAAGATCATGTAAGTACTCTGCAATTAATTTTATAACTACTTTTCTAAAAGCAAGGCTGAAACAGGACCTTGACTCAAGCAGCCTGGGGCTTGTGTAGAACTACATTCGCACACCATCTGTGGCAGTGGATCCTGTTGGTACTTCTTAATGAAGTTTTGTGCACAGTGGGAAATCTGTCTTTATTTGTTTCTATAACCAGAATTGCCATCCATCAGATTAATTAACATGCATTAGAATTTTCAAACATTTTTTTTCTGTATTAACTCTAGAAAATATGATCAAATTACAAAAAAAAAAAAAAAAAAAAAAAAAAAAAAGGTATTAATTTGAATCAAAATATGTCTGTAAACACTGTCAGGCATGAATCATTTCTCAGATACTTAAAATTTGCAGGCAAAAAAACAAAATAAGGAGCATATGCTTGATTCTTTCCTGTTTTCTTTACAGGAGCTCTACACATGGCAGAAGGCATGTCTTGGAGGACAAGAAACAAAGGACTAAATATAAAATCACAGAATGGTTTGGGTTGGAAAGGTCCTTAAAGATTATGTTTCCAACTACTCTGCTGTGGGTAGGGACAATTTTCACCAGATATCATTCCTCAAAGCTACATCCAACCTGGCCTTGAAATATACAAAGTGTTGTGTATATGCCTCATGGAAGCTGCTGTCTTCAAGATACTCTAGGTAACCAATGTCTTATTCCTTATAACATTGATTTTTCATTTGTTTGTTTTTGTTTTGTTCTGTTATTGTCCATCATAAATAGGGAATAAACTCTTCTTGTATAGATAAAATCAGCTATCTCGTCTGCCAGTGTAAATGGATCAGTGCCTGATGAGGACAAATCAGAGTAAAAAAGCTAGGTTTCAAATAGCTGATTTGAATCATCTTTGAAGAGCTATGTTTCTCTATGTTGACCATAGAGGGAGCCCCATCTCTTAACCTAGCTGCCTAAAGAAAGATGTTGCAAATAACAAATAACCCCCTGAAATAAATTTCTGAACTGAATTATGCATAGTTACAAGAGGTAGATGTGCTTTTTTTTTTTCTTTTCTGCCTATTTTCCTTATATATATGTGTGTGTGTGTGTGTTTTTATACATGACAATTAAAATCCCTATTTGTTTCCAAACCATAGAATACCTTCCAAACTAATTTCCATACCTTCTCCAAAAGTTTTGCCTGAATAGCAATAGAAATTTCCAGCCTTTTAATATGTGCAAGCATAGTAAATTGGACTTATAGAAACAGTGATTCTCATAAACTCCTGTAGCTAGTGGAAATACATGCACTACATATCTTCTCTTCACAGGCCTTGAAACATAAAAAAAAAAGCACGTGCTGTTTACAGAAATTCAGTGTTCAGTTCAGTTGGATGCTCAGTAGCAGGTTCAAACTCTACATGTGCTTAGATGGAAAATCATATTACACTTTGTTATCTCTATTTTACTTCATTCACCTGTTATATTTAAGGAAAACTCATTGTTAACCAGTATCTTGTAGAGTGTTTTATCTACAAACTGGAACAAAGTACTACACTGAAAAGAGCTGCAAGACAGGAGCTTCATGCTGAAAAACCACACTAGCATGGGATGTCCACTAATTCATTCCTGCCGTCCTGGAAAATATCTGTTGAAATGTCAGAGGCTTGTAACACTGCGAGGTGGAGATAAACAAACCATCTGAAACATCATCCTGGCTCTGCACTAGACTCAGCCAGAATCAATTGCAGTTTTCTCTTTTATATGGATCCACTTTTATGAGCATGTGACAGACTTAACAGCAAGAGCATATGTTGAAAACCTCTTCAGAATACTCCCAGTTTCTTTTCCCAATCTGTGCCCAGGGTTTCAGCTGTTCAGCACCTAGCAGTTGATAGTTTGCAAAGCATCAGAGCAAGAGAGGGGAAAATGAGAAGCTTCTTCCCCCTCTCACTCTTCCCCTCCACTCCTTACTCCCCCTTGCAGAAAAGAAGGGGATCTTCTCCTGCTGATCTTTTTTTCTGGCCTCTTGACTTCTGGTCAAGTAAACAGAACTCATTTGTCTCACAGACTGGTCTTTTATATGAAAAAAAAGATCACATTATGAATCTCATGAGATATTTTTTTGAAAAGGCAAAAGTGTTCCTTTCGGAAAGAGAATCTCCTTTGTGCTTAATCATCATTCAGTGAAAGGAACAATCTTACCAACTGTAGACAAGACCACTCTATTGATTTTTTTCATGCTGGAGGACATGAGACACTGGAGGAAACAAGCTTTTGTGTGTGGTTCAGGCTGATTCGGACAGAGCACAGACAGGACTGATGCTTTGCTGCTGCTGTGTAAAGTTGCTGATGAATTTCACATAAACACGCTGCACAAAGACTGACTTTTGTTGGAATCGCCTTTTGGCCATATGTTTTTGCAATTTCCTTTGCTGGTCCTTATTAGAATCTGGAAATAAGATACTCTTAATATAACCAATTTATTTTTCTTTCTTGTAGCATGCATGAGAATTCTTAACAAGTATTTAAAAGCAAAGGAAATGTTAGGCAAGATTCTAGAGTGTCTTGGAGGTCTCTGTAAACATTTTTATTTTGTGCTATGAAAAAATGATTAAAAAAATGGAACAATGGATAACTATGCAGACTTGATCAAGATAAACTGCAATGAAGAATGTTAAGGATTTTGAACTCCATCTCATTTCTAGTTGCTACTGGATATTGTCACTATGGTAGAACTAATTCATCTCACTGAAGTCTAGCCTTTAATATGAGAAGATTAATGGAGAGAGATAGGAACATCCTAATTCATATGTCTTAAGATATTATATTGCTGTATAATATAGCAGACTAAAATTAAGCATGTGAAAATGAGAGGATGACAGCAATAAAACAGCCAATATTATTCTTTCAAAAGAATGCTTTGTAGCTGTTAAGAAACACCATTTTCAAGATATTCTTCTGTGCTTCTTTAAATAAAATAAACAAACAAAAAAAAAAAACAAGTAAAGCTTTATTCTAGTTCTTTAATACATGTACCATTGAGTTTTGAATTTGGAAGAAGTTGTAAGGATGCTCTTATAAAATGTAGATTTGCTACTTCTATTCTAGGCTGTTGTATGGGAACTGCTGAGTCACGGCCTGAACCTCTGATTGATCACCTGAGGCGAGCCATGAGTCAGCCAGAGGAGCACAGGTGAAGGCAATTCACCTGTACTGCCGGAAGGGGTGGAGCCAGGCTCTACCCCTCCTAGACCTTTTAAGAGCTGGCTGCCAGTGGGGAAGGATCTCTTCTGGAGATCTGCTCTGTTGGGGTTTTGTAAGTGACCCAGGATAGGGGTAAGCTTTCTATCTATTCTCTTTTTGTTATTGTTATCTGCTTTGCCAAACTCTCTTGTTTATTTTGTAATTATAGCATCTTAATATTCTTTGATTATACAGCAGTGAATTTTGCTTTTTCCAGAAACTTTCATGTTAACCCTGCTAGATCAGTAAAAGGGACAAGGTCTTATAGGAATTGAATGCAGCTCTTGAACATTAAAAGGATTAGGAAAATGAACCAGGATTAGGAAAAATATACCTTGAGCATCCTACCATTCCTTCTTCTTGGTCTTGGCTAGGTTGAGATTCAGCAAGCTCACAGTCTGCAACCTATACTCTCTGAGAAACTTGATCAAACTAAATAGCTCAAATGTGTTGGAGACTCTGATGTGCAAGAGACATGTGCAGCTTTTCATCTATCAGAAATCCTATTAGGAAGATATCTGGTGCTACTGTATAAAAAGATCTGGCTCTGAAAGACCTTCAAGCCTGTTTATGTTGATATTCAACACCAGTCTGGACACCTACCTGTGCAACCTATTGTAGGGTACCTGCCTTACTACAGGGTAAGCAATTGTCCACTTCTTCCATTGGTCTCATTTTAAATTCCAGTTAGAAACCAAAAAACAGGCAGCGGAAGTCAGGGTCCTGCTGCAAATCCAAAATAAGATTCTACTTAACAGAAGTATGTCCAAGCTTCAGATAACAGAATGTAAGTATAACCATTTAGAGAGTTCACAGCAGTATTTTATTATTGAATTATCAATGGCAAGAGTTAGAAAGAAACATCCAACACTGGAAGTGTAGACCAATGCTGCTTAACTACAGACATAGACATAAATCAAGATATTACTCTTAAGCTTTTGGATAAACTGAAATGAATAACCTCTAGAACTTCAGGATTCCATAATAAATACTTCAATATTTTGTGTTTTTTTTCTCTTGCCTATCATAGAAGGTACCTCTTCATTAACAAGTCAGAATTATATTTCTTTAAGTCTCATGTATGTCCTCAGAGAGCAAAGATAAAATGAGGAGTCTGATATAACTGTTATAAATTCAGTTTACTGGGGATACTGCTTTATATGACAGATACAAGGCAATAATTGATGCAAATACAATCCCAAAACAATTGGGGAACAATTGCTTAAGTAGCTGCTCTTCAAGAAATTTGGCAGTTAGAGCAGATCTCAGTCTAAACATCATTGCACTATGCCATCTAATACCGTTCATGGATATGCTGTAGAGGTGTAGCTTGCAAGAGTAAATATACTCCTATTTTATCAACAACAGTAAGGCTTCAACTATGGCTAGTTTTGAGTGTCTTGCAAAAAAGATTTAAATCAACTGAAGACTATAGAGAAGCAAGAAAAAAAAAAAAAAAATTAAAATATACAGGCTGAAAAATGAAGGAGAAAAGAAAACATTTAGTAACTTCTAAATGCATAAGCTTTGAGAAAGAGGAATGAAACAATGTGCCCACTTCCACAGCTGGGAAAATCTGTATAATTATTAGGATAATTTCTTACTCCAAAGAGGATGTGTAAGTCTTGAAATGCTTAAGAAACTGAGGAACATCCACAGCGGTAGGGGTTCTAGAGAGTATGTTAACTATTTGGAGTGACAAAAATATAAATGCTGCTATATGCAGTGTGACTGAAAGATCTCATAAAACTTATTTCCTGGATTCTATAGTGGTTGGACTTTATAACTTTGTCGGTCTTTTCCAACTCAAATGATTCTGTGATTGCATTCTATGATACCTTTTGAAAAATGTTTTCTGTTTCTATTAGACTATGCCACTGATTTTCTCCTGACATTTTTCAAAGAAGTAAACTGACAGTTTGAAAGAACAGGTATTGTTATCCAGATTGCCTTATATCACTGAATGTTCAGTAGATTTTAGGCCAGCAGTTTGAATTTTTTTACCATCTGCATAGCAGATCAGGGAAGGTGAAACAAACAAAAGAAACTAACAAAAACTGCCAACAAAAAGAATGATTAGCAACAGAACAATTGAGGGGAGTATTAAATGCATTACTAGCTGGGAATGTTCAAAATAAATTGTAAAGAACTGTATAATAAATATAAGAACAGAAATTTAGATCCAAAACAAACATTTGGTTGAAATATCTTTAAATTTTATAGGTTCTAAATAGTCTGATTCTGTTGGTAAAGTAAAAAGCAGAAATCTGTAGGTCAAGGTCTATCTTAAGTTTCTTACATTTGTGTTAAATATAATTTTGTCTTTTTATGATGACAAACATGAGTGTCTTAATTAATGATGAGCAAGAAGATTATTGGGAATACCACAGGTCTGCATCATTCTGACCTTTGCTAAATTGGCACTTCTAGTCTTCCAGAGACATGACTTCTCTCACAGAGTAAGAGGAATGTTGGCACTGCTCTATTTCCTTTGAGCCAGCATATACTGTTTCTTTCAAATGTACTTAAAAATACATGCGCTCTTTCTGGAAAATAGTTAGACATCCAACATTGCTGTTTGTATTCAGTGATAGAAATGTTAAGCAGCAAGAGAAAATCTGACTTTCAATCTGGTTGAGATACTGCTGCTTTATTTTTCATGCTTTTTATAGCATCATTTTATATAAGGAGAACTTTCATTATCTTTGTTGTTTCTTAGCCAAAGACTTTTTTTTTTTGTTTTAATTAGTTTCCCTTAGTAGTAGTAGGCTTAAGATGGCTGCAAGTGTTCTGGGCAGGAAAAGCTCAAGGATAGGTTTTCTAGCAGAGCAATTTTGGCTGCACCCAGTCCCTCGTGAAAGTAGAACAGTCAGACATGAAGTACAGTGGCAAGTAAAAATAGTTAAACAAAAATTTTCCAGCAGGAACAAAGAAGTTTCAGCAGGAAAAAAAAAGTCTTGATCATCATGGCTAAAATGAAGGAAACTTTACATTTCAGGTCTCGTTTGGACACAGACTATGTTCAAATCTGCATTTGAAAGCATATTTTAGGTGTTCTGCTCCTGTCCCAGTGTGAAATTTCATACTGAATATTTTAACCCAAAATAAGACCAATTAAAGAAACTTGCAAACAACAGTAATGGGCACATTAAACAAAAAGTACGTATGATTTCCAGTATCAATCAGTGTTACTTACAGATGATGTAGACTGTTGTGAATGGATCTTATATATGGTATCCATAGATATTTTCAGAAATATCCTTAGATGAAATAAATTGAAACAAATTAAGAACTTTTGTATAAGAAAACTAATATATATATATTCAAATCTCTTTTTGATTCTCATGTTATATATTTCAATGCTGTGAACTGCTCTGCAACAGATGCATTGTTGCAAACAATTCTGACAGAAAAATAGTGTTCCCTGCATTCTGAACCCTGGTAATCCTTCCTCTAGAAAAGTATATTATTCTGCCAAAGCACAAAGATAAGTAGAAAAACAATACAGAATTTTTCTGAAGCAGATTATCTTGGCAAATGCCAGGAATGTAATGATAGCCTCAAGTTAAGGTTAGAAAGACAAGATTGCTCTTAAACTACGAGGAACATCTGCATGGAGAAATAAATTCTTTGTTGTTGCTTGTTTATTGCAGTTCTCTTATTTAATATATGAACAAGGAGTATTACAGTCATAAAAACACCTTTACAGCGTTCTTTCTTTAACAAGAATTCATAAATCTTAGGGCTTATTTAAATCCAATTTCTACATCATAAATAATGTGACATGTACATTATTGAAAAGTAATCCTTTTATACAGCAATACTGTATGTTGCTGCTTGCAGCTGGTCAGAGCAGATTTCCTACAATAGAAAAAGAGGCATTTACAGATGACCAGGTGAGAATCCTTTTTTTTTTTTTTTTTTTGGCTCAAAGCTTGCTTCCTGAGGTATTTCTTGTGATAAAACTGACTTGTTTAGGAGATGAGTGATGGGTATGCCATGTGGCAATCAGCATCACTGTGTGGAAAATTTTACGTTTGAAAGAATTTTTTTGGAGCTGTTTGCCTTCAGAAGAGAGTGCTCAGAACTGTTTACTGGTGGTAGATCTAGCCTGTGACCAAATAACTCCAGCTTGCTATGGGAGACTGGGGGATGATACCATTGCATCCCGTGAAGGCAAGATACAAGTGGGCGTCTCCCTGCTCCCTCTTATCTACTGGCAAGGCCCAGAAGATGGGAACAAAAGGAGTTCCTACTGACATCCAGCAGCTGTCCCTCCCAAAAGAGCTGACTCAGACACTGTGGACTTATAAATAAGTTGGTACTACCATTAGAATGTAGTTGCCATCATCGCTGTGGTCACTGTCGTCCTCAACAGAACAACGAGGCCTGATGACCCACCACTAATGAAGATCAGTGACTGAACTACAAACCACGCTGGATCCATGGTAGTGACTATCTCCCTCTTGCTTCCTACAAAGACTCCTTGCTTCTTTCCTATCTTTTCTACCACCCTCCTTCCATTCCCCATTACCCTAATTCATAATAGTGTCCGTCCTCCACTTCCTCATCTCCCTGATTAAGATTTGTAATAAACTGGTCAGACCAATACTTGAACTGTTGTTTCTTATCTCACGCCAGCTATGCAGATATCAAAGAACCTCCTCTCCTTATAAACTGGAGCGAGACACCAGGTATTTACATAAAGGCACGAAGGAGCTGGATTGTAGGATTTTGTTTACTCTGGCATGCTCACTCATACAGTGATGAATGGCTCTGGCAATTGTTAGTGCATAGCATGAAATAGGAAGAAGAATCGCACTTCCTCTCTCAAAATGGATTGTGCTTTCAGAGGCTTGAAAGAACAGAACATGCTACATAATTTCAAAGTAATGTTTAGCAATGCCACTGACTTCCAGCTCTTTCCTCATGGAGAAGAAAAGGCTTATGGAGTATACGAAGGAATTTCATGTAAACAAAATATCCAGTTTCATTAAGCATCTATGCGGTATGTTCTGATATGGTCCATATAAGGAAAAGGAAGGTTTGGGATACTGGTATGTAAGTGATTATATCCACATTTCAATTTTCCTTTTAAGGTTTCAACATTCAGATCAAGAATTAGGGAGTAAATACCTTCCAAGAGATTACAACATAACAAACAGTGACCTGGAAGTACTATTGCTGTAGGCCTTAAAAATCCATCTACACTTAAAACTATTTACAGTAGGAAAAAATATGATGAGTGACTGCATTTCATTTGAAGGAAGAAATGTAGCAGAAATACAAGCAGAATTTTGTTATTTACTCACAACTTCTATTGTTGGATTTAAATATTTCTGCTGAAAGCAGTGGTGGCAACAACTAATTCTTCACAGATACACCTCAGAAGAGATGTTACTCAGGGAAAAAAAGCAAAACATTTGTCAGGCTTAAGTATATTCCTTAAACTGGACAATCATGTTATATTTTGAAATAATGTAAATGGTTTTCATAAGACTATAAAGATATTTTGGGCTAAACATATTTTATTAGTAATTAATCTGTTCCACCATATATTTTGTCAGTCCCTCATTGTTCAGAAGTCAATATTTTGCGTTTCTCATACTCATGCTGAATCAGAGACTATTAGAAATCAAGCTAAAGGCAGGATTTCCATTGATGTCAGTGAGAATAGGACTTATCACTGTGCATTCATGATATCAGTCATAACAAAATAATTATCAGATAATCGTATTTCCTTTAGCTTCTCTTCTTGACTGATTAAATCGTTAGGATGAAAGGATCATAGGGTAATTCAAGCAGGAAAGGACTTCAGGAGATCTCAAGTACAGACCACTCAAAGTGACTTCATCTGTGACATCACATCAGGTTTCTCAGGGATTTATCCAACTGTAACTTGAAAATTTCACTGTAGAAATCTGTATTTGCATTTCACACATAAGATTCTTAGTCCAGAGGAGAATAATCTGTAGGTTCAGAGGAGTTCAGATTCAGACTTTCAGGCAGCTGTTTTGTGTTAAGAAACCTAATTCAAAGTAAGTGGCTAGAAAGGATGGTGAACCAATCTCTCATGTTTGGGAAAACATGCTGTTGGAAAGGGAGGGAGGATATTCTGAGCACTTTGTTGCTGAGTTTATCAAGGATCGAGGATATCAAGTATCTCACTATAAAAGAGCAATTTTTAATTATTGATGTTATGATTATTTTTTTTTTTTTCAAATTTGGGATTTAATTTCACTACCAATTTAGGGCAAAAATAAAATACCGGGAAAAAAAAAAAAAAAAAAAACAACAGTAGGAAAAGATGCAGACTTCGTGCAAATGCTTCTGCTTGTATAAAATTGATTAAGAAAATCATTTAAGTTCTTTTACTGAACTAACTAGATGCAGAAGAGGTAGTGTCTACTCAAATGTAACTCACCAATAAAAGCAATGGTACACACTGCAAGATATGTAAGCAGAAATGTTTTGATCTTTTCCTGTTAACATCTTCTAACATATGTGGTATACGAACACATCTTAGCCCTGAAGTTGGCAGTCTGTGTTGAATGTTGTTTAGTGAAATCATTTTGGAATAGAAGAAAATGTGGGCTTTGGGATATCTATGTGCTAGGAAAAATGCTTTTTTTTTTTTTTTTTTTTTTTTTTTAGTATTTTAAAGCTGCCAGTTTTGACTAGACACTCAAAAGGCGTTAGGATGTGCTGTCTTCGAGATAATTATTGAGGTATTGGCTGGAGTGTCCATCCTGTCAGCTCTTTCAGAGAAGCAGTTGAGGCTGGGGCAAACAATAATGCATTTGCGGGAGTGATTTTGAGGACAGACTGTCCCTTGAACTGTTGATGCTGAAACATTTGTCTGTTTTCCAGCTGTCACAGAAGTGACAGTCTGGAAACATCTCCAGAGAGTTTTTGAACCCAAGATCACAATTTCTATTCCTGGCTGAGCTTTATGCCACCACAATATTCAGACAATTCCATCAAAAGGCATAAGTAGTTTAGGATAGTTTTAAAATTTGCTTGGCATAAGCTCCTGGCTCTAACCATAGTTAGATAAAGTTGGATAAAATTCACCTTTTTTTTCCTCAAACTCCATCTAACTATCTACTTCACAGGCAAATCTTGTGATTGCAATTTTCTTTTCTTTGCAGCTAACTGTGGAGGTGAACACAAAATCCCTGGATTTTCTTAAAAATTGTCAGTTCAGGAAATTCCAAAGGTGCAAGGCAAAGTCTGCAAAATGAAGATGCCTTTTGGCTTACCTTTCTGCTCTTTACTAATTTATCTTACTTCATGAACAAGTGCAATTGCCAGTAAAAATCTTCACAATCTATCTTTTGATTTATATGAAGTTCTGACAGAATTTCTCTTGGAAAAATGCCTGTCATTTGACGTCAGAGCCTTTAATACATTTGCTTTTCATCTAGTGGTTGGGTTGCCATCTGCTGATGTCTCTACTTCCCCCCATTGCATTTCTAGAATGTCTGATTCCAGTGACACACACTTGAGGGTTCTTCTCTCAAAGGAATGGCATTTACAGCAGGACGTGGGAAATTTAACTTAAGGGTACAAATATGGTTTTCTACATCAGCTCTTTTAAGAGAATGGTGAATGTCTCTGGGAGCTTTTAGAATCAATCTTTTGAGCACTGATACAGTTTTATTCGCCCCTTTTCCCTTTCAAATCCTTCCAGTGCAAGCTTTTGTCGGGGACTTATATAGATGTATTCTTCTCAGTAGGAATATTCACACTTCATTTTAATTTAACTGTAGACACATAAAATCAGGTGAAGGTGCCACTGCATTCCTTTCATTCAAAGATTAGCTAAATGTCCATCTCCTGCCCTTAGAACCATAATCACATTAGAAGCCTTAAACAGACTCTCTCAGTGGCCTTCCTTGATTTTCAGGTTCCATGTGTCACAGATAGTCCAGTTTCATGTGTTAAAAGGATTGAGAAGAATGCTTTGCACATAAAGATTATATTTAGTTTTTAAATTTATATTCTTTTAGGTATGTAAAATACTCAAATCAAAGTATCTCATATGGGAAATGCACAGAAAATCAACATGCTGGAATATATCCAGAGTTGAAGCCAGTTTCATCTACAAAAGAAAATTAAGACTACCTGATCACTGATCACTGATCACTAGTTGTGTTTGTAGCACTTCAAGTACAGTGAGAAATTTTAAGGAAAAAAAATTACAATAATAATTTCAGCTTCACACTACACTGCATCACACTGCCCAGGGAGGTGGTGGAGTCTCCTTCTCTGGAGATGTTCAAGACCTGCCTGGATGCCTACCTGTGTGACCTGCTGTAGGGAACCTGCTTTGGCAGGGGGGTTGGACATGATGATCTCTGGAGGTCCCTTCCAACCCCTACGATTCTGTGATTTTGTGATTCTGTGATTTCATCACTGTATTACATTGCCTTTCAGACATATTACTTCAGAAACCTGTGGCCCTGACTTTTTTGACAGGCTCAACTTTGCTAACCTTCATCTCCCTTAATGTAACATGGAAATCTCATAGCCCCAGGTATTTTATAAAAGGAACAATCTAGTTAGTATGAAAAGAGTGGGAATCATCAGATATGAATTACAGCTCCTTTGTGGCCAAATCACAAGAGAGAATTAAAATAATGAGGAGATTTCAGGGCTTATCACTTCCAGTCTCCTTCTGTGAAGTAGTGTCAAACATGGCCATATCAGTCCTGACATGTTCACTCTGATAAGTGTATACTGAAGGAGATTTCACTTGTTCTGTGATCCACTCACTCATCTGTTCCCCGAGTCTGAGGATAAAATCGTGCAGTCTAAACCACCCGTGAACTATGAAGTATAGCCTTTTCTTTGCAGGGTAGACATACTGTCATCTGTGCCACAAAAATAAGGAAATTTGCCTTTCATGTCTAACATGAGGTTATTGCATGTAATTTGACTCGTAATTTGACCTATGTATATATGTGTACATGTCAAATTGCAAGCGGTTCTGCCTGCCTCCAGACTCTAATGTCCCCATAAAATGTAAATACATAAACTGTTTATGAGACAGAGGGATTTATATATATAGGTATCTTCTGAATGGATATAACTTTAACTGGAATATTATTTTTGGTTTTAGAGAGTTGGATTCCAGGGGAGATGAAGATATATAAAAAGAATACAGAGAAGATCAGGAAAAAAATGATGGAGTTTTGTTGAAAATTAATGCATAAGTCTACATGTGTTACTAAGGGGTATTTTATTATTACTTTTTTCTTCCTACAGTCTTTTTGAAAGATCTTAGCATTTCAGTTCTAATAATTTGAATAAATAGCAGTGAGGGAGGGATACATTTCATTTCCATTTTTCATTGGAAAATTAGAGCAAAGAAACCCCTACATAGTTAACAACTTGTTGCAAGGCTGCAGCTGAGCACAACACATTAGATAGAAAAAGTGGGTATTTTTTATATTTTGGCTCTATTTTATGCATATAGGAAAAAACAACAGAGGCCACAGTGGAAGTGTCAGATATAATTTGTGGTGCTGTTAATGTAAAGAATTATGCAAGTAGACTTTCAGACAGTTACCAAGGCATTTTGCAGTTTAAAAATAGCCTACATGTCTACAAAAGTGGCAAAATAGGCTAGAATGCTTCAACTATTACCAGTGTTCATGAAGTATTTAGGTCTTCTGTCACACTTTCATTGTCAGTTCATAAGCTTGAGTCTCAGTTTGCTATTTCTGGAAATGCTTAGCTTGGGATTCTACATGAGATGTGATCTACATAAGATCATGACTTAATGTTCGCTGAGGTGCTTGGAGGCATTTGTTTCATTTGTGTTGGCATGTCAATACAATAAGGTGGCATTCAATTGTGCTAAATTCAGTAATGATATTCAGTGCTTTAAAAGCCCATAAAGGAACTGAAGGAACAAAGCAACAGCAGTCACTATGCCATTATCTCTTGTAAGGCTGCATGTTAAATGAAAACAGCAGTCAGTTAAAACCACATAAAGCCCACAGTAAGAATGAAGTAATATAATCTAAAATATATATTTGTGTCAATGGCACAAATCTTAAGTGTCCCTTGAATTTTGTATAACTATTGGAGCTTCAGATGTTGCAGCTTATTTTGATCACCTTTTAATGACCAACTGTCTCCATCTTTACACTCCAGAATTAGGTTGTTGGAGTCACTTAGAGTCAATGGAGGCTTGTTTTCAGCTGTCTTTTTGAAAACTTCTGAAAGCGATACAGTAAATGGATTTCTCCTTTGCTGCTGTTGCTCCTCACAAATCCTCAGAGGCCCATATTTAGAGTTTCTGGATGTATCCTTGTATAAAAGTCTCCTGACACATGGTCAGCCTGATGTCTTAGTATACATTCTTTTCAGAGTCCAAATCTGGCACAGAATATGTTGTAGCGTTTATTTGATAGTAGTGCTCAAGACACTGCTAAAATTAGGATGATTCACTTGTGCCTGAGATGAGAAAGGACAGTCCTGGACATTGAGAGGTCAGTGTCCTCCTTTAAAGATTGGTGAGTACAGATTCTTCTTCCTTCTTGCACTCTTTATGTGTGCCTCTGAGTGGCAACCCCATCTCCAGTACGCACTCTGGGAGCTCTGAGGATGTGTGAGGAACAAGTATCACAGGGAGAGAAGGTAGGTCTGGAAATGTCATTAGCCTGGGGGCCAGCTTACATGTCAACAAAGAGCAGGAGATTAAGCACAGGCAGTGCTTCCACTCTGCTGTTGCTTTATATGGAAAATATCACAATTTATTTTCTGAAGGAAGAGAAAAAAAATAAAATGAGGGATAGCATGATGAATGTTTTTAAATGATCAGTAATAGGAACTGATTAGAGTATGCTAATTGAAATGATGATTTTCTATTTTCTCATGCTCATTTAGTTGTCCTGAACAATTTCTCCACACAGAAAATATCTTGCAATTAAAGTGGAAGAACAGCATCTAGCTATCACATTTTCTGTTCCACTTAATGAGTTCTGCGATTCTCTGACATACTTTTGTTTTGTCAGCAATACGTGTGTTCAAATCTCTAAAAGCATTGGTCTTTGAATGTCTTTTTCCTCTTCAGAGATGGAAAGGAGAGAATGCTAAAGGAAGAATTTATTTTTGTGATCTTTCAGGCTTAGCACCTGTATGTAAAATGTATATTTATGGTTTTGTTTTGTTTTGTTTTTCATTTGATCTTATTGAAGGATTAAATTTTCAGGGTAGAAACTCTTACATCCATTTGTTTAGTGCCTGTCTATGGGCGTGGCTATTTATGACTTGAGCACAAGAAATAAGTTAAAAAGGAAAAAAAAAAATGCTGTTGATAAAATGAGATAAAGCACTTTCACAGGCAAAGTATATATCATTACTCCAGTTTGAATACGGACATGTGTTTGCACACCTCTGAGAAAACAGAAGACATTCCTACATCCAAGAAGAATGACTAGCACATGTGGATGTTTCTCTTTAGATCTGATCAAGATCTAAAAGGCCTGATGCTTGCACTTGATTTACACACTGCACATTTTTATCTCCTTATTACGATAATCCTTTTTGTCAGACTGCATTGATTTAAATGTTAATCTTATTGAGTATCATCTGTACTATATATTATATTGCCTCAGAATTTCAAAAAAATACTCTTTGTTCAAAAACCAGCAATAAGCATTTTAAAGAATGGGTGCAGACACCAATATATGCAGTCAAATGTGCTCACTTCCCCCAAACACACTTGCCTGAGCAGAGAACACCAAAAACACATGTTTTCTCCAGGGTATGCAGTGCAACTGTAATATTAATTTACCTTCATCATTTTTCTCAGGTTGTCTGTCTTTTTATGAGTTTATAAGTTAGGAATGGGCTATGGAATCATCAATTTCTTTAAAAAACAGCAGAAAACTGTTTTCTGACACCTGTCTTTGGTACACTCATTGCCCATTGCTTTGGAAAATCTAAAAGGAGCTCTGCTTCTGGTGAACGTTCCTCCACTACACCATGACTGACACACGCTCTGTGACTAGACGAAGAACTTAGTGAGGACTGGATGGATTTTCAGCATAGTCAAGCACGTGGATAGGAGGTTTAGCATCATTTCTGCAAAAAGATTCGACATTTTGAAAAGGCGTTTTGGAGGGATGAAAAGCCAACCCCACTGTTTCCACAACAGGAACCATGTTTCTGAAATGCCCTGTGCTCTCCAGGCTCCCTGGCCCTGAAATAGTCTGCCACGTGAGCTCTTCAGTAGTGCTGGAGCTGGTAAGTCAGGATGCCTGCACCTTCCTGCTGTGGGGTGACCCACCATCAGCTCTCCAGTTGGCAGCCCTAGAGGCTGTCTGACTGAATCTGGCATATGTCAAAGGAGCAGGGATCTGCAAGCAGCCTGAATTTCAGACTTCGCCACATCAGCCATGAAGTGGACTTGCAGCCAGGTATCACAGGGAATCTACATTTCCATGTGAGAAAAGAGACTGTCACAAAATTTCCAACTATAACTCCCTACACTAAAAATTCTCTGGTTTTCGTTCTTAGACAAGAAAGAGATACAGATTTTTTTTCTATCCACGGTGTATCTTCAGTAATAGAGAAAAGCATAACATATTTACAGCTCCATGTTGCAGGGTCACATTCCCAAGATTACAAGCAGAAATATTCCTGTTTTGTAAGCAAAAAGAAAATTCAGTTGATATGTGAATATTTTAAAAACAGAAGTGATAGATTTTCTTTACTATGATTCCTGAAGCCACCATTCGTATTACTTGGACAGCTGATAGCTGTTTGAAATTTGCATTTTGTGGCCTTTGCCCCTCATTATTTTTCCATGTGCTTTCAAGAAGTCTAGATTCATCTTGTCCTGAAATAGATGGGGTCAGCATTAAGATTGCCTCTGTAGCCTTATCTTCTGCAAATAAGTAGAAAGCAATCTGTTTCAGTTCCTTCATGTGGGACGTGTGCCTCTGAATCACCATGGTGGCCTTGTCCTGGACCCTCCAGTTTGTCAATCTAGCTAGTACTGGCGATTTCAAACCTGGATGATCCCAGGCGTGGTCTCACAAGGGCTTAATAGGTGGAAATGGAAAAATAATTTTCCTTCCTTGCTAGCTAACATAACTCAAGATGTGAGCTTTAATTATCGCAAAGGCAATCTGGTGATTAATGATTGATATGTTGATTTCCAGGACCCCCTGGGCCTCTTCTGCAAAGCTGTTTTGTTTTTTTTGTTGGTTTTTTTTTTGGTTTTCCAAACAGCTCCCAGCCTGCATGGCATCATAGCATTTTGCTGATCCAGATGCAGGACTTTGCATTTGCTTTCATTTATCTAATGAGGTTCTTGTCTGCACATTTGTCCAGCCCATCACTGTACATCTGAAAAGCAGCCTGGGTTCTTTTTTTGTGCAGACTGCTCCCCAGGAGGTAGTTTTGCCTACATGCTTGCATAGGGTGTATTCCTTCCCAGCAGACACTGAACAACATTGACCTCTAGGGAACACTTGTGTCTGGCTTGTGGTTAGACTTCATGTTGCAAAACCTTTGTGTCTGTCAGTCAAGCACTTGCACACCAGACTGGAGGAAGAGCAAAATGTAGGGGTTATCTGCCCACTACTTATATTTAAGAGAAACTAGTGAAGCCTTTTCTTCCTCATTCATCACCGATTCCTGTTCCTAAAGATATTATCAGCTCATATCAGGTAATCCTCCAGTTTAGCTGACTCCTTGGACACATGCTTTTGAGGACTCTTTCTGTCTGATCTTTAGCTTTCTTACTCTGCAAGCTCTACCAGAAACAAGAATCAGATGTCCTTGAAAGTGTAGCTGTCTGCTATATGTGGCAAGCAGGCACAGTAGAACAGCGAGACCTGGACAGGCTGGAGAGCTGGGCAGAAAAAAACTAGATGAGGTTTAACAAAAGCAAGTGTAGAGTCTTGCATCTGGGGAGGAATAATTCCATGCACCAGTACAGGCTGGGGGATGACCTGCTGGAGGGGAGCTCTGTGGAAAGGGACCTGGGTGTCCTGGTGGATGACAGGTTGGCCATGAGCCAGCAGTGTGCCCTTGTGGCCAAGAGGGCCAATGGCATCCTGGGGTGCATTAAAAAGAGCGTGGCCAGCAGGTCAAGGGAGGTGATCCTCCCCCTCTACTCTGCCCTGGTAACGCCTCATCTGGAGTGCTGTGTCCAGTTCTGGGCTCCCCAGTACAAAAAAGACAGGGATCTCTTGGAAAGAGTCCAGCAGAGGGCCACAAAGATGGTGAAGGGTCTGGAGCATCTCTCCTATGAAGAAAGGCTGAGTGAACTGGGTCTGTTCAGCCTTGAGAAAAGAAGACTGAGAGGGGACCTGATCCAGGTCTATAAATATCTAAGGTGTGGGGGGCAGAATGGCGAGGCCGGACTCTTTTCAGAGGTGAGTGGAGACAGGACAAGGGGAAACAGCTGGAAACTGGAGCATAGGAAGTTCCGCACAAACATGCGCAAGAACTTCTTTACAGTGAGGGTGACGGAGCACTGGAACAGGCTGCCCAGGGAGGTGGTGGAGTCTCCTTCTCTGGAGATGTTCAACACCTGCCTGGATGCCTACTTGTCCCTACCTGGTGTAGGGAACCTGCTTTGGCAGGGCGGTTGGACTCGATGATCTCTGGAGGTCCCTTCCAACCCCTACAATTCTGTGATTCTGTGATAACAGAAGTGAAGCAAAATCTTCTGGCTGTTTACAAACTCATACTATCTCAGAGGCTTGAATTCGCTCTGCCAATTTAACCAGGAGTGACAAACAGTAACACAAAGCATTCCATTATACTGTATTCTCAAATGCCATGTACATATATATATTTCATTAGGTTTTTGTTATTTTGATGGAAAGCCCACCTGTAAACTATATTGAACATGATGCAGTAGCATGGAGCCCAAACAGAACATATGTTACATTCTAGTTCATACAGAAACTAGTCTGAAACTGACTAAATTGACTTTGAAAATCTAATGTGAAGAAAAACGCTCTTCTAATTCATGATTCAATAAAGCACACCTTATTCGTTAGTATACAGTCAGCATAATGGAGATTATATAATTTAATGAGAACTTGTTTACATTAATTAGGAATAAGCTCTGAATATTTCATTTAGCAGGGCACTCCATTATGCAAAGTATGTTGTTTTACTTCATTGAGAAACCCAGAATCCTTTTATGTGAGAAATCAATTAATTTCCACTTTTAAAGCACTACTGACACTTTTTCTGTTACAGACAAACTCATCAAAAACCCTTTAGGTTTCTAAAAAGCACTTTAAAACAATTTCAGGCAGTGAGCATATAGCCTGCTGATCCACTGCAATGAAGCATGAACTGAACTCAGAAACTGTGGTCAACGATGACAGGAGCTGCTGAGCACTGAAGTGACAAATGCATTGCTTAAATAAGCTTTTGTTATTCACTTGTCTGTTCTGTGATGGAATACACAATCATGGGGCGGCTACACGCAACTCACCCCTACCAAACACCATTGTTCCCAGCATGAGATAACTTCTATTTGGTTGTCTGCTGACAGCCTGGAACAGGAATTGATGATACTCATTAGGAAAACACTAGTCTCTGACAGTTCTAGCAGTTTAATTGAATTTTCAGCAACTCAGCCTATATGAAAGCCAAAGACAGATTACAATGACAAAGCAAAGGATTGTGTTGTTTTGTTGTTGTTGTTGTTTTTCTCTCTTTCTTTCACTCTATGAGCTTAGACTGTTTGCTGGGAAGACATTTCTTGTAGGAAACAAAAGGTTTTGAAAATACTGTGTTTATACAGGCAGCAGAAAGTCTAAATGCTTATTTGACTTATTTCCCAATGCTTACTTTAAGCCCTAAAATGCTCAGCTAATATGGAAGAACTCAAGATTTCTCTTGCTAGTGCAGGCAAAGTATAAAATCAGTTGCAGAACAATGTAACAGAAACATTCCTAGAAGTAATGATATCCATAAATCTTCATAACAGGAGAGAATTAGGTGGTAAATCAGGTATGTTTATATTGCAATTTGTAGATGAAGTATCAAGTTGGCAACTGAAGAGAATGATTCATAATCACTTATTTTTCTTAAAATTGCAAGAGCAGATAATATCATAAAACCCAAATGTGTGATTTTACCTCTATTTTTAGGTATATTGAAGGCCTAGAAAATGTCAAGAAAATGTTTTTTTTTTTCTGGAAAAATCTATCCTGTGTACAACAATGAGCAGAATTATATTTCCAGAACACTCAACCAGCTAGTCAGCTGGTGTAAATTAGTAAGATTTTAGTATACTCATAGAATGTATACTACCATCATCTGATAGCTCTGGGAGATAATAACAATAAAGAAATAAATTGTATGAACACTGTAAACTTTCTTTTCAAGTAAAAATTGTGTGTACAATAGGTTTCCTGTGATTTTCCTTTTTATAATTAATTATTATGAAATCTTAATTGATGTTAAATACCTGAAAAAGATTCTGATGACTTTCTTTATTCTGACAACAAAGAAATGACCTTTTAAAAATTTATTAGAATTTTATCTTATAAGGGAAATACCAAAATGAGTAGGAAATTGGATCATTGAATCGAGTAACTGCTCTTTCCCAACTGAAAAAATTGTGTAGAAACTGAATGTTCATACACTGAACACACACATTGTGTAAAAATACAGCTACTTCTTCCAAACTTCAAGAATAAAGGATCAGCACATCCACAGCATGCACCATTCCACTTGTTCTCAACTACAACTAAATCAGTTTTTTCTTCTTATCCTGTTACATTTTTGGTTTCCAACTTCCTTGTGAAATACAGATACTCAATGCCCATTTGCTTTTGCCAATTTTTGATTTTCTCCTTTCTGTTAAATGAAATCTATTTCTTGTGTAAGAAGAAACTATGATTCCCTTGGCTATTTTCTTAGTTACTAGTTGTATTTTTAATAATGATTTATTATTTTCTTTTATGTTAAAACAGATACAATCTTGCAATATCTTTGCAAGGTTTTCCAGGAGCAGCCCCACTATCTACCTTCACTGTTCCTGCAAGGAAAGCACAACTGTGTTTTTTCCATGCTTGCAGGAGTAGACAATAATGGCCTTCAAAGCACTTTTACACAGTATCCATCACTGCAATGCAAGGAGGAGGGAAGCCACTTCTGCCCACTGCTATATTTGATGCCTTGTTTGTACCAAGCATGGAGAATTAGAGTCCACAACACTGTTAATTCTGTAATATTACAAATAGCAAATTGTATTGAGAGGTAGAATGTAGGTTCAAAAAGTGATTTATATATAATAAAGAACACTGTTGTGTTTTTTGTTTGTTTGTTTACTCTTTTATGGGTTTTCAACGTTGCATAACGTATCAATGAGGAGCATTGTGCCTCACAGTGAGTAAACAACTTTTCAATGCTTGACCAGCTGTACTCATTTTCTTGGCAGGTGAGAACCATGTGGATTCCTTCCCATAGGACTTTAGCATTTTCAGACTGGGAGACAGCGGATAGTGGGCTGGTGGGAGAAAAGCCCAACTCTCAACTGAGTCAGTGAATCATCAGACAATTCACAGAATTTGTGTCTACCCTCAAATATGAGACTAGGAAAGGAAATGTGGTTCCCCAAGTCAATTTTATAAACATGAAAAAACAGGAGTACATGAGGACATGTATTTTCAGTGAAGAATTCTGAGACACATCCTTCATCCCAGCAGTCCACCATACAGGATGAGGCCAACTCATCCATGTGCTAGTTAAAGAGATGAATTACTTTCTTCTGTTCCTCTTCAGTTTTCCTTTAAACTTTGAGACTGTGCAGCCTGTTTTATATACTGTAAGTTAATGCTTTCATGTGCTTTAACTTTGTTGTATTGGTTTTTAAGAAGGATTTTAAGACATCTAGTAAAGCTTTAAGGCGTGCCATTCTGTTAGGACAATGTTCAGAAAAAGTAGTGATTTCGAATGTTCTTTAGGTGACTGTTTTTCCAATTCACATCATAAAGAGGAGCAAGAAATATTCTCAGAAGTGCTGCTTCAGAAACAATAACAAAAGGGTCTGTGAGAAAGAAGTGTCTTCCATTAGTCAGTATTGATTCTGGAAGTATCAGTAGTAGAGTGCTGAGGCAACGTGAAAATCAAAGGAATGAAGCAGCAATGTAAAACTCTTCAGGTCCCAGCAGATTAACAAAACTCAGGGAACTTTCTGTTCTAGAGAATAGATTTCCACTGGAGTATCTGACTTCCCATAATGCTGACAACAGCATTTACAAAGTCAAGTCTGAAAATTCATTTAATCCAAAGGAAACTTTATCTCTGTAGCCATAGGGGCAATTCCTGATAGTGACTGATCATGCAGCACACTGGTTACAAGTCCCTGGTGATATGAAAGAAATAGTACTAGGTAGTAATCAGGGTCAAAACAAAAAAGAGGAGGTGGCTTGAGGTCAAGAATGGAGACCTCCATGAGAAAGAAAGCCTATTTAAAAAGCTTGCATAGTTTTAGATGGAAATCTGGCATGTGCTTGAAATATAGGTCTACTATAGACCACATTAATCTTAAGGAATTGTAAAAAATTCTTCCTTAAGTTCCTCCTTAAGAGGAACTATTATATGTGCCAGTTCTGCCCCTATATCACAGAGACAGTGTAAAATAGACCCTTATTCTGAATCAATACAGCCTTTCTCATATTCCTGTTCAGCTGATAGTCACTCAGCAACACTTTAGTTTTTAGATGTTTACAAATCTGTGTTTCCATCATTCCTTCCAAATTGGGATTCAAAGACCATCTCAAAAAGTAATTCACATGCATTGTAGTTTTCCATGTTGCCTTCATTCTGGAGAAGATGAAAACATGAAGCCTAAAATTGAAAGAAACAATGTATTGTGCGTTAAGACCATCTGTGTCATCTGAAATACATTAAAACATCTTCTATTTAATGCCTTCCCCCCTCCTACATTTTTTTCCCTGAAGAATCATATCTCAGTGCAATACTCCAAAACTAGAGCATTGTTTTATCAAGCTAGGCATCATATTTTTGACACCAACATCACAATACATTAAGATATCTAAATAATTTCTTTGTCCTTTTATTTATTCTCAACAGATTTTATTTCTCTTGGCTACACAACTTGGTCTGAACATGAAATAAAAATCAGTTATACATAATTCAATGTTGAAGATTCATAAGACAGCTGAAGAGGTAAAACAAGAAAGGGTGGGGGAGAATTTCTATAGAGAAGAGGAGATAAAACAGAAAAGGTAAATTATCATCCACTGGAAAAGGAAGGGAATGTAAACTAGATAAGTGTTACCTTGACTGGCAGCTCTCTGAAATAATTCCTTCACAGAAACCATTACATAATGGCTCCCTGTGAGGACTTAGCTTAGCTGCTTTAGCTTTAACATAGAGCAAAGCTATTTTTATTCTGAAATATTATTTTCACATGGGAACTTATCTGGAACAGTTAAATGCTGTTGGAATACAATATTGCTATGAGATTTGCTACTCATTTCCTCCTGTCTAAATGAAGTTTCAACATGTTTCTTCTGCAGGGGGACTGTTATCAAGGCCTGATTCTGTTTTCATTTATATAGCATCATTTTATACCCACATACCCAGATAAGTTTATTCGAGTTATTCCTGATTTAGTCTGGTATGAGGTCAATATCGACATTTTATGGTTTGAGTAGATGCTTTCTCTGTTTAACAGCCAAGATGGAAAAAACCTTTGGATCAAACTATAAATATTTTTTGTTTCTCGTCCTTGCTGAAATGAAAATGAAGTAAAAATAGTTTAATGCAATACAACACATTGCATTTGGCCTGAGATTAAACATTTTGTATGTTTTAAATAGAACAAAGAAGGCAGATTTAGAAAATAAAAATTCCTCTATCTACTGCTATTCTGTCCTTTCCCTTTTATTTACTGGCTCAAGGTTAGACTTCCCTCAGAATAGGTTGAGCTACTACAATTTTGATCTCCTTTCAAGAAATTGGCTTAGCAACTAGGCTGTACATGATTATAAGAGGAAAAGTGATCTGCTTTCCTATGCTTTTACATCCTCTTTAAATAGTATTCAACATTAAATTAAACTGAAGTTCATCCAGTTAAATGCAAATGTCTACATCTAGGTATCCTCTGTTTCCCTTAAATAAGAGCAAAAAAATAGGAGCTTTGAACATACCATTCGATTTAAGATCTAAAATAAGCATTACATCTTTCTTTGACCTTCATAACCTAAATGTGCACCCTCTACTTGTGGCAGCAAATTCTTTTACCAGTAATAAGAAGCCCAAGCTCTTCTGTGGAGACTAGTCTCTGTGACATAAAACTCATACTGTGATATATCACTAAACTACTATCACTGTCCAAACCGGTAAATGTAAAGCTAGTTTAGATAGCACTGAACTAGACTATGGTCACATCTGTGATTGCACTGTGGTTATGCATGTTCCTTCCTTCAAACTGCCTTGCAGTGGGGAGGCTTACTGTGCAACAAACGCACTGTTGATTTTATATGCCGTGTGCATGTTTTTAAGGCATTCTCTGATTGCATTCATTATAACATCTGCTTTCTCTGCTTCAGCATGTATAAATCAGTATCAGAATAAGCATTTGGATGATCCAAGTGAAAACTCAGAGAGTGAACAAAGTCTCTTTTTTTTTTCTAAGCATATCCCAATCTCAGTAGAGAAAGCAGTCTAACACTGTTGCCAGGAAAGAGGAGGGTGAGAATTATGCTGGAAAGGATTTGTGAGGTGTGGAGCTATTTTAATGTTGCTGGATGAAAAATCAGTTACTAAAATAAGAGTAGGGAGTGAAACCACCTCTACCAATGTGGAGGAATGTTGGCTTCAATATATTTACATGCTGCAATAAAAATGCTACCTTTTTCATAATTCTGTGTTCACTTTCAAATTGATCTCAATAAACTGTTGACACTTGATGAAAGCTTTGTGCTAAATATTTCATTTTGAGTAGCACTGCTTTGTGTTGACTATGGAGAAACAGCCATTGCAACTTGAGCAAAAATAGTTAGAGACAAGAAGGATATATATTCTGTGTTGTGGAATGTCATAGTTCAAGGGCATTCTGAGTGTACAAACATAACAGAATGTTAAAGTCTAAGACATAAAGCAGACCTAAAATACCAAAGTAATGTGCAATATGCAATTCACAAATTCTTGATTAGGACCTACATATTTCATGGTTCATCTGAAAAAAAAAAAAAAGAAAAAAAAAGAAAAAAAATCAAGAACAATTAATATATTTATAATATATAAAATATAGCAGAAGCAGTATTCTACATTGCCTCGTACTGTTGAGCAGTAACAATGCTGGATTGAATGAAGTGAAGAGCTCAGTCCACAGTTTTAGCTTCCAGATTATGTTAAGCTGTAGGAAAGTATTTGTCACTGTACAAGCATTTAGAGTATGCAATTCTGCTGTATGCATTCAATACAATTAAATAAATTTGATGGCATGTTTATATAAAACCTTTCTTCAAAACCACCTGCGGACCTGGGAGCTAGAAGGTTGTTCCTGTTGATTGTAACAGGAGCACCAGTCCTTCCAGCAGAGCATTTAAGAACCTGGCTTCATAGAAGACTGCCATAGTGCCAGAATATTAGATGTGAAGGTCTCAAACCATGTAGTATTTTGTCACTTTCCCTTAGAAAAAAAAAGCTCATTTTTCAAAGAAGTTGAAGGTATGAATAGCATCCAGCCTGGGTAAGGTAGGTTGTATAACTCTCTTGGCGTATTTAAAAGGAAGTGAATTTTGCCATTTTAACAGCACTCTTTAGTTGAGATGTTAGATTAATCAAGTTCAGAGTGTTCATTTGTCATAGCCAATGTCAAACTCATTGAAAAGCAGCTGATCTTTTCATTACAGAAAAACTCAGAGAGATAGAGTTCTTCATAACACTGAATCCAAAGCATTATGCTGAACAGAGAGATTCTGAATTTCATTGCTGAATATGTAGCAAATGTAACTCTCACATTATACCCACAGAAATACTTGCCATTTTGTTAGAAGACATTAAAGACATGCCTTTAAAAATACCTCAGTAAAATTTGCTGGGAATACCTTAGTGAGTCATTTTTTTCATCAGATTTTTTTTTTTCCCAGATCTACTTTTTTGCACAGAACCATGGAATCAGAATGGTTGAAAGGGATCTATGGAGGTCATCTCATCCAAGCTCTTCTGAGGCTGCTGAGGGCCATGTTCAGATGGATTTTGAATATCTTCAAGGCAAGAATTTGTCTCCAGGCAGCCTGGTCCAGAATCTGCTTCCTCTTGTGGTGACTTTTTTCCTTTATATTCAATGCATATTTTCCATCTTGGGTATTTTATCTCTTATCCTATCTCTGTGCAACCCTGAAGAAAATATTGTTACATCTTCTTTGTATCATTATACAGTTGTAGATATCAGTGTCGCTTCCCAAAGTGGAGCAAAAGCAGCTCCCTCAACCTCTCCTTTTATTTCCTGTGTTCCAACACACTAACTTTCTTGGCATCTCTGCTAAGATACACTAATATGTCAGTGATTTTCTTTGGTCAAAATTTTCAGAAACAGTCCAATGGCTGGGGACTTCTTGTGTGAGAAGCAGGATTAGGTCATTGTTACATGAATGCATTTTGAACTGGGATCCAAAATTCTCTCTCTTCTAACTTTATGTTTAATTATCAAATTAAAGGTGCTTGTCAACTTTGTCATTTCCCCCAGAGGAGAAGTTCTCCTTTAAATGAGTGATAAAATGTTCATTTAAGAGTAAAGAAAGCAAAGGCAAGATTTTTAAAGTCTTTATTTCCTTTGTGAGGATCAAGGTTCAAATCTGGAGGCAAGATAAGCAGAGTTAGGTGGTTAAATAAGGCAACTTAAGGTTGATTAAAAACTGAATGAATGGCTGGGACCAGAGGGTTATGATCAGTGGTGTGAAGACTACTTGGAGGCCAGAGACTAGTAGTGTATACCAGGAGTCAATATTGAGTCTATTTCTGTTAAACTTCTTAATCTTGACCTGAATGATGGGACAGAATGTGTCCTCAACATGTTTGCAGATGTCACAAAACTGGGAGGAGATGCTGATATACCTGAGGGTCATGTTGCCATCCAGATGGCAGATGGTAGCAAATCCACCAGACAAACATTCATGATTTGATTTGCAGGACTAAAATCCTATTTTGATGCCATTTGTTCTTGGGAGAGATACTTCCAGCAGTAAACAAGTAAGGTCAGATTTTACCTAGCCTTGAAGCTCATAAGCATTTTCCAGAGAAGAGATTTACCAAAGTCAGTAGGAGACCTGTCTAAGGGAAAGACTGAGCATTTGAGGAAATTCACAAATCTTACAAGTTTGAGACATAGTTTGCATATCAGACATCAACAGCCCCATAAATCATGAAGATTAAAAGAAGAAAGTTTGCCAGTATTGTAACTTAACGTAGGAGTATGCAAAGAACACACTGAACTAACTATGCAGTTTTGTTTTTTTTTTAACATATTGTTACAGATTACTGTAACTCCAGGGTATGGCGCATACACTTTTCATTTTAGTTAAGTAACAACAGCTTTTATCAGTTGATTTCTAAACATTCTGCCATGGCTGCATTTTACAAGCATCGTGGTTTCAGCAGAAATATGACAAGAACTAGAGGAAATCATGCTTTTGTAGGTAATTAAGATTTTGTTTGGACTTTGGAGAAAAGGGATGAGGGCGTAATTCTTCTTCTGTTACATTTGCATTCATCATTTTGTTTAATATATATGAAGCAACTTCAGAGAGATAATCTGCTTTTACATGTACCACGTGAAAAAAAATAGATTGTAATTGTGTAACAGAGGGTTTATAATCATTGCTGCAGGTCCATAACATAGGTTTGGAATGTGCTCTGAACTAAGGTCAGATCTTTGCCATCATCACCCAAACCATTAATGGCTACCTGGTGGATGATCTGATGTGCCGGAAGCAGTTATATGCCAGCACAGACTGCAACGTTTCTGCATATGTTATTGAGGGAAAGAGGTTGTCAGCTCATATGGCTGGCCTAGTCAACTTTTAAGGCCCACATAAATCTTGACTGATGTGGTATCACCACAAATGCCTCTTATTTCCTTGTTCAGCCTGAAGGATTTTCTATGATGAATTAGTTTTCCTCCTTATCCAGACTCACCCCTCTCATCATTTCTTCCATCAGTTTTCTTCCTTTAGTTGTCTGAAATCTTCCTGTTAGAATCTATATCTGTGCAACAGATGTATTTGGAAGCTGTATAGGCAAGTGGTACTGCCCAAACCACAGTGGGTTTTGGATAACTGGAAACTAACCCATGGAGAACAGGAGACAAATAGAACATTATGATCTAGGTGCCACTAAAGTCATAACACATCTGAGAAACTAATTCCTTCTCTGAAAGCTGACACTCTATCGTAATTATTATTTTTAATGAATCATCAGAAAAGACTCTTTATACAGCCTTTCTTAACAGAAACCTCAATCTTCCTTCTCCACCAGTGCGCCTGACGAAGATGAAATGCATGCCTGTGGTTGGTGCTGGTTCTTTAACCTTAGCTGAGTTGCCAAGTATTTCAGCTGGCAATATTTGTACTTCAGAAGCCATGAAGCAATTTAACTCCACTCTTCTGTTGAAATAATTTTAATCCTTTTCAAAATGTAAAAAGATGGATTTAATACAGGGTTGCTTTTTGCAGGCAGCCCCACTAAATACCATGTTGGATTAAATGTATACAAGTAATATTACAAATGCAAACAGTTTCTGGTTTATGTAACAGCAATGGCATCTACTCTGTAAATATTGCAAAACCACATATATATACTAAGTACTAACACAGTTACACATAGCCCTCATGATTATTCTATGGTTTAAAAGATATCTATTTGTGATGACTCATGGTAAATGTCCAACTGTTCAAAAATTAAAACTTGAAAAGAATATCATTGCAAAGTCAGGCTTTAAAAAGTTACAAAAAAAATAGTCAGTTTTGAGTCAGGTTTGCTTATGCAACTTCAGTTAAATCTCGATGTACTTTTAGAGGCTGCTTTTGGATACTGTTATCATACATTTATTTTTCATCAGGACTTTTTCTCTAGTTAGTGTGCAAGGAGAGGAGTACTGCTCCCATTATTGAGAATCCATGAGATACAATGTGAGATCCTATGACTATTACAACTGACAAAGAGGTTCCTTGAACACCAAGTATGTCCAGTCCTGGGCACAAAGCATGTATTTCTGAAACCAAGTAGGTTAGAAATATAGGAAACATAAGTTATGTTATGCCAGTTAATGCCAGCCATCATCTTGCCATTGCAACTAGCACTTTCTCTAGCTAAGTGAGCATTCAGCCTTTTATTTCCTTGGAGAGACGATGGCTTTACCTTACAGGCCCACACAAAAGCAAAGAGCTTCCACATGGCTTTTCCATCAAACACCACATATAAATAGCATCTAATTTGAAAAGTCAAGTAGCTCAGACAGAAGAAAAATGCCAAAGTCATTATGAAGGACCCGTGAGATCACTTTTCACATATATCTTCATTAAAAGGGTTTGAACTGCAATTATTTTTATGACTGCTTGTTGACAAGTTAAACATTTTTCTATTCACTCACAGATACATGCTCTGTATCTGGTTACCCATGCCTATTGAGGTGGATGCCTGGAACGGTAAGTTGATATGCTGCTTGATACAGCAACAAAGAATAATAGATATTTACTGGAGAAAACTCAGCTACTTCTCCAGTCACTCAAAATCCAGTTTTTCTGAAGCTAGGAGCTACAGTCCAGTGGAAAGAAATACAGGCCAGCACCTCCAGAGGTTGGTCTGGTGGCTGCAAGCCATCTTTGGTTTGGAAGATGTTCAGACACATTACCATGTAGTTGTGTTGATACTTGCTTTCACTGAGGAATAAGGATAGGGACAAGAAAGCCAGTCCTGTGCTATTGTGTATAAATTGTTTACAGCACAGTGTGAGCTCTATTCCTCTGTAGGAGTGATGCAGTTCTCCTGGTGATTTCTGCACCTGTCAGTATAGGCAAGATGCTTCCTACTGGGACTACTAACCAGAACAAACTTAGAGTTGGCTCATTGTTTTTACATAAGTACAGGAATTACAATAGCAATAGCAACAGGAAAGAGTGGGTAGTATAAGAAAGACAGTGCAGGAGAAATTCTTTGAGTGTCATCTGCTAAGATATAGCAGGTAATCAAGTTGTGAAACCTCTTTCAGAGTGTTATTTTGTTTAAGCAACATTTTGTTACTGAAGGTTACAGAAGGTCAGCAAAATCCAAGCGAAGATTGATGAATTGATGGCAACGTGTGTTGTCTGTGGCAGAAGCCATATCCACATCTCTTTTGCTTATTGCCAGACAGATCCTGATTATCACTCGTACTGCAACAGCAAAGTACAGTGGTAAATATGAACATCAAGTTTCCTACATCAGCGCATGCACGGAGGTTGACTACAGATCCCCAGTTCAAAAAGTTCACCAAAACTTTGCTGTTATCTCCGTTGATTCATTCACCATTCTCAAAGGAACATATGTCTTGTCTTTATTAGATCACTTTATTACCAGATGAGACTAGAATGCAGATAAACCATAAGATTGTTTTTATTGTGGTCAGAATGAAAAATGGGCTTCAGTTTTGACAGTTCTAAAGTCAATTTAGACAAAAAAACCTCTTTGTGTTTAATCACGGAATTAGAAATCATCGAGGCCAATTGTCCTGCTAAAGCAGGTACCCTACAGCAGGTTGCACAGGTAGGCGTCCAGACGTGTCTTGAATATCTCACAGGAGGACACTCTACAGCCTCTCTGAGCTACCTGTTCCAGGCCTCTGTTGTCCTTACCATAAAGTTCTCCCACGTTAGTAGGGAATTTCCCATGTTCAAGTTTTTGGTCATTACTCCTAAAGATCAGACATTCTTCTGCATCTCCTTCAGTGTGTTAATTACCTCAGAAGACTGTGAAATTGAAATGCTTTAATCACAATTATTCTACAGCTTTCTCTTTCTTTTTCTTATCCCCAAGTAGGATGTCCCACTTCTTTTCTCAGACTATGTGATGGAAGCATGAGCTCTGCTGTACAGCCTTCTTTTCTTCTTTGTGGGCTGACTGACAGACTAGAAAAATGATGAGATTAAATTCTGGAGAGTAAAAGAATTAAATGTCTCTTGAAAACAATTAAAACAAGGTCATATGTAAAGAGCAGTATATAAAATTTTCAGGAAAAGAGGTTCATAGGAAGGTGCAGGCTGCCAGTTTTCTTGATGCTATTTTAAAATTTCAAGTAAAATAAATTTTGAGGGTGTCAAGAGAAGCTGGAGAAGCACATGCTTTGTATTCAGAATACTTTGTGGCCACACCTGCTTACAGTATTTTTGGGCAGCAACCCAAGTATTAAAATATTTACATTTCAGTCAGAAATGGTTTTCTCTGTCTACATAATAGTGGGAACATGCAGGCGTAATTTATGAGATTTCAGTATACAGTTTAAGAAATAGTGTTTAAGCACTTATGTGGTGACTGCTGTTATTCTAGAAAGCAGAGACCCTGTGAATGCAGTTTTTTTAGGATGCAGTAACATTTCCATTTGGCTTCCTACTATTCAAAATTTTGCGTGCTTGGACATTACAAAATTATTGCAGGCAAAGGGCTAGCTTACAAAAACCTTGTTAAAATGCTTCGAGCAGTAAGTAAGCTTCAAGCAGAAACTGTTTTTAAAATAAGTTTGAAATGCTAAAACACCTTTTCTCTCCAAATATATTATTAAAAAGGCATAGTAAATTTTTAAGAATATTTAACTTGGTTGAATCTACAAAATTTTTTCACTTCAGTCTTGAATATTTGCAGAGTAAACACACTTTACAAACACACAGAATTACTATCCTACAAAACAATTAAAGGTAAAAACACCCAAAGCTGTTTTAGAAGTTTTGTTACAGGGTCAAATCAAGAATTTCGAAGGATAAGAGCGTTCTTAGAAATTCATTAATAGTACATGTTGAAATGGATAATTAGGAAGGTCAAGTAAATTACTAGAAGAAATAAAAGCCTCAGACTCTATATGCATTTGGCCATGGAAATATTAAACTATCACATAATATCTGAAAGCAATATTTGCTAAGTGGAAAAACAACACCATTGTGCTTTTTATGCAGAATATGGCAGTCAGGTCTTGAATTCAGTTTAATCTTTAAATATTTCTGATGTGTGTTTTTAACCTGGTAACTCTAGAGGTCTATTACTAGGATAGAGAGATGAAAAGATAAAGCTAATAAAGAGCCTTAAAATTTTCATTTAATTTTAAAAATCCTTTAACTTATGAAATTAAATTATTTATTAATTATACATCATTAATTCATGAAAATAAATTATTAAATATTTTCTCAGCTCATGATAATTTATCAGAAGAAGATGACTGATTCAATCATCATTTACTACTTTTCATATAGAATCACTTTCTCAGTTAATCCATAGGGAACGCTGACACAAATGGAGAAGTGAAATAATAATGATAGAGGTGGTTAGCATACTTTTGCTTTTCCATGTCACCTGTAAATCTGCCTCTCAGGTTGATGATCATGAAGAGAGGGATAGCAATTCTTCTCTGCTTACCTAAGTAGGGACCAGAGGTATAGAAACACAAGATACAATGACAGTGACCTTCACAGATCACTGTAAGACATCTTATTCCATGCTCTTAAGGTGACTTAGCATAAAGAAATGTTGGTGTCTCTGAAAGTAATGTCTCTTATTTATTTCCATGGAAATTACAACTTATACAAGATTAGCATAATAGCACTATTTGATAGAGAAAATTCTCAGCTACAAAGAACTATTTTTCAACACAGTCACCACCATTAGCTATGCATATTCACAAGCAATGAACAAAAGCCTGTATGCCGCGCTTCTAAAAATCTGCTTCAGTGGAGGTGACCCATTGTTGTTGCCATCTCACTGTGCTCACATCCACTGGTCAGTCTCCAAAAACATTCAGCAAGAATCAATGAATGTCAGTGGGTGCCATTTTTTTCTGCAGGGAGGAATTCAGTGCCACACCTTTGCTTCATACACACTTCCATGTCAGAGGCCATGTTGCCAGACTGTCCCTCTGCCACCATCTGTCACATGGCAACAAAATGTAATAGAATATTACTGGGAAGGTTCTACCTCTACTGCCATACCACCAACATACCACCAACATTTGCCTCTGCCATTGTAGGTCAACATAATTAAATAGCTGGTATTACTTTTGGAGTAGCCCTCATATTTTTTCCTCAGATATCATAAAATCATAGAATCCTTAGATTTCAAAGTGACCTTTATAGGTTGTCTATTCCATCTCCCCTGCAATGAACAGGGACATTCACAGTTACATTAGGTTGCTCAGAGCTTGATCCAGCCTTGCCTTGAAAGTCAGCAGGGATGGGGCATCCACATCTCTGAGCAACCTGTTCCAGAGCCTCACCACCTCCAGTGCCTCACCACCTCACCACTGTAAAAGACCTTTTCCTTATATGTAACCTAAATCTACCCTCTTTAAGCTTGAAACGATTTCCCCTTGTCCTATCACAGCAGACACTTCTTTCCTGTAGCTCCCGTTCAGATACTGAAAAGCTGCTCTCATGTCTCCCCGTAGCCTTCTTTTCTACAGGCTGAACAACCCTAGATGTCTCAGCTTGTTCTCACAGGAGAGGTGTTCCACCCCTTGGATCGTTTTTGTGGCCCTCCTTCGGATGCACTCCAGTCTCTCCTGTACTGAGGTCTCCACATCTAGACACAGTATTCCAGGTGAGGTGTCACCAGCACAGAGGGGCAGGATAACCTCCATAACACTTCTGGCCATGCTTCTTTTGATGCAGTCCAGGACAGGGTTGGCTTTCTGGACTGCAAGGGCACACTGCTGGCTCATGTCCAGCTTCCCATCCAGCAGTACACCCAGGTATTTTCCTTCAGGGCTGTACTAAATTCTTTCATCCCCCAGCTTGTATTGGTGGTAGATGTTTCCTTGACTTAGGTGCAAGACCTTGCACTCGGCTTTTTTGAACCTCACGAAGTTTTTCTGGGCCCACTGCTCAAGCCTGTCTAGGTCCCTCTGGATGGCATCCCATCCCTTTCGTATGTCAACCACACCCCACAGCTTGGTGTCATCAGCAGACTTGCAGAGGGTGCACTCGACCCCACTGTCAATGCATGGATGAAGATATTAAAGATTGGTCCCAGCAGTGACCCTTGGCAGACCCCACTCATCACTGATTTCCATCCAGACACTGAGCTACTGACAACCTAGATATGCTGTTTTCTTCAGAAGTCTGAGTCTTTTTTAAGATTTTCACCTAATCTTTTGTATTCATAAACTTCTGTGTCTTGACCCAAATATCCTTCAATTTGTCCTGCTAATGTGCAGTCACAAGCAATCCAATTCAGACCCTTTTACCCAGCATTTCATATGAGATTTGTTTTGTTTCTATATTTACTTCAGTAGTTCCATGTTATCGTATTGGTTGTTTTTTTTTTGTTTGTTTGTTTGGTTTGTTTTTTTTGATCAGCCAGCCCAAGTTCCCTTTTCTATCAGTCTCTATTCTGCACCAGTATCTGCCTCTATAACTTGTTCCATGCCTTATATTGCATGTCTTATATTCTTCCCCTGTTCTGTCTGCCCTTAAATAATGTAGCTCGTCCTTTGATGCTTGCTGGGTGTCACTAATGGATCATTCATAGGCTAGAGCTTCTCTTTGTCTCTTCTGCTGTTTGACCCTACCCCTGTCTGGAAATAACCATGTTAAGCAAAGCTTAAAATCCTCCAAATACACTCCAAATATGCTCCAAATCAGCACAGTCCCATGCTGGGGTTAATGAACAAACCATTCAAATAAGAGAACAAACAGTGCTATCCAATAATTTGTGGAAATTATATATAGACAAGTAGCTTCAGGAAAGGGAGTAAGTCTGAGTGTTCTAAGTAAAAACAGAAGCTTCCGGGATTTTTTGGTCACACTTTAGCAAACTTCCAATGAATTCATGCAAGTCAAACTACTGGAAGATTCACATTCTAGGTAGTTTCTTATATGAATAGCAAAAAGCATATCAGGGACACAAGGACTGACTTTTTGCCAGATGTCAAGTTTTTGCTCTAATGTATAAAGGCACAATAGCTGCTGAAGTAAAGATTACAAGATTGGTTTTTTAGCAGGAAAAATATTGTGTTCTTCTCTTGCTTCCCAGCAGAAACATTTTGGCTGAAAATTTCCAAAAGATTTCTTCATGAGGCAGATGCTGTGCATGGAAAATTTCAACCTAAACAGTTAGTTTGGCAAAACTATAAGCAAGTAGGTCTTATAACAGGAAATGTTTGAAGTCTTAATACTAGGCAGTGCTAACAAACCATTGTATAACTTACTCAGCACAACCCTACTGCACTGATGAAGATATCCAACTGTTTGCAAGGCCAAGTTCTCAGGGTAGAAGGCATAAGTGTTAGATCCTAGTTGAAGCTGACTGGCGTTAACTACTCAGATTCTCTCTTAACCACAGACATTACCCATTTTTTAGCAGTGTGACTGATTGTATTCCACAGACAGGCTGTATTTTGGAAAGTACTTTATCTAGGTTTGAAGCATTCTGCTTATGGTGATTTCAACAAAAACAAATAGAAGAGAAAGAAGGCTTAGGAAGCTTCCATCAGAGCTGTTATGACTGAAGGTAATTTCTTAATCCTATTTTTTTTACTCTTCCGTGAGGATGCTTTCTATCTGTGTGGGGTTTCTCTGTTAGCGGGGTGTTTCTCTCCAATTTACAGGAGGGAGAGGAGGTTCTTTAATATATGTATACCTGGCATGAGATTAAGAAGCAATGGTTCAAATGTTGGTCTGACTAGTCTATTAGAAATCTTAATCAGGGAGATGGGGAAGGGAAGGATGGCAACTATTATGAATTATGGTGATGGGGAAAGGAAGGAAGGCGATAGAAAAGATAGGAAAGAATCAAAAATTGCGTAAAGTGGGGATAGTCACCACCAGGATCAGCAGCGGTCCCATTGCATGACGTTTCGATGATCTGAGGTAAAAGTGCAGGGGGAGAGCAGCAGCAGCAGCATGGCCAGCCTTGGGCAGCAAGCAGATAGCAGGAAGAATCAGCAGGATAAATCTGGGAGGAAGCAGCAGCACTCAGGCAGCAGGACCAGGAGAGTCCATCAGCATGCAGGCATTCCGTAGGGAGGGATCTGATGGCAGACACCTTTGTTCTTCAGCATGCAGGTCTCAGGTCATAAGGAATCTGTTTTCAGAAAATCTTTCAGGGGAGAGTAGCAGCAGCATGGCCAACCTCAGGCAGCAAGCAGGTAGAGCACAGAGCAAGTCCAGGAGGGGGGAGAGGGGCAGGTCGTGAGGCTTCTCATGTCAGAAAAACCCCCTTCTTCTTCATGAAGAATCTGTTGCCAGAAAAGCCTTTTGGGGGAGAGCAGCAGCAGCATGGCTGACCTTAGGCAGCAAGAATGTGCAGCAACAGAGTAGGTCCAGGAGGAAGAGGGGCAGGACGTGAGGCTTCCCATATTCAAAAAACCCCCTTCTTCTTCTTGAGGAATCTGTTGCCAGAAAACCTAACTTCATGTTTTTTTGTCCCTCTTTTATCGTCCTTTTTTCCTGTGTATGTGACATCCCTGGGTGCTTGGGTAACAGTCATGTGCATCACCTCCTGAGATGGCCATCTTCCTTGAGATAAGCCCACACAAAAGACTGCTTCCCAGCCATTACCATGCAGCTTATCTCTCTCTTGTTGCCACTGGCCTTGACCTTCCGTATCCCTCAGACAAAGGATTTCACAACCCTTGGCCAGGACTTGCGTGGACTTCTTTGGACTTGTTCATCTATGTCCGCAGCAAGCATTGAGGCAATGATATAAAAGAATAATCTTACAAGGGGAAAAAAAATAATAATCCATATAATCAAATGTGTTATACAAAACATTGTGTATCACTGAAGACTACCAAGCAGCAATTCCAAGATTGAACAAGATGGGCATATAGTATGTAGGTTCCTTCTTCTTTTTCATTAGTGGGCAGGGAACATAAGAATTAAGGTGCTTTGGTTTTGATTCTTCAATTCCCAGCATCATTCTGCAGTAGTACTGTAAGGAGATATTGTGTATGTAATGAATCTACAAAAGCTGCCTTTCTGATAGGATTTTGTTATCCCAATTACTGTTGCATATACATTTATAATTCCTACTGGTCCAGACTTAGCAACATGTCAAAGAGGTGCATACTCCGGTCAGCCTGTTCTTCTGAGATAACCTCAAATGTAACAAGGCACATCATCTACAATCTTTTGAACTTCCAAACTTTACCATGGGCTTTCAGTATAAGCACCATTTTTTTGCTGGTTCCCTTGAAGAATTAAGCTTCTGAAATAGAAGCTAGGGGACACACGCCTATGACCCTCAAAAAATAGATGACCACAGCAAGCAGACAAGATGGCGGTTGTCTCTTGGGCTTAAAGTGGTTGTACAGAGCATTTCACTGACACAGCACTGCTTCCTGAGCTTCTAGAGAAGATGCCATCTCTCGTCTAGCACTTTTGTCCTGTATAATAGCCAGTCATTCAATATTCTGTATTGAATCACAAAATCACAGAATTGTAGAGGTTGGAAGGAACCTCTAGAGATCAAGTGTTGAACATATAGGAATATCTTCTTAAGCAGACTTTAGAAAATGTTTGGCTTGAAAAGCATAACCTCAGTATTGACCATGATAACTTTAATTTCTTTTGCTCAAATAATCTCAGATTCTCGGAAAAAGCCTTTATTGCCCTCTCAAAGTTCATGGAACATCCTAAGCATGTAGTGTGGAAGAAAATAGCAATAATGAAACAGAACTGGGGGTGAAAGTGTTTATCAAATATTGGAGGGTAAAATGCACAGGGAAAATGTAGAAATAAAGCATGCTATTAAAAAGGCAGGAACTTAATAATGAAGAATATATTTAAATTAAATTTAATAGTAGTAAATATTTCAAGATTGCAGAAATGTGTTGTTAGATAATCAGGTAACATTATAGCTTCCATGTAGAATTAATTGCAAAGTGTTTTTGTGATTAAGGCAAGGTGATGCTATTGCAGGCAATGAAAAGCAATATTGTTTGCAGCATAAATTCTAATAATTCTAATAGATGAGTTGATAGGTAGGGGCCATATCTTAACGAGAAAATTCATTAACTATCTAATAAACTACTGAACAGCAACAATTACTTATTTGATTAAAGAATAGATCTGTCTGTATAAACAAAGGACGAAATCTTCATGATTCAAAAATTTGGTCCTCTAACAACCATCTAGTACCTCAGGACTCACTGTAAAAGCTGTTACTGCATAGAATAGTAATAAAATTATCTTCTTTCTCTTGAAATCCCATGGGGTTTCAGCAGCTGGAAACTCACCAGACATTGATGTTTAAGTATTACGTCAAGAAAGCACTCAGTGTTTCTATAGTTTTCTCCTTAAGCACTGATGGAATTGCTTCATTAGTAAGAATGCTTTCTCCTCTTCTTTTTTTTTTTTTTTTTTTTTTTTTTTGGCAAAAAAAGTTGATGGCTGAAAATAAATTTACAAGGAGACAAAAGCCAGGAGTACAATTGAAGAGAGACAGAGAAGTCAGAAAGTTTTTCTTCTGTGAACTCTGAAGACTTTTATTATGCTTCTAACTTTTTATATTTAGATTTGATCCTCGGAAAAGTAAAAAATTGTGACTAAAATGAAGAGTTTTAAAATAATACTTTAATACTTAATACTTAAAGTAATAGAGTTTAAAAGAATATTCAGTACAAAATACTGTATTCCCTATAACCTAAATGAACAATTAAACTTTGCTAGGAAACCAGTGCTGAAACTTGCTCACAAAAAAAAAAAAAAAAAAAAAAAAAAAAAGGCTATAGAAATACTGAATAATTTACCATGACTTTTTAATTCACTTCTTTTTATCTTCTAAGAATGGCCTAGTGAGTCAAATGGTATCTGGAGTGCTCCTAGGTGGAAAGTTAGAATGCTGATTGAAAAAAAAAAAATAGAAAAAATTGAACATTTGGTTTCATTTTATCATAGAATAAAATCTACATCTTTTGAAATATTACATTTAAAATACAAGAGACAGTCTTGCCTGTTCTCCAAAATAGTCCACATCCCCATGGTTAGAATTTTGGAATAAAACTGTTTGGAAGATTTTCTCTGAAGTGTATTTTACTGGAAAACAGCAGTTCATTAAAGTGGAAAGCAAATCCATTTATGGCAATGCTGTTGAAACAATTTTCAGACCTAGGGTAACATTTATCATCAAAGAAACAAGTGTCCTTACAAAGAGATCTGAGCTTAGTTGTTCTGGGTCTCTAATGAATTCCCATGGAAGGATGACCACTAGATTTAGACTTGATTTCCTACTCTGCAAAAGACTTTCCACGTTATCTTCGGTCCAGATTATTTAAAGTAGTTGAATGTCTAAGCCCACTACGTATGCACATTTTTTCCAGTTTGACTGCATAATCTAATCTTATAAAAGAGGACAGAGAATGCCAAAACACAATATGTAAGCATCAACTACAGACCATCAATGGATAAGATAACAGCTTGGCATTTGCACATTTAGCAGTGATGGGAACAAATATACTGTGACTGAGTCCTGATGGCAGAAGTTGCTTGAGAGCATGTGGGCAACCAAGATTCAAGTTCACAACATTCCCAGCCCTGCAGACTCTGGGTTATCTAATTGAGCACCTTGACATAGCTGGCAACTGTGTCTTCTGATCTTTTTACCAGAAAATTAAACTACCTTTTAAAGCTGTTTTACACATTAGCCCATAAGACTCCAGAATCTCACTGATTCGACTGCCAGTTGGCCTTTTTTATACATTAATATAAAGATGTTAATTTACCATTTTACACTCAATTGACAGTGTTGTCTTTTGGTTTAAGTAGCTTCTTTCTTCACAGATTTGGTGCACCTGCTAGCACCAGAGCTAGCAATCACACCCACACTAAGCTTTGCTCTTCCTAGGTTAGAATATAAATCTCTTTTACTCTCTCTTCGTAAATAAAGTTTCTTTCTGTCGCGAATTCCAATGCCGCTTCTTCACACACATTTCAATATGTTTTTTTTTTTCCACTGCACATTAATGTATTAAGTGCATTAATGATTCTCTAGGTTGAGAATCTATGGGTTTCAGAATCTTATAGCTTTTCCCAACATAGTAAACCATGGTTGTTCTGAGTCTGTACAAAACCTGTTGGTCTGTTGATAGGCCTTAATCTTTACTTGAACCTTGACAGTGGTTCCTCCATTGCTCTGGAAAGGTGGAAAAAGTCTTCTGCTTCAGCTGTGTAAATCTGTGCCCCAATTTTCAACTGTCAAATTTAATCCCATTTCTATTACTTCAATTTTCAACTCATTTGCTTTTTCCATTAATGTATATATTCACCTGTATTTGATGATACCTTGTGTCATCAACACATTTAATTGGACCACTTTTACAAGTGCCAGGTTCAATACTAAAAATGTTAAATAATTTTGGCTGGAGACTGATCCTTCAGGAGCTCCACTCATAAATTCTTTTCAGCCTCATCTCCCTTTTTAACACATGCTACTTGCATTTGCCCTCACCAACAAAGTTTTCTGCATGAGTCTTACTTATTTTTATGCTGGGCTACAGGCTCTATCTATCTCTGTCACAGTTGTAATTCTTTATTTGAGCAAGGTGGGACGGTTCGGAGAGAAAGAAAGATTCACAGCTGAGATGAATCCTATTGCTTGGATGGAAATGGTAAATTAGAAGGCTTTGCTTCAGGTTGCTATTAGAGATTTGGATGTGATCTCCCACATCACAGTAGTATACCTGGAAGGTTATTAATTGCACTTCATACTTCCCTTCCTCTTGTTTTTACATATCTGTCTAAGATGGGATGATGGAGCCAGTGTTTAATTCCAGGAGAGTGTTTAGAACTGTGAAATGCAAGAGAACTGCTGCAAAGGCAAGCAGGGCCCCTAACAGGCTGAATATTCCACTACTCAAACAGCCATAAGTTATGTGGAATGACTATGAGTGCAGTACTTATACATTTCCAAGGATATGTGCCTTAGCTATCCTGGGTGGCAGCTGCCATTCTGCAACAATAAAGTTACTTCCGGTGTGAACTTTCAGACAGGTATTTTTGAATTTATAATCAAGTGCTGTATAACACTCAAGTAGTAGCATATGCAGAATCAGAGATACATTCCAAATTATGTACAGTTCTGCAAGATATTTTTTAATGTCTGATCACTTTCATTACTTTGTCCTCAAATTTCATACAATATATGCTAATGAAGTAGTAGCATATTTACTACTGGCAGCTGGAAAAGCTACTGATATCTGGTTATATCTCCTTAATTTTCCTCTGTTCTAACATAAGCATTTTTCTAGCATGAATGGATACAGATTTTCCATTAAAAACTGTTAGCAGTGGATGAGTAAATGTCTGCCAATGCTACAGCCAGTTCATGAAGAATCCAGTTAAATGGTCTTGCCAACACAGCAATTAGGAACACATGTGCTAGAGAGGGAAGGGAAGCCTATGCGCAGTGATGACAGTCCCATAAGGTCCTATGGCTGCATTTACAGTTCCAAATTTCAGAGACTTTTACAAACATATCTGCCTATTATAAAGTTTCTGGTTTATGTATTTTAAATCCTCAGTACTTCTTTGTATACTATTATTTATAGCTTCTTTAGCTATTTTTGTTAATGTCATATAAAAAAGTCAATTCTCAAATGTTTTAATGTAGGAACACTTAACATATGCTGACTTTCAGGATTTGTATAGATTGTGTCCATATAGCTATCTGGCTGTCTGTGTGTGTGTAAATATATACAGAATGAGAAAACGACAACACCTTTTGAAAGTTTCTATACCTCAGTCACTGTCAGTTTTTACAAATGTGGGAAATGTTTTACTTGCTTAGTTGTCCATATGAAATTCATGTGATAGTGTGCTCCAACTCCTTCTTAACAAATGCACGAATCACAGAATCACAGAACTGTAGGGTTTGAAATTGACCTCTGGAGATCTAGTCCAACTTCCTGCTAAAGCAAGTTCCCTACAGTAGGTTACACAGAAAAGCATCCAGATGGGTCTTGAATATCTCCAGAGAATGAGACTCTACAACCTTTCTGGGCAACCTGTTCCTGTGCTCTGCCACCCTCACAGTAAATTTCTGATTAATGTATGGAACTTCCTATATTCCAGTTTGTGCCCACTGCCGCTTGTTCTGTGTTGCTGCACAACGCTGAAATGAGTCTGGCCCCATCCATTTGACTCCCACACTTCAGTTATTTATAACAGTGATGAGATCCCCATTCAGTCAGACAGTGTCAAAAGGCTTGCTGAAGTCAAGACAGATAACATCTACTGCTCTCCCCTCATCTATTCAGCCAGTTATGATGTCATAGAAGGCAATCCTGCTTGAATATCTGGATATTAGTGTAAGCTTTTTTAAGGGGGATCATAAGCTTGAATGTGTGGAAACAAAACTGCTATAAAATTTAATAATGTTTTGAGCAATTAAAATATATTAATGGTAAACACATACACAGATTGTATCTGTGATTTTAGGATAATATTAGGACCAAATGGTAATAAAATTATAGCAACAATCAAGGGAAAAAGGATCAACTTTCTAAAGTAGGATTAGAGGATTAGAAACTACTGATCTACAGGCAGACTATCCTCTGCCTGTAAGAACAGGCTGTGTCCACCTCTGAATCAGGATGGAGTCATAAACACAGATTGTGAGTACAGAGTCCAGGAGATCCCATGGTGACATGATTCACAGCTTAGAAGGAGTTACCAATCCTTTCCGCATTCACTGGACAGGCTGTGTGCTAGCTGCCTTCTGTGCAAAAGTAACATGCTACTGAAGGGTAGCCTGAGATTTGCAAGGTCATATGACGCCTCCCTTGTGTCAGCCACAAGGCTGCTAGAGCCAGGCTGTTACACCAGACCCTCTTAGTGATCAAGAGGAGGCCGAAGGACAGGCTTCTGTCCTGGCACATGGCTAAATTTAGTGGGAATTCAATGCTACAGAGAGGCCTCATAACATAGGCAAACTCTGGGTTGAGGATAACCGCCTCAGAGTGCACAGTGCCAGAGCCGCTACTGCTGCCGAGGCATGCTGCAGCAAAAAGCTCAATATTTGCAATGACTTTCTTTAGTCAGTTAATGATATTAAGTACTGTGCTTAAAAGTGAAACCTTACTGTGAAGACACTTAAATTATTCATGTACTCGTATAAAAAAAGAAAAAAATTTACAATGATAACACTCACCACCATACTCTGCCCATTCATTTTGGGGCCCTGAGCAGATAAGAAATGCCCACAGTATGCTGAACTACAGAACCACAATATTTTAGTAAGGATGAGTGCTGCCAGAAGTCCTCTGACATCTAGTGTATAAAGTTTGGTATGAATTGTAAATCCCACAAGGGCTGAAGGCAGACTTATGTTTTTAAGTCTTGGAACACCATCAGCAGGATGCTGTTCTATTACAACATTGTAGCTGAGTGGTTCGGGTCAGAATTTCATTTAGGCAAAGTCATTGTTGGATAACTGCCCACTCAGCTTCATTCATTCGCATACAGTATGTATACATATAATGCATTTCAAGGCCTCTGTAACATGGTCTTGAAACCAGGAGGGACAACAGTAAGGATTTAACCAACCAGCATAGCTGGTTCTTTTCCCAGTCTCTGAAGTCTATCCAGAAGACACAGCCAGACATGTCTTGAAGAAAGTGCCCATGAAATGAAAAAGGATGGAGAGAGAAGGATTTTTCAGAACATCAGTTAAGAAGAAAGTCTAATTTACATATGGGACTAAAGACTCTACAGATGTGTATGGGATGAAAACATAGCTTCAGGCAGACATTTCTTAGGAAATCACTAACTTCTAGCATGACCCCTGATATTGGTCTGTTAGATACAAGACCCCTGAACCTCTACTTCCTGTTCTCATGATATCTTCTGATATTTTAAGAATAAGGATTGATAATATTCTTGTACACGGATCCTAACAACAAAAACATATGTAGATGCAAAATTAAGATTCTTGTAAGATGGAGTTTTAAAATTCTCCTTCAGGGCGGAAGTATGCTATGAAGTACTGCGCAGAGCAGAGATCTGGGGAGCTGACAGAGCTGGGACTGTTCAGCCTGCAGAAGAGGAGGCTTAAGGGGGTTTCCTCACTGTGATAGTGGAGGAGAAGATGGAGACAGGCTCTTCTCTGAATTTTCTACTGACTGGAGAGAAGGCATTTGGCACCGAGATGCAGGGAATTCCACTTTGAAAACTTTTGTCTTTCACTGTGAAGGTGACTGAGCATTGGCAGAGGTTGTTCAGAGAGATTGTGGAGTCTCCAGCCTCAGAAATATTTAGAATACAGTCCAGGGCAACATGCTGTAGCTGATCCTGGTGTGAGCATAGGCTTGGACAAGGTCTCTAAAGGTGCCCTTGCACCTCATGTTGGCTCTGCTATCTAAACTCACAGCGGTTCAGGATGAAGGAGCAAGATTCTGTTTGTGGGACAGTTTTCTCAGACTGCTCAGCCACATTAGTTTTTGTTTGGTGCTACCTAACAGTTTTGTAACTTCTGACTTCCAAACCGATGTCTCTATGTGTTGCTACATTAGGACATTTAGATCTACTACATTTTTCTGTGTCTTTGCTAAGAGCAAGTATCCTGAAAAATGGTCTCCAACTTGAGGTTTTTCCTCTAATTTTAACAGGTCTCAAATTTTGGATGGCGTTCTGAAAGTCCAGATCTCCTACGCTACAGACTAAGAAACTTGGCACTTGGAAAAAACATTGCCCAAATGTACTATAAGTGTCTGATCACGATACAATTAGTAAAATCATTTCTGTTGACAAGACTACAAAACACACATTTGACATGGTTTCTCCATTGCAGAAACCTCACTCTTTGCTGTGAAATGTCAGCCAAGTATTATGAAGTGATATCTTCCGATTGGAGCTGGATTTTTAAAATAAGCACTCTTTCTATTAATCAGTTTTATGTGAACTTCAGAAATTACCAACATAAATATCTTACTTAACTTGGGAAAATTTAGAAAATAGAAATAATTTTGCCTAACAGCTCTGTGGTATACCTTGGATTTGCTTACAGAACATTAAGAATACGGAGTGAAACTCTACCCTTGCTGAAGTCACAGGCCAGAGTTTCATGCATGAACTGTAAGTGGCAAGATTGAAAAGCTGTAAATATTCACGTTGCTTAGAATTAATGATGGAGCAAGGATATATAGAATGCTAGTTTTCAGAGAAACTTTTTGAGAATTTTGACAACTCCTTTAAGAAGTACACTCCTTTTAACTATTTCATAAATTTAGTTAATTTTTATCTCACTGTAACTTTGAATAGAATGGGTTTTGCTATGTCATAGAATTCAGTTTTATCTTGTTACAAATGGCCACTTTATAATAATCCCCTTTCTTTATTTATCTGGGGATATCCTAAATAAGTTATGCGTCTTACTTTGGTTAATCTAAAGAAAAAACTGTCAGTTTATCCATTTATCCAAATAGTACTGATGTATTTTAAGTGAATTATGTCACTTCAACAGTAGAACACTGGTAGAACTCAAAAAGCAAATTGGCTAGAATAACAGCCTAGCACTAAATTAATAGATGAGTGCTACTCTTATAAATCAGAGCTTTTATCCAGTGAGCCTGGATGCAGCTGTGAATAAACAGGAAAGCTCTGCAGCTGCTCTCCCATCAGGTGATCTAGTCAGTGGGCACACTTGCTGACATTAATGGATGAAAGTTTCTCATAGTCATTAACATAAATCTGTTGCTGGAACTGAGTACCAGATTTAAGTAAATTATTGCTTTCAGGCCATCATTGTGGTATTAATGAAAAATTTTATGACTTACATAAAATTTATTTTTGTTAAGGAAAAACTTTTAAACAGCATCAGGGTATTTTTTGGAGTGGGAAATACTGCTGCTTACAAGTTGATACCCACAAAGTATCTGCTGGTTTTTGTTAACATCATGTGGTATGTCCATAATCACAGAATTGCAGGGGTTGGAAGGGACCTCAAGAGATCACTGAATCCAACTCCTCTGCTAAATCAGGTACCCTACACACAGGTAGGCATCCAGACAGGTCTTGAATATCTCCATTGAAAGAGGCTCCGCAAAGTCTCTGGGCAACCTGTCACTCTTACCACAAAGAAGTTCTGCATGTCAATATGGAACTTCCTATGCTCCAGTTTTAGGCCGTTGCAGCCTGCAACATTTCTGAGCATGTCACTGACTTTATGGCTGTCTGGATTTCTGTGTTTAGGAGACAGAGAAAAGGAACTACAAGTACTGTGCACAATTTTTCTGTGCATGGTTAATGAACTATGGTCAATTAGTTATTAATGGCTACAATTTATCTTCTCATTCTCTAGATAGCTTTGAAGTTACCTCAGACTATAAAAGATGCATTTTTTAAAATTTTTGCTTGAATATGTGTATGCATCTAGTCAGATATACATTTGTAGTTCACGTTCAAAGAGCAGCGAATGAAAACCATCAGAACAAATTCATTGATATTTTTCATAGCCTCAGCTTGACTAACAAACTGCTGCCAAAGTAACATACCAAAGCTAAGCGAAAGGTGGAAAGGAAGTTCCCAGGTATATGGCTTGTAAAAGCATGAGGCTGATGTAACCCAAAGGGATTGAAGATGTTTCAACAATGGCATTATGTGGCTTCTAGGATGAAAAGGAGTTTGTCAGGAATTTGGATAGGGGGAGAAAGAGAGGAGAGAAAGATATGACATCTAATGATGGGCAAAAATTTTAGAGTTCTCTACATTATGCATTCAAAGCAGATGTTGTAGTGTGCACTATCAGTGTTCTTTAACCTTGCTTTTTCTACAAAAACAAGTCTCAAAATCAAACTGTTCCTCAGACCAGGATAGATATCCAAGCTGCATGCTGTTGGTTTTGGTAAAGCTGTTAATGCATTCTATTGTGGATGCACTAAATTAAACAAATGCTAAGTCCACAAAATTTTCTTAGAATTTCCAGAACAGACCAACTCCTCCCACAGTTCACTGGGAAAGTAACAGTGGTTCAGCATAACAATACAGGAAACATTCCCAGAAATCCTGTCAGTGCATCTGTATGACAATACTGGTGAGGTCAGGTCTAGTGCATTAAAAAACATGCCAGTAACTGACAGGCTTGGCAGTCATACCATAACTTCATTGGGACAGAATTGGCAAATACTGCTAGTGAACTATGAAGGAGAACTGTGAAATTTGCTCTGATTATATGTTAAACAAACAAAAGTTCAGGAAAGTAAAGGTAGATATTGTTGGGGATGAGTTTGTGAAAAATATGAGAACTGTTGTATTCTTAAATGCTATTGAATAGGTTTTGACTTACTGTAGTTTAACAATGCTCTGGTCACTTATTTAAACCTTTTTCAGTAAGGAGAAAATGTGGTGTTAATACCAAACAAACTAGAATATGAAAGCAAAAAAACCAATAACAGTATTTATATAGGTACAGCATAGGGATAAGATTTTGAATAACAGGGGTCCAGATTTAGATTCTGATTTTGTTACCAAGGTTAAGTGCCCTTATTCTCAAATATCCCCACTACACAACACGTCTTCCTTGTGTCAAAGCCACGAAAGGTTTTAGTGCATTGCATCTCAACCATAATACTTATCAATTGCTTCCATATTTTCTTCAATAATTACAGAATGGTTTGGATTGGAAAGAACCCATAAATATAACCTATTCCAAACACCCTGCCATGAGAAAGGATGTCTTTCACTAAGTCATTTTGCTCAAAGTCTCTCCAAATCATCTTTAAACATTATCCGTGATGGAGTATCCGGAACATCTCAGGGCAGCTTGTTTCAGATCCTCACAATCCTCCTTTTGAAAACTCCTCCTTAGCGTATCTGAATATGCATCAAGGTTCTTGTGAAACTCTTTCAGCCCTTACTGAGAAATGCCTTTACTCATGCAGATGTTGTGATGTGTCTTTGCCACTTATCAGATTTCATAATGCATCCAAGGGATGAATGGGGAGCTAGTACCTGAATATGTCAGCCAGGGACTCACGTAGTTCAAAATCTTTCCACCCGCTATCAAGAATGTTATGTGCCTCTGTGTGACTCAGATCATTATCTTCTGTTCAGCTGGTTACAGAATATGACTCTCCCTCTTTTGTAAACACTGTGTTTCCAATTTTTATATTTGTATATTTTTGCATTTGTCAGTGAGTACATCTGTTATGTTATTGGATAAAAAAATTATTGTGGTACCTCAAACAAACCAGAAGTGTTCCATTCCACAGGAAAATGACAGACATGATAGCAGATGAAAATGATGCCAGAAATTGGACTATGGCTCTGAATCAGCAGGAGGAGCATACTAAATAGCGTTCAAATTATGGCAAGGATGTAAAAAAGGAAAATATTGTTCTTGCAAGAATGGAACTTACATTTGGTGAATAGCATAGTGCAAATTAACTGAAAAATGTATTAGTCTGACTAAACAACAAAGTAGAGACTAACACAAATGCTAGTATTTCAAATATCGAGACCAAAAGGAGAGGAATTACTGGAAAAGTCTACATTCTTCCATATTACAATCACACACTTCTTCACAATAAAGTGTTTCCTGATATTCAGAGGGAACCAGCTGTGTTTCTGTTTTTGCCCATTGGGAACCACAGAAATGAGCCTGGCTCCATCTTCTTTACTCCCTCCTATAAAATACCATCTTTTATGGCACTGTATAATCTTGGAATGATGTATCCTTGCTACAGAAGTTTACCTGAACAACAGCTCAATTACTGCTGATGGTTAATAAATACCCAGAAGTTTATAAGAAGATACCACTAAGTATGTGATTCTTGACTTTTCATTCAAAATCACATCCAAAGTGACTAACCAAACTATGTGCTGTACTCTTTAGTTTGGGAACATTTTGTTTTCTTTGTGAGTGTAACATAGCAGGTATCAAGGACATTTTGGATGTTTTCAACTGCCCCATTTTCCTTGCCTGAAATGTGGTTTCTTTAGCAACAAGATATTAGGAAAATCTCTTATTTCAGAGAAATTGTCCACAAAGACAAGGAAAAGAGCCAAAGAACAGTGTTTCATTGATATATTTACCACACCCCATAGAAAATAGAGTGGAAGAAAACATTGTTGTCACTGAATCCTTAATCACAAGAAGGCAAACTATATGCAGAACATTCTATGATTGTCTAATGTTGGTCTTCAAAGTACCCAGTGACAGGGTCCACAGTGTCCTGGGACAGATGGTTCTAGTCCTCCTTCTGCTTTCTGACACTTTTGCTTCTTGGGTATCAGCTACAGCACCAACAAACTATGCAAAAGACAGAGGGGACAGTTTGTACAATTTATTACTTTTTACATATTTAAAGATTGTTATCACCCCTACCCAGCTACCCCTCTTCCAGTCTAAACACGCTGAATTCCTTCAGTGTACATTTTCATCATGCCTTCTACACCGTTAGCAATTCTTCTTCTTTGTATTGTTTTCTAACTGGTTTATATATTCCTTGAAACAAAAGACCTCAGAAACATACCACTGTGTTCCTCCTGTGGTCATATCATACTGAGCAGACATTCATTACAGATGAAATTTCTATTTGTAATTGCCCTTTTCCCCAGCTAAATGGCACTTCTGTTTCATACACAGTTTGTAAACTATTATAACCCTCTGAGTTTTTCCTGAAGAATTGCTACTCCACAGGTTGATCACATCATTTGCACAGAATATTTTACCTACCTTAGTATGTCTACTGGACTACATCCTAATTTGTGGACTGTGTTTCCAGTTTGTGAGGTTTGTACTACTGCCTTCTGTTTTGCTTGAGGGTGTTCATGCTTTGGTGTCTGTGAAAAAGAATAATATCTATCCGAATCAAAACACTACTTGCAATAACCACTTAGTCTTGCACTAATTTTACTATAGTTCGCTAAGACCACATTTCTTAAAACTGCTTATGTTATGTGAGAAGGTGTCAAAATTCTGACTACAGCTGAGAGATATCTGGCAGCTATTGTCCACAAGGCCTCTAATCTGTCATAAGTAGAAGTAAAGCTATTTTGGAGAGGTTTATTCTCAACAAAATCATGTTGGCTTTTACTCACCTCCTTGTTATCTTCCAAGTGCTTACAAATAGTTCAGTTGATTATTGTTCCAGAACTTTTTCCAGGAACTGAAGTTAAGATGACTGCTCTGCAATCCCTGACTCTTTCTTTTTCTCATTTCTGAAGATAGGCTTTGTATTTGCCATTTTCCAGGCTCTCAAAACTTCACCATTTTCCTGGTGGGTTAACAAGACAACTACTAGTGGCTTGGAAATTATTTCAACCAATTTTATAAGTGGCCTTAGGTAAATTACAGCAGGGACAGTTAATTTGACAACATCTTAGTTGCATGAGTGTTCTTCAATTTCTTTTTCCTATTTGTTGTTGAACTCCTGTATGGGAACTACTGAGTCACAGGCTGAACCTCTGATTAATCACCTGAGGTGAGCCATGAGTCAGCCAGAGGAGCACAGGTGAAGGCAATTCACCTGTACTGCCGGAAGAGGTGGAACCAGGCTCCACTCCTCCTAGACCTATTTAAGAGCTGGCTACCAGTGGGGAAGGATCTTGCCTGGAGATCCCTTCTTCTGGTGTTTTGTGGTGAGCCCAGCATAAGGGTAAGCCTTCCATTTATTCTCTCTTGTCATCATAGTCTACTTCACTTAACTCTCTTGTTTATTTTGTGATTGTAACATCTTGATATCCATCAATTATACAACTCCTATCTTTTTAATACCAATATTACTTGCAACACCGTTCTGACCACAGTTAATTTTTGAATGACAAAGCTGCCACCATTAATAAAATTTTCACAGTGTTTACTTCTCCTTCAAATGTCTTGGAAGAGATAACAAAACATAACTATTTTATGAATAAATTGATCCATTCTAATGTCATTTACAACAGACTAAATCAGGAGGTGTACTTTTCAAGTAATTGCTGTTAAGGTGGGAGAAGGCAGAAAGACATATCAGAGGAAATAAACTAATCTGAGTAAGAATTCCCAGAGCTCTGAAAGCATGTATTTCGTTAAATTAAGTTTCACTGTTGATCAAAGAAATATTATTATGGTAAGCAGTTTGTGTTAATTTGCAGCTTTTACAGTGATAAGCATTGTAACAACTCTGCAAGACTGCTAAATAAAAGGAGAATGTATTAACCATACTTAGAATGTGATCTCCTGGACTTCATGAAGAAGTGCTCCCTATTTTTGTACTTTAAAAAGTAGGTTTTCAGAAATAATATTTCCAAAAGTTAAAGGAATAATGTAGTATAAGCCAACTTTTGCAGGATCCATAAATCCTTGCATAAATCTTTCTGATGGGAAAATCTTTAAATCTTCAGCTTCTAGGAAAAGAAAGAATGTTGATTCTGGCACAGCTCTTACTGTTAACCATCTACCAATCATTTTTCATGAGTTACCAAAGATGAAGCATTAAGCACACATGTTCAAATTCCTGATGGTGGAGATGTATAAAAATGTGACAGGTTTATTTAGAGAATTTTAGATTCACTATCATATCATTTACCTAGTTGGAGAAGCCTTAATTGATAAGTCATTTACATTCACAGATGCACCATTCACATCCTAACCAGATAAATAAATGTAGGCTTTCATTAGTTAATATACCTATTTATTCAAAACTTTGTTCTTTTGTAGAGTTAAAATCTGCTTTTGGGACTAAAGTCAACTAAAGCTTACCTACATCTGAATAGTCACAGTTTTATATTACATCGGGCATTTGCTAGCCTTGGAAACACACTCAGGGTTTTTGACTTGCCCCAGCTGGAAGTGACTGCATAAAATGATATAGGAGAGCCATGCTGAGCAGGGGCAAAAGGGAGTTACAGCTGCTCTTCTCATTGTACAAAACTGCCCTCCTCCTCATCCAGTTGTTTATTCCTTTAGTGTTAGATAATGACTGGATCTGTCCTCTCCTCTGTAATGATGATTGTAGCCTAGCTTATTTCCTTGGGAAATAAGAGCTCTGAGACTGAATCTCTCAAAAATATATCAGATCTGACCTTTGAGTGATGGGCTTAACCATGAAGCTATTAAACAAAACAGGACCCTATATTAACTTCTTCAGAAGATAATGCCCAGCTCCAGGCATCCAGCTTCTGTTTTTGCCTAGCATTTCCAGATGATTACCTCTAAACATGTACTTTCCAATGGAGAGAAATGCAGATCTGCTTTTCAGTTGGAATCTCATGTATTTAAATATTTAAAGATTTAAATAAATTGATTGGAGAACTGATCTCCGGTCACCTGCAGTCTTGGACATTTCAGATGTGTGCTTTGTATTGCCCATAAAAATGAATCAGCTAGGATTTCTGCCGGTAAAACTTCTTATTTTGTCAGATCATGTTCAGGAACTCTAATTTCCAAGATTCACATTTCACAAGAAATTCTACCATACAGAGGAGGTGGGGATTTCTGTGCTTCCAGCATCTACCATCTGGTCCCACAGCCAAGGGTGCTCCAAGTTTCCAGACACCTTCTTACATGAACAGAAATATACCATGGAAATATTTTTTCATATAGTTTTCTTTCTACTTTAGAGAGAAGATCTTAAAAACTATGAAACAAAAACAGTAGAAAGGTTTCCCAAGAAAAGAAAATTTTCAATTTTTATTAACACTACTTGGATGTAGACTGAGCAAACATCTAAGGGATTAAGGATCTGGAAGGACTATTGGGCTGTCTGGCATACTAAACTTTCTGATACTTAGAGATTTATAATGTTGTAAACAAACTATTTATGTGAAAATTTCTTCAGCTATCTACCTCCGGCTGAATAATTTTAGAAAATATTCAGTAAGACAGTTCAACTGATGATGATAAATGCTTAGAGAAAAGTACTGATTTATATAAATAAAGTAAAAATCAATTGAAAAACCTTCACTCATTCCTCATGATCTTCAAATCTGGCATAGTATCTGAAAAAATTCCTCTCTGTGCAGAGAAGGAAAAGGGGAAGAGGTAAACACAGGCAGAGGTGGGCTGCCATTTTTTGACTCAGCAGGGTCTCATATGGCTGGAATTAAGCCAGAGCTAAGAAGCTTGATCAGGATGGAGCTGAGTCCTGTTGAGCTAGCTGGATCTTTGAATCAAGCTTCCAAGCATCTTCAAGCATGGCAGTGCATACACTCAAGTCATGGTTTTATGCCTTTGCAAACTGTTTTGCCCAACATAAATAAAAAATTTCCCCAAAGCCTGGAATATTCAGAAGCTCAACAGGAATAGCTAAGAGCTTCAGGACTGAGCTCTGGTCTGTCACAATTTATCTGGTATACAGAAGCAAGAAGCTCACCGAGTTTCTGACAGACTCAGCCTTAATCTGGCCTGGCCAGCATGTTCCACTTCTATTATCCAGGATAACTCAATCTCATAACATATTAGATAATAGAGAATTGACTATGGAGACATGAAATTAATTTCTTGCTCCATGCTACTACTTCAAGAAGAGAAGTAGAGCAGCAGTAGTTTAATTTACGATCTTATGATTCAGCACTGGAAAGTACTTATTGTGTCTTTGACTCGAGTCCCTCACTATTTCAGAAACCCTGTACACAGATTTATCTTAAAATTGTTTCAATTTCTGCCCATACTATAGCTCCAGGAAAGTAATTACAGCATAGCACTGATTTGATTATTTGAAATATTATGATTTCCAGATAAAGTTCCTGGCTTGTTCATGTGTGATGGTCTTTCTGCCAACATTGTTCTTTAACATCCTTTCCCCTTCCACAGTGCTTAATCTCTTGATGTATTCATAGTAATTAAAAGAACAAAACAAACAACTACGTATATCACTCCAAAAACAATGCCTCCTATTTATTTCTATGAAAACTACAACAGATACAAAAAGCACAATAACACTATTTGAAAGAGCAAATTATCAGCTACAGAACACTATTTTTCAGCATAGTGACCACCATTGGCTCTGAGGTTTCACCAGTGATGAACAAGAACCTGTATGCTGTGCTTATAAAAACCTGCACCAGAGGAGGTGACCCACTGTTTCACAGCTATGGTGGTGTCATCACTGCAAGGAAAATGTAGCCTGTGAACTTTTCCTTTCATCGGCCAGGACAGATGGAAATCAGAAGCCATCAAATTCAAACTATACAGTTAGTATGATAGGACAGCCAAGCCAGCACTGGAAATATGTTCCACAGTCCTCAAACTGATATGGGAACTGATGTTATCATGTTGCAAGATAAAGACTGTACTGTATTCTTCTGTGGCCTGACTCTGGAAGATCAAGCTCTCAGCTTAGTCAGTGGCATGATATAGCAGTCAGAGTTGATGATTTATCCAGGTTCCAGAGAATTGAGAAGGATCACTCTCTTCCTATACAAAAACATACTGCACATCACCGTACCTGTTGAGGGCTGTGTCTTGAACTTTTTCTTCAATGGAGAGTTCACCTGTCATCACTCCATAGATTGCTGTTTTGACTCCTGCTCACAATGGTGCCACAATGTCTCATCACCAGTAATGATTTCATCCAAGAAATTGTCACCTTCAGCCTCATATGGGTTCAGTGTGTGAATATCCATGGCATTAACCTGGAGCAAACTTTGCGATATTCCAGTGTTGCCACCATTGTGTCCCAGTGCATTGAAATTGTTATTCAGCTCCAAACACAGTTCTCTGGTTGTAATCCATTATTTGTGTGGATGAGCAGATTGAGACACTCTTCATTTCGTGGTGTGAGAGCTGTGCATGGCCATCCGGAACATGGCTTGTCTTTTATGTGGCTGTTGCCACTGCTGAAATGCACCACCTACTGTGCTCACATCCACTGTTTGGTCTCCATAAACCTTCGGCAAGCATCAATGAATGTCAGTGAGTGCTATTTTTTCTGCATGGAGGAATTCGGTGGCAAACTTTGGCTTCATTCGCAGTTCCATTACAGGCATCAAGTAGACAGACTGCCTCTCTGCTGCCATGTCACACAGCAACAACATGTAACAGAATATGGAAAGGTCCAGGTAATTTACATCTGTTTCTTGGTAGGTGATGTCAGTTACTTAGTAATCAGTGAGAAGTGATTGTAAGTTGATGGTATTTGGGACGTTATGAAGATTTTCTTCACTGGGGTTGAAACGCGCAAGCCAAATAACTCTCAAGCAGGATAAGGTCACCTGTTGGTCACTATTCTATTTTTCAAAAAAAAACTTTGCAGGGTTCCAGGCCTTGCAAGAGTTGAAATAACATGCAGGGAAGAAAGAAACTTCTGTCTCAGAACTGTTACAGTGTGATCCTTTAGCAAACTAATTTTGATAGAACTAATAGAGAGCCTTTTTCTTTTTTTTTTTTTTTCCTCCAAATATTGAAGATCATAAAGTGAAACATAACTTGATTCCTTTATTCTAGGATTCTATTCACACTAACAAATTGCAAGAGTGGAAAAAAATGTATTGATACTGGTATTTTTGCTTTATTTTGCTCTTATAACAAAGTTCAATTCCTTAAGCAGAATGTATGGGCTGCTCAAAGCAAGATCTGTAAATGGCCCCCAGTTCCTAATTTTGTTTAAGCTGACATCAAGCAGGGGTATGTTATATTCTGCTTCACAGGATGAATTTTATTTATTACTTAAAGTATGTCCTCACTATATGAGAATATATTTATTTTAGCTCATATTGTGTACAGAGGTTGAATAGACTTTGAAACTGACACAGAATGTCAGAAATTAGAAACAGATGGTAATTACTAGGAACAAAGATGAGGTTTCAGAGGAGAATAGATGCAGTGCATTCCAGAGCACACAAAGTATTTTTTTTCCATAAAGATTAATGGCTATTATAAAGGCACTGTGTTTAGTACACTCAGATGTCTGACTTACCTAGAAAGTCAAGCAAACCAGTTTTATGGACTGACAGAAGTTTGTGACAGGGTCAATATGACTAATAAGAATCTCAGGTTACACTAGATGATTTCTTCTGTACTTTATTTTGCAATATTGTGGCTTTTGTCTGTATCTGTTTCCCTGTTTTTCTCCTCTTCTGTTAATCAGTGAGGTATATGATGTTCTTTTTCCCTATTGTGCTTGACACAAATGAAAACATATCATTTTCTCACAGTATCAGAAACCATAAATTCTGTTACTGCAAATATGATTTCTGTTAATCGCATAGAACAATCTGCCAGCTGTGTGGTTTCATCTGTTTGGCAAATGACCAGTACTTAAATTTGTGATTGACATTTTGATCTAAAATTTAAATGCATTCTAAAACAACATAAATTTATCTTATTTATCTGTATAGTCTTATGGAGATTAACAGCTACAGTATATAGGAAAAAAACTATCATACCACAAATAGTGATAATGTAGTATAAAAGCTAATTTTCAGAAGATCTGCTTTCAGTTCAGCTGTTATTTCTCTATTTTTCCCATACTGTCAAAAGAGACAATTTGCTGTCAAAACCTCCTGAGGAGCAAATGGATTTTATGACAAGACCTAATAGCAAGTGGATCTGCTAAGAAGTGAGATATTCAATTAAATAATTTGTAGTAAGCAATTTTCACTTTCTGATTAAAAAAAAAAATAAATCAAACTTTTTAAAATTTTGTAAAAGACATTCACTTGGGTCTAAATTTAACATAACAAATTTCATAGAGGATTATTATAATGAAATGCTCCAAGCTAGAAGCCTGTACATGGAACTGAAAAGAGGAACAGGCAATTTGAAGCACAGCTCTGCTGTGTTCTGCTTCAGTGACCTAACAACAATTGGATTAAGAGGTCTTTCAGATATTTTACACTAAGGCACCCCTGTGCATTCCACTGGTTTATGTGGCAGAGGTCACCAGAGGTCAATTATTTAAGATGTACACTGCAAAACTTTTGCTTTATTTCTGTGGGAGCGCACAGTAAAAACAGGAAGGCTAAATGAACAAACAGTTCTTCTCTGCAGACAGATATATTGCCATCATTCCTGGCAACAGACAAGCCAACAAACATACAAGTAAATATCTGAAAATCCATGCCAACTGTTGCCCCATCAGTAACACAGGAAAACGCTTTCCAAGTAGAACAAAAAGACATCAGTGCCAACAGAAAACCAGTTATCCTATTCATCCTTATGAGAAGACACAGGGAGCTGTAAAGCCAAAAAAGGAATCCATAACCAAAGACTGAACCAGTCTATTGATAGCCATATTTTTGAACATCTTCCTGTGGCCTGAAAATCAGCTTGCATAGTGCATTGTTCATGCAAACTCATTCAGACTCCTTTGGATTTGGAACCAGGGCTGTGTATGACTAGATTTGCTTTTACATCAAAATCCTCCATTCCAGATGCCGAAAGATAAGCAGCCAGAAGAACTTGGTAAACGCAGATCCCTTTTCTTTCACCCTAGTAGAATTTCCCATGCAAATGAATGCCATGCAGTTTTGACCTGTTGGACTGCTGGTCATTGCCTTCCCCAGCTCCTTGCTGCTGAAATCTCCTCTGTCATGTTATGTGGAGACAGAACATCTTTGGATATTTTGTATTCAATCTATCTATCTAAATAAAAAGAACAAACTAACAAAAACAACAACCACCAGACATCTTACGTTGAGATTAGATAAGTTAAATGGTAAGGCTTTACGGCACATCTTGCATTAGCATGTGATTCTTTTGCTCAGATATTTTGCTTTAGAAGATAATTAGTTTTCTTGTACTGCATTAGTACCCTTACAACAAAGCTTTATTCAGGAATACTAACAGTCATTCAAAGATTAGAAGGTGAAAAAAGAAATGCTTTTGAAGAAGTTTGCACTTGTGTGCATACTTACAGTATATATATGCAAAATATGAGATGCACGTGGTATGCATGTCAAATACTTTATTTAGAGAAATTTTGTTGGAAAAATAGTGCTTAAATACAAAACTTAGTCAGTCAAGATAAAAAACATTTTCAGAATTATCATATATTTTTTAATTTTAATTCACAGTCATCTGCTAATCTATAACTTTGATCTCCTATTTAAAGGAACTGAGATGCGTTTGTATCTTGCAGCTGTCATTATCTTCAGAACAGTTTTCAGCAGATCAGTAGCTTATGCCCAGATCTACTAAGTAGGGGTCAGAAATGAATGTCAGGACTGGCTTTGTTTACAAGTATGCAGTGTGTATATGTACAGTATTTTCATTTGATTAGTTGCAAACCTAAACATATCTATAAATGTTTTGCAGTCATGGATTGTATATCTCTAAATGCCAAATATTACGGTACACTTTCCCATGTAATTTCTTGATCCCTGATGCATTTTCAATTCAAATCCCACATGTTCAATAACAGTCTTTTATAAAATGATGAATCTTTGTTCATTTAAACATTACATATCCTCTTCAGAAAGTACCATTTTTGTGGTGCTTTTTTCTAGCAGAAAGGAAGTCTTACAGAACCCTCTCTTGCTTCCTGTGTTCAGAAAAAGCAGTCTCAAAAATGCAGAATTTGCTTCTGCTTTATTTATTCAAATGCTTTACACACTGATGCACATAAACATTTCTCAGACAAAGGTCGTGCTTTTTAAAATAAATAAAGACTTTTCTTGTGTGTCTTCGTAGATTCCAGATGCCTACAAGATTTTAATTCCCATTCTTATGTTGTTTCATTATTTTAGTAGAAGTTCATTTGCTTGACATAGAATGTTTCTACTACCGAGTACTAATATGGACAAAGAAAAATAAAAGGGGCCTATTGGACTCTGTAAAGTCTCCTCACATCGTTTAGCCTTGTTCCAAAACATTCCTTTCTGGAAGACTTTCTCCAAAGCATACATCCTCCCATTGCTTTCAAAAATGTATAAATACAACGTGCAGTAGAGAAGATAACAGACAGTCTCATTTCATCTTTGATATTGAAATGGAAGAATATAATTCTTTGTTCACACTGAAAGGTTCCTTCCGAAATGTGCCTCAGACTGAAGCATCTGCAATTACCACCTACCTTGTTTGAACTTAGAAAACAGTTGCTGCACCCAAAGTCTGAGCATTCAGGAATCAAAGTCAGGATCTGAATTTTCCACTTGTGCTTTTCCAAAACCCAAAGTATAAGTCCCTTCAAACTTTAAGGGAATTCTGTGTTTGAGCCATGTTCAATGGTCAGATATTTGCAGGCAGGCGTAAAGGCCAAGACTGAATGTAATTCCTGGGTACTGTTAGAATACCTTGATAGATCACTGCAATACCCAACAGAAGTTATTATTGCATTAGGGCTGGTACCAGCGGGAGTTTGCTGTTTGCTGTTATTCCCCCAAGCCTGCATTTTCACATCCCTGCCTACTTTCCATAGTACTGGTTTTCTTTTACCGCCAGGAGTCTTGCTGCCTTCTTCTCCTGTCAAAACTCTGTAAGAAACAGCCAGCAAACAAAACAAATCAAAAAAAAAAAAAAAAAAAAAAAGAGAGAGAAGCATGGGAAGCCTACAAACCTGTAACTAAGACTGAGAAGAACAAATCAAGCTATTCTCATCTGGATTTGATCTGTGTATGTTTCTGGTGGTATGAGACTGCTGAAGGCTCAATCCAGCAGTGAATGTATTTTTATGTACTTCAAGAACTCCATAGCTGTATGATGAAACTGATAGACAGCAGTGTATTTTAATATGTAAATGAAACTGGCAGACAATACAGACTTGGACTGCTTCATCTGACTCTGTGCAGCAGCCAGACTGACTTCAGTGTTTAGTATGGGTTCTCAGCCTGTTTGGCTCAGCAGATGATGCTTCAGTGGAAGCAAGGGCATGCTCTGATGGAGGTCTGAGGGGTACCCATAAGCACACTGTTATGATGTGTACTATGATAACATCTGCAGCTTCCATAGGGAAGAATGACCTGCATGAAGGAAAGAATTTGGGTAATGTAGGCAATGTGTGTTTCTGCCCTGGAAAAAAAGGAGACACATCTTGGCTGCCAGAATGATTCTGTTTGGACATTTTGACAGCTCAGGATTTCAGAGCATTGGAGTAATCCACTTGATGAGATGTTATTTATGCAATTGAAAAGAAAGAGTTCGTGACAACGTGTTTTTTTGTTTTTTTTTTTTAAACTGTTGTACCATGGTATGTACATGGCAGCTGTCATTGGTGGGCAACATTCCCTTCAGAGTAAAGCAGGATAAAATATAAAATTCTGGGAGCCTGCAACAGCCCTTCAAGAGAGTAGGAGATGGTAGCAATGGCAGGACACAGACTCCTGGGTTATGTGGCTTCCAAAAACAACAGATTATATGTGGTTATACATCCAGAAGATACATGCGTAAAGAGATTTCAAAAATCAGAAATAATTTTGAAAATAAAATTGTCACACTGGAGATTAATTAGTTTCAAACTGCAGGAAAGGAGAAGATTATTTTAGCAAAGGGTAGTGAGAGGTAAGCTTTAAAAAAAAAAAAAAAACAAAACAGTGCAAGTTGCATCAAAAACATACTCGTAACATCTAATTTAGATCATGGGTATCAGAGTTTAATTTTGGACATATTTTCCTAGAAAAAAATTAGAGAGACAAACAAAACATCCAGAAGATAGGAGAAGTTTTGTAAGGAAGGACAGAAAAATGTGAAGAATGACACATATCTATGCATTGCAGGCACACAAATGACAAGAAAATCATGAAGAATTGTTACCAGGGACTCACCAAGAAGAAGCCATGCTTGGCCAGCCTGATAAACAGTTAGATGACTAGTTTGGTACATACAGAGAGCACTGGGTACAGTCTACCTGCACATCAGTAAGGCCATTGACCATCCTCCATAAAATCCTCACAGAGAAGGTGTTAAAGCATGCACCGGATGAGCAGTGAGGCGAGTTGAAAGCTGGCTGAATAGTCAAGCTGTGAGGGTAGTGATCTGTGATACAAAGTCTACTTGGAGGTCAGAGACCAGAAGTGCATGTCAAGGGCCAGTATTGGATCCAGTCCTATTTAACACCTTCATTAATTATATGGGCAGCAGGGCAGACAGCATTCCCAGCAAGTTTGCAGGTTACATAAAACCGGGAGAAGCAGCTGGAGAAGTGAGCTGACAGAAATCTCATGGAGTTCAACAAAAGAAATTGAGAGGAACAACTCCATGCACCAATATATCATAGAATGGACTGAATTGAAAAGAACCATAAAGATCATCTGATTTCAAACCCCCTGCAATGTGCAGGGTCTCCAACCACCAGACCAAGCTGCCCAGAGCACATCCAGCCTGCCCTTGAATGCCTCCAGGGATGGGGCATCCACAACCTCCCTGAGCAACCTGTTCCAGTGTGTCACCAACCTCTGAGTGAAAAACTTCCTACTAATATCTGACCTAAATCTCCTCTGTCTCAGTTTAATATGGTAGGGCATATAAACGTATATGGCAGACTTAGCAATAGGATGCTCTCCGGTCTAAGTAACAACATATGTGGATGTGTCAAAACAATGTAAGAAAGCTGAGGAGCAGTCCACTCTGAGTCATGGAAAATGGAAGTAAAATTTATTATGGAGTCTCAAGTCAATGACATTGAAGGGTTCAATAGGTGCAGAGGAAAAAGATGATTCAGGCTGTCTCTTCAGGGTATCATAATTTCATATTTTATTTGTGGAGAAAAGTAATCACAAAGGTAAATTTAAACTCAACATAGTCAGCCTGGGTAGAGTTGCAAGACTCAGCAAAATCTTTAAGCACAGGCTTACCATTATGTGTTCGATTATCACATCCAAGGACTCAGCCTGTACTTAAACATTTTGTTGGATCAATTCCTAACTTCTTACTGCAAAAGCAATCTAATAAAAAGTCCTGAATAGGCCAAGCAGAAAATAAGAAAGAGTAATTTAGTGCTCAACTAACTTCCCAGCTCAGAAGCAGTAGGCAGGCTTAGCAAGGCACAGCCTCAGTGATTATTTGATTTACAGTCTGACTCATAGGATTACAGGATCAGTTTTAACAAGCTGGTAGCCTTTCTAACCAGTTTGTATCTGAACTTCAGCACATCTGGTGACCAAATTAAAAGCATCACAGTCATGAAGTCAGTGTTTTCATTAATTTGTTGAAACAAGCTGTAAAGTCAAATATACTAAGCAAGCCACTCTCCTTAGTGATATGACTGGAGCTCCATACTACATAGAAACTTATTTCTTTGCTAGCATTACATCTACTGATGTTTTAAAGGCTCATTCTAAGAGATTTAAATCATATCTCCTTGGACTAAAGTTACAGGTATGTCCTATATTAGGAGCACTGAGATTCATTAGGATTTTCTCTGCAAATCACAGAATGGTTTGGGCTAGAAGGGACTTTAGGATCATTTAATTCCAATCCCCCTGCTTTAGGGGTTCTATTTTTATTTATAATTCAAGATGCATGCATCTATAATCCCAAGAACAATTCCTATCTGGGAAGTTTGGCTTCAGGTAAATACCCCAACTACATCCAACTTCTGTTATAGACTAAGACGTTGGTTTATAAGAGTCCCTTCTCACTTTCTTCACATATTATTTTCTCTGCTAAAGAACTTAATGTATCAGAGATTATGTTCATAATTATGTACATACCAGAGATCATGTTCACAACCAGGATCAGAAAAGAACATGGAAGTGCACTACAGCGTTCACAAAATAAAACATTCTCAAAAATTTAACCTGAATGTTACCTGTGATATTTGGCTTGTTTACAGCTACCAATTACATCAGAAACACAAACAGTTGTATGTTTGTTATTAGGAGGTAAGGTCAGCATTTGGGATTCAGCTCACATTTACTGGTCTGTTTGCTTATTCAGCTTTACCTCTTCTTTTTCTTTTTTTTCCATTAGCAAGTTCCCATTTCTTCTGGCATCACTCATTAGCACGTCAGACATATTTGTTGTTCACTGATTTAACTGAAACATCAGCAGCTGACTTAATTTGTGTTATTGGTACTCTCAATCTTTCAGTTCTAAGCAAAAATTCAGACTTGTCTTTTAAGTGAAGTGTGCGACTGCCTTCACAAGGCACTCCAACAGGAGTGTTTCTGCTGAGCTGCTTGCACCCAGCCTAGTACCTGAGGACGTGGGGTGTTTGGCTAGCAGCAGATGTGGCTGCCTCCTTCCTTTTGCATACTCAACCAGAAGCAAAGATGAGCATGTATCCCAGAGATATACAGATGCACACAGAGGCAGAGAGGGGGCACTAGCACAACAGGTAGCACAGGCTGTCTCACTGAGGGAATGCCTTCAACAGGACTTACAAAGAGGATACACACAAAATGTATACAGCTGGGACCTCTTCCTCCTCTCCAGCTAGCAGAGACAGAATTTCAATGGCGCACATGTACACACTCGCTTTCTAGGCTCACAAGCACCCATTAATGAATCTTTTTTAGCACTACTGCTGCCTATCTCTTAGCCCAGTTCCCAGGCCCTTCACTCACATCACAGGTACGCCCACTGGACCAGCTTGAAGCTCACTGCACACAGACAATATTCACACACACAACCTTCAGGCACACCACATTCACAAGCCAACACTCCCACAAACTATCTCTTTTCTTATCAGTTAGTATTATTGACCGGGTTTTTGTTCTCATGACTTCCTACTGTTTTTTTTTATTATTACTTATTATTACTTTGTTGCATAAGAAAAGGTCCTTGACTAGGTACTCTTAAAAGAGGCAGCACTCTCCTACATACCCTTATATTGTCTTTTCTATGAAGTCTAAGTTTAAGTAAACATACTTCTTGTGTGCAACCATGTAGACATATTTCAAGTTCATAATCTCAACCAGTATTAGTTTACATAACCTATCATGCTCAGTGACATTCTAGTCCATCTTAAACAGCATCCTTTCAGAATTTACAAAGTCACTGGTCAATCCTTATGAGGCCTGCAGGTCACATTCCACTAGCCTTTGAGTGACGCAGCTCATTCCTTTCTGTTATGGAACACAAAAAATTATGCAAGTGTATAGTCAATGAATATAAAGATGTTATAATTACAAAATAAACACGAGAGTTTGGCAAAGCAGATTATAATAACAAAAAGAAAACAGATAGAAAGCTTACCCACTCACTGCAAAACTCCAGAGAAGGGACCTCCAGAAGAGATCCTTCCCCACTGCTAGTCAGCTCTTAAATGGGTCTAGGAAAGGTGGAGCCAGGCTCCACCCCTTCCAGCAGCACAGGTGAATTGCTTTCAGCTGTGCTCCCGTGGCCGACTCATTGCTCGCCTCAGGTGATCACAGGTTCAGGCCGTGATTCAGCAGCTCCCATATACTAACAAATAGCAAAAATGCAACACAGAATTTTATATATGTATATATATATATATATATATATACACACACAGAGAAATATATATAAAGTTGCTAAATTGTTCTTCCCTTGAACTTCTTCATACATTTCCTTCAGCTGTGCAAGCAATTCCCCAGAGGAGAAGGGAAACAGCTGGGTATATTCACACACAAAAATATGACATTGAATAGAGGCAAGAGCCCTAGCAAAGATAATCTTTGATAGTCAGAGTTAATGTCATCGCTGCTAGGCAAGCCAAGGCATTGCAGGGTGTTATTGACAGATGGCATTATTCTTTGTCAGGACTTTTCTTACTTATACGTGCTCCTGAACTAAGTAGTCAAACACATTAATACACAAGACTGTTTTTCTTCTAACTACAAATATTTTGCCCTTTCTTAGTTATGAAGGCTCTTCTTACTATAATCTAAATGGACTTTAATGAGCTTGTTTTGTTTTCTGCCAAGGCAACAGTGTTGAGTAACTAATCGTCTTATGCCCAGTTCAAATAAAATTACATAGTGCCTGAAAACTAATGGACAGAATCTCATAATGATGCAAAATAAAGAGGATTTAGAAACACACTAGTAAAAAGAGAATATTTAAATTTGTTTGTGCTTGTAGTTATTACCGGGTATAATTTCTCAAGGTGTGTATCTCCTGTGTATCTGAAATCCTTAGAAATCAATAGGTCCCGTACCTTTTTTGTAACTTGCCTGGACTTTGCTTTCATTCCTCTGCCTACAGACTAAAGTAGCATCAGTGTCTGAAGTTGTAAATATGAAACATTCAAGATACTGTACAGGAACCTGTTGTCTGACCACATGACTCTTATTATAAGGTTTCTTAAATAATAAAAATACTTCCGTTTCTCTGTCTACATAGTTCACCATACTCTCTAGAGGGTATCCTAAAAGTATTTCATCACATTCATTAAAGAACTGCATTACATTCACATTTAGAAATAATTTCTATGAGGTGTTTGTTTTAATGGGTTGGTAGCAACAGAATTTCCAGCACTTCTGCTTTTCAGTTTGTATTTACTCAGGCATAGCTGTTACCTTGAAGTGTATTATTTTTTTCCCACCACAAGTTGGATTCTTCTTACTTATACAGATAGCAATCTAGGTAGGAAAGTTGTATGGCATGAGTAGAGGCAGAAGACTCAACTTCTTAGAGCAGTCTGACAAATCTGTGCAAGTGCCCCTCTCTGTCATCTCTGCAGTAACAGTTGGGCTTGGATTATTCATGTATTCTAAAGTATTGGATAGACACAATGATTGCGTCAACAGCAGTAAATTAAAGGTGCTTGGGATTGTACTTTTGGCAATGAGGCCAGCTGGCATTCAACAGTCCATGTCCAAAACTGCCTATGAGAAATTATGTAACCAGATGTGAACAACCTGTTGAAAATGATAGTATGTCTTTTTAACCTCTGAGCCTCACCAGGAGTGTGCTAACTAGCAGATGCCAAAAATGCACCATGCACTTAACAGTTTTGCCATATAGACAATCCAATTTCAGTGGCTGGGAATGTTTTCTGGAATTGTTTATTTAACCGTACCGTTATAACCATTATATTTATAATGCAAAGGACTTAAGTGATCGAAACAATTACAAACAATTGTCATAATATTACTTTACTATATTAATATAGTATTTTTATTGTAGAGGTATGCAGTCTTAAGAACTGCAGTGATAGCTTCATTTTAGTGTTTCAATTTTAAAGAAAAACAGTTTGAATTGTTAGAAAAGAATGCATTTGATTAAAATTTCATGAAATTCCATTTCAAATGAGTTTCCAGAAGGCAAAAGCAAGTTATCTAGTAAAAAATATGTATGCAATGTTTTCCAGGAAAGTATGGATTTGCTCATTAAATGGCAGAACGTCTTCCAGTCCTCTTTTGTTTCCATCTTACATTTAATTTTTTACTTTTCTACTTCATGATACACAGATGAAGTGCTGTCACTCAGCTTCTGCTAATCCAATTATTCCATTTTCATTCTGATTTCAGTATTGTTTTTGCTTGTTTTATGAGGCTGAGGCCAGAATTTTGGCATGTGTAAGAGAAATGTACAAAAAGTATCCTGGAACTCAATCTCGTTTTAAGCAAATAATGTGTGAACGTATTTTGCAACAGCTAAGTCAGCAGTTTCCATATATAGCTGGTATTACTCATAGCTTAATAAAAGACCTTGTTAAGAATTTGGAAAGGTTTATCTTTCTGTGTCATGTACTACATTAATTTCTCTATAATCATGTCATGTAATGCTACTATTATTTACCTGGAAAAGAAACCTGAAAGTGAAAAAAATAAAATGGAAATATAACAAGAATTCTAATAATTTAGCTAGAATTTTTTTTTTTCTCTTCCCTGACAACAAGTATGACACTTTGCCATGCATTCTGCATTCTACTGCAATTCTGTGACATTTGCTCCAAGGACGCGTCTTTTTTGGGGGTAAGTTACACGATACCAAGAGATAAGGCAAATAATAACGTAAAGCAAACAAAAAAATGAATGCAGGCTTAAATCATTATATGTAGGCATCTGTAAGCAGCAGCACTGCATAGTCATTCTCATCAATTTTAAATCACGTAACTGAATTTGACACTTCAATTTTCAGCGTTTAATCTATCTGACTGATAGTAGTAGAACAAATCTTTAATGTCTCCTATAATTTAAAGATCTACATAAATGCTTGTAGTAATAGGTAATTGTTCTTTCATTAACAAATGCTTTTTTTTTTTTTTTAGAGAAAAATGAAAACAGTAGGGGCAGAATGTGCAAAGGAGCAGCAGACTGAAAATGTGACCACTAGAAAAGCTAAACAAGAAATACTCAGAGCCAAGAGATGAATAACTGGAAACAAGGCTTAAAAGTGTGAACAAGGGTCCTGCTTCTTGTCATCTGGTTCCTACTGCATTTACAGAATGTGAACTTTTTAAGACACAGTATCACATGAAAGAAATGCAAATGTCTCCATACTGACACTGTTTCACGCAAAAGAAATAGATATGAAGGTTGCTCTGAAAGTAATGCCTTTTATTTTATTAAGTTGACCCATGGAGTCAGAGGCAGATGTTGGTGGTATGACAGTAGAGGCTGAACCTTCCCACCAGTATTGTGTTATGTTTTGTTTCTGTGCAGCAAATGGCAGAAGTGACTACGAAGCAAAGGTGTGCCATTGAATCCCCCCATTCAGAAAAAAATGGCACCCATTAACATTCATTTATGTTTGCTGAACGTTTACAGAGACCAAGCAGTGGATGTGAGTACAGTGAGGCAGTGGGTGGTGCATTTCAGCAGCAATGACAGTGACAGTGGGTCACCTCTGCTAGTGTAGGTTTTTACAAGCACAGCACACAGTCTCTTTTTTACGGCTTGCAAAAATACATAGCTAATGGTTGTGACTGTTGAAAAATATCATTTTGTAGCTGAGAATTTGCACTACCAAATAGTGTAATTGTGCTCCTCTTATTCTTTGTATTTTGCATGAAAATAAATAGGAAGTATTACTTTTGAAGCCAACTAGAGAGTATAATTTTTCTTAGGTATTATTAGAACTAAGCATACAATCCCAAGAAAATCATGTAATCTAAAACTTTCATATGCATGTATAAAAAAAACTGTTTAATAAACTGCGCAAGGCCACTTGAATTTCTTAAAGCCTACTATCCACATATCTGTAGAAGGCTGTCATGACAAAACCACTCTGAACTACAGATGATCTAGACCTAGCTAGTAAGAAATACTGAGCATAGAGGTATGTGTGTATGAAATACCATTCTTTGATGCAGCCTACCCATCCATCTGACTCAGTGTTGCATTTTGGACAGCTTAGTACTCAGATCCCCAAATTATGTTCTATAAATTTATCTAATGGCATTCTTGTAAATTTTTCTAGTGTTATTAGCAATGGAGACTGTTTCCTGCACATTAATTCAAAAATTAAGCTACCAATGCACAGACATTTAGGTTTTTAGGTCCTTTCTAAGCCTTACAGGAATCTTGGCAAAGCAATTCTTCTCTTATGGAAGTGAATGCTGCAACAAATTTGGCTTGTCTGTAAACCACCACGGTATTAGAAGCTCTGTGAAAAGTAAACTTCCAAAAAACTAGTGTGCCTATATAGACTTGGTTCTGTAGACACACATGAGATTCACAGTTTCTCATATTAAATTGCCATTTCTCTCTAACTGCATAATCCACCAATGATATTACAAAATTATGAAACCCCATTTCATTTAATCTTTAGCTTTTCAGGTTTTGAGTAGGAAGAAGATGAAATTAACGAATAAAGAAACAACATGAAGAAGAAAATGCCCATACAGATGCAGAATCACCCAAAAAGATTGCCAGGGAATATGACTTCAAAGAAAAAAGATGCTCAAGCAGATCAGAATCAGTTTTCTCTTCAAAATTCATCTTGGAAAAAAATCACTGCAGAAATACTCTAGAGACCTGGTTAAGATAGAGGAGTCCATCCTTCCAGTAGGATGGAAAAATTCAACTGGAGAGAAAAGTCTGTCTTTCAGAGCATGACTTTATCAGTAGTCGTGGGACTTGTATCTTGTCTGTGTCTCCAGTCAGCCTAAGTACAATTTATGGCACTCTAAGCACACAATTGCTCAACAATATTTTTGATGATTTTTTTTTCTCCTAGCTTTTGAATGCCATCCCCATGGATATTAAGCATACATTTCTTTCTGCAAAGGACATATTTGTGTGCTTAGTTATTCCTCTTCAAAAAAAGAATTCTTCATCTCCATTCTAATACACTGAAGTGAGAGCTTTGGTAGAGGTAGATTCTCTGTTTTATTTTTATTATTGTTACTGGCAGGGTAGATGTTTTCTTTCACAAATTATTTCTCCTGCTTTGTGAAAGTCTCTGAAGGGTGTGGTGGTACTCTTTAGCATTTCAACACATCTGAAGAAGTGTCTGGACAGTACTCTCAGAAATATGGTTTGGGTTTTGGGTGGTCCTGGGTGGAGCTCAGGAGTTGGACTGAATAATCCTTGTGGGTCCCTTCCAACTCAGGACTTAGTATAATTCATGAAAAATAATTAGAAATAATTTGTGCAGTAAGTAGAGATTAATGCTGAAATCCATGTTATTGAGTCACCAAATTTTAAGATTTGAAAAAATAATCAAGCACAACTAGCTATTAACTATTAATTTAACAAACTGTATAATTCTAACACACTTCATTCCACTCTATTAAATATTTCATAAACATAAGCTCTTTCACAAATGTTTGTTCTGCTTTAGGATCTGGCCTGGCTATATCCCTAAAAAAGCACAGACCAACAAAAATGGCAAAGCAGGTTAATGAGACATTTTAAAATCTCAGAGTAATCTTAAATTTTATTGGACTTGCTGAAAGTAGACATCTCATCCTATTTTAGCTTGGTAATAATTCTTCAAGATTTTTGTCCTCTTTTTTACAATATGAAAAAAAAAAATGATTTACAGTAGTAAAATGAGACAGAGAAGTTACACATTGATAAACCAAAGTGGAGAAAATTATGAAATTATGCAGACTTTTGCAGACTTCTGTCAAGTATGGATTTTGGGAAGGCAGTTGATATTAAGAGGATGAATTGAACCCTGCTTCTTTCTCAGAAGAGTTTCAGTACTGTAATATTTTCACAAGATCTTACCCATATTTTTATTTCTCAAGTGATCTTGAGAAATAAAAGTTTCCTACTGTTTACTCTGAGGTCTTGCCACACTGACACTCTGACTTGTAAAATTTATGTACACATATAGTCATTTCTTAATCATACTAGCTGTTTAAATATAGATAGAGTAAGTTTAAAAGCTATAGTTTTAGTTCAGACAAAATTTATGGACTTAATATAGAAACACTAGACAAAAATTGTTGATCTGTTACATTACCTTAAAAATTGATGAATCTATGAACAGGCAATGCTTCCTTATCATGGCTATAAAAATAACTATCTTAGTTTTATATTCTAAAGATCCTAGGGGAAATTATGGAACAAGGAACCACAAATGCTGTTTTCTTCATTCCTCTACAGGAGAGGTGGAAAATCAATGAACAAAAAGAAGATTGAGGAGATATGGGATCTCCATATGACTAATTGCTGTCTAATGGGAGTTACGACTGCAGAATTTGCCTTTTATTTTTATATACCAGCATTGCTGAATATGAAGTTTACAAGACAGTGATAACATTATCTCACACTTTTTTATCAGAAATTATTACTAAATATTTCTAAGAATTTCATTTAGAACTGCATCAATCATAAAACATTTGAAGACAAACTCTTCTTTCAACTTTTTAATTAATTCAACTTAATTGGTGGGGAAACCCCATTGCAGAACAGTGAAATGACTTCCAGAAATACTGCTGGGTCTACCTGTCCTGTTGAACATTCTCTTCTTTGGGTTGTGGATGGGAAGGGGTTGAATGAGGAAATAATTTTTTCCTCATGATGGACATCAAGCCTTAAAAATTGCTGCCTTTTGGCTTTAAACATACGTATTTCTTCAGGAAGTGTGCAATCCAACAAAACAGTTTGTTCATCATAAAGAAGTTTACTTGTCTTAACTTTTATCCTGGAATTGGATTGGACAAAAATAATAATTTTAAATAAGTGCAACTGGCTAGAAAGCGGGTTGGCTTCAAACTATAATAGCAATTTTGATACTAAAAGCATGGAACTGGTTGTGAAAGAGTAAAAATTCTATCATGTGGCATCTCTGGATATTAGTTCAACATGTGTAAAAGAAGTTACCAAAAAAAACAGTATCAACTAAAAAAATATCCCTTAATGTTTCTAGGCATCCTAGAAAAGTCTGTGAAACCAAGAACAGAGGAAGAACAATACTTAAATAATAGAATCATAGAATCATAGAATCACAAGGTTGGAAAGGACTTACAAGATCATTTAGTCCAGCCATCCTCTCATTACCATTGCTACCACAAGCCACTAAACCATATCTCATAGGTCCTCATCCAGACTCCTCTTGAACACTGCCAGGGATGGTGACTCCACCACCTCCCTGGGCAGGCCATTCCAGTGCCTGGAATCCTCTGGGTGGAATATATTTTAAAAGTGTGAAAAGTGTGAAAATACTGTCTCTTTATATTCAGAGTTTGCATTTCTAATGGAAGTGGATATATTGGGAGGCAATGTAGAGAGAAGAATGAAAAAATGAATATTTATGTGACAGGAAGAAGTGAATTTAAAAGAGAAGGAAACAACAAAATAGGAAGACTAAGCAAATGAGAAATCACATTAACATGAATAAATAGCAAGGACAGAATGTTGTATGCATACTAACATGACTGCACGCAAAGGCATTTGAGAATAAGAAACAGAGACACTAAAGACTGATTATTGACATTCCACTGTCTTGTGTTATGACTTTCTAAAACAATACCACAGAGAGCATCTGATGATAAACTTGCCAGAGTGTTAATTCCCTAGTCTTGATCTTCTGCTAATACAACTGAAAGTAGCTCAGCTGAAGTCAGTGCAGCTATAATAATCATATGGATAGCCTTCAATGTCAATTAAATGGATTGGATGATTTATTAGGATTGAGCAAATAAGACAAAATATTTTCCAAAAATATTTAGTAAAGAAAACCGAGTTCATTTTGGCTGCATTTTCCCGCTTTCTCACTGCTTTTCTGGGAAATTATGTATTTATTATGGGGAAGTTCTCACTGTATCAGCCAAGGAGAAAGAAGAATTATGGAGAAGTACAGGTTCCTGGACTATAGAGAACTGAATTCCTGTATGTTCCTTTTGTTGTTTAACTCCTGATCTTAACAAACATTTATTCTGGAAAAAAAGTATTTGTGGAAAAAGCACATTTCAAATCATGAATTTGAAGTTACTGCTTCATGTGACTTTTTAGTAAATAAATTTACCTATCAGCTGGTCTGGAATGACATTCTTCCAGTTGAAGAGGAAAATCTGTACTGTTTGACATGTGTGGCTAATTAGAATTCCTAAGCATTCAAGCTGATTGAACACATTCTATTCACAGAAATTAGTTCTGATGCCCACATTTAAAAAAAAACAAACAACCACAACAACAAAAAAACATAACAACATTTTGCTTGAGCCTCTAGCCTTCCATGAAATTAGAAGTCTGTCCTAAAGCAGCTTTGTGAATATCAGTTTCACTGTGCAGTTTACAAAGAAGCTCACAGAACCTGACCTTGGGAAAGTTTGGTTAGCTGGGTGCTGCCAGTTTGAAAATCCGAGCACCAGGACGTGGCCTGGCGTCCAGTGCTGTGTTTAAAGGCAGGGAAATAATAAAAGCCACAACTGCCTTTCTCAGGGTTTCCATATCCCTACTGACAAGCGCTAAGTAGCCAAATCCCACTTTGTGTCTCAAATCCTACAGTACACATACACAAGTAAATAACACATTTCAGGGGCCACTATCTACCCTGAGGCCAGCTGGTTTAATCTGTCTCTCTTCAATACAGCTGAGCTTTCTTACTTTCCAAAATAAGGCAGCCACATCTAAACTGCCTGCTAGGAAATGACCAACAGCCATGATAGATCCCCAGATACAGCAGACATTAAAGAATTAACTAGGCTTAAGAATTAACTGTTCTTAAAAATGAGCAATCAACATTTCCCAAAGAATCTGGGAGATATTCTGAAGTTCAAACAACATTTGTAAACAAGGAATAAGGAAGATTTTGGATCTTTTAATAAAAGCCTTTGGTCGAATAAACTACTGATGAATTACAGGATGGCGTAGTGGTCTGGGTGGTGAATCAATTTGTTTTATTCTCATTTTTTAGCATTGTCATGTTTTTCATTTCTATGCTTCTTTTCCTTTATCTTGCAAATTTCTTTTCAGTATTTTTTGATTCTTTACTTTGACAAAAAGTACCCCATGACATGTTATTCAGCAGCCTGCCATACAACTAAATAAAGCCAATAGGCAGTCCTCACATAGAATCAACCTCTCATTAAGAGAAATGTGAACACAGTCATATGGTTTAATGTGTAAGACAAGATGAATCAACATCACTTGGTAAAACTTAGGAATTTTCCAAAACATGTTTATTTTCTACTCCAGTAGAAAATTCACATACAAATCAAAAGATATATGAAGTAGAAAATATCCACTGGAAGCATTTTTTGTGATTAGTACCTTTTGTTTCTAGGTTATTAACTGTTTTAGAACATCATGAGCTTGCAAATTGTTGTCTGTTATGGGACTCCTCCTGCTTATGATCTGATGGCACTTTCCTAACCCACTTGCATTATACCTGCAATTAGATTAATTCAGTGATTACACAGTTGTCACAGAAGTTCCTCAAATGCTTAACTTCGGTTTCACATGCTAACAAGCAATCATTAATGGAAACACAACCAGTCAGCTGTTCTTTTACAAAAGCAGTGCAAGCAGTGAGAAAGGCAAGATCAAACTTTAACTCAAAAGATATCCTAACAACCATACCAGCAGATATTCTTGAAAAATCCCACCTTCCCATTTAAAGCTGATCCACTGCAAGGACAGACTGAAGACTCAGAAGGGCTGTTGGGTAAATCTGACTTTGGCACCTCATAATGAGCTCTCACCCTGAAAACACAAAGGAAGAATTTCCACTTACCAGGGCTATTTCTGGCTTCACCCAAGAAGTACAGAGACATTCCACCCCAAAGTGCATTCCTCAGGATATCCATGGCCTGGTGGTATGTGTACCCTGCTGGGAAGGATAAAGTGTGATTGCGAAGCACTGTGCGTGGAAAGGATCTTCTAGGCAATCTGGTCAACCTCAAAACTGGGCCAACATTTCGGACTGAGTTACATATGAACTTGTGCTGTCAAGCTTTATGAACTTCCATTGGTGAAGATCCCACAAACTTGTCTGGCAATCTGCTTATTTATCCTCACAGTGAATTCATTTGTCTCATGTCCTGATCAGACTCTCCTATAATTCTTCCTACAGTCACTGTCTCATTGCTGTTGAGGACAAGAAGAAGCCAGACTGCTATCTCCCCTCTCCTGGTCTGTCAATCTTTATGTCCGTATTTTCAGAAAGATGCAACTGAAGTCACATATGCTCAAGTGAGATACGAAAGAATGTCTTTATAAAAGCAATCACATCAAGTTGACACACAGTCACAGAAAAAAACAGAAAAGCTGGTTGTGAAAGACTAAAGCTTGATTACTTTGATACTCAGGAAACATCTCCCTTGATTTTCAAGGATTTGGAATCACTGACTGTACATGTAGTAATGATAAATTGAACTTAACCATGAAAGCACATGATGCACAAGAAATGCAAAACCTGGTTTTATACCAGAAAATATTATGCTGGAAGTGCACAATTTTTAGTGCAATTTTATATATTGGTAATTAGAATCTAGCTGATAAGTACCTAATTTTACTCTGTTTTTAGCTCTTTATAAAGTTTGTGAAGTTTGTTAGCTTAATCGTTTATATATAACTAGGTTATTATTTTTAATTTAGTTAAGATGCTGCGTGTTCTAGCAAAAGCTGAGGTTGGTTCAGACGAAGCAGCAATGAACAAGAAGAAGCATTGTAAACCTGGAAAAACAAATTCAAACGCAACTCATACACACAGTTCACTCAGATCATTATCAAGTAGTCTGGAAAAAATTTAAGCCTGCTCATTTTTCGAGGGTTTTAAGTGTCTGAACTTATTCTGAATTCCAGTGGCACTTATGACTTTATGTTCATGAAAACTACAGCAAAAATCAGTAGCATGGGATTTTCTTCAGTATTACCTTATCTACACAGTAATATGCACTGCAGAAAAGAAAAAAAATAATATTATGGACACAACTGATATAGAACTTTGGATTATCAGAGTAAGTAATATTTATTTTAACTGAGATATCTATTTACAGTAAAACTCTAGGTTGGAATAAGCTGAACTCTTCCTAAATACTTTTAAAAAGTCAGATGACCTTAGTTTTCCTTGCCTAAACAACTAAATCTTTGATGTCTGCATAAATACCACAATATGTAATTGGCCCTCCAAGGCATTTTTAACCTAATTGAAATTTGCCAAATAACCCATCTGAAAGTTCTTTTCAAATTGCTAATGAATAGAGGGCTTGTAAATTGTTGCTGTGCACATAGTAGGTAATTATTAACTAGACATATTCTGATTCTATTAACATAGTCACTCACATTTTCCACTGACGTGAAATTTAAAGATAGATAGTGAAACTCAGGAGGACACAGAAATTAATATTTGATACTTCCTGCTTAATAGTATATTTCGTTGTTACTTTGATAAAGATTGAAGAAGCTATTTCATTACATGTTAAATTGAACACTTTTACAAGCTCCCAGTCTTTCGCTTGAGATTTTCCCTGCTTAATGGATCTTTTGTTGACAGCTTTGAAAATACAGTAACATCATGTTACTTAGTGTAAACTTCCAGGTCTCACAGATACCAATCCTTTCCTGCAGTTCTTAAAGAATACCAAAGAAATTTTAAGCATCCATTAGGGGTTACACTGCTGAATTGCTGCCCCTTAAATTGTCATATTTTCAGCCCATGTTGTTACATCTTTTTAGCAGTAGTTCCTCAACAGAGAGTATCTTGGATTCTGGGATTCTCTGGAAATAAAATGAATACTGTCTAGAAATAGCCCATGTTTTCAACATGCCGGGCACTGTAATAACATTATAAATTTTCTGCAATTTAGCAATTGTAACAGACATTTTACAGATTGGCAGAATAGAAAAATTGCATGACATGCAAGACTGGAATTAAAAAATGAGAACTCTTCAAGACTGGGAACATTTTCACTGTGAAATCATTACAACAGCTCTCCCTGTTACCTACCTACAAAGGCATAACCAAATGGTCTACCACAATATGAAACCGTTGAGAGCTGTTACCCCCATAACCCCAGTGACTCCTGCACACAGTGGGTTTTGCTAGAAAATCATTTGCTCTTTATTTCCTGTCTGCTCCCTTTTAGGGTATTTAGGTTAATTTATTTTTATGACAGGTATAAGTGACCAGTGTCAAGCAATGCAGAAGTTTAGTTAAGCTTCTCTTAAACAAATGTTTTAGCATGAAACAGAATTTCCATTCAAGTTTTAATATTTAAATAGGAATTCCCCATTCCTGAAGGTATTTAAGAACATGTGGACATGGCACTAGAGGTGCCATGTAGGTGTCTAGTAAAGGGACTAAGTAGACTTAGTCAGCTTAGTCTTGATGATGTTGAAGGCCTTTTCCAACACAAATGATTCTGTGATTCTAGCTTAAGTTAAAAAAAAAAAAATTAAAAAAACCAACCACCTATTGAAGACTCCTAATGCACATATTAATACACTAGACACTTCTGTCCATGAGTGATCATTCGTGAATGCTAGGGATTTTTCATGCTATATATCTTTATTGTCAGGAACATTAGTAGTGGAATACCTTGTAATACTTGCAATACAAGTGGAACACTTGTAATAATTCATTAATCATAAATAACAAGTTACAACTCATATTCTCTCTAAAAAATAATTAACCACAGATGTTCATGTTGAGCCTGTGCTCTGCATCTTAAGAGTTTGTTTAATCATACCTCTGATAGACAAGGCCATTTGCAAACAAATCAAGAGATCAGGCTGTGAGCATTCATCCACATCAACAAGAAATTAATTTCCTAATTTTAACCTGCTTTGAAAGGCTCTGTAAAATTGAAATGGTTGACTGTATTTGATTGAAGCACATGAGAAAATTCCTTCCACTGCTCTCTGCTTCCAGCAAGGGAGTGATAAAAAACGGATGGGAAGACAAAGGCAGGGGGAAGGAACTGCCCTAAGTCCTCACAGCATTTCCACTCTGATTGCCTCACCATTGCCTGAGATTTCTGGACATGAAGGAATGAAGGATTTATCTTATCCTTCTTTTACACATCAGTGTATTTGCAGGGAATAAGTATTTGATAAATAAATAACTTGATTAAAAAGATTAACTGCTCATCTATTTGACTATCCTGCACAGGCATGGTTACAAAATGGAAATAACAATCCCTGTGGCTCAGCATCTCCCAGTACTAAAAGAGTAGCAAAATATTTGTCCATCACTTAGTTGTGGACTACACATATGTTCTACATATCTCCCTCTTCTATGAAAGTGTTTGTTTGTTGGTTTTTTTTTTTTTAATTCAACTCACAATGCTATTTTAACTTGATTTCTACAAATAAATCTTGATGTGATCAATCATTTGCCCCATATTCTTTACATTACTGTTTTTTATTTATTGCTCTTGGTTTTCTTCAGCATAAGTCTCTCATCCTGTACCTCTGAAATCATTAGAAAGCCTAGAAGTAGTTTAAGTAGATGTTTGTTTTTTTTTTAAATAGCCAAGAAGAGAAGAACAGGCATATGTTCTCAGCGCTGATGTCAACATAAATGTACAAAAGCCTCCAAAATAACAGGTATCAAATGTTCTCAGGACATTTAAAATTAACATTTGCATCAGCTGTTTCATCAATGTCAGCAAATCATCCCCTGGAAATTTCAGATCAGACAGGGTTTCTTTAAAATTAGAATGAAATGCAATCCTCCCTAAGAAAAGTATTTTCCATCTGATTTATATTTTTCTATTTAGAATGTGTAACCAGCACATTTTGAAGACCTTCTGATTTAGGTTAAAACTACAATGCTTTGAGTAATACTTTATTTTTTTTCTCCACCAATGACACTAAATGGAAAACAAGCTGTATACTCTTATTACTTATTCCTGCTTTGAAAATAAAAGAACAAAAACATATCAACAGGCTTACATCATTCACAGAGAATTTTTAGTAACAGTCTTGATACTCACCATGACATTTATCAGATTTGGTCAATATCTAAGTTTTGCAATTTAGAAAAGCTTTTGAAAACACTATATTTTTACTGTTGGTCATGTGAATACTATGAATAATTAAAAAAATAAAGGCTTTCTGAAATATATAAAATATGGAAACATTGTTACATATTTTAAATGTCAATACAATTATCAGTCTATGTAGAGACTTAAGAAATCTTATAGGTGATGTATTTTAACCTATTATATTCAGAGCCATGAAAATAACGGCTTAAAAATCCTTCACATTGATTTGACAATAAAAAACAGGTTGAATTATGCAAGTTCCTTTGAATGCCTGTCCAAGGTATTACCCTGACCTTCTGCTGGGAATCAGGACACTTCCTTCCTGGAGTCAGAGAGGTCAGCCAGCACACAGGGTAGAAATGGGAAATGGAATGATAGAGTGGTCATCTGTAATATTCTTCTGTCCCTGTGAGTGGTTTTAGTTTGAGAAAACTACAGGAACTTACTGCAGTGGTGTTCTAATCTGTCTACTTTTCTTGTCTTTAACCAGATCAAATATTTGAAAATCACAAGTCTTTATAAAAAGAAGAATGTACGAATATCTTTTAGACCTAAGATGACAAACACCTTTGGAGATTCCGGTCTTCACAGAATTACAGGATAGTTGCGGTTGAAAGAAACCTCTAGGAATGATTGAGTCCCATCTCCTTCTCAAGCTGACACTTAGATTCTCTGACCCAGGCCCATGCCCAGGTGGCTACTGAAGATTTCCAAGGAAGACACTATACAACCTCTCCGGGAAACCTGCACAGTAAAAAGTGTTTCCTGTTGTTCAGAAAAAACCTTCTGTGTTTCAGTTTGTGTGCATTGCTTCTTGTCCTAGCACTGGGCTCCACTGACAAGATCATAACTGAACCTTCCCTTCAGGTATTTACACACATTGATACAGTCTTCTCTCTTCTCCAGGCTGAATTCTAAATCACAGCCTTTTCTCACAGGAGGGGTTCTCCAGTCACTTTATCAACTCCATGGCCCTCTGCTGGACTCTCCAGTGTGTCCATGTCTCCCTTATACTTGAGAGCTCAGTACAGTTTCCAGTACTCCAGGGGCAGCCTTACCAATACTGAGTAGTAGAGAAAGGTCACCTCTCTTGACTTGCTGGCAATACTTGGTTTAATGCAGACAATACCATTAACCTTCTTAGCAGCTTCTGGCAAGAAACCTATGACATCACCATGCACCAGAAATTGACATGTTTCCTGGATATCACTGACCATTGAATTATGTTTCCTCTTTCATGATTTATGAAATGCCAACTGGCTGTGTTGCCATTCAGCAAGACCTGGATAGGCTGCAGAGCTGGGCAGAAAAAAACCGGATGAGGTTTAACAAAAGCAAGTGTAGAGTCTTGCATCTGGGGAGGAATAATTCCATGCACCAGTACAGGTTGGGGGATGACCTGCTGGAGGGGAGCTCTGCAGAGAGGGACCTGGGTGTCTTGGTGGACAACAGGTTGGCCATGAGCCAGCAGTGTGCCCTTGTGGCCAAAAAGGCCAATGGCTTACTGGGGTGCATTAAAAAGAGCGTGGCCAGCAGGTCGAGGGAGGTGATCCTCCCCCTCTACTCTGCCCTGGTAAGGTCTCATCTGGAGTGCTGCATCCAGTTCTGGGCTCCCCAGTACAAAAAAGAGAGGGATCTCTTGGAAAGAGTCCAGCGGAGGGCCACAAAGATGGTGAAGGGCCTGGAGCATCTCTCCTATGTAGAAAGGCTGAGTGAACTGGGTCTGTTCAGCCTTGAGAAAAGAAGGCTGAGATGAGACCTGATCCAGGTCTATAAATATCTAAGGTGTGGGGGGCAGAATGGCGAGGCCGGGCTCTTTTTAGAGGTGAGTGGAGACAGGACAAGGGGAAACAGCTGGAAACTGGAGCATAGGAAGTTCCGCACAAACATGCGCAAGAACTTCTTTACAGTGAGGTGACGGAGCACTGGAACAGGCTGCTGAACAGGAGGTGGTGGAGTCTCCTTCTCTGGAGATGTTCAAGACCTGCCTGGATGCCTACCTGTGCTACCTGGTGTAGGGAACCTGCTTTGGCAGGGGGGTTGGACTCGATGATCTCTGGAGGTCCCTTCCAACCCCTACAATTCTGTGATTCTGTGATTCTGTGAACTGACAGATCAGGTTGTTCAGACATGCATTTGTAGCATGTTGGAAAGCTGGCCAATTAGTATGTTCAGTTCTTTGATTTGCCATCTTGTTTTTGGGTGAGGAAGCCTTAACATTGGCTAGCTATGTTCCCACCACTTCACATCAGCTTAAAATAAAATGAAAATACAAATATTTATTTGCTTGAAATTCCTAAGTAGTCTCTCATAGGAGAACTCATCTTCTAAACATGCTTGTTCTTATCCAATGGCCATAAAGAGATATTCAAATGTTTAAACTAAGATGGATGATCCCACCCTCAGTATATACTTTTCAACATGAATTATATCTAACTGCTCAAAGTTGTATTTATACATAAACTTGTACAGGCATCCTGACAACATCATGCATATAGGAGTAATGCTTTTAGTTAATTACTATTATTGTCTGAGAACAGACATAAAGCTAGTGGACTCCTTGAGGTAACAAAAGATGCATTATATTTTTATTGTATCTTTTGTGGCTAACGCTTCTGGTATGAATATTTCAGGCAGGTTTTTCTCTTCTTAAAGAGACATATTCCTATCAATCTATTATTAGGTGCTCACTTTAAGCCATATCTCTCATTCAGTCGCAATAGAAGATTTTCTGTGGAATTTAAACAATCATATTCACCAATCAAATATTTAATGTTGTTAATCAAACAAGCTCTTGTCATAGCAGCTGCCAAATCCCTGCAGTCCAAAGAATGGTTATAAATATAATCCCATGAGAAACCACGAAAAGCAAGCAATTAAATAACTAACTTGATTTATTTATGGGCAAATTATGGAAAGAAAAAGCTTGTAATGGGACACAACATATACTTCACGTACTTTGAACTGAAGAAGGACTGCTGGATCAACTTTCTAGCCACCTGCAAACCATAGGCATTCATATCATGTTACAGCAACAACCCATGGGGAAGAATTAATATTCTAAAACAAGTCAGATTAGAAGACCCCAGGGAGCAATTCAGTATTCTTACATGTTCATTTAGGAGAAAACCAGAGCCAGATGCTAGGAAAAGCTGAATTTTATGTCTAGATTATCTCCTCTTTTGAGGTTTATGTGATTGTTTATGATTTCATGCTGTTCCCTTGGGACGGAGCATAGCGTCTTCTGTGGAGACAAAGCAAAGAAATTCATACTTGAAAAACAGTGCCAGTGATGTTTCCAGTTTGCCTGACCCATTAAGGGGAAGCTGAATCCTTTTTCACTGTAGGGGAACAGAGGAAATTGACATGTCCCAGGTCTTGGGATTCATGTTATGCAATCTCCTATTCTCCATATCTGCTTTCCACTTTGGTGATGTAATTTTCAGTTTCACATCACATCCAGTTTCTATTACAATCTACCATTAGAAAATCCAGACCATTTCCTAGTCCAGCTTCCTCAGTTCCATTGGGTACATTCCATCTTGCTGCAGACTTGTATCTTTACAGTCGGTTTAATATTCCCAGACTCAGACTTTCTTTACTATGAGTAATGCTTCACATTCACAGACTGTGCTACTAACCTCAAGAACCTGGGAGGTCTGAAGACAAACATTACCAGAGAAAACCTCAGCAAAAATAGGCACACAAATAAGGCTGTGAATTGTAATATCAGAGGTGATTTCTTAACTTTCAGCACTAAAGATTTCTGTCTTTCTTGGATTGGATCAAAAAAGTCCTGATGAAGAAGTTTCAAAACATTGTAATGACCCACTTCCATGGGGAATGCTACATACAGTTAATGAATCACCTATATTCTGTTCTAGCCTAGTGTAGGTGTGAACCCCTCAGTGGCTACTTTGAGTTGCATGTGTTGCACTCCACACACTTTCTCAATGCTTTGACTCAGAATAATTGAATAGAAACAGAGGAGATGACAGATCCAATAAACTTTTCTGTAATGTTTCTGAAATGTAGATTAATATTTGAAAAATATATTTGAACAGTTTTCTTGCAACTTCACTACACATCTTGGTACATGGCACAATCTGCAAATTCTATGACAGAATATTCTACTGTCCTTATCTGGTAGTAGCTCTTTTTCACTTTTCCTGTTATCCATTTCTTCTAGCTTTAAGGTTACTTATTTTGTTAGCTGGTGAGAAAATCCAGTGAGTGCTGGGTGTAGGAGAGAGTGGCAGATATGACAACTTTTCCTTATGTTTTTGCGTAATACCAAATAGTAGAAAATCAAATATTGAGAGCTAATATATGTTTAGAAGAGCTTATTGAAGACAGATTTACAGTTAACAGTTAACTGCAATGTCTGTAATTCACAGTATATATATACATATATTTTACTTTTTATTACTCATGTAGAAAACAATTCTTAGCCTAAAATATTAACTGAGTTATTTTCAGATGTATTGCATACCTCATCTTATTGTTTACACTAACAGGTAATATCTTCAGGTTTGGTTTAAAATCAAAGACAATCTTCCCAGATGTATTCAGAGAGAAGAATAAAGAAACTGATGCGATGCTAACAATGTTATACACTGGTCTACATATACATTTGTTTATTAGCAGGCTCTGGAAAAGAGTGATACCTAATCAACATGTACCGGAAAAATGTTCTCAGTACGTTAATGACTGCATCTGTGTTTAATGCAGCAGATGCAACAAGAATCCCTACAGATAACTTCTGCTAGTTAGGTACAGTGAAAATCTGTCCCTTGTCCTAAACTTTTTACATCTGTATCTTAAAATGATGAGTCAAAATAAGACTGCTGTATGTATAAATCTAAACGAAGCCTCTGCAATATAAGAATAAATAAGCCACTCTCATAAAATTAAAATTATATTCGAAGTTTGAAACTTTGAGAATGAATTTTAAATATCTATTACAGAAAAGGATTATGTATAAGAACACGATTGATACAATACCATTATCATGTAGTTTTCTAATTTCTCCTCCTCAAGCAGTTCAAACTAATCCAGCTCCTATGGAAGACAAAGATGTGAATTTGTAAACTGCAACTCTGCTACATCACTCAGTTCTCTGTTATGCCCAGTGATTTCACATATGAAAAAAACTAACAGACCATTATCTTTGCCAAGATCTTCAATCTGTAATCTGGATTAAGTTGTAAAAATAATTAACAAACTGGCACCCAGCACTTCAACATGAACTTTGAAGGACTTTCTAACAACTTCCACCTAATTAAAAATAAATGAAAAGCAACCATTTCATTTCTTTCTTCTGTATTAAAAGTAAATGAACCAGACCAAAAGCTGAGAAGTGATTCTCAGCTTCTTGTTACAAAGTTCCCAAAATCTGTATGTTTCAGGTGAGAATTCAGGTGTCTACTCCCAAAGGGCACAAGATACTGTTATCGGGCATATATGTACATATACCCCTTGCAGACAGATTTCTGGCTGAATGACTGCTTTGAAACTTGCACTTTCCCATCATCTGATTAAAACTTTTTCCTCAGGCTTGTGGAGTGGAAGAGGAGAGTTGTGTGATATTGCAGGTTGATTACTCAGGCCAAAATTTTTGTATATATATCATATGAGTTATAAATAAATTGCAAAGCATTGTCCCTCCCAACCTCTGTGATTCCTTGCTGGATACAAGGATGCTTAGAACATTACTATTTTTTAAATCTTGCTTTACCTATTATAAAATTTATTTATTTTGTATTAGCAATCTAATCATTTTAATCAGCCAATCAGTCATTCCCATTTACCAATAAAAGAAATGTTTCCATATTCAGCTATTTCTTGCATGAAAACCATGCAAATTTTCGCAGTCAGTCACAGGACTAGATTAAGTTTGATTTACTGACTTTTACTACTTTGCCCCAAAACATTGCATACAGAGCATACGCTTTTAATTTTCTGTATACATGCAGTAGTGAAATGCTCCTTTATTCTGAAGCAAACCACGTACCAGTACATTTTAGGACAGCTTGAGAGTTGATTTGTATCTAAACGTTGCTTTTTATAGGAATTCCAATTCATTATGAAGAGGTAAACATCTTTGCATTCTTCAGATACTGTGCATTACAGAAATATCAGAAATGTGTAGTGTTATTTAAGAATGTTTGCATCTAGAAGACAATGCATGTTTTCCATGCCTGCATAATCTAAACCAGAATATACAATATGAAGTGATCCTCCCTCTTACTCCCACAGAGTAATTGGCTTCACATAACAGCTTTCTGAATCCTTGGCACTCCAGGAGCAGCTGTTTCCATTCATCTGGGGACAACAGGGCTATATCTGAATGCTGGGATTCAGCATACTGACTTTAATGAGAACACTCCTGTGCCTAATGTCTGACTAACACTGGCTGCTACCTGGCAGGAAGTGGAAGCAGGCAGAACCACCAAGTTTATGTGTGAAGACTGGTTCAATCCCTTAAAAATAACCTAAGTTGAACTGGAAAAACTGAATTAGAAAGCAGAAACTGTAACCAAGAATCTCAAAATCCCAAAGGTGAGAGTTGTGAGAGCTTAGAATCACAAAATCACAGAATTGTAGGGGCTGGAAAGGACCTCCAGAGATCATCAAGTCCAGCCCCCTTGCATAGCAGGCCCCCTACAGCAGTCCCTAAAGAAATAAATAAGATCAGTGTGCTTATTATCAATAAGCGGACCAGTTCATAAGGTTTTTTTGGCTTCTCTGTATCATCAATTGGAGCTTATCCTGGGCTAGTTTTTGAGAGAAAGGGGTGGTTTAGTAATTAAGGCTGCAGATTGGATTTCAGTAAACCCAGGATCTCTTCCCAGTTCTGCTCCAGACACCTTATGCTACAAAAGCATGCTATTTGACTTATTTGTATCCTTATTCCCCAAATAGGAAACAATATTGTTAACATGCTGCAGGCTCAGTTGTATGTTTCAAGTACATACAGATATTTTGATGATGAGGGCCAGGAAGCAGGCAGACAGTGCAAATATCCTTAATGTGGAGAAATTTCCACTAAATATGAATTTTGCTTATTTAGCAGTAAACCTGCAATTTGTGATGATTTCAGCTGTTGGCCATTTGGTAGTAAAACCAGCAGGTCCACAATACGGGCAGATGCCTTTATAACTATTATTTCATACAGTTGAGATCAGGATTTGGCCCTTACATTTAAATTACCCTGATAACGTGTGCTTCTAAAAATAATTTGGAAAAAGTTTGCAGTGGGTGAATGGTATGCTGAAATACATACTCATCTATGAAACCTCTTTTTATGAAGACCTAAAAGAGCATTTGCCACAATGACTCCCTTTTCTATTTCAGCACCATCAGTCATGGCAAGAAGCAGCAGTGAACAAAATAGTTTGCCAGATGAACAGAAAACAGACCTAGCTTACTGTTGGTTATGGCCTATTTACAATACTGGCTGCAAAACTCAACCCTCCCCTACCATTCCACAACCCTGAGAGAACAGTTTTATTTAGTCTATGGAAAAGTGGTATTTTTCAATCCAGTCATCTAAACAGAGAGATCTAGCTGCGTGAGCATCTTATGCCCCTTCTTGAGATTTTTACTATGAGAGTGGTGAGATGCTGGAACAGGCTGCCCAGAGAGGTTGTGGATGCCCCATCCCTGGATTTGTTCAAGGCCAGATTGGATGGGGACCTGAGTAGCCTGGTCTGGTATCAAATGTGGCAGTTGTTGGCCCTGTCTGTGGCATAGGGGTTGGAGCTTCATGATCCTTGAGGCCCCTTTCAACCCAGGCCATTCTGTAATTCTGTGATTCTGAGTATTTATAACACTGGTAATTTTTGTTCTTGCCATGACTCGTAGCAGAAAATTCAGACTTTTCTCTTTTTGAGGCTGTAAATAACCACAACAGCAGCATTTGTATGACGTGAATGGGAATGATGGGCTCTGAACCATATCTTAGTGTAGAATCTATACTGTCTCTGATGGATCTGCATCTATTAGTACATGTAGGACTTTCTATGAACACCAGATCTTCAGAAATCAAATTGGATTTGAGATTTTATTGCCTTGCATCAACAATGCAGGAGGTATGATGAGCTTATCCTTTCCCTCCACTAACTCTCATATTTTGTAGCAGATACACAAGACAGACTGTGGCGTGGAGTCTGTCTTCTATGTTCTTCCCCCTTTCTAACTGTTCTGTAAGACTTTATTTCATCATGTGGGGCCCCCAAAACCTCAATCTGGTCATTTTTTTTCTGGTCATTTTCAGTGTTGAATACAGTAGAGATAGGGAGTCAAAGATACTGCTTAGAGCAGTAGGAAAGGTAAAACAATCATGGTTGAAAGAAAGGGAGGATGGTTCAAAAGTACTGTTGCTAACACGCTAGAGACTGTGAGAATATCTTAATTCTGATTTATGGAGATGTTTGTGGACAGAGTGTGCACAGTAGATATTTTATCCATCTTCAGTAGAGTTGGGAGAAATCAGAGCTACAGTAACAATCCTTCTGAACATGCCATATAGCATGGTAGGCTTCCCAATAAATTTACATAGAAAATACAACTCTCCTTCCCAAGGAGGACACTGTAGGACCAGGAGAAGCTAGCAGTAAACATTGTGGGAAGAAGAAAAGCTAAAAGGGAAATAGCAGGGCCTTCATATAGAGTTTTGCAGAATATAAATTCACATACTGTTAGTCTTATAAGTGGTTTTTGAAGCGTATGTTGCCTGTGGTTCAGATATTGAAAACTGGGGAGGTTTTTTTTCAGCCTCGCTATGATGCAGCAGAAGGATGCAATTAAATACTTGGATGAAAAATACCTGTTTCCTAGTTTGGTTGAGTTCCATAAATACAGAAAAATAAATAAGTTTGCAAATCAAGATAATATTTAGAGATTATGTTAAAATATACTCAGCCAACATGCACTTGGTTTGGAATTAACAGAGCAAGTAAATTCCATTGTTTTCAGGAAGGGACTTCTAAAGTTGTTGACATTGCTTTTAGTCATTATAAACAAAGAAGTTTAAAGTCCAGTTGTGTTTTGAGAATGATTTTACCTTCAGTTTAGGCAATGATGTAGAGTCTCTTGCAAATGATACAACTGGCTACAACTGAATCTACAGGCAACGAGGCAGGGTACAGAGGCTGAGAGCTGTGGGTATGCAGACTGTGGGAGAAGACCAATGCTTTGAGTACACCACTCCACATGAGCAGAGGGGCAAGAGCTGCTTTGGGAGTCATATTCACAGCACACGTTGGAAGCTCGGAAGTGTATTGATTAGCATAGAACCTGGCTGAAATCAAGTATTTTAATTTCATGGAACTATTGGAAAGAACACAGTTCTATCCAGAAATGTCAAAAATCCAACCCTAATAATCAACAAGTTCTTTTTAAATTTAAATGGCTCTGATGATATTTAAGATTTTGAGCTTCATTTAGCACTACACAGTCAATACTGGAGTTTTCTCCTAGGTAAATACAAGTTGCCATTTCTCCTTGCAGAAAATTTAACCTTCTTTGCTTCCATGTTACCATTTTCCCTTGCTGGTTGCTTTTCTAACAACAGTATGACAATCTCTATTCTATGCAGAAAAGAGCCATGTAGCTATTCCGATGCTTTGGCTTAGGTGCAAATAAGAGAGTAATTTAAGACAATTCCATGCTTTCAGGAATACGTTGGTGTTTAGAAAACAGAATAGAGACCTGTGTTTGGTGAGGTAGATCCTTCTGTTAAGAGTTAAGAGGCAAGAGCTAAGTTAAGAGGCAAGTAAATTTTGTCTGTGAGAAATTGGTAACCCCTTAAGAATTCTTGCACTATTAAACAAATCTCATGTGAGGACCCTCCTTGCTAATTTTTATTCTCTTTAATTTCTGGTTGACTATCAGTGTGTTGCCTGTACTTAAAACTTTGATGTACTGGCAGCTTATGGGGTAGGAAACTTTATCAAAATAAACTTCTCCCAAAATAATGGTTTGTATTCAAGGTTATTGATATTTATGGAGTCATCCAAGTATTGTCCTCTTTTGTTTGAATAGAGAATACCATTACCAGTAACAGCAACTCAGAACTACAATATAAGGTACAGGAGTACAGGTACAGCTTTAAGGATGTTTGGTTGTCCTTAATGTTCTCCTCAAATGAAGAATGAACTCACCATCCTGTATAAATAGCATGTGGGGTAGTGTAAAAGTTTAATTCTTTTAGAAACTGTGTCCAACAGTTATAAGCTGTGAATAAAGAATAGTTTTTACTATCTTTCTTTTGTCATTTCCAATTTTGAGAAGTTTGAGTAATGTGAAAATTTGCAATTGAAATGCGAAAAAGATTGACTAAAACAACAAGGTTTAGATCTATATTTCACAGAATCACAGAATCAATTGCATTACTTTCCTATATTTTAATACTGACATTTTGTCTTCAAAGTGTATGAATTAAGCTATTATATATACTCATAAGCTTTTTCCCCTAAAACTGATAAAGACAACATTTTTAATAACAGACAGAAGTTTTCTAAAATGGCAATATCTCTCTGTTTAGAGACTCTAAACTTGCCTGTGATCACAAGCACATTCTTAAGGTCTCATATGTGGAACAAGTGCTACATGATGGACAACTACAGATTATTCTGTATGAGGTAATTTTTACTAGTGACATTATAATGCACTGAGATAACTGACTTTAACAGTCTAATCTTAAAAATCAGACATACTCTGGCTAATGTAATGAAAACCTTTAATCATCCTCCAAAACAAAGTAGAACAGTCAAAATAAATAGTAATTGTAAAATATTGTTCCTTAAACTTAATTAGGTGGCAGATTATTGTGGAACCCTTTTAGTATTCCAATATACAGTTCACAGAAAAATAGATTAAGTTTTCAGCTTCTGACATCACAGTGTGACATTACTGCTGTGTCTCCTATAAATCATTGGATGTGCAGTGCCAATTGTTAGGAGATTGCTATTATGTTGTTTTTTTTCCTTCCAAAAATGGCTTAGGAAATGTTTCTGAAGAATTCTCAAGTTCTTTTGCCCTTGAAGTTTCCCAAATTGTACAAAGGTTGTTTTAAAAAATTCAGTGTGATCAAGGGCATTATTTAATATCTTTGTACAGTGACAGGGACAGATTTATCAGGACATCACAAGGCTATGTAGGAAGAGACACTTACTCTACTGTGTAACCCACAAATCAACCACATGGCAGTTTCCAGCCTTAGCTCAACTTCATCGGTAGGCTGAGTACACATTTTTTTCAGAAGCACAGCTTAAGTGTTTCCAGAGAAATCCAAGCAAGCATAAAGTTAGCTAGCCAAGATAAGTAGCTGCTCTCACAATTTGCAATTCTAAGAAAGTATTCTATTTAAATGAGAAAATAAACAGATTATCCTAGTCATAGCCCCAAGGGGCACAAGCAAGTTTTACAAGTCAAGGTGGAGAATGTGGGATCCTCATACTAAAATTTGTCCTTTCTTCTAAGTCTCAAGGAAATTCTCAAGAATCCTTTTGTCCATTATTCAGTGAAAATCATTAAAACCAGTCAGTTTATTTTGGCTGAGTCTGAGACAAATTCAACTCATTTTGAGCTGTTTTTTAGTGGTTTCATTATCCAAACTTGTATGAATCTTTTGGGCTCAAGAAATGTTATCACGAATGCCATGTTTTTAGTTTCAACAGTATTAAAACATCTTTCCCTTTCACCAGGGCTTGCTTTCTTCCATTACACCATACAAAAAGAAGCAAAAGATCCTCATGCTTCTTCCAAGATTTACTCTCACAATAATAAAAAAAAGCAAGCTGAAAATAAAAATAAAAAACCCAAACAACTAGATCATTTCTATTCTATCTTGTACACATTCATATAATTAAAAATACTTACAAGACAGCCATCTTTCTTCCAAGAAAGCCCTCAAAGTTCAAAAGATGATTATTATTTCAAGATCTTTATTAAGTCATATCAAGTCAGAAGACATGGTCATATCTAATGATGCACACAGCAGAGAAATAAAGAGGATAATAAAATTTGAGTACTTAAGTAGCTTGATAAAGTATTTAGTTTGAACATCATCTTTAAATAAATAGGTGGGTGTCTTTGCCGTGACAGTAAAGAGGCCACAGTAGTAAAGAACAAATGAGAAACGTGCTTAAAATTATCTTTAAGTGAAGCCTTAAATTAACTTAAATTAAGAATAAAATATAATTGTGGCATTTACTGCAGATTTACAAAAAATCTCTGGCATGTTACAAGTCATTCCAACACCATGTTTACAAGGCTACATGCTTTGGCATGAATTTGGGAATTTTTGGATTCTGGATAATATATGTCATTAAGACTGAAAAATACATCTATCTTTTGAAACTTCATTCCTACATGAAAGTTCATCTTTCATTGTTTCATGAAGTTCTCTCTTTCTCTTCTAATTTTTTATATAGTCCTGTTCTGTGTTTTCCCTCTTCTGCTATAACCATATTACTTGATAAAACTGAACTCAGAATTCAAGGGAAGATTATGGATCAGTTTATATGTGGCTCTAATATTTTCAGTGTTGAAACCTGAGTTTCTTCACATTCAGTCAGTATCCAGCAGTGGATTGTAGAGATTTTCCTTCTTTAAATATGTGATTTTTTGGTCTATTACTTTTTCTTCAATAAAGTTAGGAAATAATTCACTAAACAGATGACTCTTAGTATTCAGATGTTGAGTTGAACAATTTAAGACTAACCAAATGGGTATACATTGTTGTCTCTAACTTGGTGAACATGAGTCAGTTTGGCAATAATACGCTCTTTTGAAATCCTCTTTCCATCACAAACAGTAAAAAAGATGCTTTTTGTTAAATTTTAAAACTAGAAGAAAATGAACACTTGGAGAGTTTTCAAAAAGTATAATTCCAAAGTGTGGGTCTTTTCAGAACAGAACTATCTCAGTATTTCAGAAAATATTTGCTGTTAAACTAAGATGTCAATCAGATATTTATGTTAATAGCTTTCTCCATATCTTTCTAAATACAGTTAAATCTGGCTTTAAAACTGAGTCACCTATCTGAAATCCTTGTTTTAGGTAGATTTTATACCACAAAGTGATACTCTGTACAAGAAAACATGTATTAAGGTCCATTTTTATTGACACCAGCAGCAAGAGTAATCTTAGAATCATAAACATAGAATGGCCTGGGTTGAAAAGGACCTCAAAGATCACCTGGTTTCAACCTCCTTGCCACTGGCAGAGTCACCAACCATTCGACCAGGCTGCCCAGAGCCACATCCAGCTTGGCCTTGAATGCGTCCAGCGATGGGGGCATACACAACCTCCTTGGGCAACCTGTACTAGTGCATCACCACCCTGTGTGAAAAATTTTCACCCTAAATATACATTTAGAAAAAGATAGGAGGTGATTTTCCCCCCAAAAGACTTACCTTTTATCTATAATTCACCACAGCTTTAATTAACAGTCTTTAAATCCATCTTTTTTGGTTGTTTTAGATGGCATCTACTTTGACAGATTTATTCCATAAATCAATGTGCTTGCATTTTGAAACAACATCAATTTTTGATATCCAGTTTTTTTTGACAAAATAAATCTCACCATTTTGATCTGTTCCCACTTTGACAGCTGATGAACTGATTTGGTGCCTCCTAGTTCCCATACTGTGAAAAATGAGGAACAAAAATTGCTTCTTCATACTTGCTGTGCCCTCTAAGATTTCACAAACCTCTCTCATATTCTCACCTCAGCTGTCTCTTTCCTGGCTGAAGAGAACTACTCTACTGAACCACTCCTTTTATGGCAGCATTCCTAACCCTTTGCTACTCTGATTTCTCCAAATCTTGTTTTGTTCCATTTTCTCATTTCCAAGATGAGGAGAACAGAATAGTGCCCTTTATTCAAGACAGGCCTTTACTTTACTGGATTTGGTCAAATAATCAAACTTTCTCTGTTATACTCACTGACTTGCTGTCTAACACTGGACTCCTTCAATGACTGCTACAGACTATTCATAAAACAGTGAATTATAATTTGAAGTATATTTTTCCTGAACGGTAATCTCTAATTCAGATTTACTCACTATATAGGCATGTGTGTGTGCATGTTGGTTTAGCTAAGTGATTAAGGATGTATTTATTTTCCTCTCTGCACACTGCTGCACATTCATTATTACTTGTGTAACTGCAAAGATCCACTGTATCAGATTTAGTAGTTGAAAGAGGACCATTACCATTACCTAATCTGATTGTATGTGCTATAAAAGCCATAGGTCTCGGCTAAATTACATAATAATGAAAACAGACCATCATGACCAATAGTTGAAACAACTCATCAATCTCAACTGTGCAAACGGAAAAATGCACAAGCCCATTTCAGAGAAAATGACTTTTTTAAAAAATCTACAAAATATAGATAGAAAAAGTTAAGTTCAAAGTGAGAGGGAATGAATCTGAGTTATGAAATCGTACAGTAATTTAGGTTGGAGAAGACTGCTACAGGTTACCTTGTCTAGTCACCCACTCAAGCAGGGGCTAGCTTCAAAGTTTGATTAGATTGTTCAGGCACTTAGTAGTTTCTGTCATTAGGTACAGGTAGGAAAGGTATTGTGGACAAAAGCAAAGCACAACAAAATGCTTCAAGACCACAACCTTTTCATATGCTTGTTGTTTTAAACTGATGTTTCCAACAAGTTCATACCTTGTGTTGCTGCAAAGCTCCATGACATCAGACAAGTTGAAGGAGGACTACTACCATCACCTAACCTGATCATATATGGAATACAGACAATAGGTATTCATTAACTTATTATTTATTTAGACCTACACAGTTTGGGTAACTGTAACAGGAAAGGCAAGAAGGCTCATCATGTTTGGGAGCAGTCTCTTCCCTGCATATTCTACCAACCCATTACACCAGGCTTGCTCTCAGCTCAGTGACTTTCAGCACCTTTCCTGTTGTGTCAGCACTCATACTGAGTTGCAATGAACATTTCTTCCAAGTACCTCCAAAGCCAGCAGACAGCCTTCATCCTGATTAGGGCTACTTAACAGGACTGTCTTCAACCAGCCCTGCCATGAACTGGAAAAGAAAATTTATTTTAGGAGAACAAAAGGCAGTGCTGAAAATGTCATCTACTTGGATTAAAATGCTTTCAGGTTCCTCTGGACGAACTAAGGTTTTCAGTAGGAGTACTGAAGTAGTTGAACACAAGGAGATTTATGAGGTCGAAGCTGCTACCCAGAGACATGTGGAATGATTGTGAGGTGCTGCTCTTCAGTATGTGAGGGTGTTTTGTAGGTAGTTTGGAATGAAGGAGTTTAGCTTGAGGTCTGGCAAATTGTATTAGTCTCAGCAGTTTAATAAAGGTCATTACTGGAACCTCAGTGACCTTCCATGAAAATGGCCCCTTTCACGCATTCCTAATTTGTACCTGAATGTTCATTATGGTGTTAGTATTTAATCTTTCAAAGTACTATGTGTACAGCAAACAGACTTCATTTGTGGCATAGCTAGAGAGTTGCTTTGTTGATAGCATGTGGCAAAAATTGGTCAAAAGCAGCTGTAATTAATGTTTCATTTTTAAAGTCAGCGTGTTAAAAGTAACCTGGATCTGCTTTTTAAAGAAACCAATAGTCATTTTATCCCAGTAATGTTTTAGAAAGATACATTTAGTGCTTAGATGCATTTAAAGACAGTAGAGAAAGCCATAGTTTTGCAATTGAAAACCTAAGGAAATCATCCTGCAGTGCGATGTTACAACTGCTGCTGCTGAATGTGACACTCCTGTACAATTTGTTGTAATTTGAAATGGAGAGGATGAATACAGAAGCAGAGGAAATTCCAAAGGAGAGTTTAATCTCCAAACAAAATGTTGAAAGCTTAGACAAGACTTAACTGCAAAAAAGAAAAGTTTCCTGGCGTACATTTTATCAAGATATACAATTTAATAAATAGCACAGACTGGATGCAGAAGACTCAGTAAAGTTCAAGAATAATCACATAATTCTTGAAGTTAATGGTTCAGTAGCACAAAATGTATTATTGTCCTTCACTGCAGTTTATTTCTGGATGCATAATGAAAAACTAGTACTTTCAGAAAATAAATGGGTTTTTTTTGTTAATGCTTTTACATGAAATATTTTCTGTTGGTATACAGAAAATTTAGATACTAACTGACCAACGAAACTGAGAGATTTGCCAATATAGGTAGTGACAATGAACCAGCAGAAGAGACTGCACTGACATACATGCAGGTTGCTTCAAATGTAGTGCCTCCTACTATTTTTCATGAAAACTACAACAGACGGAAAGAGTACAATAGCACTATTTGATTAAGAAAAATTCTCTGCTATAAACCATGATTTTTCAACATAGTCACCACCATTAAGATACACATTTTTGCCTGCAATGAACAGGATCCTTCATGTTGCATTACTATAAATTTGCAGGAGCAAAGGTGACACATCATTGCTTTCATCACTGGTGAAACACACAACCCACCACCTCCCTGTGCTTACATCCGCTGTCTGGTATCCATAAAATGTTCAGAAAGTTTTGATTAATATCAATGGATGCAAGTTTTTCTGCATGTAATAATTCAGTGAAACACTTATGCTTCACATATACTTCCATGTCAGGCACCATTTTGTCAGACTGTCCTTCTGCTGATGTTTGTTGCATGGCAAAAAAAAAAAAAAAAAAATTAACATAATGAAACACTGGTGGGAAAGTTCAACATCTACTGCCATATCATCAACATCCACTTCTGACATTGTGGGCCAACATCACAAAATAGGAAGCATATTGTGAGGAAAAGCCTTCAAAATAATGAAATTTTATTGTCACCATCACTGTTCGAAACAACTCTTCATCATGCAATCTGAAAAATATACCCATCATTTCAGATAAACTATAACTTGAAAACATATATGACATTTAGACAGGAAAAGCTAAATTTAAAGTGAGAGGGAATTAATCTGAATTACAGAATCATACAACAATTTAGGTTGGAGAAGACTTCTACAAGTCACCTTACCTTGTCACCCACTCAAGCCAGGGCTAGCTTCCAAGTTAGATTAGGTTTTTCACATCCTTAGTAGCTTCTGACATTAGATACAGATAGAAAAAGCGTTGTGGACAAAAGCAAAGTACAACATTCCAGGTCACATCCTTTTCACATGCAACTTGTTTTAAACTGAGGTTTCCAACAACTTCACAACTTGTGTGGCTGCAAAGATTCATTATATCAGACTCTGTTGAAAGAGGACAGTTACCACCACCTAATCTGACTGTATTTGTAACAAATGTGATAGATCTTCACTAACTTATTTATTCTGAACTGCAATTTTATGGATAATTGTAGAAGAAAAGAAAGTAAAAAGGGATGTATTTGAGAATTAGATCTAATTAGGAGTGTTGAAATTCAATGGGAACTTTATTTTGAGGCAATTATTTGAAAGGAAATTATTCGAAATTGTCTGGCAGAACTGTTACATCCACCACACTTTTTCTTCAAAAGAATGAAAAACTACTAAAAAAGCTCTGACTCTAAAACCATCCAGTGTTTAACAGGAAAGGCAAGAAGGCTCATCAGGTTAGAGAGCAGTCTCTCCTCTGCATATTCCACCAGCCCATTACACCAGGCTTGCATTTTCCTTTTTGTCAGCACTCACACTGAGTTGCAAGGAACATTTCTTCCAAGTACCTCCAAAGGCTGACTGCCAGCCCTCAGCCCACCTGTGACCCAGGTGATCCCCAGCCCTGATGCACCTTGTCAGCTCCCCAGTTTCTGAGCCCATGGCTTCTCTTCTGTCTGAGGAGTTTCATCTCCAAGCACTTGGCTGCTCCCCAGAATATGACACCTGGACAAGGCCCCCTTCTCTTTTGCCCAGCAGATTCCACTAGTAAAGCGGAACATATGGTCTACAGACAGTAAACTGAGCCCAATGAAACCCTTATACCCCCTGCCACAACATATGAAAACATCAGAACTCTGACATGAGCTCCAATATATCTTCTGGAAAGAAGACTTTACTGCTCGTGGAGTTGGCTTCGGCAGCAAAGCTTGAATCTGTAGTTTAGTTACTTTCTCCCCTGCTGAATCTAGCTCTTCTCCTCTGTCATTTTATCTGCAACAATTAATTTATCCTACAACTCATTCTTGAATGAAGATATCTCAATAAGGTGAAATAATTTAAATCTGTGCAATGTGTGTATTTTACAGAAATATTTTCTCATGATAAAGAAGGAAGAAGGTGGTAAGATACGGTGTGGGCCTCCACTGGTGCACTTCTCTGCAGTTTGTGAGAGACAGTAACAAGCTTTTGTATGAATGGTAACTTAACTACGGTTCAGAAACCAAAACACCTCTAAAAAATGTAAGATAACTGCTTTTAAAAAGCCATTTGTTAGCATACACAACAGCAAACTTCAAGAATCTGTAGTGCCAGATTCTCAGCTTAAAAGAGTACAACAAAGAGACTGCTAACCAGTTTGTGCATAGAATCTCTCCCTCCACCCCACCTCTATTATTCATAAATCCTTATCCAAATAGACCATAGAACAAAGGTATTGCTTCAGACACATGCTTTGCAAACAGCTTGTGAAATCTGCTAAAATGTAGCTTGAATTACAGATACAAACATATGTGGAAATAGAAGGAAAAGTTCACAACATCCAAGAAGATGTTTGTAAAGGAAAAAAAATATTTGAAAGGAAGAAATAAGCTTTTCTTAACAAGAACTGAATAAACCAGGAATTTCAGTAATTCTGATTTTCTGACTGAATTCTAAATGAAATTGTTCTAGTATTAAACACTATATTAACAACCTAACTTTATATTATACATTTGTATTTTAGTTAATTTTCATTATCTCCTGATGGTAGTGTAACAAACACTGGATATTGCCTTCCCATCTTCCTTAAATTAAAAAAATAATAAAAGAAATTGGGAAATGTTGTTATAAAGAACCACAGAACTTCTGGAGAACTAGGGTTTCAGTGAGAGCTGCAGAGCTCTGCTGTATGGTGTACTGAATGGAAGGCTGGGAAGTGCTGTTCTTGGGGTTTTCTTCACAAAATGAAGACACGTGACAATAAAGTCTTCTGAAGTTAGTGGAGCAAGATTACCTGGCACAGAGTTGTGTCATCAGTGAAAGCCGAAAATCCGAAAAATAGTGAAGAATTAAAAGTTGCCAAGAACAACAGCCATCGAGGTGAACGCCCAGGGGAGATGATCCTTTATTTGTTCTTCTGTACAGAGTTCAGGACTGAGCACAGTTTTTAATACACATCAGCCAAACACAAGTACTCCCAAACGCTAAAAAAATAAAATCAAGGGGCTTAACACATAAGCCTTTGGGTGAAATGTAAAGTCTCTTCACAAACAGAAAGAGGATCTGGATGTTCCAGTGATCCCGTGTGACCTAAATGCTATGAAAGTAAAACAAAACAAAAACAAACTATGATTCATATCACTTCTGATGTGATAGTCACTCAAATGGAATGTTTTCTTAATCTGACATTTTTTGTAATGCTATCAAATTAGTCAGTCATACTTTCATCATACAATTTGTCCTTTATTTACCTTGCTGTAAGCTTTCCATACTAAATTATACCTACATTAGTAAGTTAGTTGAAGCATTTGCCAGAGGAAAAATAGCATTCAGTTAATTGCACTCTAAGTCATGCTGCTTATCTTCAGTTCAATTTACTTCTGCCCACAGGATTTTAAATATATCTACATTAAGAATTATTATAAGATATTTGAAGAGGCTGTTACTTCATTGCAAAGCTACTTGATTTATATACAGTCTGGACTAGTAGATTGTGATGTATATACAATTGAGCATTGCTTTTTTCTTTTATTTTTTGACAAATGCAAATGACTCACCTCTCAAAAAAGGCTTATCCTGAGAAGCAAGAATACGAAGAGGGTTAGAATGAAAACTGAGAGCCCATGTTAAACTATCACTGTGATAATTAATTCCTTTTTTGAGCTTTTTGCCTCCAAAATATGAAGTTTAGGTAATAGTGTCATAAGAATGAACTTAGTTTGGAAAAGGAGAATGGAAAAAAGGAAAGTTCAATGACAACAGAATAAATTTAAAAAAATATTAAAACTTGTTTTCTTAAGACAGTTCAGATTCATGACAGATTTTTAGATTAAAACAAGCTTAAGTAATGCTATTCCATTTAAACTATTTTTTCTGGGAAAGAAAAATAATAGTATTTTCATAGCCTACTCAAGCCTTCTCAGCAACATAAGCAAAATAGAACTTTGTCAGTTCAAGATGGAGGAACCAACCTTCAGTTACAAGAAGGGAGAGAGCATAAAAGAGGTTGGGCTAAATTTGGAGAAACTTATTGAATTGCGTTTGGTGCTCCTTGGAAGACAAGATCTTCCTGGAATGGCCTTTCCTGGGAGAACTTTCCCCTTCATGGCTGAGCACAATTTTTTCCAGGTCCTCACCCACCTCCTTCAGCATCAGTGGTAGCTGTCATCTGGCTCTTCCACAGCCATTTGTCTTGCTTGGCTTTTTCCTTGCACCTAGGACTTGTACCTAGCACTGCAGCATACAATCCTTATGTTCCCCATGAATTAGGTCCTCCTACACACCAGATAAGAAGATAATTAAGGTAAAAAATCCACAGGTGGGATAAGAAGTTTGCTAAGCACAGCACTGTAAGCAGTGATGCAAAGCTATCCTACAGCAGTGGGCTTTGTACACCGCCCTGCTGTGGACTGAGAACCGATTATTTTTTTATTTTTATTTTTATTTTTAAAAGACAACAACTGTGCACGTAGAAGCTCGGTAATTAGCAAATTCACCCCATATAGGACACATCAGCTAAATTGCCTTCTTTCACAGAACAGAAAAAAAACCACAAATAACTCCAGTAGATAAGCCAGTGATATAGGAATTACATGGCACAACAGAACATGAAAATTTCTTTGTCACTGCCTGCTTACAGTAAAGCTTCAGTTGTGAGCTAGTCTGTAAATGACTGCTTATCATTATCATGAAGTCAGTAAAGACTTAGTATTGTTTACCTATTCACTATGAAAATTTTCCTATGTTCTCTCCCTTCCCATCAAGGAATTGATCAATGTCCAGCATAGCCCAACTACTGCTTATATGGGCTGGAAAGCTCTTGTCAAGTTGAACTGAGCTCATAATTATGACAGGAATCGACAAGCCATATAATCAAATGGATAGCAAAGGTGATAAAAATCGCTAAATACAGAATTTGATGGAAACAAAAATACTCTGACCAACTATAAACAAATTAACATAGATTAAGAATTTATTAAAAATTTGATTAAGGTTGCATTTCTTGGTGTCTGATCATAAGGAAAACTATTTTTTTTATTTCACGTATTTGCAGAATTTCTATATATTTCTGAGATTGATCCAAATTTTCTTCTTTAAATCTCTACTTTCTGCAGAGGTTTGAGGATCACCACATTAAAATATTCCAAGTATTTAATTTGTGAAGTTTTGTTATGCCAGTTTTATGCAGGAATAATAAGGAACAATACAAATCAAATCTGGAAATCATACCATATAATTTCAGAGAATATTACAGTTACACTACAGTTAACTAACCTGAATATTAGATGGTACGCTCAGTTCTTCTGCTATTTAATCTTTCTAATCATAATCCATAAAGCCAAGAGACACTTCTATGCATTTGAAAAGGCTCAGATTTCATCAAGGAATAGAATACGTCCAAGCATTTCATCCCTGAGGGAACAGAAGCTGTGTATGTTTAGCTCTGAGAAGTGGTCTACTCTTGGCATCTGTCCTAGGAGAAGATGCAATAAAATTTTTTTCCTCCACACTTAAGTAGTACAGATTGCACATAAATCTGAAATTCTTTTTCAAAGTAAAGTTGCAGATTTGTTTCTGTTTAGCTACTTGAATTTCTGTTGGTACAACGATCTGCATGGACAGGCCCATTCAGAAGATCAGGGCTTTTCTCATGGGTACAGCCCACAAAATTGGAGAAGCTAATGTTTTGAACAGATGGCTAGCAAAGTACTGTGGTTTTGCTCCTTTTCCCTGTTGTCTACTCCCTGCTACCACATAACTGTGGTTTCAGCTGAAACACACTACTGGATTGGTCCTGCTGGCTTATGACCAAGAAGAGTACACTCATGCACACTGATGTAGGTCTTTGTCCTGTCTTAGATCTCACTAAAGTCCTCATAGTGTCCCAGAAAAGCATTCTACAAATGCTTGATTTCCATTTTCCTTGTGTGTTCTTTTAGCTTCTTCTGCAGCTATTGATGTTCTTACAGAAAAATTTCTCAAATATACCAATTTCCGAAATACGCTCACAGCTTAGTTCACAGAGTAGAACATAAAGGAAGTATTAAAAAATTATTTTGTATTTCATAATTCATGATTTAATTAAATACCCAGATAGGTTTTTAATATTTCAAGCCAGAAATAAATCTATAATTCTCTAAACTTCCAAAGACAGCTACAGTATAACAGACAGGAAGCATGTATGGACCAAGTCTTGGCTCTGAGTGTGTTTAAGTACTATTTTGCCCTGGTTAAAAATCCCCCCTTTGAACAGCTGTCTCCACTATTACATTTCTCTGTTTGACACTCTCAGATTTCTTTTTATCAAGCTGTTTTGAACTTCAATATGGAATTTCCGTTTTCATTAAAACTAGGTGACAAGTAGCAGTGATATCTTCCAAAATTCTCTCCAGCTTTCTTTCATAAGTTTTCGCAGTGAAAACAAAATTTTATAAAAATACAAAACTAGCCAATGAGACACTTTTACTCTAAAAAGGAAAAAGGCTGAGAGACTGAATAGCTCAGTAATGAGCTTCAGATTGGCATTGATTTTATATGGGAAATTCCTAAGTAGGATGATTTTGCATGACATAAAATTTAGAAAGTTTTATAGTTTATACCTAGATAGAAAGGTAAAATGATATGTAGCTATTAAGGTGAGGAAAGGCTTAATAACAGAGAAGACTGGCTTGTATTGTCTTTTGCACTTGCAGTTATCCCCGTGTATTCTACTTCCTTTGACCCACACGCAGCATACAATCCAAGTTTAAACTGTTTTCTTCCACATAAAAAACACATTTTGTACATTGGTATATTCTCACAGATATTTTCCTTTTATTCTCATATTAATTGCCTGGCTATATTGTTTACACCATTATAAACCACCAGCAACGTTTCAGAAAGAACAAAATACATTATTTTTTGTATAGTGCTTCGTAATAATTTCGATACCAGAGAATCAGCAAGACAGACCTACAAAGACAGGCTACGTACAAAGTAATGCCCCTTCCTTCTCATTTCTAGGAAGGAAATTAAGTACAGACTGCAAATGCACCTGAGAAGTCTTGAAAATGAGTAAGAAAAAAAAGACTTAGAAGTGAGTGAGACCATTTCTCAACTATTTCAGATAAGCTTTCTCATATAGCAAAAGAATGACTGCTCTAAAGAAAAGCTGTCATTTTAAAATAATAGCGCAGTGTTTTTCAGAAGTAACCAATATATCCCGACTGTGCTTTCTGTTGGATTGGCAATATGTTATTGGTGGATATGAACATCAATCTGTGGTTTGCTAGTCTCCTTCGGAAAAAGAAGCTTAAGCTGGAGATCATTTCTGAATTAAGCTAGATTGACCAAACACTGTGTGATTTACCTTATTAGGAAAGATGGCTGATAGCAGATTCCATGTCTGCATTCCACATGATTGCAGTTAACCACTGATGAGCACATGGAAATTGCAATACAGTACTTTAAAAGATGAACTATACTATTGTTTCATTTTCTAGAAGAGGCTTAACCTCTTTGTAAATTTAAGCTAGAAGGAGAGTAGGAGGAAGAGATTGCCAAGACAGCCTGGGCTGCTCCATCACGCCTGTGTAAGGAAAGGTGCTAGGGGCCTTGCAGCGGGAAAGGGGAAAAAGCAGAATCAGCTCCATAATGAAACATGATCCCTCAGTGTGAAAACTTCTGCTGTGCAATTCCCAGACAAGTTCAATTAATAAATGTGTGGTCTAAGTAAACCACATCCCTCCATCTTCTTTCCTGCTTTCAGCTCCAGGACAATGGGGCCTGTGTGGTAGCCGTTGCTTAAATATCACTCTATTCATCACATAATACTGAAAATATATGAGTCTCTTTCACTTAAGGACAGGTCAGGTGCTGAGCATTTTGGAGGGCAGTAATGCTGTCAAATTTAATAACAAGAATTTAGAAGTGATCTAGCAGTTTCTGCTCATAAAATGAGTTTTATTGCACTCAGGTCTTGAAGCAGAATTTTAAGGCCATTAGCTTCCAACACTGGAAAATATAGTGGCTTTTTTTTTTTTTTCAACTGTAATTTAACTCAATCAATTAAAGACCAAGTTTGTGGATTATTACTTTTTCAGTATAAATACTATAGGGCTCTTTAAGGACTTAGGAATGTATTTTTAGGATCTAGATAGTTGGTATTCAGCTCAGAGAGACAGGAAGGGAATATAAAAAGCAGATAAGTCTTCTCATCGCAGGACTTCTTAACATGCCCTTTTGTGGATGGCAGCTCAGAGTTTACTGAGCTGATGGTTAGCTGCAGCAATGCATAGCTCCTGTTCTACACTATCTTTGTCTGTTTATCCCAGGGAAAACATAAGATGATATTAAAGGTCCCCTCTAACCCAAGCCATTCTATGATTCTATGATACATATGTTGTGTGACCATTCTTAGATCATCCAGAGTCTGCTTTGTGCAGTCATCTTTTCCAGCTTGGCAGTGAGTGGGCATTTTACCCTTCCTCCTCATCAGGAGACACACATGGCACACAGTCCACATAGGCTTCTACTGGCTTTCCTCTTCTACTATTTGTTTTCTCAAATAGAGAACTACTATCATACATCACTGTCATAACCTTTACACCATTCCCAATTTCATAGTAGCATAGACCTACCCAAATGTGACTTGCTGGTCTCCCAGACATTGAGGCAGCCTTTGGGATGCACTGCAATTTACCTGCTGTGCCAAGTACTAAGAACAAAACAAAACGAGCCTAGTTCAACTTTTCTTTCTCATGAGTCACATGGATGTTTTTCTGTCTCGTGCTTCAGGATTTTCATGCAACTCAAGACTTCCCTAATTTTTCCAGCAAATTCTTATCAGCCTCAGCCGCCTAACACCATGTTCCCTGTCAGTTCACAGATTATCACAGGCCCATTACGCAAGATGCAGAATATACTACAATGCATCTTTGGTTTAAAATGCTAAACACAGAAGATTTGGACATCTGGAGAACTGTTTTTGTGTGTAAAACATCTAGAAGCTGCAATCCTCAGCAACTTCAAGGGCTCCCCACCCATCATCTCTGGGCCGTATGGCTAGCTGCACTGTTTCTGCATTCTCCCCAGCCTGAGGAGTTATAACCACCTCTATACCAGGACTTCAGTAGCTCTCAGCTCTCTCTTAAACCATTTGATAAATAAGTATGAAACATCTCTGCGTAGCTTCTGGGGGAAAACTTGTTTGATTCCAAATAAAAGATAAAAATGTAAGTTTTTGGCTTACAAGATTAAGTTCTCTTCTCCTGCCTTGCCTTCACCTACACTTTTTTTTTTTTTAATCTCCCTTCCCCTCCAGTAGGGATATTCCAGATCATGTTAAGCTCAAAGGATGAAAACCACAAGTAACAGAATTACGACAATCTTTGCTTAAATCACAACTGTATGATGCCAAACATATTTTCTCTAGGTATTTATTCACTCTTGTTAAAATCATTGCAAATAACAGTCCATTTGAAATGCACAGTCACTGGCAGAAAGAAAAGCAAGAGCACTGTGAGCTGTTTGAAGCATGTAAAAACATCACTGGAGATTATCCACTTGCATTGCTTAAAATTAAACTTACATTGATCACTACTTCAAAGAAAGGCAACAAGATGCTTGTAAACCAATAAATAACTATTATTCTTTTTACATAAATGATATGAGTAATTCATTAAAATTAACACTCAGGATCGGCTCATTTATTTTTACAGCACTCAAAAAAGTGAAACCATTGATTGAAGGCTAATATTAACTACTCTGCCTTACACCACCATTTGTACTGAAATCTCCTCTGAACCATAAACAAAGGTAATTATGAAATAAATTATTGTGCTACGGATGAGGTGGTGGAGTAACCGTCCTTGAAGGCTTTCAAGAAAAGAGTAGATGTCACACTGAGTGACATGTTGTAGAGTGGTCACAGGCATGGGCTGATGATGGTTGGACTAGATAATCTTATTGGTCTTTACAATCATAATGATTCTATGATTCTCTATCGCATGTATAATGTTCAGAGTGAACTCACTTCTAAATCTTACTGTGAAATATATATCCAGCCAACTTACATTATCATAATGATATCAACCAGAGAAATACAGACAATGTCAAAGGAGCTACCCAAAGCAGCTCTCCCATATGTGTCCTTGCATCTGTTTCATAGTTACTCTTCCTTCTGTCTTCCATCTGTCTTCACAGTTACAGCTTCAGCATGGGCTGGCAGGCTGTGTCATGGCTTGCCTCCTTGCTGAGCCTTTGTGAAATGTAGTAGTAGATCTTAGCTTGAGCATTCCATAACTACTGGAACTGAATCAGCTAATATTCTCCAAAAGTGAAGCATTCAAAAAAGTTCTTACTGTAAACAAGAATATGGATGTCATAACTTTAAATTATTCACAAGGGCATATGCCTAAAAATCTATATTTCAAAGAAATTGATTTAGGAATGTTAGTTGCATAGACATTGTAATAGCTGCATCCCAGAAGCCTATCAGGTTGCCCTCAGAAGTTTAATATTTTGCTTACCAACCTTTGGTGTTTGAGACTAATCCAGGTACAAGAGACCCAGAGAAGCAGGATTGCATGACATAACAGTTTTGCTTCCCCCCCCCCGTCCCCCCGTCCCCCCACCAAAAAAGCTAGCAGCTGAGAAGGGTGAACTCTCTATCTACTTTTGCATGGATTTTCATCTTTGGATTAGATCTCAAAACAACAGAACACTGAATATAATGAAAAATATTTTCTGGACTTCCTTTTACCCTTTCTGCACTGTTCTGAAGACTATATCCTTTTAATAAGTAGAACTATATACTACCAGAGTAATCAGCCAGATGTTCCTGTTCCATCTATTCTCAAGTAACCATAACAAAAAAGAAAAAATACCTTCCCTCAATAGCCTGTTGTGTCTCAATTTTTAACTGAGTACTTATTTTAAAAACATTTAGTGTCATACAATACTGAAAAATATAATCACAAAATGAAAACCCCAAGGGACTAGAAGTACTAAACTCAGCTTCTAGATCAACAGCAAAAATGCAACACAACAAAAAAATTAAATCCAATTATTAATAAAGACCACAACACACACACAAATTAGCTCTGTTGTCTGCATTAGCAAATACTTCATTTTTTTTAAACTGTGTAAGAAAAGATATAGCTGATAATAAGCTTTGAACTTAAAAAAAAAAACAACAACAACAACAACACAAAAACCACACTCACATCACAATCCAGTTAAAGAAAGAAAGATTTGCTTACCTGCCACATAGATAAGGGCTCATCAGATATTCAGAAAGAAGGGACTTCCAGGTGGAAAACCTCCCATTGTCGCAGCCAGCTTTTAAATGAGGTATAAGGAGGTGAGCTACTTTCACCTGTGCTCTCAGGGCAGGCTGCATCCCTTTACTAGGTGCTCAATCATTGGTTCAGGCCATTACTTAGCAATTCCCATACAGTTGTATAACAATATCTTCATACATATCATGTTTTGAACTTCTTGACTAATAAAACCAATCCAGTTACACGCGACTGATTTCAAGTGAAGATTGACTAATCACTTCAATCATATATTACTCTTCCTGCTTCTTGAGTGAATAGATAGAAATGCTTTCTTACGAACAATTGTAAAGACAGTTTCTGAGATGAATTTTCAGACAAGCTATAAATATGTTTGAAATGCATACTTATGAATAATGTCATAAGTAACTGAACAGTCATGATGAACAGATGATGGATGTTTGCAAATATAATGCAAATTTTTTCCATCCACATGAGTATCTCAAACTCATTATTATCAGTTATTTAACTGGCTTACTCTCTTGTGTTGTACCATTTTGCTCTATTCAATATTGTTGATGTATATAAGAAGGTTATAAAGACATGTGATATAAGAAAGCCTAGAAGCAAGACTACCAATAATTGATGTAATCCAATACTTATTTTATACATCCTGATTTTGCTATTTAAACTTTGTAATGGCAATATTCAATTAATAACATTTTTAGTTATCTGTGAAGATAAAGGTATTTGTATTTTCTTGGCCAACTACTTCATAAAATGGGAGTTGTATATGATCTGTGGATAAAGTTCAAGAACCAAGAACCTTGCCTTCCCCAAAGAGAAGACAAAACCAAAAGTCCATCTTTAAAGAGATGCTTTAGAACTTTTAGGTCACTATTTAAAGTTTGAGCCAAATGTAAAAGTTATTTACACAAGGAAAACTTTGAGCATGGCTGTAGTCACACTACCTAGTAGTGGCTACCTCACTAGGATAAAGCAAGTAACATGCTTCTTTGGAGGAAAGCTGCTGTTCCTCACCTCTAGAAATAAACGTGCAGCTGGAGTGGACGGGAATACACAATGCCAATGACAGAGGAGAAAAAGACATAAATGTGAGCTAATAAGAGCCTCACAACTCTCATTCAAAGGAGAAAAACCAAATTGTAAAAGTAATTGGTGGCTTCCACCTAGTGGCAGTGAGAAGACCCATCTGACTCCCACCCCGCATGTTGCTGCTCAAAATGTTATTGACAGCTTGAAGAGGCACGTATGGGCTCCTGGTACACTGGAGTGAGCCTAAGCAGACCAAAAGAGAATACAGTGCTCTGGCTTTGACAGGGGTTACTCTTATCAGTTCTCAAAGGGAAAATTCAGGGTTCAAATAGGGATAAAGGCAGCTCAAGGATAAATATGACTGTATCAAAAATGTCAGCAGCAGGGCTTTGTTTTTCCTAAGTGTGGGATGATATTCTGTGAAACACTGATTGAGGATAGAGGCCCCAAAAGAAGACAAGCAGGAGTATCTTTGCAGACTTCCAAATGAAACGCATAATGTTTTAAATTAGGATTGAGGGGAGAAATTCCTCCAGGTATTATAAAAAAGACAGAGGCTTAAACGTAAGTGGGATAAAGTTATGCACACTGAAGTCAAAAGAGAGAGAATTTGTGATAAGTGCATCTGTCCATTGGCTTTACTCCAACATAAGGAAGTCCTAATACATGACCCAAAACAGGATTTTAACTGGTATAAAAAGGAGATTGTCTGCTTTTTATGCCAGGATTATTAATATGAATGAAAATAATGAATGAAAGAAACAACCTAAATTATTTTAAACATGCTTGTTTTCTATTCACAGAATAAGAAACGATGTCTTAACTATCAGTAGGGAAGTTAAAACTGTGAGAAAACATCCATGGAGTCTGTGGACTCTCCAAAAAGCAGCAATGTTTAGGAACATTTCCAACGTGTGTCAAAAATAACACAGACGCAGCTGCTGCTGTCTGAGATAACATGAAATCCTGGGATCCTGGTGGGACAACAGTTCTGTGATCTCCCTGTAAACCTAAAGTGTGGTAAAATGATTAAGGGAAGCACCAGAACTATTTAGAATACAGGAATATCATTTGGTGAAAAGTTTCCAAGTCTGGGTTGCTTGGGATTTTCTTTTTTGTTTATTTGATTGGTTTTGTTTGTTGTTTTTTTTTCCTATCAGAAATCAAGACTCATGACACAAAGAGAGAGTCCTCTAATGGGCTGGTTAGAACAAAACTGATTAAACAGTATGTGGAGGACTCAGTAGAGCTCTCTGCAGCCCAGTGCATTTCTGCTTTGTCTGGTTTGTGGAAAAATGTTTATTGTTAGATCACTCTACTTTATAAATGGTGAAATAACCCCTACCCAGCACCTGGGCTTTATGTTTTCAGGTGGATCATTTTTAGCCAGATATTGTATCCAGGGCCTACATACAACAGCTATTTCAGGTGATGTTGTTTCTGTCTTTTGAACAGATGCAGAACTGCAGAAATTTTCTCAGATAACATTTTCTGATAAATAAAGTTTCATCTGAAAGTTTCTGCCCCTTTCCAGAAGTGAAGTAATACAACGGTGACATATATTCATATGTTGCTGCTGCTCTGGCTCCAAAATATTTTGCTGACTGAATCCAGGTTTGCAAGTGTTGCTGTGAGCACAGCAAATCTAGATGGTGGCTTCATCATGATTATTTCACTGGCGCTGAAAACCAGATCCATATGGAAGGAAATATAGAAACAGTTTGCTCTTTGAAACAAGAAAAGGAACGTACTGTGCAGCCTTAACAAAATTATCCAATCATAACAGTTCAATACAATCGAGGCAGTTCAAGTTGTGCAAGAAGAACCACTTGTTGAATCTGAATACAGAAAAGATGATATTTTGTTACTGTAAATTTCAAAGAATTGATTTGGAGCTACATTACAATTTCCTTATATTGAACGTGCTGGTACTACAACAATCCAATATATGTGATTTTCCATTTCCTAAAACAGAATTTTCTTGAACAAAGCACAACAAAGACAGAGAGCATCAATGTGTACTTTCATAAAGTGCTCTTGGATTTAATGATGCATGTTGTCAGCAACTGCGAGACTGCGAGACCCCCCCACGGGATGTGACGCGATAGGCCCTCTCACTGCTCTATGATTGATGTGTGGCATGTACCCTTAGGGGCGTAGACGAAGCACATAGGTTATATAAGCTAGAGTTCACGTGTAATAAACGCCATTTTGCTGTTCATCATATTGGTGTCTGCGTGCAGTCATTTGGTCCTGGCCTGGTTTTAGGTCAGTACCGTAGGAGGCAATGCAACAGATGCACATAACACAAACACGATTTTATTCACAATTGTCATTTTTATGCTGTAAAATTTGCAATTCTGTATATTTTAGCATATGTGCTACTATTCATGATTTATTATAATCTCTAATATCACTAGCTGTAAAATATATGTTCATTTCTGTACAGCAGGGAACCAGAGTTCTCTGCGTGACATAGAACTTTTGGTTGCTTTTTGAGTTTTTTGTACCTATAAAATATCCTGCATATACATATTGCAAAATAACTTGCTGAACGTTTGTTGTCTAACTGCATGTATGTGCACTACTGAATTTGTCAGTTTCTGCTTCAGTATATGCATATCTTAAAAATACTGTAATAATTACTTCTTGTGTCAATAAATTTGGAAAAATATGTTACAAGTTCATTGCTGAAGCACAGATTTTTAAAATGTTGGAACTGAGATGGGCATTAAGTAGCTGCTGGGTATGCTATTTCTGATAAAAGCCAGAATGCCATTGGCCTTCTCGGCCACCTGGGAACATTGCTGGCTCATGTTCAGCCAGCTGTAAACTATCACCCTTAGGTCCTTCTCCTCCTTACAGCTTTCCAGCCAATCTGCCTCAAGACTGTATTGCTGCATGGCATCGTTTTGATCAAAGTGAGGAACCCAGCACTTGGTCTTGTTATAATGTGATCAGGGCATGTAGAGAATCCCTTGTGTAATAGAAAGATAAAGGCTTACGATACCCACATTCCTGTGAGACAATAAACCAAACAATTGTAGAAATCAAAGCCACAGTCAATCTAATCCTGAACATTTTAAGGGATCCACAACTTCTCTGGCCAAGCTCAACCTCTTCCAGTGCCTCACCATACTTTCTTATGTCCAATTTATAGTCTTGGTCTTTCATATTGGTCTTTCAGTTAATAGCCATTACGCCTTAACCTGATGCTACAGGCCTTGGTAAAGAATCTTTCCCCTTCTTTCTTATAGGCTCTTAGTAATATACTGTAAAGCCCAATAAAGTCTCCCTGGAGTCTTCTTTTCTTCAGGCTGATCAACACTAACTCAACTTTTGCTCAGATTAGAAGTATTCCAGCTCTCTGATGATGATATGAGGAACTCCACTACTTTTACTACAGATATTCTTGTGTATTCAGAAAATAAAAGCTGTTCTAAAGCAAGTTTTGAGTTATTGGGTTAGCTGTGAATTGCCAAGCTGGTATAGAGTTATAGGATGAAAAATTATGACCTAGTTTGCTGAGCTGCATATCCGAAGTAAAGGAAAACCTTATTTAAGTTCTAATATAGTTATAAAACACATAGCAGAGCTTACCAATCTGTATGTAGTAAATTTAATTGACTGATTCTTAATTGCAGGCATAACCAATCTGCAGATATTGCTCTCACTGTAAGGGTTGTTGGGAAACCTCAGGGGTTACAGATTTAGGTTCATAAAGAAAATGAACCACACTTCAGACTACCTTACTAGTGAAATTTGCTGAGTTTTATTGTTTCTAAGTTGTGAATGTCCAGAACATTTAGAAGGGGAGGAATTATGCCCTCTGCTTCTATTTGTTTTCTGCATTACGTTTGCATACATTTCTTCATTAACATCTTATATATATATACACACACACATATATATATATATATATATAAGAATACAGGAGGAGTTCTCAAATACATTATGTAATAGGAGATTTAGAAACTTACATATATAAAAGTGGTGATTTATTCTTTTACACTTCGGCAGATATATCTAAAAATGGTTAACATTAAAAGAAAAATTGTATTGCCAAAAATAATTCTCTTCTGAAATAACAAACTGAAGAGTTGATGTGGGAGGAAAACCTAAAACAAACAACAAAAGGAAATGAGTGCCTGGGAAAATAGAACAGATTAAACCAAAACAATCAGGTTCAAGTTGCTAGAGTTTTTGTTTGGGTTATTGCTGTTACTGTTCTTGAATTTCAGCTTCAAGAATGTTCAACTGCCTAAATAATTTCTGCTTTTCCCTTCATTGACTCAATTTTTAGAAAGCTCATGAAAATTATTGATTATTGATTCATCACTGTCCAAGATGAGTTCTGCTTTGGTGATTGAATACCAGCACCATTTTAGCAGTCCCAGGCCTAGGACAAAACTTCTTGTCTCAAAACATATCAGTAGTTCATATTAGTATGCACTTACTAGAACAAACAGAAACTTGCTTGGACTTAAAGCTGGGGGCAAAACAAGTATTTTGAACAAGTAAGTAAAAGGCAAGATTATGTATCCATGTATCCTCTGTGTTTGATTGAGAATAATTGTAGAAAAGTAGAAAAAAAAATCCAAAACTATATATTTGCTGTAACACCAGTAGTTACTTCAGTGGCCTATGTCTACTGGCTTCTGTAAACAAGAGGAAGATGACTACAAAAGGCAGGGTAGAAATTAGAGGTACAAGTGAAAAGCTCACTTTTTAAATTTTGATTATTGTCATACTGATTCATTTCTGTAAGATTCATTTCTGAAAGAAGAATCTTTCTGTTTGTAAATACAAGACTTGATATTGGAAAGGAAAACTTCACTTTTGTCTTCCTCAGTCAGCTGATTAATATAAATCAGTATTCTGAACCCATTTCACCCAAGGTTAGAATCATAATCACAGAATCATAGAATGGCTGAGGTTGTAGAGGACCTTGAAGATTGCCTAGTTCCTTTTCCCTGCCCTGAGCACGGCTTGCCCCCCACGAGCTCAGGCTGCCCACGATCCCATCCAAACTGGCCTTGAGCACCTCCAGGGATGGGGCACCCACAGGTCTCTGGGCAACTGTGCCAGAGCCACACCCTCTGAATAAAAAATTTGTTCCTAACATCTAACTTAAATCCACCCTCTTTTAGTTTAAAGCAGTTCTTCACTGTATTATCACTATCAGATCTCTTCTGCTTGTAAAGCTCCTTTCAAGTATTAGAAGACTGCAAGGAGATCTCCCTGGTGCCTTTTCTTCTCCAAGCTAAACAAGACCACAGACCTGCACAAGCTGCACATTTTGAAGGCAGAGAAGCTCTGTCTATGAAAGGTTTGACCCAAAGCAAGGTGAAAAAAAAGTCTTCATTATTGAGACTTTTATTGACGAATAATAATGATACAGTGTGGAACTTTGAAATCATGAGAAGTTTTGAATAGAATACTAATTAGGTTGTGTTTTTTTTTAATAGGAATTGAAGTTAAAATCTGAAGACAGAATTCTCTGAAAGTTTTCTAGAGATTTAAATAAGTCAACCATTTTTTCTTTCTTATTTTTTTATAATCTTTCAAGCAATTTCTACATGCATTTTAGCAAGAAAAGTGCTTCCTTTATCTGCAAATGAAAACGAACCCTTTCATATGCACAACCTCTCTTCTGTTGGAATCTGTAGAAGAATAACACCATACATTCCACAGAGAGTTTAAATTACATTATGAAAGTGTCATGGCCATATTCAGCTCCAATTTTTAGTGGCTTGGATGTTGCTACTGCTGTCTTCTGTAGGCAAAATAAATGCATTCCAGGCTTTTTCAGAACTTCAGAACTTCCTCCATTTGTCTGGACCTTCACACCCTGAGCTCAAAAGCTGGAATTTCGTAGAATCATAGAATCCTTAATGTTGGAAGGGTCCTTTAAGGATCATCCTTTTCATTTTCCTTCTTATGAAATTTAAGCTGTGAATAGTAGAGTTTTGACAGTTCCTTACATGGAAAGAGATACAGAAAGAGAAAATATGCAGAGAAAAATCTATTATGCACTCAGAAAAAAAGTAGGAAAAAAGAAGTGGGGTAAGTGGGAAAGTATAGATGGCCTATCTTCACTCAGCAACTTCAAGAATGAGGAAACATTGTACAAAAAACCTCATCTCTATTTAATATCTCTGAAACATGATTCCTGAAAAATTTGAAATTCTAACTTTGAGAAAAATGCTTGTGAGTTGTTGTGGTTTTAAATCTTGGCTCTCTTGCACCGTCCATCATCAAAGAGCACTGCCTTAGAACTAACTGCAAATCTTGCTTATTTCTACCTGAAGCCACCAGTCTTTTTTTTTTTTCAAAATCACACTTTGTTTCCATAGAGCCATCTGTGGCAATGAAGAAAGGTATTTGAGCTTGAGGTTAGCTGGCTACTCACTAAAGTGCAGCCCTTTAGTTTAGCTTGAATATCAACATTCAGGCATTAATTTATGCAAGTTTTTCTCAACTAAATAACATCCTGGAAATTGTTCACTCTCCCCCCTTGATCCTTCATAAATTTCTCTGTCTCCACAATCATTCATTCATACCAGCACCCTATCACTCAACAGCATGCTGCAGTGCCTCCTCCCTAATTTGTAATTTTACCACACGCTGCCCACATTTGGACTGCTCCCAATGACTCTGACAGTCCACTGCACCTCTACAGCTGCAGACCCTTTTTTCTTTCACTGCTCCTGTAAAATGCAGAGAGTTTTACGTATGCTCTAAAGTATCTTAATGTAATTAGAGTTTGTCTTATTAGAGAGTCAGCCAGAATGTTATGAGCACTGACAACTTAATAATGACTTTCATGGTATTTGCATGGTTATCATTAAAGACACAGCTGCATGAATGCAGGAACTGCAAAGGAGTTCTGATGTTACTGCACTCTTAAGCCTATAATTTTAAAGTTTTATTTAAAGAAAATCTGAAGGTTATGCATATGATCTCTAAAAGTCTCAGGCCAAATATATACTTACATCTATTGCAATAATTCAAAGTAACTTTCATTGAAAAACTTTCATAGTTCCAATGTTGTGTATCCTAACGTTGTTTTAATCTCTATCAATGAACATATAATATTTACATTTGTATCAAAGGAGACTAACAGCAGCACCACAAATTGCCTTAAATATCTCCAAGGGTACTGCAACCATGGAAAACCTGGCTTACAGTACTGTTCATGAGGTAAGCTGTTATGGAATTACCACATCTACTAGAAAGTTAGGGAAAGAAGAGAGTTAAACAAAACAACCTTTGCTGGAATCAGAAAGAAAAAAAGGACTAAAAAGGATTTGCTTCCCGAAAGACTGACCTTTAATAAAGGATTAAATTATGTTGAATGTTTTGTGTAAAGACAGATGACAAAAGTAGATGAATTCTGAAAACGAGGATGGTCTTATATCATATTTTTGGGGGGTTTGACAGTATTTGTATTTCATCCAATTCTAATAAAATTATCAGGAGGTTCAAGAAGGTGTATGGCAACTATTGTTTGAGAAAATCATCATGATGTGAAAAACAGGTTAAGGTCATTCCAGTTACTCTGAACTCCTGAACTACTCTGAAAAAGGACATTGAAGTAGAAGAGCTATTTTGTTTCTCCTGTTTTCCTGTTTGTTTTTTTTTATTTTCAATCAATCACTCAGCATTATAGAATAAAATTGCACCAGATGACCCCTGACCATACACAAATGGACCTGATTTTCCTTAGAAAGATACACGTAGTTACCCTTTCAAATGATGATGTTTTGTTTTTATCAGCAATCAAAGAATTATAAAATGGAAGAAATAGGATACTATAAAATTTTCTTGCTAACTTTCATTTATACTGAATCACATAAAGGAAAAATAACTGAAATATTTTGTTGTTCTTGTTTTTTCCTCATAAACCAGACATATTTTCTCATCACGTTAGCAACACATGCATGCCATTCCACAGAATTTTGATGATATGCATTAATTATAACTCTTAGTCTCTGCCAATGAAAGTAAGATTGAGATAGATATGAAGTAAATTTAGGAAGTTGATAAGCCAGGAAACTTAAGCATAAATTTTGTAACACATAATGCTGAGCCTTGCAAGCCAGAAACTTCACTTTTTTTCATCTTCTCAGCTGAAGTGTTTAAAGAAAATTGAGCAGATTTCAACTTTGTGCTCCATGTTGTGAACATTTTTGCCAGTACACAAGAACTTAGTTTCAAGATAATTATTTGCAGAATCTGGTCTTATTCCTCGCTGTACTTTGGAGGACAAAAAAGATAACATATAGAACAAGAGACCATCAGTAAGAAGCAGCAATTTGCTTCTTATTAAAATGTCTTGGACCCAATTCCTCTGCTTTTTGTTTTCACTAATAACTTCTACTAGAGGAATATTTTTCAAGCTTTTCATCCCTAGTGTTGACATATCTCACATCTGTGAGTATTCTTTTTTGACCCATCTTCACTTCTTGTCAGATATATTACACTCATATTTTCCCAAAAGCCAACTTGCATCTGAATCACAGCTTATTTCAGAATAATCTGGCTTTTCTCCATACTTGTAGATTCCACTGCTTTATTATTTTGAAGCACACTTACTGCATTTTGAAAGAACACATAAATGTATCTGCATGTAAATAAGAAGTGATTTCACTCAAATTCAAAATTATTTATACATTTTAGTGGAAAATGAGGAAATCCATAAGCAATGCACACGTGCAGTCTTTTTAAAATTAGTTATTAAATTTGGACTGTATCCATGAAGACCAAAGTATAATGGAGATAAGGGATTTAAAGTTTTTCATTGTTTGACATTAATAGTTACTTTATGTTGAGTTCATATACTTTCAGAACCTTTACATATATATCCCCCATACCTCTTTTTTTTATCCCCACTGGGATTACCTAAATTCATATCTTTCCCTACACTTGGCTCCTCCTCTAAATACCCCAAAATAAATCCTGCCCAATACAGAACAGTCTTCTCCTGTATTCAGTCTCCCAGCTAAAAAGGCACTCAATGGAACAGAGCACCCCTTCTGAATTCTGGGGTCTCCCTCCGAAACCTCGTCTGGTGGCTCCTGTGATGGCCTGAAAACAATACAGCAGGGTATTATTTAGGCTTCTGCTCCTGCCATTACCATTTTGTGCTTGTGTAGAAGAGCTTTTCTGTTATAACTAAGTATCTGTTTCTCACAATACTTAAGCACTCCAATGTGGGAGCCAACATCTGAATTTCTCCCATGGGTGCTCCAGGCCTGGACACAGTACTCTTGATGGGGCCTTACAAAAACAGAGTAGAAGGGGAAATTATTCAGAGACCATTTTATAATATATGTCATGAAAATAATTGATTTGCTTCCATTTATATTTCAGTGCCAACACAGAACTGTTAAACTTCTGTGCTGTGGAATAATCTTTGGGATTTTTGTGTAGATGTAAGAATCATAGAATCATAGAATCACAAGGTTGGAAAGGACCTACAAGATCATCAAGTCCAACCATCTTCCCATCACCATTGCTACCACAAGCCACTCAACCACATCTTGCAGCTCCTCATCCATGAATACTGCCAAGGATGGCAACTCCACCACCTCCCTGGGCAGCCATTCCAGTGCCTGACCACTCTCTGAGAGAAAAAGTTTCTCCTCATGTCTAATCTAAACCTCCTCTGGTACAACTTGCAGCAGTTTTCTCGGGTCCTGTTTGTTGCCTGGGAAAAGAGGCCAGCCCCTCCTCATCACAACCTCCCTTCAGGAAGTCATAGTAAGCATATAAAACACAAGACTTAAAGAGACCTTGTAGGTAATCATATCCACTATTCTAAAGTTATAACATGCAAGTGAATCTTAAATCTTGTTTAGCAGTATGCTACACTCCATCTTACGTTTAGCTAATTTCTGTGGTCTGACACACTGGACATTATTCCAGAACCTCATTCCTCTGGATTAGAAAATAATTTTCTGAAAATGCGGCTAAAATGACTACTGACTAATGTATATCAATAAGTTCACTCTCCTCCCTTTCTCCTTACCTCTTGGTATTTACACTAATCATGTTTATAAAAATCATCACATCTCTTCTCAGTCTTAATTTGATCTGTTAAAGAATCACACATTCTTTTTCTCCACTTGCTCTGTATTTGTAAAATAATCTAAGAACTCATTTTACTAAAACCTGATTTCTGGGCACTTTTTTTGAACATGTGAGCCCAGAGTTGTCCATTGTCTTTCAGTGAATCTTTTGTAGTATGTTGCAAAGGAAGGAAGATCCATTTATCGTCTGCAAATCCAACATGTACACTTAATCTGATAATTTATGGAGATTTGCCAAATAGTTAACAAATCTGAAATATTTACTTAAGGTTTGTACCAATTAAAAATGAAGCCATATATAAATCCAGATAATCCATTTTTATATTCAATGAACTATTTCAGACTAAGTTTCTGATACTAGAATTTGATCAGCACTTAACATTTGCACAAGTAGAAGACAGTGCTCATTCACTCAGCTTAAAAGTAGAGGCCAATTCATGCAAGGGTGGGATCAAACTCTCAGAAACTGAGAATCCCACCGAGAGGAGGATGGAATTGATGCCAAGTCTGAGGAGCAAGAGGAGTTTTGCTAAACCAAGCATGCCTGACTTAGTCCCAGAAAAAACGGCAGGAGCATAGGGGAATAATGTATGTGGAAACTCACAACAAACTGTTAAAAAGCCATCTGTGACTTCAAAAACCAGTTTGACAAATTAAAGCAAACTATCTACAGCACAGTCTGGACCCTAAAAAGTGCTACATGAACAGGTTTCTACAGGCTTATTTGTTTTTGCAATGAGCTTTATCTTAGCAAAGCAGGACGTTTTGGAAGCAAATAAAGTACTGTGTATTATGGAGATCTTGCAACATGAAATCACAGTATGAAGATTTTAGTCCAGTTTAGTTTCAAATTTCACCTTTAGCACAATGGTTTAGAGCAGACCTACAACTATAAGTGAATCCAAGGCACTGTAAAATATCAAACAAACAATAACAAAAAACACAGAAAAATGTGTTTTTTCACTAAAATTAAACCCAGCTAGAATAGATGGTTCTGCTCATTATTTCCATGACAAATTTTATTTGTTTCTCAATACAAAAATGATTAAAGTGCACAGACAAGAACAGCTTCTATTTAATTCAGAAGTGCAATTCTTCCTCTTATTTCTGAAAGTCATATGGAACTCAGCTGTCTCTGCTATTAAAATCTTGCAATATCTTCAATTTTGTTGTTGTTGTTTGTTTGTTTTTAAGCCTACAATATCTAATACTAATATCCAACACAAATCAGGAACTAGAACGGGCCACAGAGCATTCCCCAAAAGTAATTCAAACATAAATTGGAAAGCAATGGTCAAACTGTTTCAGTTGACCTCAGGGTCAGAAAATGGACTCTGGGGTAGTTAAGCTAATTAGCAGGGAGACTAAGCTAAGTGACGTTAGAATTTAAAAGATATATGTAGAAATTTCAGGACTAAATAAAGGCCAACACTTCTGTGAAATTTGTAGTAGTAAGCAATTAATATAAATTAAATAGTTAAAAAAAACTATCTTAGTTAAACAGAATTGTTTAATTTAGTTAATCAGAATGATCCAAGATACTGTAATTAAGTGCTTATTTCTCTAGAATACAACCAGTAATTTTTTGTTTCAACATGCAATACAGAGTGTACAATGTACTCTCTTTGTTTCAACCTTATCTTTGCTTATTTGTTGTTGGGTTTCGCTTTTGAAGTTGTGGTTTTTTTGTTGTTGTTTTTTTTTTTAATTGTTATTTTTTCAGTAATAAATAAATAAAGCTCATTTTTTGTAGTGTTTTTGTTGCATTCCATCTCTGCACTCCCCCGAAGTGTCACTCTGGACCAAAGATAGCTGCAGCCTAAGAAAAACAGGAGTTTAATTCAGAGGACAACGGTTTCTGTCTGCTTTCCCAGGCTGATGATTTTAAGCCTACATTTTGATACATCTTAGTGATGAATCAATTTTAGACTCACTGTCTGCATTCAGAAAAGTTGAGGAGGTCTTCAGCTATGAAGTGCATTCCTCTTTTGTGTACATAAACTGGCTGCAGATAACAAGATGGAATTGAGGGAAATATAACCATAGCTGAATGGAAATATACTTCTAAAGACTCAGATTCTTAGGAATAAGATAGGATTATGGAATAAGCACACTGGACTTGAAGAATGAAACCAAGGCTCTAGAACGGAGGTTCTGAAGAAGAATGTGCCGAGACCCTGCAATCTGGGAAATGAGAAGTTTGGAAAAGACAAAAAGGAGGAGGAAAAGTGTAAAAGACTAACAAAGAGGAAGAGGTTAATACTACTGTGAGCTGAGCATGAGACAAAGTATTAGGTCAAAGATGATTAGTTAATTAGCTGGTCAAAGGAGGTGATCTTTTCCCTCTACCCAGCACTAGTGAGGCCATACAGGGTGTGCTGTGGCCTTTTCTGATCTTCGCAGTACATGAGAGACATGGACAGGCTAGATAGTCCAATGAAGGGTCACAATCTCAAACAAAGCAGATTCCCTCTAAGCATCAGAAAATATTTCTGCCTTGTGAGGATGGTTGAACTCTGGCATAGCTGGCCCAGAAGGTGTAGAATCTCTCCATTTGGAGATCTTCAAAAGCCATCAGGGGTCATGGGGCATCCTGTTCTGAGTGGATTAGATGGACCCAGAGGTCCTTACCAATGCCAGCCATCCTGTGATTCTGTGACAGGACTAGTAAGTCTAGAGACAAGGAAGTTGAAAAAGAAGGAAGAAGTAAACTGCATAAATCCCTGCCAGAAAAATCCACACCATCCATATCTTTTTGTAATGTATGAACAGCTGATATAACACTGGTATTTTTCTTTCCATTTTTGAATTTTATTTTCTGTTTGCATTCTTTCACTTTAAATTAGTATTACAATAACGTCTACTTATATTGTCTTTCCTGCTATCACTCTTCTCTCTCTGTAGTTTCATATGTGTTGATTTTCTGAGAACGTCAGTTAAATTTCCCTGTCCTCGAATACTCTCATCTAAAATGTTTATATTTGTTATGTTTATGAAGGCTAGAAACAATCCCTGGGAACAACCCATGTCTCTTGACTCGAAAAACAGGCTAAGAACAAAGCTGCCAGAGAAGTTCTCTTATTCCACAGCAAAACTATTTTTCCCCTGTCTGTGGTGATTCTTCATCACGTGTGACTTGTAAACAATTAGGAGTCTGACAAATGTTTGGAAAGAGTTTATAAGCATATATTTTTCCTAACTGTACTCAAACAAGTACCTGGATATATTTTGCCCTTTCTCTACGATAGTTTCTAATATGTAAAATTTTGAAATGAGTTGTAAGAAAAATAAAAATAACTGTCTACGGTATCTAATGCTTTCTCTATTAGATCACTGGACAATGGAAACATGAAATCTGATTATGCAATTGCTATTAGTTGCCAGACCCACCATTACCAGTAACTAGCTTTCCAAACTTTTTGACAGTTAATATGGTGTGAGCAATGTCTGATATAAAATGGACATGGTGCATGTAACTCAAGCAGTCAATGACTCATGGAATATATCTTGAAGAAGTATGAACTTATATTACTTAGAGCAGACTGTGCTACAGATTTTACTAAAGATATCCTAATTGACGAAAACACAGGATGGAAGTTAAAATCCCAACTACAAACTTACGTAAGATTAATTGCCAGTGAGATATTCATTATCACCCGACTATGTTACTGTGCTTCTACATGGAAAAAAAATAAGCATGCTTATTTGCCTGTTCTATTTTGTCAGTTCCTTGGGGACTTGCACAGAATACCCCAGCATAATTCCCAGTGAATCTGTGCTATAATGATAATATAACTAGGAAACAATGAGTGCACTGTGATACAAAAACTGAACAAAGGTTTTCCAGTAATAGTGATAATGTGTCTAAAATAATTTTCTAGGAAAAAAAAAGCTCTCTCCATATATACAGTCTATATTAAATATGGAATGTGCAATTGTATTAATCAGATTTTATGAGAATGTATAGTAAGCTATTTCAGCAAATAAGCAAATTAGAGTTCATAAGTTCTCCACCAGCTTTCTAAAATTCAGCAAATTCTGATCTATATCAAAATAACTCTAATAATCATGTAACATCATAGTATATACCTCAACCAAATGCTCTCATTTAGCAATGATTTAAGTTGGTCATCACTTAAAATCCTTAGTTCTTTGCACTACGGAGTAATTGGAAGTATCTTGTATTAGATATCTCCTTAATATTATGGAAAAGTTATTTACTCAGAAGGGAAGTTTTAATATGGTTGTTAAGGCTAATGCACAGTTCCAGAAATGCAATCAGGCTAAACAGGTCTGGAAGGGAATTCAGAGGAAGCATGTAGTCTTTTGCTGGTGCATTGTTAAAAACAAAATCTTTCCAGTTTCCTTTCTGTGCCAGCTATCATTCCAGCTATCAAAAATCTCCAGATGATCAAATTCATCTTAATTGTGGATCAAAAGAAATGGGGATTAGGAAATGTTGATCTTACAGAAGCCAGGTATCTGCTACACGGATTGTAGTTCACATTTGAAAACAATAGTGTGCTGTTACTATGTAACTCATATTAGAACATCTATATTCAATCCCATTAATATCACTGTGAAGTGTGAAGAAGTTCTGCCATAGAAGAGAACTGTTTGCCCACGGCTATCCTCCAATTCCTTTCATCACATGACAAACATGCAGTCCATCATGTCATTTTCAGATGGTCCAGCCTTCAGTAGGAAGGAGATATTTTCCTCATCCTTCCTTCTGGCTGAACAGAACATCACTCTTATGGTTCTGAGCCCTTGCTTCCAGTGGACCACACCATTCTAATCAAGACCAGCCAATATGCAGCTAAATTAGACAAGATTATTTAGCATCTGAAAGGGTAGGAGGAATCTCAGTACAAGTTCGACAGTCCAAGACAAAATTTTTTTGATGTTTTTACCAGCCTGTTCTTCTGTATCTTTTGCATGTACAGCACATCATGTTACATTCAGGATGAATTTCATGGAGTAGCTTATATCATACACATACCATGACTGAATTTGGCTTACACTCTACTCTGTAAGCTATGGACAGAGGATGGTGAGTGCCAAAACCAATATTAACTTTTTCAGTGTTAGTAGAAAAAGAATGAATTAAAAATTTTGTTTCAATATGGGAGAAAACACTTCTGCTTAATAATCTCAAAATAAAACCACTCAACTTTTATAAAATGATTTTCCTTTAAAGCTATGTTTCATCCTTTTCTCAGTTTACTAGTGCAGGAAACATTTCTGGAGTAATAAAGACATGCCAAATCTTACAGCAAACACGAATGTTTTCTGTTTTAAAAATCATATCCATTTTATTGTAAAGGGTTTAAAATATTTTTTAAAAGATATTTGGATAAAGATTAATCTAAAATATTCATTATGGAAAGGAAAAAATATTATGTGCAGATTTGGAAATCCAAATATATAACATTGAACACCTGCAAAATCTATCTCTTTATAAACTGTATTAACAGAAATTCTTATTTTCTGTATTCTTTTTCTGTAGAAACCTTGATACATTAATTTGTCCTCCTAGATGGCCTTCAGTGGAACGTAAGCATTACTAGCAGTGGAACAAATAACTGAAAGTCACATGATGTGCATTCAAATGACTACGTTTGCTTTCATTCATGCCTACTACAGCCAAATCTTTTGTATCTCTAGGAAAAGGCCTTAGACTCTGTAGATTTTTCCCTTTATTTCTGATATAATTTTAATAAGAAGTACATTTTAAAATAAATGTTACTGACAGAGGTTATGGAACAACTATGGTTTTTTTTCTAATAAAATTTTCCTTCTTAAGCCCTGGATCTTTCAGCCAAACACATGATTAGAGAGGCCCGCAGAAAGTAGCTGAGAGAATTACAGTAGCATAAGCTCCCTATAAAGTCTATTTCAACAAGTGTGTGGCTGGGAATGGACTGAATTGCTTGTAGCCCTTGAGAGATCAAGTAGAATTCCCAACAGGGAAGAGCCTTGTAAAGCTTCCCTCCCTGTAAGCCTGGCTAGCTGGGCTCCACAGCATCCTTGCACAGTGCTGGTTGTGTTCAACTGAATTCACTTAGGGTGATTTCTTCATCACACAATAAAAGCAATTTAATTGCAAAAGTTTTTGCAGCTTTGGGAGGAAATGCCTCTGAAATGAATCTGAGGGCAGAGATGAACAGTTTAAAAATGCATTTGCCTAAATGCAAATGTTTATTTTGGAGTCTGGGTTTTTTCTTCATCTCAGACATACCTTAAACTAGTAATATGCTCTTCTTATGACATTGAGAATTACTGTTAAGACAGCACTGTAAAGCTGCAATGAAATAAAAGCTATGTAAATATCTTCTTTCAGTTATTCAGCTTCGGAATCCAGTGATGCTGAACATACTCTGACTCCTATGAGTACTGAATTGATTGCTTAGCTATTAAAATTCATTAGCAATAAACTTAAATGTGCCAATAAACAGTTTCAGGAGCTTAGGTCTAGGGGTGAACTATGTCTTTATATGATTTTTGCACAGTCCCCTCTTTTATGATCTATAACATAGACTATATGCTGGAAGTACTGGAGGCAAGCAGGAGCTAGAGATGAAAACAGTGAATTTATTTGCAAACCAGTCATTTTATACAAGTTACTTTAAAATTTATACATTGTTCTCTAACATAAAATGGTAGTAGATTTTGTTCTGAATTGTGCTACATAATAAAGTCTGTATTTAGAGTAGTTCAGCAGCCAGATGCAGAGAAAAAAGTATGTCCAGATGTTATACCATGATTCAACACCATGAGAAGTTCATATACGCAAGTTAACACTTGTTTTTACCTCCCATTGGCCTTGTACATTTTGTAGGGCTGTATTCTTTAAGTTTGACTTATGGAAGAAATGCTTGAATCTATGAGATTCTCATTTATACCTTCAATCTCCATGTGTATGTCATTGTAAATCAAAAGCGACTCCAAGGACCTCAAAGGGAAAAAATTGTGTGAGACAGAAGAGCGAACCCCAGCCTGGCTCACTTATGAGCGTAAAGGTTACTCCAAATTGCACTGGCAATTGCACTAAGGGCTGGAGGAATGCAGCTCTCCAAAATATCCTCTGTGATAGCAGCGAAGGATCACTAGCATAGGGAAGGCTTTCCTCCAGATTAGGATATCACCACGCAGGGGACCACGTCAGTCCAAAGCTGGCTAAAGATTTCTTAATATTGGAAGGACAATGACAGTGCAGGTGACCTGGGAAACAAATATCTCTTTTTTTTTTTTTTTTTTTTGTTTAATAATACTAAAAACAAGCTGGCTTCTCATCAGTGAAAATTTAGACAGAAGTTCCCATCAAATTTGCAATCAAGCTGAGATGATAATACTAGCAAGTACAACTGGGATTATTTACATAAATTGAACAATCAGTAATTATAAATAAATTTATAGTGAATCAGTGAATTTCTAGTATGACAGAATAGGACTTGGTGCTAAAACTGAAGTCTTATGGCATTTCATATAGCAGGTGCAATAACATTAATATTTGTGGCATGGAAGAAGTGAAGATGACACATCAGACATAAAGAGAAGTTTGCCAACAAGCTTGAGTATAAAATATAAAGTAAAATAAAATAAAATAAGTAAAATAAATCATTCTAATAGGGTGAAGTGCAAAGTCCTAAATCATGAAAACAGAAAAATGGGGCAAATATACAGAATGGAAAAACCAGTGGCTCTGGATAAGGTAACAAACTCTAACAAAATTAATCTACAGCTCCCAGTTTGGTACGGTGTCCGGCTGAAGTAATGGACTTCCTATTTAGTCTGCCAGAAAAGCAGAATCATTATTTTCTCTAAGTAAAATGAATAAATATTACAAGGCTTTTAAAACTAGCAAATAGAGGTAAAAGAAGGCAATGGAACAATCTGAAACTCAGCTAACTCAGGTAAAAATACCATGCATATTAACAGTGAAGCTTGCTAATCTTTCTAATACACTAGTAGATGGATGTCCTATATTTATCGTCTCCAAGATTGTCTTAAATACTGCTCATGAAACAAAAGTAATTGGTCTCAATCATAAGAGTAGCTGCAGGAAATTTAGTAATCTGTTGTATGCTTAAACTCAATAATAGTATCAAGGGATATTCAGAAGGTTAAAATGTAGTCTTCATCTACAATATGTGGAGAGAGAAAAAAAAATCAGTCAACTTGAAATTTGTCTCTGCCCTGAATTGCCTTGCAGAGAAGAGAAATGGCTATTTTACTTAAGCTAGGTTTAACATTCATGGTGTCTTGCCCTGACAAAGCGTATTACCAATGCTCAGAACAGAAATGCAATATATTGATGTTACTTGGACAAAAATTTTCCTTTTCCTCTCAGTTGTAAAAGGAGGAGACACTTAAAAAGTAAATAAATAAATAAAATACCAAAATATTCCACTTCAGCCCTATAAAAGTTTTCAAACATTCTTATTCTGTTCCTCCTCATTTGCATGTAATGCCAGTGTAAAAATGAAGAAATCAGCCTACTGAGTCTTTTCTCAATTTCATGGAAAACAGTGGAATTCTCTGAAAATCAGCTTCACAAGGCCAACAGCAATAATAAGCTAAATAAATGCTATTTTCTGTAACATTAAAATCAAGTTTCCCAAAACTTTTCTGACTTGTTGGACTAAATTAAAGTCCACAATAAAAATAATGAAATTACTTTTTTTTTTTTTTTTTTTTAAATATATCTGCACATGGTGTCCGTTGTCAGATATCTACCTACCCAGAATATAAGAAACCACTGTCACATACATCAGCCTTTTATTTATTTGGAACATCTATATAGATTTTCTCCTTATCCCATTTAATGATTTAAGAACAAAAAAATTTATAGAGCCAGAATTCCTTTGTTATGTCTAGCTGTTTTAGCCAAAAGGCTTACAATGAATGATGGAGGCACAAAACTTAATAATAGCTTTCTTGTCTCCTCAACTGTTTTTACTAATCATCAAACAAAATTTTCATGTTCAGATTATTAATAAAAAATAATAATAATTTTAAAAATGACAGGAAAAGGGTTTTCTAGCGAATGCAGTTCTAAGGCTCAGTTAGAACTAAAAAGAAGGCAAGAAATCCACACAAATAGTGTTTTTCTCTGAAAATACCAGCGGAGCATATCAGCAAAAAGAAAATATAACAAAGAAACAGTGCACAAAATTTATAAGAACTGTAATATTTTCAATGGGTGAATAGATGAAATGAAAAGACTACGAACAAAGGAAAGAGCTAAGGAAATGAACAGCAAAACAACCTAAAATTCAGTGGTTTCTCTCTGTACTGAGAGTTAATTACTGAGGCATATGGAAACATGGCATTGAATTGGCCTTGGGGCTCAGGCTGCAGATCAAGGCAGGTGAGTTAAGCAGATCTGTGGGGTATCCAAGCAGTCTGACAGGATGCACACAGTTGTGGTCTAGCATTCAGGCAAAAAAATAAACAAAAAACCAAGTCATCTTTCAAAGAAAGTTTCAGAACTCTTAGCACTCTTTCTATGTATTCTATGATGAGTTCATGAACCTCTATTTCAGACATCCAACATCCAATCCATCCATCCAATCCATGAGTAGCACAAGTGTCCCAACAGCCTCCTTTACCAGTTATGCTAATAGCACAGGTGTCCCTGCTCTTATGCATTAGGTCTTGGAAGAAAACTCTTATCCGAAACCATTACCTCAAACCATTGCTATTACCCAGAGGAAAAAGCTATGTATTTTATTGAAGAATCACAGGAAGATTAGCAAGAAATGTCCCAACCTAAAATGTGCTTTGTATATTTCAGCTCTATTTTTTTTTATTACCAGGAGTCGGATGATATTCCTTAGTCCCAGTTGCTTTCTACTGACTTCTCCAAGCTTCAGAAACAATTTAATCACAACAGTTAATCAAGGAAAAGAAAACCTTCTGCACTCGATTGATTTGTTGGTGCTCACCCATGCGAAGAAGTGCCCTGGCTACAAAACTCTCATGTAAATTTAGTTCCCTTTGTTGTTTGCACAGCATTTTTACTAATTTCATCAAGGAAAAAAATGTCTATTCAAACAAATGCTGCAGCTCTGTGATGTTGCAGACCTTTCAGAGTCATGGAAAATAATCCTGCTAACGTGTTCCTAGATTTATACTCATGTTGGCGTTGTCAAAACAGACTCTTTTCAATGTTTGTAATTATTTCTCCACAGCCAAGGCAAAATATTGCTTTTTCTAGATTTTTATTGCTTTTTTTCTTCCTCATGCACAATTTGCTACAGTGTAAATTGCTGGCATGTATATGTTTTGTCATCAGTGTTCAGTTGCATGCACTGAACTGCAGTTTTCAAGTAGCTTCCAATGACCCTAGATATAAATGTCATGGAGTTGTTCCACTTATTTGTTTTGGCTATGTTCACATGTTCCTAAATTCATACAGGCTGCTAATTGTCCAAAAGACTCTGTGTACATATAGATCAACACACTGGAAGTCATGTAGAAGGCTGCTATGCATGCTAGATTTTGCATGTTCAGTATTTCTCTGACCCTCCAAAATATTGCTTACCATGGTGATCCTTGGTAATTAACTCTTCACTATTTTTTATTTTTATCCTTAGAAATATTCCAGAAATATGAGAAAAGACACAAATTAAATTAATTTTTGGTACTCGAGTGTAAGTCTTCTTAATACTTTCAGCAGGAACTTCAGAAGAGCAAACATTCGCAAATAATTACTAGCAATGACACAGAGAAGCACACAGAAACTTCTTTGTCAGCACAGTTAGAACATGGTCTTCTATGAATTGTAGACAGACTTTAACACAATAAGTTTGTAGAAACATGGGGTTTGAGATGAAAATTTACCTATTAAACAGAGCTTTAAAGCAATAGCAAAATAATTGTACTCTTCATAGATCACTCACAGCACGAGAAAGGTGATGCCTCCTCAAAATAGTTGCTATGCAGAATAACTAAAACATTTAGCTCAGTCTTCAGGAATTCTTACCAGTCCAGAAGCTTACCAGTCATTTATTTTCAAAACTCACTTTTGTAAATAAAAGAAGTGTCCTCAGAAGGAAAATATTTGTATGTTGTACACCATAAGCCTCGCATCTGTTCCTTTTTTTTTTTTTTCACATTTGATTTGTGTGAGTTTTCATTTTGTTTGGCTCCTTTCTGTATTTTTATTGTTTGTATTAAAAAATGATTCATGAAATAGATATCATCTTCTTTTAGTATTTCATACAATAAGTCTGGATATGACAGGATTTTGAATCATCTGCAGTATTTAACCAACTTCTAATTAGAAAACATCTGTAATTCTTTTTTTACACAAATTTTGAAAAAAAAAGAATCTAGAGTAAGGAGATTTGTAAAATGTCCTTCATTTATTGTTGACAGAAGAGGAAATGCTGAAGTTTACCTGCACTTAGGAAAGCTAGCTGTAGACATTCAGTTAAAATTATGCTAGTCTTGTACTATCTCATTTCCAGAGATGTGAAGATGTGATCTGTCAGCTGTATTTACAGAGCATCACTCATGAAAGGATGTGATCTATCTATCTGTTCTTGTGTGGCTGACGTGTCTACACCACCACCTCTAACACAGCTCCTGATGTACAAGCATTCCAAATGGGAGTCAAACACTGTGAAGCATGATGTGGGAGATGAGCCTGGCATTGTGGAGCACTACTGTGGAAGGAAGATCTGCATTGTGAAAGGATTCCTGAGCTGTGGGAAAAATCTCTCATGCTCTGGCTTTTTGCTACTTATTCTAGGGGAAACAATGAGATCATTAAGGGAAATTTTTGACAACCAAGTAGCAAATAACATCTGCACTATGTGACACAGGAGTGGGTATACATCATCTGGACCAATACTTGCTTGCATGGCTCCTGTCACAGGGAAAATGTTGGCTTTTATAACCAGAGAATGAGAACTGCTGGGAGGTGTGAGATCTATCTGATGAAGGAGGGCATAAACATCTTTGCCAACAGGCTTTGCTAGTCTGCTAGTCAGGTGCATCAACCATCATGCCCGTTTCATCCATTTCAGATGAAGGAAAAACAGAATTGCTCAGGTTGGAAAAGATCTCAAAGATCATCAAGTCCAACTGCATCCTAACCATACTACCCTAACTCTAACAAACCTCCACTATATCATGTCCCTGAGTACCACATCCAAATGGTTTTTAAATACATCCAGGGATGGTAACTCAAACATCTCCCTGGGGACCCTATTCCAGTGCTTAACCTCCATTTCTACAAAGTTTTTCCTGATAGCCAACCTAAACCTACCCTGACGCAACTTGCCATTTCCCCTCATCCTGTCACCTGTCATCCATGAGAAGAGACCAACCCCACTTGGTCCACAAGCACCTTTCAGATATTGGAAGAGACCAATAAGGTCTCCTCTCAGCCTCCTTTTCCTCAGACTAAATAGCCCCAGTTCCTTCAGTCGCTCCTCGTAGGCCATATTCTCCAAGCCCTTTACAAGCCTTGTTGCCCTTCTTTGGACCTGCTCCAGCACCTCAAAGTCCTTTCTGGACTGAGGTGCCCAAAACTGAACCCAGTACTCAAAGGTGAGGCCTCACCAACACTGAGTACAGGGGCAGGATGACCTCCCTAGTCCTGCTCACCACACCATCCCTGATACAAGCCAGTATGCCATTGGTCTTATTGGCCACATGAGCACAGTGCTGGCTCGTATTCAGCTGACTGTCCATCAGTACACCAAGGTCCCTTTCCATCAGGCAGCATTCCAACCACACCTCCCCAAGCCTCTAGGGTTGCCTGGGGTTGTTGTGACCAAAATGTAGGACCTGACACTTGGTCCTATTGAAACTCATACAGTTAACCCTGGCCCATTGATCCAGTCTATCCAGGTCCCTCTGTAGTGCCTGTCTCACCTCAGGCAGATAAATACTTCCTCCCAACTTGGTGTCATCTGCAAACTTACTGAGGGTGCACTCAATCCCCTCATCAAGATAGTTAATAAAGATGTTAAATAGAAGCAGCCCCAGTACCGAGCCCTGGGGGACACCTCTTGTGACCAGCTGCCAACTGGATTTAATTCCATTGACCACAACTCTTTGGGCCCAGCCAACCAGCCAGTGTTTCACCCAGTGGAACATCCAAACCAGCTGGGCAGCCAGCTTCTCCACGAGAATGTTGTGGGGGGACATATACTGCATTCTCATAGATTCTGGTGTGTCGTTACATCTCGTTGTACATATTCTATTCTATGAAACAACGAGGTGTAACGACACATCAGAATCTGTGAGTACGCAGTATATATTGTTGTTAAGGAAGATAATAGTCAGTGAAAACTTCTGCCATTTGAATATGCATAAATCCACAGGATGAGACAATATGCATTCCTGTGAGGTCTTGTAGATATTATCAAAAAGCAACTCCCAGTAATCTTTGAAAAATGATAGCAATCACAGATCTCAGTAAGTGGAAAGAAGTCATACTTATCTTCAAGAAGGGCAAGGATAATAATCAGGAAGACGCTAGCTTCCTCAGCCTAATCATATAAAGATTGTAAATTAAGTCATCTGGGAATGTCTTGTTAAGAACATGAAAGAGAAGGAAATGTTTGGGAAGACCGTACAAAAATACCCAGGATAAATGATGCCCAACTACCCTACTAGCTTTTTATGAGATGACAGGGTGGCTGCATTTAATAGATACCTTCACACTATTTTAACTTGGAGTAAAAATATTTCTGTAACAAGAGTTTAATAATTCACAAACTATTTTTTTAAGATTGAGGTTTTGTGTAATTGTGTAACTGACACAAAAATAAAAATATGAGAACAAAGAGCCTAATTCTGTGATGAAAGAAAAAAAATGGATTCTATTCCAAAATTTGATTTCAGTCTGCTCTTATCTTGTTACAATTTTGGAGTCATCTGTCTGTTCAAATATGAGTGATGGAAAATCCGCTTCCCATAATTTACATCTCAATTCTCTCCTATTCTGGTTCATTCAAGAATTTCTGAATTTACGTATTTTTTTCATTTCTTAAGAACTGCAAAGCCTCAGGCACCAATGAAATTCCTGTAAAATCTCTGAAAGCTAGGCTTAGTATGACTCTAACCACACACTATCTTGTGCTTTATAGCAACAATATGCAAGTAATTCAAGATGTCTTGAAATTCTTGAAAAAGAAATTCCAGTTGTTTTGAAAGTATCTGTATTCATGGGAAGGAATATGTCACTGAAAATCACAAGTGGTTCAGTGGTAGACTATAAAATAACCCAGACAATTCTATTAAGTATCTGCAATTATTATAGCTTTGCCCTGAAATACACCAGTACTGTTATAGGGATACCAACATAATGTGTTCTTGAGATACTCCAGTCATAAAAAATTATTCCTATTTTACACACGCTTTTTTTCAACACCATTGTCTTAGGCAATTATACATGATTTTTATGCAATCTTCAACTTGTTAGCAGGAGCTACCCAGGTTAATTTGCAAATTACTGAGCATAGTCTTATTGCTATAGGCATCAAAACCACAGAGAGCAGCCAACTTCAGTACTCATTCATACCTAATAGGAATTCTCAGTATGTTTTCTTCTGGAAAACACTCATCCTGAGTAGTGTATATTTTTTGTTATTTCATCTAAAATTGTACATCAATAATAATATTTCCATGAAAGAGGACACAGTTGGCTCTTAATGGTCATGGTTTTGTGCCATATCTGTAGAAATGAATAGTAAGATACACTCAGAGCCAACTTCTCCAAAACCAAATAATTTAATATTCTTCAAATAATTTGTAAACTGTTTTTCTTCTTAATTTCTCTGTCAATAGCTGCACTGTTTATATACTAGGAAAAGTTAAATAATGCAATAATTCATTATCATTTGGGGTTCTAATATAAATCATTAAAACTTTCCTAAATTTTCTCTTGAGAAACTGAAATAATAAACACAATAGAAAAATAGAAATCTCTGCAACAGTGCTCATAGAGGGCAAAATATCTAAATGAATTAAGGAAACATACTCGCTTATAATATCATCCAAAAAAAAAAATTCTTTAGCATTCAGGTTATGTATATCTCTATTGCTTTTACACACATTTTTTTCTAGTCACTAAGGTGCACCAAAAATATATATTTCCACACAGGTAAACCAGTACTGAGTCTGTGGGGTCTGGAGGTGTACTTTCCTTTCATCTGATGTTTTAATACCTAAAATACAAAAGTGAATAACCTGATTGCTTCCAGACTACATATATACTGAAACTGATAAATTAGTGAAAACTGAATAAAACACTAACACATGTGTGTCCCATGTTTCTGCACATCCATTGCTTTCTCTTTGGCTAAGGTTTGTGGAATAAAATATATAGTTCAGAACTTGTTATCTTGGCAAATCATTCTCTTGGTTAAAATTATCCTTTGCTACTGCCAAATTTCAAGTGTTATTTGTAGTTTAAAAGAAGTGACTTTAACACAAGCAAACAATAAAATTGATTTACAGTTAAACAGTTAAAGTACTGTACTTGGCAATGAATGCTGGCTGCCCAGAAAGTAGCCATAAATTTTAAATTTTTTTTAATGACATCATGTTATCATTTATTGACAGTTTATCTCGTTAGAATTATTATTGAGAAGCACGACTTTTACTTTGTTACTAGTACAATTAGGGGATATGCCATATGAGCATCTACATATTCCTCATCCATGGTGCACGGTTGTATTGAGTGCTGACTAGAGGAAGGATTACTGATCATAATTTTGAATGACTCACCAACTGCATTAGTCCTCCATATCAAAAGGACTAACCATATTAACCACTGCACTTATCTTTTTTCCCTAGAGCCAATTTCTTGAAATTGTCATAAAAAGAACAGAGATCCAGGACAGATATTTGATTCATATGTGATTGGTCTGAGAGTTAACCTGACCTGTGAATGAAAATAGGAATATACAATCTGGAAAATGAGTTGGAAATAGGATACACACACTTCTACGCTGGGCACATGGAAGACACAGTACATTCTCCTCCTTAGAAGAGATAACTTTAATGTTGGGCTTCATCAGTTACAAAACTAATAAGGTCTCAGCAAATTCCAGATCAGAAATACAAAGATTACTAAGAACTTCCTTTAAAAAATCATGTGGTTCATTACCAGCTGACATTCAATGAAACTACATTAATTTCTTTTTTTTTCTTTGCCATATTAATGTCAAGTTCTTGTTGTAGTTGTTATCTATGACTTTGACTAGGTACACTGACTTTAAATGAAAAAGAAAGAAAAAGAAACAGAGTTCAAATACTTTTTTTCTTCTAAAGTTCAGTATGCTTGAAATAAAACAATAATTGCCATATCTGTGCAACAGTCAGACCAGAATGCTCCAGAAGGAAGATACTGATGTGAAGCAAGTTTTAAAGCACTGAAAAATTAGATACTACCTGAGGAACACTGTGCCAGAAGGTCTTAGATTTCTTTTATGTATTTAGATAGAACCATAGTAGCTCTCCAGCTAATATCTTTGCCAGTCACTGGCACAGAGCAGGTGCCAATTCTGGAAAATTCTGGCACCAGTTCCAGAAACCTCCTCTGAACCCTCCTGCTCAGTTCTAAATTAACCACTGTTGCCAGAATTTATTTCACTCATTTTAGGAGCAACTCTTCAAATTCATTGGACAGACATGTCTTTGGTTTGGGAAAACTATATTTAAATATTGTCAGACAAAAGTGTATAATCTTTCTGTTGTTGAAATCTTCATCGAGAGCAATACTGCTTTTCCTGCAGTGCCTGTTCATGAATTTAGTGAGTGCAGATAGCAAGACAAAGCAGCAAGCTGAGATGTAGGATTTCTCTGAATCGCTGTGAAGTGACTGCCTTCTGTTTTTTTTTCCCAACCACAATATACATTAACAAGAAATTTTATGGAAAAGGGCATGTGATGTGATGTAAAAGGCAGTGTTCTAAGTTGTATGGCAACAAATTAGAGCTTGTCAATAAAGTGCAAAGCTAGAGGAGAGGCCATAAATAAATCATATAAATAATAAGAAATAGTTATGAAAGGAACAAGAAAGAATTATCGTGCTTATTGAAATAAAAGCATACCACTCATTTTATCAAGGCAATCCTTTGCATCTTACATGATGCTTTCATCTTTATCTATACATGCATTTATTTTTCAGCAGTTGTTATAAAAAAGTCAAACCACTGAAGTTGCTTGATGGTTTGGCTTTTTGCCAAGTCACATTAATAGCATCTGCAATGTTTGATCCTCTAACCTGCAAAACTCATACTTATTTCTCCCAGTTTAAGGGTCCGAGTTCTTTGATTTTAAAATTCATGCATTATCTCAGTGGAAACAAACTTTACCTGCCAAAAGAAATCTTCCTTGGGTTTGTATCAAGCAAGGGCTCATATTTCATTATCTATCTAACATTGTGTTATAGTTTTATGATTTTTGGTTATTGGTATTCCACATCTTAACATCATATTGTGCACTGGGAGTTAAAGTTAGTGCTCCCATTCCAGGCACCTGTCCAGAAGAGAACTACACATCCCAGAAGACTTTGCATTCAGATAGGAGATATAACCCCTGGCAAGGTCACCTGATGTCCCTTTTCTTCCTTCGGCTCTCCTCCTTGCTGCTCACCCTGACTCACATCTCACCTCTGCGTTTTGGTGAGGCCTTCAGTTCTCAGACACTCTTTCATTATATTGGATTTATTAGCTACAATTCTAATTATATTGTATTATGGTGTGTTATCTTGCACTCCAATACCATATTTAGTAAATTAGTTTGCCCCCTTCTCAGATCTTTGCCACTGTTTTTAACTATTTGGGGTCCCCATTTTCCCCTTTCTGGAGACACAGATCTGTGCATCCCTCTGCCCAGCTAGTCATGGAACCAGAAGGAACCAGCCCATAAACTGCTGACACATTGTATTCTTCAGGCCCTTTTTTCCCCATATAATTCACTGAAGAAACTACAGAGGGAAAAAGAATTTTCTAAATTCTAATTTCTAATTTTGCTGTGATATGCAATGCCAAATGATGTGCAAATGACCACATTTTCCAAGGCTGTCACCATATATAAACAGTCCTTTACTCACCATGAAAATTCCTGTCCCAAAGGGAAACCAGTTCTACAAAAAAAGGTGTTCAGACAGAAGAGAGGAAAAGGAAAACAAGTTAAGAGAAACAATAAATGCATGTGAACAAATCTTTCCTGACAGTAGCTCTTCCTTCTGCTCTCATTTCATGTTTTTAGTTTCTTCAGCAATGCCTGCTAGGACAGAAGTATGTTCATTTTTCTGTTTGGAAAGCAGCTATCATACATGAAACATATATTAATCTTTTTTTTTTTCCTATTATCTTCTAACATGATAATAAATTGTTAATGCACATAGTTGTCATAGTTGTCCATGTTTTAAAATATCATTTACTATGACTGCATGTAGAAATTCCTTTCAAACATAATTTTCATAAGTGCAGTTATTATGAAGAAGAGCTATTTGGCTTAAGTGCTTTTGCTATAGTCCATCTACTTTTCTCCATAATTATGGATACAGCTTTTAAACTTAGAAGTCAACCAATGGGACGTGGAAGTGGAAATATGGAAGCCTTGGGGACAGCTGTACTGTGCAAATATGGAAGGTCAAGCTGCTTTCTTGTTTAGTGGCTCATTTGTTCCAAGTAGTGATGTAACAGCTACACATCAGGATTTGTTAGGCAGTAAATAAATATTCCAGCTCATTAGTGTATTATTGCCTAATAAACTACCATACTTACATGGAAACTCAAAGGGATTATAAACCATTATAAGTCATCTAGGAATTATAGATACAATTGAATTTCTGCACAACAAACATGGAACCATATGTATCATTCCTTTTATTTAAGAGGACAAAGAGCTTGATGGTACGAGAACAGAACTGGAAATGAATGGAAAGTTGATTTCTCTTCCCTTTGTCATTTGAGAGCTGAAATTCAGATGCCCTTGTTTCAGTTGGAACAGAGTTGATTTTCTTCATAGTGCCTGGTGTGATGCCATGCTTTGGCTTTAGGAGAAAAACAACGTTGATAATACACCAATGTTTTAGTTGTTACTGAGCAGTGTTTCAAGGATTTTTCAATATCATACTGTACTCCAACAAGTAGTTGGGTGAGCATACAGAACTGGGAGGGGACAGAAAAAAGACAACTGACAATAGGGACAGTACAACAACATCTAAAAACTGGAGGGAGATGGCAGGGGTGGTTGCACGATGGGTGGCTGGGCACCAGTGCATTACTTGCTTAGTATATATGTATTTATATGCACATATGTATCATTATCATGACTATTATTTCTCTTTTTTGCCTTAGTATACAGTTTTGTGCTTTTTTTTTTAAATCTCAGTCTACAAATTCTCCTTTTTTTTCTTCTCACTTTTCTCCCATCCTATTTGAGGGTTGGGGAGGAAGTGAGCATTGATCTTCCTGCCAGGTTAAGCCACAATACTTCATTAAAAAGATAAAATGTATCAAATGGGTGAGAAAAAAGCTGCATAGCTGAATAGTTCCGGACTCCATCCTTTGGCCACAGACAAGAGTTGTATAAAGACATACAGCAAAACCCTTACCCTCTAAAACACTGTGGCAATGGCCAAGCCACCCATCAAAAACAGCCCCTGCTTGTACCAATCCCAAAGCAGATAATGGATTGAGAGAGATGTGTCTCCCTCACCAGGGCCTTTTTTATAGATAGATATGGGTACTCTTGAGGTATGGGTGTGGTCTCTCTTGAAGTATGATTAGTCAACCTGAGATACCATTTTGTCCCCTGCTTCTGTCTGCCTCATGACAGCAGCAGCACGGGTCACCTAAGCTTGCACCTTTTGTCTTCAGTGGGAAGTAAAGGTCCTGTATTAGCTGAAGTTCTGCACCAACATGCAGATGGTAACTGCATCAGTGAAAGTACTCATATCTGGACATTAAATAAACTATTGTTTCTTTTAGAAATTGAATTATTTTCTGCCTATGGCACTGAGGGTACTGCTCATTGCCCACATTATGGTTTTTAGGTAGACCAAAGTCCAGCTGCATTAAACAGGTCATTGGACTATAGCATATTTCAGTTTCCAAATTAATAACAGGAAAGTTTGTTCAAATACAATTTAACATATACCATATAAAGCCAAATAGTATTGCATAAAAGAGCATGACTTGTATTTCCTAGAAGTACAAATGGTGTACTTAATCTGTGGGTAGGAAAAGAAAACAACATAACTGAAATGATAGAATGCCAATGATACTCACAATGAAATAATTTTGAAAGAAGTTCTGTACTGAGCATGGGTTCATGAAAATGAACAGGGTAAGGAACATTTTTTACTAGCAGCTTCAAATGAAGAAAGAATATTAAAAATTAGGGCAAAAACAAGAATATAAACTGTTTCTAAGCAACGGTTTATGTGTTGAGTAAGTTATGTGTTTAAATAAGATATCTGAGCGGTTGCTGAAGCTATGTATAGTCAGGAAAACCCCTTAAGGGTGCCACTGTTATTTACTTCTGTGATAGTGGTATGTAGGAATCCCAGCTATCCTGAGAACAAATTCCTGAAGCCCTACATACCTGCACAGTGAAAGGCTTTCCAATATTCAGCAGTCTGACACAAAGGCAACAAGTATGAAGATTCAGAGAGAATAATGCTAAGATTTTCCAGAGAATTCAAGAACAAGTTTCTCTTCCAGAAATCTATTTCTAAAAGTGAAACTAATTGAATTTGAAGTAATCAGAATTTTAGGAAGAAAGTTTAATCAGAATTCAGCAGGGGGAGAGAATATCGGAGGATGGATAAAGGGTACTTTGTCTATATGGTCTAGTATTTGTTTATACTCTGGTCTAGTAATAAATGGGGAGGTTGGTGGCCCTGCCTGTGGTAGTAGGGTTGGAGATTCATGATCCTCGAGGTTCCTTCCAACCCAGCCCATTCTGTGTAGAGGAACTCCTTTTTTGGCAGACCCTAAGGCTCCAGAATTTTCTCAAAACACACATCATGCAGAGACAGACAGCTCAGCAGTCTTTTAGATTTGAAAGGAACTTCTAAGTGCGACATTGATGGCAGATGGACTTTAGGTTCAAAATTTCAGTTATTGCCGCTTACAGTTTCTTGGAGTAAGAGTACATTTACCTGAAGTTTTGGAGGTCCTTTAAGCAGTAGACCACGACATCTGTATGTGGAGCCACTGCATACTGGTAACTGCAAAACTCTGGTTAGGTCTTTGCTTTCAAGTGATGCATATTACCTTGGACTCGGGCTGAACCAGCATTCCTACATGATGTCTGGCTACTGTTCTCCAGAACCAGTTCACATCTGCTGAAAAAACACCACAAAAAACATACCTGTGGTTTCATCTCTGACCTTACTGTTCTGTGGTATTACAGAATCACAGAGAATCACAGAATCACAGAATCACCCGGGTTGGAAGGGACCCCAAGGATCATGTAGTTCCAACCCCCCTGCCTAGCAGGGCCACCAACATACATATTCAGATCAGGTTGCCCAGGACCCCGTCCAACCTGGCCTTAAACACGTCCAAGGACGGGGCATCCACAACCTCCCTGGGCAGCCCGTTCCAGGGCCTAACCACTCTCCTAGTAAAGAACTTCCCCCTAACATCTAACCTAAATCTTCCCTCCTTCAACTTAAAACCATTTCCCCTAGTCCTGCTGTTGTCAGCCCTTTTGAAGAGTTTACTCCCCTCCTGGGTGTAGGTTCCCTTCAGGTATTGATAGGCTGCAATGAGGTCACCCCGCAGCCTTCTCTTCTCCAGGCTGAACAAGCCCAACTCCCTCAGCCTGTCCTCATAGGGGAGGTGCTCCAGCCCCTTGATCATCTTAGTGATGATCAAGGTATTTCCTTTTAAGAAACAGTTAAGACTGTCTGTCATATTATATTGCAGAAATGTTCTTTTCTTCTTATTGTCCCCACATTTGACTGATAAAGTCCCCCCAAAATCACTCTACAACATAATAACATAACACACGTTTTCTAATATCTTCCCCTTTATATTGGTAAACATTGACTTAAGTTGATAGAAAATAAATGCATCCTGGCACCAAGGCTGCGTGCCCTTGGAAAGCAGTATGTTTGGCAAAAGAAAAGCATGCAAGGTTGTCTCAGCATCTAGAGGCTGGTTCATAAGCTAAGAGTTTCCACAAACTGCTGGTTGAAAATCACCCCTGTTCAACAAAGGACCCATATCTCTGCCTCCCCTCCCCTGCCTCTGCCTCGTTTTATTCCTACTCACCATCAGCAGACTAATAAGCATGGATTGCTCCAGTTGTTTAGACACAGAAGAGCAGATGGGAAACAAAAAATAATGTGAAAGAAGCAAAAGGCCAAAATGTATTAAGCAGGATTCCTTTAACTAGAACTTATATAACTTCAGTGCAAGCAATTGCGTATGTTTTAAATATAAATGGAATAAAATGAGAAAATTTAGATAGTTTACACCTACTACAAAGCATGGCCTGTGATAAACTTCATTAAATAAAATTGCAGTACTTTTTATCAGCAAGAGAAAATCTTAGTCTAATTTTTACCCTTTAACATGTCACAGGCATCATTACAGCAGAGTGCAAGAGAAGGAAGCTCTGTTGCAGTTTTGAAAGGTATTAATACAACAGCAGCATGTCAACAGTGGGCAGCATAAGGAAAGAGTCATAGAATCTTACAGGGATGAAGCAAGCATAGTCTCTACCAGAACCAACAAAGAGAATAGTTAGACACAGAATAGCACTGTATCACAAGTCTTTATAAAATATATATTTGAATTTATTGTAAGACTTCATCTTCCTTTAAAAGACTCCTACAATTCCTTTCTTAGGGATACTTACATACTTCTATTTACTAGAAATAGATATCCAGCATGTTAGGAATTAATGCTATCCTTATCTCTGCTCTGCTCTGCCTGCTCTCTGTTCATTGGGAGAACTGCTGGGAAAAAGAAAATGAAAAAAATGAAAAGAAAAGCCAACAACACCAGGAACAGGACAATGCTAGGGCAAAGACTGGACTCTGCATACGCTTTTGAGCAGATTTTAGTCTATAGTTCACTTCTGTAATTTGCCTGGCATTTGGTTATGACATGTTGCTGATGATTACTGCCTCTTTATCAAAAAAGAGTCGTTATCTTCTGCATACCTGCAGCAAACATTAGCAAAAGCTAATGTTAACTTTTATAAGATATATATAAATATTTTTTACCACTGTTTGTTTATAGCCCACTATTTTCAAGAAGATAAATAAGTTTTATGCAGAACCTCCTATTTTAAGAAGGTTGTTTTTCCCTGTTTTCTATAAAACTCACTTTAGTTACAACATATTTTTATTTTTGTTATTCTAGACTGAATGTATATAAACCATGGCAAAAAGAACATCTATCCCAAATATTCTCTACATGTTAATCATTACAGAAAACAACCTAAATTAAATTGAGTTTTATAGGGACTGTAAGGCTCTGGTGCACATACAAACTGACATTTTTGGACAAATTTGAGAAAACTTTCAGCATTTCACTTAATTTAAATTTTTTGTAGGTAAAGTACTGCTGGTTCCTCAATATTCTTAGTTTAGTTCAGTGAATCATGTTTTCAACCTCTTCTTTCTGATAAACTTTGCCAAATTTGGGAAGTGCTAGCTACATAAAACAAAAAAAGATCTATGAGTGTTATCTTCTAAGTCAAGAAACTGTGTCACCAGATCTATCACATATTGTTAGATTCTATAACCTTATAAACTTTGCTCTGTGTTTAAAAAAGTTTATACTTTTTTTACCCAGGAATAATCTCCTTAAGACTGTCTCTTGTCAGTATTAATTGGACTCTTTAGCTGCAGCTAGTTAACAATATCCCAATCATCAAAAGTTATGAAACACTCCCCTCTTTCCTTCCTTACTGGGAAGATATATTTGTCTGACATTAACTCATCTCTTTTTGCTTCATTTCTCCAAAGGCCTCTCCTGCCATTCCCAGTATGTCTATCAGTTGCAGGTAGCAGTTAGAGCTTGTACTTCTTGTTCAGTGACTAAAAGCTGTCAAACTGAATGAACTCCACCAAACAAAGCCCCAGTGTCTGTATTGAACTTCTGAACCCCAATATTGTATAAATTGTATATATATTACAATTGTTTAAATTGTATATAGATTTGCAGATACAAACATGTACTACCACCAATGCAACAGGAAACAAGTGGATAGAAAAGCTGCTGCTTGCTGAGCAGCTATTAGGTACTTAATGAGAGATCATACACTATGGAGGAAAACAGCATTAAAAACCTGCCTTTTCTTTAAGTGAATATTCACTAATTATTTGTTTAAATGTTTATAGAGAGGATAATAGCACTTCTACATAAACAGTTTCTCCATATGGCCCCATTCTAGGTCATCTTCTCACGCCATAAACATTTATAAACAGCAAATTTCATTAGATTTCTGCCCTTTCAAGGGCAGTATCTTTCAAACAGTATCCGTCGCTGAATATTCCCTGCATAACCTTATTTTTGATAAGAGTTATTTGCTAAATAAACACTTGTTGATCAACACATCTATGTATGTGCTCCTAACCTCTTGCCTCATGGCCTACCATCTCCAATTTTTCCTTACACTACATCATGCTCTCTATCTCCACCCCTTTCTTTGTGGAATAATTAATATAAATATGTTTCTTTGAATGAAGAATTACACCCACTGTTACTCTTCCCCCCCCCCAGGACAATGAACTCTGCTCTCTTTCTACATCAATTTTCCACAAAGTCCATTGTTGTCATGCAAAGGTGATAACAACCCTTTCAAGTGTCCCTGAAGTACAATTAAACACTTTCTCCAGAAGCCCTTTCCTAAGTTCATTTGGTTCTATCTGTCAGACAAATAAAACCCTTTCAAAGGGTTTGTCCCTTTTCAAGGACATAGCAAAAAGCAGCCAGATAAGGAAGCACTTTTCATACTTCAATGAAGAATTACCACATCTTTGGGCAGGAAATGCCTTGGTTTTATTTGTTTGTTTGTTTGATAGCAGGAACACTGCAAAAGAAAACTGATGCCCAATATCTTAAAATCTTGCTGTCTAAGTTACATAATCTTTTCCTTCCTATTTTTGTTTGACTGTTGATTTCTTAACTCTTCAAGGTTGCAAGCGTGCTGCTTGGAAAGCAAAAATATGGGTATTACTTAATTTTTCATGCTTTTACAAGTAATTATTTCTATGCTTACATCAACTCAGCAGTTTTGCATGCGGCAAGAAGAGGATGCAATTTTAGGGTTCGTAGATTGTTAGACAATCGGGACTATTTTCCCTAACACAGCCAAAAACAAGAAGGGTGGAAAGGAGTGATTTGGGAAAAGTAGTTCATATTTTAAATACTTCATTTGTGTTCCTTTATATTTAAAGGGATTTGAATGAGAGGGCAGTAACATGTGCAATTCCTTGATTATGCCATAGATTGTCACAACTAATATACATATATATTTTGTATATTTTACAAGATCTTAAAAGACTTCACTGTGAACACCATATCACTTAGGAAACTATTAGGTATCTCTAATTCAATAGACTACTAGTCAAGAATGGAAAAGAGATGAGAAATTTCTGTTCCAAAAATCTTTTTTCATATGTAAGGAAATCATTTATCAAACTAAAAAGAAGTCTCGTATGCTTTCATAAGTATAAAGCAATAATGACAGCTATCTGACAATAAATTTCAGTAAATTGTAGCATAGCTCCTCCTGTACACTGAAAGTTCATGTATTTTCAACATTAACAAGATAATCATTAGATTTAAGTAGGAGAGAAAAGTTCAGAGAAAGGGCTTTTGACACTGAAATCTCACTCAAGAATGAGGTACATGATGACCAAGCCATGCCTAAGAAAATTTTTAAGAGATATGTAAGGTGTGGCAAATAAATTCTTATTGACTGTGTTAAATATTTTGTTCCTATTGTTTTTGAGTTTGAGGGTGTTCTTTCTTTCTCACCAGGCTTGTAATGGAAAACTGTCTTTGCTTGTTAGCACTTTCTTAATTTAGTTAATTTTGTCTCTTAAATGCAATCTTTAAACAAAGCTTTATAAGTTGAAGAATATTATGTCTCTCCATTAAAAAAAAAAAAAAGCGCAAATAAGGTATTATGAGCTCAGAAGTCATTAAGTGTCAGAAACATGGCATATGTTTAGGATTCATAGAAGTTCATGTGCCTTCCCCATCAAGTTTCCAGGCTCACCTTAAGCACTGGTAGGTAAAGGGATTCAGGGAGAAATTTTACCTGTACTGGGTCAACTCCTGTGCCCTGTTGGCAAGGATGGATCAGTCATGAGGCAATTTAGCAGAATCCCAAATTGTCACAAGTCTCTTCATATTATTCATGCCCCTCTACCATCTTTTGGGGCTGAATTTTTGATGTCTTTCAGGAAGAAACAGTACTCTGCCTGACAAAAATAAGATGCATAGAAGACACTTGTAGATGTATTAAAAACAGAGCATTTGCCTAAATAGTTCTTACATCTAAAAATAAAACCAAATGCAGAAGTCAAACTTTGAACAGAAAAACAGCTTTACAGAAATCTAAAATTAGCAGGATGCAAGGGCACATATGGGGAACACACAATGTGTTTGGGAGGATAGTATTACAGTATCATACATTTCCACCAACTGCAAGCTGAAAGGTTGAACATCTTTATACATCTCTATTAAAAAGCTGAATGATTTAACAGAAATTGAAAACAAAATAAAAGGAACAGTAGCTAGAAACTCTACTCTGAACACTACAGAAATGCAAATGCTAATGAAAGAGGAAATATTTCTACTCTATTCAAGCATAACTGACTTTAAAGTGAACATTCCAATAGGACAAATGTGAACCTGGGGTATTTCTGATGTTTGATTTAAGAGAAATCATTTATTAAACACATGGAATTGACTGAAAACTTCCTGAAACACTAAGCAGTTGTAAGTAAATGTGAGAGATTGGTTCTAAAAATAAACCACCCAACTGAACCTCTTAAAGTTCAGTTTCAGAAGCCAATTCTAGTTAAAGAAGGTAATTTAAAAAATTTGCTAGTTTGACTTGTCAGTTGATGTTTCTTTATGTGTTTTATAGTCTGTCTTATCATCCGAGAATATTTCCCTGCCCTGGGATCGACCATATATATTTTATATTGACTAATATTTCACAAAATGTATCCATCTGGATGAAATCAGATTGTCTTGCAGATGTTGAAATACAGTTGTGTTTGAATGTAGCTACTTACACAGAATTTAAATGTCTCTTGTGAATACTGTTCCTCAGTAAAGAATCAAACTATTGTTTTTCATTTTTGCACAACTATTGCTCTCACTTAGTTTATAGTCACTTGCAATTGACATTGACACTGGACCATATGGCTAGGCACTTGTTTGAGTTTGTCTAACTCAGTTTAAATATTAACCTTACTTAAAATATGCAGTATTTATAATGTCCACAAGGGCTACTTAAATTTACATTATTTTTCACTGGAAATAGCTTATTGCACCAAAAAAAGCAAGGAGTAATCCATCTAAGAATGGTTCCCTTCTAACTATCAGAAAGGACATAAAAGCTTTATTCTAGGATTTTAGGATTTCATGATAGGAGTGACTTCACTTTAAGGTATATGCTAGTGTGTATCTTTCTACACATTGGATATAAACATTAAAATTAATTAAAATTATCTTAAATTCAGAATCTGGATGGAATTACCTGGCATTCCTGTTATCCCATTTGTCATTACTCAAGCGAGTGGATACATTCAATGTTTTCATTTTGCATGATAAGTCCAATGTGGATGTGAACAGCAAAGTCAAATTAAAACGCACTTAAGAGGTGGACATAACACTGTAATGGAGTTGACTGGAATTTCAAAATAATTTCAAAAATAGATGTCATTCTGAGCCAGAGTGCAATCTATACATTTTGCAGTCATCTCAGGAAAAAGATATTGTGAAACAACAATCAAAACATTTTAAATATAAATAAATAAAAGTAAAGGTGTAAGTACAATGTAAGGTCATATTCATTGCAGAAATCTTTATTTAGCAGTCTTCCTTGCCACTGAAAGACACTTGAGGACAGTGCTAGAAAGATGGATACAGATTGTAGGAGGACTTTGCTGAGAGTAAAGTGATTTTCTAGGCAAAGGTTACATCTGGCCAACTGGGTGTATAAAATCACCCTCACAACATCCCCTCACTATCAGATGAGTAAAGATGCTACACAACAATCAGTGAATCAAGAAGGAAGTCACCAAAAGTAGCTAATCCAGGAAATCATGGGAGAAGAAAATAGTTTACCATGTTAGCACACCAGAAGCAGTGGGAGAACGCTTTCTGCTTAGTTAGTCTCCATTAGCAGTGTTTTCTGAGTTATCTACGTAACTTATCATTTTCAGATAAATTTTGCTTTCCCTCAACATCAAGCTTCACGCGTGTGAGCGCGCACACACACATACACATACACACACACACACACATACATGCAAAAAGGGAAATTCAATAGAATTCTGACATTCCCACTTTAAGGAAAAGATGGAAAAATTCCTCCTTGATGATCCTTCTGCACCAAGGGTTTATGTGTTTGGGCCACACCATACAGAGCTGCCCAAAAGCATGCTACAAAGACAGGTGGAAAATGCAGTCAGCATGAGCTCATCTATGTAAAAGTTGCTTTCAAGGATATTACAGATGACCAATAAGGAAATCCACCAAAATACATCTCAGCCTGAAATCACTACTGTCATAGTTTTGTCTCTAAACCCCTTTCCTCTCCTGCCTCAAGCAGATGTTACGATGGTAGGTTACTCCACTTTAGATCACTCACTACTGGGTGTCCTGTAGAGGTACCATAGGTGCTGTCTCTCAGCAGAGATTTACAGCTTGTTCTCATAACTTATCAACCTTGGAAAGGAAACCACAACATCCATGAAAATTCTTGCTGCAACAGGCTCTGAACAAGAAGACACGTTGACTCTGAGCCCTTGGACATGCTGACTAATCCCTGTGGCCTTCGAACATTGGAATTAATTTGCAACTGAGAGATCAGAGAAGCTTTGAACCTGAAAGCCAAGCAGAGCACAACTTTTATGAAAAGACAGCTATGAGGCCAGACATGGCAACAACTCAGGATCCCCAGCAACCTGCCAATTAAGCTGGCAGAACAGCCCTTTTTTTTTTTTTTTTTTTCCTATGTGAGTTTCTTTCATCTTCAATGCTCTTTTCAAATATTTCATATTCAAAAAATACCAAATTCTTTGGTTTTAATAAGAAAAACATAACCTTTTGTCACCATTCCTTGTTAGGAAAATAAGTAATACAAAATGATATTGATTTGATATAAATACTTCTTTTACGTTTCACAGATCGACTCTGTAATTCATTTCATGACAATTCATGACAATTCAATTCATGACAATGACAATTACTTGAAGTGTGCCACAATGACTCAAAGAAGGCAAGGCTTCCTACCCTATAATTCATCATAATTTCTTGATTCATTAATATGAACTTCTGTCCTGAGTATTTAAAACCTGCAAGGCTTTCTGGAACTTTACATTTTGCAGAATAAATGTGAAAATATAGTTACCTCATGATAATGGTAACTCAAATTTCAATCATTTCACTTTTAAATACATTTTACTGAGGTCCGTTCTGGGCATATTTAACACTTAGTAGATGTGCAAACATAATCACTGAACAAAAAAAAAAACAAAACATGAATTTCAATAAAGCTGATGTGAGCTAGAGTTTTACTGTTACACTTTTTTAAAATTTCTCAGCACAGCTATGGGGTTTCTATGTTCTTAATAACTTACACATCTGGGAAATACTACACTGAGAAGTTAGTAATACACTGAAAGAGTAATCTTTCTCGAACAAAATTTTCCATAATGTTTTTAGGTTAAACTATATTTTCAAACATCCTAGAATTTATATTTCATTGATTTGATTTTATTTTTCATGTTTATTACTGTTTTTTCTTTAAAAAGCATTGGATCATTCAGACAATTTTTTTCTTTTAGTTGCTTGTGTCAAGCCCACAAGACTGAAACTGGGACATACCAAGCATTCTGTGGCAAAAATCTAATGTCATCATAAATCTGAGTTTATGACTTAACGTCTGAAAGAAAAGAAAAAACAATGTTGTGAAAGCACTGGCGAGATCACAGAAATTCAGTGACCACATAAACTTCCCTATTACTTTCTATACAGTATAGTGTTCTTTCAAAGGAATACTTCTGGTTCCTGACATTTCTAAAAGTCTGCAATTGCTGTGCTGTAGAACGACTATGTTTATTGTCTAACTAAAACGAGTCCTCACCATTCATTTTTTTTTTAATACATTTGAATGAAGGAGATTGTCTTTATTATATTATTTACTCTGGCTTTCGTGCTTAAAAACATTTCATCAAGGCTATTGGAACTAATTGCTATTTAGTTTCTAATTTTTTCATTATTAAAATTAACACCAATTTGTTGGCCTCGTCTAACTTCAGAGAAAAAAAAAATGTATGATGGATTAGTTTGAGTGATGATTCAAGTTGAAATTGTTAATAGGCTCATCACTGAAAACAATGACTATTTGCTTTTATTGCTTTCATTCCCCTCCACATTCCTTTTCCAAGCTCTTAATTTTATTTCAGGTGTCTCTTAATGAAAATACCATGTCTTTGTAGGACACCTGAGATGTGGCTGTACCAAGCAAACACCAAAGGGCAAGGCATGCATCTCAATGCATGTATTAAGCTGTCCACAGTATGTAATTCTTAGCACATACATTTTTTTTGCTAGTATTACCCAGGAATATTGCAAATAACATGCGAGTACTGTTAATAGGATAATGTGGGGCAGAGATCAAATTGGTGTAAACAATGAACACTCCTTTTCAAGAATAACAAGGATTTGTGTCTTCAGAGCTGGTTAGTACTACGGTAATATATGTTCATTTATATTTTATAAATACTACCTTATAAGTTTCGAGCAAGAACAATCAGGGAACTCCCAGTCCTTGATTGCAGCTCTAATTCTGAACCCTGTAATGGTCAGAGTTACAACTTTTCTGTAAACAGGTCACCAAACATCAGCTGTCCTTTATAGATTCCTTCTTAATCTTCAGACATGCAGCACCTAGTACTATCTTCATCAGTCTGTCGATTCCCGAACACTGCCCCTAACCAGAGAGCTGATCTTAACCACAATCGTTTCAAAATAAATGAGAAAAGGAGTGTAAAATATTAGCCTAAAGTAACTCCATCTTTTTTTCTTTATTCTTAGGGCAAAGCATCAGATATAGAAATGGATTCATCAGTCACTGCATATTTACAAATAACTTTACCCTAAATAATAGTTCTAGCCAACCGAACATAAGCTGTTGACCACAATTGACTCCAGATTTCTATTCAGTCTTCTTTCTCAGCTGCTCAGTATGAAAGACTAAATTAGACTCTGATTTTAAATTTGCAACCCCCCCCCAACGTAAGAGCAATTGTGGCCAAAATTACTTTTTTTTTTTAAGTGTTAACAACAAACTCTAGCTCTGTTTCAAACACTTATAGCAGAATGAACTGACTTATTCAAGCTTTTATGCTACCAAAGCCTAGTCGAAATAGAATCTCAGTTTTTCTGACAAGTTTAGGTCAGGGCTGTGAGCTCCAGGAGTCCGTGTCCACAGCTGAGGATAATTACAGCCCTCTCGAGAAAGACCTCTGCAGTATTTCAGTTTCTGGTGGGTGATTAGGGATGTATCACAGGCACTGCAAATATATCTGTGACTTCTCCTGGTAGAACAGGAACACCAGGAGTGCAGGCTCTTCTGCAGCAGCAACATGCTTTTGCAGTGAGTTCAACGTGGATATGGAGAGGTGAGTTTGAACAAGGGTATTTTCTCTTACGGAAAACATATCGAAAATTCACAGTATATATGTGGTGTATGTTAAATGACTGGTGCAAAAGAATGAGAGTGGGTATAACAACATGTCATAGATAAACAAAGACTATATGTAGAAAACCACACATGGTGACTCCAGATGAAAACTCAGATGTGGATAATTGTAGCTACTGCCTCTTATTATAAATCACTCTCACTTTCCACTAAGTTTAGTTTCAGAGGATGCTTATGAACTCATTTTGCTCTAGACGTCCCTTACATGATTTCATAAATGTCATATTACAAATAAAAGGCTTCAACAAGAGAATAAACAAACACTTTGAATGAATCTTAAATAACTAAAATTATCTGATTAATGATGAGTTATGTAGGAAGGGATAATTTGAAAATACCACTTAGAAGAATAAACATAGGAACACATGAGCAGTGGAAATAACTACCCATTTAGGAGAAAAATTGATTAAATATGGCTGGAAACTAAGGTGTGATTTGTTCTCAATGGGACATAACGTTATAGAACACACAACACAAGTTCATGTTGTGGGTTTGAGTTAACATGTCATCATTAAAGATAATTATTCACTTTTCTTTTTAGACAGCCATTTAGGAGTCAGCAATCAGTACTGCCAAAAACAAGTAGGTGTTCCATAATATATAAGTGGCAAAAGAAAAATATTCTGAACAGCAAAACTAAAAGCAACAGAATGGAGGCACGGTGTGAGGGAAACATTAAGTAGGTATCGTATTTAAGTCTGTATTAAGTATTTACATTCTTTGTGACTAAGACAAAGGATAATCTATGAAAGAATAGAATCATAGAACGCATTGCCTTGAATGCCTCCAGGGATGAGACATCCACAGTCTCTCTGGGCAACATGTTCCATCACATCACCACCCTCTGAGTGAAAAACTTCCTCCTAATATCTAACCTAAACCTCCGCCATCTTAGTTTAAAGCTACCACCCCCTTGTTCTATCACTATCTGCTGTTGTAAACGGCCGTCCCCCCTCCTGTTTATATGCTGTCTTCAAGTACTGGAAGGCTACAATGAGGTCTCCTTAGAGCCTTCTCTTCTCCAAGCTGAACAAGCCCAGTTCCCTCAACTTTTCTTCATAGGAGAGGTGCTCCAGCCTTCTGATAAACTTAGCAGCTCTCCTCTGGACCTGTTCCAAAAGCTCTGTGCCCTCCTTGTGCTGGGGGCCCAAGGTTTGGATGCAGTACTCCAGATGGAGCCTCACAAGCTCTGAGTAGAGGGGGGACACTCACCTCCCTCTCCTTGCTGGATTAACACTAATGCATACAGCATGGGAAATAAACAGGAGGAGCTGGAAACCATAATGTACTTGGAAAATCATGATCTGGTTGCTATCACAGAAACATGGTGGAATGAATCTCAACTGATGTACTGTGATCAAGAGCTGCACACTCTTCAGAAGGGTAAGAGGTGAGGGGGAGTTGTCCTCCATGTTAGGAAGTGGATAAATTGCAAAGAGCTATGTTTGAAAAACAGCCATGACCAGACTGAGAGCTTACGGGTTACAATCAGGGATTGGTCCAGTAAAAGACATCTAGTAGTTAGGGCCTACTACAGGCCACCTGATCAGGCAGAGCCTGTTGACAAGGTCATCTCACTTCAACTGCAGGAAGTGTTGCACTCACAGTCTCTTGTCCTGATGAGGGATTTCAACCAGCCAGATAGCTGCTGCAATAGCAACACAGCAGGTGGCAGACAATCCAGGAGATTCCTGAAGTCTGCTACAGATAAATTCCTGGTTCAGGTATATTAGACATTTAACATATTTAAAACATATTACTGTTCTGAATTTATCAAAATTAAACAAAAAGGTTATGCACTTTAAAAAGATAAATATGTAAATATGTAGGTTGATCTGAAAGTAATACTTCCTATTTATTTCCATGGAAACTAAATATCTTCAAGGAGAACAATAGCACTTTCTAATAGAGCAAATTCTCAACTATAAATCTATTTTTACATGTAGTCACCACCATTAGCTGAGGTTAACTATGCATTTTTGCCAGCTATGAAAAATTGCCTGCATGCCGTGCTCATACGAATCTGCACTACTGAGTGTGACCACAGCCACTAATGCTGAAATGCACCTTCCACCATCTCACTGTGCTGACATCTGTTTGGTCTCCAGAAATGTTCAGCAACTACCAATGAAAGTTAGTGTGCGCAATTTTTGTGTCATATGCATTTCCATCAGCTGCACTGTTGTCAGACTTCCCTTCTGCTGCCATCTGTCACACAACAAAATGGAATGGAACACAGGTGAGAAGGCTCAGTCTCTACTGACATACCTCCAACATCCACCTCTGATGTTGTAGGCCAACGTGATAAAGTAGGAGGCAACACTTTTAGAGCAGCCCTCATATTAAGAAAATTGCACTATCAAGATATATTACAATATGGATCCTCTGTTTACTTAAGTGGGTCTTCATAAAGTGACAAATACACACTTATATTAAATTGTAACACTTGAGAAGTTAGACTTAAATAATTAATAACTTTTTTTCTCTACTAGTAAGTGGTTTGTCTTATAAATCTGATTCCCTTTACAGGACTTGGTCAGAAGAAAAAAAATTGATTTTCACATTCTCTTATTACAATAACAGAAAAATTTGCAGGGCCTTCCTGACAGGTAAAAATCCTGATGAAGGGAGTGTAATCTTGGCTACACAAAAGTCAGTCCTGTTGAGTTTAGTAGAAGAACAAAACTCTACAAACAGAGTAAGTGCTGCTAAATGTAATTTATGAGCAATTATAGTACAGTTAGACACCTTTTCCTGGTTGGCTATGGAGGGGAAAAAAGATAAATATATTCTCTTTGAATGTTTGGAAAAAAATCTGCTGATTACTTCGGTTTTCTGACATTCTGAAACTCCTAGCTATTGGACTTAGTAAGTAACTTCCAAGAGAGCTGTGATTTCCAGCAACGCTTTTTACATTTAATATTCCTAGTGTGAGTATAAGCAAATTTTACATATAGAGTATGTATGTTTATATTGGATTATTTTTTGGCCATGTGATTCCCCATCTTCCTTTATGTTCCTCAGGTTTATGAGGGAAAACTACATCTTTGAACAATTATAGGAGTTACTACAACACAGATGAGACCAAGAAATTATTTCTTCACATTTTTGGCTTTTGCTCAGCTAATGGCAATGGCTAAGCTCCCTCTGGACTGAAAATGTTTTTGAAGGAAAAGGACAGCACAGCTGAGTAAAGGAAAACAAAGAGGTTTACCATGTGGCATGTAACAAGCAGTTGGGTCGTAAACTTCAGGAGAAAAAAAAAAAAAATCATATGAGAGGAAGCAGCTCCAAGTGCATTCAGGCTGGTATTTTAGTAATTTGTAAAGCTTTTTTTTTTTTTTCTTCTTTCTCTAACAACATGGTTAATTAACAGAAAAACCTGGCTGCTCATCCATTAGTTTTCCCCACATTTTCCAGTGGCTTGGGGATATGTGCAATTTCCCAAATGTGGCTCTATATTTTTTAAATACTGAAAAAAACAATTATGGAAAACAGATACTTCGTTCTCCCAGATTGTCTAAACTCCTCCAAAATAAATAAATATTGATATATATTAAGAAGATCATTGAAGATACTGTTGAAAATATACTTCTGTAAAGAAGAAACCTTACTGTTCCTTGGAGCATTCTGACTTCCCATTGATTCCTGATCTCAGAAAGATGTAAAAAAAATAAAATAATAATAATAATGTATAAGGGGTATAAGGTGTGTTAAAGAAGCTGAATACTGTAAACAAATTATTCTTTTTGAATAATTTGAAGACAAATGTATGAAACACAATCACAAAGGTATAAATCAAACATTCATTTTCCAAAACAAGATACCAATCAGCAATATGCAAAGAAAATGAATTTACAAGTAATTAAAAGAAACTTAAATTATCCTTTGAAGAGCTTATTTCTCTGTTGACTACAAAGGGAAACAAATATTTACTTTTGTGAACACCTTCTCAGTGCTGCACCAAAATGAGTACTCTGACTATAAATTAGAACCAATTTAGATTCATCTTCTTATTTAGGAAAGCTATTGCATGAATATCACTGTTGCTTTCTTCACTTTCCTTGGATATCTCTAGATAGACTAATAAAATTCCTTAACACAAGATAGAGATGGATAATTATGATACTCGTATTAGTTTGATTTCATTTGGTAACCATTGTTCTCCCCCAAAGAAGGAAAAAAAATGCTGTCATCTATGTGATTTAAAAGTGTTCTGATGCTTCTAGTAATGGAATTGGAAGCGAGAAAGCTCACTGCTCTTGACAGGTGAGAGGATCTTCAGTTCAAAATATTTCCCTAGCCCTCAAGAACAAAATTGCCATGTAAGAAGCAGGGAGAGAGGGAAAATAAACAGCATCTTTACTCAGTACTCCATACTTCTAAGTCAATGTAAATGCAAAGTAACAGCATGCATTTTATTGCAGCTGGTTTAAATATTTATTGCCATGTCAAAGATAAAGATAATCCCTAGCAGGTGACACTTGGCCTTATCTCATATTCAAAGGAAACTGAGAGCTGGTTGAATAAGTACAGTGGAAATCTCCAGAAAGACACTGTGATGTTCTAGTGAAACAGAAAAAGGGACTATAGTAGATTTTAGTATTAAGTCTACCCAGCAGAATGCCACATACTCAATTTTCCATGTCTACAATTTCAAAACAGTCTTTAAATAAATGTTTCTTATTTTGTAGGAGTGCTGATGTTGGAAGCCTAGACAATCTAAGAGTTACTATAGATTGAATTACACCTTCAGTAAAGGGTAACTCAGGATTTGTCTTCCCATGTGACAAGGGAAACAACTCAGAACAAGATGTCTCTAAGCTCCAGAACAACTACTCAGTCAGTTTAGCTCAGTTTCCAAAGCAAAGTAAAGCAATAGTAGGATTAGTAATCAAAGACATGAATTATGAAAATGTTCCTGTAGTGAAGAGCATAGCATCGGGTGAAATATGTCACACAAAGCTACAGGCGAAGTGATTCAGTGGCCAAGAACGACTGTCAGTGAAAATCAGTTAGGTAACGCAAATCCTGCCAGTTTGTGTGAAAATGCAGCCTTTTCTCTTCACCAGAAGATTGCCAGGTCTGACATGTAGAAAAAAGTCTTGAGTCAGTTCACTGAATGCTTGGATAGAAAGAGAAATCTGTGTTACTCCCCCAAACTCCCCTTGCAGCTTATATGAACTTAGGAGAGGTCTTCCATGCAATACAGCAAATGAAGAATATAATCATGTTTATGGAATCATCCAAGCCATGAACTAGCATAAGAAAGAAAAGGCTATTTTGTGAAAAATATTCAACTTGTGGTAATGCAGAATAATTGAACTCACTATTAAACTGACAGCAGGGAGAGTAGAATGATTTTCATTAGCTTTCTGATATTAAGTGCATAAATACAACCACCATTTTTCGAAAACAGCATGTAGTATACCTTATTTAGTACTTCATGATGTAAAGCAAGCTATTTTATAAAGGCCTTTTCAATGGCAAGCAATCACCACCTTTATAAGTAAAGACTTGCTTCACATACTAATAAACATGAGAATCATCTGCAGTGATGCTTAAAGCAGTATATAGCGTGTGCTTCTCAATCCCTCTGGCTGAATTAACACCACACCCACGGAAAATATTACATTCTAATGATTCCAGTTTGGTTTTATACTGTTGGGACTCTGAAAGCTACATTAATTTGACCAACTGTGATTTACAGCTAGCTTGTCTTCTGTCTGGAAAATGTACAAGTGAACTATTTGAAACAGTAGCTGTTTTCCTCATTCATCTGTTTTGGATCACAGTAATCCTAGATTTGAAAGAATGATAACAAGAAGTTTATGTTCATGGTGTTCCCAAGTATTTACTAAGTATTTCACAACTGCAGTGCCACAATGACATAAGACATTACAGCTCATTAAAAGTCAAGAAGCCTGCTACATGCTCTCTAACATTCCCCTATTTTCACCAAGTAAAGAGTTTAAATGGAGGTACAGTCATTATACTTAAGCACAATGGCTTTACATACAATTCTCCAAGACCAAAATGACATGCATTTTTCACCAAAAAAGTTTGCACTTCAGGGAGTGAGTAGGCAGTTTGGACATAAATGTTGATGCTATGCCAAAGACTGTGAATGCTTTAAAGTCCTGCAGGACTTCAGAGTCTAAACTAGAAATATTTGATCATTTCTGCTCTACTTCATAACAATAAACCACAGATCCACTTATAGCTTTCTGATCCCATAGAAAGGAACCACAAGGGTCATCAGGTTCCAGCTCCCCGCCACAGGCAGGGTTGCCAACTGCAAGATCGAGTACTAGATCAGGTTGTCAGAGGCCCCATCCAAACCGACTTTGAACACCTCCAGGGACGGGGCATCTGTATAATCTCTGGGCACCTCACCATTCTCTCAGTGAAAAAATTTCCCTGACATCATTCAAATCTTACCTCTTTTAAAGCCATTCCCCATTGTCCTATCATTTTCTTCCCATATAAAATGGGAATTTCCCTCATGTTTATAATTTCCCTTCAACTACTAGAATACTTCAATGAGGACTCCCTGCAGCCTTCTATCCTCCAGACTGAACAAGCCCAGCTCCTTCAGCCTGTCTTCATCAGACCTTCTTCTTTCCTTTTAGTTTACCCACGAGTTCCTTGCTCATTATGAAGGCCGCCTGCAACTTTTCCCTGACTTCTTGCTCTTAAAGATGTGCTGATCTGGAGTGAGAAGAAATGATGTTTAAGTGCCAAGAAGCTCTCACAGGCCCCCTTACCTTCTAACACCCTAGCCCACAGGATACATCCCAGTTGATCTCTCTAAAGAGGTGAAAGTCAGCTCTCCTGAAATCCAGGGTAGCAATTCTACTTATTGCCTTGTTTCTTCCACACAAGACACTAACTCCACGATTACATGATCGCCACATCCCAAGCTGCCCCCAGCCTTTGGGTTCCCAATCAGTCCTTCCTTGTTAGTAAGAACAAGGTCAAGTATAACATCCCTCCTTGTCAGCTCTTTAACCACCTGCATCAGAAAGTTAGTCTCAGCACATTTCATGAATCTCCTGAACATGGTGTGCCTGATCATGTTGCTTATCCAATAAATATCAGGATGATTAACATCCCGCATAAGAACCAGTGCCCACAACTGCAAGGCTACTTTCAGCTGTTTGTAGAAGGCCTCATCAACTTCCTCCAATCTGTAAATTTCTGAATGATTCCCACATCTGAGATAGAGATTATAAACCATGGTTAGTGGTCATTATCCAGACTCTTTAATATCAGTACACAGATATTATATAACTGTGTTTGCAGATCTGTAATATACCTTGATACTTTTGGAATCTTGGTGGAGAATTACAGCTGAATGACTTTTAAGACTATAGCTTCACTGAAGAATAGTTGCTTCTCTGGCTGAATTTGAGTTAATCTTCATAGCAGCTCAAATGGTGCCTTGTTTTAGAAATGTGGCCAAAACATTGACAATACTCCAACATTTTAGCTATGACTGATCAGTGTATGATCAGCATCAATTCTGTTTACCACACTGCCCTCTCAGTGATTTGAATGGGGGCAGGGAGAGAGGGGATGCAAGGCAAATGACCTGAAATAACCAATGAAATATTTAACACCATATGATGCTATCTCATGAGGAAGGGTTGCAAGACAGGTTAGGGGTTATCCACCTATTTTGCTCAGGAACTAAGCTTGCTATTTTTTTTTTTTTTTTTTTTTCCTTCAGAAGTCATGAAAGAAGCAACTGATGTAGCTGCCAACCCACTCTACCATATTAAAAAAAAATTGATGTCTGTTCTGTTGATGGGATAAAAGGAAACATCATTTCCACTTTTAAGAAAGGTAGAAATGAAGATCCAATGAGCCTCATCTCTTTGCCTGGGAATATCATGGAACAGATCCTCCTGGAAGCTATGTTAAAGCACATGTAAGACAAGGAGGCAATTTGTGACAGGCAGCATGGCTTCATCAAGAGCATATCATACTTCACCGAGCTGGTAGCCTTCTATGATGGAGTGACAGTATCAGTGGACAAGGAAAGGCAACTGATGTCATCTAATTGGACTTATGCAAAGATTAGAAGAGCTGACTAACCAGTGGATACATAATTGGTTGAATGGTTGCAGACAGAGGGTTGTGGTCAATGGATCTATGACTAGGTGGAGACCAGTGATGTGTGGTGCCCCCCAGGGATCTAGCTTGCAAAATCAAAAAGTTAGTCTCAAAGCAGAAATTCAGTTGTCTTGCAATATTTTCTTTTAAATGGGAAACTGGGTTACTAGAAAGAGACCTAAAAGTGAACACAGCTCATCTTAAATGTGAGCTTGTAATGTATGATAGCTTTATATAAAGCTGAAACATCAGAAGAGTATCAAGGTCTGATACAACTAAGACCTAATAGAAGCCAAAATCTTTGAAGTACTTAAGCAAAATCATGTAGTTGTGAAATAGGAGTTATATGTTTAAATATATTTCTGGATCTTGGCCTCATTGTATAAAAAGTAGTCTGGCACAATATCCTTAACAGAGAAGTGTGCATCCTTTTAGTATATTCCTGATATGAAATGTAAATTACAATAGATGAATCATATGATTAAAGTAACCTTTAAACAATATAAAGCCAGGATGTGTTTTTCTTATTATTTAACCAGATTAAACTATACTAATTTAAAATCAAATTAAAATAACATTTTCATTAATTCTCCAGAGTATTTAAATGGAAAAAATTGACATTAGGACAGTTGAAATAAAATAACACATTACAGTGTGTATTTGCATGCAAGATAGCTAAATTACAACATGAAATCAGTAAAGTATGCATATCAAACATAGGAAGTGTCATGAGATGACCAAATACATTCTGGCAAATATTTAGAAATACATTTCTAAATATACAGTGATACATTTCAGAAAGTTAAAGCATCTGAATTTTCATTATTAAGGAAAACTTGTTCCATTTAAAAACTAGAAAATTCTCTTTCAAAGATGTACTTGACATTTAATTCATTAATTACAGGTTTGAGTACATGAAAAGCTCAAATCAAGGGAAGCTGTTTCTAGTGCCTCAAAATGATCAAGTTCTGCATTTTCCCCTTTGTAAATCATATGATGGTAAAATTTATTGATTTTGTCCTTCTTCATTTCACTGGCCAAATTCCCAGTTCCTCACCACATTTTAATTAGCTGTTTGAAATGGCTTTCTGTAGACATAGAAACATAGAATCACAGAATATCCCAAGTTGGAAGGGACCCACAAGGATCACTGAGTCCAGCTCCAGGCTCCACACAGCACTACACAAAAATCAAACCTAGTCTGAGAATGGCGTCTGAACATTCCTTGAACTCCAGCAGCTTGGTGCCGTGCCCACTGCTCTGGGCAGCCTGTTCCATGCCCACCACCCTCTGGTGCAGAGCCTGTCCTTAACCCCCAGCTGCCCCTCCCCTGGCACAGCTCCATGCTGTTCTCTTGGGCCCTGTCGCTGTCACAGAGAGCAGAGTCCAGCACTGAACTTCATTCCCCTCATGAGGAGCTATAGACTGCAGTGAAGTTTTATGCCCTTATAATATTGTGGTATCTAAAACTACACACAGTACTGGAGGTGAGCATACACTAGCTGGAGGAAGAGTTGAAATATTGATTCATGTTCCCATCTACTAAAAAAAAAAAAAAAAAAAAAAAAAAAGAAGATCTTCAATTTGAGGTATGCAGTTATCTGAAAGTCTTATTTATTGAATTTTTTTTTTCTTCCAAGGAGATATGAAATACACTGCAGAGAACGGTGCTATCTCTCAGATGCAACATAGGTTTTAAAGTATGAACTCAACTGATTCAGATCTACTAAAAAAAAAAAATAAAGGCCTTTCTCTTTAGAGCAGGTGATTAATAACTTCTCAATTCATTTGATAAATTATCATGATTATGGTAAGTAATATAATACCCTGCATGATAAGCATAATATTTTACAATAAAGTCTGAAAGCACAGTAAATCAGGGTCAGGCACAATGACTGTAGCTTTTCCAGCTCCTATGCCATTAGAGATTTAATGTATCCCAGATTTAGCTGTTTTTATTGGCTCTCAATGTTCAAGTATGCAACCAGCTCTAAACTCAATTAAAAAAAAAAATTGAGATACTTATATGGAGCCTACTTAAAAATCATTTGACACTGAAAGTATAGGAAAATCTTTCAGAAATCAGCAGCTTCCTCTAGAATGTCCTCCAGAGTTTCATGTTGAACTGAAAAATAACCAGCTTTTGCCATCTGCATTAGGTGAGCCATGTACCCCTTTGTAATTGAAATTTGGTAAACACAGGATAAAATAAGATGGTAGTCAATAATAAGGGTGAGAAAACATCATGCAACTTTTAAAAAGTTGTATGCTCTACAGATAGTTTTGGATCTTATAAAGCAAAGCATATGTAAGTGGCATTAATGGTAGAATTATCTCAACTGTCATTATATATAGATAACATCAGCAGTCCTCTATTGAACTAAAATTATTTTTCATTGACTTCTGATTTTATCCATCCTAACATAATAAAATGCTGCCTATATACATTTACCTTTACTACTTTAATACTTTGGCGAGGAATCTATGATTTCTCCACAGATAATGTCATCTAAACAATTTTATGGCATTATCAATAAAACACATAAATGCATATATTAGTGTGTACATTTATATTTACACTATACTTACATTTACAATTTATCTACATATATTATACATTTATAAAAATATATTTCATGATTCTTTTTCCAGATTTCATAAGTGCTGTTATCCTCTCTACTGTCCAAATAGTGTCTATTTTGAGTATTTGAGCAATACTACAATCAACTGCTAAGTTTAGAAGTGGTAAATGCATGTGAAAGTCTTCCTGTGTGATAGTTTTTTCTGTGTATGAGAGTTAGTTTAACTTTATATTGACGCAAAGAAAAAAATGTTTATTCATTTGCTAATATTTACCTACTGTAATGCTCTAAATGCAATGGAAAGTACTGTGATAACAGTGGGGTAGCAAAGTCTTTGGCTGCAGCAAATGAGAATGAGCCCAAATGCAACAGATGCAGAAATGATGGAAAACAGCTGCTTACCTTTGGAAGGCCTCAGGTAGGCAGGGATCTTCAGCAAGATACCCTTGCCTCCACTTCCAGCCCTCAAATGAGGTCTTGGAAGGAGTGGATCCTGGCTCTACCCCCTCCTGTCACTCCAGTGCATTGCATGCAAATGAGTTCCCCTGGGTTGGCCCTGCCTTCCTACCAGGTGCTCAGTCACTAGTTCAGGCCATGACTTAGCATTTCTAGCGCACCTACTCATTTGTAAATAGGGCCAGTGTTGATTCTTTTCCTTTTTCATTTGGGTTTGAGTCACTTTTTTTTTTCCCCCCCAAGGGATTCCTTCTGGATTTTTCAGCTATGCTCTGGAGAAACTAAGGAATGAACTTCTCTGGCCAGTCATTTTTTTTTCAGTTAGATTTCCAAAAGCTTCTTAAAGTTCTATCAGTTTTAATGAACTCTGACTAAAATAATTTTAGCATCCCAGAAGTTTCTAATTTATTTGTAAACATGCACCAAACTCACCACTTCCCAATATTCCCTTGAATTTACATACAAGTTAAGCAGTTACGCTTATCCATATGCCAAAATGCTTATTTCTCTACAATGCTAATAAAAAAATACCTTTGACATACTTTTTTCTTGTTATTTACTGATGAGTATGTTTAAAACTATATGCCATCCTATCTCAGGGTAAAAGCTGAGATCTGGCAGGTTCTGTAAGCTTCCACAGACCTCAGTGGAAAGTAAGAACTAGTGATTTTGTATGTTCAGCTCCTTAAAATCTTAATTTGAATCAGTCTTGCACAATTTCAAAACAAAGTAATAAAATGCTGGGTGTAGTCATCCTCCACCCAACTCTCTCCCAACCCTCTTCATGACATTTAATGAAAGAAGAAAAAAATTATAGTCCTAAACAATGATAAGAGAGGCACAGGAGAAGATATTTGACTATGAAAACAAAATTCATGGTTTCAGTCAGCTGTCCAAGGCAACAAGGTCAGCTACTGCCTTTGGCTTTTAAAACAAAAGCTCAAGCATACAAATCCAAAGATCAGCGGAAATGATTACCATAAACAATCTGGGCAAATGTCCTGCCATTTGAAAGCCTATGCAAATTAACATATCAGTCATCTGGGTTCCACTTACTGAGAAAATATGTATTTGGTAAAACAGGCATAAACAAGTTTTCTTCTTTGAGTATCTAATAAAAAAGGAAATTTGGGTTGTTTTTTTTTTTTTGTGGAAAAAAAAAAAAAAAGAAATTCATGTCTGCTTTCCATTTCAGAAGTAAAAGAAAAGGAGGCAGAACTCTTTCAGTAATACTTGTATATTTTAAAGAGAGTAGAACCAAGTCACCCAGAATCACAATAATTTTTTCCTACAAGATTGATGGGCAACACAGGCAAGTCTTCCAGTCTGTGTGACATAGCCCAACTGTTATGTGATGTTGCTTCTCCTCTGCACAGAGCTGTAGCAGCAGTAGCCTCTGATCCCCCGCCACATCACAGCTTTAAGTGGCTGCTTTCCACACCAATGGCACTGACACTTTGCTGGCTGCACATCTATCCTGAGCCTTTGCACTTACAGTACTTGGCATCAGTCCCTATGTCTCCTTTGCTGGATATTTTACAGCAGTGCTTTTCCTGATCATATTAGAGCTCTCCAGTAGATCCCTACTTAGCAGTATTTTTTACTTTCAAGGTACTTATTTTCTTGTACATTTGCTGCCTCCTGCCTATCATTGGAGATACTACAGACAAGGCAGCACTTTAAGCAAGATCCCATTGCAGTTATAAGCAGAATGAACAAGGTTAACAGCCCTAGTGAAAAAAGAAAGCAAGTGGTTAATAAAGAATGATCTTTAAACCCACTTTTAGTCTGCTGAAACAAGGATAAAACTGTAATGGGTAATTCCAATAAATGTGCAGGTTTTCTTCCTAGCATGCTACCTGGAGCTTTTCTGTATGTTCCTATGAGTTACTAAAACACAGCACAGTTTGGTAGCGTAAGTTCAACAGAAGAAAAACAGTCCGTACTCACACTTCTTAGGGGCTTTATGAAGCCAACAGAAATGAAATTGCTCAGAAAGCTTTCACACCAGAGAAAGTTTCGTTTAGTTTTCAGATCCTGGGAATTAATGACAATTAGGTCTTTTCTGTCTTTAAACCTATTTTCATGTAAATACTGTATTCTCATTTTAAATCACGTAAACATTTATTTTTAAGCCCATTGGCACAGGCTTAATGAGTTCTTGGCTGTCTATATTTGGTGATGGAAGAGGGTGCCTCCTGTAGTCCTCTGTACTGTGCCTGCTTCCCCATTTGAGAAAAGCTCTCCCAAGTTGAAGTCACACTTAACCAGTGACTAAACATCACATTTTTATCCTATTTTCTAGATAGTACTTAAAAGCATTCACCTTTTCTTTCCAATATAAAAACAGATCAGACATTAATATCCTATCCAATATGCTGTCAAAAGGAAGAGCAGTAAGTGCACAAATACCCCATAAGCGTTAGCCTGGCAGCTAGCTCTAGCCTGGCTAGAAGTCTAGTTCTGGCCTAGAAGTCCCTACTGTCCCAAGGGCAAACTACATACACTGCTTAAATGATTCAAGATCTAGCATTAAGGCATATGGAAACTGAACAGCCTGAATTAAATGTTCTTTCTTCATAAAAGCTACAGATTCCAGTTACGTTCAAAAGAACTCATTAAAAGAGTATCCAAAAGGCAGCAGGAGTCTTTCCAAAGTGTTTCAGGGGAGTCTTGACTTTGGGTGTGCAGTAGGATTTAAAGCCTTCTTCCTTGTGCATGTTGTGTGCTCACTCATTCTGCTCTCATTTGTGCAATGAGAAGTGCCTTTGTTGGTTCTACTTCTCTGACTCACAGATACAAGTATATATACTCTCTGTTCCCAATATTTTTTCAACACAGAACTCCCTCAACAGATACAATGTCCATCTCAACTACTTACAGTTCAGATGAACAATCTCTTTGACAATACACAGAATCATTTAATACTGAGGAAACCAATGCATGTGATATAAAAATTGTTTTTCTTTGAACAGGGTGCCCTCTCACAGAAATTGTAAGCAGATGCAAATGCAATTTTAAACTGTCAAAGAAAGAAACAACATAACAGAGATTCTACTTCAGCTTTTTTGGTTGCTGTAGTACTATAAATGCAATGGAAAGTAAAGTGACAACAGCAGGGTGACAAAGTCTTCAGCTGCAGCAAATAAGAACAAGCCCAAATGCAACAGTTGCAGGCACATAAGTAAAGGAAAAGCACTACTTACCCTTGGGGAGCTGCAGGAAAATAAGGATCTCCCCACTGCCACACTTATATGAGGTTTGGGAAGGGGTGGATTTTGACTCCACCCCTTCCAGTCACTCAGATGCATTGCTTGCACTTGAGTGCCCCTGGCTTGACCCTGCCTTCCCAGCAGGTGCTCAATCACTTGTTCAGGCCCTGAGTCAGCACTTCCGCTACAGTTGCGTTTCTGCTATACATATTGATTAAACATAGATACTTTCAGCTATATTCAAGCATTCACCAGGATAAGAGCTATTGCTTTTTACTTTTGAGTTTATATAGTTGTATGGGAACTGCTGAGTCACGGCCTGAACCTCTGATTATTTTTTCGGGACCAATAAATCGTTAATTCTACATAGGGCCTCCGGTCCCGTCTGGAGGCCCTACGGGGACTAACACCCCTTGTCAATGCATGAATTGTGCTAGGGCCAGTTCTTTTGCTTCTGATGGCTCAGGCATTGTGGCCCGAGACACCTGAGGTGGCTTCTTTTTCCTGTTTGGAACAATAAAATCTTCTAGGTTCCATGTTGTTGTTGGAACCCTTTCTATAGCTCTTACCCTGGATTTCTTAGGGTAGCTCTGGAATTTTTGATTGTCCTTTAGTTGTCTCCAGAGCTGGAGAAGGACGTGATTGGGCTGGCGGTCGATCTTAGCAAATTGGACCCCAGCCCGAATTAAATCATTAAACATTTGTTTTCGGGATACCCTTATGGGTCCCGATCGAGGAGCTCGAGTAGCCGGCATTCTGGTTTTATTTACCGGCAGGACCTCTGCTTCCTCCAAAAACTGAATATTGCGCCTAGTCCGCAGGCGTTCTGTTTCTCCCAAATCGGCAACTAACTGGGCAACCTGCTGGACTACGGCTTCTGATGCTACAAGGGGATTTAATATTGAAACTAAGGTACCGTACAGATGGGAGGGAGCTTGTTGTAGAATTAAATCTCTCATCCCTGCTGAAAATTTAACCATATCAGGGCCATCAAATGTATCTTCATAGATGGCCTCTCTTACACCCAGTTCACGGATATAGTTCTGAAGGTCCTCCATGGAGGACCACATACCTGTATGTAACGGTATGTCTGATTTATTCGGCCATACCATACGGCAGGCCGCCATTAACCATTCTAATATGGAATGGTTTTCATCACGATATTGATTGCCCACGTATAACCTTTGCCTAAGAGCAGGATGGACAGTCATGGTGGCCAACTTAGATATTTCTGGGCCATTCACCACGACACTTTCTGCCCCAGAATCCCACAGTCTCAATAACCAAGCCGGCACACTTTCTCTGGGCTTCTGCCGAAATCGTTGTACTAAGTCCATTAATTCTGTCGCCGTGTATGGCCGAGCTGTCACATGTAAATGAGTCTGGGCAGGGGGCCATTGATCAGGTGGCACCCCTGCCGGTCTGTCCTGTACTTTTTTTGTTTTTTGGGTTATCACAGGACGGACCTCCAATGGATCAGTTTGAATTGGACATTCAAGGTCTGATTTGGATTTCTTGTTGTCCTGATCAACGAAGTCTGTTAATTCAGGAGCCTGGTCATCATTTATTGAAATATTACGAATTTGGCTTACAGGAAGATGTAGAATTGGCTTCTTCCCCGTTAAAACGCCAAGTTCGTGCTCCAACTTTTCAATGCGATCTTTCAAAAGCTGATTTTCGGTTTCTAAGGTATTATTTCTTGAGTCCGCATGATTTAAAGCGGTTAATAGTGGCCATGCCACCATGGAGGCAGCCAATTGTCTTTCTTTGGTAATGAGAATGTCCTTGCCAAGTCCTTGAAAATAGTCTGCCATGCGATATGGGGAGAGATTGCCCATAACACGTAAGGGACCCCATTTTTCAATGATGGCAGCTAACTCGTAATAGGGTGATCCCTCAAATCCTGGGATCTGCCCTGGAATCATTTTCTCTAGGGGAGTATTTTTCTCCCCCTTGACCCATTTATAGAAGTTCCACAGGAAAGACATGTTAATTTCAGTATAATCAGCCTGCCTGGCTCGCCAAGTGTATAACCAAGATGTTATAATTGCAATATAATCAAAAGAGTAAGGCAAAGCTGTATAACCAAGATGTTATAATTGCAATATAATCAAAAGAGTGAGGCAAAGCAAACAAGGATCACAAAAGAGAATAAGTAGAAGAGCTTACCCTTGGGTTGAGCTCACTAGAAGATATCAAAGAGGAGGATCTCCAGAAGAGATCCTTCCCCTCTGGTAGCCAGCTCTTAAATAGGTCTAGGAGGAGTGGAGCCTGGCTCCACCCCTTCCGGCAGCACAGGTGAATTGCCTTCACCTGTGCTCCTCTGGCTGACTCATGGCTCGCCTCAGGTGATCAATCAGAGGTTCAGGCCGTGACTCAGCAGTTCCCATACATATAGTTATATCAAGTCCTTCCAAAATCATGGTTAGAGGATAAGGTGAATAAAGTTCTGCCAATAAACAGGCAATTATCTTTCCACCCACTGATCTTCCAACACAGGAAGTCTCTATGTTCCCCAGAAGAAATCATAAGTAGTACATGAGAAATTCCTAATCTGCTTTACTATTGGTTTTAGTGCCTACATAGGCTTAAAAGAACTTGGGACAAACTAAGACTTTAAAATACTTTGTGATCCACACATTCCGCTAAAGGGTTAACTGAGATTCAAGCTTCTTGAAAAGGTGAACAATTCTGTAAATTTCACAGTCTTCATTTTTGTTTTTGAAGACAATTTTTATATATTTATTTAACCCATTGTTTTTATAGTAATTACTGCCTTCTCTAGAGCTAAAGTGCTTTGTAAGTAACTTACTCTCTGGAAATTTGCTTTGTAAACAGAAAACTTCATGTTTAGAAAACTCTTCTTTCTGTTGTAAGGGTAAGACTGGTGATGGCTGAGATAAGAATTTCTGCTGATTGTGTGGCCCTTATAGTCTTGGATGTAGTAGTAGAGACTATTTGAAAATCTTTTAATTAGGAGATCATCCTCTGTGAAGAGTCATAAGTTCAAGATGTCAATTCACCACAGATCAGGCTAAGTCCAAATTGTTCCACTTAGTTGCCAAGTGAAAGACAAGGACACTGCAAGATGTGCCTCATTAACTAGATGTTTCACCATGCAACATCTTTCATCTGTTGCTTTTTTTTTTTTTTTTTTTTTTTCCTCATTTGCACTATACAGTGCCAAATGTTCCAGAAAAAAACATACATCTCTGCTAAGATCTTTGCAACCATGTGAAATATGTCTCCTTTCTTCGTTTTCCTCAAATTATTTGTTCCTATGCTGGAATTATTTTTATATTTCTATAGACTTGTGAATTAGTCTATACAGAACTCAATGAAGAACCTCATATGGTTGAGAGAAATAATAGACATAGGTAGGAAAGATGTATTCTAATTAAGTATATCAATTTACATATGTATATATATGGCTTTTAATTGTTTTATTTTATTATACACAAGAGTTGACTCTTTCTAGTCATTGCTGGGTTATCACAAAATGTTTAGGCGTTTAAATGTAAGTATCTTTCCATAGGAAAGATGACTGTTAGAAAAATATTTGCAAGAATAAGGAGGTATATCCTATATTGAATCCTTGTAATTGTAGAGGCCTTTTATTCCTTTCCCTTACTGTCAAGTGAAATAACAGCTAAAATATCCAAACATCAGTTTCTGAAATTAGGCATAAAAATGCTTGGTTTTCAAATATAGTAAATATCTGTAATTGCTATCATTTTTAGAGAAACCAGTGACATAAATATCGGTGTTGCATATTGTTTCCAACATGCCCACTTTCTCAACACAATATAGGATATCAGTTTAAAATAGAATGAAAAGATTTTACTTTTGGCCTGTTGGTGTGTGTATTTTAAGAGAACATTTCAAGTAGACAGTGGCATTTTTATCCTTTTCTCTTTTAATCAAGTCTTTTTGTCACTAAAATACTAGACTACTCTGAATTAGCTGAAGTGTTGAGCAATGCAACACAAAAATGTTATACTACATTTGAGCAGATTCAGCATCTTTTAGCAGTATCTTAGAAAACATGTGGAAATGTTAAAGACTATTTCCCCCAAAAGATTTTAATATTTTGCCTAAGCTTTATTTACGTATTTCTTCAAATGAAGAAAATTCTTTCAAATAAAGGAGAACTTTATTTTTATTAAAAAGTAAAGTAGAACATGTCCGAATGATTATTATTTTTTCCTATTCATTCAGCATTCAGTCTTAAGCGTGCACTGCTTGAGCAACTCATTCTCCCTCCAAGGCCGTTCGGATTGGCAAGGCTACCTTTGCCCTCTGTCCCAACTTTCCATCTGGACTGGGGCTCTTTCTTTTGGCTCTCCATGTGAGGAATTCCCACCCTGAGGGAGATGCACCAGACTCACTCCTTGAGGCAGAATACCTCTTTCAAAGACCAATGAGGCTATTTCCACACTTTCAAATACACTCCCACGCTTGTGGTTTATTTACTTACATATAGCGTCCTTTGTTCATGCACTGTTTCAATTTTATTTATTTGTGTGTGTGTTGTAATAAGATATCTATCAGTGCAGTATTTGACCACTGTCCTGCAAATACCAGTGGGTAAGCTCATAATCAACTTATTCATCTCAAAGCACCAAATATTTATGAAAATTCAACGTATATCTTGCATTAGAACCCAGCGAAAACTTTTGCTTATGAAAAACTATAGCTGTTTTTCTCAATGGATCTATCTTCTTGAATTTTCTTCTTGCATTTTCTTTCATAATCTCACACACATAATTTGGTTTGTAAGGAAAGAGACAGGAACAAACTCAAGTACACACTCATTCAGCAGAGTGAGGCAGAAGTCTATGGAAAAGACTCAAATAAACTTACCAGTATCAATTAATCCCTGCTTCCAGACCTGCCAGTGCTTCTCTCAGATGGCTCTTTCCACCATTTATTTGTCCCCCATACAATCTGAGTTTGGACACCACATAGACACTAGAGCAGAAAGGAATGCTACTCCTATCCATTTCTTCAGTGATCGGCTGCCAAAGTTCTGCATGAATATATATGCCATTAGCTTTTAAGTATTTACACGGCTGTCATTTTTATGTTTTACATCTCCGGCTTTGAATTTTTGTATTTTAAGACAGCCTCATTCATCATCATATTGCTGAGAAAGGGTGTTAACATATTTTCTGCAAAAGTACGGACTGTACACAGTACAATTGTTATCATTTAACCTGACCTAAATACTGTATAGATCTTTCCGCAAGAGAAACATTCCATTCATTTCTGGGTATAAGGGAATTAAAGTTTCAACAAAAAATCTGAACCCATCTGCTGAAGTGATGTTTCTCGTTGTTTTCCTCATCCAACAGTTTCTGGCTCATTTCTTAAATTTCCTTCATTTTTGTAAAATGAAAAATCATTTAGAAAAGAGGCAGAAGAACACATGAAGCTATAAAGTTTACTTATGCTCATATTCTACTATCAGTGTTGTTATAGAATTCAAAACAGATCTTTTTATTCAATAAATAATATCATGCATTCAGCATTATATCCTTGTGCTTGTCTGACATTGGCACAGCAGTTGACATCATAACTTGGAAAGAACTGAAAATACTACAACAACAGCATAAGGTTTGAAATATGATAAAGGGAATCATAGGGCTTTCTGCATTGTATTCAATGACATCTTCCAGTTGCAGAACCAGCAGCTTTGGCTGACAGACCACTAGGTAGTGAGCAGATCTGAGGAAAGTTTTCACAGCGCTTGCTGCTAACACTTTAGTACCCAGGCTTTTAAATCTGTGAAATGTCAATTTTACTAGGATGTGATGGGAGAAATCTGCGCAACCCCCATCCTGTGTTGCACTCTGGACCAAAGGTTAAGTTAGTTATACAGATAGAAACCAGGCCAGTGGAAGGTTTTGGCAGCCCTATGCAAGCAAGAGAGATGCACATGGTTACCCTGCAGTGAGCATGTGCCTTCCAGTACGTCTGACTTTTTGCAATGTTTGGTAAAAAAATTATTACCATCTGCTGAAGAAGAAACTTCCTCAAACATACAGGTCAGCTACAATCCAAAACAGATTTTGTTCAGATGGTTTTGTGTGCTACAGAGTTAGTGGTGCCTAGCGGAAAACCTGCAGCCATAGGAGGCTGCAGATTATCTTTCTTGTGAAGTTCCTAGCATAGCTGTTGTTGCAGCCAGAGGACCTGCTGTACCCACACCAGGAACTGCAGGCCCCCCTGGGAAACCAGAAAACTGGTTTATGATTTCAGAACTGCAACCCTTTATTGACACTATATCTATGCTAACTTTGAGGAATTTGCCCCAAGGGCAAGATAGCCTGGCTCACATACCCTGGAAAGTGAGGGAGCATTGCAAATTGGCACATATGGTACTGTATCCAACAGGCCATGCCTCTTTTTCACCTTAAACTGTTAGAAACTGAAGCAGCACAAAGGGAAGACATTACTGCCTTGGATATTTGGTTACTGGCATGCTTTACGACTTCTTCTCTCCAAAGGACATGGAAAGAATGAATAGACATATTGCATTACATAGTCAGAGGATGAATCAGTACTTTGGCAGTCCTTAGGAAGTTCCTCAACAATACAAATAGATGCTTGAATTGAAACTATAACTTCCAGCATATAATTTATGGGCTAACTGAGATTTTGGTGCTTACCTCATGTCTAACTGCCATTCATTATCCATTATTACCTCTGCAAACTAGGGCTTGAGGCCACAAGGAGGGCAAAGCTGAACTTCACTATATCAAGAGGAAACCACACTAATCAGAGGAGAAGACAGATTGTGAACACCACGCCACCAAGAACTGGGACAGGAGCCAAAAGTGGTTTATCTAGAAGATCAGGTCTTATACTGCCTTGTTATGGAACTAACAGACAGATCGGTTCCCCTATAAACTCTTGCCACTAATGACACATGTTATGGGCATACATACAAACTGGTAATGCAGATCTTCCACATGTACTCCCTTCCTCTGAGCAGTGAACTGCTGTGATAGTCCTATGTCCCATGTGGATCTGATGCACACAATAAGGAAAAGTTCATATTCTCTTATCAAAACATATTAATCTTGTGAAATAATGACATGACACATTCAATAGGAGTGTAAACTGCTGAAATAGTAACTAGTAGCACTGCATCACTAAGCAGGAGATCTTATCACTGCTGCATCACCGAGAACAAACTACAGACTCAAAGACATATATTCTGATTTAAGTCCCTCTGCAATTCAACCAATTAGATATTTGGGCTTATAAATACAAGTGCCCTGACCAGAAGTGCTAAATGACTGAAATGTTTGTAATCTGCTTTAGCCTCAGCTTCTTTTGAAAGATTAGGATTACAAGCACAAAATTGGTATTTTCAGTTGTGAAATATATACATAAAGTGAATTTATTTGGTATTGAAATAATTTTTCTAAGACATGATATGACAGATGTTGAAAATAAGATGCAAGTATTGCACTTATTTTGAACAAGGAAACTTCTCATACTGATTTCTGTTCCATACCTAGAACATTTGCTGCATCTCTTGGACTCAATCTTTACTAAAGTAAAAATATTCCCAAAATGGAAGAAATGCCTTAAAATGTCATTCTACTGGATTTCATTCAGGGTGGTTTCCAGGGCAAAGATGACACTGATTAATTCAGAGAATATGTAAATAAGTGAGAAATAAATTCAGGTAGTGTAGTTCATACACATCAAAGCACATTTTTTCTGCATCTTCTTTCTTTTTAAAGGTTATGTCATCTTTTTCCAAATTCAGTAAACTTCAGATGAATTCTACTCCAATGACAATCAAATCTGGCTGTAAAATCACTATGAGCCAACTCCATGCAAATTTGCAGAAGTTCAAGCCATAACCAAAGCACAAAAATTGAAGCAAATAATAAAGGACAATACAACAACACCAACAACAAAAGTAATCAAAAAGATCAAATTTTCTTAGCACAATTTTGATGAGTTTGAAAGACTATAAATTCCACAAGTTAGAGTCTATTACTGACAGCAGTATTGGACTCCTGGATCAAAATCTCAAACAGCACAGAAAAGACACTAAGTGCTGAGGTCTAGTTTATGTTGTCTTATAGCAGCAGCTAACTATCCATGAGTTTTATCTCAGAAAGTGGTTAAATTTATGCTCTCAATATGCTTTTCTCTTAGATTATGAATTTTGCTACTAAATATTTGTTAGCAATACTGTACAATATGGAATCTTTGAACAGCATTTCAGTAGAACTACTGTGATGCTTTGACAAGTGACATCTCTACTTCAGGCTACTCTCACCTGCTTTATTTGTCTTACTGTTTATATCAATGACATTATAGTTAGTGCTAGAATATTTCCCAGATAGCTTAAAATGATATAATTATAAATGAAAAATTGAAGAAGGAAAATGTCAGCTAATAATTGTGTTGCTACAAAGTCTCACTTCTATTTTTATGTTTTTTAACGTATGAGACTAGGAAAAAATGTTTTGATCTTGGAATTTAGGAGGAAACACATACCAGTAATACTTTCTATAATATTTCTTTTTAATTCCTCATTATTTCAAAGAAGACAAGAGGCATTAATACAAACAGTCTTATCCCATTTGAACTTGCAGCTCGTTTCTAAATCAATATTTGTTAAGCATGAATCCTAATCCTTTTGATTTACAATCACAGATCCTTCATGCATTTTCTGATGCAACTCTAGGGGTTATAAAACATATACACCTATTTGGCAGAGAGCTTTGGGAGTAGAAATTCATTGTTTTCATACTCTTAAAAAAAAAAAAAAAAAAAAAAAAAAAACATTAATTCAAGTTAAAATAGCCTAATACTTTAGAATGAACAGATTTATGATTTTAAAATACGAACATATTTCTACATAAAATATTAATAGCTGTTTCCAGAAGATTGCACATTAATATAAGTAAAATAAGGCTGAATGTAAAAATAACTTGCATGTAGTTTACTTATATTCAGATTTCAAATTAGCTTCAGTGTCAAGATTGCCTTTGAAAAACAGGAAATTTTTGCCCTTGAAATAGTTACATATACAGACTGCATGAAGATTCGGGGGAAAAAACTCTATTAACTCTTGTCTTTCAAATTCAGAAACAATCTGAATGAAAACACCAAATCCATTAGTGGTTACAAACAATGTATTTGCTGCATGTGTTTAATGGGGGGGGAGGGGGACATCAACCAACATGTTCATATGGAGACTGATTTTGTTCACCGGCTGCCTACTCTGCGGTAAGCCTCCCCCAGATAACTTCTTATATAAAAGCTTGGAAAAGAATAGCTGATCTGTCTTACTGAAGAGTTAACTATAATTTTGTCTTACTGAAGAGCTAATTATAATTTTGTGTAGCTAGTCCTGCCTTAAACAAAAGGAACAACAATTGAGACATCTTCATTTCCTCAATAATGTTACAATGTCCAAAGACAAGTACAAATATCATAGAGCTAGAAGTTTTTTTGTTTTTTTTTAAATGCTTATGTCCAGTTATGGATATTTTCTACAATCTGGTAACATTTTAATTGTTTTAAGTATATGAAACTGTCTTTTTATATTTTCCACGCACCAATTACAACTTCTTGAAAAAAAATTTTCTCCAAACAGACTAAATTTTTCTTTCCTGTTGTGGCTCATAGCCGGCCATAACTGAAGAAGACAACCTTAAACACTTTCAGTTAGCATGTCTCTCTCAATTGTTTGTGTGTTTAGCTGTTTTATAATTTTCTCATGAATCCAGGAGTAAAGGTATTTCTCTGCTGGTCACAGAATAGCAAAGGTCTAAGAACTGAAAGATATATGTAAGTCTTGGAGTTCTAAGTAACACTTAAAGACTAAACTTTTTAGTTCTTTTGTTGGTTGAGTGGACCACTGCCCACAGCAGTCTCTTGGCTTCATTCCTTTCACTCCCTTGGCTTTCCTCTGACAACATCTCACAAATCTGTATTTGGTCCAAATTCTTGTATTTCCAAGAACACTACTACCATTTCTTGGAAATGTTCTGATTCATATACTACAACAGAGCACAGTAGTCATTTCAGGAAGGCGGATATTTAATTTGGATGTTTATAAATGCCAAAGTCTTACATACTTACTGAGAGTTTTGCATTCAGATGTGCAGAATTCTCATAAATGTAGCTGTTCGTAGAAACATTTAATTTTTTGTTCAAATCACAAGAAAGCATGCATGAAACAAATTATGTTTAAATTTAAGATGAGCTCCATTCTGATTTTAAATCTGTCACATATCAAAGGAAAAGTGGTTGTTATTGAGACTTAAACATCTGAGACTTAACTGAGACTTAAACATCTGTACAGCTGAACAACTCTCAAAGATGAACGATTTTGGATGCAAGTTGTTAAGTTGGGCTAATTTCATGCAACTAGTTTATATATCTTATATCTCAGAACTTTAATTCTGGGTAGTGAACTATCAGGACAAAAATTTCAAAGTGAATTTGCACGTTTTCTCTTTTTAACTACAAACTGCCTTATGTTAATTCAACTGGAATTCAATATTATTCTTACACATTAACAAATATGGGCCAAGTCATAACAAATATGGGCCAAGTTCATAACAATATCCACATTTCATTAAACACACTTCACATGGGTCTTCTCACAATAAGTAACAGAAATTTACTTTGTTGTTTTAAATTAATTGTTTTGTGCTTCTTGAATCTTACCCGAAATGACTCATGCTCTGCTCTTATGAAATCTGAATATTTCAATCAGCTATCTTATGTTTAAGACTAGTAAGTCATAAAAACAGATACCAGAAAACTAATTTTTACATTTGCATTTTATAGGAGAATTCTGTATACATTTTCTACTGCTTTCGATAAAGAATTGAATACCCAGAGTTTATTTTAATCAGGTGTAAATTCACAGACTTGGTGCAACTATACCAATGTATACATTGTGAAGGTTTGTCTATTTATATCTTCACAAAGACAGAATGTATTTGTATATGTACTCAGTGCATTTCAGATTAGTTATGCATAAACAAATGTATTACATAATATAAATATAAGAATAAGCGTATTACTCAGGCTAAGATATCCAAGTATCCCATGTTATAAAATGGCTAGCAGAAACCAACACCCTGCTGCTGAACCACTATCAGAGAAAATATCTCGCTGTGAGAGAGGATGGTCTTCGTACTTGCCACCAAGACTAGAGACTCTCCTGAACCATAACCAGGATTCAATGAGACCCATACTGGTTATCCAGCAAATAGGGATGCTTTTCTACTGAACCTCCACTGCTTGCTCCAGGAGGTTAGGGTTGCCTACAGTTCTGCATTCCTTTTCCACAAGAGTGATGTTTATAAGATCGTACCCACCTCTCTCTCTTTAACCCAAATGCTGTCCCCATGGAGCTCACCATCTCTGTGTTACAATCAGCATATCATTTCAGCCTCTCCTGCAACGTCTCACATTTCTCACTTTGTAGAATGTAGTGAAATTATCTATTTTTACATCTTCAAAAATCTGCAGGTAAGAAATTTTCTGGTCCAGAGGTATTTTTGGGTTTAATTTACAGTGTACCTCAATTCTGCAAGATGCTTTCATAGGAAGATAATTAACTAGGCTTTTTCTTTCAGCTACTGTCCCATCTGATCCCCCAAAAGAGATATTTTCAGAACGAGTCCGTAAATCTCCAGAATATAAATGGTCACTTTGCCATTTCCATTCTTTGGAATTTAAAATAATAACTGGAAGCGTTTCTCAAGACATTTGAGACAGGTGAAATACACTTGGAAATAGCATATATAAATATTAAAATAATGGAGACAGAATAAAGGCCAACATGTAATACAAACATTGCAAGTTTCCTTGGTGTATCTTCAGCTTGCTCATAAGCCAATCATTCACCTTGGAATTCATCAAATGTGAACTATTTCTTACCCATGTCATAGTATATTATAACATAAATAAATACTGCCAAGATTTCCTATCAAAGGTAATATACCTTTGCATGTGCTCTATTTGCTGTCACTATCAGTTTTTCTTTGATCAGAGCTCCATCATATATTTTTACACAAGAAAGTAACAAGTTGTTTGTTTGTCATGAGAATGTTACCTTTCAATGCACCTATTTTTGCTTTCTGTCCTTAAGAGGAAATAACTTGGCTGCCTAGAGTAAGCCTATGTTATATTTCTCATTTTTTTTAGCATAAAGAAACCTTTTAATTGTTCTTTAAATGGATTTCCAAATTTTCAAGATGAGAAGTGGAATCTAAATAGAAGTGTGAAGAGAAAGTGTACGTTTATGACCTTATAGCATTTGCTATGCAATAAAAAAATATTTGCATTATGACATTGCCTGCTCTTTAGTTTTCTAATCACAGAAAAGAATCATAAACTGCTCTTTTCATTTAAAGTGTCTGAGTTTGATCCCTTTCATAATGGATTCTTACGTTACTGGGCAATAATTCAGCCCTTTTTCACATTCCGGTTTATCTCAGGTTTCTTCAGTTATATCTGTGAAGCTTTTCTATTTCATTTGAGAAAAATTCTCTTGTCAAGTAGAAGTGCTATACTCTAGACACAAGATTGAATGTGTAACTCTAGACTTCGACTGATTGGAAATTATCAACATTTATAGTCCAGAGTTTTAATCCTTTGAGTAGCAACCTTTTGTACCTTTAGTTAACAACCAGCTTTTATGAGCATAGGATTTCTCTTTCCTTATTGATGGGAATTTCTGTCACTGGGAATTTCTGTTCAATTTTATGACTTCTGTCTAGTGTGACAGAAAAAAAGAGAAGCAGAACATGCATATTTCTATTAAAAATCAAAACATAATCAGATAACATTCAAAATCAGTGCAAGGTTAGGGAAGACTGAAAAAATGAAGAAAAAAATCATTTAATTTGTTTGAAAGCAGAACAGATACATTTTGTTAGATGTTGGTAGTCTTACTGAAAATAGATAACGTCTTAGTGGTCGTTAAAATTACAAGATGCTGCTTTCTAGTTTAGGTTAAAAAAAATGTGTATTCTATGCACCCAGTGTACCCTCTTTGAGGGAAGAGTTTAAAATAAAACTTCTGGTTGTTGAGATTGAGAGCAAAATAGTGAGATGTACTTTAACACTAAAAGAATGCCAGACACAGAACAGATGAGCTTAATATGCACATGGCAACTAGTTGTGTCTGTACATATTTCTGTTCCACCATCAGTCTGACCACTCCTTTCTACTAATTTGGGGTTTTACTAGCCAGATTTACCTATATGAAAAAAAAAAAACATCAAAAACAAGTGGAATTCTACACAGGTAGTCCTATATATGTAATGAAAAACAACATTTTGTTTTAGAAAAAAGATCCTGATGTGTGGATGTTCTTACTGGCCTGATCAATTAGCAGGCCCACAGCTCCACTAATACTAACCCCTGGGGGAGTTACAGAGAAAAGAATAGAATCATTGAAATTTGTGGGCCTGCAGAGAAGGAAATAAATCTTTAGGAAAATCTCTGTCCTGCCAGAACACAAGTGACAAGAGGAAGATTTGTTTTCAGACCTCATTTTTGACCAATCTTACACAACAGTTTTGAGTTTTGCCTCTGTGATGAACTGCCATCATCTAGTATACTATTTTTGAGAGTTACAGAAATATACTTCTAAAGACTTTAAGAATTTGAACAGGCTGTGAAGAGTCCAGAGAACAAACTTTACAAATGACAAATGATCAGCAAACTAGAAATGAAAATGATGTTCAAATTAGATTGCATGAACCAAGGTTGCTTTATGTAATGAAATTTAAAAAAAAAAAAATTATAAAGAAAAATCTCCAATAATGATGCAGAGAAAGTTAATGATTCATGTCCCCTCAGTGGACATGAAAGAAAAGAAGCAGTATTACATTATGAGAAGCTTTCTAAGTATGAAAACATAAGGCACCAGAATTTTCCACTCTATTAATCATGTTTTATCCTCCTAAGGATGGCAACTATAGTTGAATTAGTGAGAAGGTTGTTAATTTCTCAAGAAATTAGAAATATTAATTGGATTTGACAAACTTTTTTTTTGCATGCGTATGGTCACTGCTCAGCCCCTTTCCTGCAACACTATGTTGAAATACCTATTTTCTGAACTGTGTGTGCTCTTATACAGGTTGGAATGACAAAGTGAATCCCTTTTCTCTTTCCTAGAGACCTGCTAATTTTTATCCAGGTTGGGAGCACTTTTATTTAAAAGATTTTGAAGTTTGGATCTAACCTAGAGGTCCAGAGGGAGATTTTTCTTGTCTTGATTTTGATTAAAAGACATTTTCCACTGACCTCTAATAAATCCTTTTTTTTTTTTGGCTAGTGATAGCATTGTTATAACCTCATACTGCAGTCATCTGTCATCAATTTTGCTTAATATACTTTCATTTCATATTAGGTGATTTGAAATGAGACTTGGGAAAGTCATGGGAGATTAAAGTAGTAATAGTAATGCTATTTGTTACATGCATGGACTTATTCTTTTATAGTGCTTATATCCTTTTAAAATGGTGCTGCTGGCTGGGTGATGTAGAGCCTTCTATGGGGAAACAGGTTAGCCCTTCCCTGGGAGCCAACAATCATGTCCAGGGAGCCTCTCCAGAAGGCAGGGAGAGCTGGTGGTGGAAGAACTCAGCAAACTGAAATCCTCAACACAAGCAGATCCTGGGCAGCAAGCTGACACACAGTCAGGCTTCAGAAGAGCTGCAAGAGATGTCTGAGGGAACCACAGAGACTGGTAAGAGTTCACTGCAATTCAGGAAGATGGTAATGGTTTTGGATGGAGAATGAAATTGAAAGTGGGGAGCACGAGACCAAGGAGAAAGATTTTTTACATTTTGCTCTGATTTGTGTCCCTTCTGATTCTAACTTCCCTATTTTCAAAAGTTCAGTGTTTGCGATTTGATGATACTATCATTATCATTAAATATCATTAAGGAAGTTTAAAACTGAAGCTTCCACCAGGTCCGCAGGGCAAGGAGAAGGTAGAAGGTAATAGAAGATCAATGAGTAAGCCCTGGTTTTTGAAACAGCCATTCCTCTCCATGGGCAAGAAAGACCAACTGACAATATGATGATCATACGTCCAGTTTTACCCAGGGTTTCTCCTTAAATAAGGTAGCTGCCTCTTCACCAGAGGTTTCCAGGTATAACGTCAATGCAACACTTAAGAACAACTCACTGGGACTAAAGACTGGAGCACTGGGTCCAGACAAGTGCATTTATAAATAACATTCCTTCAAATTGCACTGTCTGTTCATTCTTCTAAAGAACACTTAAGACTTTGTACTTTTAAACAAATGGATTGTCCAGGGCAATTCTGCAAAAGTAATTCAGTCTCAGCTGAAAATGTGTACCACAGACATGGCACAACTGATCCAACCTGGAAGACTGATCTATAAATTTTCCTCCCTGACAATGTACTCTCATAGTCTCTCACTCTCTACCTCTCTTCCCTGCCTCCCCTCCCCCTTTTTTTTCATTGCCTGCTTCATTAGGCTGGAATCTTATCGTTCTGGGCTTTTTTTGTTGTTGTTCCATAAACTCTGCTGTGTTCAAACCACCAGTGCAAATTTGTCAGGCTCTAGTTCCTCAGGGAGTTCGGGTTAGGATGGGTTTTGTTGCATCTCTTCACTGTTCTGACTTGTGTTCTTCCCATACACCCTTGCTTTTAATTGAGGAAGTTCTTTTTCAAAAGCTTACCTCCCTTTAATTTCTGTGAAGAATTCTGTCTGAAGAATTTTCAAGACATTTAACAAGGACGTTAAATTATTTCATGTCTTCCTGACACCATAACACCCACTCCAGAAAAATAAATAAAATTGCTTTTAAAAGTGTAGCAATCTACCAAAAAGATGAGGTGATTATGTTCAGAATATAACTATATTACATTATACAAGTGCTTTTTGCACAGTTTTGTTCATGGGAATTAAATATTAACATTGCTGTTTGATTTTGGGACAGAACAAGACAAAGCATCTGTTTTTCTGTGTTCTGTATCAAACTATAGAAAACGTACTGTTAAATCTGAAGTCATTTTTTCCTATTCTCAAAACTCATCTCTTACTTTCTTCTCAAAATATTTAAATTTAATTTTGTCTCTCCACAGTGTACTTGCTCTCAGAGTCAAATAACTCTATCTCAGGGATATTATATCACAGGAAGCTGGCTATTATTAAAAAGTATTTATTTTCCATTTCTATTTGTAAATGTCTTTTAAAATTATAGTTTGAATGAATAACCTTGTTATTATGTTTTTTTACAAGAGAGTCATGCTAAATATGTTTTGGTGTCAATTTCAATAACTCAGTTTTCCTGACTTTTCATTGCTGTTTAATTTTTAAGAATTAAAACAGACCCAGCAGTAATATCCACTGTTTGTTTGAAATAGGATTGGCATAGATATTTTTTTTCTTCTGTGATTGTATTGTTTTGCCAATTTGTCCATTTGTCGGCAGTCTGCAAATCAGTAGTGTACTAAGTCTACTATCAGATCATCTGGGCAAACACAGCCTTCTTCATGTGTGATAAATGAAATGTGATGACATACCTGACAGTCCAAATTTAGCATTCAATTTCTACAAAAGTCTTATTTTTTTTGTTAGATCTGCTAGAAGCAAACACATGACACTGAAGTCCTCAGTGAGAGTAGAATCCAGTCATAAAAGGCAAGAAGAACGTGAAAGTGATAAAAGAAAGAAGGGTCCTTAGTGCTGTTTGGCCTTCTTCCTTTTGTGACAGAGAAATATGTTTATGTTTCCTCTCAATTTTAATATGTGTAACTAAATAATGAAGATTATTTCACACTTCTGAGTGATTTTACTTGGAACATAACAGCTGAACATAATTTAACCTATCACAGTTTTTTTCTTCTACACTTGTTATTATGTTGAGTAAAAAAAAACTTGACACGTCCACATTCAGAAGAAATTTCAGTAAGAAAGTTAAGAATTGCAATGGTTAATAATTAAACACATCATAAATCTGTATCTTCTACTCCTGAGCAGTAATAGATTCAAGCCCTAACGTTCAATTTACCTTTATAACGATGCGTTATAACAAATCTCTTAGAGACCCTCCCAAGACACAGACCACATTGTGCCTATAGAAACATAAATGTGGACTCAACAGATTCTGACTTAACAAAAGATGTGAAGAAAACTTGGAACAGCAGTCAAATAAAGCAACAGAGAAGCCTTATTTTGCAAGTGTTTTTACTATTATTCAGATAAGAGGCTATACAATCCCTGTGGAGGATAACTTCTGTTCTACCAGTGTCTTCTAGCAGGCTTGCAGGAGGGTTAGGAACTCCTTCTCATCACCAACAGAGAAGGCTTCTGCTGCTGCTGTATCCCTGTGATTGGCAGTGATTGTGAAGTGGTAACTCTTATTCCATCCAAATATCAGTCCTTAGCTGTGTATTTTAGCATGTTCACAGAGGTGCTGAAAAATTTGTATTTGTGTGTCACATTCTTTCCTAAGGTAGTCTAAGTCTGATTGATTGTCTGTATGTTACAGATGAACAACTCACTGTGCACCTACTGCATGAGAAGGCAAAAAAAGGCTTAATAAAAGCATTTCCTAACAGTTTTGCTGTTATTCTGATTGTCATGAGTATTATGGCAAGTGTCTAAAATCAATGCCTGTATGTCCATAGAGATTTTAAACAGGATTTAGGTAGCTGTTTTTCAAGGAGATGTATTCTTGTGAAAGGAATATTTCTTGTAAAGTCAATACAGATGCAGTAATAAGTTAAACTCAGCTCTTAACTAATATCTGCTAATAATGAAATAAGATTTTTCTGAAGTCAGGGACTGAATTAAGTTATATTTAGATAGATCCCTAGTATAAATGAGCAACAAGAGCTGGGCACACTCATGCATTTAAAACTGTCCTCATACATCTTCTTTGCTCCCTTTAAAAATCTTGTCATTTATCGCCAAAGGTCTCTTCTCTGAAGAGGGCTTTCATACTAACCTGGTAAAATCAGACTGTTAATTTACTGTGTCTGTGACTTACTCTTGCTCAGCAGCATCATGTCTTTTCACCGGTTTTGCCCTCCTTCTGTACTTCCCACATTACCTTTTTAATGAGTTTGAACAGAATTAGCTTTACTTTTTCCTGATCCTCAGTTACTGGACAAGATAATAATCACCATCGGGGATACCTGTGCTTCCTAAAACAAATAACACAAAACATAAAAATTAATACAGTTGCTGACAATTATTTTTTACTCTTTATTCAGCTGTATTTGTCAAAGCCAGATGGTCCCAAGAGATTCCAAATTTGTTCAGGTGATATCTCTAAACCTTGCAGAAACTGGTGCTGATGTATGTGCCAGCAGATGCAGCCTGAGTTTGCTTGGATAACACTGCCCCATGCTGGTTTGTAAGGAAAAGTCCCAGCTGGCTGTTTCTTGAAATAAATAAATATTAAAAATAAAATAAAGGCAGGTGCACTCTGATTTTAGCGTGTAAGTTTGTTTTACTCTGTGACAGAGCACAAGCCAAAGCCTCAAATTGCACCAGGGGAGGCTTAGGTTGGATATGACTAAAAAAAATTCAGAGTATGATCAAGCAAGCACTCAAGGACTAGAGCAGTTGCTCAGAGCAATGGTGGAGTCACCATCCCTGGAGCTATTTAAGAGATGTGTGGATATGACACATAGGGCAGTGTTAGGTGGATGGTTGGATCTGGTGATCTTGAAGGTCTTTAACTTAGGTGATTCTGCTTCTATGATTCATAATGAAATACATGTGGTTCTGTATAGATGTTTCTAATAGTAACTGTAACTTACAGAGTAAGTTTGGTGAAATTAACAGTATGTATAGATAGGAAGAAGACATTCAACCAATAAACTATCTTCCAAATGGTATGTGAATACTGTTGAAATTATGCCTGAGGGGGGAAAAGAAACTAAAAGCAAAACATAGCTATCACAGAACATTCATCATTTTTTCCCACCATGCTACTGAAAGCAATGAAGTACAAGATTGCAAAGATCAGGGAGAAAGTTGAAGGAAAGCAGGTCTATATAACAAAAACTTACATGCTATTTCAGATTTAGCACTCCTAATTTTAGATAGCCTTTACTGAAAAAATTTTTATTCCCTAGTTATCTCAAGCTCTGGGATTTTCAGTATATGTCTCATGATTCAAATACTAATTCAACATGGTTCCTACTTAAAGGAGAAATCTCACATGCTCAAATATCAAGATGGAATGGTCACGGCAGGATCCTAGATGACCAACTGCTTCTGAAGCTTTAACTTCTACATGGCTTGAGTTCAGTAAGATTAAACACACTTGAGATACATCTTTAAAGTAATGTTGTTAAAGTAGATCAATATTGTTATGAAAACCACTTGAATTTTCTGCCAACTGTGTAGCAGTTTTGTTTGTTTTGAGGAGATAGGAGGGGCATTTTTTCTTTCCTAGCTTTAAGGACATTATATTGCAAAGTATTTTAAAGATATAGGCAGGAAATAGAATTTCATTTTATATCTTCTCTCAGCATCCATGTCTTCTTGGTCTTTCAATACATAAGACGCTATATGAAAACAGTATGGAACTGTAAAACAGGCTCTTCATACTTCTTTTGTGGTCCTGTCAGAAAAGGGTCAGGGTATGAATATATCTTGTTGCAATATTTGTTTGGAAAGAAGGTTCCCCTTAAACACTTCTGCCAGTGGCTTTCATTCCTAATGAAATGCAGATGTCCACACATCCCATCAGGAGTGAATAATTTTGCTTACCACAGTACATATTGCCTTTCATTTTCTAGGGAAAAACAACAATTTTTCTTCTCTTTTTTATTACAAATGTGCCCGAGTCCCGATAAGATATGCCATTTTTACCATATTAAAAATTATTACACAGACAATGATCATAAATTATTACATAATTTTCTTGTGGATCATGTTTTGCCTTAATGCATCCTCAAACAGTAGAAGCTATAAACATGTTTTTGGCTTTTTTTTTTTTTTTCCAATGACATTTTAAGGACGATTTCATACATTAAGATTTCTCTTCTTTCATTTGCACATAATTCTGCAAAAATCTGTAAGTTCAACAAACATTTTAATAAAATCTAATAAATAAGAGAAAAAAGAAGTGATAGATATCCACATTTTTCTGGTCTAAACATTATTTTTTCCTATGGCATATTTCTACACTCCTAGATTAAAAAAAAAAAAAAAAAGATAGTATTTTGCAATTATAAATAGTATCTTGAAATTATAAGGATGAAACTTTACAATGTCATGATTAAAAAGTAACTTTTCAATTTCATTGCAAACCTTTATATCTATTTTCCTCTTCTATGCTATCGTCTCTAAATATGATCTCATCTTTCTCAGTATGACAATGATAACTGCTTTCTGAGACATTTTTTTCTACAAAATCTGTACTTACCTTTTAGCCACTCCAACTGCACCATATTTTCAATCAGAGGGTGGTGAAGCACTGGAATAGGTTGCCCAAAGAAGTTGTGGATGCAGCATGATTCCACCACCTCCCTGGGCAGCCCATTCTAGTGTCTGACCACTCTTTTGGAGATGAATTTTTTCAACCTGAACCTCCCCTGGTGCAACCTGAGGCTATTTTGTCTTGTCCTGTCACTAGTTCCCAGGAGAAGAGGCTAGTCCCAACCTCACCATAACCTTCTTTCAAGTAGCTGTAGAGAGCTATAAGCTGTAAAGAGCTATAACCCCATTGGAGCCTCCTCTACTGCAGACTGAACAATCCCAGTTCCCTCAGCTGCACCCCATAGTACTTGTGCTCCAGTCCCCTTGACAGTTTTGTTGCCCTTCCGAGGACACACTCCAAGACCTCAGTGAGGAGGCTGAGGGGAGGCCTATAGCTCATCACAAGGAGTGCAGAGTTCTGCTCTTTGTGACAGTGACAGAGCCCAAGGGAATGATATGGAGCTGTGTCAGGGGAGGGTCAGGTGGGTTTTCTTCACCAGGGGTTGTCAGGCACTGGAACAGGCTCCCTAGGTTTAATTTTTAAGAAGATCTGTATGGAGGCATAAGTTGGACTTGGTGATCTTTGTGGGTGCCTTCCAACTCTGGATATTCTACCACTCTACCATTCTACCACATACTCTATGATTATATCATGATAAAATAAAGTTGGACAAGAACCATGGACTGTCAACAAAAGGTTCAAATCAGGCTTGGGTTCATGATCTTATCAGGTTGAGCAAGACAGCGTCCCGTTAGGACCTCAATGCATTCATAAATGGAAAATATAGAACTTTTTTGGGTAGATGGTCCAGGCAAAGCAAATTCTCATGCATTATGTATTCCAGATTCCTATCCATCTTTATCAGTTTCTTTCTCACTGTGAAACTCAGAAATTAATGATGTACTTTCATAAATGTTAAATACAAGAAAAAAAAAACACATTTCCCAAACACAAAACACAATGTGTTTTCCCACTTTCAACTACAATCTCTGTCGTTGCCTCTTATCTCAGATTATAGATTCAGCCTGTTTGACAAGTTTGTTTATGTCTTGCACAGGTCCCATATGTATGCCTTTTTTTCTTTTTTTCTTTTTAATATTCAATCTGGAGCAATTTCAATTCCATTCAGTTTAGGTTTTCAAGGCTAACAGCAACAAAATACCAAGTGGTCTAATAAAGGAAGTACTTGGCAGCACTAACTTCGTGATTTGTAGAAGAAACAGACTTGTAAACACAGATATAAAAAATAACATTTCCATTGAACTTTAGAGATATAGGTCTGTCTCTGTGTGGAAAACAAGCAATATATGTAATAATTGTGTTTCAAACAACAAATGTTACATATAAGAAAAAAAATTCATTCTCGTGAAAATTCAATCCTCCTTCCAACTAAAGAATATTTTTTTATAGAGGAAAACAGCTATTCAAGGAGGAATGTATCACTCTTCTATGGATTTTTGAAGTTATTTCTTATCTTGCTCTTGGAAAAAGATAAGTCTGAATGATAGAAATGTAGCAAATAATGGGAAATTGGAGTATGTTCCCATAAAAAAATGAAGTTCAATATGTCTGACACTGGATCTTCATTGTAATATGTGGAAAACATTTTATTTTCCTGTAGGATCTGGAGCTGAGAAAAAAAACCACAATATGGTCTTATTTGTAATTATAGAACTAAACACTTCCTATGGTCACTGTTTCCTGTGGAAAAAGATCTTTCACTTACTTCAGAAAAGTTCAGTTTTATGTTATGTTCTGTGATGAATAAATATCCAAAATACTATGTTTTACTTGGAAATAACAGTATAGGTCAGTATGCACAGCTGGGATTTTCTTCCATGAATCTGCTTTCTTGAAAGTAAACACATTTTTCTGTAGGAAATGTAAGCAAAAGGACTAAAAACCCCGTGGGTTCTTTCACAGAATTTGGCTGGCCAGGGAAGATGAGGGACAGTCTTTCTGCAACATGGAACTGTTTGGGAAGTTAAGAAACAAACCATTCAGAGACTGTTTTCCAGGTGGAAAGCTATTTGATCTGAACCATGACCACATACCAGAGAAATTTTTGTTTACAGTCAGCTTCCCAGTGTGAAGCTGTATTAAGCTACTGGGACTGGTTATGGAAAACAGTCATATAACAGTCATATACAAAAAAAAAAAAAAAAAAAAAAGAGACTGACACTGCACCCAGCCTCTTTCTTTTTCCACACTGCTCAAACTCAGCAATTTGTGTTAAGATCTGTAGAACCATGCTTTTCCATGTGCAAGACATTATGATTATTGATGAATAATTTTTTCCTTTTTTTCACTAAACAACTTAAACTTTAGGTGGCCCCAATTAATCTTGGTAAAGTGAAAAATAATTCTCTTTGAAGTAACCACATTTGACAACCCTGGGTCTTAGCAGCAAGCTGGTACTTTCAAGAAGAATAAGGCAGCAACTTAATGTAAAAAACATAAGAGCATCTAATTGATGGCAAAAATATCTAATCTCTACCTGACAAGCATATGAAAGGTCTGCAACACTTAGATTTCAGCCCCCACCACATTATGATTGAAATCAAACAGGGAGAAAAGCCCTTTTCTCAAGGCTGTTACACTTTTTCAAAGTTTGGATTTCAAAATATCATGAATTCCCAAGTTTTATGTTTAAAATGTTTGTGTGTTTTAGCAGTGATAAGCAGGAAATCCTAGTGAGATTACTACACTCTTTACAAAACAACCAAGGGCTGTTCTTTAATATGATTAGCATCTAACAAGGATTTGAGCAATAAAATGATCAGCTAGTAAAATCCAAATTGTACACTGTTTATTTACATTGGTTTCAAACACTGAAAATTTCAGGCCACTCAAGAGAAGGCGTACAACCCTGCATTACTCTAACTACTTACAGTACTGTCTGTGCTGCTCTCCAAGTGAAGGTTGCCTCCAGCATGTTCAGAGCTCTGCTTCTTTACTCACAAATGTAATTACTTGATGTCCTTTAAGAACAGCTTTAAAGCAGGGGCAAGACAAACAGGTGAAAAATCTAGATACACCACACCTAGACAAGTGGTGGCAGATTGCAAATTAGATGATGACTCACAGTGTCAAGCTGTCCTAGAGAAAATAATCATTATCTGCAGCTCATACAAGAAGAATGAAGACATGTGAAGGATGATGCTGTGTTATGCCTGACTATCTGCAATACCATAGCTGCAGTTCTCTTCAGAGAACATAAAACCAAGTCTACGACCGTCATTCAGCAATAAAGAGAGAATAACACAGAGGAGATCCACAGAAATGCACAATTACAGGAAATATAGCTTGTTCAGAAAGATTTTAAAAATCAAATGAGCAGTGTTAAGGGACTGAAAAAAAACAACCAAGAGGACTGCCCTGAAAAACTTCAGCCAAAGAAGGGATACTACATCTCCTCCATGACAGACAAAGGCACAATAAAATGCTTATGTGCTTATCATTCTGAAGAGAAAAAAGAAATGAGAAACCTAGCCTATTAGAACTCATTGTTTTATCTAAGCTCAAGGAGGCAAAATGATGCCAGTTCATGTTTATTTTCAGTTTACTTTTAAAAGTGTTCACAAAAACTTAACATTAGGTGCAGCTGTCAATTTTCCAACATAGTAGCCTTCAAGAAGACTGCCTTAAGCTTTTGTGAGTTGGACATTAAACAGGACAAACCCCAGAACTGATGAGCAGTGGTGGTTCAGTACTAACTTTTCTTTGCATGTATCAAGTATGCAGAAGCAATGTAAATGATTTTATCTCTTACTGATGTCAGTTCAAAAAGGATTGATTTTGTATTTCAGTATAACTTCAGTTTTGGTGAGAAGAAAATGGCATTTACAGACCCAAATGCATGGATACTTGAGAAAGTATTATTGAGAGTTATTGAAAAAGTACACATTTTTCTGTCACATTTTTCTGGACTTTTCAATGGAAAAGTCTGCAAGATAGTTGGCACGGTATTCTTTGGGGGCTTTGCCGAGCAAGAAACTTAATTTTACTAGGAAATATTACTGAAAATAACTATAAATGTAAAACACTGAGCACATAGCATTAAATTACGCATTAATGTTTTTTATTTGTTTATATTTTAATTCAATAAAACCTATAGATGGAGATTCCATGAACACTCTCTTAACTCAGTCTGCAAGTCTATGAGTCATTTAACCAAGTTTTGTCTTAATTTATTGATCTATAAAATGAATACTGTAATCTCCAGTCTTATAAGATTCCAGAAATTACCTCAATTACCTTTTAAAAAACGTGTATTAAATAATAGATACAGCAAGAGTGTATAGCCTTCTTTATTTTTTTATTTTTTAATATGTCAAGTAAACTTACACTGTGTGATGAATAAGTCGTCTGTGTCTTGGCAAAGTTGCCAGTTTTATCTATACTCAGAAAGTTTGCCTTTGCAGTCATATTTTTAAGATCAGCACTTTAACACTGTCAGCATAATTTTTAAAACAATACAAGCCACAGTTCTTCCCAGCATGCTTCTCTGTAGGGTCTACTATTAGTCCAGTGTTATGTTACTTGTTGTAATGAGTTTTCTGAGTGATGTGAGACCCTTGTGTTCTTCACACTCAGATTAAGAAACATTTTAATTCTGCAAGTATTTTCCAGAGAGAAAATAGTTTCATTCAATGTTTTTGCTCTCACAGACAATGTATTATATCCTACCAGCATTAAATACTGCAATAATAAAATTCTATTTTGCGTGTGAAAATACACTCAGCTGTTTCAGTGAATAAACATTAATCCCCATCTTTCTTTTGAAAATGGACAGAACTATCATTAGAGTCTCAATAAACAGGATGACATTCAGAGAACTCAGAAATCTTCAATCTTATTTGATACCTGAAAAAAGCATTGGTGCTTCTCATTCTGCAAAATAGGAGACATACTAAAAGGAAGAACGGAGACTGCAGTTGTAATAACACGTTCACAGGAACAACTGTTTTACTTCAGATATAAAAAAATGTAAATTTTATCCCTAGTTATGATTTCTGATACTTCTCTAATAGTGCTGGAGCACATTTAAACTGCATCAGCTCTGCTTTTGTACTGTGTTTTCATAACACACATGAAACACACTACCTATGATAAGATAGGACTGAGCCAAACACTGTTATAGCTTTCCCTGATAGAATTATTTGAGATGTCATCAGCCACTGCAGCACTGTAGTAAGTGTGTATATGCATCCAAATACTGAAAGAGAGGAGAGCAAGAGAAGAGAGGTGACAAAAAAGAGAACTGTAAGTAAAAATATGAAAGATACTAGGTAAATGACAGGTGAATATGAAGAGTGATCAAATTTCTTTTGCAGATATCTATTAGTCCAAGTGTATTAACATAATACATTCACATACTAGAGTGTGACGGGCTTAGCATATGATGTGCCCATAGAAATATTACTTTAGTTTAGTTGGTCCCACTTCACCACATCATTGAATGTCACCCACATCTTTGCCAGCCAAGACTAGAATTAAATAAATCTGGACAAAATGGAAAGTTGAATTCTCTGTCTCTACCCCAAGGCAAGGTCTGTTTCAACCATGGATTCCCCGAATTATTCAGCTACGTTGTCCTTGGATATCTCCTTTGCAGAGATGCTACTATCTTCCTCTGCATTCTGAGTTTTGTAGAGATGAGATAACATAATGGAAGATTGATTCTTCAGCAGTAAGTTTTATTATTCCTCATTTAGGGATCACTTGAATCGATTGCCTGTCTATATTATCTGTGGATGAAATCCTGATCAGACACATAACAACTTCAGCTACCCTGGGAATTTGTCCTCAATACAAACCAGTCCTTTCCAGCTAACTACACAGATATTTTGACAATCCTTAGAGAAGATAGCCCAGAAAACTAACTTCCTCAGGAAGGACTTCATGTTTCATTTTGTCTAATTGCAAAGGCCTAGCTATGACTTTGCCTTATTCAACTATTATCACTGGTAGGAAGAAATTTGCTCTATTTCTATAAACTTGTTTCTTAATATTGTATTTATTATGAAATGTAAAGCTTGATTCTTAAAAAATTATGAAGTTGTATCCTAAATTCCGTCATCTGATATAATTCAGCATCGTCCAACTTGACTCTTAAATATCTATTCAAAAAACATGTGGGAGAATTGGCAGCTACCCAGAAAAAAAAGCATATATTACTTTGCCTTGAACATAACCATGGCTTCTACTTCCTGTACATTTCTCTCTTTGCCCTCAGTTTAAGCTCCAGGACCTTGTTCAGCCACGCCTGTTGCCTAATTTCTCTGCTCAGTTTCTTCTGCTGGGGGGATGCAGAGCTCTTGCGTTCACAGAAGTGTGTCCTTAGACAACTGCCAACAGTGTTCTGTTCCGATGCCCTTAAGGACACTTTCCCAGGCTGCCTCCAATCTTAAGCCCTCTATTGCTCTCCTCTGCATTGGTTAGTAGTAGGTCCAGTAAAGTTTCACCTTGGATCAGTCCATCTAATACTTGGACCAGGAAGTTGTCCTCAACAGACTCCAGGAATCTCTTGGATTGTCTGCCACCCGATGTGGCAGTTTTTAACTCCTCCAGTTCATTTTCTATTGAGACTGCATTGGTACAGAGGCACTTCAGCTGGGCTATTGGCCTCGTTGTCATCTTGGAGGAGCCCTCCCTAATACCTTCAGGACAAATCTGGGCCTTTCCACCACTGCTTCCCAAGGTGAAAGCATTCCCTCACTCTTCTCTGTTACCCATTACATCCCCTTCCCCCATCCTATCTAGTTTAAAACCCTGCTAACCAGCCCAGCCAGCTTGCTCCCTAGAATACTCTTGGCCCTTCTAGTCAGTTGCATCCTATCTGACATCAGCATTCTCATTTTCTCTAAGCTGTGTCCCAAGTCACATTGTCCAAATCCCTGAGTGTGACACCATCCTCAAAGCCATTCATTCAACCAAATTATGTTGTGTTATCTCACATTCTGCTATCATATTTAGTAAATTAACTTTCCCCTTAGTTTACTGCTGCCTTTTTGTTTTTCGGCTCATGTCCCTAAATTTTCTCTAACCCCCTCCCCTTATCATGGGGCATGGGTATGTGTGTGCTCCCACCCCATTTAGCCATGGAACCAAGCCTAACCAGCCCAGAACCATGGACAGACAGAGACAAGATAAACATGAGCACAAAAGTCACAAATAGCAGAAAGGACATGGACAAGTTAACCACCACAGCTGTTCTTCTATAAAAGCAACCAGTTCATATGTCTGTATGAAAAAACCTACATGAATCACTGCACATGGTATCAAAGACAAGGAAAACTGACAGTGTCATCCACTAGTGACAACAAGGAGTATTAGAGACCCTGACAGCAAAAAATTCTCAAGAGCAAAAAGCATTGAGAGGACAAATGCACACAAAGCAAAAGAGTAGTATATTTGCCTGATCATTTCTAATATTACAGTACCAATGAAACATACTATTTTTTTAATTGTTAAGCTTATTCTTTCCAAAATGGTTGTGTATGTACTATTTGTATGAGCAGTTACTAGAATATGCACCACTGCAGTGCAGAACAGTCTGTCTAGTCACACTAGAACACTTTTTTCAATGAAGATAAAAACAAAATCCTGGCATTGCAAGAATTTGAATTGAGAGCCAAATGTGAATTGTTGTATGGCACTGAATTTCAACAGCCTAGGACAACCATTCCTGAGAAGTCCTTATGTTTCTGAAGAACAAAACTCATTGCTTTCTTCTATATCCAACTTCCTTGGACTGTGGCTTCTTACAGATTTATATGCAATTTTGTTTATACAAATAAATCAGTCATGGAACAAATTTGGTCAAAAAACAGCATATAAACAATGGTTGTCATGAAGTTACTGCCTCAAGAATTAATTCTGGTTAAAGGAATCTGTGCAATTAGTTGGCCCTATTGATATTTGCCAGAATTTGTTCCAACAAGTAACCAAAATACATACTCTAACAAAAGAGTATTTTTTTTCTCTAAAACAAAGAAGCCTATTCTCTTACAAATATGTAAATATATACAAGGCTTTATTTAGCAATGTTAGCAGGTGATTGTCTGATTGACGTTGCATGCTACAGTTTTCTGTGAGGAAGGCACACCTCAACATTACTTTCTCACTCATATCCCAGGAGAGGTGATATATTTTTGTTTTGTTTCATCACATACAGAATAACAAAATGGCTTACTGTCTCATACATAAATACGTATGTAAATATCAAGATAAACGGGGCACAAATCTAAATGCCATCAAAATATCTAAGTGTTGTAAAACATTTCCGTTATTTTCTCTAGCAGCAGATTCTTTGTAGAAAACAAAAATGTGTATGGCTTAAAATCTTACATGGAGAGGAACACAACAGTGAAACAGGTTTTACAGTGAATTCCAGAACACCTTAATAGCTCAGTATAAATAAAAACCTTAATAACTGCATTAATACTTTGAGCTAATACTCAGCATGGTGTCAACGTACCTCTTAGAAAAAATACTGTTCATTTTAGGAACTTAAGTTTTTTTTCTTTCAGAAGTGTTGGACTAGAAGACTGCTTGTGAGAGAAAATCATTTTAACATTTTTTTCTCATCATTCCCCAAATTAGTCACAGAATGAAGCTACAGTGTTGATAGAAGTCTTCATAAGATACATCCTTGGAATTCACAAAGATGAAACATAGAAATAAGAAAAGTTATGTCTCTGAATTTGAGACAGATGAGCATAAATAAAATGTATTCATAGCACATGAACAGTTAACACTTTAGGGAATTATATGGCTATAAAAGCTGATTTGTTGATCAGGCTCAGAGGATAATAGTTAATGGATTGTACTTTGCTTAGAGGTGACTGGTACTATGTTGTCTTGTTTAACAGTCTTACTAATTACTTGAAAATGCAACAGCAAGCTCGTAGATAGCAAGAAATTAGGTTGCGAAGGGCAAGGCCGCCACCCATAGGGCCATAGGAATAGGTCAACATGATAAAATGCAGCAAAAAAAAAGTGCCAAACTGCCTCAACATGGGAGTGACTGCCCAGGGAGCAGCTCTGCAGGAAAACCCTGTTGGTCTGGCAGGGAGCAAGCTGAGCATGAGATAGTAATACCTCTGGAAAGAAGAAGCCATCCTGAGCTGTATCAAACAGGTAAAAAGCCTGTTTATCAAGAGAAGAGATCATCACCCTTTACTTATATCTGTTGCACTGCTGTTTCTTTTTAACACTTCAATATAGGAAAAACTTAGATAAACAGAAGTGAGCTCAGTGGAGGCCACCAGCAGATTCATTTGCTTTTCTAGGAGACACTTGACCTGTTCAGTCTGGACAAGAGCTTCTAAGGAGCCTAATAGCAGCTCTCAGGGTCTGTGTGGTGAGTAACAAGAGGACAGAAAGAACCTATTCTTTAAGTGACCCATGGTGGCAGCATAAGTTGGGGTGAAAGGGGCTCAGTTTCAGCAACAGAGAAAACCTTTTTTTACCATGAGGATAGTCCATCAGAGGAGAATTTACCCAAAGAATCACATAATGGCTTGGATTAGAAGGAAACATAAAGGATATCTATCTCTAAACCTCATGCTGGGGGCAGCGTTGCCAAATAGCTATTCTTAAAAATAAATGCAATTCTCAATTTGCACATTATTCCACGAGGACTTTTAAAGTCATTAGCTAAATTATGTGGGTTTTTTACTCCTGTTTCATGATCTTCCCAGGCACAAAGTGAGGCTCACCTGCCTGTAGTTTCCAGGGTCTTCCTTTCTATCTTTCTTAAAAATGGGAGTGATGTTTTCCTTTTTCCAATCACCAGGGACTTTACCTGACAGCCATGAGATAAAGTTCTTAGGGACACTTTTGAGACTCTAGGTCACAAACAAATAGCCCTTAGTGAATACCCAGATGCAAGTAGTGTATTGGTCATATTTCCAATCGATACAGTTTCATTATAAATCTTGAACTATTTGTTCTTTTCATGTCATCTACTAAGAGAATTCCCATGGATACCTCAGCTTCTGCTTACAGAATGTTCCTATCTTTCATGAATGTGGAAGACATGTTGAGCTCATGAGCAACTTAACTTAGAAACAAAAAGGTAATCATCCAATTTATTATATTTTTAAATATACAGGCATTTTAAATCACTCTAATAACTTTTGAAATCCACTCTGGCACTTTTTTTTTTTTTTTTCTTTTTTCCTTACATTATTTACACATTTTAACACAGCTGTTCTCTGTTTCCTATTTGTTTGGCCTCAGTTTTTCAGATGAGAATACTGGAAAATACTAGTGGATGTATTTTATTCACTCAAACATGAATTCATCTTAAAAAGATAATATGTGAAGTACAGCAAAGCAAAGATTATCCTGGTTTTGTAGATAAGGAGTGATGTAATAGGGTTATTTGTCAAAGACTAAGTGAAGTTCAGACTACCCAGATCTTGTGCCTTAACACAAACCTTGTTTGAACTTCAGATATTTCATTAAGAAGGTTGAGAGGACTTCAAAGAAAAAGGATATGTCAAAGCTGAAAGTCTACCTCCATGCTCTCATGCTCTGGAAAAATACTCCTATAGAAAACAAGGCTATGCTGGGGCATATATCCATATATCAGGGTTTCACCATATCTGATATCTTCAGGCAGGATGATCTTAACTCTCTCAGCATTTTCCTTTAAGCTCTCTTCCTCTCCTGGTACTTACTGTTAAACTTTTTTCATTCCCAGTTCTCTGATTCAGAGATAAACAAAATACTACTTTTGGATAAAGAAGCACTTTTTTTTTTTTTTAAGAGATTAGATCCCTGCTAGTTTAAGGATAGGTCCAACAAACAACTGTTCACATAAGTGCCCTTACAGTTAAATTGGAATACAAACACAAAACCACTATAGTGCAAATACCACAAGATAAGTGAACCAAAAGCAAAGTGTTGGACTGAAGTACAGTGTGTATTTTCTGAACCACTTGTGATTTTTCAAATCCACACTTTTACAGTGATGGGTCAAATACTGCTTGCTGTTTGTGATTTTGGATGATAAAACTGAGCAGAGCATTGTTTACTTTAATTACAGACTAGGCCCTCAAATTGCTAAGACCAGCAGGACTGCAAAATTGTTTTGACAATGGGAAAGCATAGTTTTCATAAAATAACACTATAATTCAGGTGGGTGGAAACCTCATTTGGCCTCTAGTTCAATCTCCTGCTAAAAATAGTCAGCTCTGAGGTTAGATCTTGTTGTTCAGATAATTACCCAATCAGGTCTTGAAAGCTTCCAAAGAGGAAGAAATGCCATCTGGACATGTTGAGGTGGGATCAAGAAAGACAGGGTGCAGGAACTGAACGTGGTAGGGGATGTGAAAAATAACAAGGGATTCTACAGGAACATTGATCACAAACAAAAACAAAAACAACAACAACAACAACAACAACAAAAGACTTCCTTTGATAAATGAGAAGGGAGAACTGACAACAACAGACATGAAGAAAGTGGAGGTACTCAACAAGTTCTTTGCCTCCGTCTTCAGTGGCAGTCAGGCTTCGCATTTCTTACGTTCCTGAACATCTAGGCAGGTGTTAGGGACTGAAAATCCTCCACTGTGAGCAAAGAGCAAATTCAAGTCCACCGGATCAGACTGAACATGTACATGTCAGTGGGGCCAGATGATACATCCCAAGCATGCCATAAAGAAAATAGCCGATGTAGTGGCCAAGCCACTTTCCACCACATTCAAAAAGTCATGGCCATCAGATGATGTCTCCGATGCCTAGAAAAAGGAAAACATCGCTCCAATTTTTAAAGGTAGAAAGCAAGACTCAGGAAACTACACACCAGTAATCTTCACCTCTGTGCCTGGAAAGGTAATGAAACAGATACTTCTGGAAGCAATGCAAGGCACATGCAAAAGAAGGAGGTGATCTAAAACAGCCAGGATGGCTTCAGCACGCATACGTCATGCTTCACTAATCTGTGGCCTTCTACAATGAAGTGACTGCATCAGTTTACAAAGGAAGACCAGTGATTGTCAACTACCTGGATTTCTGCAAAGCTTTTGAAATGATCTCTTCCACAGGACATTCTTGTCTTGAAATTGCAGTGATGTGGATTTGAAGAGAAACTATTAAGGGGATAAACAATTAGTTGAATGATTGCAGGTGTTGTGGTGTTGTGGTCAATGGTTCTATATCCAGATGGAAGCTAAAGATGAGTGGTAACCCTCAAGAGTCCATCTTGGGACCACTGTTCTTTAACATGTTTATCAAAAACCTAGAGACTGGGATTGAGTGAACTCTCAGCAGACTTGCTGATAACACTAAGATGAGTGTGACAGTTGATACAACAGTAGGAAGGGATATCTTCTGCAGGGGTCTGGACAAAACTGAAAAGAGAGTCTATGTGAACAAAATGACATTCAACAAGGCCAAGTGCAAGGAGTTGCTGCGCTTGGGTTGGGGTAATCCCAGACATGAGTACAGAACTCCTTGAGAATGGGGTTCTGGTGGAAGGCTTAACCAGAGCCAGGAGTGTTGTGCTTGCAACCCAGAAGTATGCTTCAAAAGAGGGGTTGCCAGCAGGGTGAAGGAGGTGGTCGTCCCCTTCTGCTCTACGCTCATGAAGCCCAATCTGGAGTACTGCAGACAGGTCTGAGGTCCGCAGCAAATGAAAGATGTAGAGCTGTTGAAGCACATCCAGTGGAGGGCCATGATGATGACCAGAAGGCTGGAGCTCCTCTCCTACCAAATAGAATAGGTTGCTAAGAGAAGCTGTAGATGCCCCATTTCTGGAGGCATTCAAAGCCAGGCTGGATGGAGCCCTGGGCAGTCTGATCTGTGGGTGGCAGCCCTGCCCCTACCAACGGGATAAGAACTAGGTGATCTTTACAGTTCCTTCCGAATCAAGCCATTCTATTACGATTAATTTCTATGTGCACTGGGAAGACTTAAGAATTTTACTTAGCAAACATTTTAATGAGAAAAAATAAAACTGGGCAATAACATTCATGTTTGGAAAGAACAGTGTTAAGTCAAAATCCCATTAGACAACCAGTGGAAGTAGAAAAACAGAATTTATCTAAACTTCTAAAGTCTGCATGGAGGGAAATGGAGAATCACTTATTTTTAAGAATAACTGTTCGAATGGAAAGAAACAAAATATATCCCCTGAAAACCTTCTTTTCTACATGTATTCAGATATATATGTGAAGAATAAATGAATGTATATTCACACTGCTATTGGTTTCAATAACACGTAATACTAATGGCCTATACTTTGTCACCGATCGTCTTTTTCCATATCTACATGGAAACAATGTTTCTTGGTTGGAAATATGCAATCTGATCTCTAACCAAAACATATTGCACAGATGCACATAATGGCTTTACCAATGGAATGTAATATAATTACAGTACTCGTCAAGTCTCCATAATCCATAATTAGAGAAGGTTGCATTTTTCTTCCATTTGTTTTAGTTCTTGAGCGTTTTTTCTCAGTAACACTTTGACATCTGGACACATCCCAGAAGATGAAGCCTTGTCCTAAATCTCTGTCATAGACTAAAGGTATATTTCCATTGACTTCTCAGGATTTTGGATCAATACCTACATTTCCTGTTTCAAGCAAAGCCTCAAGTAGACCACGTATTGTGACCAAACTGTTGTCTCAGTCCCTTCATGAGAAGTCTGTTACTTTCTTTAGTATTGCTTCTCTTGAATAGCTTTGTTAATCATGGAGCTTCCATCAAATGCAGCTCCCTCAAGCAGCACTTCATTCAAATTAGTTACGATTTTCTTAGCTTTCTTCACAACTACTTTCTAATTTGTAGTATCAAATTTATTTATTATTTTCACAAAATCACAGAATCACAGAATATCAGGGATCGGAAAGGATCTTGAAAGATCATCTAGTCCATTCCCCTCTGAATGCAGGAACACCTAGATCAAATCATTCTATTGCCCCCACTCCAGCCTCTTTTTCTCCAGTTTGTACACAGAGCCTGCTCTGCCCCATCCCAGGTGAAGAATCTCAAGAACTTGCTCTTGTTAAGCTTCATGCAATTGGTGATTGCCCAGGCCTCTAATTTGCCTGAATCTCTCTGCTAGGCCTCTCTGCCCTCAAAGGATTCAACAGCTCCCCCCGTTTAGTGTCCTCCACAAACTTAATATATTTTTAAGTCCTGTATCCAAGTAATTGATGAAAACATTAAAGAAAACTGACTGTAAAATGGAACCTTGGGAACCCCACAAGTGACTAACTGCCAGCCTGATGTAACCTTATTTACTAAAAACCTTTGAGCCCAATTTGTCAGCCAACTGTTCACCTGTAATATTGTATGTCAGTTTAATTGTATGCTGGAACATTTTGTTCAGGGAATACTGTAAGAAGCAATTTGGAAAGCTTTGTTGAAATCCAGAAAGTTTACATTAACTGCTTCCCTTGGTCAACTAGGCAATTAACCTTGTCATAAAAGGTTTCATCTTGGTATCATCAATGCATTTAATGTTATGTCATTTTTTCCTGCTATGAAGTAATTTAGAAAAAAAAATGAATACTTGTTGTTCCAATTCCACTCACTCATCATTTAGTTCCAGGCCAAACTTTTTTGTATAACTAACATTCAGATCCCTCTGTACCATCACTATCTACCCATGTTATTATGCAGAGAAATATTCTAAAGTATAGATTTGTTAATTTTGCTATCAACCTAGTTGATCTGAGTTATAAAATTATCTGATAGATTAATTCAAACATCATCCAGCTTTTATTTAACTTTTTGCCACCATGTGAAAAACCTCTTCCATGCTTGCATCCATCTGCAACTTATGTTATGATTAAACAGTGGGATTTTTACCTTGACTTATTTGATTACAGTTTCCTTACCTTATGACTTGAGAAAATAATGTCAAAACTTATATGCATTTCTGTCCATTTAAGCACAAGGGGAGTCCTGTAGTATATCTGAAAAAATAACGATTGTGAAAAAAGATTACTATTGTTTGTAGTCTGGATCAGTCTTTGTTCATGTCTATCTAAAGCCACGTCATACAGAATATATCAAAATTCCAGGGCCAAGGTCCACCCAGGTGGTCCTTTTAGAAAAAAAAAAAAAAAAAAGCAATTAGGGCCAGTGACAGGATTGGAGATTATCTGCAGACAGGAGGTCTATTCAGAAGACCAAATGAACAGGGACATAGCTAGAAATTCTCAGTGCTGCAGTGTCATGTGGGCAGGAGTTGGTACCTCTGGGTTGGGCTGAAACAGGGTCCTGTGCCTTGGGCAGGAGTAAGGGATAGCCCCAGTGGAGGCTTGACAGGGATGTCATGGAGTTTTGGTGCCCTCAGAGCCTTAAAAACTGTCTAGCTTTATGGTATTTTCTTGCCTTTGATCCATGTTGTTATTAGCAACTACTACCATAGTGTGCCCAGGTGAACCTCATGAGGTTCAACAGATCCAAGTGCAAGGTCTTGCACCTGAATCATGGTAACTCCCACTATCAGTACGAGCTGAAAGATGTAAGGATGGAGCACAGCCCTTACAGAAAGAAGTTTAGGGTACACAAGATGGACATGAGCAAGCAGTGTGCCATTGAGACCCATAAAACCAACTGTATCCTGGGTTGCATCATAAGAAGCATGATCAGCATGTCAAGGGAGGTGATCCTGATACTATGCTCTGCACTGGTGAGATCTCACCTGAAGTACTGTGTCCAAATGTGGAATCCTCAGTACATGAGAGATGTGTACCTGTAGGATTGCTTTCACAGAACGGACAAAAAAATGATCCAAGGGATGAAACACTTCCCCACAAGGACAGACTGAGAGATCTGGGGCGGTTCAGTCTGGAGAAGAGAAGTCTCTAGGGAGAACTGAGAGTGACCTTTCAATATCAAAAGAGAACCAAAAGAAAGAAGGGGACAGATTCTTTAGCAGGGTCTGTTGTGATAGGATATTTCCAGATGACACCAATTTGTGAGGAAGTGTTGATCTGCCTGAGGGTAGGAAGGTCCTACAGAAGGATCTGGATGGACTGGATCACTGGGCTGATGCCGATGGGATGAAATTCAACAAGACTAAGTGCTGGGTTCTTCACTTTGGTCACAACAACCCCAGGCAATGCTGCAGGCTTGGGGCAGAATGGTTGGGAGACTGGGTAGATGAAAAGAAGTTGGGGGTGTAAGTCAGTGCTCAGCTGAATATAAGCCAGCAATGTGCTCAGGTGACCAAGAAGGCCAATGGTATCCTGGCTTGTATCAGAAATAGTGTAGCCAAGAGGAGCAAGAAGGTAATCATCTCCTTGTACTCAGCACTAGTGACACCACACCTTGAGTACTGTATTCAGTTTTGGGCCCCTCACTATGAGAAAGACATCAAGGCCCTGGATTTTTTCCAGAGTTGAGCAACAAAACTGATGAGGGGTCTGAAGCACATGACTTATGGGGAGCAGCTGAGGGAACTCAAATTGTTTAGACTGAAGAAGAGGAGGTTCAGGGGTGACCTTGTTGTCCTCTAGCTGAAAGCAGGTTGTGGTGAGGTGTGGGTCAGCATCTTCTCCTAGGTAACTAGCAACAGGACAGGAGGGAATGGCCTCAAGTTGTGCCATTTCTCTGAAAGAGTGGTCAGGAACTGGAACAGGCCCAGGGATGTAGTGGGGTCACTGTCTGGGGCGTTCAAGAAACATGTAGATGTGGTACTAAGAAACATGGTTTCAGTAGGCAACATTAGTGCTAGGTGGACAGTTGGACTAGATGATCTTAGAGGTCTTTTCCAACCTTGGTGATTCTGTGATTCTATGACAAGGTGAAGTGGTTTCAAACCAAAGAAGAAGAGATTTAGATTGGACACAAGGAAGAAGTTTCTTGTAAGAGTGGGGAGGCACTGGTACAGATTACCAGAGAGACACTGGAAGACCTGTCCATGGAGACATTCAAGTTCAGGCTGGACCAGGCTCTGAGCAACCTGATCTAGTTGTAGGCATCCCTTTTCATTGTAGGGGAGTAGGACTAGATGGTCTTCAAGAGTTCCTTCCACCTCAAAAGATTCTGTAATTCTATTATTACTTTGGATTCCTTATCTGCTATATATATTAGAAGACTTACAGATAAATCCTAGAATTGAATTCTGAAACATATGTCATGGGCAGAAAAAGTCAGTGCAGCAAATAGGCTCTGACAGATTTGATGGTGCCAGTGAAGGAGACGGGTGATCTCTAGGATAGGCACTTCAGAAGCCTGGAAACTCAGATATCTAAGGTATATTCTACAGCAGATCACCAGATAATCAAGCCTCTATTTAATAGCATGGTATGAGCAGGACATAAGGACCCACATAAGTTGCTGAACAGTTTTCTGTAGACATGGACCTAGGCATCCAGGAAACATCTGTCACACAATTTGTCTAGTGAGACACTATCAGGGTTGGTAGACTGGCTCTAAAATCCTTTTCAGTCCAGTAAGCAGACTTCATGATCCTAAGATCTGAGAGACCCATAAGCTGCAGACACACTTCAGGAAGAACCTGAGAGGTCTCTAAGAACTCTGTTAAGAGCTGAAGCAGTCAGACTGAGAACAAATCTCAGTCTTGTAACTCATAGAGTTTTTTTCTGAGCATGAAATCTTCAGGTTGTGATGAACTAAAAATTTCCAGTGAAAATCAAATTTCCAACTGGCTTTCTGTGTTTAACCTCAATGGTTTGCCACTGATTACAGCCAAGGACTCCCATTCTGAATAAAAGCAGGTTATTTATGCAGTTTTCCCAAAGGAAATTGAAAACAAAATCTCAGAAATACACGACCATTCTTTTTACAAGCACACATACACTAGTAGAGCAAACGTATGTTAACTTCTGAGAACTAAAAGCTGACATTTACTTTAATTCAACTACGTGTGTTCCTAATACTGGTAAAATTAGTAAAACTTCTCAATGTGGAAACTTTGAACAAGTTCAATAAACAATTATTCCTTATTTGAAAGACTAATAATGAAATTACTTCAGATTTTCATGTGACAGCATCTGGCATACAGTGCACCTCCCCAGGGCAAGGTACTTCTATTGCAAGATAAATTAAGTTGTTGATGCATTATCTTATTTCCTGTGGCAAAAATTTTGCTCCTGGCTCTGGAAGCAGACAAGCCTTCACAGTCAGCTCTTAACTCCTTGTGGAATCTTGGCAGTGGTTCGCAGGGATTTTATCTGGGTTTCTTTCATATAGAAGATTTCTACAACATACGTAAATGTTTTATGAGGATTTAAGGACTAGGGAGATGGCTGAGCTAGGAAAGATGGCCCAAGAAAGGCATATGCTGATTCCAAAGCTTAAAGATGGAGCAAAGCTTCAACAGACCTGAGCTGTAGAATTATGCTCCTTTTGTCCACATGATAGTAAATGCTGCTTATTTTGGAAATGAACGAGGTAGCTCACCAAGACACAAGTAACCAGTGCAACTTCTATATTAGTCAGTGGTAATTCTTCAGTGGTGCTTATAAACTGTTGGTGTTGCTTTCAGAAGAGTATCTTCTTGCTTTCCAGAGCTGTTTGAAGTAACAGTGCTGGATCTTCCACTATCCCAAAGAACATTAATACTCTAAAAACATCCCTGTATGTAGGCAGGTGAATGGGCCATATGTTTGTAAGTTGCTGCACTCAACAGGAATCAGAACTTTTGCAATTGTCAGAAAATAAAAAGATGTCTTGCACAACTTAGTTTAATTTCCTGACTAGATAAGTTATATTTTGTGCAATGATCTCTAACCAAAATATTTTCTGTATTACAGCTGATCCAGGAGTTGTTCAGATATCTCTTCAGAAAATTTTAGTGTTCCATGCCATTCTTAAGCAAGACACTATCTCATAGATTTGATTAAATGTCTCCTCATCATCATATGAACACCTACTTGAAATCATGTCCCCACATCATTATCAGATTTCTCATTTTCTATTAAAAAGCATTTTCTTCTTCAGGCAAATAAAGAAACTTTAAATTCACCATGCAATACTTAAGTAACTTCTAGCTGACATCTCTTCTACTACGTGCAAAAGTTTCCCGAATTGTTTTTTTATAAAAGAGATATAAAAGAGATGTCAAATGTTAAACTTAGTTCTCTACACATACTTATTATCCTGTTTAATGTTATTATTTTAAAAGCATCATAGCTGTTTAAATACTATTCTGTAGGTTTTGTCCAGTTCAAAGCACTTTTAAAAACAGCATGCTATGAGGACTTCTACAAACAGTAGAAGTATGGGCAACAACAGATAGCGTAAAAAAAATAAAAAAAAAATAAAAAAAAAAAAAAGGAAGAGATAATGTGATTTCCACTAGGTAGTCATTTCAAGGTCAGGCCTGAAAAGCAAGCAATTCTGTGTTCCCAATCCAAAACATACTACATTTCCCTTCTCTTCCCTAATACACCTTCTGCTATCAACAAAAGAAAAATTATCAAAGAAGTAAGGAAGGCATGCTTAGGTACATCTCCTCCTTTTTTTTTTTTTAAGATTTGAGCTGACTCAGAAAAGGCTTCCGACACCTGCTTAGATCGTGACTGAGAGAGTTGTGGATCTATATCTGACTTCTGGAAGAGTAAAATTTAGACACTAGTAAGCTACAGAAAGTGGACCCAAAATGATTAGCACATCAGTGGACAAATCCCAATGGTATTCTACTTTATAGTTTAGAATGCTGTATTTCATTCAGATTTAAGTTCTTCATACTTTGCTCAGCCTCTTTCACAAATAAAATTGTAATGCAGTGTACAATTTCAGTTTCCACTAGTGAAAATCAAATTAGTAAAATTAACTAAGATAACAAGAGGTAAACTGAATGTATGATGTCATTAAAATTTTCCCTTCTCTGTGTTAGGCATTTCTACAATATTGTTGCTAACATTTGAGTCTCTCTGTAGGAACTATAAAGCTGTAATAGTTTCCTAGCAAGGAAAATAAATTCTTGCATCTGGTTTCTTTAATACTCATCTATGTTTGTCTTTGATTAAATTAGGAACCATTGACTCATAGTCACATTGTCATGGCTGCCTCCTTGCTTTATTTTTAGGACTAAGATAGTACTAGCAAGTTTTCTTATGTGTTTACTTTTATAATATGATTTGAATAATATGTGTGGTGCTTTGACACATAATGCCATCAGAGAAAAGTAATCATTCTTTAAAACAGGTATGGGATGCTCCAAGATAACTTAAAATTTGTGTTCTCTTCACTTTTGCCATAGAAATGGGGGAAAGAGGGCCATGAAGGGAACTTCAATCAGAATCTGCAGTGTTTTCATTAATTCTGAGAGTTCAGTATCCAAGAAATACAGATGTAGGCAGCTGCACTGAACAGTATCACAAGAGTTGCACAGGTAGACCTGTGGAACATGTTGGCAGGAAGCCTCATACGGCCTATATGACCTGGGATGATATTACCCAACTTCTGTTAAATCACTTTACACTTAACAGCTTATCATAAAATTGAAAAAGTGTGTTCTTTGTCTTGCAGTATCAAATTATTATCCAATTTTCACAATGTCCTAGTTTTGATAATTTTTTAGGATTCATGCAATGCCAAGGTATGATGTGGTATTTCAAAGCATTGATATAGTATGCTTTTCCTAACACAAAATTCTGATGGTTGGAGACTCTAATTCAACAAATTAGCAACCACATTTTTAACCTTAAGAAGCGATGGAGATATTAATGAAACTATTAGGAGGCAAAGATTTTCTTCAGCTTGTTACTGGCTGTAGTCCCAAAGATAGGATGTAAATTTCAGAGACCCAATATAAGTCTGCAATTGTGTTAGGAAAGATTAGATCCAGGCCTTTTCATTTCAGAACTTTGTAAAGAATTCCTTTCTGGTTTCAAACAAATTTTAGCTATAGAAGTTTAGCAGATTTAGAGGAACGCTTTATAATGCATGTAAAAAACATGTAAAACATGTAACTGTGTATGTATGTAACTGTGACGTGGCTAAGACTCAAGGAAACTATGTTCAAGGGGCTAAGAAAAATCTGAGAAGTGCATTTTAGACACACATAAAAGAATTGAAAATAATTATTTTCACTTCCTGCAATCAAAGAACAATGTGTTTGGTGTAAGCACATATTGCATAATTCTATATCTTTCTAATTCAATTTGTTCTGAAAAAATGCTTCCATAATGAAAGTGCTATACTTATCTAGATACTTATTTACACAACTAGACAGTAAAATGAATCCTTTAATAGGAAGTTATTTCTTCATTTAATCCTTGAGCTGAAAGCAATATTTTTCTAGTATTTGTAGTAACTTTAGTACATCTGCATCTGCAACTTTCTCTGCATGTGAACGGCAGATGTAAAATAGTACCCTGTATCAGTTATAGAATAATTTAGGAAGACAGCTCACAATTTGCTTTGTATTATATCCGTTTCAATGTTCTCCAAGGAAATGACATAACATTGTAATCATCTAACTGTGTCATCAGCAGAAGCAGAATAGCAAAATCTTCAAAGAACAATAGTAGAACTGAAACATCCCATGAGAGTCTGGTTCTCAAGGTTGAGATCTGATGGTAGATCATATAATCACAACAGCAGCATTGTCCCTCTGTGAGAAGTTGCCATAATCATGCCTGATATATAGAGAGCTGTGTTTGCAAAGGAACATTTCAGTTCTTAATTGCTCAACGATTAGAACATACAGAAAAGTGGAAGAGATTTTAAAAAGGTGATGATGTGATTCTTGAAAAGCAGGAAAAAACAGCAATATTGGAGACTGAATTTGCTCTATTTGCAAATAGACCACAATGTTCCAGATTGGAGAACTTCTGAGATCATTTTAAAAATTATCAGACTTTTTTTTCTTATTAATTCAAAATCCTCATTAGAGGGCTTCACAAACAGGAAGATTTTTTTCCCCGATTTTAAAATATTATACTACTGTATGAGCTAGGTTTCAAAATCATATACTTCTCTTGGAATGCAGATGTGATGTGTATGCCTACTATAATCTCAAGAACTTCTAAAAACACATCTGCTTTACCTTTTACTTAAATACAGACCTATGACTACTTTTGGCTAATTTATTTGAGATTCCCCAGCAAAACTAGTGGAAGAATTCCTTTCTGACTAAAAGAAAAGTGAAATTGAAAGATAAACTCTTCGTCAGATAATAAATTAAGAGGACAACAAAGTGACTTAGCTGAGTGCAGCTGCAGAACTCCCCAAATTTAGCTGAGGCAACAACTCTCTGACAATAGACACTCTGAAGACAAAAGAGTCATCTGTGGAAAAGTAAGAACTGAATATTTTAAAATTAACTAGGGATCTGGAATGTAAAAATCTGGCATAAATTATAAAAATGTGTCAAACCAAAATACTTAATTCGTGGTACTCTGTCTTAGACAGGTTGAGCATTCTTATTAATTGACATGAGAAGTTTACTTTTTTCTCAAAGGGTTAATATTTTATACTTTCTCATGTTTCAGGTTACAGATGCTTTTTGAGCTCAGCTGGGGCCATGAGGCAGATACTCCCTGTGGGGAAAAAAACCACCAGAGATGGATGTAGAGCTTATTATGAAATAGACTTTGCAGTGATTTACAAAACAAAGAAATGCTGAGACTTAGAGATCTTAGAGACACTGCAATGTTTTGGAGGAAGTTCATCCATGTGGTTAGAAACATAATTTCAGTATAATTATGTCTTTCAGCATTTTCTCTCTACTTGACACTGTACCTTTTCACATGGTTAATACAGATTTTATTTTCCATTTGGTAATGCATTTCTCTTTCCACAGTAAATACCAAGGTTTCTCAGTTCTTTCCACATCATCCAAAGGCTGACACCCTGAAAACTGTGCAACTTACATATGTAGGTTTCATTTCCAAATTTTGACAATGCTTGACATTTCTGAGTTCTCACTACATCTTACTTTTAATTAGACACAGTCAGTGAGCAGGTAGATTAAGCTAATTTTGATTTGGATTGAAGAAAATTGTTTTGGCATTTACATATTGCTTCATTCCCATCACCATTGCATTTGGGGGTGAAAGGAGGGATTCACTCCAAGTGAATAACAAAGCCAGCTCAGTGCCTCACACACAGGAGACTCTCAGCAACAACGTACTCAAACTCCTCTAGTGTCCAAACCATAGGGAAATGTTCCACCCACGACTCTAGAGACCATAGGATCCCATAGCCTTGAATAATTCCCCTCCAATTACAGCCCACCAGTCTCACCTGCTCTTTTGGCAGCCCATCCATTTCTGGATGTGTCCTTCTTTACATTTCTAGAGGTGCCAGTACTATGCTGATCTGCTGGAAGATCATGGAGACTGGTATCTCTTCAGGGTTTTGTGCCCAACAAACCTATATATATATATATATATATATGTGTGTGTGTGTGTATATATAGATAGATAGATAGATAGATATAGTATATATATGTATATATAGATAGATAGATATAAAACAAGGGATATCTATCTATCTATATATATATACACATATCCCTTGTTGTCTGTAAGCACTAAATTATTGCATATGCCTTGTTAATCATAATTAGTCAACTTATGTAATCATAATTTATCACAATCAAAAGGATAGATTCACAGCATCATAAAACCATTGAATTTGGGAAGGACCTCTCTAGCTCATCTAGCTTTTCCACACAGGGTCTCATACAGCAGGTTGCTCAGGACATTGTCTATTCAGGGATAATAACCATAACCAGATGTTTTTGAAAAAAAATCACCAAGATTCTTTGATAGTTTTCACCTATGTACCATGATAGCCTCTGTGCTATGGGATTATGGGGCTGTGTTGCTTTTTTGCAGCTGTAGTATTTGCTACTGGTATTACAACTCTGAATGTAACACGTCATCCCAACAGTACTTGAGATGTGTTTTTTCAGCTCAAGATCAGCCTCCTTCATCCAAATAAACTGTAAATGCTTTTAAACCTTTGAGTCCCTCTGTAATTTCTTCACTCAATAGTCCTTATCATCATTGTCCAGAGGAGGGCGACTAAGATGATCAAGGGGCTGGAGCACCTCCCCTATGAGGACAGGCTGAGGGAGTTGGGCTTGTTCAGCCTGGAGAAGAGAAGGCTGCGGGGTGACCTCATTGCAGCCTATCAATACCTGAAGGGAACCTACACCCAGGAGGGGAGTAAACTCTTCAAAAGGGCTGACAACAGCAGGACTAGGGGAAATGGTTTTAAGTTGAAGGAGGGAAGATTTAGGTTGGATGTTAAGGGGAAGTTCTTTACTAGGAGAGTGGTTAGGCCCTGGAACGGGCTGCCCAGGGAGGTTGTGGATGCCCCGTCCTTGGACGTGTTTAAGGCCAGGTTGGACGGGGTCCTGGGCAACCTGATCTGAATGTGTATGTTTGGTGGCCCTGCTAGGCAGGGGGGTTGGAACTACATGATCCTTGGGGTCCCTTCCAACCCGGGTGATTCTGTGATTCTGTGATTCTGTGATCATACATGTTCACCTACATGAAATTCTGTAGATGCTTGCAGCTGCAAACCAACACACATGATCTATAAAGTCCTTCAACATCCCATATTCGATCATTAGCTACATCCAAAAGCCATTTTACGTAATTGAATTGCCAGTCCAACTGGAAGTCAGGACACAGTTATATTCCTCAATTTTTCACAGAAAGATCACTGGAAGGTTATAAAGTTCCTGAGAGAGCCAGTCAACCATGAAACAGTAAAGTTTAGTTACAGCAAGGGAAACAAATAAAAAAACTGTAGTTCAGTATTGGTTATTTTTTCATAAAGCAGTCCTTTGCTATGTAGCAGACAACTGCAACAAACTTCCAAGAAATTAGCATATGTGCATTTACAGTCAGGGTCACAGTAAGAACAAAATTTGCTTCCACTCTGAATTTTGGATTAAGTTTGTCTGGAAAGAGACATATAAATGATTTCCCTCTCCCATTCCAGTTTTTTCATCTTATAAGTGTTCCAGACATAGACATATTAACTGGCATAGCAATCAGATAAATACAATTGGTAACATAATTTTTAAAATAATTTAATAATTTTAATAATTATTTAAAATCTGCTGTGCCCATTTGTCTTCCCTTTTTTGTTCTTAAATCACCTTACAAACAAAATGATTAATATACCCTCATAAAAACGTAAACTGGTGTCGTCAGCAACAGGGATAACATGCATCTTTCATCTCACAATTCTTGGCTTCCATTTACAAGGGAGAGATATATAGCTGATGCTTTTAAAATTTTAGAAATACACAAAGTATTTTGCCTTGAATTCTGTTTACCAGTTTGAGAAACTTCTAGCTCTTGTGAACACTTACCAAGTATGATGTGTTTTGCAACCATTGTATCTAGAAACATTTCACAAATGCCCATATTATATTTTTTTACTCTCCAAAATGACAACAGGCTATGTTCTGTATTCATTCTGCATCTGGAATTTCCATTGACGTCAGTAGACCTGTATAGCAAAATTAGAACAGTCTAATATCTAGGTAAGTAATTAGTCTTCTTTCAGTGGAAAGAACATCAAGTTCATTTTGTTTCTTCTGTCCTCGTTCCTTCTACCCTGCCCCTAAATACACCCTATATATATATATGTATATATATATATATACACACACTGCAAAATATATCTGGCATGAAATTACAACAGCATGATTGGTAGAAAAAGCAACAATATTTGATGGTAAGCAGGATGTCACCCTGTAGCTTATTATCTTTAAGAAATGCACTCTAAAGAATTTGAAAGGCTCCTTGGATGGCTGTTATTTATAAATCAGGATGTTGTTTACTAAGAATATTGTTTATAGGAGTCTTTAAGTCTTCCTAACAAAAATGTTACACCAGACATTTCAAGAAAAATGTATATGGTATGAGATGAAGTTCCTTTTAGACATGATGATTATCCTTGAAATTCCTCCCTAAATTTCAAATTAATACTCTATTTCTAAATGAGTGGCTATCTGCATAAAAAAAAAAAAAAAACTCTAGCATTTTTTTTCCTGCAATACTAAGTCTTTTTTAATTATTTTACTATAAAATTTCTTAGAAAACTGTACTTTTTTAAAAAATTGAGATTTTCTAGGAATGTTAATTTTTTGTTTCACTTTCATTGACAGAGAGAAACCGATGCTCAGAAAAGTTTCATGCCTATTATGTTTTACAATTTTTAGCACCAGAAAAGCTATAAATTCATTGGTATTTATGATATAAATTATGCTATAATTATGATAAAATTTTAATCCCAAAAAGCATGCTAAAATTACTACTTTTATCACCATGCAAACGTGGACCCACAGAGCTATGGAAGAGGAATTACATATATTTGCCTTTTCACCCACTGCTGTTCTTCTGACATTTATTTTCCACTGAGCATTGTACTCCTAGGCATTTTCTCTTTCCTTCTATTTTGCATTGCAGTTTTGGGGTGTTTTGTCGGTTTTTGTTTGTTCAGCTTCATCTTGGTTTTCCTCATTCTCTCCCGATGAGTACCCCGTGTTCTGCTATCATTGTTACTCCTCCACATCTCCTCTCCAAGATGTTATCCTTGAATTTTTCCCCTCTTTTTTTTTTTTTGTGTGTGTGTGCGTGTGTGTATTCCTTCAACTGGGCACATTCTTTCTGTTTTAGAGAAAATTTGTAGTGTTTTCTTTTCAGAGTCTTTTGAACATCTCACAGAGAAATGTTTTGTTAGAGCACTGCAGGAGCTACCTTAGCAAACTCATAACATATCTTTCCTGCTAGTCCTGAGGGCCTCTCCTAGAGGTACTGGATGCTGTGCTGAGGGCCCGTCAGAACAGATACAAGCCTCACTTGTCAGCAAATGGAATGTATCCAATGGGAAAAGTATGGACACAACCTCAGTAAGGCAGTCCTACAATTCTTTATGACAACAGTGAACTAGCAAGCACAATCATGATACTCTTTGTAATCATACTGCTTAGTATTGTTTACACTTAGGAACACAAACAAAGGATATAGCAATAGAAATGATCTAATGCTGTCATCTGGGATTTGGTATAAAGGGAAAGTTTCCAAATATCTTTGTTATTTTAGATGCTCAAGGATATGAAGCAATAACTCGTCCTTCTTTATGATTAAACTGCTTCGTTTATGCATCAAGTAACAAATAAAGCACAATGAAGGAAAAATAGGCCGACCCCTGGGATCTGAATTTGTTACTGAGTGACAAATTGCATTTGTAAGAAAGAGTGAAAGCATTCTGCGCAAAGGCTCTGAAGAGTATAATGTCAGTGAGAGTATCAGCATTGACCTTAATGTGCATCTGTAGTAACAATCTCATTTCACACCTTCAGCTACATCTTTTTATTCATCAGTGTAAATTATCCTAGTGGTACTCATGGATTTTTTTTTTTAAATGGGAATATAATGCACTGGCTACTTAACATGGTATATCAAAACAAATTATTAAATTATTACTGATATAGAAGGCTCCAGGGAGATCTCTTCTGGTACTTGAAGGGAGCTTACAAACAGGAAGAAAACCAAATTTTTACAGTCTTATCACAACTAGACAAGGGGGAATGGCTTCAAACTAAGAGAGGGAAGATTTAGGTTAGATGTTAAAAATAAATTCTTTACTCAGAGGGTGGTAAAGCACTAGAACAGAGAGGTTGTGGATGCCCCATTCCTGGAAGCATTCAAGACCAGGTTGGATGGGTCCTTGGACAGCCTGATCTGGTGTGCAGCAGTCCCACTTATAGTAGGGGACTGGAGCTTGATGATCTTTAAGGTCCCTTCCAGTCTAAACCATTCTATGGTTCTGCGATATCCAGCAGTAACTGATGATGCACAGATGTTCCATCCTGAGTGAAGAAGTGAAATGTATTTCTCTACAGGATCTGTTACACACTTGACTAAAAATAACGTAATAGAATCATTTTTTCCCCTCTTCTGTTCACGTTTTCTTCGTGTAGCAGAAGCTGTTTCAATAACATACCTCAAACATGCTGTGGGATGACTAGGAATCCTGGGATTCCTATCAATCCTAGGAAGGTTCTTCCTAACAATTATTGTGTTAATTTCCTTATTACTCCACCTTCTTTCCTTGTATCATTTAAACGTGTGGAGTAATCAGTCCCCAAACTATTGAAATCTATATCAGAGAGGTCTTCATAATTTATTTAACTTATGCCAATGAGGAGTCTTTCACACAGCAACCTGCAAAGCTTCTGCAAATGTCTTGATCTCACTGATTGTGGTTTTTGCACTGACATGTGAGAAAGTAAAATTTACATCTGAACTGTTCAGTTGATCCATGTGAAACAACAAGTAGAATTGCTCTCTCAGATAACACAAAAGAATGTGACAAAATAATCCTCATTAACTATGAATGGAGATCCCTGTTCATACAAAGATTATAAAGTTATACACACAAACAAACAAAATATCTGTGGAGGAAATAGACTAATTTTAGCTAGCTGGAAGAAAAGCGAGCAATGAAAAAAGCATAGTGTATAATATGTTAATATAGTAGATTTTTATAATACAGTTATGCCTTCGCACACCTTATAATGGAAAGGCTCCCCTCCATCCCCCTCCACACCTAGGGGGAAGTTCTCCCAACAAGCCCCACTAGCTTTTCTCCAAGGACCCTTCTCCCTCTTTAAGAAAGGCAAACCCCATCTGGTGCCCACAAACCCAGTACCATGTAGGCTAATTGTCAAAAAAATAAAATAAAATAAAATAAAATAAAATAAAATAAAATAAAATAAAATAAAATAAAATAAAATAAAATAAAATAAAATAAAATTCTGATGATGGCACCAGCCACAAAGCCAGGTATTTTAAGATATGATGCTTTGGTTTGTTTCTGTGTCCTTACCCAACACAGAAGGCAGAGAAGAAAGGCAGAAGAAGGCAGAGAAGAAAGGCAGAAGAAGGCAGAGAAGAAAGGCAGAAGAAGGCAGAGAAGAAAGGCAGAAGAAGGCAGAGATGGTCTGTGCATTCAATTCCTTTAGTCATTGTCCCAAGCCCTGAAGCCCCTTTTTTTAGTCCTTGACCCACATGTACTGCATCATCTCTCCCAGTACAGAAAAGCAGTAAGGGATTGTGGTCTGTCAGATGTACATCCCTCACCTGAGCCCCAGGAAGACAGCAGACTTCTCTAAGAAGAGGGTCTGCTCAGCATTTTGGACATTCAATCCCCTGTAGGGAGGAGTCACCCACAACTAATACCCATCTTGTCTTCTTCTTCAATGAAGTGGCATTGGTGGTGGGGAAAGGCTTGTCCTGGTTTGGTTTTGTTAGCATGTTTAGACTGAGTGGGCTGTTACCACCCTCAGACAGGCCTTCCACATCCAGGGCCTCATACCTGTTGTAAGAAGCATCTGGGAATATTTATAATGGGTATTCCCTTATAATGTCAATAATTCTTAGATTTGAAAGCTGCCTTTAATTTCTAACTGCAGTTCTCTGCTTTCCTAGTGTGTGCAAACAAGCTCAAAAAGTGCTACAAGCTTCATGGCAGCCTCCTTCAATGATAGTACTCATCAGCCCATTCTTTACCTATTTTTGTTGTTTTTCTCTCAAACTGAAATGGTACAGTAGGTCAGCTGTGGTACACAGAGGGAAAATTATATGTACAGAAAAATGTAATACAGATAACATTAAAGAGGAGAATTTCAGAGTTCCACAGGACAAGCTGCAGTTAGTTACTCAGAGAGATTCTGCTGAAATATTTAAAAAGTTAGTTTTGTTTGCTGCTTTTTACTCCCAGAGATCACATTCCAGGAGGCTTCATCCATCTTTGTATCTGCACAAAGATGTCATGTATTCTGTTTCCACAATGTTCGCACACAAAATTTTGAAATGTGCTTCCCTCTTGTATTAACATCCAGGCCTACTTCTCACGTGGCTAATATGAATAGAGGAATAATATATGCAAAACACTAAAATACTCACACACTTCACTGAATAGGAATGGACTTGGATGTTTTGGTAAATAGTCTGATGATTTAAAGCCTTAAGCTATTTCTGATTTTATCAGTTGTTTCTAGTGGTAGCAAGATGAATTTTCTCAGTGAACTCAGAAAATAGTTTCCATCACTGAATTCAGCCACTAGGTCATTTAACAGCCTCTGTTCCAAACAAAACCACAGCTTTGACTCTGCTCTTGCTTTTTGCTTAGCCGGATCTTTCTGATCCACCACCCAGGTCCTCCCAGCTGCAGTCCTCACTCATTCCCTGACCTGCAAAAAAAGCAACAGGACTGCATCTCTCACTTGATTTCTGTTTTTTTGTCCTCACTAGAATGAGCACAGTACATGCAGGGTTTAAGCTTTAGGATTAGGAAAGCTATTCTGTGCTTATATTGAAGAATGCAAAGTGGAAGAGAAGTTTAGAGCTAAGAAAGAGACACTGGTGATATATTTTTGCTCCATGGAACAATCTTCAGCCAACAGTTAAAATCAGGTTTTTGGTTTTTCTGTTGCTTTTTTTTTCCCCTAGTAGTAGAAACTGAATTTGAACTCAAACTGCAATTCCATGAAATTCATGGAAGACTTGATAGAAACATGGTAATCCATGTGCCTGCAGAGATGTGTTCCAGCCTTCTCTATTAGACAGAGTTGCCCAGGTGCTGCAGGTGGCACACACAGGTCTATCACTGAGCTACATTCTAGCACAAAAAGTAATGAAGGCATAAATAATTGTATTGCATGAGACAAGAGAATATAGCTGTCACTAACTAGATTTCAGATAACCTAAGAAGGGTATTAGTCACAACTTGGTAATAAGGGAATAGCTTACCCCATTCTAATGATTAGAACCTTCTGGAAAACTCCAGAGGAGGCATTCTCCAAGTAGAAATGCTTTCCCTTTGGCTGCCAGCCCTTAATAGAAGTTAGGGAGGGGTGGACTCAGGGTTCATCCCTTCTGGTCGCACAGATGAATAGCTTGCATCTGTGCTCCCAGGACTGCCACACCCCTTCACCAGGTGTTCAGTCACTGGCTCAGGCCTTGACCTAATATTACCCATGCAATAATAAAGGCTAGATCATTACCTGCAAGAATAGGGCATGATTCTGAGCTGACTAGAAATTATATGAAACCTACTTACAAATGCAACAATATAGGAGCTCAGCAAAGTATGAAGAGTATGAAGTAGTAGGTCAGATAACTGGGGTCATTGCTCAGTTCAACTGACTAATAGGAAGAGATTTCCTTTCAGTTCCTCATAGAGACCCCATGAACTGTATTGGGAACATTCACAGAAGAGTTTAAAATAACCCACTAAATAGCAGAGCCTAACAACTTGAATATTCATATGTAGCATTTCCTAAAATTATGATTGTAGATAACTTACTTCAACATTTTGATTCACACCCAGGCTGTGATGCATTGATTTTTATAGAAAATTAATTAGTCTCTTTATAATAAGTCACTTAAAATGTCCCTCATTTGCACAATTTTAAGCATTTTCCTATCTTTAATATTTTTTTCAGGTTGGTTTGTTTTTGTTTTTTTCGTTATGAGGCTGAAATATTTGTGACAAACTGACTAATAAGAAAACAATCTCAGGCTTTGTCAAATAGGTATAAGTATACCATATCTTTGGGAAATATTCATATCCAACTCTCAGAGTTATTACTTCAAGAAGAAATAATTAGAAGCCATAGAAATCCAAAGGGAACTGAAATGCCTCCTTACTACAGAAAGATTTTGACTGTTAAAAATACATTGTGAAATCTTTTAGACCGTCATATTTTTCTCTTTCTTTTCCCCCTTTATATCTAAAGAAAATCCCTTGCTTCAGCTTGTGACCCTTGCCATTTATCTCTTCACTGCATCCCTCTGAGGAGAGTCTGGTCCTGCCTTCCTTAGGACCTCCTTTAGGGATAGATGATCTCAGTCCCACTGGTCATCTTCTCTCTTATGGACTCAAAAAAACATCTCTAGATAAACTTGCTAGATATTCCAAGCCCCTGACTGTCCAGCTGTCCCCTGTGTCTGCTTTAACTTCCCTGGAAATCTCTGGTATGAAGGAAACTACTGTGGCTGTGGTTTTCAATCTTTTAAATCTCTTTAAAATGTTTCTGCCCTTCAAGATTCTCCTGTAACCTCCTGGCTAATAGTATTTCACACTGTATTTCCATTGGTTCAGGAATGCCAAGGATGAAAAAATCTTAAAAGCTTTCAGACAAAAAAAAAAAAAAAAAAAAAAAAAAAAAATTCATAAGCTTTTATTTCCAAAGGTCATTTTTTAATGTGGTTAGTTAAAAAGAGTAATTCACAAATTAACACGTCAGTATACAAAGATGTGTCTCCACGGTTGTTACAGCCTGCTTTAATATGTGCAGTGTTAATAACGAACCTCATGAAATAATAGGAAACACAGACACATTGTCCAGGCAGAGTTTACATAGACCACAGAGGCTATTTAAAGAAATTTGAAAGTAACAGAAATCAGTAGAATTAAAATCCTCCCACCTTCAGTGACAGCAAAAGTTTCACCCAAACCTGAATTTCCCATAGTCTACCAGTTAAGATAACATTTCTACAATGCCTCTTTTTGCCACTGTTTTTCCTCTAAAAAGCAACCATTTGTAATAACAAAAAGGCCAGGAATTCATCAATGCTTTCAGGGTCAAGATGAATTTGTTTTCAACTGAACTAAGGCAAAGAATCTTAGCCAGCTGAAAAAGCAAGCTAAAAAAATATTTTTGATGGCAATATGAGACAATCTAATCCTTCCATTATTGCATGCTGGAATTACTGGACCTGCTGGTAACCATGCCTTCCCTTTGAGAATGTCTCTTTCTAGCACATCAACTGGAGAAAGAGGGGTGTCCCATATCATCTGTTTAGTCCGTGATTAACAAGAAGCAGCAGCATCCTGTACTGAAACTATAATTAATAAATAATAAAGAAATGCTGTGAGGACATACATAGTGATTTTTAAAAGCAAATTTTAGGGTTTTTTACAGTTTTGGTTGGTAAAAATTTGTAGTAAGTGTACAGAATATCACATGTCATCACAAACCCTGAAAACAGAAAGAGATTAGTGGTTTTAGCTTCATTTTAGAGAGGTTACTAGGACTTCCAAAAGAGGAAGGGAAGACTCACAGCAAGTTTATTTTAGGAAGATCTAAAACAAATTCTTTTTTATTTTCTCCATACTAGTTTTCTATACAGGCATTAGAAATGGAAAGACTCCAGCATACATTTTTACATCAATATAAGTCCCAGAAATATCTTGTAATGCAAGTTTCAATGCAGAGGATTTACATATGTCCACCAATGTAAGCATCCACGGTTACTCACCTACTGGTCAGTGTTTTAATAACTGCACAGAGTAAGCCTCAGTAAATCAGATGGAAATTTTACTGTAAAGTATATTGGATTGTGAATCTGTAACAGGGAATGTTTGCATGATTATGAAACTTCTTTTCCATTAAACCTATCTACATCAAGTTCTAGTAAGTATCTTTGATGTATTTCAGAACTTCATCCAGATGGAAGTTGAAACACTTACTCTTCCTGTTCAGGAAATACCACAAAAGGAATTAATATAAGAAGGATGAGAGCTTCATTCCATTCAGTGATAAGTTTTGAAACACCTTAGAAAATAGTCTTCATTGTTCACAGAAAAAAAAGTCAACTATTTCTCCATAGTAACATACACGTCTAGACTTGAGTCTTCCATACACAAAGTCTGCACTTCATCATTAACCTTCTGGAAGCTTTACAGGAGTTGGAAAAAAATGAGTTATTCTGCTATTTCAATCAGTCTATCGCTTTGATCCCTTCATTACTAGTGATATCTTTACATGAATACAGTTTTCTGCCACTGAACTCAAAAGGATGAGCATTTTGTCTTCATTGGTAGAGCCTTCTTTTCTTCTTCATGCTCTCTACTCACTCTGTAAGACATTTATTGACATATTTGCTACTGGTAACCTAGCTTAATGTTTCTACAGAATAAATTAAGCACCAATAAGTTTGACTCTTTCAGCTTTCAGGAAAGATTTTTCCAAAATAATATTCATACAGTATTTTTTTATGTATAGTATCAGAACTGCAGATGATGTCTTTTGCTGGGCCATATAATTCAGTATCTGTTCAGGATGATGCAAACAGCTGCTTTCTCAATCATACTCATCTTGAATTGACAGGCGCTAACTTTAGAAGGAGAACAGAGCTCATTTTACTCAACTCCACAAGTCTTCAGATTCTGCTGAATCAATTGAAGCAGTATCAGATACAGATATATGAGTGCACATTAGAAACGGGATTTAAACTGCCAGTAAATGTCACACAGGTAATCAGCAGTTATGCAAATAGAAATATACTAATAACTTATAAAGAAAAGAATAAAATTCTGGCAAGTGATTCCTAACACAGCCTAATGTCTCCTGATCAACCTTCTTGAGAATAATTTATATTGTATGTATTTCTGCTCTTTTTTTTCACTTATAAAAAATTAATAGCACTAACTTGTTAAAAGTCTGTTTCTCTACATAAAAAAGAAGCACATAAAGGAAAAGAATAATACTAACAGGAGAATATCAGCACAGCAACATTATTTCAGCTGTTTTTGGAGAACATCAGGTTTTCTCCATTAGTTTCCCTTTGAAATATGAAGAAATGGCTCATTAAGTTCTTCAGTATCCAGGATACTTGCAAACATCCCTATATATTCTACCACAGAAGACAGAAAAAAACTGAAATGTGATTAAGGTAACTAACACAATCTCAGCAACTCTCAAAACTCAAAAATTATCAGTTTGTTCTTTAAAGTTTTGAACCTGGCTCCAAAGTCTGATTTTTTTTTTTCCCTCTACTGGAAAGTAATGCTTCATCTCTTACCTCCCCAGAAAATTATATAAAATATTTTTTCTTTCCAGAGTGTTGGTCTAGTGATATCAATAATAAAAGTGTCAGAAAATTCTAATTTCAAAATACTTCATCTGTAGATGGAGACATCTTCTGAATAGTTCTCAGTATTTTAAAGATAGGAGGTTCTTTGCAGACTAAGATCTGGATTCCTCTCAATCAAGTGCAGTATCTAAGTTAGGAAAATGATCACTTTTTTCTCTGTGGTGGATGTTTCTCTTGGAATCATCTGCCCTATTCTTGTTGCAGCACCCAAAGGCATTACAGATCAGTGTAGTTCCTGATTCCAAACAAGTGCTCCTGCGGTCTATTTTCCTTACTAATTCCAAAGACATAAATGACTCCTGGCAGAAGATTCAGGCCTCAGGACAGGATCCATCCCACCAAATTTACACCTCAACCTATAAAATGACTTCTAAATTCTACACAGTTAATAGAAAAAAATGATTCTTATTCTGGAGTACATGTACTTCAGAGGAGTTAAATCTTTGAAGATGCATTTTCTATTCATTCAATACGTAGGATATCTGATGCTGGACAAAAGTTCAGAGCCCTTTAGACAACATGGAAAACAGAATATGGTTGTATTTCTGAAAAAACAGCAACACAGAGCAGTAGAAACATTCACCATTTGTAATTCAAAGAACATAATTTGTGACCTCACTCACTTGTGAGCACTGACAGTTGCTTTACACTTTCTTAGTCTCAGTGGCCTTCTAATATGCATTTTCTATTCATTTCTACTCATTTTCTAAGTGATGCTACTCCATTAACTTATCAAGTTTTCTTAATCTACGCTTGCATCTGCTACCTTCTCAGGCAGCTACACACAAGCAGTTTCTAAAGAAGTGAGTTAATACGTCTTGAGTTCCTCTGTTGATGGCAGATATTAAGGCCACATTCTTTCACTAAAAGTCAATGCAATTAAAACCACAGCTTTCCTATCTTTCAACACCGCATAGGTTTTCATGTCCATATAGTTACTGTGTCAGATGAGCCTTTTCTTGTTCACTGCAGGTTTTAATCTGTCTTGAAATCTGTCTTTTTTTACTGACTATAGAAAGACTCCAGAGCAAATGTATTTCTGGCTTTGGTACCAAACATATTTACTAATTCAGCCTATGTGCAAGTGTGATACTCTTAACTGTCTCTTAATTTCTAACATCTGCACCCTCAAATATCTATCCCTGCTATGACAGTTTCCTTTTAGTGAAAGTAGTATCCTCTTCAATTTTACTTATCTTAGGTTAATCATCATTAATAAGGAAAGAAGAGAACGCAGTGTGCAACAAGATATAATTTTAAAAATCCAGTTAAAATATTATTTCCATAGTAACATATACAGTAACACAAACTTGTGCTCTCAGGATTTGTAGTCCTGTCCCTTCTTCCTTCGTTCTTTCACTCTGTCTCATCAATTTCTAATCTCCAGATGCAGGATATGTTCATACCGTTTAACAAAGTCAGAAAAACAAACAAATCTTCTTAACACACCTTGGCTAAGACAGCTGCCAAGTCAACATTATGGGGGTTTTACAAGTTAAGTTAGTAGACTGAGTTCAGTTCCTAAGTAGTGGTGGAATCTTAGAATCCTTGGAGTTGGAAAGGACCTCTGGGGGCCATCTAGTCCAGCTCCCCTGCAATGAACAGGAACACCACAGCTAGATCAAGTTGCCAGAGCCTTACCCAGCCTTGCCTTGAAAGTCTCTCAGGACAGGACATCAACAACAGGCAACCTGTTCCAGTGCCTCACCACTCTCACTGTAAAAGATTTTTTCCTTATATCTAACCTAAATCTACTCTCTCTGGGCTTGAAGCTCTGAGCTCTTATTGCTCATATAATTTAAAAGCCAGGTTACCTTTCTCAGATGTTATTTCAACACAACTAGCTAAATTACACTTTGCTAGGATAGAAACGTTATAAAGAAATCACAGTTTCAAAAAAAAAAAAAAAAAAAAGCCTTGCATTTTACATGCCTTGAGTTATGCAACTCTTCCACAAAACCAGTAATATTGCAGTTGTGTGGATGGAGAACCCTTCATAGTCTTCTGAAACAGAGGTACTTCCAGAAAACCTCTTTTGTTAAGGAATTGATTGATAAATTAATAGTATGATGTGCAAGACCCATATTCTGGAACACTATTATCAGATCCTGTCTTAGGCATTACTGCTGATATTGCGTCTGAGTTTGAAAGCGTAACAGAGCTAGAGGATGGCTTCCTGCACACACAGGGAAAAGAACTAAGTCATAATCTCTTGATCTTAAACACTTCCAGAGGCGTAACATGTATGAGCACACATCCAAGATGATCACTGTCTTTTAAAAACAAAGAGATACACACTCAAGACCCATATATTTTAATTCTAAAACTTACAGTATGCATATAAAATACCCTGAGAACACTGAGTACCCTGAACTCAACATGCTTAAGCCAGAAGTTTGAAAGACCATAAACAATTAAATTCGATGAACACACAAATGTCTCAAGACAACTGAAAAATACAACTATTTCCTGGAGAGCGGCCAAATTCCAAGTTACAGGTTCACTGAATCATTAGGTTGGAAAAGACATCAAATCATCTAGTCCAACTCTCCACTTACCACCAGTGTTGCCCACTAAACTATGTTCCTTAGTACTACATCTACACATTTCTTGAACATCTCTAGGAATGGTGACTCACTGGGCAGCCCATTCCAGTACCTGACCACTCTTTCAGAGTAGAAATTTTTCCTAATATCCAACCTCAATCTCCCCTGTCGCAACTTGAGGCCATTCCCTTAGTGTCCTTAGTGTTTGCTAGAAAGTGAGCGACAAAAAATGTACTTATCCTCAAATACAGGGGTAAAGGGAGCCAACTCAGCACATATGTAAGGAAATGAAAGAGCCAAAGCACAGGAATGAAGATCTTTTTAGTTCAATGAAATGTAGCGAAGAAGCTGTGAACTGGGAGTTACTGGAATGATAAGGTATTGGATGCAGTTCATATAGGTGTGCAAATTATTACTCTGATTTAAAATTATTAGTTTACTACTATCACATGACTGAATATTTTTCTTCTGTAATCAGGGTTATTTGTTTTGGCTGTTATTGTTCTTGGGACAAATACTTAGTGGGGGACACCACTGGTTACAGGTCTCCAGCCAGACTCTGCACCGCCAACAACAACCCTCTGCGCTCTGCCAGTCAGCCAGTTTTCAACCCACCTCACTGTCCACTTGTCTATCCCACACTTCCTCAGCTTTGTTATAAGGATGTCGTGGGAGACAGTATCAAAATCAGAATCATTTGCCTGAATTCATAGACATGAAAAGCACAGGAACTGCACCTCGCTCAATATGGTTTTCCACTACTACCTTTTAACCAATTTGTTTTTTGTAATGCCTTGGGTTTTAACATAATTTCTTTTGCATTTCACCTAAGAAGGCTTTTGCCTATTATTGGCTTTAATGTGATACATCTGAAATACATGCTGGCAGGCCAAGAAGCGGCTCTCAGTTTAAACTGATGTTAAGTCACACATAAAGGTTTTAACAACTTTAATGAGTACATGGAGTTAAATAGCTCCCATATCAGTTTGCAGGGATAACTGACAATGCTTCAAATGCACATCAGCACTGAGGTTATAAATTACAAGAGAAAAGAATAATGCAAGAACACTGAACACAATTTAAAAATATGTTTTAAGTTTCACACACACATCTCTACACTTTCAGAAGCTGAAAATCATACCACATTTACTAAGCTAATAACAGTAGTATTACTTTTACAAATACTTATTTGGCTACATAACATTAATGCTGTGGAAAAAAGAGCTTGTCAGTCATAAAGTTCATCCCAAATTTACCAGTTCTATGGATGAATAGCAGTCAATTGGCCTATACTCACATGCAAATAATCATGTGAACTCAGGTTGATAATCAAAACTATTTTTCTTTTTTATCTGGAGCTGTGGTAGGTTTAGTAGTTAATTAAGTAGTCCAGTGGTGGGAATACGTATGCATGTGCGCTTACTTTGCATGAAACTACACTTCTTGGAAAATTTTATCAAATAAAAAATTAATGCAACATTGTACCTTCTAATGTGATCTATTCCCCTAGTTTCATATATATATTTGTTAGATGTTGACCACTGCAACAAACTTAAAAAAGTTTATGGTAATGCCGTTCACAAAAGATGACACCCAGCTTTCAAAATATATTAAAGAAACATAGGTATGTAACTCTACCGAGTGCCATTTACATATCCCAGATTCTGCTCATTTTCTGATTAGATCTAAGGCTCTCTCATTCACATGGTATCCCAGTAGCAATCTCCAGTTATAGGTCCTGCTTTATTTGCAATTTAAACATTTATGGATTTCGTGGTAGAGTAAAATAACAGAAAATGCACTGTTTGCTAAGATATATCAACTGATCCATTTCAACTGTACTTTTCATAAGACAAATTTTGCAGAAGCTATGCTTTTTCATGACCCAATTCCTCTAGGCTTTATTGCTTAATTGATGAATGAAACAGCTATAAAATTACACAAGATAGGCCTGTGAAATCTCTAATTTCCAGATCCTATAAAGATATGACTGCCACTTTGTTTCCATTGTCACTAATGGAAAGTGGTTACTAGAAATTAAAAATCTGAAATTTGAATAGAAGGTTGGAGAGATGGTTTTTCATAAGAGTAGAAGTATTTAGGACCAATGTGCAGAAGGACACACAGACACACACATATATTATTTGTGAACTTTTTTGACACTTTTGGAATTACAGCAAATAGTTTCATTCTTTTTTTCTTCCTTTCCCACCCCTGTCCTCTCCTTGCCTTCCCTCTCCTTCCCTTCTAATTTATTTTTTTCCCCTAGCCTCTGCATTTTTTATGTGTACAAAGATATTTCTCAGCCAATGATCGCTAGAACTGAGGTCCATTTTATTACTGCAAAATAAATATTTCCTAAATAAAGAAATAAAACATAACATTCTATTACTTTCATTTCTTTCATTTCATTTTATTTCATTTCAAGTTCAGTCCTGAGGAACAACATGCTTTCAATGAATTGATGTCTCTTGATCAAAACTTTTCAATTTTAATATTTCTTTGTTGCTGTAATTGAGAAACATTACTTCAAGCAACTCAGATACGTATCAACAAAGAATTGATGGCAGATTTCTTACACATAGGTTTCAGAAAAAAGTGAGCACTAACCATGGGAATGATAGAATTATTTGGTTTTCTATTAATTGAATTTAGAGGGGGCAGGAAAATATGAGACATTGTGCAAGAGATGATATGTTTCAGAACAAACTTCAAAGATGGTTTTTGATATTATAGATATTAAGCTGAAGTGGGTTACAGCTAGCAGCATAGTCAGATAAGCTAACTAGTCACATATGTGTGCTCGATACTCATTGGTCAGAGTTGTTTTTTATCACTGTAATCTTATTTTTTTTAGTATTGATTATAAAAACATTCTGGCAAGAATTAGGCCTCAGTCATGAATTATTGTAAATGTTTTTTTTCTGAAAGACATTCATCCCACTTTGATTTTTCACTATGCTTCTCATCTGTGTGACAGCATTAGTGAGTGTATTCGTTCTTATTAGTGAGTAAATCCCACTCATTAATATAAAAGTGATGAGGTAATTTAATAACACAACCTGTTTGCCTTTAGGGAAACAAGTAATACCAAAGTCACTGTATTTTTCAAGATTCAAGGGATAAAATCCTTGCAGTGAAGTCAACAAGAGCTGAGCAAGGATCCCATTCAATTATTTAAAAAATCAACAAATTTCATACTTCATAAGTGGGCTGACTAATACTGATTTGCCAGAAACTAGTTAGAGGGTAAGACAAGTGACTGTGGCATGGAAAGCAGAAAGCATGACAAGAAAATAAGAGAGTAGCTGCTCATTGGTGCTCCTATACAGCATCTGCAGCCTCAGATTTTTTTCTGTTATTTTTAGTTCATAAATTCAGGTCAAGAAGTACTCAGGTTAGAACAGTGGCCCATTCCACCCTCAATGTTATTTGAAAGTTTCTCTTTCTTTTCACTATTCCAGTCTTTTGACAGACTCCTGTGTATAAAAATAAGGGAGTCAGAGTTTTGAGTTTGCAAGTGTAGCAGAATTTAAATTTAACTACAAATGTAGATTATAACATAGAATTAATGTTGCTATAATCTAGCCCAGGTATTTTCTCTGTCCCAAGATGCCTGCAGAAAAACATTTGTCATACCCTGTTGTCTATCATGTAAAGCCATGCAAACTACTTTTTTTTTCTTTTTTCTTTTTCTTTTTTTTTTTTTTTTTAAATATATTAATGGTTGCCACGATATTCTGGCAGAGAAGCCTTCCTAGGAATCAACCTGGCATATCCTGTGGTGGAGTATAACATTTCTGAATGGTCTCATGTATTTACAGGAGCCTACTGCTGCGCTGACCTTTGGTCATGTCCAAATGCTTGGATTTACATTGTGAGGTGGTATAAAGACACAATCTGGAGTCCTTTTAAGTTAAAGCCATATGTTCTCTACAGTCCAACAGCCATAAAGGCAGACTTACTTGGAAGTAAAATCTTTTTGAAATGCACATTCTGTGGACGTTAAGATGTAACTACCGATGGTTTTGTACTACAAATCCACTCGAGTTAAATTAGCATGGTGTGTTACATAAGAAAATCCTAAACCCTTGACTTCCTTGACCCAGTGCAGCACAGGAACATGTTCATAAATATCAGTGGGACAACATGTGAGATGCATATTCATGCCAGATACAGTTGGCAGATTGCACCATACTTTATTAGATGTTGTCCAGAATTCTTAAAGTCCTCAGAGTTATTTTCATTATTATTCACACCATAGAATCACTGCATGTCTAACATACATGATAAATGTTTTGTTCATCACTAGTTTTATGGGTTGAGCAAGATAAATGTTAATATTTCTACAGAAATAAGTAGAATTTTCTTATGTTGCTGCTCCAGTGTTATGTCCAACATTATTCTGAGTTTCTTACTATTTTACTCTATTTTCATAGTATCATCTGCTTTCTTTGCAACTTTTTCAATGAATGACTGGGAAACAAAAACTGAAAACTTCATACAGAGTTCTGATTTGCCAAATGAAAGCTAAGAAAAGCATATTTTGTACTTTCCTACAGGAGCAGACAAACTAAAACCAAAGTCCAAAGTAAAATAGAAATAAAAGAGCACTGCTACAAATTCTTAAATAAATTTAAGGAAATCAGAAAGAAAAGGTGACAGATCATTCCTTTCTCCCTTTTGATTTTTTTTTCCTTCTGTTTCATCTTGTAGTACAAGGCTGTTGGCTGTTGTTGTTCAAGTTTAAAAAGGCATTTATCCATACAACCTGCCATTCTGGTTTCTTTACAGTGGAGTTCAGAAGGTCAGGCAGAAAATGCAAAGGACAGTTGAGGACCTAGGCCTTGTACAATACATGGAGAGGCAAATTTGTAGAATTACACATTATCCTGCAACCACTTCATTATAGCATTCCACAGAATGACAGAACAGCTGAGGTTGGCTGGGATCTGAGTCCTCCTGCTTCATCAGGGACACCCAGAGAAGGTGGCCTAGGAACAAATCCCTGTGGCTTCTGAAGATCTCAAAGGAAGAGGCTCCACAGTCTCTCTGGATGTCCTAATTCTCCATCACTTGTAAAGTAGAGTGCCTTCTGATGTTTAGAAACTTCTTTTTATATTATTTTTTCTTTTTCTGTTGAGAAATTGATTAGGGAAAGGCCATTAGCTTACCTCTGGAAAGGTACCTGAGACAACATTGCAGAAAAAAGGACCAGGATTAGAGCATTACCTTGAATTTTCTCTTTTAGAAGCACTATGCTGACACATAGGCTAGGGTCATTGTTAACCAATCTGGCAAAAGACTAGCTGAGCAACTTCTTCAAAACTCATGTTGTATTTCTGGATATTCCATTATTTCAACTGAAATCAGGCAGCATGCTGTACTTCTTTCCAAATATTGACCAGGTTCTGACTGTACTCAAGCCAGCTGGCTGCACAATGGATCACGTGGTTGGACTGGCAGGTTGGAACAATCCATGAGGAAAATGAGGGGAACTAAATGCTGGATAGGAAATTAAGCAACACAGCCGTGATCTGGCCTGTACCTTGAAGAAGTTTGGCTTTGGCTGCTCACTCAGAGGAGATTGTGTGTGAGGGGAATCTGATACCATCGGCAGCCGCAGATAGGGAATGACTTCAACTGGTCATGCATTTTCCTCAAACCCAGACAAGCATCAGTGCGCTACGTGTCATCTTTCAGGCCACACTTGTCCCAGACAAGATCTGTTTACTGAGAATGAAGTAAAAATTAGACGCAGCAGGAGAGCATGCACAAGAACTCCTCATGGTGTGCAGCATTATTAGCAGTCTCCTCATGTAAACTCTGGCTAGGAGTTACAAAACAAAGCAAATATTAGCAGTAATTAGGAGGATTAGAGAGAATTATTCACACCAGCAAGGCTGTCTCTCGGAGCTCACAGGAGACAGTCATAAACCCTGCTGATTTCATCCAAATCAACAGAATAGCAACTCAAAGAGGAAGCACAACAACAGGCAAGAGATCAAACTGGAAAAAACAGGCATGGCTTGTGGCAGGACTGGAGAACACAGAGCAGGAGGTCCTAGGCTGCACCATGGGCAGTGACCAAGTTATGACCTCTCATCTTTGACATTCAGGACTGTCTCACAACATATAAGCAGCTACACTTGAAAATTTTCCCTTCAGTAGCCTGAAACCTATCACAGATACTTCAGCTTCTCTGGCAAGGAAGGGGTTGTAGCTCACAACACCACACCATTTATCATGGTAAATCCTTGGGTAGCTTTTCTTACAGGTTGCCTCAGTTTAAGGAGTGGCATGGCTTGTCATGAGTGGGAACAGTAGTGATAAAATCAATGAGGTAGTCAGAAAGCTTGAAAGGGAAGAACATATGAGTTGCAGAAGAGATTATATACATTTTGATAGTTTTATTTGTCTATGTAATATAACAACTTTTCTGTACAAGTATACTGAAATTAAACTGAAAAGAGTTGCTGTGGCATTTCTGTGCTGAGCTAAAAATCTTCAGGAATAAGTTAGTTGTCAGAAAAATGTTCAGACCAGCCAGTGAGTAAAGGGCTGCCCAAATATAGATAGAAACAGAGATGAAGATTGTACACTGGAGCATTATTTAGTTTTGTTTCATTGTACCTCAACAGCTCGTGAAATTTGCCTACTAGTTCTAATAGAAATTGAGAATTGTTTGTTCAGTTGTTTAAGGAAAAGATTGAAAGACTTTCCCTTTCACTTTAACTGCAATAAGTTTGGAAACTTAGAATATACAGCACATGATCTGCAAACTTGCCATTCTGAATCAAACTCAGCACTTGTTATTTTAGGAGTGATGGCAGCCATTACCAAAGACCCCCTCCAGGGTTGTGTCTTATACAAACCAGGGAGGAGACAGCTCCTACTGTGAGAGATTTACCAAGTAAAAACAAAAATAAATGAGGATGGAGAGGTTACTAGCTAGCCCTCTTAGCTGAATGCATTGCAAGATTTCTTTCTGTTCTTTGACCCTACTTGATTATCTAAGGGACAGACAAGAGGAAGAGAAAGATGAAACAAAAGGGCAAACAAAAATGGACAAGTAAAAAGGACAAGAAGAGGAAGAAGAAGTAGAATCTTCCTACTAGACTTTTATGACAGTGTTAGCCTAAGCTTTGCTGATGCAATGGTAGAACTGAGCCTGAAAGACTTATTTGTAAAAGAACAAAGATCTGATCACAAAGCTTATTCCCATGCTGCCAGGATATTCAGAGCATCACATGCCAGTCTATGGATTTCAGCATTCTGACTGATGTCAGCCACACATTATAAAAAGAAATTTGGACTTTCACATTAAGAATTCTTTACATCAGTAAAATATTAAAAGCACTCTGCTGCATGCCCAAGATGCCATAAACATTGCACCAACTCAGAACTGACATAACCTTTTCTATAGCAGCAGGTCTGAACTTAAAGGCTTATTAGTGGGCATCCATTTGCACAATCCTGTGGATTCAGTTTTTATTACTAAATAAAAACAGAAATTAAATTACTTGCTTTTTGCAGCCATTTTAATGCTACTTTTGTTTCAGTACTGGATTTCCAAAATGCCTCACACTAAGATTTGTTATAAATCATTTGAAATTAAAAGTAGCTGGCAAGGTAGTTTTCTAAAGAGGTGGGTTTGCCATGTCTAAACTCAGTCTCCTCTTCTTGGATATCATTTCCAATGCAAAGGGATTTGGTATGATTTGTGTTTTTCTCCTTAAAGCTAACTTGCCAGTAGTATTATGTAGCAGTAGAGCCTTTGAAAATGAAATAAGGTATTGATCCTACCCTCAATGTATCTCATTTTATGCTTTCAGAATATGGAGTAATAGCTGCTTTTGTAGTTAAATGCAAACTCTGGCTGATGAGACTGAAGAATTTAACTGAAGTATTTTGGAGAAGACCCATTAGTCTAGGTGCAAGAAAAACATACGTCCTTTCTTTTGTTCCTCACTCTGTTGAATGATCAGTTAATAATCATGATAATTCTTCCTATATTCAGATTCTATTAGTCTTTAACTGAATATTGGCAAATTATGACTTGCATTTCAAGAAGCACTACTAATTGCCCCACTACATTTCTAGATTGTGTTTAGTATATATACCAATAGGAAAACATTAAATAAATACACATCCAAAAGCAAAAAGACCATAGTATTACTTGAGCTACAGTATGAACACAAGGAACAGTATTTGGGTTTGAAGGCTACTGAGGAAAACTGAAATTCAATTTTCTTTTTTTGACTCTCTTATCATTGAATTATCATTAAGATGCAGTCATACAGTAGTCAGTAAGCACAGAAGTTGATAAAATCCTATCTTCAGCAAAGGCCCGTGGTCACTAAATCACTTTTTTGTTATTACAGAAGTACCAAGGAAGTTTGACAAGAGCTTTGCCAACTACAGCAACTTTTACGCTCTAACACTAGCACAACTGGTAAAAGATCTTAATATCCCCCTCAGAAATGCAGAGAAAATAAAAACAAAGTGGCGATATCTGGACAATGCTTGGATATACTCTGTGGATCTTTTTCAGCCACAAATAGAGCAAATGAAAGGCAAAGAGATTAGACAGGTATGCTGACCTTGCTTGTGTTTATGGTTTCGTCCATGTCAGACTTTGATCATGCAGGAAGTTGTATGTATTTTAACGTACTTGTGCTGTGCTGATGGTTGTGTAGCCATTAAGCCTGTCCAACAATCACATGTGGGAAAGCCCTCATAATATAAACAGAATCCAGAATACTAATGGACTTTCATATAAATAACTTTCAAGAAATATCATATAAATCAGATGTGCCATCTGTGTGACTGAACATACCCTTGATTAGAAAGTAGACATCCTTAAAAAAACTTCAAATTACATCAATAAAAGCCCTGCTCATTCTGCTGTTCATTCTCTGTTCACTCAGTTCTTTTATGTAACCCAGGCATGGTTTTCTGCTTTAAAAGAAGCTCACGTTACTGAAGTTAGCCTCTTCCTGTTGGGTTAACCTAATTTCTTGTGCATTGGGAGAGCAATGGAAAATAAAAGTTGAAAGAAACAACAAACAAAGAACTGATGATCTTGTTGGTGCAGAGTAAAGTGGGCTAAATTGTATCCCAGGCACTTCCTAGTTATTTTAATTTTGTAAGTGATTTCATTGATTTCACAAAGCCATTCATATCCCTGAAATATTACATAAACAGTAAGTGCATTAATGGACTGGAACATAATCATTTGGTTTCAAACAGTTAAGCATTCAGAGTTGGAGAAAAGCCAGAGAGAATTCATGATTCATGAACATTCATCAGCAAAATTGGTTGTTTTTTTTTTTTCATATCAATTCTTTAAACCCTAAAAAAATATTATCTCATAGTATTTAAGAAATTGTTTAATTAACACATATTGTAAGTATACTAGCATCAGCTTACAGCTAAGAATAGGGATTATCAAAGTGTGTAAGAAGTAAAATATGCTCTTTTATGATCCTTATATTGATCCTTCTCTGTCTCTAGAAAAAAAATCTAAGCATACAAGCATGTTTTCCCAGCTAAAGTCAGAGGCAGAAGCACAGTAAATCTAAATCATGATCTAGTTAGTCTCTGACTCTCAGCTTTTTTTTTATCAGTTTGGAGATGCTGAGTTTTTGGGTTTTCCATCTCTCATAATGAGACTTCCAATGCAGCCTGAGGCAGCTGGGCACCCATGACATTGAAAACTCCTTTGAACATTCTACTGCAACTTTCTTTTCCATCTTCCCATTTGTTTTTAATACTCTGTTTTTCACTTAAATTAGCCAGCTCAAGAAGCATCTACTGCCCCTCGATGATTACCAAACAATAGGAACACAATACAAATCTAGTGGCTTTGATGCTTGTTAGAATCTTCCCATTTTTGTACCACTTTAAACTACACTGTCTTTGGATCTGTCATGCCAATAAGGGTTTCTGAAGAACTCGTTAGCCTGTAGGAAGTAAACAACTGGACAATCATAACAAGATACAGAATACTGCCTTTGGAGGCTAGATCTGGTTCTAGCTTATTGACTGAAAGAATTCCAAAGCACGTTACAAGAGATCTTGTCAAAACACACATGAGGTTTATGCAGCTTTATGTAAATGTAACAAACTAGTTGCTTGCAATAATACAGATTTGGGGTAGAAAGGAAATGCTGCTGTTCAAAAGTTCATGTTCTGTTCATGTCAGAATCTGTAATGATCTACCTAATAGCTAAGAGGAGATACAATAAAAACTATTCAGGATTTTTCGGTTCCTCCAACTACATATAGTCTTTTGTTTATTGCTATCAAAGTATTCTGTACATTATACTCCTAAACTTATAAAAAAAAAAGGTCAATATTTTCTGAATTTTCTCTCATGCAGAATGACCACATGGGAAAGCTCTCTGAGCCAAGAAAGCAGTAGATTGCTACTCTAGTTACAGATCTTCTTTATCAGCCCACTTAAAGGTACTCTTCTGCAAAATGGATGTTAACCTACAGTCTTAAAACCTACATTTAAAATTAAGTGTAGAAGCAGTATGAAAATACCCCTGTGATCACTTCCACATCTGTATTAGGATCACGTTTTTTACTACCAGCAGAAGCATAAGGTACAGAGCCAAGTTCTATTCTCAGTCACCAGTGTAAATCCAAAGTATCCTCATCAAAATCAGTGAACTTATTCCAGATTTACACTCCTGGGTCTAAAGCAGAGTTCAAGCTGTCTTGTTTTAATATTCTTCTGCTAAGAAGAACGTCTGGCTTTCCAGAACTCTGGAAATGTGAGCCTGTGTACTGCCAGCTTAACAACAAAAAATCAGATTCTTTTGTGTTATTTTCTTGAACACAGATACAGTAAAATGACATTGACTCCAGCCCCACACTTTTGTTGCCAGAAGTCAGAAGTGTGTTAACATTTGTATTTTTGTCCAAACGTATTTATTAATATGAATTTATTAGCTCCCCAGGAAATTCATTAAGTTCTTTTTGTACTTTGAGATTGACTTTCTTGGAGAAGTTCAAGACTAGTTCCTCTAACTTTTCGTTCACTACTCTACCAACTTGATGAGCTTGGTAACTCTTAAATCTCATAGTATAATGATTGTGTTTCCTTGCTCTGTGTGGACAGTGCAATTGCAGGTAGTCTCAAAAGGCTGCAGCATTAACCATCAAGCATTTATTTTCATTCCCTTGATCATAATGCCCAGGGAAAATGCTCTGTTTAGGAAAGAATGGTCATTAAGAGCTAGACGTGACAATCTGAGAATAGAATGAAGCTACGTAGAATTTCCCTCTGTGTTTTTTCTTGTACCAAAATACCCATGGAGAAATGAAAAGTTGGAAAAGCCTGTAGAGATGTATAAAGTCATCTCAGGCATCCAGCCACAGAAATCTCTGAGTGTGGGACGTGACAGCACAGGCTATCCTGGAACAAAATTACCTCATTGCTAGCACGGGTCAAAGAGTTACTGCAATACTAAAAAGAATCACAAACATGTAACATTCAGCAATCAGACCAGATAGCAAAAGAAAGCACACTTGGTACGCTGGCTGGAGAATATCAGATCAGCACAGAGGAAGCTGGGCCCACAGGGAGCCCTGTATGTGATCAAACGGAAAACAGTAAGGCTAAGTAGTAGCTTACAGAAGGCAACCAAAATAGAAAGCATAAAATCAGAGGTAACTTATACATAACACATAGGAATTTATTCAACAGAAATTTAAAAAAAATATAGAGAGAGAGGTTTGGGTATTTTAAAAAGGATTGCCTACTTCTGTTGAAAAAGATCAGTGCAGGAACAGGACCACAAACCACTAACTCCAGTGCCCTTCAATACACTTCCTCCACTAATTAGCACCAGTGTTAGTTATGACCGAGGGCTGTAGGATGAGATTTGAGTTAATTTTCAAGAACAGTTTTTATTGGCTGAACAGCTGGAAAATAATCATTTCTAGAGGAGAATTGTAGAAAATCTTGTCATGCCAATGTCACTGAAGAATACTAATGACAAATGGGTAACTATACCATATGATTGACAACCTTAAATAAGTAATGGAGCTAGGGGTTGGGACAGGTTGTAACATAGGAGCACTGGTTGGAACTCACTTTCTGAGGAAGTCTAAAGGTATTCTAAAGGTATGGGAAAACAACGTATGTCTCTTAATTGGAAAATTTGCCACTACTCTTTTCTAGAATGCCACCCTTGGTTTAAGTCATTGTAGCACAAAATGAAATCCATGGGGCAGAGGCTGTAATTCCAGGCGAGATCACAGGAACAGCAAATGCTAATTGAATAAATAGCACTGTAGAGCTGAATGAAGAGAGGGGAAAGAGAAGCTGGAAAGGCATGGCTTGCTAATGTGATGAATGTCACTCTCCGGAAAAATCACACAAGGGAGCATTACCAATCCAAGTAACTAAGTGAGCAATAGTATCTCAAATTCCAAAATATCTCAATAAATTAAGGTCAATTTTTTCATTATTCTACAAGAAGGAAAATTAATTCTCCAGCTTAGGTTGTGAGACCTGCATTTCAGCCAGCCTGCGGACCAGGTCTGGCCCAAAGAACAGCCCCCACTGCCCACCAGGGATTAGACAACATGTGCCTTTATGCTATGGGCTTCCCAGCTGGTGCCAGTCCGAATATTTACATCTACTAATCACTGGCTGGCTTATAAGTAACTTCTGCACGTACTGGTCCTGCCAGGGTACTTGCATCTCCTTGTTGGCCGCTTCGCTCTGCTTCTTCTCCCACATTTATCCCTCCCGGGCAGGACATCACACACTCTCTCACAGGCCAAGCTAGCCAGAGAAAGGGGAAAGGGAAGACATTAGAGAGAATGAATTCATTTGGAACAGCTGCAGGAGTTGTTTGGATGAGTGTTGGGAAGTAGAAGACATGGCCAGTCTCCGAGCTTATTTGAGATATAGCCTTCTGCATTAAAAACATCTCTTGTTCCATAAGGACTTGTCCAATTTTGTGAAGTGGCTGCTTCGGTTTGAGGGATCATCTTGCGTTACAGGATAGTCAGCATCACCAGTACAAATGGGAGCTTTTCAGAAGAGCACACACATTATCAAAGATACTATGTGATCCCAAACAAGGGGGAAGATTTTAACTAGCTCTTTTTTTCAAACAAGTGAAAATATTGTTTTTGAGTAATTCCAAAGAGAGAGGTCAAGGTGCAACAAATGCAATTAGGGCAATGCGAAGAACCTGAAATGTGAATCAACAGTTGGTTTTCCTCTACAGGAGAAACAAATGAGTCTGGAATTCCTGCTTCAGCAACCAAGGGAAATTGAGCCAGTTCTTATAGAAGCAGTAAGTCTGTCAAGGGAAAAGTTTAAACTATACATGGAAGGACTTATGAACAGCAAATTCATAAGGCAGATCCAGATGTTGGAACAGCAGTCTGAATTATTTTGTCTGTTGTTTTACAGGTGGGTTTTTGTTTCCTGGTATTACAGCACCCTGTTTTATTTGTTGTACAAGCACAGAAGTGTATTTTTTAACAATTTTTTTAACAAAGTGACAGCATGGTAGTCCCAGCTGAGTGTGTAAGGTTGATCCCTTCTGGCCCAGAGACTCCCAAAAGAGGCCTACAATCCCCATGGAAGGGTCTGGATGAATGGGTGATGGTGACACTCCTGACAGATTCTGGAGTACTGAATGCCAATTCCAACCCCCAACTCATTCTGTGCCTTTACATTAACCCAAAGAGGCCTCAGTAAGGTCTGCTCCATGGGCACTGCCAGTCCATTCAGCATGGTAACTATTGATTTTGCTTCAACAATGGAAAAATAAAAGGACCAGTTATCTGGCTTAAGGTACAGCCCTATGGAGTTTGGAACAAAGGAGAGAGGGAACAGAGAAACCTTCAGATATTGAACAGCTACTGACTTCTATTATGTTCTTCCCAGCTATCAAATAGCCCTCTAGAAACAAAACCTTGGGAACCCCTACTTTAATACACTTTGCTTCTTCCAGAGGAAAAAGTTCACTGATTAAGGGGGTACTTCCTGCCAGAGAAGAACAACAAAGAGCCAGCAGTAGGTGAGGAGCTGTCTCTGTGCTTCTGCCTGAAGTAAGTACATGTTTCCAAGCTCGTGCTCACATCCCTGTGCCAGGGAATCTGTTGGCTGAGGCTAATGCACCTAGAACGAGAGGTCACACAGTACAGATTTCCATCAGTTAGCCAAATGCATTTCACAGCTTTTACGCCCAGCCATTATTTAATATCTGCTGCCAGGAGCCACCTTGTCTGTGCTGACATCACCCTGTCAGGCTTTTTACGCTTTCTTACAGAAAGAATGACACACTGCAGCATGAACAGACACATAATGCCAAGAAACAGACAGTATAACTCAAGCTCCTAGATGGGCTGGAGTAATTTATTTCTCATTCAGCTTCATTTTTACAACTTTTGGAAGAATGTTTTTGAGACAGACTTCCATATGTAGATTTTCTTCTCAAAAAGCACTAAAACTTTTGACAACATACTAAATAATTTCAAGTTGAAAAATCAAGCATTTCAGAATACATTTCCCTCATAACCCAATCAAGACATTTGTTGTCATCATGACAGGCTTTCTTGTCAAAACTCTAAGTTGTATTTTTATGGCAGTGCATTTGGTATACCATAAAGAAGACATTAAAAACATTGTTAAAAACTGAAACCAATGTAATCTGTATTCTGACCAAAAAAATGACATCATTTTAATAATTTATAGTGACACTGCAGGGTATTATATCAAAGAAAACAATTTAACAGCAAAAGCCAGTTGGAAATATAACTTATTTTGTAATAAATAAATAAATAAATGTCATATATATATATTTTAACTATATATTTTTTAACAATAAATCAGAGCCACCTGGAATTTGGCAAAGTAGCTTAAAAAAATTATGGCCAAACTGATTATTTTAATTTTCCAAACAGGGCAGCAAAAATCCATCACCATTTGGTACCTTTCCACTTTGTTCCTCAGATTAAATGTAGAGGTGTGAGTCAGTTAAACACAAGAAAATGCTAGTTATGTCCTACACCCAAATTATAATTAATTCTTCAATTTAATTTGATTATGAATCCTTCTGTCATTCGAGTCCATGGACATGGGAGCTCAAGGAGAGAATGTTGGATTTTGTATCCACATCTCAATAAGTTTAAGATATTAAGCTGCTTTCAGTGAAAGTGAAGGAGTAGCAGGTGGGAGAGAGGGAAATCCAAACATAACATGGGAAATAGTAGGGAAAAAAAGTTTATGAGCAAACTTCTAGCACCAAAGGAAAGAGCTTGCAGTAGCCTCAGTGTGACAGACTATTCTGGCCTGCCACAGCACTGTCAATTGTGTCTTCTCCTGCCATTTGACATATGCCTTTTCTCAGGAACCTCTTGCCACGTTTTCTGAGTCAGCAGTATAACCCCTCTGCTGTATATCATCAAACAAGCATGTAAAGGAGGAAAAGTGCCAGTAGTATAACTGCTCTACAGCAAGAGGGTAAAGGTCCTCTGAAAATGCAAGTTTGTTTGTAGAGCAACAAATAATCGTTGCCAAAATACTACATTGATTTCAGTACAGCTGAATAAGTTATTTGGCTAAGTGAACTTTATAGAAGCTTATACTGCATCATTTTCCCATGTTAACTCTATTGGTCTATAATTCAAAATAAGGGTAGTTTGGAATAAATTAATTAAATTAAATTAAAATTAATTAAAATAATACTCTTTCTCCAAAACAGAAAACATTATTAATTGTTAATATAAATAATAAATATAAATACTAATCTGAGGCAAGGATGAACTGTTCCTGCCTCTTTTACAATTGCTGTACAAAACTGTTGGAATCAGATGATCCTTAGAGTCCCTTTCAACCTAAACTTTTCTATGAAAGCTGAATTCTCTTCTATGATATCCGAAATTGGCCCTGGGTCTCTATTAATTCAAAATCAGAATTTCTCTTTAAAATTCAGGTCTAATTTTCACCTTTAAATCAATTTATTATAATAATTTTACACATGTTGGTTCTTCTATGCTGAACAAAGACTAAAAAACTTTGACCTTTATTTTCCATTAACATTTTATTTTTTATAATGAAGTCATGTTTTCTATGACTTCATAAACTGGATACTAGCAGTATTTTCTCTATTCATGTGCGAATGGCTCTGTAAGTAAAATAATGCTTTTTCCTGTATTGTGATTCTGTTCTTCTTAAATGAAAGGAGTAACTTTTTCCTGCCCATAAAATATCAGTCTGAGTCAAGATTTTAATGAATTTATACACTCTTTGTAAAAGTTTTGCAATATTAGTAAAAATAACTTTTGAAAGAGGTCATAAGACAGTTTTTATTACAGAACTATTTTCTGCTAATAGCCAAAACAGCCTGGCTATAACTGCAATGTTACCATAAAGAAGGAAAAAAAGGAAGAATTAAAAGCTGATAACTACAGCAAAAGTTGACGTCTGAAATCAAATGATGAGAGTGCTTACCTCTTCATCAAGGCTATCTGCTCAAAGATCTAATGACCTGGATTTTTATTATTTTATGAGTGTCTATAGTTTCTAGTCATTCTATACTTCCAACATCAATATGTGTGTCCAAAGATAATAGTACTCTTGCTAAAATGGCTGTAATTTCACTTTCTATACTCCCCTGTCTTCCAATAAGCTTTTGTTCCGTTACTTCTATTATATAGGCTCCAGTGCATACAGCTATAAGGGAATTAAAATGTTCACAAACACACACATTCTTTTGAAATATCACCTCAGACATCCAGGGGTCAGCCATAAAACACTGAAAAAACTGGGAGTGGATTGACAACTACAGATTCATCTGGACACAACAATGAAAATTTTTTTGTCCAGTTCCAAGTCTTGTCACAAACCCAATTTTATTTTCAGTAGAGAGAAACTGGCATTGGCAGAACACAATTCATATAATTGTCTCAGACATCCATTTTAGAAAACATACATCACTTTTTGTTGGTGCTACCTATCTCACTTCCATTGCCTATACAGAGGCCAGAGGACAGCCAGCTTTCACTCAAGCACTGAGCTTTTTAAAGCCCAGGGTGATAAGACTCCTGTTTCTTGTATTTCACACTGGAGGTGGAGATCACCATGTAGTGTTAGATTACGATGAAGCATTTCTACTACGTTCCTCAGAAAGACTACAATGGGGAGTGAAGCCACATTAGTATAGAATGGCTATAACATAAACCACAAAAGATGAGAGGTTGGGTATTGCTGATGTATTATCTTCTGTGTCACTAATGGATTCAACTGGAGATATGACCTGTTATATGGCAATGATTTAGTGCCTCTCAGCTCCTCTAGCTCTGACATTCTATCTCAGTTGTAGGCATCAAAACTGACTGTGGCTACAGCTGCGAGGAAATTGTACATCCAGATCAATGTCAAGATCTGATGAATTTTTTACCATAGTATTCAGCCAAAGCAATGAAGGATGTTTATATTCTTGCTTTGTATGGAAGAAGTAGATACAAATTTTAAATTGTACTCAATATTGTATTGTATCATGCGATGCACAGTATATTTGTATACATACAGATAATAGCAAAGGTAAAAATTGGAGATGTAATTGGAGAATAGAAAACAGTCTGTTTGATTGGTGATAATCTTTGGAATTTATTGCCTAAAGTTGTTAGAGATTCTTGTTTGAAGTTTTCTTTGAAGGTTAATGCTTTGGATGTATTCTTTTCTAAATATTTGTGTGTTTGTACTTGCTTCCAAGGTGACCTGTATTTTATTTTCAAAAACAGATTAACTTGCAGTCTGATCTAAAATTCACTAGAATTAATGGAAAACCTCTCAATGAGTCCATTAGCATTTCAATCACATCTTTAGAGAACTTCCTCCTTTCAGAATCACAGAATGGCCTGGGTGGGAAGGGACATCAAGGATCATGAATCTCTAGCTCCCCCCCTACATGCAGGGCCACCAACCTCCCAATTTAATACTAGACCAGGCTGCCCAGGGCCCCATCCAACCTGGCCTTCAACACCTCAGGGACGGGGAATCCACAACCTCTCTGGGCAGCCTGTTCCAGCACCTCACCACTCTCTCTGTAAAGAACTTCCCCCTGACATCCAACCTAAATCTTCCCTCCCTCAACTTAAAACCATTTCCCCTTGTCCTGCCATTACCTACCCTTTCAAAGAGTTGACTCCCCTCCTGTTTGTAGGCTCCCTTTAGGTACTAAAAGGCTGCAATGAGGTCACTCTGCAGCCTTCTTTTCTCCAGGCTGAACAAGCCCAGCTCCCACAGCCTGTCTTCGTAGGGGAAGTGCTCCAGCCCTCTGACCACTTTACAGCCTGCAATGATCAGAACCCTTACAGAGTTTAAGTTAGTATTGATGTTAGTGCAGTCAGAAAGATTTATAATAGTTGAGTATCTGTTTTGACCTCAAGTAAGCCCAGCCTATCCAAAACCAAAATCTTTGTAATTGCCCTGTGAGCATTTCAGCTATACACTACTGTGGAAAACGCAAGAGCATTTGAGCAACAAATACAAAATTCATTAAGATTGGATTAACATTAAGAAAATGTTCTGTAAGGTAGCCCTGTGGATACTCCAACACATTGATTACTACAGCTTACCAAGCCTATCTTTTCACCAATGGAGTTGCATATTGAATAAACAATGTACTTTGTCTCAGTTGGCAATGTAGATATGTTCTTTGCTCTGTAGCCTTGATTTCACCAGGAATGCTGTTTTGGAACTACTCTCACAGTACATATCTGTGTAGCAAGAAGAGTAAAAGCAAAAGAAAAGTATGATCCTTTTGTTATTGCTTATCTCTAGTTTGGACACTCCTAATATCTACATTAACATTTTGTAATTTAAAAGGCGTGGTTACATGGTGCTCTTTTTCTAAAGACACTCGGAACTTTTCAATATAACTTGCTGTCTGTTCAACTGAAAAGCAATGACAAAGTTGACATGCATTATTTAATTTCAGAAATATAAGCATTTCACAGAAATTTCCATTGAATCAGGTATTTTCTTTGTTCATACAACGCAATTTCTAAAAGAAAAAACAACATAAATAATTTTGTGCCAATATCTGTCCTTCTCTACACTTGTAGAAACAACGATGTAGAGTAATAGTTGAAATCGTAGTTGTAACGTTTGAGAAAAGAGCAATCAATTCAGTGAATTATAGAGTTCCACATATACATTACTTTCTTTCTTGCCAAAAGGACTTTGAGCATATGCACCATTCACTTAAATGTAAGACAGCAAAAATCAGTTCACTGAGCCAAAGAAATAATGTTATGTGCTTTACGTGAAAGTCTTTAAAGTAGTTGTACTTTTGCTCAGCTAAAAAAAAAAACTAATACTGTTGAGGTTTTATGTTGAAATATGTCTAACAATGAGGAACTGTTATAATGACAAAAAAATATTTCTGCTTTAGACTAATTAATGTGGAAAATACCTCATTTTTACAACTCACATTTTAAAACTTTGACAGTTATACAAGTGAAGTCATTTTCTTGGAAAAAAAAATGAAAAACTGTGGACTATGCAAGACTTTTGGAAGTGTACATCTTCAGTTCCTTACCAGAACATTTAACTCACAGCACCATAATAGTTGATAAAGTATCAGTACACTATGTGAGCCCCACTTAAAAATTAGAACATTCTGCAAATTAACAAACTACTTATTTGCTTTAAAGACCTGATTTAAAATCAATTAGGACAAAAGACTTCACCTTGATCAGTAACACAAGTGAATGAAGTTTTGGTGGCATATTTTGTAGACTTCACCTATTTATCACCGGATGAAAGCAGAGAGAAATAAACAAGTTATAGTTGTAATTGCAAGAAGCTCTTTGGGTTTCACATTTATGATGTCCATGGTCAGTGCAAACTCAGTAGTAACAATAGAGTGACTTGCCCTGCTCTAAATGCCACCATTTTCTCATCCTTCAGGTGTACAGCCCAAAACTCAATCAGGGTGAAACTGAAGTTAGCAGGAGAGCAGTATCATTTTGGCAGGAGAAGCACTTTTGGCCATGGAAGGAGAATGGGTGTAGAGCTAGACACTAAACCAAGTCCACTGATATCTGGTTGGGCCAAGTAGTTTTCCAGGTCTGGACACCAAAGGAAGGATGAGATTGAGATCTTCAGTACAAATCTATAAGAAAACTGTGAAATAAGCATGCTCTAAACCCGTCATCTGGATGAATGCTGGAGTAACGAAGGTGAATGGAGATCACTAGGAGATGCGCTTGAGCTTGGGAAGCAGCTGGCATTGGTATGCATGACACATGGGACCTAGTAATGGGAATTTGTCAGGATGCCTGCACAGCACCAGGAACTGCCACTGGCCTACTGTGTAATATACAGACTAAGCAGTAAAAATGTGTTTAGTTCACAAGCTGAACAGTTTTGCTGCCACTGTCTTGTACTGCAGGTTGAGAGAAGCCACTCAGAACAGCACTTTCTCTGTCTGCTTCTCTCCTTACTATCAATTGCAAGTAAAAAGTTGAACAAGAAAGGATGGGGAAAAAAAAAAATGAAGGTATCAGCACAAAAGTTAGTAGAACTCCATTTTCAGTAAGGAGAAGTAAATTAAAATCAGTTTTTGAATTATATCTACTATATGGTGTCCTTTGCAGATACTTCAGGATGCTGGCTGCTGAGCTTTGCAGCCCAGGGCAGAAAAGTGATACATCATGCTATAAACTACCCCATTGACATCAAAAACTGAGCCCTTAATTTCTTTCCAGTTTTTCCAAGTCTTACTTTAATAGAACACTTCTTGTATAGTGGCATTGTACTCACCTTCACCTTGCAGTTTTGAAAGAAAGTCAGCAGTTCTATTTTCCCAGACTTTGCAGCCATTGAAAGTACCAAATAAGTAGTCTTTAAGAACATACATTAGTAATACTTGAAATTTTTGATATTCATATTCTACCTACTATTTAATTTATATATACCATACATCATTAAACAGAGAGAAACCAAGAGAGAAACTTGTAATTGTAGGACAGTTAGAGGAGCTTAACAGAAATAAAGAACAGAGCTTTTATCAAAAGGAACCACTTAGAGCAGAAATTTTTAAATTGCCTAAATGCCATTTTGGTTTGGTTTTTGAAGCATTTTTAACAATTGGAATCTTGACAGTCTGAATGTTTTGTTAAATATTTAGTACTTCTACTGTTTGTGAACCCTTTCTGAGCAGCCTTACATAAACTATGCCTTCTAGTTCCTTTTAAACAATATGCTAATCCCCCTTTATCTACTTTAAAAATATGTAGAAGCTTCAATCTTGTCTTACATGTCAAGTATTTTTTTCTTCATTGGCCCAAATCCCTATCATAGTACTTTTACTGGATTTTTTTTCTTCTCACTAACGTCCCCATTAGGAAAGGATGCTTTCCTTAGGTTGAAGACTGATTATTGGTCTTTTTTTCATTGGACTCCATTTCTGTTTCAATGTGAGTACCGTTAAACCCATTCATGATGAACTCGGCTCACCACAGACCTATTTAATTTCAGCCTCTTTCTGGCAGACACAGCTTATCTGACATCTGCTCATTCCCTGTCATAGTATTTTGACTTCTGACTTTTTTTTTTTTTTTAAACAGCAAAATGGTACAGTTAGTACAGTACATCATCATAAATGGGAATGCTTAAGTTACTTCCCTCAGTATAGAGAGCATCACAAGATATTTGTTTTATTTCTGTCTCAAAAGTAAAAACTTCAGGGCTTCTCAGGAATTCAGAGATACTTGAGGAACATGCTTTGGCCATGTATTTAAACAAGCAACCTTCTGTAGTTCAGAAAACACAAGTCAGGACTACAGGCCAAATTCCATCACTACTTAAGAAATTTAGAGTAGGAGATGAGAAGCATGCCTTGCTTATCTATGTAGAATGTGCTTGCAGAGCGTTTCTTAATTTTTCGGTAGAAAAACTATCATTTATATCATAGATCTGCCTGCATTAAGATTTTTCTTGTCATGCTATTTTGTATATACCAATAAGACACTGCAATTGCTCATCTGGAAAAGTGAGATTTTGGTGTATTCTGCACAGCTCTGATGCGCATCTTCCATGTCAGGGAGATTTCTATTGAGTTTCACTTGCAAGATGCCTGCTGTCTCAGTCTGCACTTGTCAGAACTCTTCAACATGATGGAAGAAAGCCCCAAGGGGAAAAAAAATAACAGTGGATAACACATGCCAGGCTCTGCCTATTAGCACAGATGTATGCTGGTAACTTAACATCAGGAAATAGCAGGCAACCATCGCGAGTATAATTGTGTCAGTCTTTCCTTTCCAAGAATCTGTTGCCCAGAGCTAGGCATGTCACAATCTCCTTTGAAAAAGATGCAAATGGAAAACTCATTCTACAGAAGGTATTATGTAGCAAGCTTCTCAAGTCTGAACAGCTCAAATTTTCCCAGAAGTCTGTCTCTCTGAATTGTTTTTTAAATAGTTCACCCTACAGTTAGATTAGCTTACTGCAGTCTTTCCCTCATAGAATTCAGTGCAGTAAGATAAACAATTTGAGCATTGTGGCTAATCAGTGTAGAACTTCTTATATCAGATATTGAATTAATTAATGTAAAAGTCATGCAGTAGAGCATAATTTCATGTTCTAATGATATTCTGAATAAAAGTCACATAATGGTTGAAGAAAGCAAGGGTTAGAAAATATTTAACAGATGCTTTTCTGTTCTTACGGGAAGATCAGCAAATATAGTCTTCAGGGAAAGGCATATAAGGGTATGCATGCAGGTGTTTACATCTCTCTGAATCACCTGAGTTTAAGTATTTAGGAAAGATATAAATGCATAAAACAAAAAAAGGTAAAGTTGTATTTTTTAAATTGCTTACAGTTATATTAACTGCATCCTGAAATTAGTGTGTACTGCAAAAGTTCTTCTGCATATTTACATATTATAAGGAATAGCACTGTCATTTTCCATAAGACTGGGGAAGTCAAGAACTTCTTGTCTTCAGGATTTTCTCATAAGTATTTCACATTCTTGTTCTCTGACAGGGAGAAGTGAGCAGATATTTTCATAGATTTAGTGTTACTATAATTATCAGTGTCCAAATGATATTTTAGAAGGCTAAGAAAACTATAACCACTAGAGATTAGGGTGAAACTTCCTGGTGCAAACATCCACACTTACAAATCAGTTTTCCATGCAATCTTTTTAAGATACTAATATGACCAATAATCAAGAGAAATAGGATGTTAGATAGGCAGACTGTGAGTCAGCTCTCACTCATATTCTGACAGCTCCTTAGTTTAAGTGGATTTGCAGAAAATAGAATATCTTTTCCATTTGATGATCATATGAGACTATAACCATGTAATCTACTCATGCTGTTCAGCTCCCATTCTTTTCTGACAATTGTTTCAATCTCTCTTGACAGAAATATAAATTCTCTAAACAATGGTGAGGCACCAAGATGCTACATAAATATCCTGAAATAAATAAGACAGATAAAATACCCATTAAATGAATAACAAGAAAAGCAAACATTGGCTCACCTCACCTGCATGATTCATTCAAAATAAGTCTCAGAGATATCATCATTACTACAAAGCAGTCATAAAAATTCTAGCAGTAATTAGCCATAGAGTCGATGCAAACTGCATTAACATGCCCTCCATTTTTGGGTTTCACTACTTTAACAATCAGAAAGATCAATACAGTGGAAGGGCAATATGGGAGTGTAACATCAAAGGGACCAGTGCACACAGAATGCTATTACAAAGGAAAAGTGCTCACCCAGCTCTGAAGAGCTAGGCTCACAAAGCAAACCCCCCAAAGAAGAGACCTCCAGCCAGAGATCCTTCACCAGTAGTAGTCAGCCCTTAAATGAGGTCTAAGAGAGGTGCAGCCAGGCTCCACCCCTTCCAGTCACACAGCTGAATTGCCTTCACCTGTGCTCCCAAGGGCTGACCGGGGGCTTTTCCCCAGGTGCTCAGTTACCATACAACTACTCAAGTGAAAATTTTTGTTGTCTGTTTTGGTTATTTTTTGTTTGAACAACAGTAGTTCATTATGTTAAAAGATGACTTATGAATTCAAGGTTCAAACGCATAAAATCTTTGAGGTTGAAGTAGGAGCAGTGTGATGCAGCTGTATAAACAGGCATGTATCTTGCATCTCGTCCCTCCCCAGAAATTAACTGTCACAGTCTCTCATGACGCACACAGCACAGTGTCCTCTTCTGTGTACCACAGTCTTATTCAGGTTGGAAAATGTTTTAGAAACTGTCTCCAAACTCCTTCTCAAAGGTGGATCAGCACTGAATTCATAGCATGTTACTTAGGATTTCAACTCTTAAGATCTTCAAAAAATTCTAAACAGGGACATTCGAAGGAACTCAGCTTGGAACCAGTCTTCTGAAGAGAATGAATCCTTAACCATGGACATGTTATCTTTCTCTTTCTAAAACCAAGAATAGATTCTTATCGTTTTCCAGAAGATGTCAGCACCTATGAAGCAGCAGGTGGTGCATCCACACTATTGTGGTTTAACCTGGTAGGCACCTGAGCATCACACAGCCACTCACTCATTCCTCTCTCAGATAGATGGGGGAGAGAATCAGGAAGAAAAAAAAAAAAAAAGAAAAAAAGAGCCAGAGCCAGCAGTGTGCTCTTGCAGCCCAGAAGGCTAAAGGTGTCCTGGGCTGAATCAAAAGAGAGTGGCCAGCAAGGCGAGGGAGGTGATTGTCCTCATCTACTCTGCCCTTGCAGGGCCCCAGGGAATACTGTGTCTTAGGAAGGACACAGAGCTGTTGAAGGAAGTCTAGAGGAGGGCCACAAAGATGATCAAAAGGCTGGAGCATCTCTGCTGCGGAGAAAGGTTGAGGGAGTTGGACTTGTTTATTTTGGAGAAGAGAAGGATTCAGGAAGCTCTCGTTGCTGTCTTCCAGTACTCTAAGGGATCTTACAAGCAGGAGGAGGACTTTTCACATGGTCTGACAGTGACAGGACAAGGGGTAATCACTTTAAACTAAAAGAGAGTCGATTCAAGTAAGATGTTAGGAATACATTTTTACTCAGAGAGTGCTGATGTGCTGGAACAAGTTGTCCGGAGAGGTTGTGGGTGCCCCAGCCCTGGAGTCATTCAAGGCCAGGTTGGATGGGATCCTGGGCAGCATGATCTAGTGTTTGGCAATCTGCCCATAGCAGGGTCTTGAAACTCAATGATCTTTAAGGTCTCTTCCAAACTAAGCAATTCGATGATTCTACGATTACATAGTAATAAATGTCATACAGTTCAAATCATTGATTATTTTCTCCCAATATTAAATCTCCTTGAGGTACACTCTGGACATCCCACCACATGCACCAAGCTACTTGAGGAAAAGTAATGGTTTTGCTGTTGCATTGCCAGTTGTTTTTCTTCCACTGGCCACCATCCATGAGTCAGTACAGAGGCAGAGCACTGGCCACTTTTCTTTTTCAATAGCATGTAAAGCCAGCTGGATGGCTTTCACTTCTGTGAATTATCTCAATTTACCTTCTCCTTCAGTAGTTTCTGCAGCACACTGTGTAGGACTCCATACAGTAGCCTTTCACATCTGATGATTTCTCACAATGTGACAGGACCCATCTGTGACCAAGGCATATTTTCTGGCAGTTTTTAATATAGTGGAGCCTCTCCTGGCAATATTCCAAAATTTTTGCCTTTGGGCCAGGCCATAATCATTTCTAAGATTCCTAGACAACTGGAATTCCCTATTTGAGTCAAATGTGTGATTGGTGAGAGGCACTTATTCCATATAGTATCAGCTGCATAATGTGTGGAGGGGAGCCACCCTCTGAACATCCAGCCCAGCACAGGCAGTCAGGGTTCCAAAAGGAAACATGTTTCAGTACCAACCACTTCCAAATAAGCTTGGACCCCTTCATACTTTGTCAATATCCCTTTTTCAATTGGAGTGTAGCAGGCCTCACATCCTCCATATCCTCATCTCCAAAACCCCTGCGGTTGGCCTGAAATAAATATTCAGACAAATTTTTAAAATTCACTTGAATTTGAAAATTCAAATTCACTTCACTTGATTCAGATTTGAAGCTACTAATTAGCATTTTTTATATTATATCCAACTACTATTGGCAATGTGTGGGTGGCTTTCCTGTCAAAAAAAGTCATTTAATCCATTGGGCTCACTTCTTATATTGAGATATAATTTGCTAACATTCAAATGAATTTTCACATTTCCAAGGAACACAAGTCATCAGATACTTATTAATTATCTGGACCACTTCTCAGGTTGTACATTGTTACTCTTATGCATGTATGTGGGGGAGGTTGTCTTTGACAGCCAAAGCCATAAGCTCATCAGCTTACCGTACTCAAACTGCAATCTTAACTAATAACCACAATGACAGCAGAAACAGGAAAAGGGTTCAAAGCATGGATAAAACAAGGAGAGTGCTCTCTCATTTAAAATTTTTAAGCAGTTTTAAGTTTTTAAGCAGAAACAAGAGTTTCAGGATGATTATACAGGCAGGTTGAGCTACCGCAGAATTAGTGGAAAAAGAACAAAAACCATAAAACAACTTGAAACATCTAATAAATTAACATTCAAAGTATATAATGAACTTCTACCTTCAGCAAACTTATGTTCTCCTAATTTATGAGTCAGAGCCATTTCTCTCTTTTTGTAATACAGAACTTTGGATTTCATATAATGGAAACAGAAAATTAAGATTATCACAGATATATGTTCCAAACATCTATCTTTTAATTAATTAATTAATGTTGTGTACTTGATCCTGCACAGCTAGAAAACTCACAAAGCTAGCTTCCAAATAACCATGCACTGCTGCATGAGCTCTACTTATGCAGTCAACTTTGCTTTTATCGCTGCTTACACATTAAATACTGCAAACACAAGTGGTGTTGCAACTGACAAGCCAAATGTTTTCTGTATGAGTTTTAGAACAAACAAGGAAAAATTTGGGGTTTTTTTTATTCTAATAAAACTATCATTTGTAGTAATCATTACTATCATTAAAAGTAATCCGTCAGATAGCAGCATTCTCTCAGCTTCATACAGTTGAGAAGCAGCTAGGGGTTTATGCCAGTTTAATTCTCTTTTTCTTTGTTTTAAAGACCTCAGAGGGGAAGGTAGATTCCCTCAGATTCTCTCTATCATGAACACAAAGAACAAATTTCATTATTCTATCACAGCTGACGTTAATATCTTTTTTATACCTCATGTTTCTGCCAGTGTTTTAAAAATCCACCAGCACCATATTATTTGTCTGTATGCTATAGTAATTTGCTGCACTACATCTCTAATTTTTGCTCTTCTATTTTCCTCATTTGGACAAAGGATATCTATTCTATTATCTCAACTGAATATTTTTTATTTGCTTCTCTAAGAGTATTTTTCACCTGGTATACAGATTTATTTTCAGTTTTGAATATTAAACAACTGTCCTGCTATTCATAAGCTGTTTATCCTTCCTGCAAGTGTTACATCACTGTTTAGTATTTTCTCTCTTTATTTGCAGACATGTCATAATGCTAGGAACTTCCGTGTGTGTGAAGGCTTGTATGCATATTTTATTTAATTTCTTGTGAATTTTTACTCTCTCAGTTAAGTCTGGAATTGAATGAAACCCAGAGTTTTAAAGTAAAACAAAATCTTAATTATCCTATTTAAACTTGCTATTAAGTCATTGCCTCTGAATCTCTACAAGCATTGCAAATGGGACTCTGCACATTTATGTATCTTTTTGAAATGTCTATTAGTGATAATGTGCTCTTTGCAAGAGGAGGAATTAAATAATCTTGTGATATTTTACTGCGCTAGTAAAGTAACTACAGGGATTACAAACATCTGTAATTTTCACACATTTCAATTTTTGACTTTGACATTCTCTATGGATAAATACATTAAAACAAAAAAATATTAATTTCTTTCCTGTCAGGGAGGATTTTCCTTCTTTTACCTTCAAAAACTATGTTTTGCCAATTCCCTTATTCTCATTACAAACTCTTTATAACCTATTTTCATAAACATAAAACATATTATCATAACATGAAACTAAACTGAGAATGCAGTAAGGCATCTGACCAAAATGAGATCACAATGTGAATAACAACAGGCTCAAAGTGAAACAGAAACTTAAAATATCAGTTCAAAATTCTATAGTGTCTGAATAAGTTTCTGGAAATCCACAGCGAAGATAGACTTTAACCCCTCTTTAAGTGACATTTGAAGGTATTTGAGTGCTAAAATCCTAAAAGCAAGTTTTTATACTGTGACCTTAGGTCCAAGCTCTTCTCTGTATGTCTTATAGGATATGGAATTGGGATCATCATTTACCTCACAAGAATATGTAGTAATTGATCAAAACACTTCATAAGTGAAGATTTGACAATTTTTATTTGTGGAAAATTACATTTGGCAATCTTCAGCTCTCTGGGTCTCTTAAGGATTAACATGAACTTGTATTCTCTTAATAGCACAATCTACAGGATTGTTCCAAACTGAGGGCAGTTCTCCATGGATGTAATCTAGTATATGCTCATAGCCATATATTCATGTTCACACCCAAGAAAACTTATAAGGTTTGAATATACTGCTTTTCATGGACAATTTAAAAGGAAAGTGGGAAAAGAGAAAAAATTAAAAAAATAAAAATAAAAAAACTCCTAAAGAGTAAAAAAAAAAGGAGGAAGAGATTAGAGAATCCACACTGGCAGACTATAGGAGTAGAAAATAAAACAGAGGCAGAACTACAACCTTAAGCTAGGATGTAAGGATGTAATGGTCTGTTGGCAAATAAATTCACCTTCACTAGCTTCCCAGAGGTTCACTGGAGCTTGTCATGGACTAGAATGACTTTCACTAAGTCTTGGCTTCCATTATATCCTCCTCATTCATCTTTCTGAGTCAAGAGATGGGACAGCATTGTTCTCCCTCTATTGCTTCTTAAAACTGCTTCAGTTTTGCAGTGACTCTGCCCCAGAAAATCTTCCTTCAAAATCTTGGAAACAGAGGGCTCAAGGATTGCCGTCAAGTAAGTCAATTTATCTGTCAGAGGTCTTTACTGAACAGCTATAAAAGGAAAATTATTTGGTTTTGTTAGCAACTGAAAGAATAGTCTATATTTTGTATGAAAAATAAATTGATATTCATCTTCAAAAAAAAAAAAAAAAAGACAAAAAACTTTAGTTTTATAACATCCCTTCTGAAAGACTGGGAGTGATAAGAATTGGTATAAAAGTACTTCATTGGAAAAAAATCTATACAACAAGCAACCACTTACTTAATACTTATTTGACACTAAAATAAAGAAGCATTTATCTATATTTCCTCTCAGCATTCTCTTTTCCTTCAAATAAAATGAGAATTTAATGAAAATTGTGCTGATACTAAAATCTTCATTGTGATAGGAAGAAAATGACTTCACTGCTCACCTTAATTAAAACAGCCTGAAAAACAAATTTTAAGCTAAATCTAGTGTCTGCATTTCCAAAAATAAAATAATTTTTAAAAGCTATGCTTCTACTGTTTGGAATAGAACTAGCTATTAAAAAAAAAATAATATGGAAACAAACTGTTTGACTCTAGTTCTGAACTTCACATGAGTAACAGTACCACAAATGTGACCGCACTTAAGATATATTTATTCACCATAAGCATGATCTTGAACCTACCTTTCAGTTTTGAAAGCCATGCTTTAGGCAATATTGTCCTGCCTTGCTTCAGAAATATTGTTCTGAGAACAGGCTAAATTGTTCTGTATATACTGCTAATTTTTCTTAGTTCCAAATGATGTGCCAGATCTTTCATGCTTACTGTGATGACACAAAGTATTACATATGTCTAGCATAGTTGCTCAGTTTTTTTAACTCTCATTCCTCAGGGAATGGTAATATCCAACACATTCTAAAGTGGAGTTCTGAGAGTTTATGGCTTAAAGTTTAATAATTCCCACTTAGAAGAAGTCCACATTCTTTCCAAAATGACATTCTCCACTCACACAGATTGATTTGTAGAATAATTGCATGTGTAAGTTGTTTATTACTCCAAAGCTAATTCAAGAATAGCTGATACCTAGTTGTTTCCTTTACAAAACATTTAACTAAAGAGGAACAAGATAAGCATTTACCTATAGAAAAAGAAGATGAAGAATTGCTTCATTCCATTCTGCTGTCATTCACACAGATAGACAAATAAGGTCTGATCCTTGGCTTTTGCTGAAGTCCCTTTGTGATAAGAGTGCTTACATGAGTCATTAACAGGCATAAAGCCAGAATTATTTAGTGTATCCCCCAGGCTGCTCTAAGACATGCCAGGAGTAGATTTGGCTTTCAGCTCTGGAAGCAGAACACTAATTTCAAGCCATTTTTCTCACCTCCTCCCCTCATCGTGTCTGGTAAAGGACTTGTCTGTTAACAGCAGCTTCTTTCTGTTCCAGATGGTAACTTCTCATGTACACAATAGGAAAGTGGGAACATAGTTCTCACATTTTCACTGATGCTGTAAGATTAAAGATCTTCACATCAGACACACAAAACTACCAGCTCAAGGCAAACAGTGAGCTTGGAAATGGATAATATGCTTTTTAAATGCTACATGTTTCCTAGAGATCTAAAACAGAATTGTAGCACAACTAGAAAGCTGCACAGCAGCTCAGAGACAGATTCTCAGCCAAAGTCGAACAGCATAGATTAACTCTCAAGAGCATATATAGTTTGTTTCTATTTCTTGTACACTTTATCCATATCTAGTAAACAGAGGATGTCAGTCAGGATTAATGCAGCTGAGTGGACTCCACATAAACAAACACACATATACAAAAGATTTAAAAAAAAAAAGATAATAACTAAAACCACAATTATTACTTTGGAAAAAAATTGTTCACGAATGAACTAATTGAAAATGAGAGAAATGAAGCAAATATTGAACTACCACCTCATTTTCAGCTGTACAACAGTAAAGGGAAATCAAGTGTGATAAAGTTGTCCAGTCAGAGAATCAGAGCGTATAAAAAGGCCAAGCTTGGAATTGCAAATGCAAACAAAATAGCTTCATGCTTTTACTTTAAACTAGTGTTCAATTTATCACTGGTTTTGGCAGCGAACCCCACTCCCCTTCCTCCCTCCCCCCCCCCCCCCCCCCCAAAAAAAATTACATAGAATTAATTACTCTAGAAGACGTCTTACTAAGTTCTTTGGCAGGGTAGATGACTAGGTGAATAAAGGAAAACAGTATATTTCAAGTACATTTCGTAAGACTATTCAGTACAGAACATTTCAGTATAGTACATTTCAGTATATTTCATCAGACTTTTGACACTGCCTTATATATCATCCTCATAAGAAGGCAAAGGAAATATGATCTACCCAGAATGACCTAGAAATGAGTATAGAATGGTGGAAAAATTCTCTCAAAACTAATACTAAAATTGAAAAACATTTGTTGTAAGACTAGTCAAAGATTTGTTGTCACCCAATCCAATCAGTATTTTAATTATCTTAGATTTATTTAACTCGGCTACATTTTAACTTACTTAACCTAGTATTTTAGTAATTATCTTTGAAGTAGAAATTATGGTGATAAAATGAGTGCTTGATAGTAGACTAGGAAGATTTGCAACAAGATTGCAATTCCCCATCTGCCTGCACCACTCCTGGGAAGAGGTAACCGAATCAGGAGTAAAGCTGAGCTGCAGAATTATAGAATCATAGAATCATGGAATGGTTTGGATTGGAAGAGACCTTTAAGATCATCTACTTCCAACTCCCTGTTGTAGGCCAGGACACGTCCCTTTAGACCAGGTTGCTTAAAGCCCCATCCAGCCTGGCCTTGAATGTTTCCAGGGAGGGGCATCCACAGCCTCACTGGGCAACCTGCTCCAGTGTCTCACCACCCTCAGTAAGGAATTCCTCAGTAAGGAATTTCTCCCTAATATCCAGTCTTAATCTGCCCTCCTCCAGTTTAAAGCCATTTTTCCTCATCTTGTCTATACATGCCCTTCTAAAAAGTCCCTCCCCAGCTTTCCTGTGGGTCCCCTTCAGGTGCTGCAAGGCCACTGTAAGATCCCCCCCAGAGCCTTCACTTTTCCAGGCCGAACAGCCCCAGCTCTCTCAGTCTGACCTCACAGGGGAGGTGCTCTGGCCCTTTCACCAACTTTGTGGCTGTCTCTGGACCTGCTCCAACAACTCCAAGTCCTTCTTATGTTGGGTACTTCTGAACTGGGTGCAGAAAGAAAGAGAGTGGTTGGGTTTAGTCTATTTCTTACTATTCTACTATATTATTAACCAACTACAAATTAATCTTCCACACATTAAGTCTGTTTTGGTTACTGGTGTAATGGTAATTGGTTTCTCTGGACCCACAAGCTGTTTTTACTCCCTCTGCCTTACTGAGGAGCAGGAATGAGAAAGCAATGTGGGGGGCACCTGGAAGCCAGCCAAGATCCACCACAGAAGCTTTTCAACAAGACCAGTAAAATTCAACAAAATAAAGTGTTTTCTAGATTGTCTTGACAGAGAATCCAATGCAAAGCACAGCAGGCAAGTATTTGAGTGCATGCAGAAGAAGGAAGGTCTCGGACAGGTCCAGTCCAGAGAATCCTCGAAGGAGTATAGTGTGGGACAATCCAGAACACTCAGAGATTTAGAGAACATGATTAATGAAGAAATTAGGATTGATTACTCTAAAAAGACAGAGAAAACAGGATCACTTTTTTTCCAGTGCATCAAACGTGCTATAAATAGGACTATAACCTGTTTTTTTGCAGCAATTAGACTGTTCTTATTCAGATTCAGCAACTATGCAGAATAAATTGGTATAATTTCCAAAGAAAAAGATCTGGTGTTGAATATAAAGCAAAACCCAGAGCCAGCAAGTTGGTGAAAAAATAAAGGAGGCTACTAGTTTACTTTAGAAAGCATTTGGAGATTTTTAGCAAGTTTGCCATATGTGCATTCAGAATCTCTATGGAGACTCCTGAACTAAATTTTCTTATGGCCCCTGAACTAATTCCATCATCCTCAAACTATCCAATGATTGTGCATGTCTAACCATGCTTATGAAAATCAGCTGAATATTAGCTTAATTTATGAAAGATTCCCAACTTTACTACTGAAAAAATGTAACACATAGGAGGATACTTATTTTCTCAATATCTCCTGTTTTTACACATCATAAGCAGGGCTAGAATATTTCTGGCTTCAAATACAAGATCCATTCCCTTTGTGATTTGTTGCACTTGAATTTATACCATAGAAACCATGGTACTTCTATATATGTATTAATACAGAAAATAAGAAATTCATGAACTCAAGCTAATCAATTAAAAAATGTGAAGTGACCCGAATTCCATTATATATATATATAAGAGAATGTAAAGTGTTTGTTTTGCTATTGCTTTGAATAATTCTAATAAGTTCATAAGAATTTTATGAGTTCTAGGAATTCAGAAACAATATCTAGTTTTACACACACAATGTATTGCACTATGCAACGTGCTAATGAGCTTACCAATGTCTATAAAACTTCTTTATTTTGAAACTGTGTGCTGTATTTTCTTGGCTTAGGGCTATATTTGAACCAATTAAAAATAAAAGTCTAACCAATGTTAATTTCAAAATCCAATTCTGTGTATTATTTTGGGATGGGGGGGGGGGGGGGGGGGGAGTTATTGTGCATGCTTTTTATGAACATTTTGCGTCAACTCTGCAAGTCTTTTATGTTTTTAAAATTCCAGCTGGGGGTTGTTCGTTTTTCCTATGTACTTAATCACAAGAGAAGAACTGCAGTTTTAAATACAGAAAGAACATTAGATGAATTTGGCATTTCCATTGCTTCTGAAAACTAAACTGTTCAGGATGTTCTTTTCCAAGAATTGTTATATGTATTTGTTCAATAGCATTACTTAAGTCATTATAATGGCATTCCACACCTTCAATGTAAAGGCTTATACATGTCCTTCCATGTGATGTAAGTGGAACAATATTTAGATGGAGTATGTGTTTTTGATGAGAAGTTGAAACTTTGGAAAGACCTTAAACTAATCGTACTGGCTGAGCAATTTACGGTAAATCAAGAAGGGGCACTCTGCAAGATATATCTCGAGGTTGTTTTCCCTTATTACTAGGGCAGTGCTGATGGAGCATCCTTATCTAGAATTCCAGATATTTAAAATACTCAAGATAATGATTCAGATTGCTTTTCTATAATCCTTTCCTTGGAAGATAAATGTTCTACTTATTCTAGCTGGAATACATGTTTTTTGAGCAGGATGTGGAGAACATAGGAGAACTGCTATCAGGGTCCAACAGCCAGGAGCTGGGCAGCTGATAATAGAATCATTGAATCATAAAATCATTATAATTGGAAGGGACCTTTAAAGGTCATTCAGTCCAAATCCCCTTCAGTGAACAGGGATATCCACACCTAGATCTGTTTGTCCAGAGCCTGCTCCAGCCTGACCTTGAAAATCTCCAGGGACGGGGCATCCATCAAATCTCTGGGCAACTGTTCCAGTGCCTCACCACCCTCACTGTATAAGACTTTTTCTTACCTAACTTAAATCTATCCTCTTTAAGCTTGAAACCATTTGCCCTTGTCCTATCATCACAGACCCTGCTTAAGAGTCTGTCCCCTTCTTTCCTGTAGCTCCCTTTTAGATACTGAAAGACTGCTATCAGGTCACTTCAGAACTTCCTCTTCTCCAGGCTGAACAGCCCCAGCTCTCTCAGTCCATCCTCACGAGGAGATGTTCCATCCCTTGGATTATTTTTGTGGCCCTCATCTGGAAACACTCCAACAGGCCCATGTCTCTCCCGCACTGAGGACTCCGCATCTGGATGCAGTACTCCACCAGTGAAGAGTAGAGGAGCAGGATCACCTCCATCACCTTCCTAGCCACACTTCTTTTGATGCAGTCCAGGACAGGGTGGCTTTCTGGGCTTCAAGGGCATACTGCTGGCTCATGTCCAGCTTGCCATCCATCAGTATCCCTAAGTTCTTTTCAGAAGGGCTGTGCTCAATCCTTTCACCCCCCAGCTTGTATTGATAGTGAATGTTGCCTGGGCCCAGGTGCAAGACCTTGCACTTGTATTTGTTGAACCTCATGAGGTTCTCCTGGGTCCAGTGCTCCTAGCCTGTCTAGATCCTTCTGTATGGCGTCCCATCCTTCTGATGTGTAGGCTGCATCCCACAGCTTTGTGCCATCAGAAAATCTGCTGAGGGTGCACTTGACCCCACTGTCAGTGTCACTGATGAAGATTCTAAGGAACATCAATCCCAGCATCAGACCTCTGATGGCATAGGGGTGGCCACAGCCCACCTTAGCACCAGGCATCCCCTTGGGGACAGGCCAAGGCCAGGCAGGGATGTGCACCTATGAGGTGAGTGGGCCAGGTAGAGCTGGCTGTGTGGAGCTGGATCTGTCCTTGTTGTGTCACCATGGCAGGTGTGGACAGTTTCAGGGCTGAGGTGGTGTCCTCGACCAGGGCAAATAAGATAAAGAAGATAAAGCACAACTGTTGTAGCAAGTCCACCCCTATGTCTTGTTTCTCACTGTCGCAACCTCAGCAAAGTCATGGAATCATAGAACCATGTGAGTTGGAAGGGACCTTTAAAGGCCATCTGATCCAACTCCCCTGCAGCAAATAGGGACAACTACAGCTAGATCAGGTTAACTCTTCCAGTGTTTCACCACCCTTATTGTAAAAGCGTTTTTCCTTATATTCAATCTAAATCTCTTAGTTTGAAACCCTTTCCCCTCGTTCTATCACAACAGACCCTCCTAAAGAATCTGTCCCCTTCTTTGGGGGTTGGACTCGATGATCTCTGGAGGTCCCTTCCAACCCCTACAATTCTGTGATTCTGTGATTCTTATAGTCCCTCTTTAGATACTGAAAGGCCACTCTCAGGACTCCCCAGAGCCTTCTCTTCCCCAGGCTGAACAGCCCCATCTCTCTCAGCCTGTCCTCATAGAAGAGGTTTTCCATCTCATAGATCATTTGTGTGTCCTTCCTCTGGATGCTCTCCAACAGGTCCATGACTCTCCAGTACTGAGGTCTGGAGAAAGATGTGAGTCCAGGAAAGAACTATGATTTCACAATTCACAGCACTTTGTAAGTCAACTTTTTTTATCCTGTCTGCAGCAACTACATATGCTGTGTTACAAAGGATGCATATAAATAGCAGTTGTAGCAATCTATACATTTTAATCTTGTATTCACAGAATCACAGAATTACAGAATGGCCAGGGTTGGAAGGGACAACAAGGATCATGAGTCTCCAACCCCCCTGCCACATGCAGAGCCACCAATCTCCACACTCAATACTAGACCAGGCTGCCCAGGGCCCCATCCAACCTGGTCTTGAACTCCTCCAGGAATGATGCATCCACAACCTCTCTGGGCAGCCTGTTCCAGCACCTCACCACTCTCTCTGTAAAGAACTTCCTCCTGACACCCAACCTAAATCTTCTGTCCTTCAAATTAAAACCACTTTCCCGTGTCCTGCAGTTCTCTACACTTTCAAAGAGTTGATTCAAATAAATGAAATAACAATTTTTATGTGTTTATAAATCATTATCCTCTAAAAATAATTTTAAAAAGGATCTAGTTTAAACAACGTAATTTTGTTGTTCTGGTGGCCTCATTTACCGGTGTTCTCAAGTTAGACACTATGGCTACATTCATACAAGTGAAAAGTGCAGTGCCAGGGAACAATTCCAAACATAAGAACTTGATCTCCCGCATGGTTCCAGGCAGGTTTTGGCCAGACAACCCACAGCTCTGCCACATGAGTGCTGGGCACAGACTGGGAACTGGCTTGGGTACAGTACTTGCTCAGCAAACACCTGGGCACAGCCACCTGTTTCATAGGGTATGAAAGTTAAAGAGGAGGGACTTGGCCAGACTGTGCTGAATAGCCCTGTGGCAGAGGACTGTCCTTGGCTACTGCTAGCTTACTAGCATAGGTTTAGCCAATCCTTCTTGAATGTTATCAACGGTTAACCTATACAGCAAGAACATTTTAATAGAAATGCTGGATTTTTGTCAGGAAACAACGAAATTGCAATTACTCTACACCACACTTTGCAGGCAACTTTCCTAACAGAGAAGTGTCCATGTATGATGTGTTGTAGAAGGAATTTAGACAAATTATCACAGAGGAAAGGACTGTGCTTTGAAAAACAGGACAAACAACCTTACATTCAGACACGATCAAATCCAATGTTTCTTCCTCTGTCTCACTTCAGACAATATTTTTCAAATCCACTTATGTATCCTTTAGTATGGATAAATATATACATATATGAACTATGAATTATTAACACTGGAGAAATTAGGTTTCAGGAGGAGATTCTCTTTCTTGTAGATGGAATTTCAGGAACCCTAACATAGTTATAATAAATCAGAGTGGATTTAATACCTCACAGCAGACTTGCAAACATATACCCTTTCTGCTTACCATGGCAGTATGCCTTCACTGTCCCTCAGCACTTAGGGAAAATACCTTTTCTGTAGTGTCTGAACACAGCTACTACCTGTCATACTATTACAATAGTCCTGGGAAAGAAACAAGTAAGTTCTGCAAGAGGAAATCAGTTGAGATTATGTTTTTTCATATATGGAGGAATATTCTGTGCTTTTTCTCAAAGACATGCCACCAACATCCACAGGTCTTAATCAGAAATTCCAGATGTTTCAAGAATTGTTTTAAGAGTTCTGTCTGTTTTACTCCCAGGGTTCATTTATTTGATCATTATCTTTTTTAAAAGCCCAGAATAAATGTACGATTCCATTGCACTTCAGAACAGTTTTTTTTCAGAAATGTTCATAAAATGTCTCCCAAAACCGTTTGCAAACAAAACTAAAATTATATGGCAACAAAGCTATTGCAATACATTCTATATAATTCATAAATGTCACATGTAATGTGAAAATCAAAGTTTCCCTCTTCAGGTTCTTCGAGTTTATTTTCATGAACTCTTGTTTGTTTGCAGGGATATTTCAGCAATTGTTACTGTTGTGTTTGTTTTTGTTTTGTTTTTTTCCTAAGTTGTCGCTGCATGGCCCTTCAAATCTGTTGAAAGAAAGACTGTATAGAAGTGCAGGGAAGCTACTGTTAAGGAAATGTTTTCTCATTGTCTCTGCATGTGCCAAGTACAACACATCTTTGCCTTTCACCAATTTAAAGACAAATTCTTCAGAAATAAGGGCCAGTAGAGACAAACCTGGTGGTCTAATTGTTTAGTGATTTGCATCATTCTTCTGACAGGAGGGAAAGATTAATTTTCTAAGTAGCTCCCTAAGTCAGATGGATATGGGAATGTCACAAAAAATGAGTGGGAGGTAACAGTTTCCTCTATACAGGGAATACTTTTCTGTATCTCTCTTAAGTAAGAAGAATTCATGAGAAACACATAACCAAAAATAGTATTCATAGGAAAGCACGTTCCAGAGCCAAAATTCACAGCCATATTTAAGCAGAATCAGCACTGTGTTAGCATGATCAAAGAAGGTCACATAGAGATCATTTTAAGTAGCATTAATCACTGTCTGTCATTTTAGCAGATTGTCTTCATATATTACTTGTATGAGCAACATGGGTTTTTTGTGTTTCAGTCAGGCAATACATTTCTCTAAATGACACTGGGGATAGGAGAAAGCAATATATATCATGTATCCCAGCTTTAGTAAGACTTTCGAGATTTCCTTCCTGAAGTGAGTTAGGGGAGTAGTCTTGGAAGTGAAATAAGGCAACTTGGCCTAAATTAAACAGTTATAGGGTGTTGCAAAATTTGTTTGAAAACAGTATTCAGGCAGAAGATTCAATATCAAAGTAAAAGCATGTATTGAGAGGAATTATTATGTGGTTCCAGTATTGGTCAATACCTTCACGCCTTAACCATAGAACCATAGGACCATAGAATGGCTTGTGTGGAAGGGAGACCTCAAAGATCATTGAACTCCAACCCTGGGATGAAGTGTAAATAAGAGACAGAATTACAGAATCACAGAATGGCTTTGGTTGGAAGAGACCTTAAAGCTGACCCTGTTCCAGCCCTCCTTCTGTGGGCAGACTGCCACCCACCAGATCAGGCTGCCCAGGGCCCCATCAAACTGGCCTGGAACACTTCCAGGGATAGGACACGCATAGTTTCCTGACCAGCTGTGCCAGGGCCTCACTACCCTCTAAGTTAAAACTTTTCTCCTAATAGCTAAGCTAAATGTACCCTCTCTGACTTTAAAACCATACTCCCTTGTCATACCACTATCAGACTGCATAAAATGTCAGTTTCCCTCCTGTTTCCTTCTGTTTCCTGCTTCCCTCCTTAAGTTTCCTGTAAGTACTGAAAGGCTGCTCTGAGGTCCTCCTGAAACCTCTTCTCCAGCCTGAACAAGCCCAGCTCCTTCAATCTTTCTCCATAGAAGAGATGCTCCAGCCCTTTCATCATCCTGTGGCCCTCTCTGGACCTGCTCCAACAGCTCCACATCCCTCCTGTGCTTGGGGCCCGAGGCCTGGACACAGTACACCAGATGGACCCTCACAAGGGCAAAGTAGAGGGGGACAATCACCTCCCTTGCCCTGCTGGCCACACCTCTTTTTTGATGCAGCCTAGGATGCGATTGGTTTCTGAGCTGCAAGAGCACACTGCTGGCTCACATCAAGGTTTTTGTCCATCAAAACCACCAAGTTCTCAGCAGAGCTGTTCTCAAGGTGTTATTGTCCAGTCTGTACATATATCTGGGATTGCCTTGACCCAAGTGCAAAACCGTGCACTTGGCCCTGTTGACCCTCACAGGGTTTCTGCACACATCAACAACTAAAAATGCTGAACGACAGGATTAGAACTCAAAATTCTCCTGACATGTTGGGGAACTGGTTTGCAAAACTAAGCTGTGATTTAGTAAAAACAAGTGCAAGTTTCAGCATTCATGTAGAAAGAAGCAATGGGGTGTGAGGCAATTAGCTTAACAGCAGTCTAAGACGACACAATCTAAACATAACCCAGTGTTGTCATGCTGCTGTAAAAAGGGCAGACAATATTATTGGATGCTTGCAAAGGAGTCAATGTTTAGACTTTGGAAATAAACCTTCTGTTCTACTCAGAAGTAATGTAGTCCTCAACTGAAATATTGTGCTCGTTTTTCATCTCTTACCATAGACAAATCTGGCAACCTTAAGAAAATAAATGCTATGAGGAAAACTTAAAAGAAATTGAGCTATTAAGTTTTTAAAAAAGGCTGAAGGAAAGCTTCCCATCAGTCTTGAAGTTTACAAAGTACTGTTGCAAAGAAACTGGCATTTTAGGGTACACCTTATGTACATGTTTTTCTTCACTGTAATTGATCTTATTACTCCTTTACTTCAAGCTAAAGATCTCTTTGTGCAAGACATGCATTATAGAAGGAGTGCATCCTCTACACATCCAGCACTGAAAATAAAGAATGCCTGCTTTCTAACACTTCAGCTTGAGTCTTAGAGAGTTTCATGATCAACTGCTTCAACCTCTTTACAGTAACAAAACTGTCTATTCAAATAAATTTCTCCATTTATCTAACAGAAATTGCATTTATACAACAACCAGCCAAAGCTCGGGATATCTTATTGATTCATGTGATTCGTTTGTTGTCCCAGAAATTGTAAAATTCCAGCACTACTTTTACCTGCTCGTCCAAGTGAGTGGTTTAGCTGACAATTTCATTTCATCTGAACAAACTGTCAGCTGCACTGAACATTTAACTAAGATATCCAGATACTCTGTTCATGTCCCCTGTGAACTCAAACACAGCTACTTGGGTGTAACAGATCAGAATCAGCATTATTGTCATCCAACAGCAACAAAAAAGCCTTCACATCTGAGAGGCTTGTATATTCCTCTCTGTATAGGAGTTTAGCCCTTCCTCTGTCCCTCATCTTTCTAACCTAAAATATTTAACGTTTGAAATATAGGAAGCAAGTCTGATTCTCATAATCTTTGTTTGTCCATTCATACCCTCAGGTGTCTTTACCACAAAGTAAAGGCTAATTATATGTAAATGAATATAGTTGCAGTACTAATTATATTAAAAAGTCTGTTAAGGCTACAATCCACTCATAAATCCCAAGTATACTCCCAAAATATTTTCACTTATCTGCAAAAATTAGAACTTCTGTTCCTCAGGGTACATTCCAAGTATTTTATTTCAAATCTTTTGTTGCAAAATTTAGCCAGGCTGACCATAAGAACTGCTGTTCTAAGGGGCTGTGGGTCTTTCTCTATGTCAGTTCTCTGGCCATTTACGTCAGGGTTTCAAATTAATTACATGTCAGAGGAACATCATTTGTTCTACACGGAAATTCTGGAAACCAGTAGGCCCACAAGGTGTAAAAAACACAGACAACATCTGGAATTCTGGAGTTACAAGATTTTTGCAGTAAACCTTTATTAATCCTTGTGCATACACTACATAAATATGCAAGCCATTTCATATAAGACTCCAACTTTTAAGGCCTTTTATCATTCTATCATTCTGTGGTATCAGATGTACATCTAATTCATGTACTGCACTTAACCTCTTTTTAAGCATGTTTACTTCAGGTCAGTCTGTGACATCTCTTAGTTTCACAAGTATCATCCAATTCTAGTTAAAAACTGCTGCATTGTGTAGGGAATGTCCAACACTCAAAATACAAGATCTCATCATCTTTTCACTTAACTCACATAGTTTCTCTTCCTCAAGAGTTCAAACAAACTTACCATTTTGTGGTATTAGATGAGTACTTTATCCCTCCTGTTATTCTAGCACCCATTTTCAGAAGAGTATTAACAGAGGCTTTTGAAAAAATACAGTACTATCCATTTTGATGACTAGTCATTTGCAAGTGTTGAAAGTTATAATACAACTTCATAAACCATCTTCTTAACATACTTGACAGATTTTATGTATGATTCAACTCACAGGGACTTAAGCTGGATGAGAGGGAAAAAAAAAGTCTAAAAATCCTAAAAGAATGTCTTCCAAAAGACTTTGTCTTACAGATGAATGTGATGGTGGAATTCAGAGCCGTGTTATCCTTATCTGTGCTATCCTTATCGTGTTGAATCCTTTTCTGAAGTAGGAACTCTTGCGAGGAGAAAGAATATTCCATAATGTTAAAAAAAAAAATGTTTGTTTTTTTTTTTAAATCAGCTCAGTCCTTAACTAGGCAGTATCATCACTAAAAAAGATGTCTTTGCTTATAAACATGCTGTAAGAAAACACACTTATCCTGTGAGGCATAGTAAGTACAGCAAAAAAAGACTAATGATTTAATTACAGTGTTAGAGTTGGCAGCACTGCCAGCTATATACCCAGTGCAGCAGAGTAAGGAAACAGATGTTTCCCTCAGTGAAATAACTTGCACTGTCACTTTCATTTTGAGGATTCGGACTGAATTTAGAAAGATGTAGAACTTTAAGTCTGAGCCTGTGGAGACTCCAGAGTCCTTCAATCACTATCATTATGCAAGTGCGGAAATAGAGATGCTGAATTCTTCACCTGAATGTAAACCAGTTCAAGAGGACCTCATAGGAAAGATTGGCAACTAGAGTGAGTACCTCCTGCTCTGCCGCCTACAAACTTCCACACTCCCCAGGTTCTGCAATAGCTTCACATAAACATGTATATCTCCAAGTCTTAGCAGGAAATTAGAGAAAAGAAAATAATTTGTATTGGTCTGAACCATGGCAATAACAAGACTACCAAGGCATGAAAAGATGGATACAATCTTTGATGTATGAGCACAGACCAGTTTTTCAACCATTACCTTAAAAGTGGAGATCCTGCTACAACTGTAAGACACATCAGATCCGAGAAAAAAAAAAAGAAAAAAAAAAATTGCTTCAATTGGAACAATCACTTGTGAACTTGTGAACTTGTGAACTTGTGAGTGCAGAGTGGACTTCTTTCAGTTTATGGAGCTCACATTCTTACTTTTTCACTGTGAAACACCAGGAAGGTGCATTCAGAAAATACCCACATTAAGCAGTTCCCTATGCTATGAATCTGTGGGATATTTTCGTCTGCAGGTATGTCTCTTCCATTTTTCATGCCAGTGACCATATCTGTTTATCTTCCTAATACTTGGTCTTCCAAAGAAGCAAAGCCAATGGACACTGTGAACCCGAAACAAATTATCACAATCAAAAAGACTGAATCTTAGAACAGCAGCCAACAGGGAGGAAATAGCATAATGGAAGCAACAACTTCATTAAAAAAAAGACTATTGCACACTTGTAGTCCAAGAAAAATATTTGGTCAACACTACGACTGTGATGAATAGTTAATGAGGCATTCACAAATGGATAGCCAATTCTGTCTTTAAGTGATGTGGGCATTTGAATAATAGTGGAAAGTACATGGGAATGTAGGAAAAATACTTTCCCTATAGCTAATTTACTTATTTTTTGCTATTTATATTAAGCCCAAATGAGAATTTTTTCTCCTTTAGCGGTGTTTTATACTCTTTGTATAAAGAGTATACTCTCTCTCTTGACTGACTGACTGACTCTTGACCTCTTTTGACTGATTTGATCTAAAATTTTGCCATTAATTTCACTGATACATGAGTTTGGCCTTTGTCGCCTTTGTTTCGGCGACCCTGATTGAAGTCTCCTTGTGAAAGTGTTCCGACAGCCCCGGCCAGTTTCCCACGCAGCAAAATGGCGTTAATTGCAAGGAGCACATCCTTCTTAAAACTTTCCCCATGCCTTAGGGCTACTACCATTATCTCTGACCAATGGACATGTGGCATATCTTGTTTCCTCCTTATTTGGCCTATCCTGTTCTTCTCTCTTATCTTCAAGTCATTTGTTGCCATGGTTTCCCAGGGGCCAAGGGGCCCCTGTCGACCCTGGCGACTGCCCCAGCCCATTCAGTTAACTACAGGCCTTTACTTATGTATATTTATCTGGAAGTTAATAATGTGTGGTATTTACTAGAAATAATTGTGTTTTAACCTGAAAATACAACAGTTTGGGAGATACATTTTTCATCATCATTGCCTTTACAGGGATCACACTTCACCATGCGTTCCTCTCACACTCATATACCTCTCTTTCCCACACAACTCAATAACCTACTGCTTCCATTCTACTTTTCCTTCATCTTTCCTATTTGTCTTCATACACAGCTCCTTCAAGTACATTCTTCTCCCTTGCCCTTTTTTGCTTTTCATGTTCCCATTTCTCTCTGACACTCCAGCCATCTGGAAAACCATACATTCCAGTTCCACTATTCTCCCAGTTTGCTCAGGGACAATGATTCTGTCTTTCTGATAGAGTATATGTGATACCACACTTCTTCCCAGGTCATTCCTACAAACCATCTCCTCTTAATTCCAAATCCTTTTTGTCAACCATTTCTGACACAGCTGTGCCAATTCATCCCAAAGATTTGATATTCCCTGGTATTATTCCCTGTGTTCTTCCATCTTGCAGTCCAAAACTCACAGTCAGTGGAAGCAAGTGCCTTAACGGCCTCTTCCTCATTTGTCAGACGGGGTACAGTCTTCTTTGGCTTTCCAAATGAGAATGTGCTTCTTGAGATCTCATTCTTCAGAAGAGTAAGGCAAAATGACAATTAAATGTGGCAGGGCAGAGCCAACAGGAAATGTGATTAAGTCAGAGGAATGACAAGTTATGACCTCAAGAATTGATCGTGCATCCTGTAGACAGCCTGGATAACTTCAGTGGTCTCATCTATCAGACAACGAAAAGATCTGCATTCCAGAAAGGTCACATCAGTACTGACTCATACACAATGCACAGCTTATATTTACAGTAGGAGCTAAGTTGAGCCAAGGACACAGCAGACATCTGTTTGTGCCCACAGACTGTGTCTTCTTCCACCGCCTTGAGAACCTACAGCTGGATCCATAAATAGCAACTGTGTTCCTCTGGTGCTGTTTCCCTTTCTACATCTTTAGCTGAATGTGCAGAATACAGATTAGGTTGCTAACCCTGTTTTGACTGGCCAGCTTCCAGATTCCTTTTTTTTGTTTGTTTGTGTTTTTTTTTTCTTCATTGTCTGGTATAACACTTGTCTGTGGTCCTGTGTTCCCAATTTTCTTTCTCACTCCTACAGAACATCCTTTTGACTCTTCTTACCCTATCTGAGAGGTTCCCCTCACTCCTTTATTGTGCCTTTATTATTCCTTAGCTGTTCGCTAAGCATCTTAATAACCTATCAGTAATATTTCCTGCTACCCTAGCACCTGCATTTCAGAAAGTCTTTTCAGAGTTGTGTGTATCTATGTATGTGCTTCCCTCACTTTTGTTTATGCCTTTAACAGTGCTGTGCTGTTCAACTAAGAATGCCATTTACTTTGCCTAGTAATATCAGAAAAGTCATTCAGGATATTAAATTTGTACCTGCCTTATTTTTGAATTCCAGGGAGGTTTAGGTGAAAAGTAGATGTCTAGTCATTAAAGTTAAGTTGGGAGTTTTCAGGTTGAAAAAGTAGCTATTACTGAGGTTTAAAAATCTTGGGATGAGAGAGCTATTAAATTAAGAACAGTCAGATTACATCTTTGAACAGGGCAACAGAAGTCCACCTGTGTATTTTTATTCAGTTCTATCCTTTTTCTGGCTCTTTCTCTAATCATTTGTCACAAAGAGGCCATGGTTATCTGTGATATGATCCAGAAAGATTAGCAATTACATTGTTTTGACATCATTCTGAAATTGCAGTTTTTCTCAGTAAGTCATGTTTTATATTGATTGGAAAACTATTGTTTCTCTGTAATAGAATTAGTTTATAATACTAGAAAAGAACAGAGATGAGAAAATACCTCATATTCAGATGCTTCTAAATCTACTTACACTTTACCCAAAACTTGGACTGACATATTTTAATATCCTGACACTATAAAGTTATCTTTCACTGATGTTAGCCTTTTTTTGTCATTGTCTTGACAAAAAGCCATAGAAAAGCCATCCATAGTCTTGAATTTATATTAACATTGCAATAAATCTTAGACACCTCCATTCTGGAGATGGAAAAAGTGATTAGGTCATCCCATCCAAGTGCTTGCCAATGAAGGAATATTTTCTCCACTGATTTATAGCCAGATTGGACAAATAACTTAAGTGATGGTTTCCCTTCTGAGAACTACTTCAAGAGTACTGCAAGAGAACAGTACAATAAAAAATATTATGGAAAATAACAAGATTACTTTTCCAGAAGCTATTTCGTATCAGAAATATCTCATCAATCATATTTGCAATATACTGAGCAAATATATATCGTTAAACATATTGAAAGTAAAACAAACCAAAACTTACAAGGACAAATGAAAAATGACTACAACTTTGAATTAACTTAAAGTAACTCTTTTCCACTCAATATATTGTACAGCAGAGTTGTAAATCAGTTCTAACTCCCAAATGTCTGGAATCAATCTAATAATTTCTAGTAGGTTGAATTGCAAGGAGATGGAAATTACAATACTTACACAAAATATTCCTAGTCTGAAGATGATGTTCTGTCTACATTAACAGCAACCCGTTCTGCAATGGGATTTTAAACATTGGACACCCCACACCCTTTCAAATATGCTCTAGAGCTGTCAGAGAATGGTTTTCTTCCTTTCGGCAGCCACAGTAGCTTAGACTATGTCATGGTCTCGGATGGAATAGAGGCGATAGAGGCTTATATATTGCTGTTTTTTGGATTGTTAATGAAAACAGCACTGATGACGCACTGATATTTGGTTGTTGAAGAGGAGTGCTTACACAGAGCCATTCTACTCATGCTGTCGTGCCTGCAAGGAGACAGGGTTGCACAAGGAGCTGGATGGGAATGCAGCCAGGACAGCTGACACAGACTGGCAAAGGGCTATTGCATACCATATGATATCATGCTTAGCAGTAAAATCTGGGGTAAAAAAGTTCAGAATGATGGCATTTGGAAGTATTTGCGGAGAAAGTTAAAAGATACACATTTAATGATGTGTGTAGAAGAAATCAACAATGCTCCCCACATCTCTTCAGGTATGCCATTCCACATTCAACAAAGCATTGGATAAATTCATACTTTATATAAAGTACATATAATGTTTTCTTTTGTTAAATATTGCAAATTATTTCCCCAGTCAATGGCTGATAAACAGCATGTGGATTTCTGGTTCCTCAGAGCAAGAAAATAAAAAAAAAATTTAAAAAAAAAAAAAAAACCTCCCAAAAAATTAGTAAATTTGCCAAATGAGTTCTACCTAATGCAGTCTGATAGTGGAATCCATGCATATTCACAGTTTTCTTCAGACTCATTATTCATTTGTCTTATTCACACAACTTTATATAATTCTTGCTTAAAGCACTTTGGGAAACTATTACTATGTTTAATCTTGTGTTTTACAATGAAAACCAGTAGATGTTATCATCATTTGTTTTTGAAAAACAGAAGAGGATCCAAATCCACACAAACATGAGCCCAGTTCAGGGCTGGTTTCATGTTCCGCTCTGAAACCAGCACTATGTGGATGCCATTTTTGTATGAAGATTCAAACAAAACAAAAAGTGCAAAATAAACCTCGAAATACAGTTTTAATAAATTTCTAAGCATAATTAGATGGAACTCATAATAAATTTCTTGAAAATAACTTTGGTTGAAAAGCAATCTCATATTTTCACAAAGATTATGGGGGTACTTAAACTATCTGCTGCAGCAGTATCCTGTATTATTTTTCTCCTCCAGAACAAAAGCAAATTCACACAAATCAGGGCCCTTCTGGATACATTTTTAAGAACTGTAAAGCCCATACTAAATGTGATGGCACTTTTCCTAATTGTTTAAAAGTTGGGGATAATATGCTCTATTTATTTTTTCATAGGACTCTGCCGAGCTGCTGTTTATCTTACTACTCCCAGACCAAAAGTTTTCAAAACAGGTCCAGCTGCTCGGTGTCAGCTGCGACCTTCTATTGGTCATGAATGTATTCCTGAGCCCAAAAGCATGGAGGTCCTGGAAAGTCATCTTTTTCAGAATTAGCAAACATCAGTTGCATGCATTAAACTTTCATGTCTTGTCTTTTGGAGGTAAGTGATAAATTCTGTGAAGTTTAATTGGATTCCTTTTATTTTCATGTCTCTAAATAACTCTTTATCTCCATGAGAAACAGCAAATCTCTATGTGGGAAGCAGTGAAAAGCATGGCCAAGCATTATCCAAGGTTTCATCCCTACTGGAAAAGCATTTGGGCAGCCACCATTCTGCCTGACTATGGCTATTTCATCATATACTGCACACTAGGTTATTACCACTGTTATTATTACGAGTACTATTTCTTATCACATCTGTAGCATTCAGAATAGGAAACAGGGAAATAAAATCTGCAGGTGTAATTTTGCTGCACTTCAATTTTTTGTAGGATTCCTATGTAAAGGTTTACAATTCATTTTGTTTTATGAGAATTTCCAACTCAGAATGTCTGAAATCTGAAGCACCTTATAAACCAAAGTGTTGTGATGCAAGATGAGAGACAAATGGACATTCAGAACTCACATAATTTCTCAGCTGAAAACTAAAGAAAACATTGGGCTTGCTAAGATGAAAACAAGTACATCTTGTTAGGCACTTTTATTTCATCTTGAAGAGGAACCTACCTCATGACTTATCTGCTACCAGTTAGCGTTTAACATTTGCTGAAGATTGAATATAAACATATTACAGCAGATATTGTCCTTGGATTTCTATCAATTTCTTCAAATGTGTGTTCATACCACTGCTCCTTAGTATTCTGATGCTGATAATTTTTAATTCTGCACTACATGTGTCAGCTTCTTTGATAAAAAGCTCCATGGACATGGGAAGGAGTGCAGAACATCAGTGATAGATGAATAACACCCAGCCCCATCTCCTCCCAGACTCATTCCATGACAGCATACAGCCCAGTAACTAAGCCCAGCTATTGACTAAATCCACACACCACGCACACATGTACAATTCTACAGAAGGTGTTGAAGTATCCAAATATAAAGCATGTGTACCATCATAGGCCTTGTATTCTGAAAATCACGGCAGTTGAATAGGTGACAGTGGCTGAGAGCTGCAACTTGTCACTGAGCAGTCTTTGATGGGATAATAATCTGTCAGAGAAGCAATCTCAGAAATGTTTGGAGTTCAAATCCACTGAAAATCAATGTCTTCCATGTTTTGCCCAGTGAAGACTGTGAGCAGCTCACTTTTCTTGATGAAGATATCCCCCTATATGATCTTACAGTGAGGTTGTGTTGTCTATATTATCCCTACTTATATCTTCAAAATCTCTGCTACAAAAGTCTTAATGTCAGAATTCAGAGGACTTCATTTCACAGCTTTCTCAGAGATAATGGAGCACTAAGGATCTCAGAGATAATGGAGCACTAAGGATGTAAATTTTAGCAATGTTTTTAAGCAATGATTTTTTTTCAAAGTTGTATGGACTTCACAGCTATCATTCTTGCAGAGATCATACTTGAAGTCTCTTCACAGATTTGTACCTGTCTCACTGAAAAAAACAATGAATGTTGATTTAGGTTTGACCTGCCAGCCATAATCACTTCTTTCTGTGAGTCCATGTCAATAAAAAGGATGAATATTTTTAACATAGTGTCAGAGGCATCACAGTTGCAGAATTTGGAGGACAAGCAGTGCAAAGTGAACATTGACAACATAGGTGAGATTTAATTTGTCTCACATTTGCAATTAGTAAAATACATGCCTACAATATGGTATCCATAACCCTGTCCTCATGCTTGAGCATAAATCCTCCACCGCCATGATGCTCCCCGTTTGCAGTTGCTGTTGGTTCCCATGGAAAGGCAATGGCACCATAGGGAAGAAAAATAACAGTGCTGCTCCATTTGGGTACTTGAAAACTTTTCTCATTTATCTCCATACGAGTTGATCACTCAAATGGACTTTCAAATACCAAAAAAATTTATACAGTAATTTACCAACTGCATTTGTGCGCAGCCACAGTCAATATCTGCAACTGCTGCTTGAGGCTGCTATTTGTAATTGTTGGTGTCTGAGAAATCTTGACATAAATAAATAGAAGCAGTCATTAAGCCTTCTCTCAAAAGCTACACATACACAAATATACCTCATAGCACTAAGAATATAACACATCTTTTAAATCAGGCCAACCAAATAATATATAGTCTGTCTCCCTACTTCTTCAGCTGACAAGATATTTATAGAGTAATGAATACTTTGAACGCACCAAAAAATGAGATAAGAGTTGCTGGATTATCAAACTACAGAAAAATGTCTAATCAGTTCATCTTGTTTCCCTAGAGCTCTTTTAGTCACAGTGCTTTTAAGATCTTTTCTCAAATATATTACTTTGGATGAATTTTTGAAGAAAATGGAATTTTAAACGATAGGAAGAGCCAGATCTGGATGTGATGCTTGTTTGGAAAAGAGAACGATCACCAGCTGTGTCTGCTATTTCAAATGCGTTGAAGGAAACTAACTCACAGAACAGGTTTGCACTGTGTACTCTGCATGCATTCTGCACTCTGGATGGTGGTGGGAGATCGCAAGGATGACCATACCACACAGCTCCTCACAGCAGCCTGCAGGAGACTTCAGCTGTGTTTCACAAATGTGCTTTGGAGCTTCTGTTTTTCTTGGAAATGGATAGAAAATGTCAAACCTAGATTCAAAAATCACCATGTTTCTACATTCTTACATTTAGAAAAAGGAGGTAACTAGGCCTTTTGTTTATCTACAAGGGCACTTAAGTCTCTCCAAGAAAGATTGAGGAAACTGGGCTTGTTTACCTTGGAAAAGAGAAGGTTCCAGGGAGACTTCATTGCAGCCTTCCAATACTTGAAGAGAGCATATAAACAGGAGGGGGGACGGCCGTTTACAACGGCAGATAGTGATAGAATAAGGGGGACTGGTTTTAATCTAAGACAGGGGAGGTTTAGGTTAGATATTAGGAGGAAACTCAGAGTGTGATGATGCACTGGAACAGGTTGCCCAAGGAGGTTGTGGATGCCCCATTGTTGGAGGCCCCATTCAAGGTCAGGCTGGATGTGGCTCTGAGCAGCCTGGTCTGGTGGTTGGCAACCCTATACATAGCAGTGGGGTTGAAACTAGATGATCTTTCTCAACCCATACCATCATATGATTCCATGATTCTATGATTCTATGATTATACCTACTAATCATTACAATGTCATCCACAAGGCACCTTCTGGCAGACTGAAGCATGGGAACTCTGCTTCATGCCTACTGCAGACAAACTGCCCGAGTAAGAATTTGTGCAGCCAACATGTCAAACATGCCTGAACACTCCTTGTCAATGCATGAAGTGCTTCAACTGGGCCTTCAGTACACGTTCAAAGGTTTACACTGGGAATGGCAGTCTTGAGAGTGTCATCACTCAAGAATTCAGCTTCCTATCACATACCAACTCACATGGAGTGAAAAGAATGAGATTTAACTTCCCAAATCCTTATGCTCAAAAGTCATATGTGTGAGGTTTTTAAGGACAGTGAAAGAAATTGTTAATCTACACTACTATTTGTAAGCACCTTGTGCTGGACCTGCCTGTGCTGTGAGCCAACCAGACACAATTTTCAGATCACTTATCCAGAGACTGAAGCAGAGCTAGCATCTGCTTGTCTATAAAAGCTCACAGAGGATTAGTCTTAGAGAGGAAAGCTGCTATGCCATCACAAAAACCAGCATAACCGACAACATCAGACCAGCTTCCATCTCTATCAAAGTGCCAGTCACAAAGGGGGGGGTCACAATTTCTAATTCCTTTCTCCAGGTTGCTATTCCTGAAAATAAAAGCACATGAATCCCCTTTTTAGTGTTTTAACAAGTTTTTCCATATTAAATGAGGTATTGCACAGTTAGCTGGAGATGACCAGAACAGACGATTTTGACACAATCCTTGAACTTTGTACACTATTTAGTTAAAAGATGGACAACATTTCACTGCTGTCACGTACTTCTTTCAAGGAGTTACAGACTTTCCATGCAAATCAGTAGCACTTGATTCCCTGGTGGCCTTCAGAGAGTAGGTCCTTCTGTTTGCAGACATCTCATATTTTCAGTTACTTGGTCTATGCAAAACAGCACATGCTAGCAGAAAAATAAGGACCTCACAGAGGAATGAATTTGTAATACTGAGCACATCCAGCTGTTTATTTACAATACCTGGATCATGTCAGCAGAATGTCTTAAATGAATGTAATGGAGATCGCCTTTCTGTTACTGGCAATTATATCCGAAATTCAGTTTCTGTTGTAACTGTTTATTACTGCTGAAAGACACCCAAAACATCTTTGGATAATGTTAATCCAAAAGTTGTGCATCCTTTTTAGGAAATGTTTGAGTTACAATTCAAAGGTGATTTATGAACTATAATGTAAAATATACAAGAATGTTTTTGAAGTATTACAATATCACTCCATACTGAAAATAGCAAGGAAACCGAAATACAGCACTAACAGTTGTTCACTGTGGAAAGTCTGTTCTTTTGGTTCTAGCACAGGAGAAAACTATCTTTTTCCAGAAATGCCTTGTAGGCAAGGAATATGTATCTCTACACACATATACATTAATGTGGTTACAGGCCAGATTTGCTGTGGGATTTTTCTGCACACATGACAAATTAAAAACATACTGTCAAAAACAACAGGTGGAATTTAGTAAATCCTTTGCCATGAGTTTCAGTACTTGTGTGTGCACTTCATTTTTTGAGCAATTTATTAGCACATTTCTTAAGTTTAGGGGAGTGATTCAGCAGTAACATTTCCACAGACTTGTTCTATTTGTTCTGCTCTCTCCAAAATCAAAGTTTTTTCACACCTGCCACATACATCATGCAGAAACTTTGCACAGAGATATCAGTCTTACTGTGCAGTTTATACAGTGCAGTTACGACTGTGCTCATTCTAAAACAACATATCAGAAACAGATGAAATACAGGACAGGATAACAGGAAAATCAGGAAACATTGATTACGAGCAATCCTAACATCCAAAATTATTCACGTACTTTTCATAGTCTGCTGTTTTTTCACTCACTGTTAAAATAGTACTGCTCATAGTGTTACCTTGTACCATTTAGTCAATAAGTAAGACAAGATTGAATCATTTGTGTTGTGAAGCCCTCACAAGAGCCTTTTCAGGTTTATGTTGTTGATGTATCAAAACCCCAAGTGGTGCCATAAGACAGCAAAAACTGTTAAGATAAAATGCAGGTTCTACTATTCAACTTTATTCTACTTTATTTTATTCTACTTTATAGTAGTGACTTTAAAATAGGTGCTCTATTTTAAAAATAAGCCAGGTTTGCCTGCCAGGTGCTCCTCCAGCAGATATTCTTTAAAATAAATACATAAATAAACAGACTAAGTACAGCACCAACAGGTGCATTCTTTTTCCTTTTTCTTTTTTTTTTTTTCAAATAAAAGTTACCAGATGAAAATATAACATTAAATAAGCACAAACCATAGGGAATTTTAAAAACAGAATTACTGTGCAACTATCAGTGCTAGCCACAGAGGTGGCAATGAGGAAATATTCAGTTAACCACTTTACTCAGACCAGTGGGGCCCATGCAGCTCCACAGTACATATATTCCATCCGTTCTATGTTCTTTGCTTGTTTTGATTCATATCAGCACTAGATGTGTACATGACACTGTCCTCTGGTTGAAATGTTAATTCAGCGCTTCCAAATGGCTACCAAATTAATTCAAAAGGTTCCACGCAAAAATGCCTTACCAATAATTTCATTGTATTTCATTATGCTTTTGCCTTGCAAGTTGCGTTCCCTCTTAAACTCCAAGTTTCTCTGTGCTTATCAGTACAGAAAAATGAGAGTTTAGTGAGTGGAAAGTAAAATGAGCACAGACACTCCCAAACTCAAAGCAAATTATGTGACAAACATTATTCATCCTAGCAGAGGCATCCATGGCCTTGATTAAGCCAACACCGCCACAAAGTTCTGCTTAACCCTTGAAAATGTCATCTTCAAGTATTTATTCAGGTCATTTATGACAATGACTTCCTGGGAGTAAGGTGGGTACTTTTCTGTATGACTGGGGTGGTTTTGGCTCTGTTCATTGCTGTAACTGGCTTAAAGAGTGCACACATCCCTCCCTAACTAATATGAACTGACTCTTACAAAATAGAACAGCCTGGAAAAGTCAATTACATTAGGACAGGAACCTGCAAAATAGAAGAGCTTGAAGAATTCAGTCCTGCATCACCGTCTGCATATAGCTAACCAGAAGGCTTGCACAATCAAGGCCTGAGCTTAGCCAGGACAAAAATGTAATAGCACAAAGAGGTTCAGAGCTGTATTGGGAAGAGATGTAGTCATCGTGGACTATCAGAATGAATACATTAACTCATCTGGAAATGAAAGAAAGCTTTTAAAAGAACAGATGGAGGCTGTGATTATCAGGTTTATTTTGAGAAAATAAGATGTTTGAACATTGCAGTTTTACAAGGTCATCAATTTTGTGTGCCATTTTTTCACCCTGTGTTTAAGTATGTATCAAGTTGCTAGTGGCTTGCCACAGTAGAATGTTCCCTGTATATGGAAGACACACCAACTACTTGAACTTTCTTCACTGCATTCTCAGTGCAAACACAGTAAAGCCTTGGTCAGCTTAGTCACACTGTAAACAGCAGTAAGCAAATAAATTATGAAGTACAATAAAGTGAATCAGAATGAAGTTCATTTGCTGAGTAAACAACCACCACAGCAGAAATAGCATTTATCTGATGTAATGGCAAAATCAAAATAGAATAGACATCTTCTGCTACAGTAATCCCTATCCCCACAGAGCCCCTTAATGAAGTAATTCTCCTTATGATTTCTGGCTGCTGATGTTTTTAAGAATTACAGCAAGTATATTGATTGAAGGGTTCACAAAATAAATCACATTCTGTATAATTGTATAGCACAGGCTATATTTATAGTGACCGCAATCATACTCTGAGCTTCAGCTCTTCCAAGTCTTTAAGCAGGGCAAATGGTCACTATCTTCCATAACTGTCTTTCAACCTAAGCAACCAGGCTCCCACTGATGGAAACCAGAAGACTGAGGAGCCCTTGGCAGAACCATTTAGAGAGTCACTTATGTCTTGTCCCATTTTTAACTATCAGCTATCCAATAGTGACAATACTGCAGGACATTGGAAAGTGTTGGGTTGTTGCTTTTTTTGTTTGTTTGTTTGTTTTGTGTGTGTGTGTGTGTGTGTGTGTGTGTATTATGTTGTGAGTGAATAGATGCTCTATGAAAACACCTAGACTGTCTATGGTATGTTACATGTGACAGGAGGCAATCACTCTCAGCAGCCAGAGAATCTGCAAAAAAATTCTCTGACCCTAAATGTTCAGCAAATGAATGCTTGGCAGAGGAGCATCCACCCTAATGTACGACAAGACAGAGGGAGACATAGATGCTCTTTACAAAGGAGGAATAAAGGCATTCTGATTTGGGAGAGCTAATCCCCAGGCAACGAACACAAAGAGTTAAGAGAGTAGAGGAGTAGGATGGTGTGTCAGTCTGCTCCTACACATAGTGGAATGTTCTTACTGACCTGAATTTCTGGAAGAGCTCTATCATCGATGATTTTTGCCCAAGGAATGGATAGGCAGTCCTCAATTCAATAGCAAAATAAGTAAAATGCAATATTATGCATATTTTTCTCTAGGCTCTGTGGTGTTTAATGGCTTCCTCAGAAATAAATGACAATAAAAAATTAATTATGCAATTTAGTCTGGATTCTTAGTTATCAATGATATGGAATGACTGGGAAATTATAGTTCTGCAGTTGTCAGTTATTCAGCTAATAATGTACAATATTTTCTATTATGTTTTCTGGAAAATGTTGTCTAAATTATCTAAGCCATATCTAAGGACAATTATCTCTAAAGAGTATACAAAAAACTCTACTAGCAGTGTTTTCATCTGTGTTTACTCTTAGTTGGGTTTCCCTGTTTATCTGTTTGGCCATTTCTCACAATTAAACCAGTCCTTTATCATATTGCCAGATTGCCTTCAGCTTGTTTATCTTCATATTGACATCATACACTTTTTCTTTATGATTACTCAACCATAATCTCCAAGATATAAACTGATTTTAATTGTCTGGAAGAGAGGATGCAATATGAAACAGAGTGAGAAAGAAAATCCTGTTAAGCCATATTTTTGAGAAACATTGATTGAAAATACAAGAAAATATATTTTTTCCCATATTGTTGCCAGCTGAAGCAGACTATAGCTAAACAAATTCTCTTCTAGTTTCAGTACAATGCAATTTAGGGTATTTTATCCAAATAAATGGAGAGATTCCAGAGAAGATCTGCAAAAGCCTACAAGATGCAAAAAAAATAGGACAATATTCAGAAGACACACAGTTAAAGAGCCTGGATGTATGTAAACTAGAAAGGAGACATGATAACAGTCTTTATATACATTAGTCTGCTTTAGAGAAGAAAGAAACAAACTGTTCTCTACTGTGAACACGAAAAGAAGTCATCAGTAGAAAACTTCAAAAAAATGTATATATAAATTACCACTTCAATCAAGAAGTTTAAAAATGTTGAACTGAACTAACTCTACAGTCAGGAAAGCTCTGAATATCTGAAAACAAGCATAAGTCACCTGAGTCAAGGATGATATGGAAGTCTGTGAGCCTGATGTTAGCCAAGCAGATGGATTAAATAACCTCTTGAAAAGTCTTTCAGAATAATCTGATAAATATAAAATCAAAGAACAGCTTAATTGAGATCTTGCTTCTGATATGATATCTTTTCATGTGCCAGATAATGAGTTCCTTTCTCTCAAACCACCTGTTCTCTGCAGAGCAATTCTAGAGAAATAGCATAAACAGAGCACAGCTGAGACATTTTTTCTGCAGTCAAAACATAGCAGAGAAATTTATTTCCTTGGTTGTTCAGTAATAGCAATAACCACATTTTTTCAAGCAGTTACAATAGTGATTTCTCCAAGGTTTCAACTTCTGCTTGTGATGAAGTAAAACATCTTTTTTTGAAGATCTACAGGGGAAATTTGTTTTGATGCTAATTTTAATAACTGATATATGACAGTTGCAGTGTTCAAATAGAGCAAATAGTAGAGACTGTTTTTGTTGTTTCTTTTTAATTGCCACAGGGTGTGAAAATCAATCAGTTTTTGTCTCACTAGTTTACAGTAGGTAGGATGGGTATGTGTACAGCTACAAAAATTAAGATAATAGAGAGCTTTATAAAAGCTGCTATTCTCTGTTGACCAAGTGCACATGTGCTTTTCCCTTCTTCCCCATTATTAACCATGAAAGAAAAATCATGTGTGTCTTGTTCTAATTATTATCCTGTCCACATGGTAGAAATCTTACTTATGAGGAGGTTGAACATTTGTTTAATTAATATAATATTTCCATTCACAAGACAAAAACAGTGTGTCTAACCTCTACATTTATATATGCTCAAAATGAAGTTCCTAGGTTTGGAGCTACTCTGGATTTACACTCTGTATAACAGAGTGAAATGTAGTCCTTCAATCATGGACAATCTTTTAAATCTACTTTTGTTGTTCGGTTTACCCTCTGGTCAGTTTGTCAAGTAAAAAATAAATCTGATCTGCTGGGAAATGTCATGTATTATTGCTTTTCTGTTTAACAGACTCATGATTTTTAGGCACCTGACAAAAGTGACAATTAGAAAATCAGGTGGGTGGGTATGTGTGTGTGTGTAGATTACCATTCCAACACAAAATCTACAGAGAAACAACTAATAACTACATAGTGTGACTGCAGAGTAATCAGCATGATGGTTACGTGCATTACAGGATAATGTTCCTAAACTGAAATTTAAATTATAGTGCATGTGATCACGTCAACAGATATTTTATCCCATGAGTAATAGTTTCTTCTCCAGCAGAGACAGGGCTGACATAAAATACATTTTGAGGTACCACAGGTCTATGAATTCCCCAAAAAGGAATTCACAGGCTAGGCTTTAGCAGGGCTAGAGTGGAACAAGGATGTTCCAAGTGATCACAAGTGATCCCCTTCCAATTCTCATTTGTAGGAGAATGTTCATCACCACAATCTGGATCCCTAAGTAGCCAAACGTTTATTTGGTGGCAGCTCTCCTTGGGCAGGGATCCCTGTCACCAGGCTGTCAGAGCACTGTCTTTTGCCAACCAAGTGATGGTCTCTCTTCTTTCCAACACAGCTCTTAGTTACCCTCTTACAAAAGCCTAGCTGGAGGCATGCTCCCAATGACACCACAAGACTTCCCATTTCAACACACTCTGGAGCTGGAAAGTCTCTTTTTTCTTTGAAGGAGAACTTCTGTGAACCTCCTTAATACAGACATCACATAACCTCTAAAAGAGCTTAATTCGGTTTGTCAGACAAGTGAATTGGGTGGGGAGGTATTTCATTCTGTGACCTACTTTCTCACCTTTTACAAGTGAGACGGATCACACTGACAACTGCCACGTCACTGAGGATCCAGAATTACAGGGTCCCAAGCAAGACTTTAGGATTTTTTGGTGGAAGAGAGCTCTAGTGTATGTTTACTTGACACCTGCTCAGTGATTCATAACAAAACCACTACTAGTCTTCCTTTATATTTGAAGCAGTCTGTTGAAAATGATGAAAAATAAAAGATGCTTCTGGAAGCTGTCAGTTTTATGAATTGACTAAAGCTGTTGAAATGGTGCCAATTTGCAGGACTACAACCAGTACTTCTTTAATGCCTTCTCTTAAGAAATACAAAATTATTTACAAGAAACCAAATAGTCTACTCCATTACACAGTCCAGTCTCTATCAGTTATCATCTATAAATAAATTGTGTGGGGAATTGCTTTTAGCTATCATGAGTAATGAATCCATGACTTTTGCCAGACAGCATGCTGCACAGAAAGAGCAGCAGAAAATTCCTGCGTCTTGACGGAGAAATCCCTGGATATTTAACCTAAACATTGCACTGAAACAGAACTAAGCTACAGGACGGACAATATGTCCATAGAGCATAATGAAACACCATGGCTAATGCAGAGGCAAGCAGCAATTAAAAGGTTTTTGTTCTGCTCAATTGAGGGGAGGGGAGGGAAAGGGAAAGGAGAAAGGAGAGGGGAAAGGGAACAAGAATGGAAAGGAGAAGGGTAAGGAGGCAAAGGAGGAGAGGGATGGGAAGGAGAGGGGAAGGGGTTGTACTTTGGTAGCACCTATTGTATGAATCCAAGCAAACCCAAAAGAAGAACTGCAAGATTGTAAACATCACTTTTGCATGTGGTTTGTTACACAGTCCTAGAACCGCTGTGCTTTGCAGTGTAATGTGTGGGATTTTTTCATTAAACTTTAGTACATTTGATTATAACTTTGGAATGGAAATAGTGTCCAAGCTAACCCAGGCATATTTGTTCTCCCCAGATTATCACATGTACACATTCTGAACTCACACACGTATACACAGCAATTTGGTGCAAACAGCTTTAAAATACAGAAATGAAGCTTGGTGCATTTTAATTGAACTGGAATTGCCATTAAATCCTCAAAGAAGAGTTTAAATCCTCAACAGCAAATTTAACTACCTTTTAACACACATGTACACACACACACACAAAAAAAAAAAAAAAAAAAAACAGTTCTAAGAAACTGTTAGGAAGGAAAAAAAGAAAAAAAAACTTATACCAGACACTAAGCTGATCTTCTACAGAGCGTGAACTTTAAATTTGGATTTTGCGTTCATGGGAGACAGAACACTAGCTTCCTTCTGAAACTGCAGTTTCAGTCTGTCTGGTTAATTATTAACTGCTGATTCTTCTGTAAATGCCATCTCAAAACCAATATTTTCTAGCTTCTGACAATGAAAGGAGTTATTTTTATGTCTGACCACAGTCTGGATAGAAAGTCTGTCAGTTTATCAGGTATATTACAGTAGCAAAATGCTAATGAATATTAGATTGGATTTTATCTGCCAATGAGAGAGAAGGATTTTTTCAGAAAGAAACTATGGTGATCCAATCCAAATGTCACTAATATGACATGACGCTATGAGTCAAGATGGTTACACTGAACAAGGTTTTGTATATATATAACTGGAACAACAGATAACTTGAAAGTGACAGAAAGATGTAACAAAGATAAGAGGAATGTCTAAAAAAAAATATCTCTAACTACCATGACATAGAAAGACATACCACTTACACAGCAAATTTGCAGGAATTAAGTAGAAACAGGAAACAAGTGTGCTCAAAACAAAAGAAAGAATAGTATGTCATATAAAGCTGGGAAGTAGAAATCAGTAAGTCTCTGAAATGTTTTCTTCCTTAATTGTCGTCTCTATGCTATTACTCTGCATTTTTGTATTTTTTTTATAAAGAATTTCAGAATTCAGTATTCTAATGGATTACCTGCATAGCAAAATTATATGCATATTCTCCAAATCCTAATGTGCTCCTGCACAAGGTGAATGAGAAATTTAACCACTTACAATTAAACAGGGTTTTTATGCAACTATCCCCTCAGGAATTCATTACAAATTACAGTGGAATTTCATCACTTCTGGGGCAGCAGATGGACAGACACCTCCTGCACACTTTCTCCTGTCTCTGAGAAGAACCCAAAAGTACTGCCATTGGTGCCATCTGAAGGTGCCTAGAACCACTGGAAACCTAGTCTCCACTTAACCTAGGCTTTAGCTGGCCCCAGTTTACTCCTAAAGCAGACCCAGAACATAATTTTACCAATTTATTTGTTAAGTGATAGAACGTAACAGTCCTCCTCCAAAGATAAAGGAGTAAAAGCTGGTGCTGAAACCAAGCACAAGTGCCATAACGTACACAAGACAGTGGCCAAACCTTGACTTATGTGCTGTGCTGTTTTATATGTGACACCTACTTCACAGTGAAAAACGGAATGCCTGACAGTTTCTTCTTGTGGTAACACTATGTTTTCTTGTTGCTAATGCTATCAAGCTCCACTTCTTTGAAAGTGTTCCCAACTTCCATTTTACTAAAATGAGACAAATCTTGAACAGTGTTTAAACAAAGCATATATCAAAAAAAACAAGCCCGGCATTACTGAAATTTTTTTTGCTGTGTTCAGTCCAGTTATGTGTCATGACATCAGCTGCAAACCTAAAACAGGATTATCAGTCTGTGACTAATGCCAAACTAGACGAGATTTGTGATCTGTTGAGTTTACAGATAGGTAACAGCATTGAACCAACAATATAGAAATGTCTAATGTGACTGCAGGTCACACAGCTCCTACCCTGAACTTTCTTCAGACGCTTTATTCAGTATTTTCCAACTACTAACAAAGGGATTGCCTTAGCTTTCATATTTTTAAGTTTTTAATTCATTCCAGTCAGACTCTGCTCAAACAGAAGAACAGTCAGCAATCCATTCATTGCAGTTTCATGATCACATCCCCTGAGCTCCAGCACAAATACTTTCCATTTCCATGAGTAACAAAGGAGATGACACTGGAGACTGAATAGTGGTCCTGCAGTCTTTCTAACAGCAAAGTCTCCTGCATAAGAACAAATGTTCATCCACAGTATAGTTAAAATATACTTCTTTTGGCTCACTCATGAAGACTGACAGGTAGATTTGAGAACTAGGCCTCAACTGTAGAGGCCTATCTTTTATGTGTTGAGGAATGGAACAGCATTACTCCCAGACAATTTAGTTGACAATCTTGATAAAATCTAGGTGGGTTTCCTAATGCATCTGAAAGCATTTATGTGCCTTCCAAAGCTTTTATGCAACCGTACTGGAAAACTCTTAGCCTTCCCTACCATACCATTATTCCATAATAATGTATTCCAAATAAAAATTATTCCATAATTCTCTTCTTACTTGTCTTCTCTGGAGCTTTGTCAACAGACAAAGTTGAGAATGTAGAACTCAGAAAGAAATTTTTAGACACGTTTGAAAAAGCTGTTTCAGTCACTGAAGGATAAAGAATATGTGCCTTTCCATGCAAGGAGAAAAAAGAAATAAACCTCTCTCACCCATTCCTATTAACCATAGGTCTGACTGATAAATGAGAGTTCAAATGCTATCCGCAGCAAACCATGAGTTTGCAAAAGTAAAAAAGTGGCTCTGATATACAAGCAACTGGAGAAAATAAGAATGGTATAGAATGGTAAAGAAGATACCAAATTATTAAAGGACTATTTAGGTAAGAGTATTCTATGAACTTCACTGAAATTGGTTGTTTTTTTTTCTAAATAGGGAACTGTTTTTCTTTGTTACATCTACAGGGATTTAAATGCATAATATTTGAAGTTTTTCTCACACTCTCAGTTCCTGTACCACAATGGAACTTGGCTTCAGATTCAAATACCTAAGTTCAGATGTCTGCATATAAGCATTCATATGTGAGCCAGCTGTATAAGCTTTCCACAGACAACAGCTGGTCAACTTAGTCACTGGAGCTTATAGAGGTCCTCATGATGCCCCAGAATAAATGTCAAGGGCATTATTAATTTAAATAAATTAAGGAACTTACTGCCTTTTGTATATTGTCAGGGAAAGCATCCTGCTTCACTTTAATCTGCCATGCCACAAGGACCCAGGTCTTCCATAGACAAGTTGCCCTGTGGGTATGCTGTGTGGATGTCTCTTATACCAACTATAAAGCACCTCAAACAATGGTAGATATCCTATATTTAGGCAGTCAAATTCAAGTCTTAGCATCTAGTCACCAAACTCCATTGATTTTATAACAGAAACTCCCAGTACGCATAAAGGCACTCATATTCACATACTGAAAGTGTATGAATCTCAGACAGCCTCAGACCTCCTACCCTGAGAGACTGATCTGTCTCTTCCATACCATTTACCAATCTTTTGATAAAATCATTTACCTTTTCTTGCCATATGTTAATAATGGAAGTCAGTAAATTACTGAACACAATCCCAGTAGAATGAAAGCACCAGTACCATAAAAGTGATTTTAGATATTCAATATTCAGGAGAAACCACTAATTTTTGTTAGAAAATGTGATAGTTATTTTGTAATGAGCATGTTTTAATTCTACCAAAAATATGCTATTTCAGAATATTGAGTAAGAGCACTTAGGAAATGTCAGACTATAATTAAAAATGTTCTATTCATGGGAACAGATGATTAATATGTCCCTGTGGGCAAACTATGCTTCTGATAGATAAAATTCTGTAACAATTCTACCAGTAATCATATTAAGAATGCTCTTAACTAGAATCTGTAAAAACCAAGTGTTTCAATCATAAGGAAATTGATATAGAAGAGATTAAAGTGGCTTTTCCACTTCATTAAGACTCAAACGAACACACACATTACTGCCAGAAATAAACGTGAAAAACATGAGATTTCTAAGCCTGTGCAAGACTAATTACAGAATCTAATTCAGGGGGGAAAAAAGTGTTAGCTGAATTATAAGTTCTTGGAAGTTCATTCACTTATGTAACTTTGTGGGGATCAGCAAGCAATTCCCACTGGAACTGATATAATGGAACAGTAATCACTGGATCTCCTGCTTGTCCAAAACCTGCACTAAAGGCCTTGAAAGCCCAGCTTTATTACATCAAAGCTGTTAGTCCAAGCACTTAGCCAACATTTTCTCTGCCAATTCCATTACCAAGTTGGTCACTCATATCACTATCCAAAAAAAGAAAATCTGGATAACCCTGTCTCAGCACAAGTTTTCACAAATGATAAAGTGGTCTTCTGTGCACTTTGCCACGCGTGCATGTGTAAGCCATTCTTTCCTATCTATCTAAGTTAAACAGTGTATCTACTCCTAAAGACAAAAGAATCACTGTGGCAAATAAAATAAGCTTTAAGCTCTTGACACAACTCATTCCCTCTTTTTCTCATGTGTCTCACACCAGATGTATTTTGCAACAATCAAAATGCTGAGTTTTATTCTGAGGTCACATATGAGACCTGTGGAAGTCTTGCTTTTCCTACAGCTCAGCAGAATACTCACATTCATTTAAAAAAAATCTGTACCATTTCAAGGTGTTATCTCAAGGCCTTTTAATAAATGGTTCCCTTCTTTACAGAAAAGGAAAGCTTACAACAATGCTGAGAAGTTGAAATGGGTGATATTGTTACCACTAGTGAGAACAGTACAAGAATCCAGTCTAGGACGAGGAAATGAATGGTGAGAGATCAGTGAGAAAGTTGGACTGGTGCTATTTCAAAGCCATCAGCTTGCAGTTTACCTGGAGTATAGGTAGGGCTCCAGAAGGCTGGTAAAGGGCAAATCAATGGCCTGCCTTTAACAGATGGAGGAAATGGGAGTCACACAGTTAGAAGTTAGTCAGCCTAACCTCAGTTCAGTATAAATTTTTTAAAAAGTTACTTGAAAACATTTCAAAAACAGCAAGAAGGTGAGTCACCATCAACAGCATTCTGACAGATCTGTCTAATTTCTTCCTACAAAAGGAATTTGAGCCTTATAGATAGAGGAAATGTTCTGTATTTTAACATACATACACTTTCTGGGAATGTTCTACATCACATTTTCATATATACTTAGTAGTAAATATATAATGCACAAACTGTAAATAAGCACTCCAGCTACTGTGCAAAATCTGCACCTAGGCAATACTAATCTATGCTTAGACCCATTCTGTTGCACAAAACATGTCCACATTAATTTATTTCCCCTTCACAACTTTACTTCCTTTATTTAATTTAGTTAATTTACATAATTTACTTAATTTACTTCCCCTTTATGGCCACATCTATGGTGCTCATTTTTTCTCCTAAGCAATGCCAGGTCCATGGCAACCTTGTCCATGCTCAGATTTCTAAAGTGTTAGATGCCTTGGGACAAAACCACAACTACGACTGTTTTAATAAACAGCACAAATGATACGGTCATGATCCTAGGATCATTCATAGGCATTCTTAATTTTCTGATGTAAATATGTTTAGAGACAAGTAATTGTTGATTAACTGCCCAACTGGAAACTGGGGGCTTATGATCTCCATGCCACTGAAACTCCTAATGGTGTTGGAGTGGGGAAGATTTGGGGAGGAACAAGAAACTTGGAATCAAAGTTGGTGTGGGTAGAATGGTATGGTTCATCTTTACAAAGTGAAGAACTGACTTTAGAAAATATTATGCAACTCACTAAGAACACTTGTATGTACTTGCCTAGGCCCATTCAGCTGCACAGAAGATGTCAGGAAGTTTTAACAGAAAAGAAATGGAAGGTTAAAATGACCCACAAATTATGCAAGTTTCTTTTCAGTGTTATCCACTCAGCAACTGCAAAAGACAGGGTCAGCCTCGTGGCTGTATCTCTTAAGTTCACATCATTTCAGGTGGGGTGCTGCTCCAGGGCCCTAGGGCAATGTGACCCAATGCAACATGGGGTTACACAGCCACGTTGACTAAAGATCTCAGACTAGATATTTCTCAGCTGGTAGAAGCACCCTATCTCATATCTTCCCTTGATACAGTTAGTTTTTCAAGCCAGTTAATGTAATATTTTTGAATTTCAGCAAAAGTTTAGATACTATATCTCACAGTATCCTTCTGGAAAAAATATCCAGCATACAGCTAAAGAAAATACAATGTGATGGATGAACAATTGGCTGCCAGGTCAGGTTTAAGGGGTTAGTGGGGTTACATCATGCTGGCAGCTGGTCTGTAGCAGGATTCCTCAGCACTCCATTTGAGTGCTTGTTCTCTTCAATGTTTTCATCAATGATTCAGATGCAAGACTCAAGTTTGCATCTAAGCCTAGACTTGGAGGAACTATTGAATGCCAGGAGGGTGGAGAGACCCTGCAGAGAATCTTGAGACACTAAAGGGCTGGGCAATCACCAACTGTGTACAGTTTAACAGAAGGAAGTGCCAGATTCTGCACCTGCAATTGAGTAACCCTGCCTCTGTGTACAGAATGGAGGATGAGAGGCTGGAGAGCTGCCCTGAAGAAAAAGATCTTGCTGATGGCAAGTTGAATCTGAGTCAGCAGTGTGCCGTGCCCAGAAATACACTGGCATGCACCAGGCTCAACAGCACTGTCACTGCATGAGGAAAGGGGTTGTTTCAGCCTCTCCTCAAGCACTGTGCACAGGTTTGGCATCACAATATAAGAAGGCCATCAAACTGCCAGAGAATGTCCAAATGGAGACAACAAAGGTGGTGAAGGGTCCAGAGGACAAGATGGTTAAGGTTCTTGGGTTTGATCAACCCAGAGAAAGGGAGGCTGAGGGAAGACAGGTGGCCTACAGCTTCTCACAATGGGAGTGGAGAGACGTCAGTGAGCTCTCCTCTCTGGTGACACTGATGGGACCCAAGGGAGTGGCATGGAGCTGCATGAGGGGAGAACAGATTCCCTGGGGCAGTGGGCATGGCCTCATGGCCTCAAACTGCCAGAGTTCAAGGAGAGTTTGGATAGTGCTCTCAGACATAGGGTCTGAATTTTGGGTGGTCCTGTGTTGAGCCAGGAGCTGGACTCAGTGATGTTTCTGGGTTGTTTCTAACACAGAATATAGTATAATTCTATGATTTACTTCCTTATTGCCTACTCTTGATCCTTTTAAACCTTTGAAGACCATCAGACAGTATCTCATGCTGCTTTCCCAAGCCATCCTCACTGTGCAGCAGCTTCCAGTGGGCCCAGATGGCTCTAAGAAATGAATGCATATCAAAGAAAGAGATGGAAACTGAAGCATAAGTAACTACAAACTATATCTGTTTTATTTTCCAGGAGAAGTGCTTTTTGGCAAAAGCATCCTTAACTCCTGGCTTGCCACAGAATTACACATTTTAGGTACTGCACTATATTTCTCATTATTTAACAGATCTGTTATTAGCAACTACAAATAGCAACTCAACAAACAATGCAGTTTTGTTGATTGGTTTGAGTAGATAGTTGTGTTCTTCAAGCTCCTGTCCTAATATAATTTAGCCTCCCTCAATTCTGTTCACCAGTCATTCATACTGCATAGCAAGCCACCAGTTCCCATATAAAGCAAGGTGAAGTAACAAAGACATTCATGCAGATATTGTCCTAAAACAATGTTGAACTATGGGTCATGCCTGTCTCTTTCTATGAGCCATAAAGCACCCCATGCTTCACAGTTTAGCCATAGTCTTAGTGATTATCCCTTTTGTATGTAGTGAATAGACATAGATTCACTAAATTAGTCAGAATTATAATTCTGGTAGTCTGATTCCCATATCACTGAAGATTGTAAGACAGTTGTAAGCGCGCCTACATTCACTTACATACTCTTCAGCTCATTAAATATTCAATACTTCTGTGTACTATATGTTTCTGTGGAAGATAACAATAAGCCAGAATCCTACCCATCTTAAATTTAATCATAACACTGAGTTTTGTGCAGTAGAGAATTCCAGAACCTTCCATGGCATTCTTTTGTAACCATTCCAATTTAGGAAAGTCTCAACAATATTTCAACAAGGTCTATCTTGCTTGGGATGTATCAGTTGAGTTGCATGAGGCTTCATATCAATCCACATTGTAGTTCTGAATGTAATTAAGAAGATGCCTTTGTTTTAGCAGTTAGCTTAGAAACAGCAGAAAATATGAAAATAATTTTATATTCTGAAGTTACTAAAATCATGCTACTATGCCATTAGCAGCAAACACTACATTAAAAATGGAGAATCCTGTAACAGGAGTAACAACTGAAAGAAACAGCCACTTAAACTTTAAAGACACCCATTCTACTAGACACAACTAATGCAAAAATATTAGTTGAAAAACTGCACTCATATTCTGTTACCAGTCAAGTCCAGATATACAACTCCTCTTCTTGTAAAGTGGAGGAAGGAATGGAAAACATCTTCAGTGATCAACACAGACTGTAGAACTACATTTTAAAACTATTCTGTATTAAAATTTCTTCTGTTGTACAGAACTTAATGTTTTCTGTTTCTTCATAAGATGGCTCTATTTTACAGGCTGTATTTTATTATGTTGGCCCATGAAGTCAGAGGATCTTGGTGGTATGACAGAACAGGTGGAACCTTCCCAACAGTATTCCTTACATGCTGTTGCTACGCGACAAATGGCAGGAGAAGGGCAGTCTAACAAAATGGCATCTGACATGGAAGTCAGCAGAGGTATGTCACTGAATTCCTCCATATACAAAAAATCATGTAGCCATTGACATTCATTGACGCCTGCTGAAAGTTTATGGAGACCAAACAGTGGATGTGAGCACAGTGAGGCAGTGAGTGGTGCATTTGAGACAGCGAAAGCAACAGAGACTCACCTCCATTGGAGCAGATTGTTATGGCCATATTATGCAGGCTCTTCCTCATCACTATGGAAAATGCATACTTAATAACAGTAGCTGTGTTGAAAAATAGTACGTTTTAGCTGAGAGTTTGCTCTGTCAAATAGTGTAGTCCTCTTTTACCTATTTCCATTCTTGGTAATGGAAATAAATGGTAATAAATAGGAGGCATTATTTTCAAAGCAACCTACATATGTCGAATAAGAAACGTATGTTTTTCTTTGTTTCATAAAAATATTTTTCATATGACTAATATTTCATTTTCATATGTTCCATAAAATATTAAATAAACATACAACTTATACATTTTTCTGTGGTCATTCAGAAAAAGTAATAGAATACTTTACAGATATCAGGGAGACACCTGCTGAGAATGTTTTCTTCTCAAAAATAGAAAGAAAATAGAAAAGATTGAGACAGCATAGGAATAAGTATTTCTCCAACTTTCTGATATAAAAGTCTTATCCAATGCATCAGATTCTTTTATAGGAATTGAGAAATATGCTGGATAGGAATCCACTGATTCAGCAATTAATTATTTGTTTCCATAGATGGAGCACACAGACCAAAGAGTCTGACCCACGCACATTTTTTTTTAATGAAAGGTTAGGAACATTTCTAGCTGGATTCATAATTTCACTTTTCGTTCCTAGAATGAAGGGATAAACTTGCCATGGCCCTTTTACTGCAATGACAGGACAGTCTGTTCTACATAACATAAAGGGGGGCCTTCAGGCACTGGGAAAAGAAAATACCACAGTGGTAAATTTGCCACAATACAACTGCAAAAAAAATAAAATAAAGGCCAAGTTCAGGTCAGTCCCAGAGACAGTTTAATGTAGGCTTGGCTGTGTCATCAACCTCTTGGGCAACAGGAGAATGTATTTGGTTCACAGGTTGCCCTCAGACTACCTTTTTGCCTGTAAGATCAAAATTCCTCAGAAGCAGTTGGTGGATTCAAAAGCAATACTTTTTTTCCTACTTCATTACTGCCCTCTTTTTCCTTCACATCCCCCATACAGTGAACTAAATTTGGCAAACCCTCAGGATGTGTGTGAATACAATGTTTGACATTAAATGACCATCCTTGATGATGTCTACACTGCTCCCAGTAGATAATAAAACTTCAATAGCATTTAGTTGAGAATCACACAGCAACATAAATGGGGAATTCAGTCCAAATTAGGTCTGCTGTCTCCCACTCCAATTGGTGATGAACAAGAACTCTGAGAAATCATGAGTAGACAAACAGTACATGAACATACTCTGAATTTAAGGAATAGTGGTGCTGATTCAACTTTCAACGATCCTAGGCCTTCTGGTTAGTCAAACTGTGACGCTGAAGAAATAACTCTAAATCACAACTTTCAAGCAAATATTTTGAAAAACAAGACATTACCAATAAGAAGACATCCATTTTGAATCTGATTTAAAAATAACCAGCCTCCCATAGAGAGTTTTCATAGATACAAAATCATTATCTGTGTAACTTGCAAGTATTTTTCTATAAACACCATTCACTGAAAATATATATTCAGGCATCAAAAAGGTAGCTTCCTTTGTTATACACTGTTAAAGCACATAACCTAAAGCATACATGTAAGTATTTATTCTTTACAAATATGTTTATTTCACCAAAAGAGTCAACATATTGAACATCATACTCATCTTAGAGAAACAGCGCTACATGAAAGTGTAGATTCTGAAATAAAATGTGACTGAATTCTCTGGCCTTGAACACTAGGCAGAATTAACTGGATCATTTAATCAATATAATAATCATGTTTAAGCATTTCAGGAGAGCATAAAAGTGTGGAACAGTTCTCCACCAGTTATCATTTCAGAAAACTTAGCCATATGGTTACATCTACAGGATCCTGGTGTGAAGAGAAGCCTTGGAAACATGAGGGCAGATCTGACACAAGCATTTTTACCATTATTTCAAGATAAGTTTTAGCTCCTTCAATTTCTGTTACAGCTGAGATACTGCAGAAATCCAGAGCATTTGATCATACTCTTCATTCTAGTTTCTAAAGCATGACATTTTCTTTGCCAGTATCTTAGGTAGATTCTGATTTTGCTGTACAGCACAGGCAACCTGGAGCTGGCTTAGCTATAAAAATGAAAAAGAATTTAGGAAGGCACACACACACACAGACACACACACAGACACACACACACACAAAAAAAAAAAAAAAAAAAAAAAAAAAGGAATTCAGTATAAAACATATAAAACACTCATTCAGGCTTCCTCTGTGGTCAAAGGCTACCTACTAGTAGGCTCAAGGAGGGTTAATATGAAGTATTCTCTGGAAGGGCTCCTGTCTCACAAGCAACGATGAAGAGAGTCTGAACAACTAATTTTCAGTGGATATTTTTAGATGGCTGGAAATAGTGAGATGAATCCCACCTCCTGGGTTGATCATTTCTGGCACAGAAGAGCTCCCAATGAGTCTGTCCTTGTTCACCGAATCTATGCAGGAAAGACCTAAGAGAGATGTATGATGGGACCCATCTCACTGCTGAGAGCTGTAAAACTGGAAGAACAATTAAGTAATACATTCCCTTCTGCCAATTATCTATACTAAAGCTGAAACACAACTCAAGAGCATCACCAAGTGACTAAAATTTACTTTAAACATAACTGCATCACATATTCTAAGATTTCCCTGTCTGTATTTTTAGACATTCCCACCCTTTCTCACTCTTTTTGATGTTTTGTATTCACACCAGTAGCAAATATGCTCAAAAGAAGTTTAATTCCTCTGGCAACATTCACAATACATATTTAAAACAGAAAGAACACTGGAAGAGTTTCTCAGTACATCACAAAGCTCTAATACTAATAACAGTAAATATTACTAATAATCTCTTGGTGCTGAAATGCATTGCAGCACTGTATGCAGAACTAAAGCAGGTATCAGTTTCTCATGTGGTTGGCTGGGAAAGTGGAAAAAAAAATCAAGGAGAAACTCCCAAATTCGAAGGAAACTCTCAGAGTATTACTCTCTCACCTCTAACTAATTCTTCTTTGCTGTAACATTAGCTGGGCTGCTTTCAACAAGTAAAGAAAACTTCAGCAAATTGACAGAACATTTAATGGAAAATCTGTGAAAAGCTGTCTCATGCATGTGGGCAGTTCAGTTTCCTCTCCATTAATGCTGCCTGAGGGAATCAGCTAGCTGCTGACTATGTTTTGACCTCATCCGATTCTCATGAAGTCATTCTGTGAGAGCCTAAAACTTTAACTACGCTGTTCTTAATGGAAATTGCTTGTGTTTTATGTTTGTTTATGAATAATTGCACAAAAGAATCACAACCTACAAAATAAGTTCATTAACAGCAAGAAAATTAAATTTAAATTTTACAAAACTGCACATCTCACTATCTCAGATGGTCCAAATTATTTTTCAATTCTTATATAATAAGATTCACTTAAAAATGTATGTCCCTGACAAGAAAAAAAAAAAAAAAAAAAAAAAAAAAAAACAAAAAAACAGTACAAAGAAGTAAACAAAAGCAGAGCAAGTTTGTTGGCTTCACATCGTTCTATTTTTGTATGATGCTCATAATCTCATCCTTTCTTTATCTGTTAATAGCCTTTGTGAAACATAAAAGTTTTGCACTAGATAACATCCTTGCTACAAAATATTTTATCATAGCTACTTATCAACTGCTGTCCATCCTCAGATAATCAAACCTGAAGGTTGAATAAACAATGTTACATGCAGGTGTGAGCAGAGAAACCAGCCACACCCAGCACAAGTGAAGAGAACTGTTTAGATTGACAAGTGAGCTGCTCAGTTCTCTGGGCAAATAAATGTAGAAATATCCTGATGTCAAAGCTTGATCAACTGTTTAGTCTTGAGCGCTGGAAGGCATATTTCATAACCATCTCACATAGAACCATAGAATCCTTAGAATTCAAGGGACCCATTCAAACTCATCTAGTCCAATTCCCCTCAAGTGAACAGGGACATCCACAGCTACATCTCATTGCTCAGAGACCCTTCCAGCCCAACCTTGAACGTCTCCAGGGATGGGGCTTTCACCACCTCTCTGGGCAACCTGTTCCAGTGCTTCACCACCATCACTGTAAAAGATTTTTTCCTTGCATCCAAACAAAAACTCCCCTCTTCACATTTGAAACCACGTTTGTGCTCTTGTCCTGTCACAACAGACCCCGCTGAAGAGTCTCTCCCCTTCTTTCTTATAGGCACCCTTCAAATACTGAAAGGCTACTCAGTAGAGATGTTCCGTCCCTTGCCTCATTTTTGCAGCCCTTCTCTGGACATGCTCCAACAGGTCCCTGTCTCTCCTGTACTGAGGACTCCTCCTTAACATATCTGTAACCATGATGCAAAAATCCCATTGTCTTTGTATTGTAACTGTCTTGTAAATTTTAATGATAAATCTCAACTCAGATGCTACAATTCTCTTAGCTTGTATTGAAGGATATTTAAACTGACTTACAACTTAAATCTGCCATGTGCTCCAAGCACACCCACAGAATTACTGTGGCTCAGCTGACATGCAGTAACTTGTCAAACTCCTCCAATTTTGTTGTTGTCTTGAACCCTGGAGCTGCTTTGCTCTGATCTACCTAGTCAGGCTTGTGAGGAGCTGGCAGACATATTCTCACAAAGAAGGACATTACTCATCCCACATGCTAAAAATGGGGGAGTGGGGGTAAGCAACATTTTCACTGCCCTTCCATGTTCCAGAGAGCGTACTGAGAAAATCTTCTACGTAGGAAACACAACTGACGAACACTATGAAATCACTTGGTATACTTCTTGCTTCTGATTTAATTAACCCAGCTGGACTTCACTATCCAAACAGGAAAAATGTTGGCCTAAATATGTTGGAAAGTGAGAAACGAATAAACAACAGTGAGAAATCGGCAAAGTGCAAGCAGACATTGTCCAAACTCCCCTGCACTATCCCAGCAACCCTGACTTGCAGCAATTTGCCCTAAGGCTGCCAATAATGATGAATTTTGGCAATCCTCAGTTATTTTTATATGGGCAATGCAATCCCATTCATTTCTTCTTATGACCTTCTTAGATTGGGTGTCACAATCTCCCATTCTTAAAATTCTCAGGAGGAATGTTGTTTCCTGGAGCATTGCTTGTAGAATAGAACCTTGCTCAGCAATGCCCTGGCAATGGAAAATTCATTCTCACACTCTTTAATGGCCCGGACAATTATCAAATGATAATGTTTTCTTATTGGATATGATTAATAAGGGCAATCAGTAATATGGATGCTACACATTTTGTTTCAGGCAGTATTGTGGATCTGAATGTTAACTTAAATTCACACCTTGAAGAGGAATCACAGTCTGCCAAACACTGCTTAGGGAAAGAGCAAAGTTTGTAAAATCTCTCTGCTTTGTCTTACATATCTCTCTTATCTTTAGACACAAAAGCCTGACTTCAACAAAAGGTTACTGCTAGGTAGTCCTTTTCATGTTTCTTTCCAAGTATCTAAAGACAGATTGTCTAGGCAGATAACTGACTTCATTCTTGAACATCCATCCAGCTACTTCTACCTCTTTTCCTTAGTAAATGGATACCAATATTTTTTGTAATTAATATCTTAGCAGGGTGTTGCAGCTTTTGCATAAGATGTTCCTCTTCATCCCCCCCACCTCTCCTTTCTGCCTTTGCAGTTCACAGTATCATGTCCTGCATACAGGTATATGAAACTGCTCTAGGCTCGAACAGAAGCTATTTGCAGCATTAGTCTGTTGAGAACCTCTGGAAGTAACCTGTTCTGTACTTCCCAGCCCCAGAGCCAAGCCTAAAAGAAAATTACTTAGAAATATGTATTTGACCAAACCATTTTTAGTCAAGAGAAGAATTCAAAGTACTTGTGTTGAGAAAGTCTGCCCCCAGATGATTTCACGCACAGTCTAACCTTGTAGGCTAACTCTAAAAGGAAATGTGGATTTGCAGTGCATTCTACAAATAGTGAAGCCAAAAGCACTGTTATTTTTCCAAGTAGTGGAGGGATCTGGACCATTCTGTGAGAGTAGTTTCTGTTGACCCTCTATGCTAAGGCTCCTGCAAGAGTGGAAGTGCACAGAGAAGGAGCAAGGTTGGGTTTCCTCCCCTGTTGTTTTAACTGTTTGATTATTATGTTCCCAAAGACCTGAGAGAAATGATTGTCACCAACAGCCAGTTTAGAGGCCCTGGACCAGATGCAAAACAAAGAAGCCCCACCTGAGAGATCTCAGCTCGTATGAACTGGAGCAGTTACAGGGAAAATGCAACCAATGGTTTGAAGATAAGTGTTAGGTTAGAACAAATTCAACAACAGTTTTCCAGTGAGCCTATTAAAATATAAGTATGTTCCAACTCAGGAATGACTACAGAGGACCAAAGGTGTTGTATCATATCTTCCAGCATACATCATACGCTAAGTCTCAATGGGCAGATTTATTCAATTTTCTTTGATCTCTGGTGTCTGGAACACACTACACCTGTGAGACAGACCCCATGTGGAAAGCACGGCTTGCAAATGAAAGCCAAATGTGGCTGGAAATAGTGTTTGCAATTCAGAGCATGTATTTCTTTAGTGCTTTCTCCTAGACTTTTGCTTCTGATTTCTATAGGCTCCCTGTGAGTGAATTACATATGTATGTATTCTTAGGTCTCATTACTGACAATTTTCTTGGCACTGAACTTCAGACAATAGCAAGAGACTGAATTTACTAGCTACCTATTTACACCTCCCTGCTATGCCAGCCACTTGTCTTGGCATTAAAAAAGAAGGCTAATTTGTACAACTGAATCACAATGACCTGTTGGGGGAATACAAGTTTTCAATATTTGTAATCAAATAAGTTCTGCTCGTTACCAGCATAAGCACAATGACCTTCAAAGTTGTCTCCTGGTTTCTCCAGAGACCATTACTGTGAAGCATGGCTTGAAGCCCGCTGCCTCACAGAAACAGGAGGCTATTTAATATGAAAAACTACATTTCTCATTTTTCAATCAGGTTTCTTGTGAGTTTTATGACTGACAGGTCTGTTCTTTTTCTTTCTTATTTTGGCCAGTGTGCAAACACAAATCTGATATACGCAATTACTTGTGCGAAGTCAAAGGTAAAAATCTGTTTCCTCATAATCCACACACACGCACAAAAAAAGAAAGAGCTATGCCAGCCCAGGAAATTCATCTGCAAGTATTGAGCACATATTAATTGTAAAATAATTAATAAAAAAAAAACCTCAGATATTTTATGATATTTTTAAAACAGAATTTCTTCTGTGCACAGTGAAGTCTCAGCTGAGCATGAAGAAAGACTTGAACCTAGATATCCAAGCAGATGTTCTAATTCAGATCTTATCCTGCTACTGCTGTGTGCTATTCAGAAAAGCCAGCTTGCTATATACAAAACCCTGAAAATCTGAACTGCCCTTGTTGCTATTTTCACATGCATCAGTGGAAGGGAGTCTTGAAACTTTGAAAATCCAGGTTCTTATTCAGAAGGAGAAATATGTGAGCAGTCCTCCTAGAATTTTTGTTTTGCATTTGGAGAAGTGCAATTCTGACCTGGGGGCTAAATAATTACTGCCATTGCATTCATTGCTTGAGGTAAATCTCACGTATTTTTCCTGGAAGACAAGCAGTACTGAGGCAGGCACAAACAATACTGGTGCAGACACAAGCAGCAGTATATACCGTAACAGTTTACCACCCAGACCACAGCATTTAGAAATTCATGGCCACGTTTTCTCATGATATAAATGCCAGAAATTCCACAGAAGTCAATTTAGGAATGAAAGTCAGTGCAAGCAATTTACAGTATCACAGCATTAGCAACAGATGTGGTGGGAAGAATATCTTTTCCTGTAGGCAGTTATCTTCAGTGACTTCTTTGGCATTTGATTGCAACACCTGCACTGCAAAAAGAATGACTGCTGAGAGCAAGATAATCACAGATTCTTTCTTGGATGTCATATCTCACAAAATACACCCCATTTGTATTTATATGTGGTTTTTGAGTCAGAAGGATGTTTACTTCAACTGCATGAAATATTGCAGAAAGACATTTTTTGCTGTGCAAACCTGCATCAACTAAGGTGCTTTCTGCTCTTTCCAGAAAATCAGTACAACTATGAACTGAAGGGGGGGGGGGGAGGGGCAGGGAAGGGGATCATTAAGTTCTTGTTATATACTATTCAGACATTGTTTAAAAGTTTTTAAGTATCAGCTGAACCAAAGGTCAGTCGGGGGTTAGATGTGGTAGTGGAAAAATATCCGGTTGGCATAGTCCATGGAATGTGTTGCAATCACTTTGAAAAACTTTGGAAATCTAAAGTTGAGGAATTTTATAGAAATTAAGAAGTTACTGGCAACATTTTTAGCAGAAGACAGCTCAGTGGAAATATTCTCATCCTGAAAAAACTCCTGATGATTTTTCTGGTTGTTTCTGATGTATGGCAATAGACTGACATCTAGTGGATGTGGTCCTCTCAGGACTACTAGGTCTGAACAGGACTAGAAAGAAATTGTCTAATCTGATTTTTTTTATTTTTCATGGAAAATTACATTTTTTACTAGAAAAAAAAAAGGGGGGGGGGGATTTTTCTTGTTTTTTTTCTTTTTTCTTCATAGGAAACCACAATTCTTTCACTGCTTGCCTTTTGAAGAGATTTCCCCCAACCATTCAATATTGTTCAACATTGTTGGCTGAAACCTAATCTGCACTTTTTCTTCTTTTTCTGAAAAAAAACACTGAAAATCTCCAACATTCCCAGTTTCTACCTCAGTGAGAGATCTGTTGCTTCTCCTTTGTGTAAATTGTCCTTGCTGCTCTGACAGACAGGAAAATAGACTGTGGACGACTCACCACTCTACAGGTTGACCACACCTCCAGGCAGTTTTGATTAATAACCCTTAGTCTTGGACCAAGGTCACAATTGCCACCCTGGGTGCTGGAGGTGGAGTGATTTACCCCCAGTGAGAGGCCCATGCAGGGCTATGAAGCCCAAGAAAAACATGTGGAAATTAAAATCTCTGAAGCTTTCCATCTTCCCAGGTGTTGGGTTTCTCTGCGAGTGATGACTTTATCCCCTTTTATAATCAAAGCCATCTTTTCCCTTTGTCCTTTGTTCTGCCCTCCTGACACTCCCACAGTTACTAATCCAAGGAATAATCCAGTAGCCCAGACAGCAGGATGCAGGGATAGGGAGCATCAGCCACCCTTGCAGATGTATCAGAATGCCTCTGTGAATTATGAACGTTAACGCTTGATCGTCACCTACTGGATACTGTATTTTATCTTGATAGGCTGAACTGGTGAGATATCTCAGGGCTTGGCAGAAGAACGGACAGAATGTTCCTTCCTGAATGGCTGACAAGGTAACAAGTCCATCTGCATACCAGAGAAACACCACCAGCAAACATATCCAGCTGTGGTGGCTCCTGACTGGGTTGCAAGCAATGCAGTATTCAATTGCTTTTGCTTCATCGGAATCCCTGCTTGAAGAAAATAATACACTTAGTGCTGATATAAGTTCCATGGACTCAGCTGTTTGCCAAGTGTGAGCTTTCTTAAGATAGGACACTAAAATATTGGTAAGATGTTGTCCTAGGTTTCTTTCATTCTTCAGCTTTATTCAGCTAATAATTGTATTAAGCAAACTGATCTGACTGTAAGCCTGCACTGTTTAAGAGCTGAGACAGAAAAGTCACATCTATAAGACCTCCCACCCCCTGATTTAGAAGAGAGAAGGACAAGATCTGTCTTAGAAAAGAAAAAACTCCTAAGAATTAAACTTTAATAAATATGGTAGTTCAACTGCTGCAGAATGAACCTGGAAGAAATATACACATTGCCAAGCAAATCTGATTTGAGTACACATGCACAGAAATTGTTCTGGTTTGCAAGCCTTCTTGTCTCCTGTTTCTGCTTTCTGTACTACAACTATTTTTCCAGGCTTGTTTTGATGGATTTTTTATAGTGTTATTTCATTCCTGGACCTAAAAGAAATATGAACGAGAAGCAAATTTCCAGCACTGTTGCAGCTGAGAATTTCACCTTGATGGTGAAAAGCTGCTAGATCCAAACTTGGACTGAGAGAAGTAGGAGGTCTAGCAGGTGCTCAGCCACAGTATTTGTAAACTTTCTTCTCTTCAACCCTATAAAGAAACAGAGTTTGTTCTGTTTCAATTCATAAACAAATGTGATAATACTGGAGCACTGCCATTTTTTCATTACTCACTGGTAGTAAAGATTCAAGGTAGATGATTATATTCCTTAGAATTGGTTAATAATGTTAATAGCAGTAGCCATAACAGTTGGGATACCTTTTAAATAAATACAGGAGGACCGAAAGTCCCAATGAGAAGCCTCAGGATGGCTCGCTGTATCCAGGTATGGAGGCAGTGCAGAGGCCCAGCAGACCGGTAGAGCTGGCACACTGCCCTCCCCAGGGTCACCACAAGTCCCTCCAGCACTCACACTGTCCTGGCATTTCCCCCAGCCTTAGGAGATTGCATTCAAAGGCAGATTGTCTTTGCAGCTTGGATACAGTCCCTGCAGCAGTGGAATATCCTGATTATTTTTGCAGACTCAGAGCAGTGCTATTTTGCCATATCGGCAGGCCTGATTTCATGCTGTCTGAAAGGTAGTGCATAGGTTAAATGAGGCTACTGTGCACTGTTTGCCTTTCTCATCAAAGAAACAGCAAGCATTTGTGATCTTGTGCCCCCTGAAAGCTTAGTGGCCCTTTCTGTGGTGATAAATTCCTCAACATCAGCCTCATCAGGTTCTAACAGAAACAGAAAAAAAACAATAATGACCAAAACCTGCCAAAGGCTGTCTTGTGCAATTCCTCCCTGAATCCCCAAGGAAGCAAGATGGGAAACCAAGTTTTTTGCACTGTTTCTTCCATAACTGTACAATGCTACAAATAGAATTGAAGATATTTAGAAGCAAAAAATTATTATTAAAAAAAAAAAAAATTGAGGTTTTGTGTTACTAGATTTTTTGTTGTTTTTGTTTGCTTTTTGGTTTTTTTTTTGTTTTTTTTTTTTCCTTCACTGCACGCTTTAAGGACAGAGATGTTCCTTTCCCAGCTTTATTTCTTTATGTTCAGGTACATGGAGTATCCCCAACTCTACAGCCTCCAAACTGCATCAATGAGGGCAAATGGGATGTCATGAGGGCAATATCTGACAGGCCATTATTGCTGTCTCCACTGAGCCAGAGCTGTCAGGTGCATTACATTGCATTTAGGACACGATAGAGATGGCTCAGGACAGAGGATATGGGCTGCTGGTGTCCAGCAATCAGAAGAGTTGCACTTTCTGCTCATTTCCTGGCAGGTGTGTGCCTATCTTTCACTGTTTGATTTTGTAACTGGGGTGTCTGGTCAGCATCCCAGGTGCCAGATGAAGACGAGCAGCCTTTTTTATGCTTACCACATGGCTGGAGGATTGTGCCCATTTCTGCTGAATATGAACTTTGCAACTATCCCTTGAACTTGTGTCAGCTGGAGATTAGATGACTGCTGCCACAGAGCAGTGTTTGAGACTTGAGTCTGCAGGTACCCAGCTCAGCCTCCCACTTCTGACAAAGCATTTCCTTCCATGAATACATCAAATGTGGACTCTCCGTGAATTTGCTCTGGCAACAGTCTGACTACCCAACTCAATTTTTAGAGCCAGTCATAGAAAGCCCCTCTTTCCTAAGAGATGCCCTCTTTTCCCTGAGGAAGCCTGACAGGGCAACGTGCTATGGCTGAGCCCTGCTGTGCTAAGAGTAGAGGCAGAGCAGGAAATTCTCTATTAGTGTTCAGTGTCTTGAAAATTATTTTCCCCCAGAGCCACAAGCAGTCAACTGTCTCTGAGAGAGAATTGTGTTCCTCTTCTGTGAGGAGGTGGGTGGGAGGGCAGACAGACAGAAGCACTGCAGATGGCAGAGGGGTGAACTCATTTCCTTCCTCCTCCTCTCCCTGTGTTTTGGGGCTAAGCTCAGGGAAATGCAAAACAATCCACTTAACGTGCTCCTAAAATCTGCCACAGGTGCCAGAGTACAGGAAGGGCTGTCTTTTATGAGCAGCTACATAAAGAAAAAACTCAAGCATGAAAGAAAAGGAGAAGTGGATTCTCAAGACTTTTGGAAACAAATATTGTCTATTCTGGCTGCTACTGCAATTAGTAAGAAAACCTTTCCATAATGCTTTATGCCCAGGTAAGAATTTGCAGCTTTCATTTGTTCCAGTAGAATTTCTGGAATTAAACATTCCAGAGATATTTTTGCCAAGGAACAACACAACTTGTCCTCAGTTTGAACAGTCATTCCTACATTGACTTCAAGATCAGCACAAGATGGGGAAATATAAACTGTATTTGTTAGGGAATATGAATGGTAGGGGTCAGTTATTTAAGCACTATGTTGGTTTAGCTATGAGACTAAAGAAACACAACGGCTAACGTGAAAATTGTAAGAACAGATAAAAAAAATACATCAGGCACTGAAAGCAATAGAAGTAATGATCAGCTAAAATTCCTCTTAGCTCTGTTTTCTCTAATTTCTGGGATGCTCTGTGATTCTTTGATCAAGCACACAAAAAAAACTTTTAATTATGGCTGTGACAAATATGGGCATAATTGATAAAACAGAACTGTAACATTTGAGCTGCTTGTATAGCAACTGGCTAGAAAGATGCAGGGAATATATGTGCGTAAGGGAAATATGTGATGTGCTGGGTGGTCTTTGCTCATCCTCCAAAAATGCCTTGTGTTCCTAATTTGTCGACTATCTCTATCAATTATCATATTTATTTGAAACAGTTTTAAAAGCATGAAGCATTATGTCAATGGAAAAAGCTACTAGATGTTCTCTGGAATCTTTCCATTCATGTCTCATCTGTAAAAATTACATCAGACTGAGGAAAAGGAAAATGAGTCAAACAGAAAGGCATGCACAACAGGTGAAGATCAAACAGGGTAGCACACTTCTGATGTGCGCTTCTCAGTTGCAGAACACAGTGAGTGTTCCCTGAAGGTCTGTCCTCACTCATCTCGGACCACAGAGGGGAATGGCACTGCTGAAGGGCCCTTGTGGTAAACATCCTTCCTTTTATTTCCATATGGCTTCTCTCCACTCACCTTCACTGTTTACATCTTCAACAGCATGGCAACAAATGAGACAATTCAGGCAGGATCACTGAATCACTCTACTTGGAGCTGGAGCTCACTTATTACACCATTGATTGCTCTAGAGTTAAGGTGCAACTGATAGAGTCTCCATGTTACACGTGTCTCTGTCTCTGAGCTAGTCACTGCAATCAGCAGTGCCCCAAATGCAGCTGGGCATTCCTACAGTGATGACATTGAGCTGAAGTGACAGGACAAAGTGGCACCTTAGGAGAAGACTCACTTGTAAAGCATAAGAAAATGAATGGGTGCAAGAGATTTGTTTAGAGAAAGCTAAGAATCCAAGACCCATTTAAAAAGCCAGTGAAACAGCACAGGTTGGTGTTGACCTCATTTTGGAAGCATCCCTTCTGACTGCTTTACGCAACCTACCAACAAATTGGTGTGCCTGTCTAGAAGCATAAATGACACTTATAGACTGGATAGCAGAGCTGTGTGGATGCAGATGACCTTCTCAACAGAGACCAAATGAATAGGGAGAGGGCAAATAAAGTCGGCTCCCCAGACTGTCCTTGGAGGATGCTAATTAGTTATCAGAAGGGATCATCTGATGCTGCTGCATGGGTTAATTCAGGCCTCAGGCCAATAACCTGGAGATCCTCTTTTGGGGCACTGAGTGCAACAGGAGCTGCAGTGGTTGAGACCTAGAAACTCACAGTAAGGTCAACTCTGGGACTTCAGCTTCTCTGGAAGACAGCAGTTGTGAAGGATTTCACCCCTTTTTTTTTTTTTCCAGAGATTAATTGTTCTGGTTATTTCTTCCTCAAAAAATGCACTAATGCTTTTAATCTTCATGGGGTCTCCAAGCTGATTGGTGTTAAATAAAAAGTAAAAAAAAAAAAAACAAACCACTGCATAGCTGACAGGCATTTAAATAAATGAAACTATAGAACAGTGTGTACTGAGAAACAGAGATATTCAGAAGACTTTTCAAGTTGACAGTTGAGCAACTTAGCAAAGTATGCTGGTGACAGTACTGTAATCATTTGGTCCTGTTCATAAGAAAAAAATATAAGGAAAAAAAGTTTAAAAATATTATTTCACCTGGATAAGGAAAAGAGACAAGGATTTATACTGTTCATATTTTCCAAAACCTTTAAATCTGATTATAATACATTGAGCTCAGTTGCTGTTGATAAAAGAGAAGGAAAGAAGAGAATTATTTCAGATGTCTACTGCACAATGCTAAAGTTTGCATTGCCTTTAGCACAGTTGGCAAAAATTGAGGAAGACAAAAGCTATGTCTGAATCTAGTGAAAGTAAGGGAAAATGGTCAGCAAAGCACTGGTTACCCATGATAAACTGTTCAGAGCCCATTACATTTCCAGACCATTGAGATGAGCTACAGGAAAGGTAGGGGAAAAAAAAAAAAAAAAAAAGAAGAAGCATGAAATAAAGATATGATTTCCAATTATGTCTTACAATGAGTAGAAAATCCACACAATGGAATTGAATGGAAAGAGAGAAACGAAGAAGAGAATATGAACCACTGGTGGTACGCCAAAATATTAGTCATCTCTTGAGTCTACCCTGAAAGGTTAGTGATATTTTTAACACATTCCTATAAGGAAAAGAATAATTTCCTAGCAGAGGTAATTTCTAGATGGTCATAAACTCTCTCAAGGGAAGCAGAAGTCCCAGCACTGAAGTCAACAAAAGCTCAACAGAGGAAGAGGAATAGGAAATCTGCACAGAAGTTCTATGGGCAACCCCAAGAGGGAGTTGCTGCAGGATGGGAGGAGATATGGAGAAGCCTGGCCAAAAACACCTGCTCAGTAGGCAAAGATCCGACTGAGAAAATGTCTACAAGGAAAGGAAGTAGAAAACAGATATATGCTCCCTAGAGACTACTTCAGGTTAGATTGCAGTGGTGACTTCACTGTGGTGACAAACAGAGAAGGCTGTCAAAGGGCATTTTCTTCAGAGAGCTTCAAGTTGCATTGGAACATGACCAATTTACGGAAGAAAACATCACTGCTGCTGCAAACTGAAAACACTGTTTTTTTTTTTAATTTTAATTTGCTGAAAGACTGTGTGTTTTATTGTTCCAGAATTGTAAATCACAGCACATTGCCCAGAAGACAAAGGAAAGCTATGGGTCATGAGCTAGATGGCAGGCCTTAATGCCTTTGAAAGGAAATGAGCCTGTGAACAGAACTCATCAGTCTGAGCATGCATTATGCCAACAACTCATCCAGACACTTCCAAAGTCACAAGTTTTTGAGTGCTCCAATATACTCTGACATGCCTGGGAGTTAAGGCTTCCCAGCATCTCTGGATGAATCTCTGAGTACCACAACAATTTCATCTATTGGCATCTGGAGAACACATCTCAGTGAACAGCAAAGGCAGGAGGTCTGATACTTGGCTCACTGGGACCAGTTAATATGTTAAACAAGTTTTATTGCTAGGCATTATTTAAAATTGGAAAAAAATTAATAGGCTCAGTCATTCAATATCCTATAAGTAAACACAATGTTTTTCAAGAAAAGGGGGAGAATGCTTCAGAAGAGTTCAGGAGGGGAGAAAGAAATGGGATAATGCTAGTCTATAAACTCAGTTTATCTGTTCCACAGAATGATTCATTGCTATAATCAATAGGCATGGAAACTCTTGAAATTAAGTAAGTAGGCATGATTCATTGCAAGATTTGAAGCTAAGTTTTTTCTAGTACCTTTGATTTTCTATTGCTGTCTGCCTTCTCAATAATTAGCCTTCTCTCAGTCTATTTCTCAGTCTATAGACAGTTGAAGGGAGGGACTGTTTTACAAGACAGCATGCATAGCACCAAGCACATTTTCAATACATCATAAGTATATTCATATTGGAGGAATTTGTGTGGGAATCTTCTTTACACAAAGAAATATGGTTTGGAGCTCTATTTCTTTAAATTAATCCTTAGGGTCTTTCCTGAAACTTGATCTATATGATTCCTAGCAAGGATGGAAATATTTTGTTATGCAGGGATAGGCAACAAACTTGAACTAGGAAATTTAATTTAACATACCTCATTCATACTCTCGGAAAAGCTGACTGTGACTTTACATGGTGTTGATACAACAAAGGGATTGAAACCAGTGTCTAATATACATTTCCTTGGTAATCTGATGAACAAGAGGCAGCCAGAGTTGCTTATTGACAGAACTGTTTTCATGTGCTAAAATTAAAGATGTTTTTAACTGTTTTATGAGTTTGGGGCCATGATTGGGACTAGAACTGATAAACACATAGCAGGACAAAAACAGCTGTTTCTCCTTGGGAGGTTTTAGGCTTGCCTTTTTTTTCAGTATTGCTTCAGAAGATCTTCAGAATCTCAATATTACCTCTCACCAGAATCCAAAGCTTTGTTTGAAATTTAATGCCACCTCTTTCAGTCTTCTTATGACTTTGATGCAGTCTTTCACTTGATTTCTTTGAGGTTTTTGAGCATAACAAAAGATTTTGATTACAATAGGGTATGACTTCTGGATTAATGGTTTTCACTCAGATCAGAAATGTAAAAGGAATTGTTGCAGAAGATTTTTTTAATTCTCAGTTGGAATTTCTGGTCTAAAGAAAATCAGCCTATAAGAGGGTGTGAATAGGCCAAAATTTAGGTATTCATTTGAAGTTCCAGGTTTCTTGTGATGTGGGTCGTAAAACTCAGCCTGACATGTAACGGATGTGTTCAAGACTCCATTATGCTAATCAATTTATAATATTCTTATTCCACATCAAGTGCAATAGGCACAAACTTAATTGGACTCTTCTAAACAATGCCATGACAAAAACACCAAGTATCCAATATTATCAAAAGCATTCAAAGAAATGCAAATGCCCCTACCTCCTATCTAGCCTCTGTAATGTCAAAGACTAAATCATCCTTGGGCTTAAGGTAACTTCATTAAATGAGGTCAGGAAGATCATTTCAGGAAAATGACCACAACTCAGTGAATTTGGAATTTGTGAATCAAATCTGAATGTCAGCTTACTGAAATGTTCAAGCATCTACTAGGTGAGTTAGACTTAGCACTTTTTCTACGGTTTCAGTAATTTTTATGGTATTTTCCGTAACTTCATAGTGAATTACAGTTTCTAAGGATGAAATTCTTGCCATAAATAGATTATTACAGTGCAAAGATATGTAATCATAGAATTGTAGAATCACAGGATCATTAAGGCTGGAAAAGACTTCTAAGGTCATCTAGTCCAGCCATCCACCTACTACCAATCTTGCCTATTAAACCATATCCCTTAGTACAACATCTTCATGTTTCTTGAACACCTCCAGGGATGATGACCTCATCATCATGGATGATGAGTGCCTGACCACCCTTTCAGAGAAGAAGTTCTTCCTAATATCCAATCTGAACCTCCCCGGGTGCAACTTGAGGCCATTACCTCCTATTGCTAGTTACCTGGGAAAAGAGGCTGACCCCTGTAACCTCAGCACAACCTCCTTTTAAGTAGTTGTAGAGGGCAGTAAGATCTCCCTTGAGCCTCCTCTTCTCCAGACTGAACAATCCTACTTCCCTCTGACACTTCTCATAGAACTTGTGATCCAGTCCCCTCACCAGCTTTGTTATCCTTTCTTGCTTATTTTCCCATTGTTTAAAAATTCAATCTTTGCAAACAAATGTTCAGCTTCCTTTAGACCACTGAGTTTGTGATAAAACATGAAATGCTCTTAAATAACACCAAAAATTTATCATAAATAGTATTTGCCAGTTCCAGATATTTGTACACATCATATACCAGGTACAGAGAAGTACACAGAGTCCTCTAAAGTACAGTATTTTTCCCACCCATACAGGAATGTGTGCTACTCTTTGCTCAGACCAAAATATTTCCCAATAAATGGGCTTACAAGGATTTTCCCAATCCTTAAATGCTTTGTTTCCTAAGTCCTTGCAATGGGGTCAATCTCTTGGAGGTGTAAAACTGTTGGCTTTATTACAGTACTCAGCAGCATGCACATCTAAGTTGCAGGAGCTCTCTAGAGCTAACTCTGAATCAAGATGCTTTATCATCTCTCCAAGCTCAAAAAGTCAAGTTTTAAAACATGGGAGAAATTGTACAGTGTTGCTTTTCCAAATTTCAGGAGAGAAACTCGGAAACTTTAATGCTCTTCAGGTCTGAAACAAATTTTCCAAAATTACTAGGCCTGGAATCCTCTCTCTCTTCTCCACCCCATCGTTCTCCTGGGCTTCCACTGTTTCTGAATACCTTCTGCATGGCAAGGCAGTGCCAGAATATAGTGGTCAGCCATTCTATTTATGAACACGATATTTGCTGAACAGAACACAGAGCCAGAAATTTCGGGGTGCTTTTAATTTCTCTCATTTCCCTTTTTCTTGTTTGTTTTTTTTTTCCACTCATCAGTTATGCACTGAAGAGAGGTGGAACAGCAGCCTTCCAGAAAGGAGCAGAGCTAATCATGGGAGTGTCACGTCTATTTAATTAAGTTTTTCTTTTAAAAGGCAAGACAATCACATCTGCAGGACTCTGACATTCAATTACATTAAAAACCTACTATTTTCCACAGAGAAAATTGAATGCAATGATGAAACTTCTCTTATGGGTAACATTTCTTTTTTAACTCACATTAATGATATTTCCAGAGTAAGTATTTTGTTACATGGAGAAGTAATAAAAACAAACGAAGACTTTTTCTTTTTAAAATTTATAACCAAGTGGCGATCTGTCATCTCAAATTTGCAATTACATCAGAAGTTTCTAGATAACTCAAAGAATCGTGGTTCCTCTTCTGACACTGAAGGTTTTACATGAAGCAATCTTAGCAATCTTTACAAATCTTTAAATACAAATCATGCAAAATACCGTAGCCCAATTTTAATACACTGATAAATTAAATTTATAGCTGTTGATGTTTTGTAGCTCTAGAGATTCAAAGAGGAGGTTAAAACTTCAGGCCCAGAGCATAACATTCACCTGGGCTATGGCAGACATATGCTGTGATAAGAGATTCATGTACCTGCTCTTTCTTATTGTCTCACTGTTTTCTCATGTTCCTTCATCTCTCTGAATCTGTGTTTTTCTCTGTGTTTTAAATTATTTTTATAATTATATTTAAAAGAAATTTTTTTTTAAATCTTTGTGTTACTAAATACTAAGTTCTTTAATTAATTGATTTGATATATCTAATTTTGAATCAGGAACCTTGCCAAGACTCACTGAAATGCTTGAAGATCATCTGGAAGTTTGAAAGGAAACTTAGTACATTCCTGTGGCTTTGGGACTGTAGAAAGATGGTTTGGGAACCACCAGTGAAAACGGATTGCGCCTGAATGCCCATTTTCTCTGAACTAATAGCATTTCCCAAGAAAGCTAAAAAAGTGGAATTTTCAATTTCAAATTATATGCAAACCTCTTCTTTGTGCATCTTACTCCAGAAGAAAGTGATGGTACATAAGCTGTATGTACCCTGCTGGAAGTAATAAAAGAATAAATAATTTAACAGCATAGTCATTCGATCTTTCTATCTCCTTTATTTTCTGTACTTAATTTCATTTATGGAAAGGCTTGCACAAAAACTGACCACACGAATAAAAACAGATAAAATCCAATTCAGCATGCGGAGGAGTAGAACTAGAGTTACACTGCTGGTTTTTTGGCAAAAGGAGAAAGAGGATTAAAAAAATATTGTAACCTGGTTCTCAGACCTGCCAGGCTCTCTAGGCATTACCCAAGTTACACCAATACCGCATCTGCAGATTTTTTCGTTTTCACTATTGACAACGTTTTTTCCAGCCTGAACATACTGGTAAGCCATTACAATAAGTTAGGTCAAAGATAGCACTGGGCATATTTTCAAAGCAGCAGATCACTTACAGCTTGCTAGGACTCTGGGATTTTCAGAAACCAAGAACGGAAATCCATCCCCAGTTCTGATTCTGAAATATTCAACATAAGTGCTTGAAGATGGTCTAACAAGTAGAATTATGTGCAGCTGGCAGCTGCGCATTGCATCCTTTTAGAAGGTGCCTCTGCCAAAAGGCACTGGTGGCCTTCAGGGAAGATTCCATGCCTGGCTGCATTGGTACTCTATTTGCATGCATCAATTTTTGCTGATGTTTAATATTTTCATCTATAAATGAAAAAATATATATTTTTAAAAGGTTAATAACACAACCTTTGATAGTTAAAATGGATGCAATTGTTTACCAGATGATAAAATTAAAATGGCTCAAGGACAGTGTTTCCAATACTTGCTCTGGCTCAGCTTATTTCATGGGCATCTGCACCCCAGAAGAATAGAAATACAAAACATCTAATGAGTCTGCATACTTCATCAATATTCATTTGGAGATGCTGAGTTGAACCCCTGCCAGGAAAGATATATGACCTACATAATTGGGGATTTCACATCACCCGCAGAGATCTGGGAGAATTTCAGATTTAAAGTGTTTACTCATGCAGCTGAAAGCTGTAGAACAGAAAATGACAAACTGCTGTACTTCTATTCAAGACATACAGAGGCAGATATGCAGTTCTGGCAACTCTACCTACACTTATCATTGCTTCCACATAATCCTGCAGGTTTGGTTGGGTTAATTTCTACTCAACACAAGGAGTACCAGGTAGTATCCATGATTTTCTCAGTCATTTAAAGTAGGGACTAGCAGCTCTAGCAAGCAGTGCTGCTGAACATCCACAATAGACCTCCTTCTATAAATGCTAAGGAGATAACTGAAGAGCGAGAGAAGTCCCAAAGAATTTTCAAGAGCTAAATGTTTAAAGATGTGAGGACACCCCTACAGCATTTTCTTTCTCTGAGTTGTCTGTGTGAAGGTAGTGAATATTCTCACCAAGAATACAGACATGTTCCATTTGTTTTATTACCAGTGCCATTGAACTCCATCTTGCAATTGTGTCGACCTCCCAAGGAACAGTGGATGTTTCTGTTTTCAACAGCCGGGTCACTGGCAACAGCTGCCTCCAGCAGCCTGTGTCCTGTTTGGATTGCAGAGTGAGTGATCACCTCACTACCTGTCTGGGAGATTTTAAGGCCGGACACCCTACAGTCATTTGTTGCACAGTTGACCTCTTTAAGTTGTGATCTTCAATACAACACTCCCTGGAGAAGGAGTTGGTTGATAAATTTGAGATATCCACTGTGCTGTGGATCCTGGCATACCAGGAAATGTATTACTTGTGATAGATATTTAGTCAAATGAGGTACCCTTTTTTCTCCACTACCCTCAGTGCCAGAGAGCAACAAAAACAGAGCTGCTCCTTAACAGAGTACAGTCTTCAAAGGCTAAAAACCCCTAAAGGTCTCTGACACTTGGGGTATTGTGTACCCTCTGGGTGCTGGGCTCCCAAGACCTTTGCACAGGCAGCCAACAGCAGTTAAAACACAGCAAAACTGCAAATACAGCAAGAATTACAATAATAGGTGGCTGTGGGACCATGCCATCTTCATCTATGGATGTATTTTAAAGGTACTGGGTGTAGCTGTATTTCTGCCTAAGGTGGCCTTCAGCACACAATTGAACTCAGTGATAAATAGTTCATTTGTTCAACATTTGTTTGAAAGAGAAAAAAGAGCTCTGGTTTCATGGGAACATGTAACTAGAAATCAAAAGTGTTCTGGTTATCTTGGCTATCACAATCTTTGTTTTCTCTGTTTGTTATTAAGTGCCCACCATACATTCAGTATTACTGTTCTGGTTTTGTAGCCTCTGATTTTATCCTTGAGAAAGAAAATAGTGAAGAAATAGAAAAGTTCAACAGATATATGATATGAAAGACAACTTGGCACAGCACAGTAGCTCTGAATGAAAACACTCCAGGGTAGCTTGTCCTGTAAAGCTGAATTGGCACACTGTACTCTAACAACCCAGCTGTGAGCAGAACAGTCACAAAGACATTTTTTAATCCTTTTTGTGACAATGAGTAGCTGGGCTTTGAAACCTATAGAACCTCTGATATGAGTTGGCCTCATCTGAGAAACAGCCTAGGGAAATGTGTCTGATACCTCTCTGGAAGCATTCAAGGCCAGGCTGGATGAGGCTTTGAGCAACCTGGTCTAGAAGGAGATGTCCCTGCCTATAGCAAGGGGTTGGAACTACACGATCTTAAAGGTCCCTTCCAACTCAAACCATTCTATGATTCCATGATACAAGCTTGTGTAACTCATATCTGTTATTGGATGTCTGTTCACATTTACTGGACACAGGCACCCCTGAAAGACTCATAAGTTCAGACCATTGCATCGACGTCCCTTCCTATACATGCCTGATCCTGTACTTTCAAAAAAGGTATTTTTCAAGACTGAGTGTATCATTCTGCAAATATTGTGAGCCCTTTTAAAAAGCAGAAGTATGATGTCCCAGTGATTCCACTGTGCACGACTATGGCCTTATGGAGGCAATTAGAAGCTAGATTCTCATTTAAAGTAAATAACACCACTGTAACTCCCATGATTTCAAAGTATTTTTTCAGCACTTTCAGCACTTACCTCAGTACCAGAGAGAGAAAGTTGGACCTTGCACATTTCAGTAGTTTCTTATAAAAGCTGTCTCATTTTGTGTCTTTGCAAAATGAAATCTTACAGATACCAGCTCATAACAAACACTACTGGAAAGGACATCAACAGCCCATGTCCACCACCAAGACAGACACAGGTCAGTATTCGTAGGTTTTTGTCCAATTTACTCTTAAAGAGTGTCCTGTTGAAAAAGAAGGCTGTCATCTGTATCAGCATGTCCCACAGTTTGAACTGTTAGGAATTATTAGAGCTTAAACTGTAACTTACTTTTCTACAATTTGATCACCTACTCCTAATCACAGAATCACAGAATTGTAGGGGTTGGAAGGGACCTCCAGAGATCATCGAATCCAACCCCCATGTCATTGTGTCAGCAAACAAATTAATCTCAATTTTTCAAGAGTTTTGGCTATAGGTAGACACAGAAACATCCCACAGCCCTACCTCTAAGGTCTACAAGAAACTCCAATTCATTTAACTTCCCCATGTTCTAAACAGTCCTCATTGTCTTCCTGTGGGAATTCAGAAGCCAGACCACTGATTTTCTCTTGCAGACCTAAATAAAATAAGGCCGTGACATTCCCAGGAGCTAAGTGGAAGCTTATCCCAAGATGCACTCTTGTTTATACACCACAGTCTGTTGTTTGCCTTTTTCCACTGCATCTTGATATTGTTGACTCTTGCTGGGCTTGTTTATGCTAGCATGTCCTATTCCTTGACATCCCTCACAGGGTAATCCACATTGCACATACATTGCATGTGATGAAGAGCAAGAGACTCACATACAGGCCAATTAAATGCGTCTTGAATACATATCAGAATATGTTTTGCAACCTGAAACAAAGGTCACGTTATATCACCTTGAAGGGTGACTGCTGCTGCCAACAGTCCAGAGTCAGTACTAACCTACACAAGGATCTAGTCCCTCTTCCTGTCACTATGTGTCTGTGGCTGCACTGGCATCCCAGCTGCCTCAGTTTGGGGAGCACAAGGTGGCATTGGGCCTTGCAGCTCACATATCTTGTTTTCCATCACTTGTGGGAAAAGAGCCAGGTACAAACCTCCTGCAAGACAGACCTGCCCCATCAGACACCTGCTAATCCAGGGGGGATCTGGGGCTTCTTATTATATTTGAGAGTGTTCTTATAATGGATTTTGCAGTCATTTAGCTTCCTCGTGCTTCATGTTCAACCAGGCTGATTTTCTTCCCTCCTACACACTATCGTTATGCGATGTGGAAGGAAAGGAAGCTCCACACTTCCTTTCCTCCATCTAGATTGTTATTGCCTCTAGTCCTGCTCCCATCATCCTTACACTAAGGGAAGAGATGCATTGCAGCCATTGCAAAGCCCCTGCTTTGCCTCACACTTACTCTTTCATGGATGCAAGAAATGGTACCCACTTCAGAAGTGGAACTAACAGCAGCTGGGCACTGAGAGATCTCAGCCAGTAGTAGTTATTGTTTGTCATATTGCTATTTACAAGGTGAACTTGCCCTATGTCAAGGCTCAAATAAAGGATCAAGCTGTTTGAATCTTATTTAAGTCCACACTACGAGGGAGGTGGACATTAGAGACATGAGAGACTGAATATGAGCCAGCAGTGCGCTCTGGCAGCTCGAAAGGCAAATGGGATCCTGGGCTCCATCAGGAGAGGGGTGGCCAGCAGGGACAGGGAGGTGATTGTCCCTCTCTACTCGGCTCTTGTGAGGCCCCATCTGGAGTACTGTGTCCAGGTGTGGAGCCCTCAGTACAAGAAAGACATTGAGATTTAGGAAAGGGTCCAGAGGAGGGCGACTAAGATGATCAGGGGGCTGGAGCACCTCCCCTATGAGGACAGGCTGAGGGAGTTGGGCTTGTTCAGCCTGGAGAAGAGAAGGCTGCGGGGTGACCTCATTGCAGCCTATCAATACCTGAAGGGAACCTACACCCAGGAGGGGAGTAAACTCTTCAAAAGGGCTGACAACAGCAGGACTAGGGGAAATGGATCCAAGTTGAGGGAGGGAAGATTTAGGTTGGATGTTAGGGGGAAGTTCTTTACTAGGAGAGTGGTTAGGCCCTGGAACGGGCTGCCCAGGGAGGTTGTGGATGCCCCGTCCTTGGACGTGTTTAAGGCCAGGTTGGACGGGGTCCTGGGCAACCTGATCTGAATGTGTATGTTTGGTGGCCCTGCTAGGCGGGGGGGTTGGAACTACATGATCCTTGGGGTCCCTTCCAACCCGGGTGATTCTGTGATTCTGTGATTCTGTGATTAGCAGATTGCAGTGCCCAATGTAAAAGAGTAAGCAGAGTAACAAGGAAGTGATTTGCATCAGACAAGGTAAGTAGTTCAAGACAACCAAAATTAAGCCAATCATTTACATTCACAGTGTTCTTGAGTTCAGATCTTCAACAAATACATACTAAAAATGAATTCAGAGAAAATAATGAATTTTCTTAAGACTAAATCCTATTATTCAATATTGCTAGGAAATATAGACCTCACTGATGCTGCTAAATGCAAAAAGAAAAGAAAAACAGACTGGGAGACTGATAAAAGATGAAGCAGAGGTGGCACAACATTACCCCAATCTTAATTATTGCAAGGGTAAAAGAATAAAGTCATTATAAGTGAAGAAAAATAGTCAAACTAGAGAATAAGGCATAGATGGGTAGATACCATTTGGCTTTGTTTTCTGAATATTGCACTGTTAAAGGTCTCATGCTTCCTAAGTATTTTGAGACCATACACAGTGCTTCCTCATGAAGAATTCACACTAGTTTTTGTTTGCATTTCCTGTATCCTAACATAAAAATCTTCAAGGCTGTGGTTGGTCTCTTTATTGGAAACATGGTAAGTGGGGAAGGATTTCTGAACAAAGTAGCATCTCAATTTTAAATGAAGCAAGCAGACTATGAAATAGTGGTAAACTTATTCCTCACAAGTGTTTCAATATTATATAATGTTAAATATAAATTGTGTTAATATTGTTGTTATACTGAACGTAATTAAAATGTGATTTAAACTAAGTAGGGGTAAACAACAGCCCTTAGCTGCCTGTAAACATCTGACCAAGGACAGTGATCATGCACGGGAGCAAGACACATTAATCATACTGACTTTCACTTAACATTCAGCAAGCTCATTCACCTTTGAATGATGACTGTGGTGATGGTCATTCCTGAAATCAAACTGAAGATAATAAAAGAAAAATCATGTTACATACTTTTGTACTGAACTTAGAATACAATGTACAGAGAGATTGCTGGCTTAATTACTTGGCTACTGAGCTAGAATTTTCTCCATATGAAACCACAGAACTTTCTCAGTACATCATTTCCACATGTGCATGTTTTACTATCCCCATTCCTTGATCCAGCAATTTAAAATACATTCATATGTGAAATAAATAAATAAACAAACAAGGAAATGTCTATCTTCTTACCTTAAAATGTCATTCAGCATGGTTCTCTCACCAGTGTGAGTTAGAAGCACCCCCAGAGAATCCCTGGTAGGGAGCTGTTGGGAATCAGATCAAGAGGCTCTTCTTTTTAAATCAATTCATTTCTCTTATTACGGGTACAATTTCTCTTTCCTTGTTCCAGCCATATTAAAAACGTCTCTTCCTTAAGTGTCTAAAGTCTGGGCTGACCTCAAGACATGAGCATCTCACTAGTGTCAGTCAGAGGTGTGCTACCACAGCAAAGAGAGCAGCTGCTGAGCTCTGAATTACCGGCTGTACCTCCTCTGCAAGTGCTAATAGGTATTTTAAGGTTGTCCGTGGCTCAGAAAAAGAAGTCAATACTTCAATCTCACCTATAAACACATCTGCCTGACACTTCCAGGACTCCTCATGTAGGAAAAGAGCATGTCCACACCAGTATTTATACTTAAAGTTTCTCTACATTCAGTCCAACCTGCTCTGGTTGCTTCTACATTTTATCTTGCAGGCTGTACCAAAGCCACCTTTCTAGGAACTTGCCTGAAGATGACGTCTCTTCTTCTCTGTTTTATTTAGGGGTAATAGCAGTGCTGAAACTTAATTATAATGCTTTGATTTACTCCTAAAGTTAATAGAAGATATAGTATTTTTTTGCTTAAATGAGAGAGAGAGAGAGAGAGAGAGAGAGAAAGGGAGAAAGAAAGAAGGAAAAAAGGAAAGAGAGAGAGAAAAAAAAAAAATTACTGATAGAACTGAAAATTAAGTTTCCATACCAGTGACTCATTACGGATACCACACAAGCAGGTACCTCCAGTCAGGCTGCAAAATCAGCTTCCAGGTATCTACCATCCTGTAGATGTTAAACTGTCTGGAAATGTAACAATACATGGGTTTCTTCTAAAAATGAAATACACTGCATAGCACTGTAATAAACTCAGGAGATTCCCATTTTCTTATACGCCTTCTCAAACAATAAATCAGTTTTATTACATTCTCAGTGACTGTAATAAAAGTGAGGAACTTCTAGATGCACTTCTAGGTGAACTAATCCCTTCACATATCAGATAGGAGATTATGGCAAACAGCTGTGCATGAAACAGCTGTGCATGGGCTAGGGTGTTGGAAGGCAAGGGGGCCTGTGAGAGCTGGTCGGCATTTAAGCAGCTCTTCTTCCAAGCTCAGGATCGGTGCGTCCCTGTAAGGAAGAAATCGGGAAAGGGGGGCAGGAGAGCTGTGTGGATGAGCAAGGAGCTCGTGCACAAACTCAAAGGAAAGAAGAAGGCCCATGAAATGTGGAAAAAGGGTCTGACTACTTGGGAAGAATACAGGAATGTTGTCAGGGTCTGCAGGGATGCGACAAGGAAGGCTAAAGCCCGCCTGGAATTAAATCTGGCAAAGGGGATAAAGGATAATAAAAAAGGTTTTTTCAAGTACATTAACAGTAAAAGGAAGACTAGGGAGAATGTGGCTCCCCTGCTAAGTGACGGGGGTGTTCTGGTAATGGGGGATGCTGAGAAGGCGGAGATACTGAATGCCTTCTTTGCTTCTGTCTTCAGTGGAAAAGCTCCCCCTCGGGAATCTGAGACCCTGGAGGTTAGTGAGAGGATCTGGGGAATGGAAGACCCCCCTTCTGTCAGGGAAGAGGTGGTCCGGGAGCGCCTAGGCAACATCAATGTTCAGAAATCCATGGGACCCGATGGGATTCATCCACGGGTGCTGAAGGAGCTGGCAGAGGTGATTGCTGAACCGCTTTCTGTCATTTTTGAGAAGTCTTGGAAGACGGGGAAGGTGCCTGAAGACTGGAAGATAGCCAACATCACCCCGGTCTTCAAAAAAGGCAAGAAGGAAGACCCAGGCAATTATAGGCCAGTCAGCCTCACCTCTGTCCCTGGAAAGGTGATGGAACAGCTTGTACTGGATGTCATCTCCAGACAACTGGAAGAAGAGGAGGTTATCAGGAGTAGTCAGCACGGGTTCACAAGGGGGAGATCGTGCTTGACCAACCTGGTAGCCTTCTATGATGTTGTCTCTGGCTGGGTGGATAGGGGGAGAGCAGTGGATGTAGTCTACCTTGATTTCAGCAAGGCATTTGATACTGTCCCCCATGACGTCCTTATAACAAAGCTGAGGAAGTGTGGGATAGATGAGTGGACAGTGAGGTGGGTTGAGAACTGGCTGACTGGCAGAGCACAGAGGGTCGTTGTTGGTGGTGCAGAGTCCGGTTGAAGGCCTGTAACTAGCGGTGTTCCTCAGGGGTCTGTGCTGGGTCTGGTCTTGTTCAACATCTTCATCAATGACCTTGATGAGGGGATAATGGCCACCCTCAGCAAGTTTGCCGATGATACGAAGTTGGGAGGATTGGCTGACACGCCTGAAGGCTGTGTTGCCGTTCAGCAAGACCTGGATAGGCTGGAGAGCTGGGCAGAAAGAAACCGGATGAGGTTTAACAAAAGCAAGTGTAGAGTCTTGCATCTGGGGAGGAATAATTCCATGCACCAGTACAGGTTGGGGGATGACCTGCTGGAGGGGAGCTCTGCGGAAAGGGACCTGGGTGTCCTGGTGGACGACAGGTTGGCCATGAGCCAGCAGTGTGCCCTTGTGGCCAAAAAGGCCAATGGCTTACTGGGGTGCATTAAAAAGAGCGTGGCCAGCAGGTCAAAGGAGGTGATCCTCCCCCTCTACTCTGCCCTGGTAAGACCTCATCTGGAGTACTGCGTCCAGTTCTGGGCTCCCCAGTACAAAAAAGACAGGGATCTCTTGGAAAGAGTCCAGCGGAGGGCCACAAAGATGGTGAAGGGCCTGGAGCATCTCCCCTATGAGGAAAGGCTGAGTGAACTGGGTCTGTTCAGCCTTGAGAAAAGGAGACTGAGAGGGGACCTGATCCAGGTCTATAAATATCTAAGGTGTGGGGGGCAGAATGGCGAGGCCGGACTCTTTTCAGTGGTGAGTGGAGACAGGACAAGGGGAAACGGCCAGAAAGTGCAGCATAGGAAGTTCCGCACAAACATGCGCAAGAACTTCTTTACAGTGAGGTGACGGAGCACTGGAACAGGCTGCCCAGGGAGGTGGCGGAGTCTCCTTCTCTGGAGATGTTCAAGACCTGCCTGGATGCCTACCTGTGCGACCTGCTGTAGGGAACCTGCTTTGGCAGGGGGGTTGGACTCGATGATCTCTGGAGGTCCCTTCCAACCCCTACAATTCTGTGATTCTGTGATTCTGTGAAACTACATAAAATATGTGAGTTAAAAATGCAAAGCAATGCATGTAATCAGCTTGAAAGGAATAAGCTGTATGGATTTCACCGAGACTTAAAATGAAGGCAAATGAAGAAAATGAAACAGGATTCCAAACGCAACCGTACATAAAATGCAAGACAAAAACTAAGCATAAATTGCTGGTAGGAACATTAACACAAAGGAAGTTTCGTAACTCAGTAAGTTTGTTCTATTCTACAATTGTTTATTCAAGTGATTGCTAGGGCCTTATGGAAGCAGAATCAGCGTTAGGTTCATGGACACACACACAAATGATCATGTGAGGGGCAGGGAGAAACCGTGCCCATGCCTCAGGCAGGATCCTGTGTGACAAGCTCCTGTGTGAACTCCCACACTGTCTCAGATAAGCCTTTGTTAGATTCCCAGTGCACTAGGGGTGTTCCTAGCTCTTTTGTGCTTACTGCTTTACATCTCCATTATCAAGCTTTGCATTCTCTCAGTTATCCAGCTTCAACACTTTTCACATTTTAGGTTTCCATTATGCTATTTCTGAGCCTACAAGCTATTTTCAGAAACTTAAGTGTTCAAGACCCTTTGATTCTTTTTATTAGCATCCATGCTAAATACTCCCTGCTGGCATTTAAAACTCTCTTCTACTTTTACCATTACTTGGATATTAAACACAGCTCACACACTTCTTTCCAGCAGCCTACCCCTTATTTGAAAACTTGTCTCATATTAACCTCCACCGTCTCTTCTGCAGATTAAATAAAGGCTGCCTTTAACCCCTTCCTCCTATATCTTGTCTCTGAGGACCCTGGTCATTCAGGCAGCCTTTTCTCTACGCAGCCCCCTGTTATTGGTGAGCTGTGCCCAACCATAAACAGTCACTCCGGTTGCAGAAAGCATGGCCTTACAGACAACACTTCTTTTTATACCACCCAGTGTGTTTGCTTCTTGTGCAAGAACTTGGCAGAAGTTGTAAAAAGTAAATAGTTTGGCCTATTTTCAGTGGATTGATCTCTTTGCATCCTGGCTCCTTTTCTGCTGAATATCTACCTTGTTAGTCATTCACTCGGCCTAGATCCGTACAGCCAACTATCATCTTTCCTGAGTACATAGCTATATTCTTGCTTCTGATTTTAGGCCATTTCTGCATTTTGTCAAAGTCAACTTGAAAGCTACTCTCCGGAACGCTGGAAGTCTCTCTGAGGCTGTTGATGCATGCAAATACAATAAGGCTGCATGCTAGTTTTTCAAACTGGGACTCTGATAGGCTCCTGTGAAACTTGATTCAATGTGACTTCCACTTCCAGGGCTTCAAAGGACCTACCAGGCCTGTGTAACTCTTTCTCTACTGCAACTGTCAAGTTTTTTTTAAGGCTTTCAAAGCCCAGAAAAGCGTGATAAACAGGTACCAGATCCATCTGGAGGTCCTTGCACCAGGAGGATGCGGGGATTGCTTTACAGTAGATATCAGCAGAAACACGTCCAATCCAGGACAGAAACCAGCAGAGGAAGCTTCCAAAGAGCAGTATGAAAATCTTGCTGCACAATAGTCTACCCCACACCAAATCTATTCATCTCTCACAGTTCAAGGTTACCTTAAACTCTGATGTATGAAGTTTTAACTTTTCCTTAACTGACTCTCTCTTCCCCTTACAGGTATGTCTTGTCCCTTCCCTCAGCTTGAGAGCTAAAACGTTTTCACTTTGGAAACCATTCTTCTTAGGCTCACTCTGTAGCAAAAGTGCAAAATAAGTAAATAAATGAAGCTTCTTTTGGCATGTTTCAAAAAGTGCTTTACTTACACTTTTAAGAAGAATGTCTCTTTCCATCAATCAGATGGCACAGGAAGATTTACTTCCTCAGCCTCTCAAGTGTCACATTTGTGTTCCCCCTCATAGCTATCTTCTGCTACTGGAATAACAGCAATAGGCTAGTTATGATAATTAAGCTGAAAATGAAAGGTATCAAAGGGAAAATGAAAAAAAAGGATAACTTGCAGAGCAAGCAAAGCCCGCAAAGAAACTCACCATTTCACAGCATTAGAAAATGCACATTCCCCACATTCAGCAGTCCCTCTTTGCTGCAGTTCTCATTGACCATCATGCAATGGGGAGAAAGGAGGCAGAAAGGGAGCAAGAACAAATGGTAGACATTTGGCACTAGAATTCTAGAAAAGTATTGTGAAGACACGTGTTCTATTGAGCATCAAGGAATATATTTTTAGAAAGCAGAAAAACCATAACAGCATCTTCCACTGTGGGAAATTCTCTTTTATTAAAGAAACATCAGCATAAGTTATGAGTTAAGGGTAAGAACACACAACTAAAACACGTCGTGATAAGGTTAGGCAGAGTATCTTTACTGCTGTATCATCTTCTCATACTGAGCAAAAATCATAAACCCGCAAACCTGCAGCTCTTTAAGCAGTTACACAAAAGGAGGAAAAACCAAGAAACAAGGCTGAAGTACTCCATGTGTTTTATCAAGTGCTGCCATCTGATATACATTGGTTTGGGGTTTTTGCTGCAAGATCTGCGGCTGCTGGGAATACTATAGGTGAGAAAAAAAAGGAAAAAAATAGATGGAAAGTTGAAAGTGATTTTTTTCCAAAGTTGATACAGTAATTTTAATTTGGGGGATTCTTGATCTTTACAACTGAGCTATTTGAAGTTCTATCAAAATAAATTCTGGCATTTCCCCATAACAGGACATTATTTGAACCACAATATATGGATAGACACCTCTGCAATAAACTTGTGCAGACGTGCCAAAGGGCAGGCTCTGCTTAAATCACAAGAGCCTGCTTTCTCTCAGGAAAGGATGAGACAACACCAGATACACACAGGCCAAAGAAGCGAGCGCAGGAGCACAAGGCCTAGCAGTGCTCACACACACTGTCATATGAAAAATCACAGCAAAGGAGAGATTTACACGTCTATTGCCACTGACTGGATTGAAGTTAATTCAAGTTCCTGCTTTCCGGGCAGCCTGTTCCACACCCACCACCCTCTGTTGAAGAACCTTTCCATAACCCGCACGTAACCCTCCCCCTATGTGGTTCCATGCTATTCCCTTGGATTCTGTAGCCCTCCTTTGGATGCTCTCTGACAATTTCATGGCCTTCTCATACTGTGGCACCCAAACCTGCACATAGTGCCCGTGATAAGGCTACACAGCCACAGCTGAGCAGAATAACCCTTTCCCTCACGTGGTGGCAGTGCTGGGTCTGTTGTACCCCAGTGTACTTCTGGCTGCTCAGGCACACTGCTAACTCAGGTTAAACTTGCCATCAGCCAGAAGCCCCACATCCTTTTCTGCAGGGCTGCTCTCCAGCCTCTCATTGCCCAGTCTGTAAATAGAGCCAGGATTGCACTTCCTCCTGTTGAACTTTATGCAGTTGCTGATTGCCCACCCCTGCAATTTGCCAAGATCTCTGTGCAAAGCCTCTCCAGCCTCCAGGGATTGAGCAGCTCCTCCCAGGCTAGTCTCTAGCACAATTCACTTAGATGCAGAACTTGAAGATACACCAAGTCATGGATGAAAATGTTGAAGAGAACTGGCTCTAAAATGGAGCCCTGGGGAATCCAACTAGTGACCAGCCACCAGCACGATGTAACCCCATTTACTGTAACCCTCTGAGCCTGACTCCTCAGCCAACTGTTCACCCATCACATTATATTTTGGTGCAGCTGTATGCTAGGCATTTTTTTCCAGAAGGATAGAATGAGAGACATTACTAAAACTTTCACTGAAGTCCAAAAATATTACATTAATTGGCTTCTCCTGGTCAACTGGGCTAATCTTGTCATAAAAGAAAATTAAGTTTGTTGAACAGAGCTTCCCCTCACAAAACATATGTTGGCTGTGACTAATGACTGCATTGTCTTTCAGAATACTCTTCAGAACAGTAACTCCCAAAATAATCTTCTCTGTAATTTTACCAGGCATTGAACTGAGAATGTCAGAATGATCTGTAATTGTCAGGGTCTTCTTTCTTGCCCTTCTTGAAAAATGGGACACTTGCCAGTTTCCAGTTGACTGAGGCTTCTCCAAATTCCCAACACTGTTGAAAAATTACTGAGAGAAGTCTAAAGATGACTTCCAGTCGAGTAAAATATGTTTTTAGAATGTGGAGACTCCTCATCAGAAAACTCCCAGATAATGTTCTGCAAGGTCATGTTTAGCAGCCCAACCATGGGAACCACCACTGCAGCTCCATAAAGCTTTAAAATACCTGTGAGGCATCACCTAAGAAGTGCTGAGAATGAGCAGCAGTCCACAGAGTACAGGAACAGTCATGCCCTACAGGCAGCCATATTATTCAACAACCAAACACTGAACATATTATTATTAAAATTCATCTTTAATAAAATTTAAAAATAACTATTGTAATCTTTATTTGAAGAAAAATAAATCAATGACAAATTTTCAAAATCCTGTAAATCAGTTTAATTCCTTAATATTTGTTCTGTTAATTGAAAAGACACAACCATGCTACTTCATCTCCATTTACTCAAAACAGATTATAGAAGGATTACTTTTTTTTACTTTTTTTTTTACTATTTCTGTTTTGATCAAAAGTGAAATTATGTATGATGATCGTAATATAGATCAAAGTGCATTTCTGTCTATGTCTCAAGCAGCCAAGAATTTTAGTTTAAATTGCTTAAGGCTTGACATAGAAAAACAAGAGATGCAACGGCCAGTAGGACAGTTAAAATTTACTTTGTTACATCTGCATTTATGCCACTTCCCTTGAGCCAGCATTTTTATATTTTTCATCATACTAATATTCCACCCAATCTAACAATACTAGAATTCAACACAAGAAATCCATTTATAATATAGCACCTCAAAATCTGAGCTGGCTGATGAAGCTTTTGAATAACACTAAGAAATACATCAACAAAACGCATCATACGAAACTGAAGAGAAATCTTAGCACTGGAGTTCCGGTGATTGAACTATAGCACTTATAAAAACGATGCTCCAATGCATCCGATAAGAAAAAGCTACCCATTAGGAAAAATGATCACTGGATTTATCTAACACAGCACAATGGCAGACCTTATTGCATAAAATAGCATTAGTGCAATGATATTTTCAAGTGGCACACAAAAGTACAATAAACTGAATAAGAAATAATATTGAAGTAAAATTTATTTTGGCATAGGGAAAAGGAGAATCTAATACAAACTCAAAAGGCCTGATCACAAAACTGCTGTTTTATTTTTTTCTATAAATTACTAGTGATAAAATTTTTACCTATAAATTACTGGTGATAAAATTGAAAGTATTCTCTGTACTTACACAAAGATGGTTTACTGAATAAAGATTTGTATTACAAAAACAAAAACTATAAGGAAAATCATTGACCATTAAGATTGAATAATATGGGTGATTTTGTCCTTTTTGGTTAGTGTTTCAGATCTAGAAATGATTCCATTAGGCATCAGTTGCTTTCCACATATATTTTTCCTAAAATTCTAGATGTGTATTTTACAAAACAGAATATCATACAATGTTTGGCTACTTTTTGAAGATCTTGTATGCTTTAATTGCACATAGATTGCACACAGTAGTACACTGGAGCCTATATAACAGCTATCTATATACACACATATACTTTCTACATAAATCTGCTTGCAACCAAGTATTGTCAAAATTCATACCGACCTGAACACATTTGGAGAAATACGGTTAGGACAGTATTTTGAAAATTTACTGAAAGCAATTCTAAAAACTCAAATCCAATTTTAACAAGCAACTTTCAAGCCAAAAGATAGGCAAGTAATGTTGGATCCTGACTCTTCAGTTTCTCCTGCACTGGTGTGGCTAGTTTTCTCCTTTATCGTGTGCTACTGATGTGCACAACCAGCAAGCTCTTGTTTGAGAAGTAAATGGGACACAAAGATACCAAGCTGGGAAACAAACCAGGCATTTGAGCAGTGCTGGCAAACTTGAAGTTGCTGTGAACCCGTTACGCAGCACTTGTCACAAGACAAGCGCTTCCTGTTGTGTTCCAGCATTCAGCACAGAAGGCTTCTAGATGACATACACAGAGACATCTGTACAGAAAAGCTCACCTGTGGGATGGAGGATGGCAGTCAAGAGAGGAGAGAGATCCTTTAAAATGCATTAAGGTTTTGCTTTAAAGCCAGTCTTAAATAAATGATTATTTCTTGATGATTTAATATGAGGTTAATGGTTCTACATAGACTATCCATTGGTAACATAGAGCTGAAAAGAGCACTGGATGTACCAGAGAGTACTCAGGTTTCAAACAAGGAGCAGACACAGAAAAAGTGTTCAGGCAATGCAATAGGAAGACTCCATTATGAAATATCATTTCCCGACTGCTTTTAGCACAACTTTAAAGCTTTTAAAGATCTTGTTCAATGTTTTCCTAAAGACTTTTTACTAAAAGATTTCCTAGTAATTTCTAACATCAAGAACTGACTGTACAGATGAGTGGAAAAAATACACATAATGAGCATTTATGCACAGGCTCCGACAAAGAAGAAAACACTGAGTCATTGTGCCACATAATATTGCCTTTCCTCTGTCCCATTCACTGCCAACTTGCAATACAAAATCCTCTGCAACTTACTCAAGAAAATAGTCATAGTGCAAAGTGACTGAAGGCATCTTTCAAGGCAGCAGTGAATGGAAGTTAAGGCCACCTGACATAAACATTTGTTTAAAGTCATGCTGTACATGGTGCCTTTAAAGTAGCTTACTACAGAGCAGATTTGGATGTCTGAAGTGAAATACTACATTATAGAAAACAAACAAAATAAGAAAGGATGTTTGTTCACTGAATAACAATTTCTGTGACGCAGTGGATTATGACTGATGCCTCTTACTAGGGTGCACAAGACAGCCAAGAGTCATTTAAAAGCATATGTTGTTTGTCTCAAAAACAAATGCAAGGTAATACTAATAAAAGTTGCTCTCTCTGAAATTAGGCAGAGCAGTTTGAGTCTCTTTCTCCAGGGGGTATTCAGGAAGATGGGGCTGCGTGCAAAATAAAACTATGATTATATTCCTCCTATCTACTGCAAAGGAGTAGGTTATCTCCAGCACATCTGCGGTAAAAAATAAACCTCTTCATTATAACATCAATCAGATATCTGTCTGCCTTAAGCTCTACCTATAGCGTAACTGAAAGCATGTGAGCTTTGTGTTCTTGAAATTATAGCAAAGGAAAGCAAATGAGATGTCAAGGCTGCTGTCCCCAAAGGCAAAAGATTATCTGCTATCCTACTTCATCAGGAATTGAAACCCATAGTGAAAGATATCCTAGGTTAGCATGTGAACGTTTTCCACATCTTACATTTGACACAATTCAATCCTATGAGTAAAGAGTTTGAGACAAAAATACATGTCATTTTTCTATCTTGGCTTCACTTAGCTTTGGATCCCTATAAGCAAGGACATGTCTTACAAGGGGGTTACATCTGCATTCTATTAACTAAATAGTGCTTTGAATTTCAATACACACAATATCACTTTGAGAGGATCAGAGCAGCACAGGAACTCATAAGGCACTAATCAACTACTCAAGGGGCACCAATGACAAGTGAAAAGCACAGACTGACTACAAAAAAAACGTAACTCTGTCAGAGAGACAGAATTCCAAGTTTGTAAAAATATTTCAAATTCTAAGTACAGGTAAAGTAGAACAAATAACAACACCCAAACTAGATTTGTAGTCAAAAAGCTATAACTCATTATTAAAAAGGCACAGGGTTCAAGAAATTCCGACCTCTTCCCATGCTACCATGATCTAATTTCCTTTTCTGAACAAAAATACACATAAGCATAAAATACAAAAATATACATTTTAAGCGGTAGCAAAATTTGAATAAAAATTAGAAATTGCTCAAGGAAAGTGACTACCATATAATTACATGTGTACACATACACACTCCGTCTCTGAAAGATATGAAAGAAAGAAAAATAGCCTTAAAATTTCTAACTCTTATAGTCAGCATAACAATAATTAACTTCATTTCAATAAGCAGAAATGTTATTGGCTTTCTTGTTAAAAAGAAGTAAGCATTAAATATCAAAGGCAGTTTGCAAAAAGGTTAAATTGATTGCCAGACAGTGAAGAGCTTCATTCAGGAAGATGCTCACTGGTAGGGTTCTCAAATGTACTCATTTCCACATCCGTATAATTCTCCCAGTGCACAAAGAGAAAGTTTGGGTGTAAATGCCTGCTGTTCCAAAAAGGTTTCACCATCCTTCTTTTCCCTCCCACTCCAGCAAGGCACTTAAATATACCAGGATGTATGTAAACATACAAATATGTTTAGTGTTTCACTGAACAGAATGCATGTGGAGCTCACAACTCCTAAAAACCTTTCCACCAACAAAAACAGGACTTACACGAACACATGGCACTCAGAGTCAACCAGCTGACATGGCACAGCACAGCTGTTGAAGAGTTATGGCACTTATATTGTCAAAAAGACTTGTATATTGTCTACGCAAGACATAAACGATCCCCTAAAGAGTGACACTTCCAGAAAACTTCCTGAAGCAGACAAGGATCAAGGCAATCTTCATCCCAGTGGCCATAAATATGCCAGGGAACACAAGTATTCTCACAAGGAAAGAGAACCGTGGAAAAACAAAGTCTCAGACTCCTTCTTTGATGATTTACAGTGAAAGACTTGCAGCGTAAAATCCATGAAAACATCCGGAGGCATTATTTTCAAACATGATTAATTACAAATTGGCAAAAAATTCACCTGGCTTCTCTGTAATCATTTAAAAAAGACTGATAATTTTCTGGAATGTTCAGCAGTTTGTGAACGCAGTTCTTTTTGGCTCATGGATCAGCTCTGAAGCCAGCTCCTTTTATTTTTTATATTTCTCCCCATGAGAGCATACAGAGAAGCTAAATACTAATATTAAGCATCATGTCTGCAGAACCCAACAATGCAAGCTCTGATACCCAGCTCCCAATGCTCTGTTTACCAGGGAAGGAGATGGTTTTTCAGAACAGCAATGTAAACTAATGTAATGTATATTTCTAAAAATATATATGCAAAAATGAAAGCTAGGATGAAAGGAAGCCGGAGTGGGGAGCTAGGTTTGCATTTTCTCAAACTGCTTTCTTGGTAACTTCGCTTCTTTAGAAAATAACTTCAATATGAAACTAACACTTGGAAAGTATTTCCAGCAGACACTTAAAGAAGTTTTCTGGCACAGCCAGAAATTTACCATATGGGCCAGACCTGCTCTCCTTGAACACAGCAGGAGTTAGGTCACTGTAATCACTGAAGGCAGGCTAGTATCTGAACATAAAATTTTCTTTGGATAATTTATGGAAACATTAGATGTGAAACAATGTTTTCTCTTACAGCACCCAACTGCACATCAAGTTTACATGAAGGACAAAGAGCACGCAGAACAAGGAAGCCAAGGAAGAGTGCTGAAGCAGGGCAGGAGAACCAGCTCTCTGGCAAAGGTTGCAGTCACTTTCACAGAAGTCACAAGGGGTTATGCTTTGCATTACTTCTGAATTGTAGCTTCTCACTGCTCTTCTCCCTGTTTAGAAAGATTAGTTAACATTAGTTAATGAACTTCTGAGGACTGTCCAACAGTTGGAAATTCAAAGCTTAGTTTTAAAGGAGTTTGACACAGACTGCCAATTCTTCCAATACAGTAATGAAACTATTGAAATGCTACGTTTTCTGGAGAAGTCCCATTTGCAGAAAGATATTTATGCCTTTAAACATTAGCTACATTCAAGGTGTTTCATGTAATTAAAAAACAAAAGCATAGTATCTTAACAGCAGTGTATTTTGAGAAAGGAAATACATTTACAGGATTAAATTCACGAAGAGAGCTCTTTTAAAGGAAGCAATAAATTCTAACACACACCTAGCCATACACTGCAAAATAATTTGCAGCATGAGTATTTAAGCCTAGACATTAATCTTCGTTCTTTTCACAAAGCTTCAAACATTCGCAATATACTCAGGTGAGAGTACTCACGCTTAGGTGGTAGGCATACAGTCACAGACTCCTCTCAAAAGTTAGACCCAATCAGTTCAGAAAGCCTAGTCACATGTTTTGAGGGGAATTTTTCTCCTACCTAGTCAGCAACCTCTGTGATAAAGGAATTCTGGATGCTGTACCAGGCACATTACAGACTCTGTCACTTAAAATCAAAGTTTCTCATAACCAAAGCTTATTTTCAGTATTATGTCTGGGAGCTTCAGCTTCCTGAACTTGGGACTGTCTATCTCACCTAGCAGTGTATTTGTCCTCCAGTTTTCTGAGGAGTTGCCACACAGCCAAATGAATTAGAAGCCTGGAAGGCTGTATTCATTTCAAAAATATCAATGTGTGCTAATTGCTTGCAGAGCAAGCTTTTGCAAAGTTTCTTTCCCTTAATGGGTTTTGTGGTTTGAAGGATTTCATTCCAATGAGGGACACTGCAATCATATTTTTTTTTTCTACATGCAATGATATTCAATTTCAAGCATCAGAGATTAAAAATATAAAAATAAAAGACATCTCTATGGAGCCTAACATTTATCTAACAGTAACACCCAACTGGCTCTGAACAAAGTCAGGTGAAAGAACAGCCCTGTCATTTGAATGTGCCAACTTGTGGTATGTATTAACCCTGAAGGAGAGTCTTGCTAGCACCGCTGTATAGCATCCTGACTAGATCTCACACCTATGCTAGTTGTAATACCTATGACGTAACCATACCTTTTTTGATAAATGCCAGAGCATAAATACTTTATAGACATCTCAGCTCTGAATATGAAGTAATCAAATCAGATATGACTGTAATCATCACATAAAATATACTCACACAGCTTGGTTCACCATCTATGAGAGTGATGGAAAATAACAGAATAAAATAAAAGCACATTCCTGAATCAAAAAGGGTGGAATTCCCTCAGAAGAAATCACTTTCGTGGCATATGCGTACATGCTGACTAAAAATACATCTATGCTATGCAGCAATAGAAGTGGAATCTCATAAAATAATATTTGAAGCAATATTTTTCTTAGAGTTAAAGCCTTCTATTGCAGCAATGATTACATTACATAAATTTTAGTCCTTAAGGATGTTCATTCTTATATTTAAATGAATATTTATTTATTCTTTGAGAATATATGAATTCTAAATATATTTAAACCGAATAACAGTATTTACACCTATGCATTTATATGGGACTTTTCATACACATATTCATTAGCCTATCTAAAAGATTAGGACTTAAAAGATTAGATCCACAGTTTTCCTCCCAGAAATGAAAGAGTGTGGAAATTTGTTTCAGCCACGGATTCTAAGTGTTACAAGCTTGTCTCAAATAAAAATTGCTCCAACTTGTTTTGGGTCCTAGTGGCTTAACATGTCCTGGGTTTGGATAGTTTAGATACATTTGTTGCTTCTCCATTTTAACTTAAACTTCTACAGTTGAGTAAACTTCTCAGCCTAAGTAGAATAAATGTGATTTTTATCCATCTGAAGAAGTACACTTTATAGAGTTGCCTTTTGTCTTACGCTAAAACAAATCAAAATGAAGAAGACTGTCAATACAGCTTTTTTATGCCTTATCTCAAACCAGGTCCAAATCCTTAAAATATTACAGCCGTCTACTATAAAGAAAACCTAAGATCTTCAACAGCCTGTAATCTTTCTTTCCTTTCCACTTTGGTCAAGAGATTTGTACATTCCTGGTTTTCTCTAAAACACACTCTATTAAAAATAAAAATAAATTAAAAATCCCTTTGAAACTGTTTTTCCCATGTACGTCTTTTTTACATAACTATACAAATCAAAACACTGGCTTTTTCTGCAGTGTAGGACTCTTTGATTAAACAAGAAACAGATGGAAAAACTATTTGAAAGACAATCATTAGCTTGGTAAGTGAACCACAGTGAAGTTCCTTTTGGAGAATACATTGGGCCGTTCTGAAAACAATTTATACCAGCTGACAAGTTATAACAATTTGCACCTTCTGACAAACCAATCTATTAGGACAGCAAAAATGTATACAAGAAAACACAGCTATTTGTTAGAAAATAAGTAGCAGTTTGATGAAAAAATTGTAAATTTCAGTAAATTTTGCTTTTTCTTCACTGAAATTTGTCCTGTTCCCATGAAAGAAACTTCCTTTTTAGCTTCTGAACAACCAGGATCCATTTGGAATGAATGACACTTACTGGGTTCATAGTAATCCACTACACTCACAGAAGCATCTTGAATATTTGCCACTTTGAAGTCTCTTACAGTCGGAATATCCATACAAAACTGTGTTGCATTTAGCTAGAAAAACAGAAGAAAAACATCCTGAGAACCATGATGATGGTGATTCATGGAGAAAATAAGGACTTCTAGCTCACTGGAAGTCCACTTTATTTATAAGGCTTGGAATCAAGATGTATGTAAAACTGCTCATTAAACTTATTTTGGCCAAAATACAAACCTGTTAAAATGTCTGCTTTTATCATTTTGCAAGAGGCGCAGTCTAGAAACCCCTTACAAATGGAGTTGTATCTATCCCATCAATCTCTTTTAAAAATTGGAACAATTCATTCAATGCAAACAGCTGCTGTTGAAAAATACAGTCGTATGGTCTTTTTGAATTTAAGTCGAGTCAAGCTTAGGATCATTCTAAAAGCATTCCTCTGTTATTTGCAACTTACAGTGTCTAAGTATAGGTTGACTTTTCCATTTTCCTTTTCCATCTTCTTAACTGTATTGTCTAATGGAATGAAATCTGGTGACACAGAGAAACCACTGAGTAAGCCAACCTCCATGAGGACCATACCACTACTGGGAGATGTATCAGACCCCAAGTACCTTTACAAAATATGAACAAGAAACTTTTAGTAGGAACATAACAGTAAATTCTCTAAATAAACACTTTAATCATTTTATCTCAAGTACAGAAGAAATAATACTCAAGAATACTAAGAAACAAATGGAACGAAATGCCAACAGGAAAATTTCTAACAGTAAAGACATAACCGTGTTTTTTTTTCTATGTTTCTGCCTAGTTTCAACCACATATGAAAAATAAGGTTTAGCACTGACAAAACTACAGTATATAAATCATGAGAGACTATGCTGCCACCACTAGGATCTTTTCACTGGCATCTTAAAGTGTAAATTTATCACAAATATGAAGGAAATATTGCAATTAAACACATGTATCAAAGGAGGTAATTAAGAAACCACTTAGGAACTCTTGAACTGAAACATTCATGCTTCCACTTACAGATGCATTGTCTTGCTTTTATTCATTTTTGGAGGGTGAAATAAAGGATTTTTTATAGGTCCTTGATATAGATTGGTGGCTCCATTAATAAAATCATAATCACATTGTTTCTCAAAGATTGAGATTTAGAATGCAAATCCATGTTATTCATTCAGTTTTGGAAAAATAAAATTTAATAAGTTGAGTTCCTTCATTTTTCCTAAGCAATTCTTTTTATTATATTTTCTTCCAACCTGAACTTAAAAGCATTGCTCTAGTGAGCAGGCCTTGTTTATATACCATGGTGCACAGCGGAACTATCAAAATATATTTACGGTGCCCTGTGTAAGGAATGAGACTAAAGTGACCTGCAAAAGATTGTAATTTTTAAAATTAAGTAGGTGGTAGAAGAATTCCCCCTCCTCCCTTGGCATGTAAATAACTTTTGCTATACTAGAATAAAAGCATCTCCAACTCTCATTTTGAAGGCTTGACATTAGTTGAAAGTAACTGAAGAAAACTATTTCTTTGTAGATTTGAACGGTTTAAAAAAAGGGAACACTTGCATTCAAACTAATGCTGTTAAGCCTGGCAGCATGGCTGATTGAACACAGATATGACTGTGAAAGAAATAAAGTATGACTGCTGACTTCAATTGGCTCATGAGATTAGAAACAAATGAAACCATCTGTTGGATGATGGGTTGCACCAAAGTAGCTGCTATTGAAAACAAATAACTGAATTGGAGCTGCATGTAATTATTTCTGCTTAATTACCAATGAGAGGAGAGAAAAATACCCAGCCTGTTAAGGTATCTTGGAGTGCCACCAAAATACCAACAAGTAAATAACCAATCTGTTATTGCCAAGTAAGATACACCCTAGAAGTTATGAAGCTCTCTAGTTCTAGCTCTCTAAAAAAGAGACACAGCTTTGAGGGTGGCTCACAGTATTACCTCTTGAACTCAATGGTATTATTAAAGAAAAAAAAAACCATGAAAAGAGAATGACCAGTGAGAGAAATTAAAAACTACTTGAAACTTGTAACTCAGAAGAACTGAGATTATTTTGTTATGAAAGGTGAAAAGAGGAGAAAAGAACACCAGTTAGTGTAGTAAAAAGCAGAAAGAATAGTAAGTAGAACCATCAATGATCAGCATTGCGTGTCTGAAAATAGCGTGCAGATGATAAGACCAACTGGAGAAGAAAACAGCAACCCTGCATATGTACCTCCCAGACAGAGAGCAAGTTCCTCTAACCACAAATGAGACATCATCTGATCCAGGGTCAGAATTGACACTCAATTGAGATGACCATAGCCAATCACTATAAAGCTGGTTTAGACGAGGTAGAATAGTCTGCAGGTTAGAGTGAGAAAATCACAGTCAAGCTGGCCTCCGTTACCTGACTCTGCATACCAACAGATAGGTCAATCAGTTGAGATTTCAGCAGTGTTTGTATTTACCTGCTTTGGCTTGCTACCAAAAAGCCATGTCACATTGTAAAGACAGTAAATGGACTAGCTGTAAACTAATTCAGGAATTAATATAAGTAATACGTATACTCTGTACAATGCATGAACTTGGGAGGGAAGAAGATGGCAAGAGAATCAATGACAGGCAACCAGAGATCAAGTCTCAATTTAAATAATAAAAACAGAAAATATTCTGTTCCACTTTTCATGATAGAGCTGATGAGTCTTAACATTTCAAGTATTTTCTTGAAATAATTTTACATCATTGTAACATAAAGGATATGTTCCCATATCCTTTGAACACTTTGCAATTAAGACATCAGCCTAGAGCCTTCCCAGAGAGATGAATCCCTTCCCGTCTGTATTCCTGAGTCAAATCACTGAGCTAGAAATTCAGGATGCTCAGCCAAAGTTTATCCTAGAGCCATTATGTAAGCCCTTAACGTGTCAGAAGTTGGTGCTAGACTTAAAAAAGCTGCTGACACTTCACAGAAAACTTTAAATGAGAAAAAGCTCACTGTTTCAAGAGTTCTTGTGTATTCTAGTGTCCCTGCTCACTATCTGCATCACTGAATTGCTTACCGGAAACACATGAAAACAGGATCTGGCTTTGTGCCTCCTGGATATCTCCATACTGACATCACATTCACTATAGCTGATAATTTGTATGATGGTGTCACCTAGAGGCCTCATCTTCAGTCACAGCTAGCCTGAGCAGACCACAAAAATATTCTAGCCATAATGAGTTCACAGTTTAAATAAATAATAAAAAGAGGATATAAAGGAAAGAAAAGCAAGACTGAACATGGTGGATCAGATAGTACTTTGCAAATACCACATCTACAAGAAACTCATTATAATATCCCAAGAAGTAAACAGGATTTCAAGAAGTAGTACTGACAAAGAGCAGATGAGATGAGATCCTTTAATACAAAGAGAGCTCTTATGTCAAAATGCTAGTAGATAATAAGTAAAAAGACAAAAAAATCTAAATCCATATATAAAGCAGGACACCGAAGGTTTTTTGTGAAATACTCAGTGCTCTTTAATAGGACATAAGACAGGACTACTAAGGAAACTGCATAAGAACAGTTTCATATGTTTGGTTTAGATACACATATAGATAATTTCAAAGCAAACAGAGATGAGACAACAAAGCAGTTAAAGAAATAACCTGTTTAATGACCTAGAAATTTCCAGTATGTTCTCAGCTCTATCACTTGCTACCAATGTAATATCTATACAGCTGTTTTGTCTTGAGATGTGTCTTGAGATGATACTTCAGCAATCTCTGTTCAGTTCTTACTGTATGTTTACTGAGCAAGAAACATAATCACAGGTGTTCCCACCTCTACCACCCTCCCTTATTTGGGAGAAAGAATAAAATTAGCTTGAACACAAAACTCATAACCTCTTAACCTCATCACCTCTAAAATGTTGCTTACATTATACTGTAATACTAGAATCACAAAAATACAGTACATGGGTAAATGAAAGACCACAAAAAATACTTGCAAAGACAAAAAATCCAGTTGAACTTATCATTATCATTATAAAGTTTATTAACAGAGATGAATAAAAAATGAGTACTTCTATTTCATTATGTTTTCAGCACTTCAGAGACTTGTTTCTCCTTTTACAAAAAGGAGGTGTCTACTTCTATATCAAAAGCAAAGCAGTCTGTTCACAAAAGATGAAAGTTACAGCACAATTCTCATAGCCTGGTACTAGAATGTGGAAGATAAAGGTTCAGCGTTCAAGTCTATCCATGGTTTTCCATATACCTAAGAAGTATTTGCACCAAAGAAGCTTTCAAGCCTTTACCTGTATTTCACACAAACTCCTCCATATAACTCTGACATTTAGGGAAGCATGATGTTTGTGCATGACACTAAAAAAGCATGTAAGATCAGACCACAGATTATTCTGCACGAGGGATCTATTCAGACCCATCAAACTCTCACTGTAGTTACTGACTTACGAATTGTTTCTTAGTTTAACTTTGTCATTTCAGTAAAGTAATTCTTTTACTCTCTCCTTAACTGTATTTTTATTTCCCATACACTAGTAAGTTCATACAAACAAAAGAAAAATTCACCTCATTTTAAGTAACATGACATGCTCCAACAGAATTACCTACCTTGTGCACACATTCAAGGTCAAATGGTTCATATCATCTTTATCATCCTTTACATCAACATTCAAGTCAAAAGCTTTTTGTTTTTGGACAGATCTGAGACTTCGATCAGTGTGTTTTGTGTTGTAAATAACATTGAGCTGTAGATTGCAAATAGAGACATTAGAGGACACATATAAAGCAAATCTACATTTTTAGAACAGCAACAGTAGAACTGCAGAGGCATGATCACATGAGACAGGATACATGAACTTGTACCTGACATTTGTAAATGTGACATTCCTAGGAAGTTTCTGAAAGATGTTTTCTGAACAATTTTTAATGCAGCCCATCCTATTCAATTATAAGGCAAACACAAGGAAACTCTAGGTAACTTCCTTCCTAGTTGCTCTCTGCTGGTTTATAATGTTTGCTTTCACTTCCCGACAGTATGAAATGGGATGAATGAAGGCAAGCTTCAGAGACTGACACCCACTGGGCTAAAAAGGCTGGAAATGAACGAGCAAAGGCAAATACACAGCATGTGCATAGAATTTGTCTTCAGTCTTCATGTCACAGCATTCATGCACTCAAACCAGGTGAGGAACAGCGTATTACTCCACCCTCAAAACAATACAGTCTTTATGCACTGAGTAGTTTAATCTCTGCAAAGACAAAGCTACAGTCCTCAATCTGCTTTAAGGACAGAGTTCTCACCCTTTCTACTCAGCAGCTGCCGAACTCTGATAAGTGAGCCAAGTAAGAATGACAGGATATCCAACAGAGGACAGTAACATTAATAAAAAGTAGGCTTATCTATTAAGCACAATTTAAAGAAATTCCAATTCTTTTAGTGTAGATATGTGTAAGATGCTTGAAACAATACTGGAAGACTGGCAAAATCAGAAGCCCTTAAAGGAGGTGTGAATAATTGGGGGATAGCTGATTATCTCAGCATTCTATAAAATTAACAATGCCGGCAGCCAAAGCATGAAGTTGAAACTGAGGAACCGACAGAACACTTTCAATGTTATCAGCCCTATGATAGAATGTTACACATTTAAAAAAAAAAAAAAAAAAAAAAAAAAAAAGGACAGAGAATAATTAAATAGTTAATTTGACAGAATTGACAGAATTGCAATTTTCAACAACAATTGTTCACAGTTTTCATATTCAAATTAATAATCACCATCTATACCCCAAGTCATCAAGATAAAACAAATGGCAGGGCATGGGGAAACGTGTTTTTTTTTGTACAAAAAACAAAAATAATAAGAGTGACTCAAATAATTCTCCTTGCAAGACCCTGTTATGAACTTAGCTTAGATAAAGAAAATGGAATGAAGAGGGCTTCTGGAAAATTATAGTCCCTTTAAAACAGTTTCTGGCAACAAAAAAACCATCAGTTCAAATTTAAAGGTATGATGAGGGTTGTCCAAGTTACAGGACAACAAGTCAGTGCAAATTGATGAGGTTTTAATTCCTCATTTTTGCTTTTATTGCTACATCTCTCCTTAATATGAAAGTTATGCTCTTTCAATATGCACATATATAATTCCTGTCACCCTGCCCAGCATTTCTCAATTTATCATGCTATGTGAGCATAGAGACAACACTGTACGAGAACTCAGAACAGAGGTACAACAGCACCATCTCTTTAGCTACACAATCATTTTGCAAAGAAGGCAGTACTAAGCATAAAGCCAGCCTAGAAGCTTGCCAGTTAATGGCATGCAGAAAATTTGGTAAGACAAGCTGGCAGCGCCAGTATGATCTGTCATCACAGAAACAAAGCTGTTTTAACTTTCGCCATGAAAAGTTAATGAACGGGAATTTACTGCCAAAGCAGGATGTCTGAAACAACATACTGAACAGGTCAATCAGCCTGCTTTTTCATGGAGTAAGTTACTGCTGTAACATTTCAACTTTCTTTTCCTGACTTCTCACGACAATGAAGGGAAAATGTTTTTCACAACAAAGCTTAATTAAAGCCTCCTTCTTTATATGCTGTTAGTTTGGGAATAGAAGGCTCTTATCCAGCAACCAGCATTAAGTCAACAAAACAAGCAACTGCATTTCATCTTAACCATTTTTAAAAAGGGCTGACAAAGCTAAAGGCTGAACTGATCCACTCATACTTGCAACCAGTTCTGGTGAGAGGCACAAGAAACAAAGTTTAAAAGCTAATCTGCTTGAAAGAGGTGCTTGTAAATAGCGCGTGATCCAACGAACAGCATCAGACTTCAAAAAATCTGAATTGTTTGTATTACCTTAATGAATGTCCTTTCCCTTTCCTTTTTGTTCTTCAAATAGCAGCATCAACGTACTTTACTGAGAGCATGAATTCAATGAAATTATCTCAAGTTATTATACTATCCCTTTTTGACCGAATAGTTCATTGCATATCTTTTTTGGTACTCTCACACTCAATTACTCTTAATCCTTTGCCTAAGACTAGTAAAAATACAGTGAATGGAAGAAACAGTCAGTGTTTCTCAGTAATGAGGAGATTCTCAGTTTTCTTATTCCCTTCCTCTACCAGAAATAAAACTTATGTCCTCCTCTGCCATATGAGAACTGCTGGCTTAGCCACCATACATGTAAGTCCAGTTTCTTTCTAAAAGAGTACAAAAAAGAGAAGAAAGGAGAACAATGCTTGCTAATAGTTCCTGCCACAGAGTAAAGGTAAGGTCCTCTCCAGAGTGTTTTCTGTTCAGCCAGGAGATAAGATCTTGCTCACTTTGCCCATATCTATCTTCCTTAAGCCTGCCAGCTCTGCCATTGTTGCTAGTCCTGAATTTCAGTGTCATTCCAGAAGGCATGGGACACGCCATGTTTTTGAGGCATATGCCAAGCTCGGCCCACAGTGGTTCACAGTAGTGAAGAGACTACTTTCAAGACTTTCAGCAGACCTCTTAGTGAAGATCATTTTGTCGACTCCTTTCTCTATGGAACACTTTCATGTATACTCTAGGCCTACAATCATCTCCCCTGCAGAGTAGGTGTCTTAGGACATCTATACTGTATTTAGACAAAAAGAAAGGAGACTTTTTTGACTGCAGGATCACAAGTGTCTGCTTTTGCAGTTACACTGTTGCAGCTCAGAAGGCAAATGGTATCCTGGGCTCCATCGCAAGAGGGGCGGCCAGCAGGGGCAGGGAGGTGATTGTCCCCCTCTACTCTGCTCTTGTGAGGCCCCATCTGGAGTTCCAGGTGTGAAGCCCCCAGTACAAAAAAGACAGGGAGCTGTTGGAGAGGGTCCAGAGGAGAGACACATAGATGATCAGGGGACTGGAACACCTCCCCTACAAAGACAGGCTAAGGGACTTGGGCTTGTTCAGCCTGGAGAAAAGAAGGCTGCGGGGTGACCTTATTGCAGCCTTTCAGTACCTAAAGGGAGCCTACAAACAGGAGGGGAGTCAACTCTTTGAAAGGGTAGATAACTGCAGGACAAGGGGAAATGGTTTTAAGCTGACGGAGAGAAAATTTGGGTTGGATGTCAGGGAGAAGTTTTTACTATGAGAGTGGCGAGGTGCTGAACAGGCTGCCCAGAGAGGTTGTGGACGCCCTGTCCCTGGAGGTGTTCAAGGCCAGGTTGGATGGGGCCCTGGGCAGCCTGGTCTAGTATTAAACATGGAGGTTGGTGGCCCTGCATGTGGCAGGGGGGTTGGAGATTCATGATCCTTGAGGTCCCTTCCAACCCTGACCATTCTGTGATTCTGTGATATTTGAAAGATCTATTCTTATAGGATCCTGCAGGGTCAAGAGTGAAGGCACTGCCAACCCATACACACAGACAGCGAGGTTTCACCAAAAAGCACTTTTTTTTCCCCCTAAGAATCCATTTTATTGGGAAAGCAGCCTTTTCCATTAATGGACTGAATCTTGTCTTTTGTGATATTTAAATGAATTACTGTTTTGACATGCTACATTTGGCCAGAAAATCAAATCCCATAACATTGAATCTCACCACTGTAGTTTGGCAGACCAGAGACAATGAAACCCAGCTGAAGAAATGTGATCGCAATGTCATATGCTATCTGATTTATTAAATGAGACCCAGATCTATTTTGTGTCTGGGAAAAAGAGAAATCTAATTCAAATGGCATTAATGCACTTTGTTCTGGAATACCAGACCTGCCAAAGGAAGCAGAAGGAAAGAACTGGTCCTAACTAAGAAAAGTTACTGGAGAAACTAATCCAGCATGCTAAGTATATTTTGAATTTCAGACTCAAAGCTCCAAGGAAAAAAAGGCAACAGCACAGTGGCCTCTATGAACCTGATGCTGATTCCTGAATACCAGGCATCTGGAACCAGGTTTGCTCATACAAGAAGTCAGAAGCTTAAACCATGGTACAACACTTCCCTAAGGAGCCTTCTAAGCACAGGGTTAACTACGAGTTATCCTGATAACTCTGCTGAAAACATCATTTGCACTTCTGGGGATTAATGAACATGAGTACTGATTTCTAGCACAGTGGGCTTTGCAGAATGGTGCTGGATGAGCAGTATTTGCACCAGGAGATGCTGTTCATCACTGATAGGCAGTCATTAAGGTTTCTTTATGAAGGTATTTTATCCAAAAGCGTATTTAACAATATGTTAAATATTGTCAGCATGCTTTTGGTGGATTGGAATGAACTAGAGATGGAAACTGACCGAAACTTTGAGACTCTTAAAAGTGGCCTACATTTGGTTTTCCCAAGTATGAATATCAAGAGTCCAGTAAGAACTCTACCCAGTTTTGTGATAGACTCCACAACTGTGAGTTAATCTATATACTTTTATAGTATATAAGTATTCCTGCTTAACAGAGACTAATATTTCTGTATTATTCATAGTTTATCAAAGGTCTTCTCTTTCGCCCATGTGGACCACCACAGATCAGACAGTGGGAAAAGGAGATCCAGTAGTGGTCATATAAAGTCAGATCCAATACTGTCTTCTTCTCATACACTTCTTATTAGGATAGGGAAATTTTTGAAGGCATAATTTCATTGGAATTTAATTTTTAATATGTAGAAAAAGCAAGGAGCTGAAATGCATAAAAAGACTGCTTACATTTCGCTAATTTAAAGTACAATATGTGCTGACCCCAGCTTATTTTTTAAAATATAAACATATTTGAAGTTAAACCACTGAAACAGCTTCCTGCAGAATTGGCAGAAAGAGGATCATTAGATTTTCCTTCCACTCTTTGTCACGTCCTCAGTCTGGTTGATACTAAGCAAATAATGTTGGAAGTATGCAAGACTGTTTGATTCTGTCTTCTATGCTATTTTAGAACAGCATAAAAATTGCTGGAAAACCTGGCCATAATACTTTTTTAAATGTTTTCTTTTATTTTTCTTTGCATTAGCTTTTCTGCTATTATTATATTACACTTCAATAAAAGAAAACACCAGTGCTCTAATAGCTACTCATGCTGTCTACAGATTTGTGCCTTCCGTAGTTTATCATAGATGCCTGATGAGCTATCTATGCCTGGTCCATATACTTTTTTAACTGTGACCTTTGGGACTGTCAGTGTACCATTGCAGCTCTTTGTCTTGCAAACTGACTCTGCAATTCTGCAGAAGGATGGGGTCACTTTGATATGACTCTGATCCATTAAGTGCACCAAAACTGTCAGTCCTCCAAAATTATTTAAAGGAACTGACCCTCCAACATACACAATCACATAAATACGAGTGCCCACACAACTTAGGTTCACAGCATTTTTCAAGCAGTAAAGTACCTTTAGCATTGGTTTAAACTATTTCAGAAAGTTGTTCTTATTGACATGTTTTATAAAGCTTCCAATACACCTTCTTTTTAGAGAGCATATCCTTAAAAAAAAAATAACCACGTTTCATACCTGAAAGACAGCAAATCCTCTTCCCTCTGCTGAAACTGTAACTGTCATCGGTTGCACCGGGGGAATCTGGAAGGACAGATAGCCAAAACAGTATTTTCAGATCACTTTCAGGAACCAGGCTTTACAGAAGTATTTCTCACTTTCTGCAGTACCTCCTTGGTTTGAAGCAGAAAACGGTTTTGAGTGTCAATTGAAAATATTTCCGGGATTTCCAAAGATGTTGCAGTAACTGTTACATCCATTTCTGTTTTGTGTGCACTGGTAAGAGCTGCAAATAGACTCAAGGCTTGCAGAGCCACTACAGTGTCCTGTTGAAAGAAATAGATGTTTTTGTGTTAAACAGAAGAACTCTGCATAATGAACTACTTGTGTATAGATAACACCTGTGAGAGCTTACAGGCTCTGTACTGCCCCTTTTGTTGATTACACTATGGTCTTCATACACCTGCATCCACAAGTCCATTGGGATCCCACTGATGTGAAGGATCCCAGAGCAGAAGAGACACAAAACCAGGGAAACCATGTTAGAAACCATGACACACAATGGAAAGTCAGGTGAAAGATGTTTTGTGCAAGCTATGTGGAAGACTTGACACGCTGGTGTTTACAACAGTCAAAATGACAAACAATGCAGACAGCGAGGAGAAAACTGATGAAGAAAGTAATGATTCTGCTACTTTGTAGATTTTTATAGTGACTAAGAACTAAATATCTAGCACTTCAAAGCAATTTTTCAGGATTCCTTGTTGACTGAAATAAAGTTATAGGTCTGTAATCACTCCTTAATTATTAGAATCATCTCTTCTTCCCATACTACATCCTTGCCCAAGATGATTTACCTCTCTGATTTCTTAAAATCCAGAAACATCAGATGATTATCAGCAGTTGCTTGCACATTGAAGCTCTATGGCTATAATCCTAACTCCAGTGTTTAACACAGTATGACAGAAGAGATACAACTAATGGGCTATAAGAACTAATAGTTTGAAATGAAAGACTTTTTCAGTAGAGGCAAATATTTGGCCGAAAAGAATGTCTTGATCTCATACTTACAAATGATTACTCTTTTACAGCAGACAATGACAGAACATCTGAGCAAGTCTGTCTTTACTCGGAACACTCATATGTTGATTCCTGCTGAAAATATATGTCTTCCAAGTTCAAACTTACAAAACATTTTCATATTGGAGTGAATGAAATCACAGCAACCTATCAGACTTACATATCTAATCTATATAAAAGGCCTTAAAGCCTTTTCTGCCGTACCATCAACATCTACCTCTGACGTCATGGACCAACATAATAAAATAGGAGACATTACTTTTGGAGCAGCCCTTATATTAAGTGTCTAATGTGATAAGCTTATGCAAGAAAACTCTCCAAGTGTTTGTTTTAAAATGATCCTAGATATTAAAAAAAGTGGGAGATAATTTCCATAAATTAATAAAAGGCATCCACAGAGATATGTGGGGTAATTTTGAAATGAAAATACTTCAGATTACAGAAAAACAAAAGGATTAAACTCATCTTTTAATTTCTCCCTCAGCATTAAATTATACACTACTTCAATTTCAAACTTTCAAGTAAAAATTGTCTCTAAGAGCAAGGAGAAAAGCTTTTTCAACAATTTATATTTCAGTTAGTCTCTTCAAATAACAAGCATCAGTTAACATGTTAGGAAAGTACTAGAACCAGGCCGGTTCCCAAGAATTACATTTTACTTATCAGGACTATTTTCTTGCATATTAATAGCAACATATGAAAATAAGGAAAAATAGTCTGTATAGAATGGTACTGAGCAGTACAGAGATATGTGACATTTTATTGTGACCAGCATTTGTACTTAATTTAAAAGAAAATTTAAAGTAACACAATCCAGAGTAATATTTAAGTTTTCTGGATGTTAGCACAGCTTACAAGATGTGGCTTCAATAACGTGGAAACCTCCTGGAGATAATGAAATCTTCCAAATTTCACGGTCCATCAAATTTCCGTTGCCAACAGAGGCACTAAGATAGGTTGTTCCTCCAAAACCTTTTCTTATCTTAGCTAACAGCCTTTCAGGAATTTAGGAGCCCACATATGGAAAGAATAGAAAGATGTTTCTCTCCTTGGAAGCCACATAAGCACAGATATTTATCATACTTGCTTGGAAAATCTGATTAAGTACTTTTCCATGGGCATCTTCTTAGCATCTTTTGGTTTTTGTGTTTTAAATAATTAAGGGACTCCCTACTTTTGTTTTTATTAAACATTAATTACACTGGTAGTGTATGTTTAAGATGCCAATCCTGCAAAGAATGCAAACATGCACCCAACCAAGGCTGATACAGCAAAATAAAACTCAGCAATCACTATTTAAAAACAAATGTTTGGGCTTTTTTTTGGAAGATATTTCTCATTCTGAAAGTACAACAAAGCCTCTTGAGATATTACCTGTGTAGATGAAAATCCTCCAAGATGATTTCTTTGCTGACTTAGCCATTTCATAATAGGTATCCCTTCCTCCAGCCTGTCCTGATGAAAGTGTGAGAGCAGAGCATATGCTGCAAGTTCAATATCAATGGACCGTGGCTGCCAGGAATCAGAAATTTCAGAAGCAGGTGTTATCCAGAAACGAAATTCTCCTGAAAAATAAACCAAAGTAATCTCAGATCCACAGACTGAAATTCTTTGGACTTCTAGAAAAGTCTTATTTAAGACTTAATTTATGCTTACGTAAGGGATCTAGCAATGTTCTTTAAAATTAAGTGAATGTTTAGGTGTGCGCCCAGTAAATATCTTAGGTACGTCCTCAGCACTTTTTGAATGTAGTTATAGATAAAGCTGGAGTCCAGATAGTCAACTCCAATTAAATTCAATTAACTTTATACATAACTTCATATGACCCTTCTATTGTCAATATGAAGTGCTTAGGTCAATGAGCCCTTGTAGAAAAGCCATCTCATTGCTGGGATGCTCACTAGAGAAAGAACTTCAGGCATTACAGCTGCCCAACAGGTTCGTTCTTGAAGAAAGTGCAAATTCTCCCTTCTGAAAAGCCTAACTCAGAAAACACGAAAGGAGGACACTCAAGAGGCTCTGTTTCCAGTCTAATGAAATCCTTCAGTTTTTTCAAGAGGATAGTTATTATTTTCAACAACAAAAAACAACCAAAAAACTTTGATCTCTTTGATTACTATGATATAGTCTGCTCTTCATCCAAAATAGCAAACAAAATTTAGTCATATTGAACATGGAAGAGGCTAAATATGATGAGATTATTGGTCACTACAGAAAATGCAATACACTTTTTTATCAGCTCACAGGATGTCATTCATCTCTTCATTCCAATACTTATTTCAACTAACCATCCTCCAACCCTGCTCCTGGAATCGTACTGATCAATCAGAACCACTCTGAAATAATTAACTTCAATTGTCTAATTAGACAAACCTTACAAGTTCACACAACATGAGAGAACTAACAAGTCATGCTCTTTGACAGCATCATGGTTTTCCCATCAAGAACACAGAAATTAAAACAGAAAGTCTTAGCTTTGCTATGAATTAAAGCTTTATTTGAAGTTCCTAAGCTATTTTATCTAGCAAGATGTGAATATATTTTAATTTTGAAGGATTATCTTTTTCTCTAATTCTATATGCATATATATGTGTGTGTGTATATATATACATATATATGTAAAACTGAAAAAAATCCATATGTACAACCATAGAAGACTGTTGTGCAATACCTTGTTGTTCTGCTCTCTCATTCAGCATACTCAAGGCTTCCTTTGCTTTTGTACTTTTCGCCCACGACAAAGCATATGTCACAACTGCTAATGTATAATTATCCGAAATGCCTTCTTTTAATTTATCTTCCAGAAAGTTTGTAGCTCTCTTAATGACATAAGCATGCTGAAAATGAAGATCATACACTGAATATATATTATTATAATGTAAAAAAAAGCTTGTAAAGAAGTAGAAACTACTATCTTTAAACAACAACCAACAAGTACTGAAAATCTCAGAATAACAGGCACAAACCTCAGAGGCAAAGCTTTTAACCTTGCACTGTCTTTCATGAATGCTAGTAATCTCAAGAAAATTGATTGAATGACTGAATGCTTCTATGGATAGTTATCCCCATAAATTCCTTTTTACGTTCCTGGACTGAAGGCATGACAATATTCTTGCTAAATGCAATTGCCTTTAGATTTTTTAAAGGTATGCAAAAATGGATGGCCTCACAACACATACTGTCTTAATTAGTAAGCCAAAATACAAGGAAATTTTACCAAATAAGGTTACATTTTGTCTCTATTCAGGATGTTCTTCTATTTCTTTAAACTACCAGGTGTTTGCCAGGTAGTATGAGAATTTATGAAGTATTCCAGAATCTGTAAATTCTATTTATGAACTCCAATACCTCTTTATCTTGGAACCCAAGGAGAGAAGACATGACATATGCTGTGAGGGTGATTGGATTATTGGTGCCTCCTTGAAGGTCACTGTGTAAAACTTTGCCAGGTTCCTGAAATTCTCCATTTGATTTCTGATGTCCAACAATCCATTTAGCTGTATCCATGAGTACATCTTTGTCTATATCTATGAATGGACGAGCTTGAAAAAAACATCTTAATACAAAAGCTGATAACCTGGAGGAAAACGTTAATGAAATATGACAAAATTAACTTCTGTTAAACATAATGTAAGAATATGATGATGCATAAAATACTCAACACGCAGCTTCCAAGCACAGAGGAAAATATGTACTTTATCCAGACAAGAAAGGAGACTAAGCTTAATCCACAAAAAAATGAAGCTATTTCCTTGTTCCTAAAGATAATTCCTTTTGCAGCTGTTACATTTCAAAAATAAGCACAGACTATATATGCTCCAAGTCTTTGTTTGTCTTTATTTATCCAAGTCTCTGCCAGTATTTGTTTAACTTTATTCAAATATTGCTCTCTTGCCTTCTGTTGCTAAGCTAAAGTGGCAAAATCATAACTGCATTACTGCAAACTGTAAGTGTGATAGTAGTTATCACAATTATCCCTCTAACAGCATCATCGAAACAGCACTTGTTTTATTCATTAATAATCTGAAGTTCTACTTTGACTCCTTTCTTTGCTAAATGTGCATTTATGTAACCTGCTACTGGATTATATATTTAGCAGGGTTGCTGATAAATTATCTTCATTTTCCACTCCATCAATACTGCATCTAACACAAATCCCACTGAAACTGGTGAATGGAGCAAGTAAGTGAAAGAGTAATTGGAACAGTTTTATTTGAAGCTGGTAACACACTGAAGCACAAACACACATATAAACTAATCAAATGTAGATTAGCTAAACAAAGTGCTGGAACTTGTATCTGTTTATCTTTCTAGCTTCCACAATTATGTTTACTATGTTTCTTAAGGTGGAATTCTACACTGAATTTACAGTCTCAAAAACAAGGTGTAGAAGACAAGTGGGACAATTTTTTTATTATTATTTATTGATTGATTGATTGATTACCATCAGTAGCTCTAATCACCTCACAGAGAATTCCTCATAGAGTCCTCAGTATCCCGACTGGAGAAAAGTGAAAATCTATTTGAGGCAACATTAAGCACTACTAAGTGAACACTAAGCCTAAATTGTTTCAACCACAATTATAAGCAACGTAATTAATGTTATTCTTCCTTTGAGAAACTTTCAGACAAAGCTGCCTACTCTCTGTGGAGTCACATTTAATATATAATGCTTTAAGCGGTTTCAATTCCTGATAAATTACTAGAGAACTAAAAATGCATCTATGGCACTTAAATACTGGTTTTTAAGCAGGCAGAAAACAGGCTGTTCTATTACTCAAAAACCTTAGAGCAGTTGGACATATTCAACACATCTATATTGGTAGGTCAAATGTGCCTAGAATTTGCTTCATAGAATCATAGAATGGCTTGGGCTGGAAGGGACCTCAAGGATCATTAAGCCCTCTGCTATCCGCAGGGCCACCAACCTCAGCATTTAATACTAGATCCAGCTGCCCAGGGCCCCATCCAACCTGGTCTGAAGACATCTACCACCAATCAGCTAGTACCTACACCAGTGAACTACTTTCTAAATCAGGGTTCTTCCCAGACAACATGCGGGGATAACCTGGAAGGAGTCAAGAGAGTGTCAGGGTCAGAAGGCTACCAAAGACTATGCTGATATTTAAGCTGCAGCGTGGTTTATACTTCCAGGGCCAGAAATATACCAGGGCACTTTCTCAATATATGCATAAATATGATGCACCCAAGAGTAAAACTGGAACGTGTTTCCACTGCTCAAGAGTTCTGGTTTGCAGAGATTGCAATAGTGATTTAAACAAATGCTTATTTGACATTCTGCTTTTATACAGTTAATAATGTTTCACCTTTGTTGTTGTGACAAGAAACCAAACTGAATAGTCTTAACTAGCTTTTCTTTTTTCCAAAGGAGTTTTAAGTTTCCTCCATGCTGGTAAGCTATCCTCTCTAACAGAACATCTCAAGGCATTTCATTCAGCTATTCCCATGGGTAAAATAATTCATTGTTCATCTTTTGTAAAATTAAAAAGACCTGTCCTAATATTGGCCTTGACAGCAAGCTATCCAGAAGAACGACCTTAGAGTTGGCCTAAACGCCTAATGAAAACCAGGCAGAAGGCTAATACAGCTGGAAAATTTTAGCAGCTTCACAAAAAAATCTAGTCTTTGGAAGTATCTAAAACAGTCAAATTCCAAAGTGAATCTGGCAGAACTACTTACCACGTGCTCCCAGAGGGATCTTCATTTCCAAAGGCACTAAAAGAGCCATCATCCCTCTGGAAAAGCAGCTCTCTTTGATATCCTGGAGTGAAAGAGCAGATAGGTATTGAACACATTCCTCTTTTTGTGGGTTCTTCCCACAAAAAAAAACTTCCTACTGACATGAAGCGAGGCACTTTCTAAGGATGTGAAGAGTAGAACCTGAATAAAATATCTCTCAAATCTATAAAAATACACAAAACCATGTAGCAAACTATAAGAAAGCAGGTAACAAAATCTATCTACAAAAATAGACCTAGAGGGCTCCCATTCCCACTGAACTCATTGACCCTTCTATGTTTCTTCCCAAACAGGATGTTCTATGATTCCCACTTATCCACCACCCAGATGGGACAGTGCAGGGTAGAGGCACAGCCTCGTAACTCAGTGGCTCCAGAAGCACAGCAGCAAGTGCAGACTGCATCTATAGCTCAGCTCCTCCAAGAGCTGAAATAGTGAAGTCACGTAACTAAAGAAACATTTTATCTTTCCAGTAGACAAAAGAACAAGCAGAAAATAAGAATTTTCCAACCGGAAAGGCATGAGAGCAGCTACAAGTTACAAATGCTGCTGAAAAGCAGTTACTTTCATCATCTTATTTTGGGCAAACCAAAGGACTAGCTATCAGAAAGCATACTGGAAGAGGCTGTTCTGAAAATGAACAAAATGTTTCATCAGTAACTAAAAGAACTTCACAAGGGGGACCTGGTTAAGCAGCATCAAAGATTTCTCAATATCCAGAACAAGTGTATTTTATCTTGATTGCTGAACACCTATAAGTAAAAGGGTCACAAAAGCCAACTACCTGCTCGTGACCAGGCACAATGTCCTTTTTCAGGAGCTGACTTTAGTGCAGATCCAACGTTCGTTAATATTATTAATAAAGAGCTCCACAAATATTCTACTCAATGTAGCTTCTGATCTGTAAAACCTTCCTTCCTGTACATTTTGCTTAGTATTTGTGCATTCAGAACAACAATAGTATTTAATAATAGCATTTCTCAATATGTATTTTCTTCTCTTCCCTCCTTGTTTATTTCTTGGCTGTTTTATTTTGGTTATTATAATTAAGAAAAAACATTCATTAGTTTAACATCTGACATTCATACACAGAATACTGACCCAGTCAGACAGAAGGAAAAGCCTAAGGAAGATTTTATTTATTTACATCATTAAGTTATACAGAAAGAACTGACAAGCAAATACTAGGTATCTTAATAAATAGGACCCATAAGACTCATCCTAGACACTGAGGCCCTGGAGCGTGTTCACAGAAGGGCAATGAAGGTGGTGAGGGATCTGGAGCACAAGCCTTATGAGGAGCAGTTGAGGAAATTGAGATTGCTCAGTCTGGACAGACTCAGGGGAGACTTTATCACTCTCTACAACTACCTGAACGGATGTTGTGGCAAGGTATGGGTTGGCCTCTTCTCCCATGTAACTAATAATAGGACAAGAGGGAATGCCCTTACATTGTGCCAGAGAAGATTCAGGTTGGACATTAAGAAAAAATCTTTCTCCAAAAGAGTAGTTAGGTGCTGGAATAGGCTGCCCAAGGAGGTTGTGGAGTAACCATCCCTGCAGCTGTTCAAGAAACATTTAGATGTTGCACTGAGCAACATGGTTTAGTGGGAAATATTGGTGACAGGGAAATGGTTGGAGTGGTTGATCCTGAAAGTCTTTTTCAACCTTGGTGATTCTATGAATCTGAACTGCTACGTTTTACCAGTATAGTAGTATCAAGTTTCTTTATTGTCTCCTTAAAACTGTTTGAAATTACAACTTCCACTTAAACAGGTTTTCTAAATGTATTTAGTAGAACAACAGTGGTGAACTAAATAATTAAAATTTGTGATGCCTTCCCATACTGATGGATCTGTCAACTCAGTTAATGATCTTGAAAAGTCAAGCAATCTTGAGTGAGAGAAAGAAAGCAATTAAGTGGCAAAACTTTCTGCCAAAGTTTTAGCCTCAAAACAATATGCCATGAGGGGCATAATTATACGTACATATACAAACAGATCACTTTCTCTTCAAAAACACCTGACTGCAAGGCCCAAAGCTGAGGTCTTCTGCTTCTTCACCGAACAGCAATATGCAGTAATAAGGATTACAGCCCACTACCCCAATGGCTGTGTAAAATGATGAACTAAGACCAACAGCTTACTTAACAAAGATTGCTGAACAGGCATAACACAAGAAAAAAAAAAAAAAAAAAAATCATCTCTGAATTTACTAGGATTGGGAAAGATTGGAAAGACGAGCAGAACCAGATGGAGGTTCCTCTATTTCCCATAGTCTTTTTGCTTTCCTCTTAAGGTCAAGCTCCATGCAGTCACGCAAAAAAAATCTTCAAACATGAGCATATCTAACACAAAAAAGCCTGTAGAAATGTAAAAACAATAGATCTGAGGGCTGTGAACCACTGCATTCATTCCAACGGACACTCAATCAAATGTGAAAAACAATACTTTAAATGTCAACACATACAACTGGAAAGGCAAGGAAAAGAAGGATCCTATTACAAAGATGTATGCTAGTACTTCCAGAGGACTGGCTGAAACCCAGAAGATGTAGGTTAGCTAAGCCAAGCTAAAAGAAGAGTACATCAGGATGGAAAGGAGTTCAGTAATATGTGAAAGACTTAAAGGTCTCATGTTTCGAACAGCTTGAAAATACAGCTCCAGCTCAGTGCTTGCCTGGGTCTAGCTCCTAAGCTTTCAGGACAAAAAGGACTTCTCATTTCTGAAGAAGTGATTTCAAGATGAGATCTGTCATTTCGAGAACTGAAGAAATTTATTTTAAATTCAACTTTTCTTTTGTTTTGCCTTTGTTCTAGGTAAACAAAATCTGATAAAAGGAAAGAAGCCACTGCTAGCCATGGTTCCTTCCTCCCACTAACATTTAGTTTTAAAATTAATTATATTTACTTTAGATTATGTGGTCACTGTTTTAGATATTTAGTGTATTTTGATATGTGAAATAAATTAGGTTTAAATTCACCTTTATTATAATCCTCTTGAAAACTGATTTTATGAAAGTTACAGTTCAAACTAAGGATAAGTAATACATTATGGATACTGTCTGACCCAGTAGGCACAAGGAAGCACAATACAACTATGTTCTCCACACTTCGTGATGCTCTGGAGTATTTTCAAATCAAAATATACAACCATTTTCCTTTAAAATATTCCACTTTCCGATGTCCAGCACAGAGTTCATTTCTGATCAAGTCTAAAACTTGGGTGGGCAAACATCAATCACAAGAACATAATTCCTAGAGTTCTGCAAGGACATGGCAGGATGAGAATGTGTCTAATTTTGCCTAATGAGCATTGCTAATTTTGACCCACTGTACCTCACATACAGCAGTGTTTGTTCATACACAGTTTAAACAAAAAAGAGCTAGCAAGTATCAATAACAACAACAAAAAAGCACAAAAATCATCTTCTAAAATGCAGTTTACCTCTGAAAAATAGCTACATAGAAACAGTTATATTTTGGAGAAAATTTTCCTTGTAAACAGAATTGTCTGCTCCTCAATTGTGTTATCCCAGAAGAAAGAGAAAAATGAGTTTATTTCCAGGTTGCATGACACCAGCAAAGTAGTCTTTCAAATGTTAAGTACAAAGTCACAGGTACTCTAGCTAGGAAGAGTTCTTGAAAACATAAAATGTCCTTTAAGCATACAGACCTTTTCTCATAAATGATAATGCTTTTGATTGAATATCCTCTCTCAGCTGTCTCGTTTTAGTAAGGTATTGCAAAATATAAACATTTGGAGCAAAATTGATCATATTCTGTTCACCACAGCCATAAGGCATCTTAATCAATGATGACAAACCATTGATCGAAGGTCCAAGTAAATCACCTGGAAGATAAAATTAAAACTTAATACAAATAAACACATGTCTAACACATGAAGGATGGTATCAGCTAAACTATGAAAAAATTTAATACATTGGGAATACTTGTGCTCAACACCAGTAGCCAGGCAGAAAACTGCATTAACCACACACAGTCTTATTATTAGCTTTTTGCTCACTGACTAATCTCCTCATAGAACTTTACTGACCTTCCCAACTATACGATAATTAAAAGAGACACCATATGAAAAAGCCAAAAGATATTCCTTCCAGGAGAATGTTTCAGCAACTGTTCATATTTCAAATTTCCTGTATTTCTCCTCTCACACGCAGTTATCAAAGTCTAGGACAAACTATGAGTCAAGTTTTAGGCTTTATTCTTCAAGCAAGCAGAATTTAAACAGAATATTAACAAACTTTGCAGGACTTTCCTGTAAAGTCCTGACAGCCTCTTTAACTCTGAAAAAGGATACTTAATACCACAATATTGTAAATAAAATAAATAAATAATGTACACCATCTATATACAGTCATCTTATGATCAGTTCAATGGATGAGAAATTATTATTAACTAATGATTCATGCCATTAACATAGGGATTAAATTAAATCAATAGTTTCCTAAAAACCTATGAAGCAACAGCTATACAGGGCAAGATCTTAGAAAGGCCTTTTAGTACAGAAGTTCTGGCAAACCCTGTTATGATAGTTCAGGATATTATACCAACATCCCTGCTCTACTTGACAGTCTACTGCTTCCACTTACTACTCGCATCTATGCAGTACAGAAGAAACCAGCAACTGAATTATGTTAAATGTGGTGACCACTTGCAACAGGATATCACAGATGTCAAATTGCTAATGGAGACCAATCCTTTCACATCTATGTGGAATACAGGTACTCTCAACTTCCAAAAGCAGTGGCAGTGGCATACTGTATCTTCATGCTACATCTTAAATACTGAGTTCAGAAAAAGTCCAGCAGACAGCAAACTATACTTAAAACAACAAAAAACAACTGACCAGTAACAGAGATGGAATCAGAACAAAATAATTCTTACCTATAGCAGTGACCTGCACTCTTTCACTACCACTTACAACATCAGAAGGAAAAGTGAAATCCAAAGTTTTTCTCACTGCTTGTTGTTTACCCCCAGTTAAATCCAAAAGGAGTGTCTGAGAATATGTTTGTTCCAATCCTTCAGCCTACCAAAATAAACAGGATTGTTATAATTTCCAATAGGTTGCTGCTTTTAGAACTGGAACTACATGCTTACTGTGCTGATGCATCTAAAACTCTGTGAGATTTGTGCTGCTTCTTAACACATCAAGAACCTGAAAAATTGGCCCATCTGAACTGACACATAAATGTTTTTATAATAAAGACCTGCTTCCACTAATTTCTTCTAGCAACCATGTGTTAATTATAAAAATACACACAAAGTCATTGAAAGCATCTTTGATTCTAGTGAGCTCAATGACAAGCACAGAGCTCCATGATCAAGAATATGCCAAGGCCAGAAGCGCTCTCTTTCATGCTATTTGCAATCCTCCAGCCTGTCATACAAAGAAGACTTACACCAGTTAAGTTAATCACTGTAGGTTCAAAGGTTCCGTTCATTCATGCATGCAAGTCTCTTGGAGAGAAAAAATGTCTTCAAAGTAGAGAAAACGAATGGATTGCTTTTCTCTGCCTAGATTTAGTCCAACAGGATTTTATTCTCTTCAGCACAACTGAGCTTCAATTGGAAGGGCAATAAGTGGCTCCTTCCAGAATTAACTTGCAGGACAGTTATTTTGAGATGTCCAACAAAAGGGCTGTGCTATAAAAGAAAAGCTTTCTGGTGGTTCCAAAAATGGGCCCTTAAAACGAAAAGGGAATCAGCAGAATCCAGCTGGCCAGAGCTTGCTCCTCACGATGGACAAGGCTGAGTCAGTTGTGGGTAAGTATGGATACAAAAATGCAGATGCAAATAACAAAATCTAGAAGATCCTCAACTTTCAACATTCGGGTTCTACAAACAGCTGTGCTGGAATTCACATCACTTATTTCATATGTTTATTGTACTCTGAAGTAGTGCAAATTTATGATCCTGTCTCATAAGAGAGGTAAATCAGCACCTTTAGAGCATAATTCAGTTAACCTGTCATCCTCGAGAAATGTGCTATCAGTACGGAAATCCTAAACAATAGATAAGAAATTAGCAGAAAGAAAAATCTATGAAATCTGAAAACAAAGGCATAGATGAAGGGAGCTTACAAGCAGGCTAGGGACCCATTTTTTACATGGTCCAATAGTGATAGGAAAAGGAAGAATGGCTTTAAACTAAAAGAGGTGAAATTTAAGTTAGATATTAGGAAGAAATTCTTCACTCAGGGTAGTGAAGCACTGGAGCAGGTTCTATCATTCTATGAAGATCAGCACAAGGAAATGACAAGTCCTGTACCTGCAGAGGAACAACCCCATGCACTTCGACATGCTAAGGTCTGCCCAGCTGGAAAGCAGCCTTTCAGAAAAGAACCGGAGAGAGCTGCTGGACACCAACTTGAGCATAAGCCGGAAAAGGGACTTTGCAGCAAGGGCATCCAACTTTATCCTGTATCATGATACATCATGTAAAGCCTGGCCAGCAGGTTGAGGGAGATGATCCTTCTGGGTCCAGGTGAGGGCAAATTGCCTAGACAGGCTGAGAAGTCTCCATCCTTGGATACATTCCAAACCTAACTGGGCAGAGTCCTGAGCCTCTGCTCATTGCTCAGTTGATTGCTCAATTGATCCTCCTCTGACCAGGAAAATTGGACTACACAATATCCAGAAGTCCCTTTTAAATTCAACTATTTCCTGATTCTAGGATCTTAAGTAGCTATTTTAGGATGAGATGTAAAAGTGCTTATCACCTTTCACTGAAATGGAGCTCAACATGATTCAAACTGTTAGATGCCAAAAGTTAGGCAAATCTCATCCAAAAGACGCTAGTTCATCAAGAAAGTCTGGGGGCTAAACTTTCATCACTAACACAGTAGAGAAATGTTCATAAAAGTAGGCTTTGAACTAAGCTAGGTGCACTAAGAAATTCATTGCACTTATCCATAATAGAGTTACATGGTCCACTTTACCATCCTAGATTGTTAAGCTAACTGTAGCACCATTAATTCATTGATGTGAAAATAGGTTTTGCCTTGCCTTCAGAAGCATTTGACACATGATCAGCTATAGAACAGATCTATATTTTCAATTCTGGAAGGAGATCTAAAGAATTTGATTTAAAAGTGCTTTCAACTTCAAGCCATCTGACCAGAAACCAATCTGAGAAAATGAGAAGCAGACAAGTATACTGGTTTGCCTCTTTGTAACAGTCCATTGTCTATTTTACAAAGCAATTTATTTGTAGAACAAGCCAAGCTGCAGACTGTTTACCTTTACTAAAACTTTTTGGATGATAGCGTCAGAAGCAGCAGATGATATTGCTGTCACTTTGATGGGAATCTCTCCCAGCTGTTTTGGTTTGATTGGAAATTGAACAGTTTTTCCATCTTCACTTGGTACAAATATAGACTGTTGATTTCCTGTAGCATTTATTTCATTGGATGTTAGAATAATTTCAAAAGCATCATTCATATCCAGGATCACATTAACCTGTAAAATACAGTAACATTTGCAATAATGTGTAAATTTTGAAGAAAATTTAAGCTGCCTTTTTAAGCTTTATACAGAGATATAGCCTTACTATACACTCACTGAAGATCTCACAAGAGAAAGTTATGATTTTCATCAGTAATGCACTCCGTTCAGTGTATGCTAAAATTCAAGTACAGAGAACAGAGAGACTGTTACTTTACCTCAGCTTCTTCTTTCAAATAATTAAAGATATTCACTTCCAAAATGAACTGCTCTCCTCTGATGACAGAGTATGGAAGGTTCAGGAAAACAAAGAAAGGTTGAAAAGCTTCTAGCTGCAAAACAAGGTCAGCACAAAACAGTGAATCCCTACAATCAGATACTAGTGAGAAAATAACTACACAGCATGTCTTCTGATTAGACTCTCACTTTTAAATTCTTATGAGAGTATCATTACTCACAATCACACTCTAGGACACTCAACTCAATTACACTCAACTACATTACTCTACAACTAACAAAAAGTATTACTACAGGGCTGAATCAGAAGCCAAGAATCCCTTCTGCATACAAGCACCTTTGTTGGAACTCTGTAATGCCATAATGCCACTAAGATGAAAGCTGCTGGACTCCTGGCAGCTTCGACATGGCAAATTCTGACAGGAGAAGATGAACTGAGATCAAGAAACTATCATCCTGCAAATTGGAAAGCTGCAGTCTGTCCAAAGATACCATTAAAGCTATTATGAACTATTTTGAACACACAAGTAAAGGAGGACTCTGAATCTGTCCACTGACCTATACCCATGTCAGTACAGACATGTGTTGGAATCCAAAATAACTAACTTTCCCTAATTCTGTAATTCACCAGCACATAAGTATGATATGTTACTTTGTGTGGTTAATCTTGGCCTAAGTCTTTGGTTATACTTCTAATAGTACATCTTTTCTTAATTAAAACAGAAACAACTTGCAGGAATCTGTCAGAAACTGATTATTTTATCTGTTAACAGAGACTTTGGACCAAGTCTTGGCTCTAGGAAGGCAATGGTAAGCTCACATCAAGCTCAATGGGATTTCACCATTTATGAACATCTGCACATTAAGAATGACTGAAGCATGATATCTACTATTAGAGAAATGTCAACTAAAAATGGCTTTAATTCAGTTTTCATTAAAAAATTCTTCTAAGTATTTTGAGTTTCAGATCCAGAAAATACTCAGATTTCTTTCTAGCCAACAAATATCCAAAAAATATTTTGTTTGCTAAAGCTTCCAGTGATTAAAAAAAAGTCTTTTATCATTAGAAAAGTTTTAATGAATAATTTTTTGTTAGCTCTTACTCAATGTTTTCACTAGATGCCTATTTCCTTTGATTTTTTTTTTCCTCTTAACCTCTTGCAATACTAAATTTTAACAATCAGAAATATTTCAGTATCTTAAAATAAAACACCAGGTGAAATTATCAATACTTTGTGTACTAAAAGACATGTAAAAACAAGATGCAAAGCAGTAAATGACACTAAACATACAGATATCACTTATTTATTTCTCCATCACAGTTTTTGTGCATTTCTTTTGTTTGTCTCTTTGTATGGTACTGATTAACATGTTTCAGCCATATGGAACTCCAAGCACAATCTAAACATCCCAATGAGGGTGAAGCACTGAGCAGTGTATGTTGGTGATTATAGTTAAGGAATAAGCACAACATCTGTTTTACTTGTAGCTTTCTCATATTTGAGAGTGAGGGACCAAGTATATATTTTCATATAGTTTGAATCAGAAAACAATTCCTCTTTCCGTCCCTTCTCTGCCAAGCTAAGTGGAAGAAACAAGAATTGTGATTATAGTCTCAGAGGACTCTCAGCCACAAAATATAGATCTGTTTCCAAATTTTGTGGTGTTTTGACCAGGATGTTCAAAGCATATGGTTTGTATCTGGTATATCAGCCAACTACAAATCTGAGTCTGTATCTGGGCTTACATCCTGAAAGATACTCCTCCACAAAAATTTGAAGGGATGAAAATTTCAGTGGGTAAAGAGTTGTCTCCAAGTTAAATTCTAATTAGTGCATGCATCCAGTTGGAAATCTGTGACCTAGTACTACAGACTTTCAATCTTTCTAACCTTTGGCACTTAAAAGTGGAGATGTCCCAATTAGGAATGTAGTTTCTCTAGGATTTTTTTACATTATGCATGAAAAGAGATAACTACAATGACACTTCAAAAAGTAATTCTTATTCTAAACAAACCAAATAGCATTCTCTAAGAAGCTGTTTCCACGAATACAGAGTGAGCCAAGGACAACTGCATGTCTATTCCGGAAATTTCAAGTTTTAGGTCTAAACTGACAAGTGCTGAATTTAGTTTAAATTGCTAAATTCTCCTTAAAAGAGCCATGGAGACAGGAACCTGGCAGCAAAACCACTTCATCCTGGTGCCCAACCTCCACGTCCACATAAGATTTCACTGTAATATTTTCCTAACAGTTTGAGTGCGCATGAAATTTCTTCACTGATATAAGGAGAAGGCTGTTATTAGAAGTAAAATGCAGGTTCCAATTAATAATCTACAGTGTTATCAGTATTTAAAGGAGAAACATCAAGCAATGTGCTACCTCTGCTGGAACAGTTGTCACTCCAAGACCGCCGTTTTTAGAAAGCACAAAAGCACTGGCTACCCAGGATGTGATGGTATCAGGTACAGTGACTTCCATTGTGGTATCTGCATCAGATCTGATAGCAAAAGGACATAGATGACTTTCAAAAGCATCTATTTATGGACATGAGTAAGTAAAGATGTGTGTTAATAATACATCAAAAACAAAGTTCAAACTCTTGGCAGGAAAAACTTTTGGTTATCTGTTTTCCTCTTCTTAATCATTTAGAAATATTTGTGATGGGATCAAAATGATTAAAACAAATTATTAAATTATTTTGAATTCCATAACTTTAAGATAATTACACATAATCAACTTCTACGGATCCTGTAAAATAATCTTCAATGAAGTCTGTTTCCCTAAGTTGTTAGCTATGAAAGAATACAAGATTCGTGCCTCACAACACAGGTCAGATTTCACTACTAGTTTAACAGTTTGAAATGCTTCTTGAATTAGGTGCAGATGAGAACAGATTTTAGCTTCTGGGTCACAATCTTCTCGTGCACTTAACAGAAAAACACTAAGTCTCCCTACAAGTCAGATCTCCTTACATAAAAGGAAAACAGTTTCCTATCCTAGAAATCTTTGTCTCCAGGGTTTTATTTTGTTCTATTTGAAACTGAAAGTCAGGGATTACTCTGCTTTGTGCAGTTGTAAAATGCCTCATTTGGTGGACTTCCAACCTCACTTGTGGCCTCTAGGTGGTAGCAGAATATAAATAACACCATATTTTTAAGCTGTTTTTCAGTACCAATGCAGAGTAATACTAAAACAAAAAAATAAAAACAGTAAATCAGTTTCAATTTCCTTTTAATTTCATACCTAGTTTTGGTATCAATCCAAAGCCAAGTCTCTGGAAAATGTGTCCTTACATACGGAGTGCTAAAATCTAGAGGTCCATCTCTAGCTACTGGCAGATCATCACCAAAGCCGTCCTCTATGGGTATCATTCCATCATCTACAAAACAAAAATTATTGTCCTACCTACAAATGTCTATGTTTAAGAAAAATCAAATTAATACAGTGTTTGCAGTATAATCTACAGTGTTGTTACATATGTTAATTCTACTCCACAACATCAGGTACTTTGCATAATACTTTTTCCCTTGTGTTTTTGATTGCTAATTTATTTTCTTAAGTAAATGAAATTTCAGAAGAACATTAAGGTTATACATAGCCTTTCCAGACTGCTTCTAGAACTGATATAATATAGTGTCATACAACTAAGTGACAAACCACTGATATGAAACTGCATCTGAAATTGCAAATAAGAATGTCATTCATTGATTCTCAGTCCCTTAAAGAGTAGGGTCACTCAGGACATCAGCAAAACTGAAGTTCTCAAAACAGTACCTAAAGGAGTTTTGCTTGTTTTGAACCTTAAAAACAGTTCTCTTTTGCTAGGTTGGAAGTTGCCTTTATGTATACTACAGTGAGAAGACTTAAGAGGGGCCCTAACCCACAAATCTCCTTCCCCACTCAGTAAATTAGATTTGGCTTCATTTATTTTTATTACTTACAAAGAAAATGTTCTTTATCCTCCTCAAGAATTGCATCAGTTGATACCCAAAGGCTGCATTTCTGGATAAAATTTATACAGTTTATCTCAATACAGGACATTCAGGACATCAACAGTGCTCATCTATTTTATTTTTTTTTCTTGTCTTTCTTTTTAAGAAAATAAAGTCATAATTCTAGAGTAATTATAGACCTAAAACAAGTAATACACAGGAACCAATAGATGTCACAGTTATTTGAATCTGAATGTTGCCATAATGACAGAAAAATTTTAAAAGGGATGACACTATAACACAAGCCATACTTATAAAAATATAAACATATATCACTGTATCCAGATTATTTACATGCTGCTAAATTACAATTCAAAACCCATATAAACCATGAAAACTGTAGACTGTTGTCTACAGCCCCAAGCTTTAAAAGGAACATTAATAACCTTTTATTTTAGTAAGCCATACACAAACCACAAAGTTGAGCCCCGCCATGCCCTCCCACCCCCCCCCCCCCCCCAAAAAAAAAACAAAGATCAGAGTTTCTTATTTTAAACATACCTGAAAGACACCAAAGGAACCTCTGACAAGGGGGAAATACTGTGCTGTATTGTATAAATTGAGTTCATGAAATACCTAGGACAACGAAAAAGAAAACCACCATAATATCACCCAAAAAGTAAATGCAAATACTTTCTTTTTCCCAGGACTGTCGCTGTTAACAGATGCTCATTTGTAGGGCAAGCAGCAGCAGCTCTGTTAGCTCTCACATAAAGGAGAAAAGAATCAATGACAAGATGAATGGGATTAGATTGCAGTAATTTCGTAATTAACAGATGAGTGACTAAGACTACATAAACCTAAAACAGGAGTCTACAGCCCACTATTATTCCATGGCACTTAGGCTACTTTGTCATTTGGGTGCTTTAGGAACAATGCATATTGTCAGCTCTTTCAAACTGCTGGTGCACCAGAGCTTCTGCAAGTAAAGAGATTTCAAAAAGATGATTAATTACAGCATTTCACCCCTTAAAAAAATAGAATTCTTTGTATTATTTTACATAATTGATATTAAACAGCATGAATCAAAAAGTTTCAGTGATTTTTGTCTTTTCCGAAAGAAGAAACAGCCAGGCATTAACTGAGAGTTTATTGAATAGAAAAACAATACAGTATTAATTGGAATCAGAAGTGCTGGGACTGTTACCTTGTAAGCTTTAGAGTCTTTTCTGCTAAAGTAGATAAGCTACTTGCTGATGTAAAAAAAAATCTGCACAGCTAAGGACATTATGCCCAAAGAACATTACTCATTCAGTTTATAAGCTGTAATATCTATGTAAATACACATATTTCATACAAACAATAAAGAAAATATTTTTTTCCCTGTATACTTACAGAATCTTCAGTTATGTCACTACTGTCTCCTAGAAGCTTTGTACTTTTATCAACAACTGCAAGTCCAACTACTGATTCTGGATCTGTTGTACTGATCTTAAGGGACACTTTCTCAGACGGTTTGACTTTATCTTTGCTCCAAGAAATTTTAATCTAGAAAAAAAGTTAAAGTAAATTATAAAAAAAGACACAAGTTTAAATTATACATTGATATTTGTAGTCAGTCAGCAACTCTGAGATTTTCTTAGTCTCTATTAAGACTGCATTCCCTAGACTTTGGGGAAAATACTATGGCCTTCCTTTTGCTCTTGCTCTCCCAGCTGATCCTTGGACTGAGTATAGTTACTTCAAACATTCAAACAATCCCTGGATTTGAAGTAGCAGTCTCTTAAACCACAATACACTGGTTTCTACAGCTAAGGGCAGTAAATGAAATTCACTCTCTCTATCAATGTGCAGCACAGCATGTAATGTATTTTGGGAAATACATTTTTCGGAGAAACTTCATCCTTGAAAGATTTTAATGAAGCATGCCACAGTGAGATCAACACAGAAAAAGGGATTTATATAGTGGGTGCACAGGTAAGGAATAAGGAAGTGAATAGATAAATACAGTACCAGTATGCACTTCCTACAGGTAGTGAAATGAAGAAGGGTCATCCACTGTAAGGTAGTTCTGATGTGCCCCATCCACGCAACATCAGGTAACAATGCAGTGAACAATGCTACTCTTTTTTCTCACCAAAATAACATTTCTATGAAGTCTGGAGACCCAATTCAGCATCATACTAATGTTGCTTACATTTAGCTGTCTGCGTTTCTGTTTAGTGTCTAAGCTTGACAGGCGTCAAAAGGAAGTTGTGGTGACTAGATAGCAGTTTTGCTCATCATGGAGCAGAAATCCGAATTGCAGTGGAGAAAAAAGTTCTGTAGGCTCCACTGACTACACTGAGAGAGAGTAGGTGGGATTCACTTATATAACAACTGGCACTTTTTGTTATCTAAGATGCTCAAATTTATCTGAGTCATCCGCAGTGGTGCAGAATTTCCCTTTCTGGAACAAACTCTGGAGTCCAGGCAGAATATCCTTAATCACTCAGTTTGGGCAACTGAATATCCTTAAATGGAGCTTGGCTGCGTAATTCCCGTACAGCTATCAGATCAGACTCAGTCAGCTGAAGTCATCTGGAATCACTTGAGATGTCCCTACAGCACACTGTCTGGCCCTCAGCTCCCATTCCGGAAGTGGATAGGTTACCTACATGACCTCCTACTGGTCCTAGGACATATCTATAGGTTACAGAGAAAGTAGTCTTCATAGCAAATACATTGAAGTTGATACTAAATTCTTATAATTTACCTTCTCAATTTTTCATCCTATCTGTACACAAACTAGGATGGTGGCTTTCATTTGTTAGCTAGATTTAATTGAACTGGTATTTTCAAGATCATGCCTCACTTCTTTGCCACAATATATACTATAATCTTACACTGAAATCAGTGGCCAAACTTGCGTTTTTTCCAGAAGGATGAACAAAATTGTTATGCTTTCTCACTAGAAATATCCTCTTGTCTCTACTCTAGAACTCCCAAGTTTTAGCTAAATTATAATATTCGTTTTCTGTTTAGATTCTCAGAATGGATTAGATGGATGGTGAATAAGGAATTGGCTGGATGGTCGCACTCCAAGATTTGCAATCAAACACAATGTCCAAATGGAGACCAATAATAAGTAGTGTCCCTCACAAGTCATTTTGGTATCAGCACTGTTGAACATCTTTATCAGTGACACAGACAGCAGGACTGAGTTCTGTGGAAGAGACAAAGCTGAGAGTAGCAGTTGACAAGCAGGAGGGAAGGGATGTGATCCAGAGTGACCCTGACAGGCTTCAGAACCTGACTAGGGTGAATAACTCTGCAAACTTCTAGAATTGCATACTTAGAGAACTTAGGAGTATTTTTCTACTATGTTGTCCAAGCAATCTTTGTCTCAGTATTTGGCCATACTGTTAAAAGTATAATTATTATGTTATCTGTGTATTTATGGGGAATATGTTCAGATATAGAATAACCCCACATTTAAAGCCAGATCCTAATTATCCTGGCATTATCAGAAAGTTCCAGAGACTTACACAAACCTCAGATCAGATGCACAATGAGGAAGGTTTTACATTTACAAGCTTGTGATCTAAACTACTCTTTACCATACAACAGACAAAAACATGGTCTCAGGCTCGTGTTCAATATAATTACCTTGTTGTCCAAAGCAGGCTGAACAGGGATTGTAAGAGCATCATTTACAACTGCTCCATGTTCATCAACATAGAATACAAGTATACATGCCAGAGGAGCCCAGGAATTTTCTGCTGTTAAATTGAATGTTTTTTCAACCATTGTGCCAGAAGTCATAATTTGTTCCTTAGATAACACCTGAAAGGGAAAAATTAAATACTCAATCTGTTGACATCTCAATACATCCTAAGCTCTGTCATTCCTTCAATAAAAGGCTTTTAAGAGAAGAGGCAAAGAGCTATAATTCGTGATTAATTCTACAAGACTGGGCATGAAATAAAGGGATAATACTTAATAAAGGGATAAATATTTAAATATTAGAAATAGGTTTTTTCTCTAGGCTTTAACTCCTGCCTGTATCACTCTGGGTAACACTGAACTATAAAAACGAGTGCACAGCACAATATGTTCTGCAAGTACATAAAAATATAACAGTAATATAACTGTAGCAATAGAGCAAGGGGTAACAGGCAGAAAGTGAAACACAGGAAGTTGCATAATAAAACAAGGAAGAACTTCTTTACTGTCAGTGACAGAGCTCTGGAACAGGCTGCCCAGAGAGGCTGTGGAGTATTCTTCTCCAGAGATACTCATGACTCATATGAATGCCTTCCTGTGTAGTCTGCTGTATGGAATTAGCTCTAGCAGGGGAGTTGGACTTAACGATTTCTTGAGGTCCCTTTCAAGCCCTATGATTCTGTCAAGTTGATAAAAGTCATCTTGGATTGTTCATATATGAAATAGCAACTTACCAGGTAATGGAACTCTCTTACTGGCTTGTTGCTTTCAATATTTAGTTCAAAAGGTTTCCCAGCCTAGAAAAAGAATATGATTGATAATGATGATTATGGAAACATGATGAATAACTTGACTTTTTTTTCCTATCTTAGCAAGTTTTGTCTCAGACTGTACCTTCACTTCTTGGCTCTTTGTTTTAACCTGGAGGTAAGTTTCACTGGGAGAGCTGAACACATCATAAACGCCTATGTCAGTCTTACTGTTGAGGAACTCTGCCTGTAAGACAATGCAAAACAAAGTTCTTAACACAACAGCAAAAAGCGTGTACTCTGTAAGCAGCAATATCTATGTTGCTGTTTAGAACGTGGTAACCTTAGTTGCAGTAGAAGACAACTTCTTGCTTTGGGTATCTGTTTCTTTTTTTTTTTTCCTATCGCTAATTTGATGCACTTATTTAAATCACATTTACACAGGATCTGCTACTTTCCTTCCAGCTCTAATATGGATAAGAAAAAATGCAATAGCAAGTGGTATATAGGCTGTTACAGATGGCAGAAACAGCATACCACTAATTACAGCCTTCTCAATTCAGTGTGTCATTCTTTCAAATCAACATATTACAGAGCAATACCTGAACTCTCAAAGTTTTTGTATTGGATAGGATTGGAAACTCAATATCAATAATTCCATTTTCTGGGACTGTGTAATTCAGGACATGGACCGTCTTATTTCTCTCCTCTGTTGCCTCATTCTCAAAGTGAGAAAGTGAAGAGTGGTGAAAAAACAGGTCCGACTGTTGTGCCGTGACTGTGACAAGATTTTGCCTCTCTTCAGTTGTCAGCTGGTTGCTGTCAGAACGTGTCACCTTTAGCTAAAAACCAAAAGAAAGAAAATGTCCATCAAACAGGATAAAACTACATACAACATTATAATTTAAAAAAGGCCAGGTTTCTCACATATCAGCAGAATTACTCCCTTGAGAGTACTGCAAGTAGGCAAGTCAGTCAAAAACAAAACTATTCACAATTCTACCCAATAGAGAATTTTTATTTTATTTATTTATTTATTTATTTTTAAAGAGAACAGGTAAAATAGAAAAAGGTGATCTACCTTTCAGCTCAGTCACAGCTCCTCTTCTGCATATGCTTATCTATCAGGCAAAATAAGCATATCTAACCTGCTGCCTGAATACTCATTTTATCACCTTTTTAGTGAGATGTATTTATGGATTCATAGAAATAAATGAAAAGACTCAAAACAAGCCTCAACTTGATGCAATCTCTAAATTCTTCACACCAATATCCACCAGTCAGCACTATAACTTATATCAACCTTTATTTCTATGGATTCTCATCCACAGTAAAACCATTCTCGCTCTGTATTTTCTATTCCAAAAATTCAACCTCTACATTTAATAACACTGAACAAATGTTTCCCTCTTCTTTTTCAGTCCAAAAGTGCGTCACTCTTCTCCTCTGCCATTATTTTCCTTTTATCTCTCTGTACAGCACACACAGATCTTCACCTCCAGTAACAGCTACTGCTGTTCCCTCATCCCCTCCTCTGGAGCCTGACTGGTATCTCCTCTGCCAGCTGCAGTATTGCTAAATCCTCAGTTCCCTCTCAGCTCTTCAGCAGGTCAGAGCTGGAGTCAAACTAAGCTGTGGGCAAAGAAAACGAAAAGGACGAAAACCAAAGTCCCAATGGTAAAGCTAGCAAAATTATACGACCTGCACCGATCCAAAACTGCATAATCAGTCCATCTTATTGATATTTAGTTATACCATATATTATTCATACAGTATTTAGGTATTTCTACATAGCAAAGGCTCTGGCTGTCTTCAAAAATTATGAAGTCTATTACTCCTTTAAGATAATTTTCAAGGGTGCAATACACAATCTCTCTTAAATGCAGAAATACTGACCACAGACCAGGAGAGCATGAAGAATATGAAAGGCTTCTGAAAGGAGTATAGGTGGTATGAAAAAGACATGACAGGATGCAAAAAAGAGACACTTTCATTTCAGAGCAATGTGGTTTGAGTTGTACTTGAGTTTACTTAGACTAACAGCTGGTTAGTCTTAGATATGCATATTTAAAATAAATACTATATTCACATTCATACATTCCATTTTTTATACAAGTATTAAGAGAGTTGGGACTCAGTAACTACTAAAACACAGTCAACTTACTGGAAAACATTAGCTAGAGATTGAAAAGTTTTACTTAACAATGCTGAAACTCTAGTATATCCTGTCAACACAGCATTTCCTATCATTTTATCCTTTGCTAGAGTAAAAACTGTAAGCTTAGAACTTCCTGATATGTAGAACTTCATATATCATGAAAAAATAATTTGAAAATCAACTTGTAAATTACTCCTAGAAGTCTGAGACAAATTCTGGTATCTAAGGAAAAACACAGGAGAAAAAGTCACATTTGTTTATGCACAAACCACAACGAATCAAAACAACTTACAGTAGCGATGAAATTCAGAGAAGGTTTTATGACTCTAGAGTAGTCCACAAATTCAATGAAATAGTCACTTTGCTTTGGAAATATGATAGTACTTGAATTCTGAGAGATTCCTGTTGAAAAATTGCTTTCATTTAGACATATACACACTCCTTTAGCAGTAATTTACTTGATTTTTTGATAATTCTATCATGTTTTTCACCATTTCCGCTCTGACTGCTCTCCATCCTTCCTAAGATAAGGAAAGTATCAGTAAAAAGATGATATGGCGCTGTTATCCAAGACAATAAATAAGTCATATCACAACGTGCTCTACTCTATGAATACTATTTCAGAATGACAAAATGAAGAATCCCAAATCTGTCAACTTCCACCTTACTGGGCTTCAAACAGAAATTCTGTAATTAAATCTTGTTAATGGAACTGCCAGAGAATTCTTTCTACTGATGTTTACAAGCGAATAAATAAAATACATTTATGATTAAACTAAAGTTTATAAGGCAACCTAATGCTATTTTTACACCTGCTCTTCTAATCAAAACAAGCTGTTACTGAGTTTAAGCCCTCAGTAAGTTTAGAAGAACGTGGTAACCTCAATTGTAGTAGAAGAAAACTTCTCGCTTTGGGTATCTGTTTCTTTTTTTTTTAACAAATCCCTTGGTTACTTAATAAATCACTTACTGCAGACCTGCATTCAACAGAGCTAACAGTCACTTAAACTATTTAATAACTAGGCAAGTAACAGTTCAAATAATATATTTGCATGCAAAAGATTCATATTTCCTTCAGTACATGATACTTTGCCATCACTTCCAAGCCACTCTGCATTGCACTAAGGTCTTCTAGCATGATCTGCTCCTTGGATTTCTCTTGGAAAACCTCAAACAGCAAAATACCTGTAAGTGACTCAGTAACCACAGCAATGATTTCTACTGGCTCAGTGTAATCATCGTCACCATGGTGCCACGACTGATCCCCATTCAAGTTTTGCAACATGAGCTTGTTACAAGTAATATTCACAGAACCATTTATCTGCAATGTGGAAAGAAAAAAAAAAAAGGAGTACTTTATATAAAATTGTCCTCTTCTACACTGCCAGAGCACTAGTGCCTATGCTTTACAGAAAAAGACAACAAATTGGAAGCTGCCTGAAGGAGCATCGATTTTACCCAAATTCAGTTCTGTTTCTGAAGATTAATTGCTGTTGAGGCCTTCAAGCCAGTCAACAGGAAATGACAGACATCACTTAGCTGAAATGAAATTTTGTTCACAGCTCAAAATTAAAAGACCTGATTTTGAAAAAGATTACATCAATTTCTCACCACCTGTAAGTCTTGAAATCAACACGGAAGGCTTTTTTACATGTCATGCCCTAGATCATCTCTAGCACATCAACTCCAATGCAATTACTACAGAATTAGTAGGCAAAACTCTTGATACCACCATGCTAGAATTCTACATGGACAATTGCAATGCCTTTGTAACACAGAGTTGAGCGTGTAATGGCACGCATAGTGCCAAGGAACATTCCCGGGCACTGGCCCACCATCACCTACACTGCTAGAAGGTCTTTAGGAATGTTTTTCTACTTGGGCCAGCTACTGCTCTCCAGGCATAGTTCAAGGGATTGCAGTGGCCAACTGTCACCCCCAGTTGGCAGTCTGAATGTAGCCACTTTGTACGAGAAAATAGAGTTAAACACTATTCATGCAAGTCACTCCACAGACTACGCCAGCAGAACACAGCACTGGAGGATGGTCCTAGGCATATTTAACCTTCAAAAGCAGATACAGCTTTAGAGTCTACAACACTACTGAACTGCTAACAAAAGACTCACCTCCATTGTTTTTGTTATGTTCCTCTTGTTTGTCCAGTAAGAGACAGACAGACAGGTGACTGTCACATTTCCCTTCACTGGCTTTCCATATGTATACCTGAAACACACCAAGCAAAGCAAAACAGTGCATCATCTCAAGAGCCTAGGCTCCTGAAGAGTAAGGTAAAAAGGTTCACTGAAATACTTTTTCCTGAGTTTCAAATATAGATAGAATGTATTTGTACTTTGAACCATGATGTTTTCAGTGCTTCATTGACATTAAAGTCAGAAGCCCAAAACTTAGAGAATATACAGAGAAGTGGGAAGTGCTGCCCTTTCCTGAACATGAGCTTTACAAGTCTGTTACTATAGGCTGTACAATTTAAGCAAATTAACTATGTTAGACTAAGCTAGAAGCAAGTTACTGAACAGAACATATGGCACCATAGTTAATACACAATAGGGTTAAAATGGGATGTGGGAAGTGCAAGTGTTCTGCTTCCCAAACGCTGAATGTACAAAATGAGTGATTTCAAGATATTTTTGTATATTCATATTATTTAGTAATCACAGAGCAAAGAAATCATGGCATTACTGCACAGCAAACACAATTGGCAGTTGTAGCTAATTTATAAACAATAATCAGTGATTAGTAATAAATCAAAGATTTTCTCAACATTTCCAACCTTAGTCAGATTTTGTAAATTAGGAAACAGGAACAAAATAACATTATCATCCAACAGTATTAATACATTCAGATGTGATAACTAAGTAGTTTGGGTCAGTACGGATATGACTGGAAGTCACTTAAGAAACATGAAAGCAGAGCAAAAGGATTATCAAATAGCATAGTTACAGGAACATTTCTGACAATGCTGTCTTGCACCTGAGCTGCAGTCTTTCCTGTTAAATCTAATTACAGAAAGAAGCTGCTATTAAGCTTGAAATATTACTGTCATTGGATAACATCCCGTAGTTAATCTAACAATAGTGCAGAAATGAGAAAGGAAAAAGGATTTATGATATCTAGAAGTTTAAAGGACACGTAAAGTCCTTGTATAAAGAGACATTTTGCCTATAAAAACAGTCACCAGGAATGAAGTCATTCCCTATAAATAATTATGACATATCAGTAAAACCTTGGCACTGCTGGGATTCAATCCCAGACTATTCACTGGCGCCCAAGTCTGGATTTATTGCAGCAGACAGGTATGCTTTCAAGTACCTTAACAAAGGAGACAAGTATCTTGAGGCAGACAAAAACAAATTAGGAAACCAAATTCATATTGGCATATACTCCAAAAGAGAAATAGGAAGAAGAAAAAAAAAACAAGTGAAAAATCCTTTTTCTTTTTCTTTTTTTTTTTTTTTTTTTAATTACACCTAATGAGAAACCTACATAGTTTACAGTATTGGGTTTTGGGTTGCATTGCCTCCAGGAAAAGAAGCTTTTTCCCAGAAGTCCAAACATCACATTTAAAAAGATTGTTAATCAATCACTTTGAATTGACTGTTTTGAAGGTATGCATTTTAATGTAATGAAATAGCTCCAGAAAGACTTTCACTTTCAGGTCTTCTTGTTTACCAAGTAGCTTTACTTGGCTCTCATCTTCCCAAAATAAAATTCATTTTTATCTGAGATTAAAAAATAAAATATTATTTGTACAGCAGTCTACAATGATGAATAGTAATCTACAGTAAAGTCTGTTTTGAACTACTCAAGAGTTTTCAATTCTTCATCAATTTACAGGTATAGGTATTTTGTAAGCCAGTAGAAGCCTGTAGTTCAAATCCATAACATGGGTAAATCAGTATAAGAAGGATGTGAATAGAAGCTTGAATAATTTTCCTGTTGGTATGGTAAAACATAATTACTCTATCTAAAGAATTTCATGTGATATCTTGGAGAGCATAATGAAAGAGACATAATAACCGGAAAAAAAAAAAAAGTCTCAAAGTTTACATACAAACAAAAGATTCAAGAAATTTTATGAATAAGTCGGTTGAAAATAGCATGGCTGTAGTCTAGAAATACTTATACCTAACCAAAAGTGTACAACTAAAAGTCTGAAGATCCATCTAACATTGTTACACAAAAATCCAGTAACTAGGAACATAAGCTAGCCAGCTAATGCACAGCAGAGGACACTTTTTTTTTTAGCATTTTAGCATGTTTTTACTTTAATATCTACAGACAATTATCTTAACAGAGAGCATGACAACAGTATCAGTGTTTTACTTACTTTGCAGTGACAACACCACTTACATCTTTCTCTCTCAAGGAGTAGTATAATGGTGTTGTTATCGTAACATCAAATTTTGGTAAAACTGAAAAAAAAATAAAAATAAAAAAAATATGTAAAGTATTTAATTCACATAAAAATAACATTTACATATTTTGAATATGTAATATGGTACTGACTATTGCAGTTTCCTGAGGACTATAATGTAAGATATTTTTAACACAGTTCTATGCATGCTTCAATCTGAGATAGTTTGTCAAAAGGTGGCACCAAGCATCACAAGAGCAGCCTGTGCACAGCCTTGTATGGATAAAATATGTTTGTTTCTCCTCTCTCAAAGCAAGCTTGTAGAGGAAGCAGTAGATGTTCGGCCTGTTTAACCTTTACAGAATTATCAGGAAGCGTCATGATCAAATATTATACAGATCTGTTGTGATGAACACATTGCTTGGAAGCTCCCGGGAAAATAGGGACCAGACAACTTTCAAACACTACAGCAGTAGGTCATTAAAGCTACCAGAAATAAGTAGGGCAGCTGATAAGATGATGTTTCTCCCCAGGACAGCCAGTTTCAGAGAAGCAGATGTGGAAATTAAACTTTCTGGGAGTATTCAAAAAGTTTGTTTTAGCCAAGATTAGTTAGTTTCTCTAAACTCTAAATTAATGGAGACTCAGTTACTAATTTTGGTCAGTACTAAACATCCTTGAATAACACTTACCATATTCTATCACTTTAAAACTTTGATAATGTACTTGACCCTAATGAAAAAAAAAACCAAAAAACATAAGTACAAACAGCTGCAGTTAGAGTGGCACATTTAATGTATTTTTTAGGCCCAATCCCACCCATTCTCATCTTAAATTATAATTGCTGAAATTATGTAATTTTAAAATTACAGATCAACCGCCATCAACTCCTGTTACAGAGTTCCTGCAAGAACCAGCTGAAGATATTTGCACCAAAAAAGCATGCAGGGAGTTCACATATAGTAGATTCATTACATGTATAATGGAGTCCTCAGAGAGCCGTTAGTCTACAAACATCTACACATGGCTGGCTTCTGTATATAGATATATCTGAGTCAGCTATCTTAAAACTATCAAGCATTAAGCATTCACAGTGATTAAGATGAAAGATGACAGAACTACCAGCAGTATCTTTGCTAACTCATTTAGAATTAACTCATATCTCTATGCAAGTGGAAGCCCCTGTAGAGTATCTAGAAGACAAGACCACTTCAAAAGCATGTATATAATCTTATGGCTCTTCTTTCACTTAAGAAAAAAAACAAAACCTAAGATTTAATTATAGTCTGTGTTACATACTTACTTTAGCAGAGATGTCTTGAGTTATATCTTTCTGACTTTTATTTATTGGTTAAAAATCAAAGGAAGAAATAAGCAACTGTAAAGAATCTTAAGTTTTTTCTATTTTCCTATTTTTCTGTTTGTTTTTGCATTTCTTCATTTTTCTCGAAACATCTAAAAGCCTATTCTGGAATATTATTGAGATTTGGTATCTCAGGCCATACACAGCACATTCTTAGGAAATTAATTTTACACTTTGTTTTTGGTTTTTTTTACTACACTGCTCTCCTAATATTAAAAAAAGAAATTAGCAGCTATTTTTGTTCACTGGTGCAATGACAGTTGACCCAAAAAGTCAGGGTAGTGAGACATTCATTTTGCTTCTGTTGTCTTACTCAATTATTCTTCCTTGTTAGAGTGCGAGTAATTTTGAGCAAGCATGCAAGTCATTTGTCCTCTGGCACATAACCCTTAATTCTCATTTTTATAGTGCCCTGCCAAAAAGCTTCAGGAAAAAAGCAGGGAAATGGCATTAGTTACCTGGAACTAAAGCTCTAGATATCAGCTGATCTGCCTAACACCAGGATTACATTGGAGCAATGATCAAATTATCTTTCACAAGGCTTTTTTGTAATCATTAATCAATCAGACTGTGCCTCACTAAGCCATATGGGACATGTAAGCACATTCTATAATGATTAGCAATGTATCAATGACAAAAATAAAGACTGGAAGTATTGCTAGCATAATACATCTTATGTCCATATCTTGCTAAATATTTGATATTCTCAGTGTCAAGAAATACATGATGTGGACATAAAGTTAGATTATTAGACAAAAACAACAAGAATCACTCCTCAAGAGTTTTGTTTGAGGAGAAAGAATATCACTAAGTTACTTTTGAAATATTTATGTCAGCCTTCATCTAAAAACGTGAATAACATAAGGTTTAGGCGTACACACATTTTTAAAATGTTTGGCTTTAATACTCATAAATAATAAATAGTAGTAAAATAATTGTTATAATAGAATGAATAATCCAATAGAACCATGCCACAAATAAAATGAATCAGTCAAAAACATTTTTGCTTGGTTCAGCAGGAGCCAACATGGATGGCCTCCCTAGCCCCCCCACTGAATGCATGAGAGGAAGGGACAGCAACAGCCATTCTGGCAACCAGCAGTGCTCCTGTGCTCAGATGGGACATTTGGAGGAGCTTCTGTGCTCGAATGGGACATCTCAACATGAGAGCTTCCTCCTTCTCTGACAGGGCTCCAGGTCACAAAGGAAAAACAGCCAAAAATAAACTCAAGCCTTAAGCAACACAAGAGCAGCAGGATGAAAGAGTTACATTCCCTTTCTTTTTTTCTTTAAAAAATAAAAAACAAAACTTTCAAGAAGAAAATCTGCACTCAGCTGGACTAGAAGAACAAACTAAGAAAATGAAAGAGTTTCCAAATCCCAAAGGACAGGAAGGGGAAGACTCCTTTCGACAGCCTATTTGCTTCTTTGATTAAGACCCTTCTGAGAAATAGGAAAGACCATTGTAGACAACAATCTGTCACTAGGAGGTGGCTGTTTTTCATATCACTGGATGCTGTTCAACTGCACGATGAGGTTATGACAATGTGGAGCTCAGAAGCCTGCTTGCTTTGCTTATTTTCAAGAAATTTTTCATTTTCCTACAAGTACCATTTTTGCTAGAGAACTTCCATGAATATGATATGAAATATGAGGCAAAAGAGATTGGATATGGACAATTGGTTGTGAGGTAGCGCACAGAAACATGATTGGCATGTAAGAAAACTGCCAGATGTCCCTAGGCCCTGTGGTTCTTCAAAGATCCTCACTGAAAATCACAGTAATATCATTATTTAGATATTTCACTTTTTAAGTAGGAATTAGTTATCCTCTCAGAGGTAAGTGAAATCTGTAGTTTGACTGATCAGCAGATGGCTTCTTTACTTCATCAAGGTGTGTCAGGTGGGAATGAGTGTGGTAGGAGAAGATGAGAGCATGAACAGAGAACACTTGTGAGAAAAACACCTGGACCAAGACTCAGGCTGCAAACAACTATAATGGTTACCCATCTCTCTTACCTCATCAAAAAGAAGAGCAAATTAAGCATCTAAGACCAAGCTCCTGATGAATAAATGTTAAAACTTCTCCTAGCAAAAAAACTTCCATCAAAGAAAAATCAGATTAGAGCTGGTTTTATGAGTAAGTCACTGATCACCACAGCAACTGCCATATTCATATTCCCATTTTGAAAACATACATGCTTAATCTGCTATTTTCACATTTATGCATATCATAATTCTTATGATCCAAAATACAACTGTACAAAATGCTACATGCAATCCATAATCAGATTACTATTGATTAATCTTAGGAACAGGTATCTTTAGGAGAATGACATTCAGCAAATTTATCCCATGTCTGGTTGACGTACATTTTCTATTTTCACTATCAAGCGTGTATATGTCACCTTTGCTGTCAAGCAAACCATGAGCAGAACGTTGCTCGAGGTGGTAGGATGAAAAAGTACCTCCTTGAAAATGACTTTTTATTTCACCTTAGGAATCAAAACAAAATAATTATTTGTTAAGGGAACTGAAAGCAGTAGAAAACAGGTATTAAAGAGAGACGAGAGTTCTTGGCTGCAACTTCTCTAAAATAACAACCTTTATTACAGAAAGCAAGCCATGAATTGACAGTGTAGGGAAAGGAAAAGATCCTAATAGGTCAACTGGGTGATTTGACTGCCAAGCCAGATTTCTCCCTAATGCACACTTTCCTGCCAAGCTAGTTTGCAATAGGCCAAATAACAACATTTCAATCCCTTTGCACCATTTTAGTTCTTCAGGGCAGGGCTTTCTCTCAGGTAAATATTATTGAAATATTTTAAAGTGTACACAGTTCAATTAGTTTCTAGGAGCAGTGATTTTTAAGAGCTTAGTTATATACACAGTCCAAAAGAGAATCTTTTCAGTTCAGATACAAAAACAAGAGCCATGCTTATTCCACTTAGGCTGCTTTATTCTGTTTTTATGATCTCTCCAGAAACCAGCATTTCTTAAACCACAAGAGATCTATAACATTCTGTGCACATTGCTCAGAGTATATCTACAGATTAAAAAAAAAAAAAAGTGCTAAAAAGAGATCCATATAAGATGGATGCTACAGATCTTGACATCTAAGAATGACAGTTCAGCTTTTGCTCTGCTGTGATGAACCAGCTCTGTTTGAAATCATTCAGTCCAACTGAAAGTTGTTTTGTCTCTGAAACTTTTAAAAATAGAATACTCTTCAAAAATATTTTAGAAAGCCTTCATTGCTCCTGAATCATCACTATTCCTGTGTCAAAAATTTCCAAACAAGAACTTCCATCAATTAGATTGCAAAATGCCTTAGAAGAAAAACTTTTAGACTGAGATATCTCCTGCTAAAACTCAGCAACTAAAAGCCTTTCAGCAGCAGGCTCCATAACAGGAAATATAAAATATCCAACTAAAATACAAGGTGGAGACTTGAGAACCAGACTGTAATTATACTGTCTTCAGCTTTCTTGGAAGAGTTCTACTAACACCTGTACTCTTATTAGAAGTACTACAGGATGTTTAATAGCAGCAAGCAGCCAGAACCTGATTTAAAACAGGATTCAGAGGCACTACTTCCAAGAATCCAAATTCTGCACACTTGGGAACTGATCTGTAACCACTAGAAGGGAAGTATCATTTAGTGATTTTGTGGCACTTTAAAGACAAGATAAGAAACATAGAAATGTTGAACTGCTGACACTAAATGAGAAAGCTCAGGTCCTGGCATCAGGATAGCTAAGTCACCCAGAGATCACCCCATTTGCAATCTGAAGATGTTCCTAAAGCCCTGAGTAGATCCAGAAGATACTATGGATACTGTGGACTCAGTCAAACAGTACCAGTTACAGTCAAGAAAGTATAGCTACAAAAATGGCAAACCTATCAAAATGCAGGACAGACACACTAAGCACATCTTAGCATTAAATTCAAGTTCATAGTGACCCCTGCTCTCAGGACAAGATTAGTGAATCTGCAACTTCATATATAATACAGAAAAACTTGTACCTCCATTAATGACAGCTGCAGCACAGGAATACCTACTCAGAGTGATCTGAGCTACTCACTTGCTTTAACTGAACACTGACTCAACCTCCACTGACTAAAACAGGAACTTCAATACCCACTATAACTTATGTATAGACATGCTATAAACCTGAAACCAAATCCCCTCCCATATGATCTTGACATTCAAAGCATAAGCTCATTTCTGACTAAGAACCAAAAGAAATTTCCCGTCAGTTAAGTATTTCTTTTCCTTTATTCTGCAAGGTTTCTTGCATCTTTCATTAATCAAACAGTATGATATGCTGTCAGAAAAATAAGTGTGGAACAACCCAATAGACAGACTTAGCAAAATAGTGCATAGCTCCACAATATACTTCTGTGCATGATATTTTCATCCAGTGTAAGACATTGTGCAGATACATGCTATGTCATACAGAAATAATGCGTACTGCTTTGTCATTATATTCTTTTAACACCAAATTTGAAGATCAAAGAAGTGTACATTCTGAAGGAAAAGGCATCTGAAAGGAAACAAACTTCTACATGTGGTGTTTCCCCCCCCCCCCAACCATTTAAACATCATATGAATAACCAGGTTTTTCTGGACCCCAAAGCCTACTACATTTTTACTTAGATACACTGTTCCTTCTCTCCTCTATGTATTTTCATTTTATATATTTATTGACAGAAGAAACCAGTTAACCTGACCTCCTTTTAACACAAGTTTAATTACTCTAGAATACAGCTACTCCAGCAGTCTGCTTGATTTCAGTGCATCTACCAAAAAGGCAATCATTCTTGATGCTAAAACATCAGGCAAAAGAGAAGCCCTCAATCTCATTTTTTTGTTTGTTTGTTCAGGTGATTAATAGCCTTATTGATGAAACAAACTTCCCTGCAAAAAAGAAACTCTCCAGTTTCAATTTCTAATAGCTGGTTCATACCATGCCTTCCTCTAATACATTAAGAAGCTTTTTAAAACCTGTAATGGCACCCAGAGATTGTAATCAATAAATCCACTGATTCATTTTATCCTTCAGTGTACAGTCAGCATTGAGCTTCTGCAAGTCCCCAGCAACAAGCTTTCTTTCCCATCTATTTGCAAACCCTATCATCAGTTTGTACTGGAAACACCCTGGTGACTGACATTTGCCATTTGCCCAACACTCAAGCCACTCTCCCTTGACAGACTTCATGTATATTGCATTGACATTTTTTCATTAGAATTTTATACAATAAAAAAAATCCTTTACAAAAAAAGGTAACGTGAAGGTAACTGCTACGTGAATAAAGCTACCTACCTATTACATCCAAAATAGCCCAAAAGAATTTAATTCTTTGATGTGGATTCCCACATCACCTTAATTGACATTTTACTCAGAATTCATGCCATACGACAGGTTTCCCTTCCTACCTCACTCTTTCCTGTCAAGGACATACTCATCTTCTGCTTGTGTTCTTAAGTCTTCTCACAGTGAAATTCACTAAACCACATAGAGCTATCATAATACATACTAAATATTCCCATCTCTGCCACAGATTCACTGTTTCTTCATGCTACTGGGCTCTGCCTCCTCCTGGAATTTCTTTTGTTTTTAGCTGACTTTAAGAACTCTTTCATACTTTTATTAACCATCAAGTTCTCTTCAGAATCCTTACATTTCCTATAAATCTGCAAGAGTTCAGAGTTTCTCATTGGAATGGTATCTATTACCCTCTTTTTTTTTTCCCCACTTATTAAATATTGTCTTTCTTGAGTATGAACTGTATCCTTCATCAGTAAAAACAAAATAATCCTGTTTCTGTTCCGATCAAGTTTATCTTTTCCTAAGAGAGTATTTTGTTAAATGCAGGAAAAGCATTTTGCAGTGCTTTTCACCTTGAATTGTCTCCTGAAACAATGATGAATTAGAAGGGCATTATTTCCAACTCTGGATATCCTTCATGTCACTGAAGCATTTGGAACTCTATTTAAAGGATCCCAAACCTGGCATTCAAGGCTACACTCAATGCTAGAACACTAAGATTTACAAATTAATAATCAGGAAAATTGGGTGTTCTTAGTGAAAAAGAACAAAGACAACTCACAGATCTAACATGAATCCAGGCCAGTGTACAACCTTTGGCAGCAGTCAACTTTCTGACAGCTTGAGACTGGGGAATCTCCTGAACAAGGGGTCAGAGTTTTTAGTTTACAATTCTTAACAGCCTTTACCTCTGTGAATTTGCCCAGCCATTGCCTTTGAACCATTGGGAATTTCACAACAAATGCTTATGATGAGCTCTATGGTCTACCTGCTCCATTTTAATTGATTTGAAATTGCCCTCTAGCTAAGTTTCAGAAGAGACAGTGAACGAAATGTTCCGTATTTATCTTCTCCTTCTTGCTACTCATGACTTGAGAGACTTGTTTTCATGGCTTAATGACATGTATGCAGTACTTATTGCGCAGTTAAAATCTGAAGTATAATTTCCTATCATCTACTGAAATTTTACTTGACTATAGACTGTTTTCTCAGCTACTTCACTAGCCTAGATGAATCTGTGGCATTTTTCTTTCAATTTCACAATTTCTTCCCCTAATTTAGTTATTTCAAGAGAGAATGCCATTTACATTCAGATCCTGAGAACAGCTGCTGTCTTTCTTTCAGCAGTGTTTCCTGACTTCAGGATTATTCATGACTTAGCAGAAAATCCTATCACAACTTCACACTAATGTTTTTTCCTCTAGCAGAGCTGTTGAAGAAGCCTACCCCCATTTCAAGACTTTTCCTTTGTCTGAGCCATGCTTCCCCCCATCCTAAAAAGTGCCTGTGCATTTGTGAGTGGTGCTGTGCTGAGAACCAGATCAGGGAACTGGACTAGGTCAAACAAAATAAAATAGTGCCTTAATCTTCAAACTTTTCAAATTCCCTGATGCACTTTAAATCTCAGCCTCATTACAGATGCCCCAGCACTACTAAGAAGATGCTAAGCAGCAGCACAGGGATGGGAAGGAGCAGCCAAGCCTAAGAACAATTTAAAGCATTTTTCCCAACGAGGACAATAGTAATGAACCCACACCCACATGAAAATGTATTGGAAGAACCCAGTCTTGATCATCAGTTGAACATCTCATCTATCTTACCCTATAGAAAATCTATGAAGACATTACTTCTACTGGCAGATATCATTCTGAAGTTATACATAACTAAATGAGGTTTTCTGCTTCTGCCTCATGTTATTAGGAAACATTACACAGTTCTGTTTGTACTTGCTAAATGTCTCTGAACAGTCATTGCAAGCCAATTCGGAAATGCAGTTCCCATACTACGGGGATGTAGAGCAGTCTGAATAAACTTGACACACACAGTCTTGAACAACTAAGCCTCCAGCTATTTCGACAATGCATCTACCAGTGTATGAGAATCTTAAAGGATTTGGACTGATAGGACTGTTACCAAAGCAACATGCCAAATAAATTCTACCAGCTTTATTATGAAATAGTTCTGCTTCAGTATTCATTATTACTATTTTGCATAGTTTTTATTTCCTCAGTAAGAATTGAGTCACTATCAATTGCTGAAACAGCACTAAGACTGAACAGGCATTTATAAATGACAGTATTGGATGCCACACCCTTGAGACAGCGACTGGCTGCACACCAGAGAACAGTGAATTTCTGTGTATTAGCTTTCAAAATAAAGGTAAGGATGTTTCACTCTAAAAAATAGTATTCCCCATGTTCTTTCTTCAATACACTTTCAAATAACACATTTTAGAATCAAAATGCAGTCCTTAGGATAAAATAAGCATGCTTGCTTCTACTTTTTTTTTTAACATATTTTTTCTTAATGTATTTATTTACAAAACCATTCACTACTAAAAAACTTGTGTGGTTTGCATATGTTTGATTTTTCCTCATGATCCATATTTATTTCTGGCCTTACTTTAGCAAAGCAAACACTATTTTATTCACATCAATCAGGACATCTATCAGAAGAAATGAAATTTCACTGTAAGCTGACATTGCTAATACTCACATTTACTTCCACATCTATGGACCAGTCTCCTAGTGGAGGATTCTTTGATAACTGAAATTTTTTTGAAACTACACCTAAATCACCCTCCTCCAGCAACCACTGCTGAATCAACTTCTTCCGAGGGTCCTAGGAAAAAAAAAAAAATCAGGGTCCATGTTAAATGCAAGTGGCTTTGCTAGCAAGATTTAGGCATCAATATATATCACCTGTGTTTGGCATGTAAAGTTGGAATATATGAAAAATTTCCAATGTATAACAAGATTCCTGTGGATACTTACCCGTACATATATATTTAGAGAAGCTTTGTAAGGTTTGAGATCAGGATAGACAGTGACAATCCGAAACATGACATCCTGTCCTGGTTTGTATGTAGATTTATCAGTTTGAATGAATACAGAGATACTCTTTGCTGTGTATATCAAGCTGGTACGGTTAGAGAAGACACGCTGGCCATCAGCATGGCCTTCCACCAGTAATTCATAAGTCCCAGAAGCACTTTCCAATGGCAACTGAAAAGAGAACAGCGCATCACTGTTAATTATCCAAGATATAACTGAAGAATCACAGAATGGCCTGGGTTGAAAAGGACCACAATGATCATCTAGTTTCAACTCCCCTGCTCTGTACAGGGTTGCCAACCACCAGACCAGGCTGCCCAGAGCCACATCCAGCCTGGCTTTGAATGCCTCCAGGGATGGGGCATCCACAACCTCCTTGGGCAACCTGTTCCAGTGCATCACCACCCTCTGTGTGAAAATTATTCCATAAAACTTGCCGTTAAGGTTTCTGCCCTGTCAACTTACATAAACACTTAGAAAGAGAAATAGGACTTCAGGACTCACTTTAACAATTACACAGAAATGTATTCTCAGAGGCAATCTTCCAAAATACTTGTAAGTGATTTTTGCTAGTAATCAGATTTTCAATAACATAAGTAGGTATGTATTTATACACCATTAATGGACATTCTGCTCTCTTTTCTTTTTACAGTTACTGAGAAATTTCTTTCATTTGATTTTGGGGGCTTTTTTTTTTTTTTCAGACTTTGTCATTTTCTAGCAATTTATTTTCCAGAAATATGAGAGCTGAAGAAGATACATATAGGCAAGATGAGCAGGAAAGAAAGAAAACCTTCTGTATCTCTTTATAAGGTTCAGCTCCATACCTTTTAGAGTAGAAAAATTAAATTCAATATAGAAGTCTCCTGAGAAGCTGAGTATTGCTTTTCAATCGAAACCAACTAATTTTTTTCTCATTTCAGTGCTTTTAATGATTCATAATTACAGTAAATACTGCAGTTCAACCAGTAAGATAAGTATTCTTCCCAAAGTATGAAGAGCAAATGTAGAGAGACTTTATACAGTTAGCTGAGATGCCTTGTTAAGGACAGACTCTGAAAGCTCCTTCAGTGCTGGCAGCAAACAAGGACAGACACTGCTAGCAAGGAAAGTTGGACCACATAAGACAATAATAAGAGGTGTATTCCTCCAGTGAGTAGAGAAAATCTAGAGCTCACAATTTAGATAGACCAGTTCATTTCCTGCACTTAGATGGTGAAACCTCAGCTACAGGAGTTGTAAAGGCTCTAAGCAGAACAGCTGCAGGACATGGAGATGTCACCTTGAGCAGAGCCTGCACAGACAAGGAATGACCCTAGGTGCATTCCAGCCCAGATGCAAACTTCTGTCCTGCCATCTGCTTGGAAGTCTTTCTTTGAAGATGGAGAGGGTTTAACAAAGCACGCAGCTGGTTCCAGCAAGTAGTGCTGCTAAAAAGCTTAGGAGTCACATGCTTCTGTTTGTAGTTAGAACAGTAAATCTGGAGTAAAGCCTCTGAAGTCAGGACAACTAAAACACACAGGCTAACATTTTTCAGCATAACCTATGGAAATTAAGCTCTCTTCTCGCACTGGTAATGAAAATTACATCTGCTAACTCACCAGGCACAGCACTTCAAAATTATCCTACCAAGCTCTATAACGAAACACTGCCTTGCTGTCAAAACTCATTTTAAGAACATACAGTGAAGTAATGGATTTTTTCCCAAACGAGGAAGAATATGACAGTGACAAATACCACAAATGCAAATGTCTCTATCAAATACATTTCCTTCTCCATCTGCTTACCTATAAACAGTTTAACTACAGTTTCATCCCTCTCTGTTGAGTTTGTTTTGAAAAACAAGTTAAAAGGAAAAACCATTGAGAGGAAAAATAAATAGGCTTTCTTTTTCCACCCACAAACAGGCATATGATGACACAGGAGAAACAGTACCATTTAAAAGCTGGACTTATATAACCAAATTCTAGGTGCAAAACACTAGACTGAAATTGACTCTGCATTTCCTTCAACTGCAGGTCAGTGTATACGCATTGCCAAGAACATATGATTCACATATTTCAACACTCAAACTTTCTCGCCAAGTATTCTGGAATATATTAGACAGGAGGAACAGCCTTAGTTACTACATCTGTCAAATATAGCCCCACAATTAATTCATTTAAGAATACTATTGTTTATTACAACGTTATTTTAAAACACTTCTTTAAAAGTCTGCAATCATCATTTACAGACCTTCTTTTTCTGTAGCCCTTTTCTATCACGAGTAAAGCTACATGGGATTTTGCCCTGATTTTTATGTCTTGATACTTTTTATATCATAATGTGGTGACAAAGCTGCCTATTGTACCTTTGCGGATGTAAAATCCAAAGACAACAGAAGTTTGCATCGTTCTGTAGTGTATTGGGACATCTGAGGTGTAAAGTAACCCAAATTTTGTTGCATGTAGCCATGCTAATGGAAACTGAATTAACACATTGTTTCTGGAAATTCACTACTAAAATAATGGTAACCATTTGCCTCAGCCCCATCAATTTCATCTCCGAAGAATATTTCTCAACCCATGTATGAATTATGCATTTTTTAAACAGTACCTACCAGAAACTTACTGCAAAATAGAGTTTATCTTAGTTGATACACTCCCCAACTATATGGTATTACTATTCTTGTTTTGGCACCCCTAACACAAGAGAGACGATGGCCATTTCAAGCCCTTCTCCTAACCACATCAGCCACCCTCACGAGCACCTCAGACAAGGAAGCTCTTGTCTCCTCTGGAAAACATGACAAGTGAAACCATTACCCATTTTGTGCTACCAGCCAAGTATACTTTGGGCAGTACAGAAGTCTACCATAGCTACATGAACAACAAAAAAATATCTCTTAAAAATATGAGTCAGTTCTTCTAACCTGACATGTTACATCCAAACAGTGTCCTACCACTCCCCTCCCATCCCTACAACACGCCCTGAATGTTCGAGAAATGTGTAAAGGGTGCTCAAGGAAGGCATTGTTTCATTCAAGCAGTAGTAAGGCAGGCTAGCAAATTTAGATTGAGCTGGATATAGGGTCCCCTATTTTGTTTATTGTATGCTTGAAATGTTCTAGAAGAAAATAGACTCTTAGTACTACTGAAGTGATTATGGAATTCAATTTTATAGAAGCCTAGTAAGACATAAGGATGCTCTTAGACTGGACAAATTATATTAAAGAACTTGCTAATCTAACTTGTTTGGGTTTTTGTGGTTTTGGTTTGTTTGTTTTAATTGAATTGTTAATGTTTTGTAATTTGTATTTTGTATAGATACATTTTAACCTAGAATTCTTTACAATGTTGAACTGCTAATCGTTACTGATTATCCGTTTATCAAATACTTCCTGAGTATTTCATAAGGCATACATTTAACCTATGATCAAAACCTAAGCCTACTGCTTTTAAGGATATTCAGGCTTACAGATGTTAAAAAAAAAAATAAAATAAAGAATTTGATAAAAACCTTTTTTCCTGACTCAAAGACCTAATTCTTTAGATCAAAGTTTTAAGATAAGCATACAGGATTAGAAATCCAGAATGCCTACTTAGTAAATATTATGAACTTTTGCATTATGTATAATGCATTTTTGTTGACTAGTTAGTTTACCATGTACCTCCACTGAATGTATGATTTACAAATCATCAAGAAAACTATGTATAAACTATGTATAAAGAAGAGCGATACTTTTACTTTAATATTTCTCAGTTATTAGAACAACAAAGATGATAAAGAGTCTGCAGTATCCCCTGTTCAAGGAAAGGTTGGGAGTCCTGGGTCTGTTCAGCTTGGAGAAGAGAAGACTGAGAGAGGATCTGATCAATGTGAATAAATATCTAAAATGCCCAAGGCAACTGGGTGAGGCCAGACTATTTTCAGTGGTGCATAGTAATAGGACAAGGAACAGTGGCCAAAAACTGGAACACAGGAAGTTCCACAAAAATATGCAGAAGAACTTCTTTAGTGAGAGTAACAGAGCACTGGAAGGGATTGCCCAGACAAGTCGTGGATTCTCCTTTGGAGATGTTTAAGACCCATCTGGACACCTATCTGTGCAAGCTACTGGGGGGAACCTGATTTAGCAGGGGGGGTTAGACTCAATGAGCTCTAGAGGTCCCTTCCAACACCTGCAATTCTTTGATTACTTTGCACAATTATTTCAGCTCTAGTAAGCCTTCAAAATGAAATAGTGGTGTAGAAATAGAGGTAGCAGCTAGTAAAAAAAAATCATAAAGCAAAGTTCTGGGCTCAGTCTTTATGATAGCTTGTGATGATGCTGGAAGTGAGCTCACAAATTCTGTAATTACTTGCAATAAGCTGTGGAGCACTTGATGTGAAAGTTCTTAGAGTAATGGTTAGCAAACGCATTCACACATCTCATCAACAATGACTTCTGAAAAATCCCAGGCAGTCAATATTTTCTTTGAAGGAAAGGAAATAAATACTTACTATTGGAAGAACAAGAGTCCCAAAGGAATCTGATAATAAAAAAAAAAAAAAAAAAAGAAAGAAAACAGCGTCACAAACAAGCTTTATAAAAATTGAACATCAACATAACCAGGCTAATTTGCAGACCAGCTCTCCTCCCCATTCCCACACTGCCCAAAATACCCACTGGACACTTGACCCCCTTGCTGTGGCTCCTCCTGCACTCAGTGTGCATGGACAGCCCATGCAGTCCTCATGCACAGGGTGCAACCTGTGGCCCACATGCTGGCCCACATGCACATGCTGTTCAGCCAGCTGGTTGCTGCCAAACACTGCCTGGAATGAAACTGAGAAATAGTCTGATGTGACTGCTGCACCGGTAGATATAGATATGTCATACTTGTATTTCCTTCAGCTCCACCAGGAATCCACAAGGGATCACTGTCAGGGAGTGGGACTCATCATAAGACACAGGGGAAGAGCATCCTGGGATTATCAGAGAATCACAGAACATCCCAAGTTGGAAGGGACCCACAAGGATCACTGCATCCAACTCCCAGCTCCACACAGCATCAATCAACACTCAAACCCTATGTCTGAGAATGTTGTCCAAATGCTGATTGGACACCAACAGCTTGGTGCCATGCCCACTGACCTGGGCAGTCTGTTCCATGCCCACCACCCTCTGTTGCAGAACCTGTCCTTAACCCCAGCTGCCCCTTCCCTGACGCAGCTCCATGCCATTCCCTCAGACCCTGTCACTGTCACAGAGAGCAGAGCTCAGTGCTGCCCTTCTGCTCCCTGTGAGCAGCTGCTATGAGGCCACCCCTCAGCTCCCCTGGGCTGAGCACACCAAGGGACCTCAGCCACACCTCACATGTTCTGCCCTCTAGATCTTTCACCATTATGCAAGTCTTACAACAGAACGTTTAGAGGAGGAACCAAAGATTGGAAAAGGGATGGATGTAGGTGATTTAAGAAGGAACAAGTGATTAAGGGGACAAAGCAGCTGGCCAAGCAAAAAAAAGAGGTTGGTCAAAACATTTGTCTTGCCATGCCTTGTGCCTGATCAGTACATTCTGTCCTGTACTCTTCTTAAACTCAACTTTAATTGTTTGTTGTTTTTTTTTAAATGCAAGAGACTAATCTATATGCATGTGTGTGTCTGGAGATCTAGCCACTAGTAATAGGAACAGGCTTATAGATCAGAGGACTCACGTTTAGGTGCCAGCTGGAGAGACAGGAGTGTGCAAATACAGAGTTGGCGTGCGTGTCAGTGTGTGATCACTGATAACAACAGGACTTGGTAAGTCAGCAGTGGGTTAAGTTCCCTGCGAGCCAGGGAGATTGTCCCTGAGGTTGAGGAGCACCTGGAGGAGTTGGTATTGGAGGGACCAGGAGAGCCAGGTCAACAGCTGGAGAGACCATGAGGCCTAGGGGCACACCAAAAGACCTGGGTTTGTGTTGGGAGCATGTGGGTTGCATTTTTTCTTCTCTGTGGAGGACACAACTGAGAGGATGATTTAGTGAAGGGTTGTTAGATAGGGTAGTATGGTTAGGTTGTAATTGGGCTAGGTGATCTTTAAGGTCTTTTCCTACCTGAGCAATTCTATGATTCTACGGATGCAGGACCAGCTAGTGAATAGACTGGGCCTCCATGGCCACCTTACTGGTGGGATCCGCAGTGGGTGCAAGTATGCATGCTTATGTGTGCACAGAGGTCTCTGTATCAGCAGCTGGAGCAAGGCTTGAATGCCCAGATACTGGGAAGGTCAATATTCAGTGCCAACTACTGGGCAGATTGTCTAAGCCCAGCTATGGCAGGGACCCAAACTGTAGGCATGTGTGTATATATACATATACATACTTTTTTTTTCTCCTGTCAACTAGGCCTTCATTCTGATCAACCAGAGGTGAGATAAAGGTGTTGCTTGTGTGAGCACGCCTGTCTGTGCTGATCTGTGTAACTATCCATGTAGATGTACGTAGCACATATGTATACCTGCGTGTCTGTGTGCCTACTGGGAACACATATTTGGCCTTGCTACTGGTTGGGACTGGGGCATGGAGCCACATCAGCCTCTGCCTTGCCAGACTGCTAGATTTAGCAACTCCCTAACAGTCACAGCAGTCTCAAATCTGCTAGAAGAACTAGACAACAGTACAGCCCAGGAAAATTGAAATGCAATGCTCCACTAGAATAAGGATAAGGTTTGGCATTGCTCTCCTTGAAAACAAATCCCCTCTCAGGTACATTTGTTCCTGGACCAAAGCATTCCTCTGTTTCTGAAAAGAAGCTGATTCTGCACCTCCTTCACGTTTAAGAGAAACCCAGGATATTCTGCATTAACCTCTTCTACAGCTAAGTATGTTGACTACTTTTTGCATCAAAACAACTTTTATGAAAGGAATGAAAAAGGGAAAAAACATTAAACTGCATCCCATCAGAGAAAAAGAAAAGAAAGGCAACTGGCAAAAAATTCCCTGATCCTAGTCCTTCCCTCTGGCTTGGTGCTTCTACTGCCATGGGAACAAACATGGAACAAAGTCAGCAACATGACTATCTAAGCTGTGCCTCTATGACAAACTAAACCTACTTCTTCACTGAGCATTGACTCTCATCTACATACATCCAACCCCACTCCTTTCTTATTATGTGGCTGATGGAAGACATGATACCTTTTCCAGGGTTGCAAAAGTACAAAACCCAGAGCAGTACTGCAGAAATGTTACTTCTACATTTGGTGGGAGCAGACCTCTGTGTTCTCCACTGTTTCCCCCGCATTCACATACCCTGAAACATCTTTATTCAGTCTTCTATTCCCCCTGAGTTACTATTTTCTATTAATTCTGCAGCTAGAGAAAGTTTTCAAAGCCTCGTACAGCATTTACCACCCTCAAACAACAGAGCACACAGAATTAACCATTCGCACTGTATTACATCACCTTGGGAACACTTAACTATTATATCATTATGCAGGGCTTAATATAACTTAATATTTTAACTATTTCAGATAGTGTGACCTCAAATTTTCTCACAATACTGAAATTGCTACAGCTTTTATTTTAATTATTTAACTTTTTTGTTGTTGTTGTTGTTGACTTTAATGGTGCTGCCTTTCACTGCCATCACCTCTCTTATCTCAGCATCGCTAGCCAATTTTTTCTTGGTTTAACAGATTTTTTTTTAACAGAGGTTGGTAAAGAAGTTGCCATATTGGGGTTAACAAAACCTATAGCTATTAGCATTCAGACATACTTGACAGTCTTAATGGCAAAAAATGCATTTTAATAATTTTCTTATTAGTACCATATAATTTAAATGAGTAGTACAACCACTGCAGGGTTCACTTTTCATGTGTATCAACAGAATAATTTTGTAATTTCCACTCAGTTACATCTTTTTATAATTCCTAGGATGATATGGGTTCACATCTATTTTTCACTCAACTGTTCACCCAGCATATGGGTTACATACATTCTACATAGAATTGCTGCCCTGACAGAGTTGCCTTCTATAGGCAACTGAATATTACCTCTGAGATAATTAAAAAAGAAAAAAAAAATCACTGCATTGCCTTTTATAGAATCATAGAATCAAAAAATTGTTTGGGACCTTTAAGATCATCTATTTCCAATTCCCCCACTATAGGCAAGGACATCTCCCTCTAGACCAGGTTGCTCAAAGCCCCATCCAGCCTGGCCTTTCAGAGAGGAAGCATTCACAACCTTTCTGGGCAACCTGTTCCAGTGTCTCACCACCCTCACAGTAAAGAATTTATTCCTAATATCTAGTCTAAATCTACCCTCTTCCAGTTTAAAACGATTTCCACTCATTCTGTCACTTCATGCCCTTATAAAAAGTCCCTCATCAGCTTTCCTGTAGGCCCTCTTTTAGGTACTGGAAGGCAGCTGTAAGGTCTCCCCAGAGCCTTCTCTTCTCCAGACTGAACAGCCTCAATCTCTCAGCCTCGCCTTGTAGGAGAGGTGCTCAAGCCCACTGACCACCTTCATGGCCCTCTTCTGGACCTGCTTCAACACTGTGCCCATTGTGTTGGGGACCCAGAACTGAATGCAGTTCTCCAGGTAGGGTCTCACAAGAGCAGAATAGAGGAGCAGAATCAAGTCCCTTGACCTGCTGGTGACACTTCTGATGCAACCCAGGATACAGTTGGCCTTCGGGGCTACAAGTGCACATTGCCTGCTCCTGCTGAATCTTTCATCAACCAACATTCCCAGCTCCTCAGGGCTGCTTTCCAACCATTCTCCACCCAATTGTACCTGTGCTTGAGATTGCTCTGACCCAGATGCAGAACTTTGAACTTATCTGTCCCTTACAATACATGCTGCAATTCTGAAAGTCACCACGACAAATTTGCTATTGACTTCTAGGGGCTTTTTCTTCCCCAGAACATCAAGCCTAGCCTTCTTACAGGTGGGAAAATTTAATGACCCCCTTGATCCAGAACTTCATTGCATTCGAAAACAAAACACTTATTTGATATCTGAACTCCAGTAAACATTGATTTAAAACATTTTTTTCCTTTGACATTGGCAAGTAGAAGGCAGTCTAGATGGATAGAAAGCAGTATGTCCCTGCTGCTGTCAGTGTGCTAAAGGAAAACTCCCATTCAGCATGTTCCATCCATTCAAATTATAACTTGGGTTAAATCAAGTGACTCACATCCTGCTAATGGTGCTTGCAGGCAGCACACTTAATTACTTCATTCTGGTATTCAATGGTTTAATAAGAATGGGTAGCATCTGGCCCTGAACAGCACAGTTTTTTCAACATGTTTATGCTACTGTTGAAGCCACAGTTTTTCCTGCCATTCCTCCATCCTCTTCATTTGAGAAGCAGTCCAGGCAATCCTTGACTCTCAGCAACCTCACTGACCTTGCAGGTTTTTACAGCCAGGAAACCCAGGCAGAACACACAAGCAGAGCAGGCATTCCCACTACATAGTGTCATAGAGACCAAGGAACAGCTAAGCTTGCCTGGTACATGAGGCTCCTGGAAAGGAATTACACAGTGCTGCAGAGTACCTGGTGCATAGGTATATTACTTGACTTCATTTCCAGCATCTACCCAAAGAACTCCATGCCCAAATAATCCTATTGAGAAGAGACATCATTTTGGCTAGAGGAAACTTATGTCCTTCTAACTCACAAAAGACAGTTACTGCTAACTGGGAAAAAAAATTAAGGGACTATACGTCACTGGTAAAGGAGGTTGGCTGCAGAATAAACTAGCAACAGCAGAGATGGTATAAAGCTACCTCCTGAAATTTTTCTCAATTGTATACTGAAAGTAGAAGTACTAAAAGTAACATTAGAGAACTAATGTTCCTCTAATTCCCATCACTCTGCATGGGAATGTGTGAATAAGGTCGTGCTAAAACTTAGTTTTGTACAACCACAAACTATGACATCACGTCATCAGAAAAAAAAACCACCTTTGTCACTACTGAAAATCAGTTATTAAGAGAAGAACAGCTTTACTTACATGCATGCAAGTAGATGTGCACACAGTTAAGTATTGCTAGCTAAATATAGCACTGGCTATAGCAGTGGCTTCAGTATGCAGTGAAGCACCAAGAACAGAAGTTATATTCATAGAGAATCATACCGTAGTCCATTCCTCTGGGTTTCTACTTCCATCTTTACCCATACTAATACACACACACATGCACTGCACGCACTTCACAGCTCTTTAATCAGAACAGTGCCTGCTTGCACCATCACTTGATAATGAGTATCATGCAGAACACAGATATTTCAAAGTACTTCCCATACTTCAACTAGGTCTTATTATTAAGCCTGTTTTCCATATGCTGGAGCTCAAACAGCGTGAGGTATGATGATGTTGCAGAGTCAGAAGCAACACAACAAGTTTTCTCATATCTAGGAAGTAAAATTAAAGAATGCTAAGCTATAGGAAATGCTGTTTCGGATACAATTATGATAACCAGAGTAAAAGCCCAGCTACAAACAGAGGTGGTTTCCACAAGTTATTTCCAGCACATCCATTCATAGTATATTCCCTGAGCAAATACGGCTGTGGCAACTACTTCCTCATCAGTCACAGGTACTGCTAGCAGCAGGGAAGACAGGATGGTGTTAGAAATATTGGGTTTCACACATTCCCAAGCCTAGAAGACCTAAGAGCAGGTCTGAGCCAGGTACAGCTGTGCTGCAGATGGGAAACAGCTGGGGAGGAGGGAGATTTAAACCGAAGTCGCTTCTCAGTTGTGTGACTCAGAAAGCATTCCCTCCCAAAAGCACTGTTAGAGAGCTGCCTGGCTTCCTTGATCAAGTCCATAGTGTCATCTTGTTCCCAGACAGTGAAAATTTATAGAAGAGGCACTGGGGCATTAGTAACCTGCTGGTTTATGTAATTATTTTGATGGGAACTGACGCCTGGGCAGATCTGAAAGTCTCTGGTGTTGTAGTAAGTCTGTCTCACTGTCATGCATGTTTTTCCCACATTCTCAGAGCTTCTGAACTGAGCCCTGGAAGTTCCACTTAGCTGCACCAAAAGGTGGCCAAAGCCCCTCTCAATCAGGAGCAACAACCCAAATACTCCCTTTATGTCACTGCTGAATTGCTGAAATTCACTATATTTTTCTAATCCACTTGATGAATTAATGGTGCAGAAACCTCATGTTTTTAAGTAGCTATCCAGAATCCAGCAGCTAGCACAAAGCACAGCTCTTGTGGATCCTCTGCCACCATGCAGCTGGATACCTTTACCTGCACAAAATGTGTAACACTTGCATGTGACTTATACATGACATCAGATGAGTCCTCGCTACATCTAATCAGGGGAATTTTTCTCCCTCCTGAAGAACCTCCCTACAGCATTGTGCTGAAGAAATACATGGAAATCCCGTGGAAACAAATTCATATTCTCCATCCTCCTTTCTCATAGACTCATTGCTATTTAGGACAAACCAGAAAAAGAGGAAGAAAAGGCAGTAGGGTAGTGCAATGTCACCAGCACAGAGGGCAGTGGGAAATTAAATCATCTTTTTAAATGAACATTGCTACTGTACCATTTTTAGCAGTCTATCCTTTTAGCAAAGCAAACAGTTAGAAAGCAAGGGAACAATACAAAGCTGCACCAGAGGTTCAGACTAGACTTTAGGAAAGATTTCTTTACCATGAGGGTAGTCAAAAACTGAAACAGGCTTCCCAGAGAGGTGGTTGCTGCTCCATGCCTATCAATGTTCAAGAGGAATGTGGGCAATGCCCTCAGCAATATGCTGTAATTTTTGGTTAGCCCTGAAGTGGTCAGGCAGATGAACTCAGTGGTCTTTGAAGGTCCCTTCCAACTGAACTAAAAGTTATGCTACCTGTTATTAAGCTGACAACAACAGCACTAGGACCAGATGTAAATGTTACTTCAAAGCGATTTAAAAAATATATATATACATATATATGTTTCCAGTGGTTCGTCACAAATAATTTCAGCATTACACGACTTTTCCCTTGTATAACAAAGCCTGTGGCCCAGGTCTACATGCCCTGCAAGGCATACTCACAGACCTCCCAGTATTCCCTCTGCCAAACAGCCAGGCCCCATCTACATCTGTACAGACATAAATACTCCTGTTTCAGCTTCCACTCCCAAAAAAGGATCGACGTTCCAGAAAAATGACTTTATGACTTGGCATGATTAACCAGAATTCATGCCAACATAAATCAGCACAACAGCAGTTAGCAGCTAACTTAAATTCAGGTCTTAAAGCTAAGTTCTAGCCTATTTAGCAGGCACTGCTGCAAACAGACTTTCTCACTTAACCTTTCCTATCTACGTCCTCATTTCTTCTCAGATCCATTAGAGAATGTGAAAATATAGCTGGAATCACTTCACACTGAAGTGATGTCATAGCTTTCTTCTGGCAGCAGTGTTCACATATACACATTTAGGAAATGCTTACAAAAAAAGTATTTTCTTTACAGTGGCAAATGGAATTTTTTCACCTGATTGGTCTATTAAAAAAAAAAAAAAAAAATACTTCTAATATCAAAGAAATGAAAGTATTGCTCTTCATTGTCCTTCCAGTTTTTCCTTGCTATCCAAAATATACACTATTTTTGTGATTTCCAAAAAAAAGAAGTATAAATTCCAAGAGCTAAACTGTCCAAAGAGTAAAAAATTTTTACTCATGAAAGAAGGCCTACAAATCCGTGAAGTTTAAATTCTTTAAATGTGATATACTTCTCACCTGTTATCCTAAATTAGCACTTCCTAGTTATGGTAGCAGCCTGAAATAGACCATGTGAGCCACTGCTGTTCAACTATGGCTAAATTTGGGCCAGGTGTTAGTTGGAGATACAGTACAGTGATCAAATACGCACACAAATATACACTCAGGCTGCCATCCAAAGCCCAATGAAGACAAGAAACTTGTAGTAAAGGCTCCAGAAAGCATCCTGCTTGCCAGCACCACATGCCATTTCCTTCACAGCCACTCATTACTCCTCATTGCCCATTTCTACTGCTCCATTTCGGTCTTTTTTGCAATTCTGGAGGCCGAAAGCACTAAAAAATTATAAATGGAATGAGGCAGGACAGCAGTTCTGCCTACAGATAAAGCAGAAAAGGATAGAAGGAAAAATGTGAACGAGACCAGAACTCATCTGAGGTGCATGACGAGATGGAGCACTGCAGCTTTGGAGGACAGAAGAAAGCAACATGCACAGATGCGTCTGGGATTAAAGCCCATTACCTCCCTATTTCTCCCACTTAGTTCAGCCCTGCACCCACTCCTGAGGACACCACTCTGTCCCCATCTCATAGACAGACAGATGGACCACTGCTGATGTTGGGCATCTCTGCTCTTGTGCTACTGTACCCACCAGCCCCTCCCACAGGCCAACATTAGGTTTTCTGCTCTCCCCACAGCATTATTCACCAGCTTTTCAGGGGCAGATACATGGGCGTTTCTCCCTTCATTTTCGAGCTGGGGCCTCGTTCAGATATTTAATTATCTGCTCAGTTTTCTAAAGTACAACAACCAATTTTGTAGATGACATTATTACCACTTTCAGCCAAGTGGTCAGAGAGAGGCCAGTAGCAAGAACACAGTACACAAAACCCTCTGTGGTTTATCTGAAATATTGCATGCTGGGTAGGAAAAGGGAACAGCTTCATATTTTTAAAACTAAATCATCCCTTTAGCCACCCAGCAGCTACCAGCCCAGAGACTGAAACTCAAGCACAGGCTCTTTCCAAATTTTTCTTGAGACCTTCCATAGGTTTTTTGTCACGTATGCTCCACATCTGAGTTATTGCTGCCTACTACAGCCAAACATTATTCTCAGCAATTATAACTCTTCAGTTGTTAGGAAGACTAGTCTGGAATATTACAAAGCAATCTTTCTTGATGTCAGATCCAGTCTTCAAAACCATGCATACAATTCAAAAGAATCTCAGACTTAAGCCTCTTCACAAGAAAATGGGAAATTAATTTAATTAACTGACTTTTCCCTTGGTGTCTGCACACATATGCAAACTGATGGACATGCCCTGCTTTCTAGGCACTGCTGGCCATCATTACTTCACGGAAATTGCAATGGATCATAAACACAAAGCCTCTATTACTGCAAGTTAGAGCAGCTGCAGTTTTTATTCTGATTTAAAACACAGGGAAATCATAGCAGGACAGAATATGGCTTAGCCTGTCTACACTAGATGCTTGGTGGTATTACTACCACCCCCATGCCATTAATTGCTGCAGCTGGAATAAAATTTCAAGGTCACTCCTTCACTGAAAATAAAACACTCGAGTACTATTTAAGTTTCCTCCAAGAGGCAATGAATGAAGAGGGTTTGTTTTTACAATGGTTTTCTTCCATTTTCTGGAAGGCACTCCAAGTCTGCGATGACAAATCCACATAATTTTTCTGAGACCACAAAATTGTTTAGATATATAAAAATAATACCAGAGCCTTCCCTCATCAGTGTGTAAGGGCAATACAATTCCTTAACCACTCAAAATAAATTCATGGGCCTCCCAGCTGCACCTCCAGGGAACAGGAGAAGTGGGGGAAAAGGTATCAGTCACTCTGGCACTTTTCTATGCAGACACTGGGGCAGCAATGAAACTAGATGGACCAGCAGTGTTGCTTGCCATGTGCTATTCAACCTCTGCACACAGGTTCTCATCTCTGTCTTCACAAACAAGTACCCAAGGACAGTAGGGCATGGTGCCAGCGCAGATAAAGAGTCATTGAAAGAGAAGCCACCTGTGTATGACTTGGAGACTCAACTATTTCCCAGCTGTTGCCTACCTCTGCAGGTACTTCTCTATTCCTCAGTGCATCAGCTTGGATTTCTTTCTAATCATTCCAGATCCATTTTGAGGCCCACTCTCAGCTCCCACTCCTTTCTCTTTGAAGCTAACTTTTATCTTCCTGAGGATTAGTAACCAGGTCTATCAGACACTTGCCCTGACAATTCACACCAATTCCTCCAATGTCTCCTTACATGTTTTCCAGAATGTGAAAGAGATTCCAAAAGTCTATTTAGCCCATGGTTCTGTCTCCAGCAATGACCAAGGACAGACATCCGAGTAATGCAAAGCACAAGCATATAAAATGACCCTTCCTTGGGTACTCTGCCAGCCTATATGTAATGTGAGGCTCAGAGCTCAAAAAGTCAACACGTCTTCATGCAAGCAGAGCCATAGACAGACTTTTCAATGTTGCACTTTTTCGATCTTCCAGACACTTCTCCTCATTCATGCTTTCAAAAATCCACTAGCAGTTTTTAAATTTCCACCCATTCATTAAATATTCTGCAGATATTTTTATCCAACCTAAATCCCTACTTTACCAAGTACTCTTCAACCTGTTCCCCTCTTGTTGCCTTACTTCCTTGGCACTGCAGCTAGTTGCATTATAGATTGTATAATAGCTGATCCTCTCAATGAAGACTGAGCACTCATCTGCCTCTCAGCTTCACTGAGAAAGGCCCTTCTAGCAAGCCACACCCGTTGGTAGTCTTCCTGCTACTTATACAGTATTTTAAATCCTACCCTGCACATTCTTTCCTATTCACAGTTTGGCCTTTCCAATTTCATCCCTTCATACCCATGCTGCTCTTTTATGTTCAACCTTTGTAATCTGATCTCATTTTCCATTTCCACAACTTATTTTCTTTTTCCTTTTTTTTTTTTTTAATCAGTAGTAAGACTGTAAGACTGTTTCTTACTCTTCTGCTATGTTAAGTAATGTACACTTACAGCACTAACATTAATCACTCAAGAGATTTCTCCCATTGTTTAACTCATTATTTCTGATAACACCTCTCTCCCCAGTTTCAACTGTTTACTGGCATTTCTTTTTTCTTTCCAAAATTCATAGTCTTTACCTTATTTATTCCCTCTCTCCTCCCTTTCCTAAAAGATGCAAAGATCCTTCTGTTCACACAAGCAATAGGCAATCCCATGCAGACAAGTTGCCATTCACTTCTCTGTAAGATACAACCCCCTGCAACCAATCCTACTATGAACCAATTACAGAATCATAGAATCATCAATGTTGGAAAAGACCTTCAAGACCATCTAGTCTAACTGTCCACCTACCACCAATATTTCCTCTCTAAACCACGTCCCTTCATAACACATCTGAATTTCTTGAATACCTGCAGGGACAGTGTCTCAACTACATCCTTGAGCAGCCCATTCCAGCACCTGACCACTCTTTTGGAGAAAAAGTTTTTCCTAATATCCAATCTGAACCTCCTCTGCTGAAACTTGAGGCCATTCCCTCATCCTATTGCTAGTTATGCCAGAGAACAGGAACACCCATCTCACCACAGCCTTCCTTCAGATAGTTGTAGAAAGCTATAAGGCCTCCCCTGAGCCTCCTTTTGTCCAGACTAAATAATCCCAGTTCCCTCAGCTGTTCCTCACAAGACTTGTGCTCCACATCCCTCACTAGCTTCACTGCCCACCTCTGGACACACTCCAGGGCCTTGATGTCTTTCTTGTAGTAAGGGGCCCAAAACTGAGCACAGTACTTGAGGTGCAGCCTCACCAGAGCTGAGTACAGGGGTATGATCACGTCTCTATTCCTGTTGGTTGTAGTATTTCTGATACAAATCAGGATGCCATTGGCCTGCTTGGCCACCCGGACACACTGCTCAGTCATGCTCAGCTGAATGTTAACCAACACACCCAGGTCCATTTATTCCACGCTGTCACCCAGCCACTCTGCCCCAAGCCTGTAGTCTTGCACAACGTTGTTGTGATCAAAGTGCAGGCCCCAGCACTTGGCCTTGTTGAACTTCATCTCACTGGCCTCAAACCAGTGACCCAGACTGTCCAGATCCCTCCATAGGGCCTGCCTATCCTCAGCGTGATGACCACTTCTTCCCAACTTAGTGTCATCTGCAGACTTACTGACAGCACACTCAATCCCCTTGTCCAGGTCATCAATAAATATATTGAACAGCATGATCCCTAAGGAACTCCACTGGAGACCAGTTGCCAGCTGGATTTAACTCCATTCACCACCACTCTCTGGGCCCAGCCTTCCAGCTTGTTCTTTACCCAGCAAAGAGTGTACCTGTTCAAGACACAGGCTATCAGCTTCTCCAAGGGAATACTGTAGGTGACAGTGACAAAGTCTTTGTTGAAGTCTTGGTAGACTATGTTAACAGCCTTCCCTTCATTCACCTCATGGGTCATTCAATCATAGAAAGAGATCAGGTTGGTCAAGCAGGACTTGCCTTTATTCCACCCTTTCCCTCCTTCAAGGTCCCGCAAAGCAGGCTGCTGTGCTCATTTTGCCTCACACTGCTCAGTTTGATGGCATTGAAAGATGTGGTGACCAGAATGGCCTCATACAAACAATTTGAGCCAAAGAAGGATTCTCTCCCTCGACCCTCAAACACCATACAGTCAATCAGATAAAGCTCAGGTATTGGTTGGTATTGATGTTTTGATTTCTCTGCAGTTTACTTGACAGGACAGTTATAAATAAACTGGAATTAATCATAGAATTACAGTTGGAAAAGACCTCTAAGGTCATCAAGTTCAAACGCCAACTCATCACCATCATGCCCACTAACTCATGTCCCTGAGTGCCTCATCTCCACATTTCTTGAACACCTCCAGGGACAGTGACTCCATCTCCATGGGCAGCCTGCTCCAACACATCACCACGCTCTCTGAGAAGAAATCTCAAACGGGTTGAACAACAGCCACAGAAACTTGTGTTTTTTAATTAGATGTGCTCCAACAATAGAGAAGTCTGTAAGTCTGCCCTCTTCTCAGCTAGCTAGCTCCCTTGCCTCTGGATTCAGCCCCATCATCTCTTTCCACCAAACCTTCCCTTATCTGATTTTGCATCAGTTGTCTGCATGTGCTGAATATTGATAACTTTCGTGCAATTGTTCATCATGAAAAACAATTACACATACATTTGGAGGTTACACATGTGAAAACATGGTGCTCCTGCTCTACTGCTGCTTCACTTTTTAGGCTTTCACACATAGTTAGGAAGAAAGGAGCTTTCCCAGCAAACTTAGCAAAATGATTTACACTCCAGACTCATATTTTTCAGGATATATGTTGCAGTCACGGAGGAATGAGCCATAAATATTCAGAAATAGGGCACAGAGGCAAGGTTAACAAAAGGGACCAAGGCCATTCATTCTCATTTAGCTGTTACTTTACAACTCATAGTCCCTAGTCTTCTTCAGTTTCATATACTAACGTGGTCAGAACCATATTATTAAGTATGCAAAGCATGCCTCCTGGTAAAAGCAGATTTTCCGTTGTCTATATGGACGATTGCTGCAAGTCTATACCTGACAGACATTCTCACAAAGTCTGTAATGTTTCATAAACCCTGGCTGAGTTTTTACCATGTTCTAATTCAGAGTTCCTTCTGCCAACAAGTTAACTGCACACTTGAAGAAACACAGAAAAGCAGTGCAAATTAATTAACGTTTAAAAGCAAGTGACAAGGAACCTGAAGTATTTTAAATCAGATTCTTCAGTTCTCAAAAGTGCTTCTCACTCACCGTGCCTTAAATGCATTGCATTGTGTCTTAATTACCAGCTTTAACCAGATCTTACTCCTGAGAATTAAAATTGTTCATGAAGTCACGTAAATGATGCCACCCCATTATACATGAAAGCCTTTCTTTAATTAGTTTTCTCAACTTCTCTGCTATTTGTATTTTCCGAAGTATTTCACCACAAATAAAAAAAAACAGTGTTCAGAAGCTTTCTCAATTAAGGCGTAACTAACACTGCAATGTCTAAGTAGCAAACCTGGCAAGACAACAATACTTGCCAATTCAAATTACATCTTTATTGATCAATCAGAGGATTAATATGCATGGTGTGAACCACCCTTCTCTGTAATCACTGAAAATCAAGCTATTCATGCATAAAATTTAACTTGCTTTTCTGTTATTCTCATCATTTTTATTTGTTGACCCAGAAAACCCAACAGCTCAGATTGCATGTAAGTCACTGTTTTCTTCTGCAGTCATTTTCAATCAGTGAGGATTTTTCTGATACTGCAACTCCATAGAAAATGTGTCAAGGCTCGGTATGGTACGCAGAATCAGCTTGAATTACTGCTTTTGTGTTCTCCTTGAGCCTCCTGCAGATGATGGAAACATATTCTCTCCTAGTGACACACTGACAATTTTTGTTGCATTTGCTCATACAAAGTTAATCTGTAGCAGCAATACACTGCTTGCAGACATTCACTGGGTTTGTTTTCATTACAATTAAACTGAGTAACTTCTGTACCAAAACACTGACCTTCAAACAATCTCCCTTGCTACAATACATCTGGATTCTGCTACTTTGAGCCAAGCTTAAAGCATCAGGGCTTGTTTAAATGGATGTATGCACACACTTTCACTCCAGTGTTTATAAACTTGCCACTTGTTAATGAACATAATTCATGATTATGTTGTATTGTGAATATATTGCAACTGCTAATTTCCATCCCCATTGTCACATGAAAAGCAGGCAGGAGATGTGAACCAAGATCCACTCCCACAGTCTTTAGTGGTCGGTTTTCCACAAATCACTCAGAAATCAAAACTCCACTTCCTGTAATAACATTAAACCAGTGAATGTTCAATCAACCATTAGAGGGCAAGTGCTCCATTTCTCATATAAAGCTGGAGTTATGTTATATGAAGAAAGAATAGCAGTGCCTCCAATTCAACAAGATCCTTTAATGGAGTTGACTCAAAAATCCAAAGACAAGCATGTTGCCATGCTGAGCTGCTGCTAGAGGGCTAGAGCACATCCTTAACTTCAAGCAACTGCAGATGCATTTTATCAGATAGGGACACAAAAGGTCTTGCTTTTACATAACCAGCTGAGCTCTGTCTGCAAGATTAAACTAACAAAAAGTTGTCCACAGCCTGTCCTCCAGCCTTAGCCTCTAATGGCAGCTCTGCACCAGCTCTGTTCTAGCAGCACAGATGGTTGCACACCAAATCAGAGAACTTGTCTGCCTAAATTCAGCAAAATAAAAATGATTCCCTCAGATCAGATCTCAGTTATTCAAGGCAATAACCCTCCCACTCTCGCTAACACCGCGCGAGAAAAATTACAGAGCACAATGCTGCCAGCTTAGGCAATATGAATGTTGTGCCCTGCCCAAGGCAGGGAATCAGTCCCAGCTTTTGGGTATCCAGCACAGTCAACAACCGCAGGTACACTCTGCCTTCCTTCATACTTATTTAGCACACGCATGGGGGAATAACACCAAACTCATGTGCACCGCAGGAACAGTAGCACCACTGTGTAACCTAATGGGCACAAGTGACAGATAAAGCAGTATTTTCTGGCCACTAATATATGCACCGGTGATGTCATTTAAAGAAGATTTTGTGTGTCTGGAGATGTTTGGATTTTTTTCTTCAGCTGTGGCAGCTGGCCTAATAAAACTTGCACAGAATTTGATTCAGCTAAATTCTCAGACCAGCACAGCTACAGCACCATTGCTACGTATCTTACCTCAAAGCCTTTTTAGCCTCCAGAAAACAAGGTAAAGCCTTAAAGCTTTCAACTGACAAACTGCTTTCCCTCTGAGTAATTCTATTCCTCCAGCATCTGAGGAAACGCCCCTAACATCACAGCCTCTGTTATAAGGCAGTTTCTTATTCTTGGCTTACATATTTGCTCAGAGAAAAAACAACTAACAAATTATATTACTTCACTTTGAAGAATGGATGGCCACAGAGTTTTTTGGGTTTTTTGTTTGTTTGTTTTCACATATATGTCAGGCTTAGTAGGAATTTCACTTCAAGTAATGCACTACACTTCTTTTTCCTCAGTCTGACTGTTCCTTTGCTCACTCCTCCTTTATGTCAAGCCTAATAGACTTGAACGGTACTTTTCACTAAGCAACAACTAAGTATAGGATACAGTATACTATGATGAATTAAGTACCATAAGCATGACTGGCAGCCTGTTTTACTCCCATGCAGGCTTTAGGTGCTAGCAAATTGGTCTGCCTAAAGTAATAGCCTCAGGCATACATCACAGCTCTTAGTATTAGATTCCAGGGCTATCAGATTAGTGGTATAAATTTGGTTTGAATTGGGAATTAACACTTTTTTTTCCTTTTTTTTTTTTTCTTTTTTAATTAGGCACGGCACAACGGGAACATTGTTTCAGCTGCATACTTTTATATTGGATGCTGGAGGACATACCTGACACCACCATAAAATTAGAATGGATAAACAACATCCAAGCCAAAGTAAGACCTGAGAGTACGTAACTCCGCAAAACATTTGTTTTTACAGAAAAGCTGAAGTGGCAAAAAGGGTTTTGATAAGATACACATTTCTGCATCATGTGGGCATGACATCTTTGATCCAATCAATAGCACTCTGTCACACTCACAGTCTATCTTCTACACGGATTGTGAAGAGAAGCAGTCTCTGTTTGAAATGATGGTATGATGTTTACAATTAAGTCATCCATATTAATGACAGTTAGCAACAAGAAGAAAGTTCATTACAGCAGGGTGGATTTTTCTAGGACTTCATGCTGCCCTGTGACTCTACTTTAGACAAATAAAAAGCCAGAGTTAGTATAAGGTGATATAAATAACACTCAAAGAGCACTCTGAAAGCTGGCTGATCTTCCTTCCCTTGAGGGCAGTTCTCAGGGAGCACATTGCTATTTCCTGCTCACAGCTGGCAGTTACCACGAGCACTGACCAGGATGTCAGTTCTCCAAATACTCATACATGTCACAATGTCCCCTACCACTCCTCGGAGAAGCAATTAAACCAGGTTGCTTCAGAGTTGACTTAGTCCCAAAGCTGTCCCACCATTCAGTTTTTGACTCTTAAAAATGTCTCTTTCCATAGACACACTGAGCTTCTGCATGGCAGCACTTGGGGCGCGTCAGGTGGGAGATCAGGAAAAGGTTCTTTTTCTCAGAGGGCAGCAGGCATGTAACAGGCTCCCAGAGCAGTGGGCATAGCCCTGAGATGCTGGAGTTTTTGCAGGAGCATTTGGACAATGTTCTCAGATATAGTATTTGAATTTTGGGTGGTTCTGTGTGAAGGCAGGATTCAGTGATCCTTGCGGATCCATTCCAAACCTGGATATTCTGTGATTCTATGATGAAGATCCTCACTTTCTTAGAAGTCAAGCTCTCCCTTTCTCAGAGTATTTGCAGCTACCAGGCATAGATGTTTTATCAACCATTTGTTCCACACTTGCTATCCTCATACTTTGCACCTTTGCAATAAGCCTACCAACAAAAATCTCTTCTTTGGTGATGCCATGACAATGACCTGAGCACTTCCAGGCATGTTGAAGATGCCACATCATATAACACCTCACTGACATCTGATTGCTTTCTAAGTTTACAGCGAGTAAAAAAATCATTTGTTACCCAGCCTGGTTAGAGAGCCACAACACAAGACTACCATCCCCAATTGTTACCCCAATTGGTAACATCAAGTTTGTATTTCAGCACTCTTCAGCAGCTGCAGCGCTGTCAGAATAACAGAATATGGGAGAAGGCAGGTGTAAGGCCCCTACCTCTTTCGAAGATCAGCTCCCTGCTGAGCACGGTCTGATTGTCCCTGAGCAGCGCTCCCCGCACGGCGACCTGCGCGGGGCTGCCGGGCAGTAGGGCCACCCCGACGGTGACACTGGCTCCGGGCCTGATGTTCCAGGGAGCCGCCACCAGGAACGTAGGTCTGCAAAAGAGAGAGCGGGAGAGATGCGTTAGCCCAGACAGCGGCATGCGTCCAGCCAACGGGACGCGTTCCGAGCCGTCCTCTCGCAGACTCCGGGTCGGGGGCGATGTTCCCCGGACAGTCCGGCCGCCCACCCCGGCCCCACGTACCCAGCCGCGGCGGAGCCGCACATGAGGAAGAGGAGGAGAAGGCGAACAGCGGCGCGGCTCCGCGCCATGGCTCTCTGCGCGCTACGCGTCCGCTGCGCTGCGCCGGGCCGTCCCGGGCGGGGAGGGGGAGGAGAGGCCCCGCCGTGAGTCACGCCGCGACGGCTGCCGCCCGAGTGCCCTGCGGGGCGTTCCCGAGGCCGGCCCGGGGGAGAGGCGGGGGCAGGCGGACGGGAGAGGGCAGCCCGCAGGGCCGCCGCTATGTGCCGAGCTCCGGTCGCGTCTGAGAGAGGCGGCGGTGGCTCAGAGGCTGCGATCACCGCAGCTCCCGAACGTGAAGCGATTGGTAACGGCGCTCTGGGTGGGTTGGCCTCGGTGCCCGGTGTCTGCAAAATAAGGTCATGTCGGCGTGCTCTCATGGACCCAGCCCTATGCTTTTTGGAGCCCTGACAGCCCGGGTGCTGCTTGTAACCGTGTGGGATAAGCACAGCTAACGATGCTTTGATTCATCTGAACCTTTGCATTCCTGCACAACGCACTGTGAAGTTCCTGAAGTCAGAAGTGCCAAGCTGGTGTGTCCTGTACATGCAGACACAGCTGGAACCCAGAAGGGAAACCCCCCTCGCTGCTCTGTTCTTATGAAAAACAGATACAAATAGCACATGTACACAAACACTGCACACTCTAACAGGATCCCAGACAGCTGCAGCACCTTTTACATCTTTTAAATGTGATTGCATACATCTTCACACCACTGGTGATTCCAGAATACATCTCTGCAGTGGCAGGAGCAGATAGGTTGGTCTCAGAGCAACTGGTGCCATGAAGGTAGCTCCTGGCAGCTCCTCACTTGCAGAGGTACATGCCATGGCAAAGGCTTGCTGCTGTGTGCAAACCTTTCACTTGCTGCTTGTGGAAATCATGCAGGGAAGATGAACGCTCCCTGGCACTCCAGTGGAGATGGTAGGAAGATGTGCTAATGAATTCCGCAGCCCAGGCACCCTGGGCTTGGTGCTCAGGCTTCCAGTAGTTCACATTTCTACAGTCGCTGTAGCTGAAACCAGCATTGCTCAACCACGCCTGTCACACTGGTTAGCTCTCTCAGCCTCCAAAACAGTGCAGCCACCTGCAGCCCTCCTGCTGGGTACAGCCCTTGGACCACACTGACCCTCACACCACACCAGAAAATCTGAAGGAGAGCACTTTCTGGCCAGGACATAACCATGCCAAGGACAGCTCGAGGGCAGAGACAATGAACTTGCAGTCCCAAGAACATTTGCTGGCACCGTTTGATTCATTAGTATGGATGTATCCTGAAAGCCCGTTAGCAAAAGTGCTTGCAAATGTCACAGATTCTGCCCAGTACACAACAGTGTTTGCGGACCTGTACCTTTCTTTTTTCTTTTCTCCCATGGGCTTATTATTTAAAAGATATTTTTGTGTATGTATTGATCTTTCTTCTACAGAAATGCCAACAAAGAAATCCTGCAGCAGAAAGGGATACTACAACTTAGTAATTAATATTACAATTTGACTTGGCCCCAAGTAGAATTAACACCGATAAGAAATAGATAAACAGAAGTGAAGTGTTTGATCCCATCCCACAACAACATTGAAGCTCCATTTCTTAAAGACACTGCACTCCGTTAATCTGCTCAGTATCATTTATGGCTGTGTATGGTAGGCTCTCGTTATGCACTTACATGTCATTAATTAGTTTGATCTAGCTCAGACAGCTAACTCAAACGAAAACAACAGCACTTCAGCGTGTGCTAAATTGCTCAAATGCAAACAGAAGAACACCTGTATTTTAAAAGCCTTCCCATACCCACCAGCTTCTGGGATACAAAATAATCTCAGCTGAAAAAAAAAAAAAAAAAAAGACCATCCAGAACAAGCCCATTAAAGTGATGACCTTAATCTTATTAAACTGCTAGGATATCTGTCTTCAGCTGAACAGAATACCTTAGCCCAGGCAACATCATTTGCAGTGTCACAGAAGCAGCCAGTTGGCACTGTCTCAGGGCTAAGTAGGTTTTAAATGCCTGGCTCTGACAAACACCTGAGAGACCAATTTGTGCACAGAACTGGAAGCAGAGGACTGCAGAGCAACTTACTGAGATCACCATGTGAGGGAAATTTGTTTTGGACCAGGCTTGTGCGTATTAGAAATAATTTTGAAAGCATATAACCTAGAATGAAAGGATTTAATAATCTTTGCCTGCTCCAAGCCAGTGAAGTGGATACTCTGGAGACACAATTTGGGTGGTGAAACAGGTAGTCGTTGTGCTCAGCATGCCCAACAGGAAAGCCAGCTGAAAAATCCTCCTCTGTTCATTGTCACTTTCTGGAGTTAAGCAAGCGTTACCAGACTCGAGTTTTACACTCATCTCTGATATGTTACCACAAGGGAAATTTCAATTTTAACACCTTCCTTGTTCACCGGTAATCTGATTTTGCTAATCTTCCACATTCTCTGACAGAGCCTGTAAGGCTGCAAAACCCATCTAGCACTTGAGCTACATTCTCAGGCGGCAAACAATTACACTGCAGGCTGTTCCTGTGCTATCTAGTTTAAATCTAACCTGAATATATGCATCAGTATGAGCTGAAATTACACCTTTGAGCCTAGCAGTACTCCAAACAAGAACATGTTGAAGTACAGAAAACCAGAATGATTCCTGAATGGGACTAGAAAGCAATTTCTGCCTTAATAAACCAAGAAGGATCTGGCACATACTAAATACTACTAACTGTGTTAAAAGAGGCTGGAAATAAACAAGTGCACAGCAAAGTCTGCTTTTCTCTAATATCACCTGAAGAAAACTGTACTTTTTGTAAAGGTAGAAACCTAAGCATTGTGGTACTTAGAATACTGGCAAAAATCTCTACAAAAATATATCAGCAAGGACTTGAGTGGTTAGTGCTCTGTCCTGCTTTTAGCATCAGACAGTGAATTTGGCTGGTCAGAATAGGTTCAGCCAGGTTCAGCAGGCACTCAACCAGATTTTGGTGCAAGCAAAGCATTTTTCCACGAAATGAGGCAAATTCGAGGAAATCTGAAGAGCTATGTTATATGGAAATTCGAATTAGAAGATCATCATTGCCTCTTCCAGCACAATATTCTATCTTTTCATAAGCTTAGCCAGTTGTCTTATGCATCACTGATCTCAAGGCCTGCAACAAAGCTCATTTTGTTGATGAAAAAAAAATCTTTTAATTACTCTCAATAGGCTTTGGATGAGGTCCTGAAAGAAACTGTGATTCAGCAACTCTTGGAACTAAGAAGGAAGCAAAAGTCTGTTTCATCGCTCACAGCAAGCGAACAAGAATTATATCGAATATTAAAAAGAGGGAGGTGGAAGATCATGCCATGGTATTAGGAGGATACATTCTTTGCTTGTATGTGAGTCTGCAGAATCTGCATTCTCAGGAAAGTACTGACAGGAATGTAGGCTACAAAACTCTTGCTGAAGTGCACAGGAATAATACTTCTGATGCAGACTCTGGTGATGGAATTTGTCAAAGTGTTTTACACTGTGCTGAGGCAGGGTGTGCCACACATTGAAACTCGCCCGGAGCTACAGGGTGGAGTGTCATGAAAAACTGGTCTGCACTGCAATTAAGATTCTCTTCCTACTACCTGAAGACACTTCTCTCGACAAACACTGTCATTTGCTAAGTTGCTTCCAACTTGAACTGTTACTCCAGGCACCACAGGTAGGATTCACCTTGTCCAACATGGGCTCTATTGTCTCTGTCTTGTTATTTACATTTGCTGAATAGACAATGGGGAGAAGCATGTCTCTTCATACCAGATTTATGTGGCACATTACAATACCTACATTTGAAGGAGAAGACATTTAAAAGTGGCTTTCTAAATTAATCAGGTGAATTCCATTGTACAAGTACCAATTCCTATTAAATGTTAAAAAGGAAGGCAGGACAAGTAGATAATACATCACTAACTCCAGAACACATAAGATAAGCGTAACATAAGTGTAATAAATGAGAATGCAAAGAATCAAACCTAATAAGACACAATATTTGTACAAGTTTGGGCTCAGGGTCTGTCTGAAGATACCAGGCTTTGGTTTTTTTTGTTCCAGGCTGGCATGAGAACAAGCAAGCAGTGATGTTCAAATAGAAGAGAAGCTTCTTTATAGTTAATATAGCATAAAAAGAGCCTATTATCCTGGAATTATGTGTTTACACTGTCATATTTGTGTTAATAAATTACTTGTGTATACCTTAATCACACCCATCAAAAACATGATCAAAGCTGAAAATATTATATTGTTGCATTACATTAAACGTGTTCTTTGAAATGCCCCCAAACCCTTAAGTGCTGAGGGTTATGAAATGAATCAAATCTCTTATGAAATGCATCAAATGTGTCAGGGTATGAGGACTAAAAGTTCATGAAGTTTTGAGAGATTTCCTTTTAGGAATAAGATTAAAAGGAATGGGGAATTAAAGAAGAAATAATCAAATTATACTGTGGGAAAGGTGGAAGTCTGATGAGCAGATCTACAAATGAGTATTTACTGCCTATTGCAAAACCTGCCACTAAAGCAAAGTAGATGCCGAAAAATAAAAGCTTAATCTTTCATCCAACATTTCCTTCAAAGTTAAGCTTCTCCAAGCTAAATTGTTGAGTACCAAAATACCAGAAGGAATTCGCTACACAGTAACTGTTAACAACGAACATTTTTAAATCTTCAGGACAGAACAGCTTCTACTGGGAGTACATTAAATAGCTCTATTTGAACCTTGAAAAAATAGACTTTGTTCCAGCTGTTTGGAAAAAAACAAACTTTAACATTGTAATCGTACTTGGGAAAGTTCCCAACAAAATTCAAATCATTGAGGATAATCATTACATTTTAATAATGAACTATTTGGAGACACATCTCCCCTTAAAACAAAAGCTCTGAGAACCGTGTAAAACAGGTCAAAGCTGTCCATACTCAAAATAGGCCTACAGGCTGCCTATTTAAGATAAACCTGGCACTAGCACAGAGCTAGCAGAGGAGCAGATTATTTTCACAATGTTTTCCCATGTACTCCTTCTCTAGACTTTACCTTGAGAACAGATGAATCTCCAGAGGAAAAAAAGCTGGAGAAAGCTGAGGGCTATTCTAAGCATCAGTCTGCTCACAGCCATTTCCCCGAGCCACGCCAGCATCCTGAACAAGATTATTTCTAGAAACAATCCTTCTTAGCCATGGATCCAGCACAGGAATGAAAGGGCTGTGCACTGGACAGTTTCAGGACACTTAGGAATTTCCCTGCATCCAAGATCATCCTCAGTTACCAGCTCCCTGCCCTTACAACCCTTTTGAATAGAGTGAGCAGTGCATAAAGAACCATAACAGAGTGAAAATGAGGCCCTGTCCCATTTTTTTCCCCCAGAACAACAGTTCTTGCTTGGCAGCTGGTGATTCTTACGGAACCACAATGAAGCACAACCAAATGAACCTATCTCCTTGTTGCTGACATGTTGAGGGTTCACAGAACAGATAACTGTACTGTCCGTAGCAGGTTTCTACACACACCTGAGTTCTCACGTTTCTTTTTTGGGTCTCCCCAAAGCAGACCCTTGGACTGAAAGAAATGAATGGCACTGAAATCACTGCCTTCAACAGGATCAGAACTCATCCACAATTTTATTCTCCATGTCACTCAAATCTCTGAGGTTCTGATACAAAGAACCAATTTTCTCACGACGTTTGCTGCCTTTAGCCCATTACCTCTCACAGATATGCTGTATCTTATCTGATATACATAAGCAGAATGGATTTCTGGAAACATGTTCACACAATGCCTTTTTATTTAATAGTAGTAGTTACACCTTCATTTTTCTTGTCTGTTAAATGTTCAGCCACACTGCAGGGACAAGCTAAAACACGTATAACCATGCTATTTCAGTGAAAGTGAAAGAAAGTACAAACATTCACAAACATTCACAAATGATGCCAAGATGTCCTCAAAAATCTGTTGTCCTAAGGCAGTATTTGTTACAATTACATATAATGAAATCACATTTATCAATCTGTATTAATCATTTTATCTTAGCCACCCTTATTTCCTTTACTTTTGAAGGGTTTTTGAGAGGTCAGTGCCACCTCTACCTCCTTTTTGTAAATGCTGCTTCAACAGCCAAGAAAAACTCATTTTTAATTAAGCAATTTAGTGTACATTAACTCTGTTTCAGTTTAAAGGAGAGAATTCCCTGAGGATTCAATTACCTTAAACTAGATCCTACAATTAAACTGTAAGTGTAGACTGCAGCTTTTAACAAAGTTAGTTTTAAAACCAGTTTCCACAATGTCATCACAGAGTAGTAGCATATCATTGCTTGCTGTAACACATGCACTTATACATTATAACTTCACTTCTAATTACGTACATAAAACCTGCCATCTTTAATGAATGTGTGTTCCTGTGCTAGCTATGTACTGCAATCATCCAGAGAGGGAAGAAAGGGGATTTTCACACAGCAGCCTGTTTTATAGACTGCTGTGTATGCTTGTAGGCAAAGGCAGCTTCTCTTTAAAAGGAGACTGGCCTAAAAGCAACTCAAAGCAAAGATAAACCTAATTTCCCACGTTTTACACAAAAGCAATTCAAGATGTGGAGACGATACCCTAAACTAACAGACTAAATAGATACATATTTTGACTAAGAAGACTGAGAGGGGCCTTTGTGACACTTTCGTGGGAAGAAAAAGAAAAATCAGATACTAAGCTTTAGAAGAAAAGAGTAAAAAGACAGGTGTTTGGAAGTTAGAAATGAGGCATGTGCTACCACTAGGGGCAGATTTGCTTCCTGGGCACAACACCAAGGAAAGTGGCGGCTGCTGCTTAATATCATCTATTTCTATCAAACCTGACTGGCTTTTTGAAAGTTTAAATCAAGTAATCAGGCTGCATAGAGGCAGAGCTATTTGAAATGCTGTATTCCACAAAACACAGCTTAGGCTAGGTGATTGCCAAGAGATATGACCAAAAAAACATGAAGTTGCTCTGGAGCCAAGAGACCAAAATCACACACAGAAACAAGAATCTATCCCAGAAAGGACAGAGATGCAAAAGGAATTGAACAGAATTGATGGGAAGGAAAGACAAGCACCTAATAATGGTGGCAACTGTATTATTTCAGTCCTGGTTTCCTCTATCTCAGCATTTCCAGAAAAGATCAACACCAGAAAAAAAAATAACAAAATGAAAAGTTTTCTAGGACATGGTCTCCTGCACACAGCTTTCCCCCTCCCACCCAAAAATAAAACAAACTTTCTCATTGGAAATTGGCCAAAGGCTAAAACTGTGACTGTGTTTTAGTTTGGTTTTTTTTTTCTGCAAGAAAAGATTCAAATTTATTAAAGAAAAAGACATCCTTCACTTCCAAACCAACCAGCTACTATGAAGAAATAGCTGCTGAGCGGAGGTAGGCAGATGATAAATATGCAGGTAAAACATCTGAGAACAGTCTGTCTTAGATGGCACCCATATTACAATTACATAATTTCACGTTACACAAGTTGCCCTCCACAGAATCAGTCTCTATAGTGGCTAAAACAGCTCCTTAGAGACACAAGTGATTAAAAAACGATTTTTGAAAAACTACACACAAACTATTTATAAAACTTATATAAAACTTTATGTTTAGCTTAGACGTAGGTAAATACCGGTTGCTCTCCCTGAAGACTCACTCTCACCACACTGCCTACAGGAAAGGGGGGTGGCGAGGTGTCCAATCAGGGTGATTAAGGACTTGAGTAAAGGTTTCGTGTTTCAGGTCACCAAATAAGCCAACATCTAAATAAACTTAGCCCCTCAGAAATGCCACCATAGGAAATTCATTCACGCTGTTCAAAAAGCAACTGCTTGTTCAGTTGCCAACCACCCAAAGCGGCAGTTGTGTTTATTTAAATGAAGAGGGTGCGGACCCAAGAGCTGTATCTTTCCAAATCTTACTGCAGCAACAGAACGTTAGGAAACCCCTGTAATATCCCTGAAATGCGTCCTATAATGGACAATTTTCTAAGGCCACCTACCCATGCTTTTAGACTAAAGATTCACCCTGTGACTTTTCCAACCACTAACAGCATTTGTGGGAGTTTCTTCTTTTCTCCTCATTTACTTCCTTGGCAATAATTTACTTCAAATACATTCAAACAAACAAGGAAAACCTATATTTAAAACATCTAGTGCACACGATGATAGTTTTCCCTCCTGAAAAGGGTTACAGGATCACAGGACCACGGTGAAACTCAAGGAGGAAGGCGGCTCAGGAGGTCAAGCCCAAAGCAGTGCCATCATTGAGGTCAGGCAAGATTCCTTAGGGGTTTATCCAAAAGGGTCTTGAAAACCTCAAGGACAGAGACAGCAAAACCTGATGGTACAGAGCACAAAGGTTTGCAATTGTATTTCTTATTACATTTGAAACACTTAGAATCTTCTAATTGCATTTCATTTATGCTTAACTGCAATGTTCATGTACTTTAATCTTAATTAAAAGTCACATAAATAATAACCAGGAGGCTATCTGAATGACTGTAGTAATTCCTGTTGCCCTTGTTTCCCTTTCTCTAGTGAACAGAGTATTTCGACGATAGGACAAACAGCTTTTTTACAGCATGTAATACAATCAACACGAGACTTAGTGGTAAGGAAGTACAAGTCGCATTTACATGTTGTAATATTTTTTTGGCTCTCTCAGTGAGGTACAACGAAAATTTACACCCAGCGTACCTACAGGAGATTCACTAACCATAATCAGTTGTTCATCTACTAGCAGGAGTATACGTTTGTCAAATCCCACAGGGTGACCTCTAGCTCTTCCTGGCATTTCTGCAGGGCAAGTGGGAACTCCTATGCCTTAAACACAAGTCATAATGTATTTTATGTAAAGTTTTTAATGTATATTTTACGTACATTCCTCAGATGTAAATATTTGCAGGTTGACTCCGTTATGAAAACGTTACATGACCTTTAGAAGTCCCTTCCGACTCAAATGATACTGTAATTCTACAATAATTACTACAAATTATGTTTATTTTCAAACAAAGCATGACTAATTGGAGGCTTAATTTTGAACTACATTATAATAAGTTGCTTTAGAAAAAAACATCACATTTGCTCTTTCACAATTCAATATTTTTCAAGTCAACATCAAAGCATGCAAACGTATTTTCTAGGCACATCTGAATACCATCTTCAGTAAACTTTTTCTGAGAATCTTCAGATTTATTTACATCCTCCTCAGACACCTGCTGGTAAAAACTAGCAAAGCCATTCTCTATTCCTTCAAACAGACTAAGAGATCCTGCACTATTAGACATAATTTCAAATTAATTAGATTCACTGCTGTGAATGAGTCCACATTTGTGGACACCACTGGAATTCATAAGATAGTCTTTCAAACCCGCAGACTCCTCATATTTTAGCATCTGAGCCTCCACTGGTAAAACACCTTAAAGCCTAACTTATCTGTGAACAGACAAGTGCATAAGGAGAGAAAAGTCTTCACAAAGGGTTCAGAGACCATACCCATTTCTGGAGGGGATAGTTCACTTGTGGAACTCCTTGATGAAGAATCCTATATAGGTTCCAAAATTGATAGTGTGAAATAGGGAAAGACAAATCTGTCAGGGATACTGAGCATAGACGTGTAATCACATAGAAGTGACTACTGTTAAAAAGAAGGATTTCACAAAGCCCCATTGCATTGTCTTGCCTGAGGTTTGCTTCAGAGGTAGAACAGACAGAAGAGAACTAAGAATTCTTGTTTCCATATGCTGGTTAGTGCCCTCAACACAGGCCAGCTGTTTAATAAGAGATGTCCAGAGTCACTGCTTCTTGTATTTCCGTCAGGAAAAATACCTCAAAGTAAGGAAGTCTAGACAACAAGGTTGCCTTGCTTCCTTCAGATACTCCAACCGGCTGCCACAGCACTACAATTTAAGCTATGCAAAGCCTAAGTCACTTCTCTGACTCCAGTTCAGCACTGCTCTATAACCCAAAGGAGTACTTTGTAGAGGATGCAATACATGTTTCCTCTCTTCTAACTGAAAGCAGTGCTGCTTGTGGGAAGTCCCAGGCTTTCTGCAGCCACAGCCAATACCCAAAATTAAACTGCATGGACTGCCTCTCCTAGCCAGTGATAGAAGGAGTAGCCATGATAACAGACCTCCATGCAAGGATAGCCATGGCGACAGGAAAGCCCTAAGGCACTTGTCACAGGCAGAATATTTTCAAACAGATGAAAACACGCTATACTGCCAGAGTCCCAAACACCAATTTGATTTGGTCAACATCATCTTACACGTGATTTAGTAATAATTTTGTATTCAACTTTATAGCAAGCAGAAGAATTCTTTTTTCCTTTTTGATTGACTGTAATTTCTTTAGTGGGAAACCCAAGACATTTTTTGCTTGGATGCATTTGCTTTTCTGATTTTTATTTTTTTTTTTCAGTCTAATTGATCTGACACCTTAACACTCTTTCATTTTAAGTTCTCTAAGGCATAAACACCCTTATTAGCCATTTAAAACATAAAAATGCTATACGCTCATTACAATCAGAAAGATTAACACAGTAAAAGGGCAATAGAGGAGCATAATAGCAAAGGGACTAGCACAGGTAGACTGGTGTTTCAAAGAAAAAGTGCTCATCCATCTCTGAATATCTAGGTTCACAGAAAAGACTCCCCAAGGGACAGATCTCCAACCAGAGATTCTTCCCCAGTGGCAGTCAGCCCTTAGATGGGATCTAAGAGAGGTGCAGCCAGGCTCCAACCCTTCCGGTCACACAGCTGAATTGCCTTCACCTGTGCTCCCAGGGCTGACGGGTCTTTTCCCATGTGCTCAATCAGTGGTTCAGGCCATGACTCAACAGTTACCATAGAACACTGCACTGAGTATAAGAAGAGTTAGACAATTTTGAAGTAAATATTTCAATTTTCAGTCTTCTTGAGTAAAGACTGAACTCTGTTTATGTCACTTCCAGTTATTTAGGAGTAATCAGTTGATTCTTACAGCTAAAGGCTGTATTTCTCTGTTCTTCTCTTCTACTTATCTTTTAAAACATGGTTTGAAAGTGAGGATCTTGCAGTATTAGTAACAAGAGATCAATAAAAGATGCAAATAACTCGGAATCAGACAACTTTTTAAATATATCCTATAAAAGTTCATAACTCTTCAGAATGTTCCATGAAGAAACGCTACAGCTCAGGTTAGCACTGCTGATGTATTTTCTCAGACCTTTTTCCTATCTTCATTTTCTAAGCAATCCATGGCAAGCACAGTATTTACTATACACGGTGTTAAACCATTTAAAGCAGGCAATAAAAGAAAACAGCCCACTTCCTATGACAACACCAGAAACATGCCTGTACTGCTGAATCAGCCCTGGCACTGGAAGGAACGAGGCCAGATTTTCTCTCTCCAGCCAGACCTCAGAGGAAAGGGAGCCACCTGCTGCTCGAAGTAAGGCAGGCTGCAGGGTCTTTTCAGTTTCATTGCGTGAAACAACACCAAGGTGAGATTCAGCAAAAAAAGCTCAAAGCGTTGCTATTTTTCCTCACGCTGCGGGTCCAGGTGGCAAAGGATGCAGGCTGCTGAGCACTGCTGGTCCCTCATCTCCCCAGCCTGGCTCAGACAGCTGCAGCCAACACTGCCAGCAGCCAGTAGTTAAGCACAAATAGCATCCCTTTCTAAAAGTAAAAAGAAATGAAAACAGAAAATACAAAAAACCCTTCACATTAGGTGTGCATAACAAGTATGACACAAGTGACAACCAGCATCGAGTGGTAGACTGGGTGCAAGGAAACCACCCATTTATGTACATCTATGCATTAAGTCATTCTTCAGTAAATAAGGACGGATCGAGTGCACCACACACACTCCTAAATCTGTATTTTACGGATGTCATCTTTTGACTCTATGGCTGCAGCCTTGCAATCAAGCTGCTCTCAGAGCAGTGTCTCTCACTGGGGACATTTGCTCACCAATGAATCAGCAAGTCCTGGGAAGGAGGAAGCTGCTCAGAGAAAGGCACATTCCTTGCCACTGAAAGGTTTATTGGTATTATCTCATAGCAGCTTCAAGATACAACTGGCCTCGGTGAGAAGAAACAAGTGAGATAGACCAAAAAAGAGAAAGCTTAAGAAAAACTCTGCTGGTCGATCTACTTCCTGAAGCCCCGTTGCTGTGTTGTAATGAGGGGATTCTAGCGAGAATCTGGGGTTCAGCTTACAGGTGGAAGCGATCCCCCATGGCCCCACCCTGTGGCGTGGCTCTGGTGATACTCGAGAAGACACCAGGGAGAACTGCGGCTTGTGCGCATTTGACGTAAATAAGAGTAACTTTTTCCCCAAAACGACAAATGACACCACAAGTCTGCACCGAACCCCCACTCAGCCTCTTCCTCCTGCCCACCCCCCCCGCCTAGCGCTGCCCTCACCAAAGATGGCGGCAGCGGACGGGCCGGGAGCGGCGCCAAGCTGCGGCTGAGGCCGCTTCCGCCCGTCAGCTCCCATCACGTGACCACCGGGCTGCGGCGGCCGCTGCCCGGCGCCAGCGGGGAAGAGCGCGGCGCGGCACGGCGGGGCAGTGCCGGTGGGCTGCGGCGCTGCCAGCCGTGTTTGGGCCTCTCTGCGGTGGCGGCCGGCAAGCTGGCGCTGGGCTCGCTGCGCGGAGCGGGCAGCAGGAACGAGATGGAGCCCGAGGAAAGAGAGGATCGCACCCCGCTGCTGAAGGACTCCCAGCTCGGCGCGGGTGAGATACGCGGGCTGCGGCGCCGCGGGCAGCACTGCCACCGGCCGTGCCCCGCCGCAGGGCCGGCAGGGGGCGCACCTCCCCGGCGTCGCGTTGCCATGGCGCCCCCAGGGCTCGCTTCGCTCTGGCCGGGCCCCTACCGCTGTCCTTGGAGGGAGAGGCGGCCTCGTTCTCAGCGCGGTGACAGGGAGATGCATCCCAGTGGTTTCTTTTGCACGTAAATAGCTCGAACCTCGGGTCGGTGTCTGCTCGGCGGGATCTGCTGAGGTGCGGCAGACCTTCAAGACCGAGCGTGACTAAGGCGGGTAGCTGGCAGCGGGGGGCAGAGGAGGGCGTGTGGGGAGACAGCATGAGGATAAGATGTAAAACTGATTCAGGGGGTGAAATGCCTCCCCTAAGAGGGCAGGCTGAGAGCTGGGGCTGGTCAGCCTGGAGGAGAGAAGGCTCCGGGGAGACCCGAGAGTGGCTTCTCAGGATCTAAAGGGAGGCTATAAGAAAGAATGGGACATGCTCTCCATCTGTGTATGGACAAGGGGAAATGGCTTCAGATTAAAAGAGGGGAGATTTAGATTGGATATAAGGAAGGAGTTTTTTACATCAAGGATAGTGAATCGTTGGAACATGTTGGCTGGAGATGTGGTGGATGCCCATCCTTGGAGATGTTCAAGGTCAGGCTGGATGGGGCTCTGAGCAACCTGATCTAGCTGTGCTGTCCCTGTTCATTGCAAGGAAGCTGGCCTAGATGACCTCTAAGGATCCCTTCCAACTCAATTCTATGATTCTATGAAAGTGAGAAGGCGATCATTAAAGGTCAGGGCCCAGCTGAGATGAGGCAGATCAGGGTGTTCTGTGGGCTCTCCCAGGACAGGCTGTACGGACAGCTGTGAGACTTTAAGTTCCTTCACTGTTTGTGCTTCTGAGATATGTAGTACAGCAAAACAACTGAAAAGCGCCAGCGGGGAATTAAGAGTTCAGGTCGTTTACCAAAGCAGTACATTCTTGGGCTTGCACAATCCATCGTGATGCACCTCACCCAAAAGGAAAATGCGGTAGAAAAGCAACTTCCTACAACTGCCATGCGACCTTCAACACAGACCTAATTCTGCAATTTAAGACTCTTGTTCAGTTATAGCTTTAGTGCTATAAAACATGCCCCTGCAATCAGCGTTATCCCTAGATGTAGGACCCGAGGGTGGCGGTCAAGGTAAGATCTTCAACATCATGAAGTTTTGGGGGATGATGGCAGTATCTCTTTGCCAGTAAATATGGTGATGTTCTGAGGAGGTGCGTAACCTTGGGAAACTCATCTAGAATCTTCTTGAATCTTCTGTTCCTTTAATGTGACCTCATATTCTCAAGTATTACAGATATACTCAGTGGGAAGATAGGGAAGCAATAATTTAGCAGACTTTTGTTTCAACCTTACAAATCTGTGTGTTCATTAGACTTCTGTGATAAGTTATTTACAGCGGGAAGAAAAAAAAAAAAAGACATTAGTGGCTTGGAGTTGTTCCATATTTGTGTTGTGAAGATTGCTCTCCGAAGTGTATACCGGTAAGAGATGTCCAGAAGTAGAATTAATGGTTAAACTGTATCTGAGAAGGTTACAGCATAGTACAGTATTAAATCTTCTGTTATTGTGTAACTCCAGCTAATACAGGTACAACATTAGGAAGGCTGAATAACTCTTCTTGTGATTATGTTCACTGTTACTAATTTGAAGACTATACATTTTCTATTTAAAGGAAATTGCATTTTGAATAACAATGAAGGTCTCGGCTTGTTTTTGTACAGTAAGCACTTCCTGCTCTTGGTGCCTGCTTTTTTTGTAAAGCATGCAATAAATTATTGGCTGCTGTCACTTATATCATTTAAAAGTGAGATAAGCCTATTTTTCAAATGCTGCTCCTGTCATTGCTGTTGGTCTGGAAGATGCTTTATGTGTTTGCTTAGTAGCCTATCATGTTACTCATTTACTAAAGAAAGAACAAATACTGCCTTGCTGTCCTTTTAACAGCTTGCATTAACAATAGTGAACTTCAGATGAAGTTGATCAGTGATAGAGACCTCAAAAATGAGAACGTTCTACAACTTTCATGAAAACTACAGTTTTATAGGAAGGTTCTGTTGGTGCCCCTACAACCAAGTGTTCCTTGTTTCTGGGATAAGAAGGAGTCTTTAGATATCCACAGGGAATGCTCTTTTGCTTCTTATTGCAGATCAGAAAATGCAGTCAAGAAACATGCTGCAGCTGCAGATCGGGCTCTAGTCAGTCCTGTTGTTCGTAGATCTCACAAAAGGAAACTCTACTCTGTAACTATTTGTAAATCCATGGCTTTTCTTAGCAATTCAGTGTTTGGGTAGGTTCAGCCATCCCCATACAAAGAGTATCTGCAGAACTACTAAGTGTGCTTGTGTGCAGCCTTCCTATGGCCACCAGTGATGTGCTGGCCAAGATGCAGCTTGACTCTGCTTCTAACTTCCTGGCATGGGTGGGTAATCTCTGCCAAAGGCTGCGGTGTTCTACCATTAGGGGAAATTGATACCTGTGACATTGCAAAGTCTGAAAGCTGATTATAAATGGCTGATAGTCATCTTAATGCCACAGTGCAAGTTTAATGCCAAATCTAAAACCTATTTTCCTTTGTCAGCTTCAGCTGTTGAAGAGGGGAAAGAGTGGGCATCTGGGAACTGCTGCTGTTCTGCAGTGCATTGGCAGTATTTGCTATCAGATTTCCTGCAAGTTTTCTTGCTTAGGCAGTTGTTAGCAAATGCATATTGCTTTATAAACAAATTTAGAGAAGGGAAACTTGTCCTAGAAAACTATCTGGAATCTCATTGGCTGTTCATTAATGCTCCCATAAAAGTTTCTGTCCATCTTGAACCATTTTCAATAGGATGAGAGATAATGGCCTTAAGTTGCTCCAGGGGAGGCTCAGGTTGAGTAGTAGATAGATTTCTTCTTGGAAACAATGAGTGAGGCATTGGCATAAGCTGCACGGGGAGGTGGTGAAGTCACCATCCCCGGAGATGTTCAAGGAACGTGTAGATATGGTACTGAGGAACATGGTTCAGTGGGCGTGATGGGGATGGGTTGACAGTTGGGCTAGATAATCACAGTAATTTTTTTCCAGTCTTCATGATTTATGGTTTTTTTTTTTCAGTTCCTTAACAAACTTCTCACTAGTCTCTCTTCTTTTTTCCTGCAGTTTTTTTTTTTAATGTGAAATTCCAATTTCAGTAATTATTACTGTATTTTCAAGAGAGCTTTTGAAACCACTTTTCTAAACCAGCACTTCCACTGCAGCCCCTACACTTGTGTACATAACCACCACATAGCCTAAACCAGAATTACTTTTCCTTTGCACTCCAACAGAAAAATGAACGTTATTTTTCTACCCCAATCCTCTGTCCCTGCTGATATGCCCCTTGAGACTGGAACAATCAACTTTTCTTGACTTATTTTTTCTAATCCACAAATTTATGAGATTATTAGCTTCAAAACAAAAAATTCTCACTTGTTTTGGGTTTTTTTTGCTTGTTTGTTAGATTGTGTTAAAACAAAACCTTCTTATTTATTCTCATTTCAGTCCCTGCATGCTGCTCAGCTCGCTACAATCTGGCACTGCTGGCCTTTTTTGGGTTCTTCCTTCTGTATGCATTACGTGTGAACCTAAGCGTTGCTCTGGTGGACATGGTGGAACCTAACACAAGCTTAGCAAAGAATACAACTTCCAATGTGTGTCCAGAGCATTCCTCCACCATAAATGTTCCTCGCAACACAACGGTGAGGTCTCAAGCGTATTGTTCTGAAACGTAGCACGTAAAGTTGTTTTTTAATAAAGTTTGCAATAGGTGACTCATACTTAAATGACAGGAGAACTGGCTGATCTGTACCAGATGGCCCTTACAGTGGTTCTTTTAAAGCAATTCTGAAACATAATGTCTCTAAATAACCAGCTGATTTAGAAGTGCTGTGCTCATGGTCAGATGTGTTGTTTTTTAATGCATATCCTTTCTTCACCCTTCTTTACAAATTGGCTGATCTGACCTTGTAGATCTATTATGACGCACTTTGATATGCCAGTGATCAACCATTAGTGTTACATGTGCGTCAGAGCTCACATCACTCTCTGTATTTAACTGTTTTCCACACAGTCTTGATGGCATGAAATTTTATTACAAATTAGTGTGCAGTATTTTTTCCCTCGCTTCTTTGATCCCCTTCCCAGATCATGGTTCTTGTCTTTGTATCCTTCATCTATTGACTTTCCACACAGTAATCCTTAAAATCCCATTTCTTACCTATGAAGTTACATTAAAAAAAAAAAAAAAAAAAAGTTATGTTGATTTGGACTTGCATAGATCTCACATCATAATTAAATTTATTAATGAGCACTCTTGCCCACTTCTTGCCTTCATTTTGTTTGTTTAGAGGTCATTTATTATTTATTGGGAGCAAATTATAACCACGTGTGGAATGGGAAGAATTGTTCTCCTTCATTGCTTCTGTGAAATGGATGCTGCTCATTTAGAGGACTTCTGGGAGTGATCCCAGACTTCAAAATCACTTCTTGGGCAATGATTGATGTCCTCTTGTTGACTCTAACTTCCTTATCTCAATTATCTGTGCCTTTAATGTCTCATCTGCTAGACTTACCTTCGCTCTGCCATCCTTATTCTGTTCTTCCACATATCTCTGTCTTTGTCTATCACCTATCCTGTCCTTGTCTACTCTTTCTTCATTTTAAATTTAGACATCTGCATCTCTTTGCTTGCTTTTCTCTCTGTAAGTTTTCTGCAGGAAAATCGGTTTTTCAGAGTGACAGAATGTGATATGGAATTGAGATCCACTTTCATGTAAGCACATCCCTGCACCCAGCACCTGTATCACTTAACCAAGAAAGGGATAATCACCTGATGACTTTATTTAATGTTGTGATGATTTTTGTACTTGGCCTGGATACGTTTGCTCAGTGTAAACTACTTCCAGTGCAACTTTGATTGCCTCCCTAGGGGGGAGGCCATGAAAGATTTGTGATTTAGCTATGAAGGATTAAAAAAGGGATTGAATTTGTGTAAAATGTGGTCAGAGAAACTATTTTGAACTTACTGTATTTTGGGTTTTGTTTTCTCTTTTTAGGGGAAAAAGTATTCTTGGGATGCTGATACTCAGGGATGGATCCTTGGTTCTTTTTTCTATGGCTATATCATTACTCAGATTCCAGGTGGATATCTTGCAAACAGAATTGGAGGGAAGCTCTTGTTGGGGTTTGGCATCTTTGGTACCTCTGTGTTCACCTTGCTTACTCCACTAGCTGCAGATTTGGGAGTTGGCTACCTCATTGCTGTCAGAGCCTTGGAAGGACTGGGAGAGGTAACGGTTTTCCTCTATGTAACTTGAACATATATCTGAATAATGTATTGGCACGTCATAGTAATTAGACCCTGTGAATATTGCTATGCTGTAGTAGCATGTGGATTGTTTTATTTCGAGTAGCTTAATTTTACTTTTTTGAATAATTAACAAGTACATCTTATTTTTTATTTATAAGGACACTTAAGACAAAACTGGAGTTATCTATCATTTAGTCAGAACCCAGGAGTTCAAAAGAGTATTGTTTGTATTCTTGCAGCTTTTCCAGTATATACGGAATCAAAAGCAGAAGAAATTGATTCTGCTTCTTGATTTTCATACACTGCATGCTGTTGTTTTTTATTTTCCCCAAGTAGTTTCATTCTAAACAAGAGCCTAGCAAATCCTTCTACTGCTTTTTTAATGAAATGCAGTTTGAAACACGAAAACTTGAAAGAAATTGTAAAACTGCTACTTTTTAACAGAATTGATTCTTTTTTATCTAGGGTGTTACCTTCCCAGCTATGCATTCAATGTGGTCTTCTTGGGCTCCTCCCCTGGAACGCAGCAAGCTCCTTAGTATTTCATATGCAGGTGAGAAATTCCCACGCTAATAACAGGCTTATGCATTTTTACTGCCGTAACAGGGAGGATTGACTTAAATCAAAGGGATTTATATTATCAGTATTAATCAGGATTTAATCTGGAAAGCGTAGCATTGAGTTAAATCTTGCTTTGCATTCATTATCGTTGCTTTTTATGGCTTTTGTAGCCTTGAGAAAAGGTATTCGTCTGCAATGATGTATAAACTTCAAGCTGCAGTATCAAGTGGTGCAAGGAGTTACTGTGAAGCTGATTAATAGAAGATACTGTGAACAAAGGAGATGCAATAGCAGAAACAAAATAGGGCAATAATGCAAAGTCACAGGATGTGGCTTTTTTTTTTTTTTCTTTAAGGTGTTTTTGGGGGAACTCAAGGTAGCTCTCAGTAGTGCTTCAAGCTGCTTGAAGAAGATTCAGAGATCAGTTCCATGTTCTTTTAGGCATTCCGTGTGTGGAGGATGTAATGTTTCATAGGAAATTTATTACTTTGAAGATACTTGATGTTACATAGAACTTGATTTACAGCATATTCTGAGAACATGAGACAGATACAATTTACATTTTGCGAAGTGTGGAAGTTACAATACCCAGTTCAATCACAATATCAGTGTGATTCCCCTTCTCTGTATATGCTCGTGATGCTGGGCAATTCCACTTGCTGGGTAGCAGTATGTGGGTTGAAGCCAGCTCAAGCCTGATGCTCTTTTCAAAATTATTTTCAAGATTGTTCAATTTTTATACTCTGAGAGGTGTCTTGTATTCACTCCCCTGGTACTGGTACAGCAATCTAAAAGAGACAGCCATTCACATGCTTGTAGGGAGAAACATCTACACTATCAATTGATCTACTCAACTGATGACAGGGCTGTTTGTTCAAGGCAAAGGCTACCTCCAGTCCCCTTTGTGTTGAGATACTCAGGGTTTTTGTTTTGTTTTGTTTTTTTAACAGTGGCTCTAATTAGTGACACCCTGCATTATTCCCTGAGCTTCGTGGTTGCATTGCTTTTGCCCATACACACTGAGCCTTCTTCTGTTTTCAAGTTTTACTCGTCTGACAGACTACTCAATCCACTATGTGTGGAGCGAGTGAAAAATAGAGTTTTCTGAATTTACCAGTCCAAGTATGTTTCTGCTCTAAGGGTTACAAATTTTAAATTCAGTTAATGGCTCATTTAACTTTATGTTAGTATTAATTCTGTGACAGCTTACTTCTTGGACCTGGGCTTCATCAAGAAGATAGGGCTATGCCATGTAAGCACCAGCTGCAGTCTAGTAGCAGACTTCTGCCAGCAGGAATGAAGCCTTAGTTCTCTCATCTTCCTATTTTCACACTTCCCTTGTAGCCACATGCTTCGTTCCTTCCTGTATGCTATTTCAGACCCTCACATGAGCCACTTTAACCCACCTAGTGCATCAGGCGGTTTCTTCTCTTTTTTGTATGTTTTCTCCCACACTAGTGAATTAAATCTGCTTTTAAAAAAAAGTCTGCATGTGAGAGCCAGCACACAAAAGTGGAGAGCAAGGAGCTGGGATTGTCACTTATTGCTTTTAGCTTTAGGAGCTTTTAAATTGTTCCTTTGCAAAGCCGCGTTCCAAAGCGCAAGTGAGAAGAGACCTTGGCCTTGAACAACTGATAGTAAGCAGGCATGGATGGATAAGGCATCTTGCTTAATCTCAGCAAAGTGTTTCCTTTTCCTCCTTTTCCTCGCGTTTCCATAGTTGGCAGTCATGTGGTCTGCAGCTTAGAAAGTCGTGACAGTATTGACTTTCCAAGGGAGCACATGACTGAGTTGCATATAATTGTCTTTTTGGTGGGTATTTAACAGAGTACTCGGTTTTGTTGTTTTGTAGCTGAAGCTTTTCTGCCTCAAACAAAAACTGTTCCAAAAAGATGGCATCTAGGCAGCTGCCATGTTAATGTAATCTAATGTTTTCTGAATTGAGATTGGATTTGGAAAAGCAATTGTGTAATTAACATGAAGAGATAAGCTTCAGTATTTGTCCCCAGCTGAGTGTTCCTAATTATGTAAACAATATGGGTGCCACCTCCACCCTTGCCACAATACTTCTTTAATTATGATTCAAGAGCTGCTCTTTCCTGCTAATATCTGAGCTGGAATCTGCTCATCTTTCCCTTCTTTGCCTGAAGATCAAATTTAAGGACCCAAATTTAGGGACTGTGTAGTTAGAACCTGCTGGTTATATGGATACCTTCTGGCTCTTGTTTCTAGCGTTCCTGTTTCAGTACTGCTAGCAGGAGCTATAAGCAATGTAAATTAATTACATAACCTCAGAATATTATTTCCTCTCCTTCCTTCCCTCCAAGGTCTGTAATTGTACTGTGGTCAGTTTCCTCAGCAGTGTCTGTTGAGTTGTATCATTTTGAATGTATTGTAGCCACCACTTGTTTGGAGGTGAATGTACTAGGAATTTTTTTTTTTAATTGCTCTTTGCTTATTACTTTGGATGTTTATGACCTCTATTTCTTTGGATTTGGCAAAACAGTTTGTTGTGCCATTTTTCTGGTAGTCAGTGGCAAATCTTACCTGCATGATTTTTGCAGGAAAACAAAAGTCAAAACAATACTTAATTTAAAGAGTCTAATGATGAACTAACAATTGTTTTTATACTTTGGTTTGCTTTCCTCTGCTAGGTGCACAGCTGGGAACTGTTGTCTCTCTGCCACTGTCTGGTTTAATTTGCTACTATATGAACTGGGTTTATGTGTTTTACATATTTGGTAAGAGTTTTTATTATTAAAGTTATGATCCATATTCTTTTTGTAAGCCATGGTATATTGTTTATTACCTCTTGTATGAAACTTATAAGTTTTTAAAAATATGTTTGATGTCAGGCTGTCATTTCTTTTCCTCCTGGGGAGTAGAGATATTTAAAGCAAGTGAATTCCTTTGCATGGATATGTGAGCTTTGCTTCCAATGAGCAAAGATGTCTCCGAGTGGGACAAAAGCTGGTACAAGTCAAATGTTTCCAGCATTTCCCTCCACGCAGAAATAACAGGCTGGAATTACTTACTTGAAGTGTGAAATTGAGTTAATAATGTTAATCCCAGGAGTGAATTTCTACTCTGCATGAAATAACATGTGAAAAGTTACTGCTGCTTTAAATGGAGACTGTGTGTAATATTTCTCTAGCAGCCACAGGAACTCTGAAAGAATGTCCAAAATGCAAAGCATAGCATGTTTACTGTGAGCTGTGTTCTAGAAGGAGCTCGAACATAATAAATTTTCTGATAAGATGTCATAGATCAAACTGATGCTTTTTATTGGACTGTTTACATTTCTAAGCTGTTTCATGTTCTGCATAGGGAAAAGAATCAGAATAAAATGGAAAGCTTACACTTTGTTCATCAAGACATGCTCTTGATTTTTGTGTAATTAAAAAAGAAGGAAATGGAACTAGACAAGTGGAAAAAGTTACACTGGTTGTTAAGTAAAAATGCAGCCAATTTGGCTTGATTATTGAAAAGTTAACTTTTTCAAATGATAGTTCTGGAAGCTTTGCTTAAAAAGGAAAATAGATGCTGGTATACATCAGTTAAGCTACATATAGCGATACATATCATGCTAAGGGTTTTTTGAGGTTAAATTCCTCTGTGTGAGCTGTATTCTTCATGGCTGTTCTATGTGACAAATAAAAAATACAATATGTATATGTATGCATTTTCCTTGCTCTACAAGGCACTTGCTAGAGGAGAGGACAAACCAAAACAGAACAAACATCACTTTCCTAAAGTCATCCTTTACTACTTACTGTATTGTTAAGCCGCTTGGGGGAGCTACTGTTTGTAAGCAGAGAAAGTTTTTCCAGATGCTTTAATATAATTTTAATGGATATTAATTTTTCTCAATTTTCTGAGAATATTATTCACTTAACAGAACTTATTCTGTTTTTATTTATACCTCCTCATCCATGTTTTTCCAATAACAGGTGCCCTTGGTGTATTGTGGTTCTTCTTCTGGATGTGGCTTGTTAGTGATAAGCCAGAAACTCACAAGAGTATTTCACGTGCTGAAAGAGAATATATTCTTTCTTCTTTAAAAGACCAGGTATAGCACATTATTGTAATCATGTTTTCTTAAGTAATAACATAAACTACAAGTATTGTTATTAGCATAATGCTCTGATGTCTAGAAAAACATCATTAACCTGCAATAAAGACAGTGTATGTCAAGAAAAGAAAAATACGATGCAATTGTGTAAATGAGAAAAACTGGTAGTCAATCAAAACATTTATGATAATGCTTTTTGTCACTGCTATTATTGTGATGTTATTTTAATGACAAGTAATACAACCTGAGCTTTTTTTAAATACCAAAAACAGACATGTATGATGTCTTAAAAACCTGTAAAACAATGTTTTCAACATGTGTCTTCTATGATAGAGAAGAGAGAGATTACTATTTGCAGAGAAAACGTTTTGGAGATTCCATTATGAGCCATTTGACTGAGGATACACGTTTCTAAGCTGTGAAGCAGTCTGAGTTAATATCTAGGACTGAGTAGGAAAGATTCAGCCAAATGCATAAGACTGACCTTAAATGTTTAATCATTTGTGGTAAAAACTAGAGGCGACATATCATGGTAAGGGAAGGCATATATTATATTTTATCTATATACTTCAAAAAAATTCCCATTACAAAGTGATTGGTTTAAGTTGCAATAATTAATAGCAGAGCAGTAACATGCACGAGCGTATCTTTAGCGAGAAGGTAACAGTAATTTCATCATTGCCGTTTAATTCATCTTTTGCTATGAATTCACATTGTACTCTTCTGAATGAGTGATCAGTGTGGATTTGGGTAGGATAACAGCATCTGTAGTTTAAGTTTACCTTGACGTTCTAGTATTTTTTTTTTTCCTCTTCTTGCTAGCTCACTACACAGAAATCTGTTCCCTGGAGACCTATACTGGAGTCCCTTCCCCTCTGGGCTATTGTTGTAGCCCATTTCTCCTATAACTGGACTTTCTATACACTTCTCACACTCTTACCCACATACATGAAGGAGATCCTGCGGTTTGATGCACAGGAGGTGAGATAAATAATTAAGAAAATAGTTACTGTAATTAACTATAGTTATATAGTTGTAGTAACTATACATAGATACAGTTGTAATATTTAACCATAATTAATAGTTTCTATATTAACCTGTTTAAGAAAACTTGTGATGTAAGTTTTTAATTTGGAAATGGTGAAATAATTCCCCATAATTAAGCAGCTACGTCTACAAGGTTATCTGCATTGAAGTTTCCATTGGATTTCAGAAGTTATTTGACATTTAACTTAGCAATAGCATTTTGGATCATTTTTTCTGTTTGAAGATGGAGTTAAAACAATAAGTATATTAAAAAATATATATTTCTATTACGAAACAGTAACTATAAAAAAATCCCATATTTCTGTTACTTTGTTTGCATGATTGCCTCAAAACTTATAGCTTATTTTGTAGCTTCAGAAACACTATCTACTTTTATGCTCACTCATGAAAAGCACTATTTTTCTTTTAATTGGAAATTAACAGTATCATTGGGTAAGTGACATTGTAAACGTTTTAAGGAGAGGGTAGAGAAAACACTTCAGTCTGATTGAATCCCCTTCCAAATAATTACTTTTTCTTTCTTCAGTGAGTGGCAGATACAATGCTGTGTCTTCGCACAGTGCTTCAATTAAATTGCTTCTTTGTTGTTGTTATTAAGACTAGCTTATGTTTTTCAGAATTTTAATTGTTACTTTTGAAAGCTTAGCATTGAAAACCAGCAGACAGCATATTTGAATGTTGAAAGAGCAGAACATGTTTATGGCTTTGTGTCAGATTTAATGTCCTAGGGAACCTCTTACATTTTTGTATAATCAATGGATATTAAGATATTATAATCACAAAATAAACAAGAGAGTTAGGCGAAGTAGACTATGATAACAAAGGAGAATAAATGGAAGGCTTACCCTTATGCTGGGCTCACCCACAAAACACCAGAAGGAGGAATCTCCAGACAAGATCCTTCCCCACTGGTAGCCAGCTCTTAAATAGGTCTAGGACAAATGGAGCCTGGCTCCACCCCTTCCGGCAGCACAGGTGAATTGCCTTCAGCTGTGCTCCTCTGGCTGACTCATGGCTCGCCTCAGGTGATCAATCAGAGGTTCAGGCCGTGACTCAGCAGTTCCCATACAATCTTCTTTGCCAAATATATTTGTCTATCCAGATACTTCATTTTAACCACAGTTTAGGTTATGTTCTACTATGCCACTTAGTAGAACTTTTTTTTCCTTCTTCAGAAGAAAAACATGCAGTTTCAGGCAGAAGTCACTACCAAACAACTTTCCTTTAAGGAAAGGGAAGTTAGCAGGTGACAGCAGTGTAAATAATGGCAGATCCTGAATAATAGGACCATAGGATGTTCAAACTGAATCTAATGAAAGTTCTAATTCTGTATCTTGTCTGATTATAACCAGTATCAGATGTGTCAGCATATAGTTGTGGGATAACACACTGTTGAAAGTATTGAATCTGAGATCATAGATTCCATAACTGCTTTCAAAATTCTGACTAGTAGTTACAGCTCTCACTTACTTTAAGCAACTTGTGCCATATCTAATCTGAAGCTGCTCTTTCAAAATACTTGCATGATCAAGTTCATGACCACACAATATTTTGCAGTTTCCTTTTTCCTGATCCCAGTCACTGATTTAAACCTTTGAGTTCTTCAGCTGGCTGTATTGGTAGTTCCAGATTACATTATACAATCGAGAGTTTACACATCAGTAACTAAAATGCTTTGTCTTTTCTATCCTTATTTTTCTCTCTCATAGGAAAGCCAACTGTAGTTGCGTAGATGAATGGTCTTGACACTCCTGACTCAGACTTTCTTAATGCTCCAAGTCAGATGATTTTTTTCATCACATTGAATTTTAGTATTTTAACTGTCTTTTCTTTTTGTCTCAACAGAATGGCTTTTTATCTGCGCTGCCTTATTTTGGCTGCTGGCTTTGTATAATTCTGTCTGGGCAAATTGCTGATCATTTACGAGAAAAACAGAACTTCTCCACTGTTTGTGTTCGCAAATGTTTTACCCTAATAGGTAAGTGCAAGGATTGTCTCTAGTTAGGAAGACATCATGGGACCAGTCTGGGAAAAGTTAAAGCTTTGAGAGACAGAAGTGTGGCAGTTTGCTGTGAGATGAAGCCAGATTGTACATGGCTGGAGAAGGAGATGCTATTCAATTGTATTAATTTTGATAGGGTGTGGAGGAGGAACTGCAGTATGTCTAGGCATCTATTTGTTTGGTTAGTAATCTGGCATCACCTTGTTTTCTAGTACATAGTATTCCTTTGAATTCCTATGTCTTAAGCCTCACTCACACTTTTCTGACTGACTTTGGTGGATATAATTTGTCTTGTAATGTTTAGTGTTGTTTTAACTGATGGACATACTTTACTCTCAGCTCTGCCCAGCCCTCAGGATTTGTCAAGAGTAAATCCTGCCTTTTTTTTGTAATGAAGTAGAAATACTGGAGAAAGAAATAACCAGAGATAGCCAGAAGATTCATTTAGGCCACGTCATTATTACAAACATATCATCTCTCAGTTAGAGGATATCATTCAAAGTGAGCCTGTGTTGCTCAGTGTTTTGTTTATTTAAGACTTAGGTAACTGAATGGGAATACACTTGCCAGATTTACAGTGCTACCAGGATGAAAAGACAAAGTAGAATCCAAGACCAAAGTGGTCTTGACTGATGGGAAGGAGAGGTGATTTGAAGTCAGAAAGATAAAGCCTTTACTAAAAATGAATAAAAGGGTGCATTTAGAGAGAGCAGTTGATAGATGATTAAAAGAGAAGGAAAAGGGGAAAGATCAGACACAATATCCACACAAGTTGCAGCCTACTTGATATATCGTCCATCACTGCACTTAATTCTCTGCTTCTCCAATTCTGCTGATTGAGTTGCTCGCTTTAAAGCAGCTCATCTAATAAACTCTCAAGTATTTTTGTTTTCATAGGCCTGTTCAGTTCTGGTGATCTGGTTTTACAGCTGGCCTTCACGCCTATGTCTGTAAAACCAAGGGGAAAACATGCTGTTGTGCAAGGAAAAAGTGGGTTTTTAAGGGTTTTGTTGATGAAGCCAGCATTTTTTTGCATGTATTTGGAGCTGGTTTTGGAGTTTGTGATGAAGTCATGTAACTAGCCAGCTGTGGTATGAGGAAATGGGGTGCCAAAGTTAACTGAAGAAAGGATGGTGGCTACTATGCCAACTAAATTGTTTCCAGTACCTGAAGTTGTGAACTGGGCTTGTTCATCTTAGAGAAGAGAATGCTCTGGTGAGATCTCATGGTAGCCTTCCAGTAGTTGAAGGGAACGTATAAACAGGAGGGGGAACAGCTGTTTTACTAGGGTTGATAGTGATAGGACAAGGGAGAATGGTTTTAAACTGAGATGGGAAGTTTGGGTTAGATATTAGGAGGACATTTGTCACTCAGAGGGTGGTGAGGCACTGGAACAGGTTGCCCAAGGAGGCTGTGGATGCCCCATCCCTGGAGGCATTCAAGACCAGGCTGGATGTGGCTCTGGGCAGCTTGGTTTGGTGGTTGGTGACCCTGCAGATAGCAGGGGGGTTGAAACTACATGATCATTGTGGTGCTTTTCAACCCAGGCCATTCTATGTTTCTAAGTCTCAAAAGCTAGCCTGGTTCTCTAAGATGTACAGCAGGCTCTGGTGTAGACATACCAGATGTTCAGATATTAAACATGGCACTCATTCTAGAAGGTGTATGTGGAAGAGCTATGTATGTATGTATTTATATGAAATCTTCCAGCTCTACTTTGTTATGATTTGCAGAAGTCCCTGTTGGCTCCTGAAACAGAGACTTAAATGGGAGTAACTTCCTCACTGTGCATTGTACACCTGCCAGTCTCAGTGCAGAGTCTAGTGGTTTATATAATGATAAATAAAATGAACTTGTCACATTACTTTCACTGTCCATTGATTTTTAGTTTTCCAGATGAAGTTAGTTCTTTCAAGCTAGAGTAGGATTTTACTGGTTTGTGCAATGTTTATCAAGACCGCCAGAGGTTTGCCGCTGATCTGCTCTTCTTTGCTGCTCACTGTGATGCACATAGTGCAGTGCTGGATTCTGTGCACTAGGTGGTGTTGGAGATTGTATGTACACACAGCTCAGAACATGTTAATTTTCTGGCAGAAAGTCCCTTAATTGTAAAATTTCTGTTTTAAAGGAATGATTGGACCTGCAGTGTTCTTAGTAGCAGCTGGGTTCATAGGATGCAACTATGAGCTGGCTGTTGCATTTGTGACCATATCGACAACACTAGGAGGGTTCTGTACATCTGGTTACAGCATCAACCATCTGGACATAGCACCTTCGTAAGTATTGCTGAAGCTTTTGTTACTGATTGGATACATTTATGATCATTTCTTCTGTGTTCCTGGAGTGCCTCGCAGCTTGTATTTGAGTGGGGGGGGGGAATAAATATTGGCAGAAGAATACCTTAGAATACCTCAGATTTTGATCCTGGAATAATAAATAACTGCTGGAATTGTATTTACTAGGATTTTGCACTATTTGATTCACGATATTAGTTGAATTGCACTGTTACAAACATGCTGTCCTATTAAATGGTTCACCCTTCAAAACTTTTCTATCAGAACTGCCAAATTTTAATATGAGTAAACCATTGTAAGTTCCAAAATTCAGGCAAAATTTTTTTGAAAATCATATTCGATGTAGTGGTGTTAAAAGTATGGTGTTAAAAGGACCTGCTATCACTAGATTAATCCTGTGTGTACGATTACTCCTAAGTGATGAAAAGATGGACTTCAATTTGAATCTTCTCTTGCGTTACAAATTCCGAACCTGACTGATCCATCAATTTCCTGAAAAGCACATGTATATTCTTTTGAACTTCTAAGTGATAAAAGTCCAATACTTTGCTCTGTTGTTAATTTACCTGTTTGCAATACTACTTGTGTCTGAACAGGATCAAATAACTTACGACTTCATGACCAATGAACAGTGTTTATATTCTAATGCATAAGATGAAAATAGTTTATCTCTGAGCAGAGAGGAAAAAGAATTGTAGAGATTTTAACTAGAAAAAATCCTTGGAACTGGGCCACTTATAGGAGACCTCAGTTCCAAGGTGAAAATGGTATCTAAGCTTTGGCAATTAAATAGGTGGTCATTGGGGGCTACAAGGATGGACAAGATTTGACTGAAATACACGAAATAGTGGGAGTCAAATTAATCTTGGCAGATTAGATGAGATAGCAAGCAAGAAGGAAGGCACCAGTATCCATATATGTATAGTATATGTATAGTGTTTACAGTGAATTGAACAGGAAAGTATGAAAAACAGCATCTGTGATGCTTTGTTTCATATCAAATAGAATTATGAATACAGAAGATCTAGTTAAATCACCATACCTGGCATACTACGGGGCCATAATGTAACATCTGTTGCAAGTTTAACTTTGCTAAAAATGTGAAACACTGGCTAGGATTTTGTCTGTGTTTAAAACCACGAAACATAATCATTAAAGGGAAATTACTTCTGTGAGTTATTTAATGGCAGAACTTGGATGTCTGTGCAGTTTTGATTTGTCTCCTCGTGTCTGTGCATTTTGAATCTCTTTGTGTTTATAGAGGAAAACTGGTATCTGTTCCTAAACCCTCTACCTTTTCTAGTATGTAATGGCTGAGGCTGGGCATTGCAGAAGAAAAGAAGGGTCACATTTAAGGTAGCTGAATATTACCAGGAATTCATTCCTTTCACTGCTCTGTCACAGTCTGCATGTAGTAAGTCAGTTGGTCAAACTCTTCTGTGACAGTCTATTTAAACCCTATATCTTCAGGAAGCTGCTCTTCTAAGTGTTCTTCAGCTATAAAGAGGGATGGGCTCTTCTTGAAGGTGTTTCAGACCACTGTAATATGTAAAGGGAATCTGCAGCAATTTGAGTCTGAACTTTAAAAATATCTATTGAAAGGCTTATTGTGGACCCAGTGACATAACTGAGGCCGAGCTGATTTATTGCTTCTTTTCTGGGTACGTCTCTTCAAGCTCTGAAGTCTAGCTTGCAAAAATGAAAATACTGAGTCTTGACCAAAGTCAGTAAGAGCTGTACTTTGAATATAAGAACAGTGTTGTTAAATATTCTTCAGATTAAATCCCGAGGACCTCAAATCAGTCATTCAGTAGGTGCATGTGTTATTGGCCTATGTTTTCATTCTTAGTTTATAGGATGTGTATCACACTGTGACCTCTGTCTCTCAAGAGTGTTGTGGAAATAAACTGATCTTGTGAAAAGTGCTACTCAAAAGACCTGGGATTGGTTAAAATTCTGTTTGCAACAATTGAATAAGATGCAGAAACTAAGAGAGAAAAGCTTTACTGGGCAGGAATGTGGCCAGTGTAGATACTGTTTTATTGAAATCAGTAATTCTGTATTAAGCACATGTATGCTTTCATTTGGGGCAAACAAGCCCAAATGACGACAGAAAGGATGGGGCATGCTCTTGTAATAAAAGTCATAGGAAAAAAAAATGCAGAAATACCGGAAAATCTAAGATGAAATAATAATGATTTTAAAAGAGCTTTTTTCCCCCTACTTAACTTTTTGCAAATGTCTGAGCTTTCTTGGATGAAATGGCCAAAGCAAGCATTTTCAACTGAGGTGAAAAAACTGACATAGCAGTGGAAATCTCAGAACAGGATGTACATGAAAGTGTAAAAACTCTTTTAAGAGTTTACCCAGAACTTGATACTTTTTTTCCTTTAAAACATATTAGAATAACTAGAGGTGATTCAAAGCAATTTCAAAATGCACTTTGATTCTTGTTTTGTTGGCTTTTTTGTGTTTTTTTTTTTTTGTTTTTTGTTTTTTTTTTTTAAGGCAAGCTGATTAGAATAGCAAAGGTCCTTTCTTGGTACTAAAATTTGTGCTACACCAAAGAAATAATGATTATATTATCAGGAAAAAATAATGAATGAAAATACTAATGCTGCAGAAAAAAAATATTTGCTCTCTATTTTTGTTTTTTTTTTTAAACACACATTTATGAGGCCATAAGTAGATTGAATTGTTGAGTATGGAGCAAAGGGGTAAGATAGTTCTACTGAGATTTCCTATTTTAGCTCTCTGAATGTCTAGACTGCTCTGCAAGTCAGTTTGACTTCGCTTAGACTACTATGCCATAAGATTTCAACCAGGAGCTTACTATAAGCCTTGCTATACAGATGTGTCACATTTTCTTTCCTGTTCCGTATTGGAGTCTTCACTGTGCTGACGGAGTGGCATAGCTGTTATCTGTGTTAAACACAAAGTGCTATCAAAATGCAACCCATGTCAGAAACAGCAGACAAAAACAGAGGCATTTAGCCAGCAGTTAATTGTCAAACCTCTATTAAGACCAGAGAAACTATTAAATTGTGGTTTTGAAAATTTGTATTAGCAGCACTCTAGTGCTTAAAAGTGATGAAAACAGTATGTGTTTGGTTCTGTTTAAGGGCTTTAAAAGGAAGCTTTTCACATTTTCACATTCAGGCTTCTGAAAGCATATTAAGCACTTTCAGAGAGAAATATGTTACATGTACATTTATTTAATTAAATAATAATAATTTAATTACAGGAGTGGAACTCAATTTAAAATATGTAGCAGTATGTATCAGTTTGGAGTATGGCAGGCTTTCGAGGCAAGTCAACTAAATGGCTTGATAATTGACTCTTGTCAGGAAAAACACCTGTTTTCATAATGTTATTGGGCTGGATACATGCCACAACCTGTTATAACAATGTGTAGTTGAATTTCCCTACTCCAGAAAATAAAACGTCAAAGCTATGTCTCTCTTTAGAGTTACAATTTTGTATTTCTGTTGTGTTGTCATTGTTAAAACAAGGAGAACACTATTGCACTCTGAACAGCTGAAAGCAGTAACAGAGAGATTTCCCTTTTCATAGAATCACAGAATGGCTTGGGTTGGAAGGGACCTCAAGGATCATGAAGCTCCAACCCCCTGCCACATGCAGGGCCACCAACCTCCCCATTTAATACTAGACCAGGCTGCCCAGGGCCCCATCCAACCTGGCCTTGAACAGCTCCAGGGACAGGGCATCCACAACCTCTCTGGGCAGCCTGTTCAGCACCTCACCGCTCTCTCTGTAAAGAATTTCCCCCTGACATCCAACCTAAATCTTCCCTCCCTCAACTTAAAACCATTTCCCCTTGTCCTGCAGTTATCAACCTTTTCAGAGTTGATTCCTCTCCTATTTGTAGGCTCCCTTTAGGTACTGAAATGCTGCAATGAGGTCACCCCGCAGCCTTCTCTTCTCCAGGCTGAACAAGCCCAGGTCCCTCAGCCTGTCTTCATAGGGGAGGTGCTCCAGTCCCCTGACCATCTTTGTGGCTCTCCTCTGGACCCTCTCCAACAGCTCCCTGCCTTTCTTATACTGGGGGCTCCACACCTGGATGCAGTACTCCAGGTGGCGCCTCACCAGAGCAGAGTAGAGGGGGACAAATCACCTCCCTGTCCCTGCTGGCCACCCCTCTTCTGATTGAACCCAGGACCCCTCTTCTGATTGAACCCAGGATACCATTTGCTTTCCAAGCTCCAAGTGCACTGCTGGCTTGTGTTAAGTTTTTCATTCACCAGGATCCCCAGGTCCTTGTCTGCAGGGCTGCTCTCAAGGATTGCTCCTCTCAGTCTGTATGGATGCCTGGGATTCCTCTGGCCCAAGTGCAAACTTTGCACTCTGCTGTGTGAACCTCATTAGATTCACCTGGGCCCACCTTTTGAGTCTGCTGAGGTTTTCCTGTAGTAAAGTACAACTGATAATAATATTTTATGTAATTGTTCAAATAACAAACCTACCTTGAAGATCTTGAATCACAGAAATCTCTCTCTGGTGGCTGGAGGGTCGAGTTCAGATGTAAAATGTCTTGCTCTTTTTTCTCTTGAGTCTGTGACAAGTCTGTACTTGTGCTGCTGTTTCAAACATGACTTTTTGGTATTGCAACATTCCTGTTCTATGTTTAATTGCACAGAGATGAGGTGTTGAGACTTAGATGTTAAGCAAGTTACCACTTTTTTTCCCAGCAAGTTTGTATGGCCACTGGTGCATGTGCATGCACGTGTGTGCTAAAGCAGAAGGAGGAGGAAGCCTCAGAATGGAGCTGCAAGAATGGCAACAAGTAGAACAGGTTGAGTCAGACGTGTTTCCCATTGGCTTGACCCACAGAAAGCTGAAGGGAAGGACCAGTGCAGAGCTCTGTGAACTCTTGCCTTCAGAACAGCACTCTGTAGCATAGTGGGGATATCCATCCAGATTAGGGGTAATTGCTTTTTTGGCAGTGTTACCTGAAGCATCTCTCACTGTTGCGAAACAGTGCTCTGTCATATTCTTTCTTTTCTACTTCAAGGCATGCAGTGTGTCTTTTTTAACTTTTCTGGTGGATCCATTCCAGACAGTTTGTTTGTGGCTTAGCAAGGGGGATGTGGTTTCTGGATTATGGATTCTAAGCAAAGTGTGAGTAATTCAAGTAAATTCCCTAACTGGCCCATGAAAATGGAGACATATGTCATGAATTATCAGAGACATTACTAGAACAGAAACAACCGATTCCCACTTCTGTTTTAACTTGCATGTGTGATCAGAGCGAAACCTGTGTGATCCAATTAGGCAAAATTATTTCTGTGACTGATCAGCAAGATAAGTTCATAAGCAATGTTGTCAATTTTCCTTACAGGTATGCTGGAATTCTTCTTGGGATCACAAATTCTTTTGCTACTATCCCAGGAATGGTGGGGCCAGTTATTGCTAAGAACCTCACTCATAATGTAAGTCAATTTACTGTTTGGGTTTTTTTTTTTTCTTTATTACATTATTATTATCATCACTGAATGGCAATCCTCTCAAGTCTGCAGCTATTAAGTTATATTTGGCATATACATGCAAAATAAGACAAGCTCTTACTTGTTTTCCAGAATTGTTCTCTCACACGAGGTTGGGACTTGCAAACTCAGCACTTGTCAGATAAGCCATAGATTCAATGTGTAGTTTTCATAATGCACTCCTTTGTATGAACATTGTGTGATTACGATGCTCTGTGCTGTGCTATCTTGCTTCTAAATTAAACAGCATTCAATCTGACCTCCAACATTGCTTAGTCAGACAAAGGGTGATATCAAGTAGAAAGCATGATTGAAAAGTTATTTGAATACTTTTCTAAATAAACGATATAATTTTTTTCTAAAATGTTTTAAGAAAAAGTGAAGAGTAAGTTTATTGATACTGATAAACTTTTGGAGTTGGTAGTCAGTCATTTCCTTAAAAAAAATATAAAAAAAAATATAAAAAATACTAGTTAAAGTGTGAATCCAAACAAATTAGCATCTTCCAAATTCTTAACAAGTGGTGGCGTTATTTGTGTTGGGTTTTTTTTTGTCTGCTTTTCCTCTCATCCTAATGCTCTGATATTATTCTGTTTTTTGTAGTAGGATCATTTATGGTTTTGGTAGAATATACATCTGTTATTTAAAAACATAATAAAAATTGAAAACAAACAAGCTTCCTAAGACATCTGTATATGTAGCTTCTTTGTTACTACAAACACAGCTCTTCACTGTCTTGTTTGAGTAAAATTCATACTTGGCTAAAAAAAACCTTACCGTTCTGGAATAGAGATATTGTACTCATTAAGAATAAGTTACTGCTTTGCTTACTTCAGCTCTTGGCTCATCTGATCAGAAAGCAAGGACATGTTTCTTGTTACAGTAATGTTCTCTGAGTTTGCAAAGCCTTCATGCAGCTGTGAATTTAGATGTGAAGGCTGTGCATCTCAGTGATAATCTGATCCAGAAAGACAGAAGTATCTGTCAGAAGTATGTTTACTATGTAAGATGTATTGTTAAACTGAAGTAGACTAAAATGATAATTTGTTTATAATGTCATATTGCTATGAAGTCACATTGCGTAGCATTTATGTTTAAGTAGGTAAGGCATATAGCATCTCTTTTAAAAGTATATTTTTTTCTTGAGTGTGGAGCTGCAAATTAACTGTATCTTTTTCTGTTTTTTTAATTCCTCTTTTTGACAGAATACTGTGGGAGAATGGCAGACAGTTTTCTATATTGCTGCTTCCATTAATCTATTTGGAGCAATTTTCTTTGCATTATTTGCAAGTGGAGAAGTTCAGGACTGGGCAGTCAGCGGTTATCACTTCCATAGAAACTGAAGGAGGCATTGAAATACCAAAGCTGTGCTGAATCCCAATGTGCCAGAACTACGTGACCAGAAAAGTGCCTTCCCAACTGATGCCTAGGAATCTTCAGAGCTTTTAAGTTAAACTATTTTATCTGTGCATCTTTTGTACTGAAAATCATTTGACAATGTATGTGTGTGCTATTTCCAGACAAGAGACTACTTAGATTAAATTGAATTTAGCTTCATGCTAGAACTTGATATCAAATGTATGATCAGAGACAGTATTTCAAATCAGTGTGCTAAGATCCATTTCCTTCCAGTTTTTAATTAATGTCTTCTGAATTAATGTTTAGGCAGATAATTGCTGACACCGAAATAAGAGGAAAAAACCAAGGTGATTATGTAGCACTGTGAGGAGGAGTGACGTGCAAATAATCGTACACAAAAAGCAACATCTTGATTTCTGTGGTGATACTGATAGGATTTTGCTTTTTAAAACGCTAAAAGATTTCTAGTGTTCTACAATCTTTTCTAAGCTTTTATTTTGTTAGTATTCTAATTGATGTCTAAGAAATGCACACTTGATTGTTACTCTATTTTATGCACAAGTTTTCAAATGGAAACATTCCCTGTTTCAGGACTACAGCTTCACAATTAATACAGAGCAGGGAGGAAGTGAAATATATGATTGTGACTGACAGAATACGCCATGTGTTACTGTTCTCTGTGGTGCAGGTGTTTTTAAATAGGCCTTATTTTTATTCAAAAATGTGCAAAGAAGAAGCAGTGCAACTCTATACACTGCCTAGATTTAAACCTAGATTTAAAAGAGTGAACTAGAAATAGAATATTGACACGTTTACATGATAATAACTTTCGATTCAGCAGTTCACTTTTTTGTCAGTTAAAATCAATGCAGTGGAATTATTTCTTCTTTCACGTATATTTATATATATATGTATTTGTCAGCTTCTCGGTGTAAATGCAATCAAATAAGGCTATTGTTGGGAATAAATAAGGAAAATCAGTTCACTTCTGCAATAGCATTGTTAGTCGGGTAAAAGTAGAATAGAAAGAATTAGTGCAATATCCTGATGCTATTAGTCTCCCCTCAGCATAGAATTTGACACTCAAGAGCATTCTTTGCACAACATACAACATACAATTAAATGCCATACTAGGATTAAATGAAGTCTGTTAAAACAGTGGCCTAGATAAGAACAAATGGCTGAATAATCTTGTAGTCACAAAGCAAAGGAAAATTCCTGTGCCAAAGATTCCTGGATTGGAGCAACTAGGTAAAAAAAAAATCACTGGGCTCTGGGCTTTTCATTTACCACCAGTGCAAAAGAAAAGCCCAGTACTAACACTGCTCCGGTGGAGCCTACCTTCCTTCATTTCTAGGAAATGGCATCTGCCTCTTCTTTTTAGCTTTAAGAGCCATTTTGTTTTGACCTTCCTTGAAGTGTCGTGTTCTCTGATGGTGAAACTATGTTTAAATCTGTTTGTCTGCGGCATTTCCACAATAAACAATGTGAACTTCAGATGAAATCAGTAGTCATTCAGTGGGAAAATGTTAAAGCTATGTTGTATCTTCAGCATTTCCACAGTAAGTGGAACAAATATTTACATATGCATCCATTGAAAATAACCATCTCCCTGAAGTTAGAACTCCATCCTCAAAGTACTCTGAGCAAGATTGGTAACTGGATTAAGAGATGATTAGTATTTCCCTGGGAAATTACCTGCTTCAGGAATTTCTTGTCTAGCTTTACAAGTGAGTACTATCTTCTTCCTGATAATATATTAAAAATGGTAACTTTGCTTTGTGTCCACAGAAGTTTATGCTTTTTAATCATTTAATTTACTTATTAAAGTCAAGGTTACCGAAAAAGCTAAATGAGGCATGGTTAATTTATGGTGTCAAAATATTTTCAGTTAATACTTTCAGTTTGGCTTTCTGAGCTGCATGCACATACTGCTGGCTTGTGTTGAGCTTTTATCCATTAGTATCCCCAAGTTCTTCTGCACAGAGCTGCTAATGGTGTTTCTGTAACATTGTCAAGATCCTGTTGGGACAGTCCTCTCATTCAGTTTCATCTCTGATCAGAAACATTTCCCATGTTCTGCATTTTCAGATGTGCCAATGTTTCTTGAGTGCCTCTGTTCTCATTGACAAGGGATCTTGACTAAAAAGATCAGTTTCTTGTGGTGACTGATTATTTTTTTTCCTGAAAACAACCTAAATTATTATTTTTTGCTGCATTTCCTTAACAGATATACTAGAGTAAGAGGGTGTGTTCTCCATTCCATCAAGAATCTTAATTAGGATGTCTACCTGGAATGAGGGAAGTTGTATCAAAAAACAGATAGTGCCAATTTCAAAGCAGAAACTGAATCACTGCTTTGGAAGCTTGTCTTAGTGTTGCCAGGTACTTCTCCTCAGTGTCTCCTTCTGACACGGTTTTGCTTTAATATTTCATGGAACATTCGATACGAACCTTTACCAATGTCAGTAACAGATGCAGTAGCACTTAGCAAAATATCCTACAGCACAAGTTCTCAGTATTGATCTGAGATCTGATCTATGGCCTTTTTCAACCTGGAAAAGTGCCTTCATCACTTTTCTCAAAAAAAAGACCAAAAACTAATTGTTGTGTTTTGTTGTTGTTGTTTGTGCTTTCAGTTCATTGTTCCTTTGTTCTAAGAGGGCCAACTTTTAATCTTACCTCTTCAAGCCTTAAGCTTTTGTCACCAAAAAACATTACTTAATTTACATAGTCTTTTTCAGTGATAAACTAATGAAGGTTTATATAGCCCTCAGTACCACACTGGGTTCCATGCATAGTGCTTCCCCATCTGCATGTTCCTCTGTAACTGGTGACAGCTGTGTTCCCTGTTTGGAACGGTTGTCTTAGTTCATTTTCCATCAGTTGTGTTTACCTGTATTCCATCTTTTTTTTTTCTGGCTTTTTTTTTTCAGTCACTTATTTGCCAGTTTCTCCTCCTCAACTTTCTGTTTATGTTTGATTTCCTGATAAATAAACTAACCTGTAAGTCTAACAAGTCTTCCAATGTTTTTAGTGTTTGCCAGGAAAGAAAGCTCTGTAGGTGAGGAAGCCTACACCTTACAAAGGTAAGTGAAGCAAAGTTTATATGTAAGGGCAGACTCTTCTGTTAGAGCAGTTGCAGCTTCTAAAAGAGATGCTTTTAAATATCAAGAGAATGTTTTACATTGTGATCTCAACCATCACAACTAAAGTAATAGCACTGTGTTTTGAAAGACATTAGAGTGAATACTATCTTAAGGGGGCTTACCATTTCTCCTGTGTACCTGTGTCTCAAAAAGCCTAATGTCTGCTCTTAAATAATGTGAGGCAAGAGCAATCAAATCAGTCAGAATACATAAATCAAAATAGTAGCTGTTGGCTGACCAAATCCTGTTTTGAGACTTCTCAGCAAAGATGCTCTTAGTGCAGGAGCACTGGCCTGAGCTATACTGAAGAAAGTATGTCTACATGGAGGTAATTAGTCATGAATGATTTGGTACAGATGTATTTTGCTATTACTTACTTATGAAAGAAAACACCACATTAGTAGCAGTATAAACCAATAATGAAGCAGATAACCCTGAACACATAAAGAGGATCTTGTGAGGTTAAATATTTGAGTACCTGGCTAGCCTCATTTCACTCGCTTTTCTGTAAAGAAATATAATGAGCCATAAATGCATTTGTTTACTCCAAACCAGAGCATGCTTGAGTCAAATCTAAGTTTTGTAGATTTTCCTACTTTGTTCTTATAACAATTACTAATATTTCTACAATTTGGTATTTAATAGGCTGTGTGGTCTTAAACATAGCTTCAGAGAGGGCTTATTTCTTTCTGTTTTATGTGATGGTGTATATAGTCAATTGCAGAAGTAATTCTTGTCATATTTAATGTAAGTAAAACAGTGACTTAAGTATATTTGAATTTCTTGCCCTGTACCCAGCTGAGCTATATAGTGCCAGTAATGGTTTTAGGTGAAGGTGTTATTTATTAACATTCTGTAAGATTCGCACATCCAGAAAAGGAAGAAGACACCAGCAATTATTTAAGTGCCAGTGGCAGAGCAAATGGGTGGGAGATACAAAAGCAGACAGTAAGACAAAAAATAAAAATGCTAGCTTGAGTGAGAATCTAGGGACCCTCACAGCTAAATCACCATTTCAGGTTTTCCTTTCCTCTTTCATAAAATTCTTCCTCTGCTGCCATAATGGTGGTTGGTAATACTTTTATACTGAAACTGCATATATACAATTCAACTCCTCAGGACAGATGTGGGTGAATTTCATCAGCTTTCTATTGTGCAAAAATATTGATCTGATTTAATCTTGGTAATCTCTGAGAAGCTGAAATGTGTATCTAGCCAATATAGTTTTCAAGGATCATAACTCAATCTAGTGAAAATCGTATTTCTTTGGTAGGAAAAGAAAGTTATTTCCACATGAAATTTCAAGTGTTTGGATTAGTTAAGCAAGCGTGTCCTGAAAGAGTGGCTCATATTATTTTTTATAAGTATATTCTCTGTTTCCAAAATAAAAATGCTGATTTATTTAATTTTGTCTTCTCAGTAGCATGCTTAATAATTTAGTCATTGGCTGAGTTCAGGCCTGGATCTGACACAAAACATGAATGCTCAGGTAGTGAAGTGATTAAAAAGATTCAGGTACTGATAGGCATTTTCAAGTGAATGCAGTTTGACTTTAGAATAATGGTAACTTTGCTCTTATTGCAACATAATTTGCTCCTGGTTACAACACATTGCTAGAGAGGGTGCTTGGGAGTTGCCCAAGGCATAACAATGGAAATTAAATATAGTTTATTAAGCCAAAATTCTGCTTGCCTTCTCCTCTCTTTAAAGGATAACCATTTGCAATAGAGTAAAGAGATAATAACAATTCATAAAGCATTCAAAAACTTGTAAGAAATTTTATTTAGAAAGAATTTTTAAACATTTTATTTTCATACAGAAGTTTCCATATGGCTACTTCAGAACAGGAAAAAAATAAATACTGATTTTTCTCCTCTTTTTCTAAATTAAATACAAATGCAGACTTTCAACTCAGCAGGCTTGGATGTTATAATGGTTTCTGGAGGAAAACATGGTTCTCTTGGTGTTTCTCTGACCTCTTCTGCTGATCCATTCCAGCAGTAAATGACTAATAACTTTCTGAATCATCTTACTAACTCAGAAGGCAGAGAGGTTTTGTTGTTGTTGTCAGATCCCCCTCTTTTTCCCACTCCTTTCTGCTTGGCCATCTGGGTTTCAGGGCGAACAAGAAGTGACAAGTGCATTCTGTATCTACAGGTTTAAACTGTCTCTGCTGAAGAGGAAAAAAGCTTTCCATGTATTCTGAAAAAGGAAATAAAACAAGTGTCCTGCAACAAGTGATAATCTGTTAGCATTTTAGGAAAAGCACACCATCCCAGAAATTGCATGTAGCCTTTCTTATAATGTGATAATATAAGGAGAATTACTGCTATGGCTATCTCTAAAAGGATAAAATGAAATGGACCATATTTTGCAGCTGAATTCAAGACCTAATTCTGCCAGTCCCACTGAGTGGTAAGTAGCTCTAATGGTATCCTTTAAACGGAAACACTTCAACTGTCTTTTTCAATGAGAAGCAGGGGTGAGGGGAAGGAGAACACTTCCTTTAATAACACTAAAAAAAAATCAAGTCTGTCTTCTGAACAGTCTTGAAATTGAACTATATAAAAGTACAAACTAATGCCACGTGAAATTTAGTTTTGATTTGACTACCTTTCAGATTTGCATGCTATGCATGGTCAACTCATCTTGCATGCTTGTTTTGTTCAGCTGAGAAGTATATAACAGTTTGAAATGAAAGTGAGGGTGATTTTGGTTTTTTTTTTTTTGTACTGTCCAGTAGAAATAAAGCAGTTGTGGGTTACTCTACATAGATAGGATGGAAAATAAGGCAAGTAACTGTTTTGAAGGAATGAATTATTGGCCAGAATCTGATTTGCCCTTGACTCCATCTCAGTCAACTGGCATTCATTTTGCACAGTCGAGCACTGTTTCTGCAGACCTAACTAAAGATCTGAAACTGATGAGTTTTAAGTATCCTTATCCAGTTCAGTTATGAGTTTATTTTCATTGGGAATGGTTGTGGAAAGGCCTAATTGTTTGTCCTGAGTGCTTTTATTATGAGCGTAGTCTCTTTTCTTTCAGGTTGATAGATGTGCATATTTTGGAGTCTACTTCCTGTGCAGTTACTTGTGTTAATATTTTCTGCTAGGAAAATAGTTTTGCTTAAGTTTAAAGGCTGTTATTGTGAAGGGAGTGGGAAATCAGGATATTTGAGTTGTCGATATATAGCTGTTAGAATTGCTAAGCATCTATGCATGTTATTGAAAGTAGAGGGCGGGAAAAAGGTAAAACAAGATATTGATGGCAGTAGGGAAGGATCAGATTGCAGAAGAATATCTGCACAGAGATAACAGTGCTAATTTAACATTCCTACATGGAGTTGCATTGATACCAGTGGTACTTTATGCTGCTGCTGAGAACTGAACATCTGTTAAAGTATTTTGCTGTAAAAAGACAGATCTGTGATTGAGATGGCATGTGGTTAAGCTGTGTTGTCATACATGGCCAGTGAAGTATGTGCTCCCACCAACAGAATCACAGCTCTCAGTTCTGAGCCAAAGTTCTCTTGTCTCTTCTATGGCAGAAGTGGGCCCAAATTCCTTCAGGCAGATGGTAGGCATCAGCTTGGTCACAACTCCTATCACAGTGAGGTGGGGTATAAATTGATGCTTACCCCCTTTCATTAAATGAAAACAGAGGCAGTTTTTGTTTTGTGACCAGCCTGCCTTGTCAGATCTCTGTCATCTTCAAAATCTGAGGCCAAGGAACATATGTGATGTCTGTGGAACTGCGAAAGGCTTAACTAGAAATCAGGACTACCAAGCAGCTGTGTATCAAAGTCCTGGAGGTAGACTGTGTGCAGCCAACGCCAGAATGGGGAACCAGAGTGTTTTAAGGAGAAAAATGAATGTGTGGGCAGAACTGTCTCTAGATGTGGATGGCAGCTGAATTTTTGGCTGCTCTAGTCAAAGGGTATGCCAAACATATTCACTCAAGCTCAGATGTAATAGATATCTCTAAGTTCACATACATTCTCTGGATTCAAAGTGTTTCCTTTTACTGCAGGAGCCAGTCTGTGAAAATCAATCCATAGCTGTCGTGTTCAATCAGTCTGAAGAACACACTGAAATCACAAACCGCAGGAGCTGTGATTCCTCCTCCAGCTCTGCTCTTAACGGAGTGCTGACATCAAAGGATACAGGAGCTGTAGTAAGCAGTGGTCAAAATGCAAGCAACCAGTTTGAATTGCTGAAATTGAATTATAAGTAGCAGCTGGCTTGGCTTCTGACTGAGGATCCTATTATTATTATTATTATTATTTTTAAAGAGGGGGAGGAACTCAGCCCAAACAAAATTCCAAACTAAATCCATCTGTCTACTTTTGCTCAATGAAAGTTAAATAGTAAGTGTGGTGCTTTGAAGCCTAAATGAAAGTGTCACTGCTAAGAAAACATGCAGTCTGTACAAACAAACTTTTATAAGGGCAGAAGTCTTCCTACAGGAGGAAAAAATAAACCTCTCTGCAGGTTTCCCTTTCCTCTGTGCCCATTTTAATTCTCCCGAATCATGAAATGCAAGTGCGGGCGGGCAGTTAGCTGCAGCTCCTGCACTCATTTCGGCTGAGTCATGAAGTACAGCGCAGGCTGCTTTGTCTCAGGGCATTGGGCAAGGAGGCCGCTGTTGAGAGCGGCTTTGGCAGAGAGGAGACACAAAAGCGGGATTTGGAGTGCGTGACAGGGCAGCGCTGACTGGAGCAACAGCAGGCAGCCCCTCAGCCTGCGCCGCTCCTCACAGCCAGCCCGCGGCAGCTCACGTGTGGGCAGCGGCACTTCTGATGGAAACTTCTCCTCTAGCACGCAGTTAGTTGAATCTCTAGATCTCTAAGCTGACAATTAGCCCAATCAATAAGTACCATTTATTTTCTCTTTTCGCACAGATTTTAGATTTCGCTTTTCCTGCACTTGATTTTAGTATGAGAACTGCTCCCAGAGAAGTAGGCCTCTCTGTGCCCCAAGGTATTCCTTGCAGCCCCCGCTCCCCACGCAGTGTGCTTGAAACAACTGCCTCCCACTGTAATGGTGTCCCACAGCCTCTGATCGCAATGAAAATGGCTCCAGGTCGAACCCTCACCCTTATTATCACCTTCAAAAGAGAAGTTAAATATGACAAATTTGTTAAGGATATCTGTATGGTGCAAGCCAGGTTCCCCAGTTGAGAGGCAGATTGGCACTTACATAATATATTTCCAGTGTGGTCTAATTCTGTTTAGTATTTAGGAAAACAGTTTTCATTCTCTTATTCTATATATGAAATCAACTGTGAATCTTCATAGTAATTAGATATTTGAGTTAATATGCAGGCTTTTCACTTCTAAAAATGAAACAAGATACAAAGGTGGGCATAGGCACAATGGATAAAACTCTTTTGCTTAACAAGCAGGTAAATAAAAGGCCGAAGTTTCTGTATGTTGTATTACTTGCAGTAATTACCAATGGAGGTGAGTAGTCCATAGAGTTTCTGTAGGTTTGTGATTCTAGAATCAAGCGATGAATTTATTCTGGTTATTTTTTCTTCATTTCTAGTGACTAAGCCTTCTGTCATTTTATCCCACCAAGCTAGGAGATGAAAAACTTAATCCTTGCACCAATAGCCAGTTTTTACACTTACGTTTGTATCTGATCACACTTTCGCTGAGAATAGTGACTTCCCAGTAGTCAGGGCTGTGCTCAGTACTCTTACTTTCCCCTGCCTAATGGAAAAGGGCTCAATATGGTTTCTTTACGTACGTGTATTAACTTTAAAAAAAAAAAAAATCTTTACAGTTCCTGTTATGCTCTTGACAAATGTTAATGCTGCGGTAGAAACTACATATGTATCACATTAACCACAAAAGATGTTATCCTAATAAGTGTTTCACTTGCATCCTCAGCTGCACTAATGCTAGGCCTACTGCAAAATTCATCCATTGGAAAATCTGTATCTATTTTGAAGCCTTTGACATGTTTACTGGAAGGTTACTGGGAACTGCTCTCAACTGCAGTGCAGACAGGTGGTTTATTTAAACTTTGTGGGTACTTCTGGAGACGGAGACCTGCATAACATGTTGTAAGAATGTCAGGATTATAAATGGATGCTATTCCATATAATCACCATGGCTTACCTTAATAATCCTTGAAAAGTAGTGCCACCAAGTGCTGCTTGAATGGAGGCTGGAGTGATTTTTGTTCTGTTTGGAGTATCAGGATTAGAAGCATCTCAAGACATCCTGTACATATCTTTAAAGTAAAGTGATGGTGGTATACTGCATGTTATGCTTGGATATCTTCAGTAATTTGTGCACTAAGAAACAGATTTGGATTTTTAGCACGTTTATTGTTTCTCTTTTTCAGTTCATGCTTTCTGCATTTTTAAAAGGATTACTCTGTTTTCATTCACAGATAGATAACTTCAGGGAGGTGTTCCCATGCCCTACAAATGATAGGGGAAGCCCTCTGGTAAACGCAGTGTAGGCGTTGCCTTGCATTCCACACATGATCCGCCTTCTGCTTGTCTGAGCCTCTCAAAGAGAAAGTACTTGAGATGCTTTTGTTGTTGACATTGTACAACTGTCAAAGAGGCATTAGCGACGGTTTGGAAATAATGCTGGTTTGACTGATCATTTCAAAGCCACAGTGCAGATTATTGTCATAGTTCTGCTTCCACACACTATTTCAAAGAAGCACTGAGATGGTGGGTTATGTAATCCCAGTCAGTGTTCTCTCTTCTGCAGTCATTTTTCTAATTTTTTATTTATTTATTTATTTATTATGACTGTTTTGAACAATCACTGAATGTCAAAATGCATCATCTCTGGAAGAGAGAGAATAAAATGAAAGAACAGAGTGATTGGTAAAATTGAAGTAGAAAGTATATCTCGTGCTCTTTAAAAGGTACTTAAGAACATAGGGGTTAGTGTATTGAAACTGTTAAGTTCCAATCCCTGTTAGCTGGAATTGTATTTGTGTATAGCAGGAGAAGAGAGAGAATAGGAAAGAATTTTATCTGTATCAGAACTCAGAATTATGAGACTTCAGAGGTTGCAATAAGATTAGGGTGGTATTGAGATGACTAAGAAGGTCTGATCTTACCTAGTCATGCGCACAGTGAAGTAAGTATAATTTAAATTACAGTCCTTATCTTGTGCATGTTACTATTGACTTTTCTGAAGAGTAATAAATGCTGAAGAAATTAGTATTGGAGAAACAGACTTGCCATGGACAATACTTGGAGACTTTTAAAGAGTTATGCGTATCTTCTTAAGGTTTAAGCATGAAATACCAGTCTGGGCTTCTTAGGCATGTCTGTACTATGTGACACTGCCTTGTTCAGCCTTGATGGTTACAATGGTCGCTTTGCTTAGTCAAGGGAATAATTAATGGTACAATTTCATTTTATAGCTCGTCTGATGTAACTGAGCCTTGTCACCTAAATGATGGGTTGAATTTGAAGGTCATGTGGCCAACGAGATAATTGGATAGCTTCACTGCTCCCACGCAACTTTCAACCATGCCATCATTGTATCCAAAGCAATAAATATTTGGCTAGATTAGAGGAGAAAAGCAATTCTTCTGGTGGGTATTAACAGCTGTATTAGCTCTGACACGAGGGGACACCTTTCAACTTCCTAGGCATGAATGTGTGCTCAAGAGAAGTAATCGGAATTTATTTTGGATTGTATGTTCTCTTTCATATTCTGGGGGTTGTCAGTATAGTTCCAACTGAGCTCAGAGATGAACGAATGTCAGTTTCTCCTTAATCACCTCTTTCTGCAAAAGTCTTCAGTAGAATGAGTTACCTCTGTACTAGTTGTACTGTCACCAGTGCAGGAATCTGTGCCCCTTCTCTAACAGCTAGTTTCTCCCACCATGATTCCTGTCTGCTTCAGAGGAATGCCGTTATCATGAGCTGTTTCTAAAGAGGATCCCAGGAGGGCAGGGGAAAGCAAATGAGCAACAGTTTCTGCTTCCTTCCTTCTTGCGGGTGTGTACGTATGTGTTGCTGGGTTGCATGACTCACCGCGCTGCCTGATGAAGTAAGTGGGAATGCGTGAGCTTCCAAAGCAAGTACAAAGTATTTCCCATAAATAGTGATACTGCACTTTAATGACTCTGCAAAGCTAAATTTAGAGATGGCTCCAAGATGTGCTTTCTAAAAAGTAACGTTTCTTTACAATTGCCATTCCCCCCCTTCACACACACACACAAGCATACTATAGAGCAGTTTGGATGGGGATGGGGAACTGTTGTCTGTGTGCACTCCTATGAGTCTTCTTACTGCAGTGCTTGTAGCTGTATGTGGTATAAACTCAGGTCTTTGATGGTGATTGACATTGTATGCATGTAAAACAGCGGAGGAGGGGGTGATTTAATATCTTCTGCCGAAATGAAAACAGCGTACACGATAAAAACTCAGAGAGTGCTTTGTATACTTCAGGCTGGCTTTAGGAATTGCAAAAAATCCAGTGTGGAGTCTCCCATGAGGTCTGCCTGCTTTACTCAGTGGGGATCCCGTGGTTCCTGTTCACGATTCAGCATTACTGTGTTGTCTCCTGCTGAGAGAAGGAAAGTTCCTGTTCCGGGCAGCAGAGGACAGTAACTCATGCCTTGCTAATATGAATCAGCTTGCAGATTATTTTTTTTTCAGCTTTCACTGTGGGGATATTTTAGGTTTTGCTTGGCTTGTGGCACAGCCACACCTCTGAGCTAACGCATCAAATCTCCTATAATCAGTATTCCCCTCTTCTCTATTCTGTCCCCTGTCTGTTCCCCGGGGCTCTGGCAGAGCAGGATGGCATGTTAGCCCTGGCCGCTTTCATTGGGAGGTTTGGCCTCCGTGCTGAAAGCTGACTCAACACTTGTTCATAGTTTAAAGGGGCCGAAGTCTACTCTGTACTGTGTGTGACACAGCTTTTAACCTCTGAAATGCCATCCTCCTGTGGATTGCCCTGCAAAACTGCTCTTCGTTTTTTTTCACTATTGTTATGGAAAGGACTATGGGGAGTACCAGCCTGGATGCACTGACCTCCCACGTAACATCACTTCGTTGATAGTTCCAATCAAAGTAACACTGTCCACGGGGAAAACAATGTCTGCTGTGTTTTTGTTTTTTTTATCATTCTTCTGGTTATTGTTTTGAAATCGCTGGAGGAAGCAAACATGTTTTCCAGCACTGCATTTTGATAAAGAAACCAGCACTGCATGAATGCTTTGTAACATGCTGCCAGGTTTATCTTGCACATCCTGCAGCACTTCTGTTTATACATCTCAGTATGTTTGCCTTTTCACAAGAGTATGGCAGTGTTGACTTATGTTGAGTTTACAATTCACCCTCATTCCAGTTGGTAGCTACAGCTTCTCCTGTGTTTATGCAGAGAACCATTCCATAAAAACAACAAATATTAACCTTGATTTATTTCCTAATTTTAGACCATTTTTCCATCTTGACCACATTGCTCTGAATTCTGCTCTTGGTCCTGAAGTGTTCAGCTTCCTCCCAGCATGCTATTTTAAATCACTTTTGTATGTATTTATATCTGTATATCTGCATGATGGCATAACATCTGTCCACAGAAACTGATTTGGTACAACCTCCCATAGCGGTACTACCAATTGCTTTTGGGTTTTTCAGCTGGTTCTCAGCTGATTTCAGCTGAGGTTACTTCTGTTAAGTCGTATGTAAGAAGTCCAGTCTTTCATCAAGTTAAATGATACCCACGTTTCTCCATCCATGAGCCTGTTAAACCTGTGACAGTAGAAGCTGAGTTTGATGCAGCCTGCTTTAACGAGTCTGTAGCTGTTGCTTATCAACCTACTATCTTCTAAAAATAGTTATTTGTTCCAATACATTTTTTCCAGGAATTGAAATTAGACTGACTGCTCCTTGATAGCCCAGCTTGTGCATGTATTTTTTTTTTTCAGTTCTTTGTAAGGATTATTTTTTCCTACTTTTCCAGTGTTCTGGGACCTTCTCTATTGCATAGTTTTCAAAGATAATCAGCAGTGGCTCCAAGGTATATTTGTCTGCCAAATACATGGTCTCATGGAGACCATGTTAGATTCATTGAGCTTCAAAAACAAAGAATTTTAAGTAAATGGCCTCTCCTCTTTCTGTCACACACTCATTCCTGCCTCCCCACTCCCGGATCCAGTTCTTTCTCCTTTTGTGTGTGTGCTTTGTTTTGTTGTTGTTGTTTGTTTTTAACTAAATTAAATATTAAGCACTTCTTCATTCATTGGATTACTGCTTTTTGTAAGCTGTTTGCTTTGTTCATTGTCAATTACAAGCAATCAACTTCTATTCCTACCATAATATAACTACCAATTGTCTTGATTCCTCTTTGTGTTCCAACTCATTATTCTTCTTTTATAGGATTTTCTTTCTTGTTTTGAATTCCAGAGACTAAGCCAGTACCTTTCGGTAAACTCAACAGATTGAACAAGACAAGTGTAAGTGGTTTTCCAGATCTACTTTTATTCTCATAGTTCTTCTCTGAATGCTTTCCAAAATTTACATGTCTCAAATCTAACTTTGCTGAATAAATGTCAAGCAACTAAATCTGAGTTAGGCTGCTGAAGGACTTGACTTGCACCACTTCTGGTGACTGATTACCACGTAGCAAGAATGTAATTGCAATGGAAGGTGATCTGTAGCCAGAGTGATGCCAATACTTGAAACCACAACAGCATCAAGATGAGAGTGGAAAAACGAATGGTGCTTCTGGATGGATGTTCATCTGCATACGTTCTCGCTAGCACAAGTGAGCAATTCTTACTAGCAAAAGTTTTGGGTGCTGCCTTTCTTCCTTCTTTGGCCAATCCCTCTGTTCTCCCCAGCTTGTGATGTATTTTAGTGGTTTGCACCACAAACGCTTCTATGTTTTTCTTGCTGGCAATCTTAAGCAGCATCTCAGTTTTTCTTACTTTGTATAAAACAGCCAACTTACAAGAAATCAAATTATAAACTTTGTCTCCCTCCTTGAAAATTTGCCTTTTCTTGCTTCAGTGGGAGAGGTATAAAGATGGTATGCAAAAGGTCTGCAATACGAAAACAAGGAATTACAGCTTTTCAGTCGGTGAACTTCTAGGTTGCTGAGTGTACAGGCAGCTCCCAAGGCAGTAAAATTAACCTCCTGCCTGAACATTCAGCAAGGCTATCAGAGTAAATCTCAGCTGCTGGAGAGGGCCAAGCAGAAAGCTTCAAGATGTGTGATCAGTAGGTGAGGAGTTGAGTTGCACTTAGAAGTTTCATCATAGGCTTATCGGTAGGAAAGCGTGAGCCAGTTAGTTCAGGTAAAATGATTTTTAGCACAAAAGACTGGAGCGTTGAGGTGGAGTTTTGGAGGAAAAGTTAATGGTAAATTTGCAACAAGAGCCAAACTGACATCATCTAGTGGTTTTCAGTTCAGTAACTGCCCCTGTACACAATGCATTATTTATTCTTTTATGCTCGTGTTTAGCCTGTGTTTTGAATTGAATTCCTTGAAGGTCTTACCTTCATTTAAAATGCCCAAACTGAGGTGGGATGTAGTGAAAATGCAATTGTGTTCAGGGAAAAGAAGCAAATGCTGTAGCCTCCTTGCAGTTGCAGAACACTAATGTAAAACCACAGAACAGTTTAACAAATTATGTTGTTTCTCTGTAATAGTGGTGGTTAGTTCGTCAGCCCTTCACCTTTTTTCTACATTGGTGCCTGGTAACTCATCTCTCTGCCTGGAGCCAGGTCGTCAACTGGCTGTTAGCCTAGTGTGGAATGTGAAGCTCTGACAGGTGTCTGCAAGTTCTTGGCTGAACTAAAGGAGCAATTACTTCTTGGATCTGATGTCCTCTATTTTTCTACACATATCTCCTCAGTTCCAGGGGAGAAGAAAAAAAGTCTTGCTGAAAAAGCCATCTGTGAGGTTCTTCTCTTTCCAATTAAAATGCATCTGCCTTAATTCAGATATTTTCCTCTTCCAGTTCAGTAATGCAGCCTCCACGGAACAGACATTCTGGCAGGGTGGAGGGGGGTGGGTATGTCTCAGTGCAGCCCTTAGTTCTGGCCACCTCTGCTGAGTGTCCCTACCCACATGGGTACAACACCTTCAGAGTGACACTTTGGCTGACGCTGAACATTCAGTACAGGTGAGCCTTCTTGTGCTGAGGATAAACTTGAAAAGATTGCTGAAAAGGTTTTCTAAAGGCAGACCATTTTGAGTATTCACCTGTTGAACATGCTGAAACTGGAACAGCAGTGCTTCCCGCAGGGAACAACTTGTTTTATGGGAAACAAGGCCTTCTTAAGAGGCTCATTTTAAATTACTGGGAAACTTTGGAAACTGTAGATGTTTACTCATCCAAGTAATACACTCGATAGTTTTTGAAGGTCACTCTCATGCTTTCTATGCAGCTTTCTGAATCTATAAGCAAGGTCAGCTGTGAGATCAGACAAGGTTGTTCAGGGCTTTATCCAATTAGAAGTCTTTGCTCTGTGCTGTCTCCTAAGATTTTAACTTGGAGTGTATATATTGTTGTCTTTTCCCTTCCTTTCACTAAATAATTTCATTTACATAAAAATATTGGCTACTAGTATAGAGCTAAATAACTTTCAAAAGCTTTTTTCAAGCATCCCTGTTCAGTTGACCTGTTGTTTTGAAGGATGTTATCTGTCCAATTTCTTGGTATGTGAATAACGTTGTTCATCTATTAATTGTTCTTATTTGTTAAACAATGATTGCAAAACCTGCTAGGAGGTATGAGGATGATGTGTGGAGAAAGATTTCTTAATTCTCATAATCTTCATCTGCATCATAAGATGTAGTTGGTTTTTATTCTATGAAGAATCGATGCATTAAGGAGTAGAGATGGAAGTAAAGCTGTGCGATCATGCTATAATTTGTGAACATTTGGATTAACATACAGTGTTAACTGTAATTAGAAAACATTTCACAGTAAGCATGTGGTTAATTGTATTTGAGAATAATGTTGTGTACTAGAATCAGCTTCTGCTAATCACCAACTACTGTTGGTAAATTTGGGACTACTTTTCCAGCACTCTTTCTGAAAGTGCCCTGAAGAAATTTTACTGCCTGTTCGATGTATGTATATGGAGCTTGGTAAAACTACATGCATCAGATCTGTGTTTGAAGGTTTGTGCTCCTGAAGTCTTGTTTATGCTCTTGAACAGCCCTGTTTGTTGTAGGTAAAGCAGTCAGGTGTTGCTAGCTATGTTCATCATTGCACAGGATCAGGACCCTGATCAAAAAGATGCTACTTCCACATGTAGACAGAAGAATGCATTAAAATTTTTCAGAGGCAGAACATTGAGCATGCCCTAAAATACAGTACGTCCTGTATGCTCTGCAGCTACACATTAAAATGGAATTAATAGTGCTGTAGTCAGTGTGATCCCCAAATCTAGTTAATATTTATATTCCAAAGTTAGAATGTTTGGCCTAGATATAATGACAGCATGACTTCACTTTAATATCATCTGATTTGAGATTCAAAACCTTTTAAACATGGTAGTTATTGCATAGTTTCCTATGAGAGAGACTACTTGTATGTATTCTTGCACTTCAGGCATGTATGGACGCAGATTATTTCAGTTCAGCATGTGTTCGTTGATGGTCAAGGGAGAATGAGGGGTTTTTTTCCTCCCAGAAAACCCACCTATTTCTGCTGTGTTTAATAACCACTGCTTCAAAGCCTGAACGACATGCCATTCTTGACATCTTTTATCTGCTTCTCCATCAGCTTTTCATATCAAAGAGATTAGTTTTGCCATACTAGCAAAATTTTAAATTTGTTCCAGGTTATTTGCATACAGGCTTTTGGCCAGTGTATGCCTGCCTCTGTTGGTTGAGAGGATTCTTCAGAATGCATTTCCACTGAATTATGTGTGGATACTCATATATCTGAAGGTCCCCAGCTGTATAAATATTTACAAGATTGATAATAGGAATGTTCTGCTAATAGAATGGACGAGGAAAGATGTGCTAGTTGTTGAGAGAATAAAAGCATGTATTTGACTGATTGTGGAGGAAATGATAAAACTCCTTTGAAAATCCAATTAAAGAAATGGAGGGAAAGAAACAACTGCTGAAGACTTAACTAGGAGATGGTTAAAGGTTATCCAACACATTCATCAGGCTTTTGGCTGCGTACATACCAAAGAAATTGCCATCCTAAGAAATGCATACTTCCAAATGCCTTTATTTATGGAAGTTTGTTTAAATACATCCCATAAATGTGCAGTTTCTTATGGGCCATGTAACAAATCAATAACACATTTCCTTTCTCCTCTCCCTGTTGAGGCACAAGTCACTTCAGTGTTTTCAACTGTGCTTTAGTAGAACGGATACTGGGACAGACTGGTCCATTTAAAAACACCCCCACCAACAGACATATTTCAGAAGCTAACTTGAAACCATCCTGTAAAATAAAGCTTTGTAGCCATGTTTACAAACAGTCTTTGCTTTACAGGAGACCCAAAGTGCTCAGCTTTCTTACCAGTTATTACCCCTTATTCCCCTGCCTGAGCTATGAAAAGTCACTTTATGAAAACGTGTTTCCCTGCTGGTACTCTTGTCTTCATATAAAATGCCTTCACTGATTTAACACCTAAACTTTAGCTCTGAGGAAAGCTGAACCCTCTCTCACTTCTCCCCTCCCGCCGATTTCTGTGTAAAAACAAAGAAGAAAAAGAATGAGATGACATTCTTACAAAAAATAATTGAATTTATTTTAACAATGTCTGGACGTTTGGCAGGCTTTGCTTGGTGAAACTGTGTGTGTGTGTGTAAAAGGTGTATTTGAAACTCAGCATCTTCTCCAACATGTCTCACAATCATGTTTTTTAATAAATGGGGGGGGAGGGGAGATTGCTTTTTCTAATCTCACATGGAAAAATGCCAAATTGAAACATTCCACTTCTACATCAGTGCATACATTGTGAAGGTTAGTGCTCTCTCCTGTGGCAGATTTAATGTTAGGTGTATCTGAGCTGAGGACACTTGGAGTTGGGTCTGAAGGCACTGGGACAGGCTGCCCAGGGCAGTGGGCAGGGCCTGCAGTGCTGGATTCAAGGAGCATTTGGACATGCTCTCAGACACGGGGTTTGAATTTGGGGCGCTGTTGTGTGGAGCCAGGAGTCGGACTCAGTGATCCCTGGGGGTCCCTTCCAACTCAGGATGTTCTGTGATGTGGAGCCCGTACCAAAAATTGAATGGGATTACAGTTGAATATACGTAAGTAACTCTAACACAGTGCATAAAATTCCCTAAGAAGAAGAAAACATCCTTTTAAAGGAATAAAGTATTTATTTCTCTTCTCGCATTAATTTCCCACAAAAACCTGTATGGCTTTCTATACGTGAGTACACCCTGCTGGAATCACGAGGGCTTTCATTGCTGGCGCCTCATGACTGCTCGCTGCCCCCGTTTCAGAAGCGAAAGGCTGGGGCCGCCAGCACCTTCGGTGGCTTTCGTCAGCGCCTCTCAACGTACGGTCTGGGGGCACTGGCCGCAGTCCGGACCCCTCAAGCCACCCGGTCCGGTCGCCTCAGCCCCTCCCCTCCGCTCCTCAGCGGAGCGCCGCGTGCCCCTCTGCCGGGCGGGGCGATGCGCGGGGGCCGCCGGGAGCGGTGACGCGTGGCCTAGGCCCCGCCCCGTGGCAGAGTATATAACGGGCGGCGCTCACGCTGTCGTTCTTTTCCGCTCCGGGTTTGCCGACGCCGTGCGGGTGAGGCGCGTGCGGCGGGGCAGGCCGGGCCTGGGGGAGGAGAGAGGGGGGGGGGTGTGCGCGGGGCTGCTCGAGGGGAGCCTCGTTGCGCCGTGAGCGTGGGGTCGTGCCGCGGAGCGGTGCGTGGGAACGGTAGAGCGGGGGGCGGCGGGGGAAGCGAGATGAGAGGCGGATGGGGGCGAGCGCAGGCGTAAAGCCGACGCGTCCCGTTTGAGGACCCACGCGAGGCAGCGCGGCCACGAGCCCGGGGGGCCGCACCGCCGCCTCGGATTAGCGCGGAGCCGCCCGGCACTGAGGCGCGGCGTGCGGTGCTCGGCCGCGGGCGGGTGGAGGCTGGGAACCCCCGGGGGCCGCGCCGTCGGCGCCGCGGTGGGGGAGGGGGAGGCCGGGACACGAGAAAAAAAATGGCCGCCCGCTCTTCCTGCTGCCGCCAGCTCACAAAATGGAGGACGGCGGCTCGGGCGGGGTGAGTCACACACAAAGGAGAGGGGCGGCCCCGCCCTACGCGCCGCCCGTGGCCGCGCCGCCGCCCCGAGCCCCCACTCCAGCCCCTGCCCGGCCCGGCCGCGCTGCGGGGAGGGGGCGACGGCGAGAGCGCGCCGTAGGGGACCCGCGCGGCCGTCACCGCCCACCCCTCCCCTTCGCTCCCCTTTCCCCCCTCCTCCCCCCCCCGGCGGGGCGGGGCCGGGGCTGCACGGCCCCTCTGCCCCCTCGTCCGGCGGGCGGCGCTGCTGCGGGACGGGGGCGGCCGCAGTAACCGGGATTCCTTCTGGAACTTTCAGGTGTCGTTTCTCTTTGGCCGGAAGAAAGAAGCTAAAGACCATCCGAAATGGGAAAGGAGAAGACCCACATCAACATCGTCGTCATCGGCCACGTCGATTCCGGCAAGTCCACCACCACCGGGCACCTCATCTACAAATGTGGTGGCATCGACAAGAGGACCATCGAGAAGTTCGAGAAGGAGGCGGCTGAGGTGTGCGAGGCGGCCGTGTGGTGGGATCCCGGGGGGGGATAGGGGCAAAAGAAGGAAACTGGGAAGTTCTGTTGCCGTAAGGAGACAGGTAGAGATTGTCGTGGTGATTGGACTAAAGCATTGAATCTGTCACATTGAGATGAAGTCGTTGAGGTGTAGAATAAAGGAAAGAGCCTGAAGGTTACCTCTGTACGCTTAGAATCAGAACGGGAGTTCCCAGCTTCAGTCTTGGCCTGCATTTAGAATCACAGAATCATTAAGGTTGGAGAAGACCTCAAAGGTCATCTAGTCCAAGCATTGGCCCATTCCCACCATGCCCACTAACCATGTCCCTCAGTGCCACGTCAGCAGGTTTCTTGGACGCTTCAGTGACTCCACCATCTCTGTGAGCAGACTGTTTCAATGCATCGCCACTCTTAAGGAGTAGAAATTATTCCTGATATCCAATCTGAACCTCCTCTGGCACAACTTCAGGCTGTTGCCTTGTGTCATCCTTCTGTTTAGTTGAAAATGTAATGGTCAAGCTTGTCTCAACATGAAAGAGTCCAAGATACCAGTTTGTGAACCTGTGGAGAATATTCCGATTTTCCTTTGTTTTTTCTTGAAGACAAAATAGCGCCTAATAAGCACATAACAGAAGGAAATCCAGTGAATGCTGGGCTGTGTGGTTGTTAAAATACTAACTGGAACATGGATGACATTAGTAAGAGGGCTAGAATTTGTAGTGGACACTTGATAGTAGGACTGAGCCTTAGGAGATCCATCATAGAGATGTGTTAGCACAATTAACAAGCTGTCAAGAGGGTGGAAGTGTCAACAGGTTAAATAACAGCAGTTGGCATTTCTCGGTAGTAGTGCCAAGTGAATCTAGGCCAGAGGTTTACAAGCAACAGCAACTTTCAGCATAAGTCACTCCCTATTTATAGCTTTTGCTTTTTAGTGTATATTTCATGGTCTTTATGAGTAAATGAAAATATATATTTAAATAAATATATTCTGGGTTTTTTTTTTTTGTTTTGTTTTAAACTCACAGATGGGCAAAGGTTCCTTCAAATATGCCTGGGTCTTGGACAAGCTCAAGGCTGAGCGTGAGCGTGGTATCACTATTGATATTTCCCTGTGGAAATTTGAAACAAGCAAGTACTACGTCACCATCATCGATGCTCCTGGACACAGAGATTTCATTAAGAACATGATTACTGGAACTTCTCAGGTAAAGAAATAAAATTAAGGATGTGGGGAGCTCAGGGAGACTGCTCCTTGGCTGGTTTACAGCAGGGAAGTTGCCCATGCGCTTTAGTGTGTGTGTAGGCTTTATAACAAGGGCTTTTTTTTCTATCTTTTCAAAGGCTGATTGTGCTGTCCTGATTGTTGCTGCTGGTGTTGGTGAGTTCGAGGCCGGTATTTCTAAGAACGGGCAGACCCGCGAGCATGCTCTTCTGGCCTACACCCTGGGTGTGAAACAGCTGATTGTTGGTGTTAACAAGATGGATTCCACTGAGCCACCTTACAGCCAGAAGAGATACGAAGAGATCGTCAAGGAAGTCAGCACTTACATCAAGAAAATTGGCTACAACCCTGACACTGTAGCATTTGTGCCAATCTCTGGTTGGAACGGGGACAACATGCTGGAGCCTAGCTCTAACGTACGTTTCTTTTTTTTTTTTTTTTCATATATTATTAAATTAAACTAGCAGGATTATTAAGATAAGTTAAACAACAGTTAAATGCGTATTTTTTTCAGTAGTAGTGTTTCGAAACGTTGAAGTCAGTGTGAAATCCTAGCACTTTACAGATTTGTATTCTGTGGTGCTTAATGCACCAAGGCGATGCTAAGGAGTTAGATCAGTCAGTTCATAGCGTCATTCTGTTAAAATGGGCAAGTGACTGATGCTTAGGCTGGTTTTGTTACAGATGCCGTGGTTCAAGGGATGGAAGGTTACCCGGAAAGATGGCAATGCCAGTGGAACCACCCTCCTGGAAGCCTTGGACTGCATCCTGCCTCCAACTCGTCCAACTGACAAACCTCTGCGTCTGCCTCTTCAAGATGTCTACAAAATCGGCGGTATGTGTTCACTACAGTGCTTGTGTGTGGGGCAGAAATGCTACTGTTTGCCTGGAAACTTGAGTGAGAAGTATCAAAATCTTGCCTGAAATGTTATTCTCCATAAGGGTATAATGTCTTAATTGGATTTCTGAATTCACTTCTCTTTTGTAGGCATTGGTACTGTACCAGTTGGCCGTGTGGAAACTGGTGTCCTGAAGCCAGGCATGGTGGTCACATTTGCCCCCGTCAACGTTACAACTGAAGTGAAATCTGTTGAGATGCACCACGAAGCCCTTAGCGAAGCTCTGCCTGGTGATAATGTTGGCTTCAATGTTAAGAACGTGTCTGTGAAAGATGTCCGCCGTGGGAACGTTGCTGGTGACAGCAAGAATGATCCTCCAATGGAAGCTGCTGGCTTCACTGCACAGGTGACTTTTGCAACTGTTTGAAGACGTTAGAAGTGTAGGTCTAGATTGTGAAATACAGAACCTTGCTCTTTGTTACCAGCAGGCTAAGCTGTAAGGTGATACAGACTTGTGCTCTGAGGTAGGGTTTGCCTTAAGCAAATACATGAAAGCGTTGGCTCTCTTAAGTCACAGCAGCCTGTGGGGAGCTTTTCAGAATTGCCCTGGTGTAACGTAATTGCTCACTTTCTTAGGTTATTATCCTGAATCACCCTGGCCAAATCAGTGCTGGTTATGCCCCTGTGCTGGATTGCCACACTGCTCACATTGCCTGCAAATTCGCTGAGCTCAAAGAGAAGATCGATCGTCGTTCTGGCAAGAAGCTGGAGGATGGCCCGAAGTTCCTGAAATCTGGAGATGCTGCCATTGTTGACATGATTCCTGGCAAACCCATGTGTGTTGAGAGCTTCTCTGATTATCCTCCTCTGGGTAAGGCATTTCCTAAAATGTGCTTAATGTTGAGCTTTGGAAAAGGCACTCCTTGATATCTGGTATTGGGATGCAGTCTTCTACATAAAATAATAACTAAAAGCTGCAAATTCAATTGTGATTTCAAAATGAAATCAAAACGCAGGGATAACGGTTGTGCTGTTGCTGGAGTAGCTGAACGATAATCCCAGTCTCAAGCAGAAATTGCTTGCTTAGCCACTGTTGCACGTTGTTGCTATGCAGACAATGCTGTGGGCTGTGAGAAGGAAGTCACGAAACACATTTTTGTTTTCAGGTCGTTTTGCTGTGCGTGACATGAGGCAGACAGTTGCTGTTGGTGTCATCAAGGCCGTCGACAAGAAGGCTGGTGGAGCTGGCAAGGTCACAAAGTCTGCTCAGAAGGCCCAGAAGGCTAAATGAAAATTCTGTACATCAGCTGCCACCTCAGTCGTAATCAGTGGTGGAAGAACGGTCTCAGAACTGTTTGTCTCAATTGGCCATTTAAGTTTAATAGTAAAAGACTGGTTAATGATTACAATGCATCGTAAAAGCTTCAGAAGGAAAGGAATGTTTGTGGACCATTTGTTTCGTGGCAGTTTAAGTTATTAGTCTTTAAAATCGATAAATTTTTTAAAATGGAAACTTGACCAAAAATCTGTCACAGAATTTGAGACCATTAAAACAAAGTTCAATGCTACGTCTCTGTGTTCTTTGGGTTAATATTAACCTTTCAGGAAAGAAAAAATACATATGGGCCTTGTGGGATAAGAAAAGAGCATTTATTGAGTGTTCTGAAGTTGTAAAGCAGAATCTCATTTTTTGTTTCTGAAGAGTAAAAGTCAGGATTAAAAAATTAGGATTAATGTTCAGCTGTATCTAAGCCTTAAAAATTGCCCTTGTGCGGTGCTTTCTTCTTGTTAAAAGGTGGTTTCTAGGTTGAGTAACACAAATACAGGGACACTGTATTGGTGCATTCTGTGATGCACTGAGTAAGCCAAGAAGACTTGCTGTCAGCAGGAACAAAAAGGCCGAGAAGCATAAGGAATGAACGTGTGGTGGGTTTCTGTTAGTCTCAGGCATGCACCTTTCTGACTGTAGTTAGAAATGGATTTTTTCCTTAGATCAGATGGAGATTTTTCAAACTTAAAATAAAAAAGTTTAAAGTCTGAATGATTGACAGTACATGGCAAAACATTCCGTAGCAAAATTAGGAGGAAAAAATGCTTTGTGATGTCAGGCAACCACTGAAGCACCAACTGTTAAAGAATCTTGTCTGGTTTTTACTTCAAAAACAAGGCTGAGAACTGCCAGCTATTTTACTGTCTTCTGACAGAATGCTGTTGCACCCACCCTGCTTGATGGATTTGAATTTGGGGGTGACAGGAGTTTCTACAATGGCTGAAGAACATAGAGCTGCATTTCCCAGAGCAGTATGATAAATGCACAGGGGTTGGTCAGTACCAAAGGACTCAGTGAGACTAAAACTTTCATGTCTTCTTAACGGTTGGATCAGTCACACATAGTGGAATTACATAATGAGTCAACAGAAAATTACCATTAGTTGTTAGGTAAAGAATGCTGTGGGATGTACATAAATACCAGCTATGCTAGGTGATGGTTCTGAAATAAAACAGAAGACTTGCTCTGAATTGCTAAATGTAGGCAAGCAGTTAGTGGGCAATAGAGCTGACTTCCATAAATGATGCAGTTGTGTTACTAACCTTTAACGTGCTTCCCCCACAGCATCCCCACATAAGCTTGAAAATAATTCTGTATTTCTGAAGGGTTGCTGCTTTTCCATAGCACCATATATTTGTTCTGTTGTCTGTTAACACCTCTTTTTAAAAAAAAAAAAAAAATTTGAGTTACTGCTATATTGTTTTGCTGTTTGTTTCCCTTCCCTTCTTTAGCTGACTGCTCTGATTAGATGATCCTAAACTGCTATTACTTTTTATGCTTTTTGCTCTTTGCCCCTTTTGGCTCACATTCTGTTAATCATCTTGGAGAATTTACACCAGATTTGAGTGTGTAGGTGTACTAATTGCAGTTGGAAGCAATGGCTGGAGCACTTACATCTCAGTAGCAGATGCTGGAGCATAGTAAAGGATTCTCATGGCAATACTTAGATCCTGCTACGGAAGGTTCGTTAGCATCCTCACGTATACAACAACTGAGGCATATGTATTGTTGCCATAATAAAGCTGAAGAATCTTGCCAAATCTTTGCATGCTTTTTTTCAGTTAAATAGTCTCTTCCAAGCAATTTTAGACAAATAGGTTCAGCAAAGCAGAAAGTTCTAATTGGGATGAAATGTGCTTTAGCACACTGTATCTCCAGTGTGGCCATGTGTGAGGTTTCGTATGCATTCCTGCTACCAAGTCAAATGAGTCTTACAGGATTGCAGGATGTTTGGTTTGGCCAGCATGGCCTGGATGTGCAATATCCAGCCATTCTGTCTGCAGTTTCTCCGTGTTGTTTGGACAGCATTGTCTTAAGCTGGGTGTACTTACAAGTAAGTTGCAATTTGGAAAATGCGGCAAGTAACTGATTCAAGCTGAAGCCTGAGGGCACTGGGCATTTGAAGTATCTGCAACCCAAAGCAGCAAAAGCTGAAGGGAGGGCAGCCAACAGGCTCTGTAGCTAATCGAAGCTCTTCAGCTATTTCTTCTGTCAATCATGAAAACTGCTGAACGTGGCAACAGCAAAGGTTGCTGGGAGATGATTTCATATTCAAATTGCCTGTCCAGTCAGGCTCAAAAGCTGGCCAAGAAACCCCCAGAAGCTTTCGAATGCACACACTTGTTCAAGGGGAGGTTCTGACTGTAGAAAAGAAAATATGAAGCCTACAGGGACAGGCAGCGCTGCAGCTAACAACATTACACAATTAAATACTCCTGAATGCTCTGCCTGCGATGCCGTCAGCAGCTTGCAAATATTACACCTCAATTTCACACCAGCTTTTTTTTCTTTTCTATTGTAGACTAGTTTTCCTTCCTATGCACTAATGAAATGCCATCTCAGTTCTTTTATTAATCTTTGACCACATGGGGAAATTGTTAGACTTTTGTAAACAGTACTTGGAAATCAAAACTACTTCAGTCAAACTTCTAATAAATGTTAACAGTTAAGAATTGTATTCTGACTGCTTTGTTCTTTACACGACTCTCACAGCTGTCCTGAACTCCTTTCATGCTATCCTATAGTGTTAGGGCTGTTGCTGCAGGAGCGTTTCCCCATCAGCGCAGTGTTTCAGTGTCCTTTTAAGGCCAGCGTTCATTTGATCTAAAGAACAAACGCAAATCATCTGATTTCCATTTATATTGGTTCACTGGGTGGTGCCTATCTGGGGCTGGGAAGGTGGCAGGAGGCCATTGGTGAGAATGGCCAGCCCCTGCCTCCGCAGTGGCACCTGGCCACTGTGTTTTGGGTTCTTCAACATCCTGCTCCAAATTCTTGATGCTCATTTTCACTGATCACCAGAGCAGCTGCATTTAGGAGACTCCCTTGCTCTGAAAGATGGAAGCTGAGTCTTTCTTATTTATTTATTTATTTTTAAATGTTCTGCATCAAGGCAGGCCAAGGTCATTTTTGTGCACTTGCTCTGCTGCCAGCCTTGAGAGAAAAGGCACAGGAAAAGGATTGGTGAGGACTAAGTCAAAAAAGCACGGGGTGACCAAAGCTGAATTTTGTGATGAGCTACATGCTTCCTTCAAAAACACTTCCATCCCCTTCTCTGCCTTCATGAGGGTGGCTGCTGAGCTTCATACTGGTTTTCTAACATCCCTTGCAATCTCTCACTCAGCCTGGCATCTCACACAGTGGTTTATCTTTTTGCTCCTGGAGCTAAAATAGAGAGTCCTCTCCAGATCACTGTTTTGTTTGTTTGTTTGTTTTTACCCCAGCCCTCAAAGGATAGTGCCTCTCTGAGCTCCTTCTCAAGGTGGCTGCTATGTCCCAAGCTCCTTTCCAGATTTTCTCTCTCTCCTCAGTGCATAGTCCTATCAGTATCGTCACTTCCGAGTGCATAAGATTCCAGACCTTTAGTTTAAAGTCCTCCACCTCTTCACGTAGTTTGACCACACCAAATAATTCTTTCTGTTCAGGAATTTAGCTCTCTGAAATTGCAATCCTTAAACAATAGCCAAATCAAAAACTGAATGGAAGAATAAACAGAATTAATGGTGACCTTGGATTGCAATATCATTTCTCCTGTAATACTCCTAATGCTTTATGATGAGGGAAGCTGAATGTTAGCTTCAGGAATAAAGAGTATCAAGGATGCAGAGCCAATGGAAAACCCGATGGATGGAATAACCTATCAGTTACCATAAAGACAGCATCTGTGGTGTTCTTAGACTTTTCTGAACACTGTTGAGTATGCTCAAATGATTTCTATGTCATAAATCAGTTACATTGTAATCTCTTTTTTTTTTTTTCCCCCCCAAATGAGTTTACTTTACCTGGCTGTGTATCAGTAATTCTTCAATCCTTTATGCTTCCTTTATGCTTCAAATGTTTACACAACATAATTCAAATCTGCTAGCTTCTCTGCACTGGTGAGGTGACAGCTGAACCCGAAAGCTGCTGGGTGACATACAGGAGAGCTCTAGGAGTGGATGGGAGAGAAACAGCCCTATGAAACATCACTCAGTGAGTACAACTTCTGTGTTAACATCACTTAAATCCCAATCGTAGAATCATTAATGTTGGAAAAGACCTCAAAAGATCATCTTGTGCAATTTTCAACCCACCACCACCACGCCCACTAATCCATGCCCCTTAAGTTCTACATCTACACATTTCTTGGACACCTCAGGGATGCTGACTCAACCACCTGGACAGCCCGTTCCTGCATCTGATCATTCTTTTGGAGAAGAAATTTTTCCTAATATCCAATCTGAACCTCCCTTGGTGAAACTTGATTTCATTCCTTCTCATCCAATTGCTGTTACCTGGGAGAAGCAGCTGACCCTCACCTCAGCACAACTCCCTTCAGGTAGTTGTAGAGATCAGTGAGGTCTCCTCTGAGCCTCCTCTTGTCCAGACTAAACGATCCCGGTTCCCTCAGACGCTTCCCAAGACTTGTGCTGCAGACCAGACCCCTCACAGCTTCACTGCCCTTCTCTGGACACACTCCAGGGCCTCAGTGTCTTTCTTGCAGTGAGGGGCCCAAATCTGAATGCAGTACTCCAGACGCAGCCTCATCAGAGCTGAGTACAGGGGGATGATCACCTCTCCTCCAGCTCCTCTGGCTGTGCTACTTCTGATACAAACCAGGATGACATTGGCCTTCTTGGTCACTTCCAGCAAAGCACCTCCATGTTTTGCAGTTCTGAATTGGTGCAGTTTATTTGGTTAAAACCTGCCTCCTTTTTTTTTTTTTTTTTTTTTTTTTTTTTTTTTTTTTTTTTTTAAATTTAGATAAATAAACTTGAAGGGCCAAATGTGTGCTTTCAAGGAATATGCTGTAGGAACAGATTTACCTTCCCTGTGCTGATGTAGTTACTTCAGAAAGGATCCTGCCTTTCCTGAACAAAGCAGTTCAGCAAACTGGGAGATCTTCTGCATGAGCAGCTGCTGAGTGAGGCCCAGAGCACACGAAGGCCAGCTGGCTAAGATGCTGCTTTTATCTGCTGCAGTCATTGGAAATAACGGGAGCCAGCTCACCCTCCAGTCAGGGGCCTGCCTGCAGCAGTTACAACCAACTTTTCCATATTGGCCTGTGAAATCTAAGAAGTTATTTAAAACAAGCTGAAAGAGCCAGAAGGGAGCCCATCTTCCCACATGCAGGGCCCTGTTGTGCAGCTGTCAGCTACCAGTGATGCACCACAATGCCACACCACGACAGAAACTGAAAGGCCAGTCATCCTTCCCCTCCAGGAGAGCTTCTATTGCAGTTCTGACTGAAATTTCCCAGAATTGTAGGATGGCTTGGGTTAGAAAGGACCTTAAAGCTGTGATCATCTTTGTGGCCCTCCTCTGGACCTGCTCCAACAGCTCCACGTCCTTTTTGTGTTGGGGGCTATGGAACTGGACACAGTTCTCCTGGTGGGGGTCTCATGAGAGCAGAGTAGAGGGGCAGAATCCCCTCCCTTGACCTGCTGGCACGCTTCTCTTGATGCAACCCAGGATACAGTTGGACTTCTGGGCTGCAAGCGCACACTGCCAGCTCATGTTGAATCTTTCATGAATCAACATTCCCAAATCCTTTTCAAGGCTGCTCTCACAACATTCTCTGCACAATCTGTATCTGTGCTTAGGATTGCCCTGATCCAGATGAAGAACCTTGCACTAGGCCACGTTGAATTTCATTAGATTGGCATTGGCCCACCTCTACAACCTGTCCATGTGCCCCTGGATAGTGTTCCTTCACTCTCGTGTGTCATCTGCAGCGCTTGGGTTGGTGTTGTCTGCAAACTTGCTGAAGATGCACTCAATCCCACTGTCCATGTTGCCTATAAAGATGTTAAATAACATTGGTTCCAACAGCGATCCCTGAGTAATGCATCTCGTCGCTGGTCTCCACTTGGACACTGAGCTGTTGACCACAACTCTGTCAGTGCGACCATCCAACCAATTCCTTATCCAGAGAGTGGTCCATCCATTAAATCCAGTTTTTGCCAATTTGCCAACCAGGACGCCATGTGGGACAGCGTCAAACGCTTTGTACAAGTCCAGGTAGATGACATCAGTTGCTCTTCCTTCATCCACTGATGCTGTAACTCCATCATAAGAGGCCACCAAGTTTGCCAGGCATGATTTGCCCTTGGTGAAGTCATGTTGGTTACCACCAATCATTTTTATTTTCCATTAACCTTAGCAGAGCCTAAAGGAGGATCCGTTTCATGATCTTGTGAGGCACAGAGGTGAGACTGACCGTCCTGCGGTTCCTTGCATCTTCTTTTTTTCCCCTTATTGAAAATGGGGCTTGTGTTTCCCTTTTTCTGATCAGTGGGAGCTTCACCAGAATGCCACGTCCTTTCAAATACAATGGATAGCGGGTTGGCAACTTCATTTGCCAGTTCCCTCAGAACCCAGGAAAAGATCTCATCAGGTCTCATGGACTTGTGCACCTTCAGGTTCTTTAGATGGTCTCGAGCCTGATCCTCACTTACAGCAGGCAGATCTATCTTTTCCAAGTTCTTACCTTTGCTTTCTGCAACTTGAGCTTTGTGGCTAGAGCCCTTGCCAGTGAAGACTGAGGCAAAGAAGTCACTGAGCACCTCAGATTTCTCCATATCTCTCGTGATCAGATCTCCAGTTTCCTTCCAAAGAGGGCCCACATCCTCCCTGACCTTTTTTTTTAAATCACTGTAGAACTTCTTCATGCACTCCTTGCTGTCCCTGGCTAGGTTTAATTCTGTCTGGGTTTTAGCTTTCCTAACGTGATCCCTGCCTGCTCAGACAAATTTGCAGTTCTCCTGCTTCCACTCCCTATAGACTTCATTTTCAAGTTTAAGTAAAGTCCAGGAGGTCCTTTGTGATCCAGAGGCCTCCTGGTGTTCTTGCCTCTCAGGATGCACTGCTTCTGGGCTTGGAGGAGATGGTTCTTGAATATTGACCAGCTTTCTTGGGCCCCTCTTCCCGCCAGGGCTTTTTCCCATGCCACTCTGCCAAGCAGTTCCCCAAAGAGTTCAAAGTCTGCTCTCCTGAAGCCCAGAGTAGCAAGCTTGCTATGCAGCCTCTCTGACACCCTAAGGATTTTGAACTCCGCCATTTTGCAGTCACTACAGCCATATATGCTTTGGCAGGGGGGGTTGGACTTGATCTCTAGAGGTCCCTTCCAACCCCTACAGTTCTGTGATTCTGTGATATATGCAAAAATGCTTATGACAGCTTTTTCCTTTTTATGATTATTATTAGCTATTGAAAGGTTGCTTAGGGCTTCTTAAAAATCTGCAGTTACTGTTTTGAAGCTGGAGCCTAAGCTAGTTTCTTGGTAAGTAAGGAAAAAATAAATGGCTTAAGTAAATATTTAGTTTTATAAGCTGAAGTGTGGCTTTGCTAACAGGACATGGGTACCTTGAAGAAAGAAATGTAGGCTTGTTGGTGTTAAAATTGTGCCTGTATAAAACAAACAGGCCCTTAAATGTCTTTATCCAGAGGGGGAAAAATAGATTAATTTAAGTGTAATTATAGGTTTGCTGTTACTTGACTTTTATTTCTAGTAATAATAACCAACATTATGTAGTCTGCCAGCAGAGTGCATTTCTGGACAGTAGCACTAACTCTTTGGAGAAGGAAGTAGTATGTAAGGGGAAAAGAAACAGCAAACCTGAAGAGCTGAGCTCCACTGCCCTATCACAGCCACTTCTTTGCTTGGGTAATGCCTACAGCTCACTTCTGGGCAGGAATCCTAGGAATTCCCACACAAACAATAAAGCCAAGGGGGCTGAGCCACGTGCACAGCACAACAGGGTCCCTCTGGGTCAGCTGCTCCCAGCTCATGCCTGCCACCCACCCGTGCCCTGGGAGCTGTGGACAGGGACCAAAGTCCCACCAGGTGCTGTGGGACAAGGACGGAACCAGCTGGAAGTGGCCAGCTCAGCAGTGCCAGCTGCCTCACTACTCGTATGGGCTCCAGAAATCCCATACACCTCTAACACTAGCTGTACTTGGCAGTTTTCAAGTTAAGCCACATAAAATGCACAACCAAGGTGGCTTGTCACAAGCCTGTTGTCAGCTCCCCGTAGTGCTGGCTGGTCTGTAAGCCACAGAGGGAGCTCGTTTCCTGTCTGGCTCCATGCCCACTCCTTAAGTCACCCACACTAAGGTCACAACAGGAATAATGTTTGCTTATCATCCAGACCCCAGCTCTGCCTGCAAACATGCCTCATAGTGTTTGTGCCAGGAGGTGTGGAAGATGCCAGCAATGAAAACCTTCACCCCTCACACATCCACCTCCCACTTCCCATCAGCCGGCACTGAACCATGCTCCAATAGGGTGTGCTTGACAGAGACACAGCTGGGGAGCCTGATGTGCCTGAGGCTGTGGCTCCCAACCGGGCACCCAAGGAAACTGCACTCCTTGCCAATATCTTCAGTGTGCCAAGAGGTGACAGAGTTGCAGCCTCTGGCTTTCAAGCTACAATATTTGCCACCACTAGATCCCCCAGTACAGAGGCAAGGTCTGGGCTGCACATTTGATCATTAAATGATAGCAACGAGGGAGGTGGAAAGCCTCTGATGGGATGCCCCATATGTCATCTGTCTCCTTCCTCAGACACACAGGGTTAAACCTAAGCAGGAGTTTAAAAGATAACAAAAATGAAAACATCAGGTTTTTTTTTTGTTTGTTTGTTTTTCTCCCCTAAAGCACCACCCTGTGGTAAAAGCAACAGAAAATGAAGTGTTTTTTTGTGTTGTTTTTTTTTTTTTTTTTCTTTTCCCCAGCCCATTTTGTAATAACAATCTCAGTGCAGTCTCCCACAGTCCTGATGTTAGTCAGCACTAAATTTCAGCCTGAGAGAGGAAAGAAGCCATAGCAATAACTGCTCTGCAAGCAAGCATTTGGAAGGCCTCTGCACAGCACAGTGTTCAGGAGAAAAAACAGACAGCACCTACCCAGTGGAGAGAGCAGCTCCTAGCAGACAGCAGATTCCTCCTACCATCACTAAGATGCAGGTCTAGAGATGCACATCACTGAGCAGGAGAGCACAGCCTAGAGGGGGAGGTATCAGAGCTGGTAAACTCCTGAGCATATAAAATGAATTCAGGTGAAGATCATTACCAAGGGCAAGGGGATGCTCAGATGGGAGACACACCTGCACTTGAGAGGGCCAACAAAGTGGGGCACTCAGGAGAGCTATTTAGTACAGTTGCATCCTCACAATGACTGCAGCAGCTGTGTGAGCATTTAAGATGGAGTGGCAACAACTTGGAGTATCTCCTGGCATAAAACAGGTTCCTATTTTTCTCTTATCTTCCAGGCAAAAACAAAGAAAAGATGAAGCAATTGCGTAGGAAAAATCCAAGTCCTCTATAAACGAAAGTTACTTTCCTTCTCTAGAGATATTCAAGACTTGTCTAGGCTCCTTCCTGTGCAACCTACTGGAGGGAGCCTGCTTTAGCATGGGCTAGACCTTGATGATCTCCAGAGGTTCCTTCCAACCTGTGTGATTCTGTGATAGCAAAGAAGCAGTTGTCCTGAAAATATGGTACATGGTAAGATGGTACAGGTAGGAGGAGATCATCTGGCTTAGCGAAAATTGGTGATCACTGGGCTTGTGTTCTGCAGGAGAGGGGGAAAAAAAGCATCACATTGAAAGAGAGAACAAAGGCCCCTTGGTATGTGCAAATGAGTGAGGCCAACATCATGCATCCTGCCCTCCCTGCCTACAGGATGGGTTACAGGAACACAAAGTGCAATTCATCACAACACAGCCCAGGAAAAGCAAACAGACATCAGTGGCAAGGAGAGGTTCCTCTGGTGCTGCCTGTCCCATCCTGCCAAGCTCACCAAGACCACAGGACATGTGAGGTTCCGAGCTCATTTTGTCTTTGCATAAAAACCAAACCTTGTGCCTTGTAACAAATCCCCATCGGTCAGTTGGAGTGAGGATGGCACAATGTCTACATCTGATCCCTCCTTGCCATTTACAGCAGGATATTTAGCCTTCCTGCACACAAGTATGTTAAGAAGCCTTGCAGATGAAACAACTCATATCTGAGGAACAACCAGTCTTCAAACCTGTGTACATGCCAAGCTTGACATTGCAGCAAACATGGATATCATTAATCTCCGGTGAATGGAGAAACACTTCTCCCTAAAAAAGTTAGCAGCAGCCAAAGATCACCTTCTGGGTGAAATAGAGAGCAATTGTTATAGAAGATCTCAAAAACAATGCACTTCCAACTTCAGTTTTCCTTCAGAGTTAACTTTCCCTCTTGGAGTACAGCTGTGCACTATTAAATTGCTAAAGAAAGCGGCCTCCCCTCCTGCTTTTCCTTCTGGTTTAGTGGGATCACCCTCTGATTTACACTGGTGTGTGTGAGAGCATGAAAATGTCAATAGGGCTTACTTCCTTGCCTGTAAAAAACAGAGCTGAATTTTCAGACACAAGTACATAAAAAATGAGAAAAATACAAACACAATGTACTGAACAAAGCATCAGCTGGCTTCAACAGAGAAGCATAGCAATCAATGAGGGTTTCTTTGGATTCTCATATTCAGAATTTCAGCACCAAATCTTGAGCCTGAGTTACAACACAAAGTGTAACTGTTTACTAAAATCACAGCTTACATGTCTTACATGAAATAATTGAGAAAACAAAGCTGAAAATAGGCCACAGATATGAAGGGCAGTTACACTGCTTCTCTGAGTCATCCTCACATGAACACTGACCTACTGACCATCTGCCTAAAGCTCTTCTGTGCAGGCCAGTAGTTGGTGATGGGGAGACACATCTGATGCATGATGATTCCCTAAACAAATGTGCAAGCTCTGCCATACTCCTGCTGCATGACAGGATCTCTGTCAACAAAGCAGATTTATTCCGACTCCTCTCTGGACAGAAAAGGAAGCACTCATGCAGAGCTAATAGAGAACAGTCCAGAAAGTAATTTCAAAATGATAGCTATATCTAACTCCCACAGAACTTATTCCCAAGCCTGTTTGCCCAGTCAGTTCTGAAGACGCTAAGAAGTGAGAATGAAGTGTTTGAATAACAGTACACTGTCAGATTATTTTAACCAAACATCACAAGCCAGAGACTGCTGCTAAATCAGAACAAGGATTCAGCTTGAATTGTTTCTCGATGTGACAAACCAACTGCCCAAAGTTTATCTCGTTCAGATGTGAGTCCTTTTACTATCAGTTGCAGGAGCAGTGCTGATGAGAAGTCATGATCCTGCTTCCCCAGGCTGCAGCATGGCCATTCATCAGCCAGCACACTGCCCAGAGCCTCAGCTCCAGCAGAGGTCTGTAACAGCCTTTGCCTTGCCTGGCCTAAGCAGGCAGTCTCACTCCAGTTGCCTTCACTGGTGCTGCAGCAAACCCTGCAGTACCTCTGTACCTTACCTGCTGTGAACTGTGGCCCAATGAATTGCTGGAGCTCTATTGCAAGTAAATGCAAGCTCAGAGACAATTTCTAGTTTGTTAAGTGACAACCAAAGTCTTCAGCAAGTTTCAAGACAAGCTTTATTTAATTTTTGAAGAAAACAAGAAAAAAAAACAACACAATACACTGCTTACATTCAATCTCCTCCTACATCAGTTTACTATTCACGTGGCTCATGCTGTTATAGCCGAGTTTCCACTTGGCTAACAGCACACTAAACCATTTAACAGTAGCCATTGCACAGCAATAAACACCAGTGCTAAAGTCAACAGAGCACGCTCCAGCTCAAATCCTCTTGTGCTAAAGTGGGTTGAGCATGGTAATATTTCTTACTTATTTCAAAAGAGCAAAACTCAGTCCTTTCCAAGATGCGTTACAACACATTCTGACCATCTGCATCTTCTGAACAAGCAAATTCCTGTGTTTTCACAGCTCCATCCAACATCATTTTTATCCATGAAGCACTCTGGGCGAGCACAGCTGGTCTTGCCATGTACTCCAGCACAAGATGTATTGCCTGTCTACAAACACCTCACAAAGGTGTTCTAACAGAAGTACTGCTGAGCTCCTCTTCAGAAATCTCTGCCGAAATCGATGTTTGGGAAGTTGCTTTCTCCAAGTACGTTTTCCCTGGCAAATACTTGCCAGTCTGAGGAAACGCTTTTAGCTTCTCTGCTTTCACAAATCTCAGCAGGTTAATGATGGCAGCCGGTGTAACTCCAGGGATGCGGCTGACTGCGCCGATCTGCAAACAGAAACAGAACTAAGTCAGCCTAAAACAAACCTAGACTCTAAAGCTGATGAGAACTGACACCAAAACCTATGGGTACTGCTTTCCTCGCACCTCCTCACCCCTTCATGCCCCCTGGGAATACACAGGAGGAATTTTGCTGCTATTCAACCTCATTGTGGCCCAGTATCTTACCGTCTGGGGACGGCTGGAGTTCAGTTTCTCCCGCACCTCCGCTGACAGGGACGCATCAATAGCAAAGTAGTCTATGTCCTCTGGAAGTCGGAGGGCTTCATCTCGACGCACTTCTTCTATTTCCTGCTGCTGATTGACTACGCACCACTCGTAAGCGGCTGTGGTGGAGGGTCAGGGGAACGAAACAGACAGATTCAGACAGTGTTCACATGAAAAAAATCACTTGTAGAAACTCCTGGAAGCAGAACGGATAACTCCACCAAGATGATCAAAATATCTGAGGAAGCTTCCAGCCTCACAGATTAAGGAGCCTAACTGATAGTATTTCAGAAGAAATCATACTCTTTGATTTGGTACAAGAATTAAGATACACAGATGCTTTTTGCTCTTATTCCAGGAAAGAATGGTCTGTTTGATAGAGTGGTGAAGAAGAAAAACCCAGGAGCAAATACAAATAATTGATCTCACTCCACAAAGTGAAACTCAGGTGCTCAAGCACAACTGTGGCCTATGGCAATACATGCACAACTCTGATAACAGTGCTTCCCTTCACAGATCAACAAAACAAAATGAAACACACAGGAATGAATGGGCTGGCTCTCCCCCTAGTGAACAATCCTTAGCAGATCATAACTCTTGTACTCTACCTTCTATTTTCAATCTCTCTGACAGCTCCTTCCATTCAGCAAGCTTTCTCAGGGGCTCTGGGATAGCCCTTGCCAGAATCTCCATGTTGGCCTCTGGATATCGAAGGATGTCAAAGGCACTGTGGAGAACATGAGTAAGATTTTACAGTATAGGGAAGACAGTTAATAGCATCAGACACATTACAGCTATTCCCAGCTCAACCTTTTAAAAGTGAGGATAGTACAGTATAGACCAGAACAACTACAGAGCCAGGCTCACCTCCCTGCTACCTCCTCTCAACACAAGTAAGAGCAGTTCAGCTCTTGATGAGGGGGCTTTATCAAGCTTCCAGCAAAGCAGAACAGTTACCATTTGGTGACATGCTCAGTACAGACAGCAAGCACTGAATGGGCCAGAGTACTATCTTTAAGAGGCTAAACCAGTGCTAGCAGATGTGGAGCAGTAAAAACCCCAACGTACTGTTACTTCTACAAGCAAAGATCAGGTATGAAGATGATAAAAGTTGGAATCTTGTAATACTGACCACTTCAGTAAAGATGTACACAAGCAAAGCCACCAGCCAGATGATCAAGCACAGTCAGACAAGAAAGCTTTGGTTGTGTCCTTTACCTGAGAGGTGATCTTCGATTGCTACTGATGGGAACTTCTGGTACCAAATGGGACCATCTGGACACACTGAACTGAAGGGATTTTAGTGTTGCAATTCCATCTTCTAAAGCAGCCCTCATCTGAACAGCTTGCTCGTATCGCTGCTGTGACACACACCCAGCTTCCTCAAAGCCTGCAGAGACAGACAATAGCACATGAGACTGAGGTCTGCAACCAAGCAGCAAATGGCAAGAGTCATCACAAGGATATACCTCTGTGGGTCAGCCTGGCATCGGCATTGTCAGGCCGGAGGGACATGCGGAACTCCACGCGGCTGGTGAACATCCGGTATGGCTCAGTGGTGCCCAGAGTTGTAAGGTCATCTATCAGGACACCCACGTACCCTTCGGTGCGACTGACAATGAAAGGGGGCTTGCCCTGGACCCGTAGGCAAGCATTGATCCCTGCAATCACGCCCTGGGCAGAAAGCAAAACAAAAGCCATTGTTGGTCCCTTCAAGGCTGAAATATCTGCACATCTGCACTGAGCTTGCCAGAGTTCAAGAAGCATCTGGACAATGTTCTCAGTCATATGGACTGATTTTTGGGTGCTGCTGTGCGGAGCCAGGAGCTGGACTCAATGATCTTTGTGGGTCCCTCCCAACTTGAGATCTTCTATGATTCTAAGTACTGTTTCACCTTGGGAATGCAACCAGTCCAGGCTGGTAATCTAGGCAGTTTCTTCTATGCAATACTACCGTGGTCTGAAGAACTCAGCCCCTGCTGACATGCCTAGTGACAAGAAACATGTTCCAACATATCTGCAATTGTACCCATTGCACAGACTCCACACAGCAGTATGTGTCACAGCTTACAATTGCTTTTGTTACTGCAACATTGGTAACTCAATTGCAGATACCTGTGCAACTCTGATGAGCTACAGAATTAAAAACAACTCATTAGCACAAAACAGGCCTGCTTCAATGCGTATCAAGGACAAACAGCAAGTTAACATCCCTTTCTGAGCACAGAGTAAATGCCATCTGATTCACCCACTTGAGCTGCAGCTTCCTCATAGCCCGTGGTGCCATTTATCTGGCCTGCAAAGAAGAGCCGCTGAACGAGACGAGACTCAAGAGAAGCAGTCAGCTGACGGGGGTCTAAAAAGTCATACTGCACTCCATAGCCTACGAGAAACAAGAAGACAGACCTTAATGAGGGAAATGGAAGGTCCTAACTTATCAGCAAAGACAATCAGTGGGACAAAATGAGTTAGGTTATTGACTTTTATTTACAATCTAGAAACAACCAAGGAGAAATTCCTGCATTCAAGAAATAATTTTCTTTCTTATTTACTTTGGTTTGCTAGACTCCAAGGAAAATCTTTTTTTTTTTTCTTTGTTAAGTGATAACGATGTGAAAAATAGATTTGAAATTATTTACCCCCTCACCTGGCTGCAAGATCTTGGCTTTCTCCAAGCCCGGGATAGACCTGATCACCTGCTCCTGGAGCTCAGGTGGCAGCGTCATTGACAGGCCTTGGGGGTAAATGACATCGGACTCCAAGCCTTCAGGCTCCAGCCAGACCTGATGTTCACGGTTTGGGAAGCGCAGCACCTTTGACTCAAAAGAGGGGCAGTATCTGCAATAGGAAACAGCCATAAGCATCATCTAAGGTAGATTAAAGGTAGTTTTCCAGAGGCAAAGCAAGGGAGATGCACAGCTTCAGAGACTCATACCATTAAGAGCTTCATATGGTGCCACATCCTTACCGGGGGCCCTTTGTTGTCTCCCTCACGTGGTCGTTCAAGTGGAGGTTATCAAGGACAATCTGCTGAGCTTTCAGGTTAGTGCGAGTCAGGTAGCATGACAGCTGGTCTTCTGGCTGAAAGAGGCCAAAACTCACTGTAAATTAATCCAGTCACAATACCCTGCTCTCTCACTGAACAACTCTGTTCTGAGGATCTTCAAGGGCTTTTTCATGACAACTTGCTCTCAGTTGCTACAGAGATGGGTTGTGCTGTCTTACCCACTGTACAGAAAAGAAGTAATCAGAGAACCTGAGCAACATACCCAAAAACAGACAAAGAAAAGAACAAAACTTGAGAATGTGAGGGATCTGCATTCTGTGCTATGAAATGCATTCCTAATCATGGGATGGGCATTCCTACAAAAGTAACACACCCTTTCACATTAGCAGGAGGAATTCAAAGCTCTGAAGTTTGAAGAGTTTGGTGAAGACTAAAGAAACCTCTCAACATCCTGCAACTGACGTAGTAAATTCATGTTCTGGAAAGAAAAACACTATGTAGAATACTTTACAATTATTTTCTGGAAAAGAGTTAACAGACATGTTCAAAACAGTAACAAATGTTACACTTCAATGCCTTAAAACCTTTCCAACAAATACGTAGGACTTCAAATGATATTACCACCTCTCTGCTCCCCATTTACAAAAGGTTACTGCAATTCCTATAAGCTCTGGATCAAGCCCTGGACAACCTGATTTAGGTATGCATGTCCCTGTTTGTCGCAAGGGAGCTGGACTAGATGACCTTAAAAGGTCCCTTACAACTCTAAGGATTCTATGACTCTATGTTACCTTGCACTTCCCACCTCCCCAGTCCACTGCCCATCTACCCCTGCACCTACCATGTGCTATCCCACCTTGATCCACACAGCCTTGCTGAGGAAGCTGAAGGGCACAGGAGGGTTGTCAGGTACACGTTCCTCCAGACCACTGAAGTTGATGGTGTCTTTGGCCAGGCGGGGTGGTGTCCCAGTCTTCAGCCTGCCCACAGTAAATCCCAGTTTCTCCAGAGTCTGGGCTAGCCCCACAGCTGGCTGGTCTCCCAGGCGCCCAGCAGGATGAGTCTCCAGCCCCATGAGGATCATACCCCTCAGAAATGTCCCAGTGGTCAGGATGACACTCCCAGCACACACCGTGCTACCATCCCCTGAAACAGCATGTTCAGAGATGCACACAGTTTACTGTCATTGAAACCCTGGTACTCTAGTGGTTCTGCTCCAAACTAAATTGCTGCTGTTTACTCAGGGCTCATGCATCTCTTATTATTTGGCATTTCAATAGCATCAATGTTAACAGCAATAACAGCAATAAGCAGAGTGTACAGTAACTCTTTTTTTTCTTTATTCCTCCAAGCATTTTACCCAAACAAAGAAGTTCCGCTCCCGAATAATATTCCTGACCAGGTCCTTATTTTGGAATTCCTGTTTACAAGATCAGCAAGAGGTAACAAGGCATGAGACTGCACTGTAACAGGACACTGTTGTACAGAAGTGTTATCTGCAGCACACTCTGTTTGCCAAATAAGATCTCAAACACAGCATGGAATTCAGAATCATGAGTCTGAGGAAGATTAAGCTCATGCAACCTCTGAACGCCCAATTAATCCAGTGATGTTTTCCATTGTGCTACAGATGTTAACACAGTTTAACTTGCAGTCAGCCTGAAGTGCCTCTATTGGCTCAACAACCTTTCTTACAGATGAATCAGACACATTTAACCTGCAGCTACTCTTAGCATACAGTGCCCAAGGTTGCTCACTGTGGTACCCACACATACCCAGAACAACGCCTGTGACTTGGCACTTCCCAGGGCGGTTTGCTTCTGGCTCTGTCAGGAGAAGGTCTTCCACAGAGGCCTCACGGACTGTCAGCAGGGGTGTGCTCAGGATTTCCTTCTGTCATGAAAGGAGTTACCACAAAAATCTGGCAAGTTCTGAAACATCTGGGCAGTTCCAGACCACACCAATTTCTAACACATCCGTCAACTTCTTCCCTTGTTCTAAAACCACATTTTAGAACCAGTCATCACTCCTGGCTTTCTTTTAACCCCATCCTGCTGTTATTACCCAACTGTAACACACAGATATCCCCACTGGTAGCTGGTGTACGCCCAAAAAGTAACATCAGACCCCCCACATTAGCACTTTAATTTCTAAGCGGCCTCGGGGCTGCACACACTGCTGCAACCATCCTGTGCAGCACTGCTCCACACCTCAGTGCTCCTGCAGACCTCATCCTGCTCTGCATGAAGCCACATCACCGCTGGCTGCATCTCTTTTTCAAACGAAGGCTGCCCTGAAAGCAATGCCTCTTAGCTTATTATGCTGGCTCACTACGTCAGAGGCAGATGTTGGTGGTATGGCAGAAGAGGGTGAACCTTCCCGCCAAGATTCCATTCCATGTTGTTGCTGTGTGACAGATGGCAGCAGAGGGGCAGTCTGACAACATGGTGCCTGACATGGAAGCGTGTATGAAACAAAGGTGTGTCACTGAACTGCTCCACGTAGATAAAACGGTACTCACTGACATTCATCGACATTTGCTTGCATTTAAGCAGACCAAAGAGTGGATGTGGGCACAGCGGTGCGTTTCAGCCACAGTGGGTCACCTCTTATTCACCGCTAGCAAAAACACAAAGCTAGTGGCGGTGACCACGCTGAAAAACAACGTTTTGTAGCTGAGAATCTGCTCTATCAAACAGCGTTACGGTGCTCTCTGCATCTCCTACGGTTTCCCCGTCAGTAAATAGGAGGCGTTAGTTTCGGAGCGCAGAGGCCGCACACCCACCTGCACGCCGTCCCGGTACCGCCGCCGGTCGATCTGCGCCCGCAGCCCCCACACGGCCGGACCTTTGCTGCGGTTCAGCACTTTGTAATGCACCCCGGCCACGTCGCAAATCCGCCCGCACAGCCCGTCCAGGGCGTCCACCTCCCGCATCAGGTGCCCCTTCCCAATACCGCCGAAGGAGGGGTTGCACGACATCTCTCCTGCGCCAAGCACACGGGGACACCCTCAGCACCGCCGCCGCGAGCGGCCGCGCCGCGCCCGGCCCCGCGCCCCCCGGCGGTACCGATGGTGCCGATCTTGTGCGTGAGCAGCAGCGTGCTGGCCCCGCCGCGAGCGGCCGCCGCCGCCGCCTCCGTCCCCGCATGGCCGCCGCCGATCACCACCACTTCGTAGCGCGGGGCCGCGCTCCCTGCACGGCGCCTCTCGGACCGCGGGGCTGCGGGCGGCGCCAGGCGGCGCCAACTTCTGCGCGCCAACATGGCGGCGGCAGGAGGCCGGAACGGGAAGCGCTGGGCGGGCGGGAGGCGGCGTACCGCCCGACAGGCAGCGCGGCGTGGCGCCCCCTAGCGGCGGCTCGTCACGTTCCCTGGCGGGAGTTTTGGTTTCCCGAGAGCTGCGGCGTTGCCTGGAAGAGGAACTCCTCTTCCCGCCAAGTTGCGCTCGCTTCCGCGTGGGTGCGGGAGGCCCATGGAGGAGACTGCGGCGGGCAGAGGGCAGCGGAGGCAGAGAGCGGCCCAGCCTCGCTCCTCGCGGAGCAGAGGCACCGCCGCCCGACGCGGCTCGACCGCGCGGGAAGCATCGGCCGGCGAGCATCCGGCGGACGAGGCTTCCCGCGCGGTCGTGCCTCGCCGTACGGCGCAGGGCGGAGAGCCCGCGGTGCTCCGAACGCTCTCGGCGCGGAGCAGGGCGGCGGGCGGGCCGCGGCTGCGGGAGGTGCTGTCGCAGCTCAGCCTGGGCCGGCAGGACGTGTCGGAGGCGTCGGGGCTGGTGAACCACGTCGTGTCACACCTGATCCAGGCCGTCCGAGGGAGGGACGGCAGCTTCGGCTCCATCGGGAGGCTGGGAGCCGGCAGCTACTATGAGCGCGTCAAGGTGCGTGCGGGGCTGGCGCAGATTAGGGCGGAGGCCGGCGAACTGCGGCTGGGCAGCTTGGAGAAGGGGAGCTATAAAGGAAAGAACGGGACGGAGCCTATAGCAGAGGCTGATAGCACACGGGAAAATGGTTTAATTAAACCTTACCTTTAAGTAGGGTAGGATTTGGGTCGAATATAAGGAAAAAGGTCTGTCACAGGGAGGGTGGTGAGGCACTGGCACAGGTTGTCCAGGGAGGTGATGAATGTCCCGGCCCTGCAGTTCCAAGGCCAAGCCCTGGGCAACCTGCTCTAGCTGTCAGTGTCCCTGTTCATTGCAGGGCAGTGGGACTAGATGACCTTTCAGGGTCTTTCCAACTGTAAGGATACTGTGATTCCATGGCTGGTCACAGGACAGGGGAGTGGTTGTGACGCTGTACCAGATGGTGGTGCTCAATGGCTGCTTGACCTCCAGCAGCTTGGAGCTGTGACCGCTGGGGAAGCGGTGTCAGTAAACTGCTCTTCTGCACATGAATGCACATCATTCTGGTAATACAAATCCATCAGAAAGAAGGTAATGTTTCACTCCAGCTGTGGAAAATACATGCAGGCAGCTGTAGGTAAAGCTTCAGCTTTAGCTGAAAAGCTTAAAGGCATTACAACCCAAGTTGATGCATGTATTCTTGTCCTTTGCAGATATCTGAACCCAATGAGTTTGATATCATGCTTGTAATGCCTGTCACAAGATTGCAACTACATGAGTGTGATGACACTGGAGCCTATTATTATCTAACATTCAAAAGAAATCCAAAAGAGAAGTATTTGAATAGGTTTCTAGATGAAGATGGAAAATTATCAGCCTTTAAAATGCTTGAAGAACTGAGACGAATTATTAAAGAGGAAGTAAAACACATTAAAAGTAAGTACTGTGCAATCAGGTTTCACTCAGGAACGCTAATAATGCACCTGCATTCCACATATGCAATATGTAACTTTCCCCTCGCTTATCTCTTCATGGCAACATAGCAGGGGCAGATGAGGTTTCGCTTCCGGTTATCTTGAGCACTTACTCTAAAAATCACCACAAATACACCAGAGCAGCAGAAGGAATTACATTACTTGAGTCAGATAATGCATTATCTAATGTTACTTCTTAGCTACCCATAAAACGTATTACCTTTTAGGGTGCTCTTATCCTCGTAAGCCTTCGGCCAAGTTGTGGACAAATCTCTAATCTAAACATTTTCCACAGTCATCTGACATTCTCTAGTCGTTCCTGTTCATTAGAAAGCATTACCGAGTCTACAGAAGACATCTAAAATAGAGTCAAAATATTAAAAATAAATCACGAAAGAAGAGCTTTTCTTATTTTGTAGAGGGAGGCTTCAGCTGGCCTCCTTACTGTTTTATTAAAAAAAAACCCCACTATACTCATTTCACAAATCCTACAGGATAAAATGCTTGAGGATTCTGACCATTTACAAATGCCTATTCAGTAAATATCTTAATAACTCCCAAAAAGTGTTTCTTCTGTTATGAAAAAAGATTACTTTCTTTTTTGTTACTAGATGTGGAAGTAACTGTGAAAAGGAAAAAGCCTGGAAGCCCTGCAATAACTCTACAGATCAAAAAGCCTCCAGCAGAAATATCATTGGACATTATCTTGGCTTTGGAAGTTCAGCAGAGCTGGCCTCCCAGCACACAGGATGGCCTCAACATAGAATGCTGGCTGGGAAGAAAAGTCAGGAGAGAGTTCAGACATAAACCAATTTACTTAGTGGCCAAGCAAAACAAAAAAGAAAAGCTTCTAAGAGGTACTTCAAATACAGATAAGAAGCTTAAGTTAAGAATTACTTTCTCTGCAACTTGATACCACTTGATAAATGCCATAAAAAGGGTATCCAGATTCTGTTCAGTATTCTGCCTTCAAGATACAGACCTCTATTTTATTCTGGGTACATCCAGATCATCGTTGAAAACCCTCTTTAACCAGCCTGGTGACAGTGCTTATCCTGTGCTGAAATCTAAAGCTGATAACTGCACTACAGACAGTACAGTAACCAGCCCTAACAGCATTATTTTAAATCTGTTCCATCAGACAGATGAGTATCTTTCCTGTAGTAGTGCTGTACTGAACAGCAGCATCCACTCCTTTGTAAAGAAAAAAATTAAAGGAGGTGTATAAAAATACTCAGAACATCCCTGAAAATAGCACTTATTATACATAAGTTTTATACTTCTACAGGAAGTAAACTATTGAAGATAGATTATTTCCTCACTGAACTTTGGTATGGCTGCAAGATGACTGCTGTTTGTTTTCCCCCAGAGCACTCTCACCATGCCTGTATTAGTTTGCAGAAACATCCCAGCTTGGCACTGTATGAGAAGAACTGGTAGTTCCAGCAGAAACAGTTCTGGCAACTGGGTATATTTTTTAGTTAGCACACTTACCTTACCAGTGCCAGGTACACCACCACTGCTCTGCTAGGCTCTCTGTCCCAGTGAAAATTAATTGCAAACAGTAATCAAACCAAAAAAGGCAGGGACACAGTCTGATTTAGGTAAGGAAGAAAAAAATGATTGGTGATGTTTTAAAAACAGGGGGCCGAGCTGCATTAATCACTGTTTCCAAGCATTCCCAGAAGAATAAAAAGAAATGCTTTACAAGAGTTAGCTGAGATAATCTCAGTTGCTTGCACAGAGAAATTGAAACCGATCTTCAAGATTAGTTTACTCAAAACCAGAATGGTTAAGCAGTAAGGCTTAATAACACAGAGCAGAAATTGAACAGCAGTAGATTTCTATAGGTAGCACAATTATTCCCCAAATCACATGCAACAAATTCAGGCAAGCTAAGAATTAAGTTTAATTTAAAAAACTGAACCCAAACATCCTTGAGAATATAAAGAAAGCATCCAGACAGGCCTACACAGTTATTTGTAACTATAGTGTTCCAATCTTGTTAGTATGAAGTGGTTGAGAAATTAAGGAACTAATTGTAGTAATTGATGAATTAAGAGTTGTTCTTTTTCTTTCTAGATACAGACACCAATATTTACTGCTGTGTAACTATTTAAGTCTTCTTCTCACTCCTTTAGGAAACACCTGGCGACTCTCTTTCTCGCATATCGAGAAGGCCATGCTGAACAACCATGGCAGCATAAAGACATGCTGTGAATCTGATGGAGTGAAGTGTTGTAGGTTGGTATCTCATATGAATATTTTGCTTTAAGCTAGTTTGTCCAGCACTATTTCAGTTTAACATTGAAGAATTTGGTCAGTGAGTAATTATTTAGAATAGGGAGTGAGAATATGGCTTTTAATCACTAACTCTTGCATCACTGTTCCAGAGTAGTACAAGCTTGCATGTGCCCACTGAACACATGTGACGTGCATTTGCTAAAAAAGCAACAAATTACTTTGCAGATTTATGCTCCAGATTTGCCTGGCAAACAAGCAGATGCGCCTTGCCAAATAATCTTTCCCCAAATCAGTCATCTTCAGAAATACTAGCTCCACAGTCTGTTGACTCAGCTTCATAAGCAAATTACACTTTGTGGCAAAGCAATTTATTAAATGATGGTGAGAAAAGAACTGAGTGGGATCAGGATCGATAAATGTGATTTTTCACTCTAATAAAGATTGGTTCCACATTTGTTTGAAGAGTAAAACCAAAACCTCATCAGGTACAGATGGTAAAACTGCTCTTTATGGCAAAACCACTTTTTGGTTTACAGAATCAGGAAAGCCAGAAGGGTATTAATGCATAATTCTTAATCTTTGCTTTATGAGTAGTATGAGCTACGCTGCGTCCTTGCCTAGCCGTGTACTGAACTACACCTCTTCACCTCACAGAGTGCCATGGAAAGGCACTGGTAGTGCCTTCAGTGTAAATCCAAACCCAAAGTGCAGCTTTAATCTTAAGCAGTGCTCCAAGTTGACGTTATACTGGTAGCACCGGCAGGAGAAGATCATAATCGTCCAAGCACTGTGCTGATCAACACTTCGTATTCCTGTGCCACTGTGGCCACCAGTGGAAGTGGTTCATGCATCAAAACTATTTTTCACAGGAGAAATCTTTCACTGCTAGTCTACCTTCGTGTGCAGTACTGATAGGAATATCCACCTTTTTGCTGTACTTATTTTCAGATTTTATTCAAAACCTTACTGAAAATGATCTATTACGGTAAGAATATTTTAATTGCTTTACTTATAACGTGTATTTAAATATCTAAAATACATGTTTAGAACTGACTACTAAAGGTACGCAATTATCTCTTATTTAACAGGAAAGATTGTCTCAAACTTCTGAAGTATCTTCTAGAGCGACTCAAAATGAAACATGCAAAAGAATTGGACAAATTCTGTTCATATCATGTCAAAACTGCCTTTTTCCATTCATGCGTCACTTGGCCAAGTGACACGGACTGGCAGTATGAAAACCTGGAACACTGTTTTCAGAAATATCTGGAATATTTTCTGCGTTGTCTGCAAGATTCTCAGCTGCCACACTTTTTTATTCCCCAATACAACTTGCTCAGCCTGGATGATAAAACAAGCAATGACTTCCTTTCAAGACAAATAAACTATCAGTTGAACAATGGATTCCCAGTATTTCACCAGGTGTAGGTATTGTAAATACTTTTTTTTACTATCTGAAAGCAAGTAAAGTAGATTTGCATATTTTAAAGCTTAAGTTTAGCACTTCATATTATTTCTTAGTAGCTTGATACTATGGAGATACAAAACAAATCAAGAACACTAACAGAAAATTGTGTTTCAGTTACACTGCTTAGTCATATTCCTTAGGAGAACCAGGACATTAGAATTAATATTTGATAGGAACAGTTAAAAAAGTAACCTGACTCTAATGAGAAAAATTCTAACATAGAATGATGGTTAAAACAGAAAAGAAGGCACCTGCCAGCATAAAAATTGAGCAAGAGAACCAGGCCTGAGAACTCGGCCTTGTAACAGAGCCTAGGAACACAGACATCCCTGAAGCAAGGCTGAATACCTCATACCAGTGCCATCCTGAAGATATCATTGGTACACACATAGATTCAATGTATGTGTGTACACCTGTGTATATATGCCTATGTGTATATAGATGCTCATGCTACATAAATATATATATATAATATGTATATTCTACAAGAAATTGAGCGGCTCAAGTGTGTGCAGGAAAGAGCAATGAAGCTGGTGAAGTGACTGGAAATCAAAATGTGAAGATCCTGTTGGTCTCTACAACTACCTGAAAGGTGGCTGCAGTGAGGAAAGCATCAAAGCCTAAACTGGGGGCCAGTTCAATGCTTCTATAAATGATCTGGATACAGGAATCGAATGCCTACTAGGCATATGGAATTAGGAGGAGCTGTTGACTTCCTTGGAGCAGAGACGTCATACAGAAGTTTTGACAAATTGGAGAGCTGAGCAATCATCAACTGCATGAAGTTCAACAACAGCAAGTGCAGGATTCTGCATGTGAGATGGAGTAAAGACTGGGGAACAACAGGCTGAAAAGCAGACCCAGAGAAAGGGATCTGGAGGTTTATGTTGAATCTGACTCAGCAGAGGGTCCTTGCAGCCAAAAGAGCAAACTGGTGCATCAGGCCTGGCACTGCCAGCCAGGAGAGGAAAGGGATGGCCCCACTGTGTGTTGGTGTGGCACGAGACACATAACATAAAGACAAAACTATTGGAGAACATCCAAAGAGGGGCTTCAAAGGTGCCGAAATGTCTGGAGAGCAAGGTGTACCAGGAGCAGCTGAGGTCCCTGGGTTTGCTCAGCCCAGAGCAGAGGAGCTGAGGGGAGGCCTGATGGCAGCTGCAGCTCCTCACAGGGAGCAGAAGGGCAGCACTGAGCTCTGCTCTTTGTGACAGCAACGGGGCCTGAGGGAACGGCAAGGAGCTGCGCCAGGGGAGGGGCAGCTGGAGGGTCGGTCAGGGACAAGGTCTGCACCAGAGGTGGTCAGGCCCTGGAAGACCATAGAAAAATCCAGGTTGAAAATACCTTCCCTGTGGACAGGCTCCCAAGGGAAGGCCTTTACAACCTGGATTATTCTATGTTATCTGAGCTATGCTTAGGATAAACTATGGTATGTAAGTATAACGTATCATGTCTGCTTGCTGTTACAGTCTTGGTAAGTTTGCAATCAAGAAGTATTTTCATTGTCATAATAATTATAGTTAAGATTGAGATTAATAATCCTCAAATCATTTCTGCTGCTGTGTACTGATTATCCTACCTCATATTGCCTTTCTACTATTTGCTGCTATTAGTGGGTATCTTTAGTGTTTGGTACATATATACACATAAACTCATTTCCTGGTAATAACTGTAACAGCTTTAATACATACTTATTTGCCATACCAATTAGAGCGTTCCTGGTAGTAGTGATTTGTGCTCTTCTGCAATAAACAGGAATCCTTAGTAAACAACCACTGTATGTCCTTGTGTACCATAGAATCCTTCAAATTCACCGTTGCAATCTCTATCTGCTTACTGGCCAGGTAGTCCCCAAAGCTCTCCTTTCATGGGTTGTGACAGTATTTGTCTTTCCTATATAAATGCAGCCATCACCTTCAAACTATCTTCAAATCATACTATGAACATATGTAAGAATTTGCAATAATTAATTGCACAGACATGAATTCCATGACTTCAAGTTAGGGAAGGAAAAAAAAAAAGCCATATTAACTTCCTGAATTAACTGATCTTTCCCACATCTTCAGAATTGCTTTGGAAAAAAGGCTTTTCATTGCAATTGGCAAGAGAAGCAAAAATTAACCAGCATACGAAAGTTACTGTACCAGTGAACATCTGCATGGAAAGAAATGCACCTTTTCAATCCGTTATCAAAGAGGATACCCTTCCTGTTAAAAGGCTATCAAAACCAACATTCAGCTTGACTGACATTGCCAGAGTTGGAGAGTTCAGCTCATTTTCTTATGTTGAATACACGTTAGGAAAGGACTGTAGCATTTCCTGGTACTGATGTGAGAATGATAAATACACAGCACTTCAGAACTGCTTTGCTTTATTATTTTTATAATTATTTTTAGAAGAAGCCATGCAAAGTCCATATTTTTAGCCTGCCTTTTTTTTTTTTTTTTTAAAAGGCAAAATACCTACCATAAAATCACAGAATTGCTCAGGATGGAAAAGACCTTGATCATCAAGTCCAACCACACCCTAAACATATTACCCTAACTACCCTACTACCATAACCTAACTACCCTAACTCTAACAACCCTCCATTAAACCACGTCCCTGAACATCACATCCAAATGGTTTTTAAACACATCCAGGGATGGTGACTCAGCTACCTCCCTGGGGACCCTATTCCAGTGCTTAACCACCATTTCTGTAAAGAAGTTTTTCCTGATATCCAACCTAAACTTACCCTGGCACAACTTGAGGCCATTTCCCCTCATCCTGTCACCAGTGGGAAGAGACCAACCCTGCTCTTGCTGCAATCACCTTTGAGGAGAGCAATAAGGTCTCCCCTCAGCTTCCTTTTCCTCGGACTAACCAGCCCCAGTTCCTTCAGTCTCTCCTCATAGGCCATATTCTCCAGGCCCTTCACAAGCCTTGTTGCCCTTCTTTAGACCTGCTCCAGCACCTCAATGTCCTTTCTGTACTGAGGGACCCAAAACTGGACACAGTACTCCAGGAGAGGCCTCACCAATGCCAAGTACAGGGGCAGGATGACTTCCCTCGTCCTGTTCACCGCACCATTCCTGATACAAGCCAGGATGCCATTGGATAAATGTTGGATTTCATCTCACTTATGAACAAGAAAAGAAATGGGGAGGACAGAACTGTTTGAGAATAACCTTACTAAAACATTCTCATCTCACTTAGATTCAGTTTATTAGATTTTCACTTATTCATATGACACAAGGAAACAAGTTCACATCAAATGCCATTTGTATTGTCATCTCAAAAACAACTTCCAAAGATTCTAGTTAGCTGTAACAGCACATGTGAGAGAACCTGAAACTCATGTAAAATGTGAATGAACTTTATCAGAAAGAAAGCTGACGTTCAAATGTCCTTTTTTCCTAAGAAGCTCTTTACAGCTTTGTTAACACCACTTTGGCTTAAGGAAGAAATGCACAATTCAAGAGTGGTGTTACTTTTACGTAACTAAGTGATCCGGTGAAATACTTCCACATGGCACTGGCAGATGTGGCACAACAGTGTGAAAGTACAGTATCTTGAAGTAACACAAACATTGTTTACATTCAGTAATCCAGTTCTCTGCAAGAAAAAAAGTCACGTTCTTAACATCAGTATTGCATATAATTAAAGAAATCTGTAATATTTGTTTTTATTCAGTATAGAACGGCTTTAGAAGTTACTCACATCACACAACGAATACCTATGGCATGAACTTTCCTTAGGTTAAAGCCAAAATAGTCTCAAAGCACAAAACAAGGTTTGTTTCTGTATAAAGGTAACCACATTTTCTTTCCTAAGGCATTTTTAAAAGTCCTTTTTATTTAAATGGAACAGATGCAGAAAATAATCAACTAAGAAAATAAGCTTCTAAATCCAAGCCCATAGATGCTAACAATGTCTATAATCACTCACTTTTTTTTTTTTTTAAGTAATTTCAAGGGATCAGTCACTTGGATGACTTTCTTTGAGGTCTTAGTATATCCTTTTCCATTTCTTTCCTGATTTGGTATTGTTTGTATCTTTCTGCCATTGAAATAAGCTCATCGGGAACTACCTGATAAGAAAGCAGCACAAAGCCATGCTTAGTTGTAAGTAATTCTAAAAACTTTTGGACTTGGTTTTTACAAAGATGCAACTTATTTGTCTGCTCCCAAACTTGTTTAGATTTGCTTTTGTGTGGAGATGTAAAAAAAAAAAAAAAAAAAAAACATTTTTTTTTCCTCTTGCATGAGAGTATACTGAAAAGTAATCAGCACAATGTGCCTCGATGTTCAGCTTACCTATGTACGCCAGCATCACCATCTCTGATGGCAACATATAACTTATTAAAACACCGTATTTAATCTAAAAATGCATCTTTCAATGATAATGAAGAAATACAGACCGCTTACACAACCTGCTGTAACAAGTAGCCATACAGCAGGTGAAAGGTGTCCAGGCACTAATCAGTGTCCTGAGCATAGAGCAAGCTTCTCCAGCATATATGAGCATGGCATTTGATTGACTGCTTACTGCCTCTGGTTTGTCACAAGCAAGCAGCACTGATTCAGTACATGTTTGGAAGACTGCTCTAAAATTGAACATTTAGATACACCTAAGTCAACTTAGATATCCTTGAAGCAGGCAAGGGATGCAGCCACAACAAAAAGCCTGGTGTATGAGGTAAGTAATGCTGCAACTTTATCTGTGAAAGTAAGGATTCAGAGATGGTCTCAACTTCCCTGAACTCCAAGACCTGCTCCTAGTTATACTATCCTATTAAAAAAAAAAAAAAAAAACAAACAACTGGGTTCACCTTGTTGGTTTTTTCTCCCCAGGAGATAAACAAAACCAATCAGAAAGCCATGCAATGTTAAGGACTTATTAGATGACAGACCAGGATTAAAGCTTTGGTCGTTACTGCAGATGTTCACACAACTCTCCTGGTCCTGCATAAATACAATTAAATCCATATTCATCAAATCCCCCTCCTCTCCACGTTCCCAACTTGAGTCAGACCCTGAACTCTGGCTCAAGTAAACGACTAAGCGGGTTTACACCATTGGTAACAATTAAGATTTTTTTCTTACTTGGTTTGCTCTTTGCAGAATATCAATCAGCTCAGATGCAGCCTTCCAGTCCTTCTTAGTGACAAGTGTTACTGCCTTCCCAGTACGTCTAGAAAAGAAATGGAATAATGTTGATCTTCATAATAATGGGTATCTGTGCTGCTAGGTTTTCCCCACTGACTTCAAAAGTAATAGATTTGACTACAGGCAGTTTATGGGCTTTCAGATATCTGGCTAGAGCATTTACTTGGCACATGACAAAACAACTGTTTGTAAAGGTCAGTGTAGCAACTTGGCTAAACTGGAGCAAAGCAGAACTAATTTAGGTATATAGACAAACGTAGCACAAAGACAACATATTTAAGAATGAAGAGATGTGTTAATATCACAATTAAAAGAAGCACACACATAACATATTTACAAAGAGAATTATCACATTTGTGTTACTCTGGGGATGCAGCACTAGAACTCCTAACATCAAACTACACCACCATGACAGCCTGCAGACTCCCAAGGGTTCCTTTCAAGCCCCTCCCATTTCTTTTCTCCAGTGGGCTTACTAGGCAACTAAACAGCAGCTCATGAAAACACAAACAAGGAAGAGGATTACAGAATACCTGTACAAAAGTGTTCTGAACCTGTTCAGTCTCCCCCACACTTAAACCAGCTTTCAAACATCCTTCACTCCCAATGCTTAAATGAAACAGAAAACCAGAGACCTTGTTTGCCTTCAAAATTTTACTGGATTTCAAAACATGAAAGCATACTTTGGCGCATCTTGAAGCCTCACTCTCCCATTCTCTATCACTTGCAGCTCTAGAATTTGACAACAGAAACACCTATAAAATGCACAATATACTGATGTTAGTCAATAACATATTACTATTTTATTGTGAAAACTTACCCTGCTCTTCCAGTACGACCTACTCTGTGAACATATTCCTCAATGTTGCGAGGGAAGTCAAAGTTAAAAACATGAGTAATATCATGCACATCAAGGCCACGGGATGCTAAGTCAGTAGCTACCAGGATTCTGACTTTACCTAAACAAAGAACCACCAAAACAGAATGTGATTTTATGAAATACACAGAAAACACACCCTACTCCACTGATTTCCCAGTGCATAATATACCTATTCAACACATAAAAGAAACACACACTTTCTGCACTGTCTTGCTTCCACTATTAAGTGGTACATAAGCACCCAAAGTGTCATTTAGCTATTCCACAAGATGTAAGCAAGATGCAGGAAAATCAAGTATGTCCAGCAGATTAAAAAAAAAAATCCCTGAGGAAAAAAAAAAAAATAGCTCAGAAGCTTCAGGAACTATTTTTTCACCTTGCATCCTTACCATGCCACTATTCTTAGTTCTATTATCAAGTGACCAAATAATCTTCAAGTATAATCCTACTGGCATCACCAAGAGAACTGTTTCATTGAAACCATCATTGTTTGATGCTTCCATTTACTGTTCTTTACATGAACATAATATAGAATTCCCCCCCATACATTTCAAAAGTAAAATAAGACTTCAAAAAATTTAACTCTTAGTCACCCATTTTTATTTTTTTCTTTAAGAGCAATCATTTTTTGCTTGCTGTTTCTTTTGTGTATGTTTGTCAGATTAACAGGGTAAACACAATCATGAAGAGCTCTGATCCTTTCATTCCTATGGTAACAAAGACACAACACTACAGAAAAGGTCCTGCATATGATAAGCCTTAAAAGCACTGGTTTGTTTAACCCAAGTTTAGGTCCAAACCTACCTTTCTTGAAGTCATCTAAAGCCTGTTCTCGATCACACTGCTCTCTGTCACCATGAAGAGACTGCACTGGGACTCCTTTGACACCAAGGTCACTTGCTACATCATCAGCTCTAACATGAAATAAAACAATGGTTCAGCAGAAAGATAACAGAACAGAAAGATAATGTGCCAGCAATACGTAAATGTGTAAGACAGCACACAAGACTATAGATCAGGTGATACTTTCTATAAAACAACATGGAAACAAGCACAGAACGTTCTTATTTCTTTACGTACTTTTATTTCAAGCCCTTCTCTGTCTTACCAGAAAAGGCCTTTAATGGAAACAGTGCACCTGGAAAGCAAAGACAGGCACCTATGTATCAAGAAAGTCCCAACCAGGAGCTCACAGTTACTCTGTTAAGGCAGGGAAGATGTCACCAGCTATGATGGAAGTGCCTTACACAGACAAAGACAGACATGAAGCAGCAAAAAAAAAAAAAAAAAAAAGCCTTGCTCTATAGTTACTGCAAGGAAGAGCTTTTCCATAGACAATAAACACAGACAGTTGTAATATATACAACTTGAATACACTTTGCTAAAATACAGCACTTGCAGTTGCATTTCTTTTTTAGTACCAGATCACTCAGTCTTCTCTCCTAAAGGATGTGCCTTAAACTAAATGCTTTCTTACAAAATGTATTCCTTTTTCAGCATTAACATACCTCAGAACTGTACTGTAGACTTCACAAAAGAAGCCACAGTTCACCATTATTATTCTAGACAAAAGTCTGAAGCCCTTCTAGATATCTGTCAAAGCATACCCATGTATTAAACGGCCAAAGCAACAAAATTCATCAGCTGGAAGCAGGAGCAGCTTCCCATGCTGACTGTTCAAGAGAACTTCTAGGTATTAACTTAGACCTGTTCAGAGGAAAACTCCAAAAAGCCCTCAAATGTAGTCTGGAACTTCCAAGATACACTGAAGGACACACAAACCAACCACTGATGGCTAGGAGAGAAAGAACACTGTGTCTAGCAAAATTAGTTCCAGCTCTTCAATAAACCAGAGGGTGTCAACCTGAACTTTTTTTTCCCCTCTTCCTTGTATGAAGGAGGGAAAAAGAAAGGGACTTATGGTAGCAATACACTCCTGCCACCAGGTCTCATACACATCAGCTTCACATGCCAGTGAAAAGCAAAAACTGCCCAGAAAGGTTGTGGATGCCCCATTCCTGAAGGTGTTCAAGACCAGGTTGGATGGGGACCTGGGCAGCCTGGTCTGGTATTAAATGTGGAAGTTGGTGGCCCTGCATGTGGCAGGGGAGTTGGAGATTATGATCTTTGAGGTCCCTTCCAACTTGGGCCATTCTGTGTGATTCTGTGAAGTGATATTAAGGTGTCCTTAACATTGTTACCACCTATTCCAAATATGTTAGATAGAGACTTCTCACCACCACTATCAGTATTAAAAACAATTTGACTCCTAGTCAAACTGTCCGCAGGAAAGATAACAAGAATTACCAGCACACTATTGACAAGAGCTGTTATACTTGTTAATTACTATTTGAACTAAGATCCCTCTGATTAAAAAACAAAAAAAACCACCCCACAAATATAATACTAGGAATTAATTACATACGTAGACTTCTTTCCAACAAAAATGATGGCCTTATCTTTTGGCTTCATAGAATCAATGAAGTTTTCCATGAAAGCTTTCTTTTCTTCTTCGTTGATAACAATAACTTCCTGTTCTACTGTATTTACTGCCTGTTAAACATTAAAAAGGATACTTAGATTTGAATAATATTTTTATTTATCCACACATAATATTACAAAACTAGTAACATAACAGCACAAATTTTACAACTAGAACGTGTATCAGTTAGGATTTCAAATGATGCAGATTTCTGGTTTTCCAGTTGCTTTGGGAGAGTAACTAATTTTATCTTTAAGTAGTTTACTCAATCACATATTTATATTGAATTCTTATCACTGGTTTAGAACAGAGTACAGTAGTTCAATTAAAATAAAAAAAATAACTGGAGTATCTTACGTCTATACAGAGAAACTTGGAGCAATTGCAGTCTTATTTGAAAGAAGCTTTTAAAGAAAGTTGTGCCAGCTATTCGCAATGATTAGTTCTGTCCAATTCTTTAAACACCAGCTTTTATTAGAAAAAGCTTCACTTCATTATATTTGAAGGTTACCACAGAATGGCTGAGTATATTAACCGCAAGGGAACAGCAGGAAGTTGCACCAAGGGAAGTCAAGATTGGATATTAGGAAGTGGATCTTCATCAGAGGGCAGTCAGGCACTGGGACAGGCTCCCCAGGGCAGTCATCACAACCTCATTCAGGCAGTATTTGGACATTGCTCTCAGACATTAATTTCGAATTTTGGGTGGTGCTCTCTGGAGCCAGGAGTTGGACTCAGTGATCTCGTCCAACTTGGAATATTCTGTGACTCTATTTAAGTGGTACAAAGGCCTTGGCTTTCTTGTGGCTCTGCATCATAATCTTATGGCAAGAGCTGCAAAATTTACCAGGTACATAGAACAGGTCTCTTTTCACATGGAAACCCTTCCCCCTTTCAGAAGGCACCTCTTCAATTGAATGAGGCTCCATAAGAAATGAAAACACTGGACAAGAGAGCTGCAATAGCTGTTATGTCAAATTGCAGTCTTGTCTTGATGGGTTTGCCTTTGACAAAAACACAGTTGCCAGCGTAACAGAGAAAAAGTACATTTTCCCTTATTTCCACCTGGAAGTGTACCACACGTTTATTCACTCCCTATGACTAAGAAAGGGAAACTTAAAAAGAAAACTCTGTAATTTAAAAGCCAAACCTACAGCAATCTCTACATCAGGATGTAAGAGATCTTGGAACCACTAAGATTTCTGTAAATTCTGTCACTGCTTAAGCAAACTACACATATCTGCACAAACACAACTACTACATCTGTACATTAAAAGCTTCGGACTTCAAAAGACAGCTCCTGCAGTACCACATATTCCTGACCTAGACAAGTGACCTCCAGAAGTTTAGTAAGGAGCTTCCATTCTCTGTGGGAAATATGCAGGTAAAAGACAGATCCAGATAAGGATCTGTATATAAGACAAAGAAGTCCTTCAGAGGCAAAAGGAACAAGAGCTTGCTCAACAAAACCAAAGGCTGGAGAAACAAGGCTTCAGGCAAGACAGGAGGTGCTGCGAAGTACAGTTTTCAAATACAAGTATTTGATTCATACTTGATGCTTGTAACATCTTCTATTGGAGATCTAGATTCTTTCTAAACTTTTGCTGAAGCTTTACATAGGATAACATGGAATTTTTTGAAAGTCCAGACTGATTTTGAAGTCATCTGCATTTACTTGCACATGCTTCCAAGTAAAAACTTCCTTGTCAAACTGCAGATACTTCAAAACAACAATGTATAGAATCATAGAATGGCCTGGGTTGAAAAGGACCACAATGATCACCTAGTTTCAACCCCCCGTTATATGCAGGGTCACCAACCACCGGACCAGGCTGCCCAGAGCCACATCCAGCCTGGCCTTGAATGCCTCCAGGGATGGGGCATCCACAGCCTCCTTGGGCAACCTGTTCCAGTGCGTTACCACCCTCTGTGTGAAAAACTGCCTTCTAATATCTAACCTAAACCTCCTCTGTCTCAGTTTGAGCCCATTCCCCCTTACCCCCAACAACAAAAGAACTTACTGCTAAGTCAAGAGTGCCAACATACACGATCATGGGATTTCTCAAATAGGATTTTGCGAGGCGACGAACACCATCAGGCCAAGTAGCACTAAATGGGAAGAGAAGACTGATAAGAACACAGCACAAGATCTTCCCCAGTTTGTTAATCTCCCCACACTACTTGTTTCTTCTACCTTACATGCCAGTGAAAACCTTGAGTACAGAGTAACAGAAATGAGCTCTTCCAGCATTTCGAAATCATTTGAAGAAGTTTATTAATGTAAACAGAACTCCTGCTTGCAAGGCAACATTCCAGATTGAAGTCAGGAGTAACAGTTTTGCAGCCTTTCCAATGAAAACAATACATTGTTTAGTAGCTCAAAAAGTTTTAATTCAAAAGCTTCTAAGACTGTTCTCTGAAACAGTAGCTCTGATTCAAAACATTCTTCACAGCATTCCCAGGTCACCTTCCTTTTTTGGAAAAAATACCATCATTTCTATAGCTGATGGAAAATAGCACCAAAGGGGGAAAAAAAATGCAAACTGTCAGAAGATTCACCAGCACCAACTAGACACAAATAGATAAAATAAACCTGAAGCAATTCCCTTGTAGGCTAACAAAAGTTGTTAGTAAAATAGTATGTGTTTCATTGTTCACTTGTTTAATAACCTTAAGCATAGAGCACTACTCCATTTACGTACCTTGTCATAACAGTTTGTCTGTCTGGCCGCACATCTATTAAGATCTTCATTATCTGAGGTTCAAATCCCATATCCAGCATTCTGTCAGCCTCATCTAAAACCTGCTTAGAACAAGGAGTTTGCATCTATTCTTCTGGTAACGGTTTCAGCAAGACATTTCATAGCAGATCACTTTAATGGTAACAGTCTTTATTTCAGAAACCATTTCCTAATTTATCACAAAACCTGTTCAGTTTGTTACACCCCTCCAGTTTCTTTTGGGCTTTTTCACTTAGTACATTTGCAGACAGAACAAGAGAAAAATCCATAAAATCTCTGAGAACACGAAGTCAATAAAGGAGTATACTTAAAGCTTTTGTTGGTTTGTTTTCTAAAACACTCACACAACATAATGGGGGACCTTACACAATATCCTTTCAATGGAAGGTTATTAGAAATGTACCAACTCAAACCCTTATATGAACTAGGAAAAAAGACAGACTGTACCTTTTGGCTCACACTTGGATATCAACATTCTCCAAGCTCAAACTTATTTCACTGGGGGAGAGAGGAGGAGAGCTGAAAGCTTTTAGTACAGCTACTGGGAACAGAACCCTCACCCTCACTTGAGAACATCTTAGACTTCTTGTTATCAATACACGCTTACTTGTTTGCTAATACCATTTCAGTTATTTTTCCTGGCAAGTAATTCTTGCAGGCCACTTCACACACACAAAATTTTTTTTTAAATTAGATCAGTTATGGGTAAGTTTTCTGTTTTTGTATATATTTTAAAGTAATTAAAAAATGAAAATATTGCTCCCATTTACCTTTTATATCCTAGTTTATAGACTACCTATTTTTTTCTACTATATTCTCTCCCCAATCACTGTCCCAATTATTTATACAAGGTTCCAATGTTCTTACAATAGAAAAAACCCACTCAAATCACTGACAAATGAATACTAAGTTATCCTGAACACAGCAAGACAGAATGCCATCTTGAAATGACATATGAACTGTAAACGATCAAAAGGATGTATATAACCAATTTCCCAGTGCTTCCTCAGAAATTATGGGAAAAACATCAGCCTACCTGACTGGATTTCTAAAAAATTGACTCAAGACTGCAACTAATTCAATGCCTCTGTCAGAGTAGACCAATTCCCTGATGCTTCCAGCTCACCTTGTGTACAACATATATTCAAATATAATTAATCATCTCTTAAAAATGGGTACTTGTGGGTTGGTTTTTAGATAACAAAAACAACCAACAAATACCCCCACCAAAACAGAGAAGACATAACAGTAGCTATAATACACTGTCTTGAGTGGATTTTCTCCCTTGGAAATCCTAAGCGAAACATTTGCATAATAACAGCACTGCACTTGGGGAGAATTCACAAGCCTTATCAGTATCTTTACGTGCAAATCATAAATAAAGCTCTTTAATGAATAGTGTTCTATGTCCATGATGTCAAATGTAGAAATAAATACCCCTCTTTTATCTCTAAAATAAGGCTGCTGTGTCTCACGGTGCTACACCACCACTGGTTCTGCCAGGGAGCTCAACATTAGCAAGAATTGGAGCTTGTTTGTAAAGCATGGTAAGTATTCAGCACTTGGGAACCGAGGGGCAGATAAAGGAGGAAAAGCAGGCCAAACTGTCAGACTAGGCAACAAGGCAACAATTAAGCAAACACACAAATAACGTAAACGTACGGAAATCTTTTACAAAATAGTAACTGAATTAAATGTCCAGCACAGCCAAAAGCAAGAAGGAAATGAAAGCACATGAACCCGTGGATGGTATTGGTATGGCTATTTTGCCACTGATGTGAAAAGAAGTCAGTCACCCAAACTGACAAATACCTAACTGGTTTATCTACTAAGAATTGAGTCACTAGCAACTTTCAAAAGAGGAAAAGCCAACTCAGGAAAGGCATTTCATCTACTGGTAACTGATCTTCACAAAATAGACTTTGAAACCACAAAGATTACTAGTGTGGGATAATAATTCATCATCTTTGAAATGCTTACTGTTCTAGAAGCCTTATTTTTTTTCCCCCTCCAGGGAATATCCTTTATCTTCAATACGGTCACAGTAAGCACAAACCACTCCCCAGAACCAATCTCGATGTTTCAGTTGAGATTCAGAATGTTTAAAGAAAAGCAAATTGAACCTTGAGTTCAGACTAAGCCACCATTTCCCAGCTGATGCATTACTTTCCCATATCAGCTACTTGCCAAGTACGTTATGCTCTTCAAGTTTACGAAGTTGTTCATTTGAAGATCATTCAGTCTCCCAGGAGTAGCAATAACAATATCCACACCTTTGGTCACCACATTTATCTGCGCTTTCCGGTCCCCACCACCATATATGCAGATACTGAAAAATAAAATGATTAACAGAAGGTTAAGGTTCGACTGAAGTTTATCTTTCTCAAAGCAGTATCACAAAGTTGCTTCATTTTAAGATGTATAATCATGAAATATGAAAAGGAAGGAAGACAACAGTTAGGACTGACAGAATGGGCTTAACAAGAATGATTCCCCCCCCCCCCAAAAGCACAGCAACAGTTTTATGCTGAAATTGCAGAAGTAATGAAAGGAAGGAAAGTTGGCAATTAAGCTACATCTGATCTGAAGACATTCACACCAAAATAAATGAATGTTAAGAATGCATCATTTTCTAAGCAGTACCTTCATAGGCCACATGTTTTACTGTTAAATCAATCAGCACATCCAGTAAGATGTTAGGCTAATACATGGCCTTTAAGAATTCTACAAAGTATGTTTGAGAAGGAAGCAGCATGCATGACTCTGCATTTGGTAAGGCTGCTATACAAAGCTACCAGAGAATCCTAGAAGTAGATTTCAGAATATAGCAATGTCTATTTAATAGCTTAAATAAACACCTGCACTCTTAGCAAGGTTGTGGATGACACCAAATTAAAGAAGCAGTTAATATACTAGAGGGCAGGGGAGTTATTTAAGGACCACAAAAGGCAGAAGTGGGCTGAAGCATGCAGTTTAACAAAAGCAAAGATGGGGATGGAATAACCCCCTGGCTCATGGCCCACATGCTGGAAGATGGCTTTGCAGAAAAGACTTGGGTGGGCAAGAAACCATGTTATTCAGTAGTGTAATCTCCAAGTAGAGAAAACCAGCTGTGTATTACAGAGAACACAGCCAGGAGCTTTTCAAGAGAATTCACTATGCTCCTTTATTTGGTACTTGCAAGATCACACCTCAAGCACCACCATTTCCACTTTTTGTATCCCCACCTCAGTTACCAGACCTGTCCAGATCGATACAAGTCCAGCCAGCAGCTACCAGAATGGTCAAGAGGCTGGAGTGCATGACATGAGAAGCTGGGAATTCAAAGTAACTGTTCAATTTGAGGGTGGCAAGGTTTGGGGAGATCTTAGTGTTGTATATATCTACCTAAAAGCATGCCAAAGAGAAGATAGAGACACTACTCAGCTGTCCATATGAGAAGGATGCGAGGCAACGCTTTTGCGGTGCAGAAGACACAACCATGCAGGTAATATTTTCACCATGAGGGCAGTCAAGCACACATCATAGAAACTGAGAAAGTATGAAACTTTTTAGCACCCCCATCTCCTTAACGAATGCGATTTCAGGAGATGAATTAGGTCACAAATGGTAGAAAATGCAACTTAAACAAGTGAGAAGGGAGATCACCTTTTAAATCCTTTGTACGTGTACTTCAAGCACTCCGCCTCTACTTGCAGTGCCAGTTCTCGGGTGGGAGCAAGGACCAACATCCCTGGCCCTCCACGCTCATCTCTGGGTCTGCAATAAAACATCTTAAGAATGGGAGTATAAGAGGCTACACAACATCTGTCACATCTGACAATAGAACATTTCTATGCTCCTCTAGACTTCCACAATACACTGCTACATCCTCTTATTACAGCATAAAGGAATTTATGTTACAAGATTCACACGTCTTCCACCAGATTTATTACGATCATTGTTATTATTTTTTTCCCCCACTAGAAAATCATTATTTCAGAAGAGGAAGTATCCACATCTAAACAGCTCAAATATGTGAACGGTCCTTACATTGGTTGTGAAGCCATATGAATGAATCCAGGCATTAAGTAAGCTAATGTCTTCCCGGTACCAGTCTGTGCTATGCCAATAAGATCAATTCCTTGTAGTATGATTGGCCATGCCTGGGACTAACATAAAACAACGAATACTTAGATGCGTTTTTCTCCTAAGTTTCAGTTAAAGAGTCATCAAAATGGAAGAAGTACCTGAATTGGTGTAGGTTTCTGAAAACCAATTTTCCTTATGTTAGCCATAATATCAGGATATTGCTCAAATACATCTTCAAATTTACAAACAGGATTGGGAATGCAGCGCTTTTCACCTTCTTTTAAGTCATCACAAATTATGTTGTTATTTTCTTTCCTGTAGAGAATTAAAGTATTGCATTAGCTCTAAAATCTATCAGAAGAAGCAAAGCAAACACAAGAGACTGCACCTTTTTGACATGCTTTTTTCCTGAGATTCCTGGAGCAACAATAACTAATAAAAAAATCAGTTTCTCTAATGAAATTTCTAACTGTTCCCTTAACTTTCAAATAACCCTCACTGGAGAAATGCTTCCATAGGACTCATGATTAGTCAGTGAATTATTCTCATAAGTTAAATCTTTCTTAAGAACGAAGGACTGGAAATCATGCATGGATATTAAGAAGGACTGCCGTGCTGTCATATCAGACTTCAGTCACACTCTATTAGAAGTTAAAGAGCTGCTACAAGTTTTATATCCAAAGATTACTCTTGGGAATGGACTGAACTTCTTTGTTAGAACCCTATATTTCGGCTAAAACCTTCCCCAAATACTTCTGGAGCAGCTTCCTTGATGTTCTAGAAAATAAAGATGAAACACGTTAGAAAAAAGGTGCTTAAAAAAAGTCACAAAAGCAATATGAAAATTGAGTTTTGAGGTGTTAATACGGATAAGTATTTGATCGTTATCCCTGTCCTCTTCTGTTCAGAAGACTCAATTCTGCAAATAGTTTTACTTCAAGCTGTGGGTAGGCTAGGAAAAGAATGAGTAATTCAACTTCTCATGTTCATAGAAATACATTTTTTCAGGATCTTTTACTCTTCCCCTAAAACTAAGGCATAAAGTGAAAAACATTCCTCTGTTTATAAGAGAAGTGCTACTATTGCTCAGTGCAAGTTCTGAACCCACAAAACAATGTTCTGCTGCTCTTGACTAGGTAGAACAATAACATTGCTAAGGAAAGTGTCAATCCCCTCACTGTGAAAAGGTAAAAGAGGAAAAAAAAAAACAACACCAAACCATGCAGTAAGTAATGAAAGCTGTTTAATTCCAAATAAAGAGCCCCTAAGAAGAGCCAGGTTTCCACTAGACAGAAATATTAACAGCTGTCTCAGTATTTCATCACCCACCGCACAGGTTTTGTTATGCTGACAGTCCTTTCTGCCAAGCACACAATTCCCTACAGAAATGATCTTACCGCCACAGTTTTACTTCTTCTGGTGACATGGATGCAGTCCTTGATGATTCTTTATAGAAGTTTTTCTCAATTGGAGGCAGGTCTTAAACAATCACAAGAAAGCAAGTCAGGAAGAAATGCTGATCATTTAGAGTAAGTCTTTTAAAGCTTAAGGTGGAAATCTCAAATCCAAGTAGTCTGTGCCTAGTACTAGACAGCTAGTCAAAACACAGTGGTAGGCCACAGCAGTTTGAGCAAAAGTTGAAAACTATGAGAAACACTTAAAACACCTGCAAAAGAACCATTCCCTGCCTTCCAAGCACTAAAATAATATCTGCTGATGTATCCAGTACAATATTTTAACAACACTCAGATTTTTGCTGCAGTCACTACAGTGTTACAAAACCATTGTGTTTTCAAAGGCTGAAGTAAAAAACCATTAATCTAGTAATTGCAGACTCATCACAGTGACTAGTATCCTCCATGACCATTCTAAGAAATGCTGACATGCCCACTTCATGAATACCCTTAACTAATTTGGACACTGAAAGATTCAGTAGCCTCAAAGCAAAAATTAAGAATGTTGACACATGCAAGAGATCTATAATGTGAAAGAATACCATACAAGCAACATTTTAGAACTAACCTGCCCACTTCATAGCCTCATATTTAGCTCTGTTTTCTCGAAGAGAGGCCCAGTCAATCACGGGTTTCTTTGGAGTATTCTCAGGATTGATAACATCCAAGGATTTTCCTGTGGAGTCAGTATCAAAGTTGTTGTCTGATAGATCTATTGGAAACGTAGAACCTCTCTCCCCCCAAACACAAACCTTATTTTCTTTTTGTACTGCAAACCTCTTATGCGATTTTAAGTAGACATGAAACACTTAAAGAGAGTTCTTTCTTAGGTCTCAGTCTGAAACATTAGCAGAAAAACCAGTGCGAACACACTTCTGGTAAGAAAGGAAGCATTTAAACATCTTTAACTAGAGGAAGGACAGGATCCAGAGCGCTGCTCCTCCAGTTGTACACATGGCTTGCTGAGCATGGGGCTTTTGGGAAAGTTTTGAGTCAGGCAGGTGATAGCAAACAAAGTTTAATTTCAACATCTACAAGAGCAAGATTTACTTCTAAAGCATCCAGTGTCACCAAAATAAAGTTTCTGTGAAGTTACGCCCTTTTTGATGAGGTTCATGCTTCCCATGAAAGTGAGTTTTTACACTGGAAATATAAATGACAACACATTTGTTATTGAAAAGAATGAAAAACAAGGGAAAACGACAGTTACACACATGTAGGATACATTACTTAATCCTGGCTTCTTGAATAAAACATTCCAGAGTACCTTCTGAGGCACTTCTGAAAGCCTGCACTCACAGCTACTCCATTCCTTATTCTAAATCTGGAACACTATTCTTAATTTTTTTTTCCTCATCAGTGCCTCAGAGCAACAACTATGGATGTGGTTCTTTTCCCTCAGGACTTACTGTGCAGTTAAACAAGCCAAACATCAAATACCAGCATCTTCATCTACAATCATTACTTACATAGCCACATAATGCACTGAAGCCCAGTAAAATGAAGCATGATGTGCAACACCAAACCATCAACGTTAATGCCCTGTGAAAAGGATCCACCCTTACCGTGATTGGTACGTTAGTTTTATAGCCTACATCTGTACAAACTTAATTTCATTATTGCCAAGATACTACATTAAAACCTATCCTAGAAGTGATATTTGGATTTTTAAATGATAAGACTGATAATGCAAAAAAGCAAACAGTATAACATCTATTAAAATTGTTGGAAACACTTGGGAAGAGATATTCACAGACGTCTTATCTGAAGGAGGAAAGCCATTGCCAGCTGACAGGGGAGGATGTCTAGATAGTTCTGCTTTAAAATCAAGGTCAGTCATTTCACTTTGATAAAATACTAAGAACATAAAACCACTTCAAACTACCAACAGAGAGTAAGATGACCTACAGTCTTTTTTCCCCCCTCCCATAATACACTTCTTAAATTTCTCAGACCCACCTCTACAGTTGCTTTGTCCACAGCTTACAACTGTTTCATCAATCAGCACCTTGGCTTTGTTCTGCACAGCAACACTGCCGAAAATCTTCACTTCTGCTTCAGAGGCTCCCTTAATAACCTGCATTCATAAAACTCCACTGAGTTTTTAATACTACACAGACCGGGTGAACTTGTATATAAATAAAAGTATGCACTGCGAACAATCTTTAGTTTTTCTTCCAAATTTGAATTTCTCTCCTCGGGAAAGGCCCTTTAATCCCCTTCTTAAAAGAAATATGGAAAACCAGAAAAAAAACAACCTCACAGACAAAAACCAGTAAGCTCCACCTGCAAGGCCAGGCTGGATAGGGCTTTGAGCAACTTTGAGCAACAAAGTAGGTCTGAGGGAGGCATCCCTACTTTTAGCAGGGATTGGAGCTACATGATCTTGAAGGTCCCTTGCAATCCAAACCATTCCATGACTCTATGACTCAAGTTCCTGAAAGACACACAGTACCTGTATCCTAGAACCCGAAGATTCCTCAAGTTCTCTTATTTTAGCTCCTCCCCGACCTGTTACAAGGAGAAATTTCTGTAACACCTACAGCACAAGCCACACTCTCACAAACTAAATGCTAACAGGGGGCGCGGCTGCCGTTACCTATCAAAACCCCGGCCAGGGCCCTGCTGATGAGGAAGCAGAGAGGCTCCCCAGCCTCCTGAGCTCTGCCTGCGGCGGCTCTCGGGCGCCGCCATCGCGCTGCCTGACTTCGGCGGCTGCCAACCACGCCGGATTCCCGTTCCTCTCCTCCGACGCTCGCTGCCGCCTCCTGCCGCCACTCCGAGCCCCTTCGCCCCAGCTCGCCCTCTGTCGGCGAGCTGTTCGGCCGAGGGGTGGCCGGCGGCTGCCACAGGGGCGCGGTAGCAACCGCGGAAGACGGCGGCGCCCCCGCGGCCTCGTCGCCGCTCTCCTCCCAGTCGGACATCCCCGCTTACTCGACGCGCGTAGCGTGCCAGGCCGCCCTATAGGCTGTGAGCGCACGGATTGGCCAGCGCCAGTGGCTCTCCGATCAGCGATTGGCTGGCTTCTGGGACGGCGCGCGGTAGGGGAGCCTACGGCCGCTCTTGCCCGGGCTGAGTCCCCGCCCTCGCAGCGCTCGGGCGCTGCGTCTGCGCGACCTTTGGGGGCGAGCTTCGTGGTTTAGAGGGTCCTTGGGTGAGCCGAGCCGGCGCGGCTCGAGGTCCTGTGGGACTGGCAAGTGTGTAGGGCCATGCTGCTGGCGGAATCTGGCCTTCTGTGGAGCCTCTTCTGGACAGCCTGTGCCAGTGTTTGGTCACTGTCACGGTAAAATAAAAATAAAAATTCAACACCAAAAGTTGAAAACGTAAAAAACTCAGCATTCGTGTTCACTGCAGAAAGAGCCAGGCAAGGAAGGCCACGCTCCAGCACCCAGCTGTCACAGTGCATCCCCAATGGCCTCGTGCAGCAGGCAGGGCAGCTGCTGCGGGCTCCTCACACACTGCCTGCTTCACAGCCCAGCTAATCCTGAACTGCTGCCTCCAAAACTTCAGTAAGTTCTGCTGTAAATGGGTACCAGAATCTGGGTGTATCAGGCTGTTATGTCCATATTTTACATCAGCAAACGTCCTTCGTGGTATTTTGCCACAAAAAGATGTAGTTTTTTAATGTAAAGAACAACCACAAAAAGCACTCGCAGACGAAGCATGAGTGGTACTTTCCAAATGATTTTTATTAACAACAATATGGATTCAACTTTGTCAAGAAGTTACAATTAACATTGTAATGTACTGGCTAATGCCCCTGCAGGGTCAGTGGTAACAGCTTTACATACACCCTTACCCTGTTGCCAAACTGGCATTTTATCTTGCAAGGAAGTAAAAAATGCTTCCAATAGCAGGTGATGTTGGGTATGTCTGGAATTGTCCTGTGCATAGCTCAGGGTACAGCCACATCTGTGTCCAGATAAACAAACAGGAAAATATTACATGCTCCCACTGACCCTGAAGGGCACAATTCTTATTTCAAAAACCAGTTTTTAGACAGTGACAGCACTTTGTGTGATGTTGTAATCCATTTGAATTAAGTTGATTAACACACTTGAAAAAAAAAAACAACAAAAAACTGAAGCAGAAGTATCTGGGGCAAATTCTTTTCTGACCTGTATCTCATTCAAACCTAATGATTCTGTAGATAATCCAAAAGGATTGCATGACATGTGAGTCAGGACAAAAGTTGGCCCAGAGAGGCAAGTTCATTCCTGGTATAGGTGGGTTCAGTTCCTTGAAGGTCAGTGGAACTGAGCCTGGTTATCTCAGCGAAGGCTGAACTTCACCCAGCTGGGTAGAGAATTCATTGAAGTCAAGTGAAGCCATCCAAGGATGAATTTAGCCTCAGGTCTTTAAATTTTTATTTTTTTTAAATTCCTTTGCTGTTGTATTTCTTTTCCCCCTCACTCCTCTTTTATGATTATTTTCCTTTCCTATGTGCTTTTTTAAAATGTTCCTTCTTCCCTTTTTACATCGGTACTTTGTGCGTTATCTCTTATATAGTCAATGTGACATGGGTAAATTCAGCTAAGTATTACTTTCCTCAGGAAATAATTGGAATATTACCATCTTCACTTTAAACAGATGCCCAACAAGGTAAGTATTTGAATCTGAGCTCTCGAGTCAAGAAAAATTCTTACTGAATTCGGTAGAATTTTTGCTTGTGTAAGGATTGCAGGTCTCAATCCAGAAATACTACTCTACTTCAGATGTTCTACTACATCAGCAATTCAGTATGATTTGACTTACTGCAGAAGAGCAGGTGAATTGCTCATCACCATGCTGTAATGAGAGCAGTCACTCTAGATAGTATTAACTTGAAAATATGTAACAACCGTGGGCACTGTGAATAAAAGTGTATGATCTTTGCAATCTTGAATCCTAGGCTAAAACACTATATTCATATTTAAATAAAAAGTATAGATCATGTAAGCCAGGAACAAATACAAATTCTTAAAGAAATAATAATCATCAAAACTATTCTTTTTGGTTCTCTCTTCAATCGAATACAAGAAACATACTGATCAGAAAACAGTTATTTGTATAAAGCTTAATTCCTGAAGCTTTTACTAGGTTCAAATTCTCACTTCAGCAACCCTCTAATGGATTGCAAGTCAGAAGAAATTTTGTCCTCTGTCCCTAATCATAAGAAATTCTTATTAGCTATCATGAGCTTGAATTTAATAAGCGGCTCAAGACAAGACTTAAAAAGCCAGACAGGTCATTCTTTTGTGAAATCAATGAATGACTGTCAGTCATGACACTGTCGTTTAAAGAGAGAGTGCAGAAACAGGAAATTCCCGATGATAAAATATGAGAAAAGCTTATAAAAATCCAAACAAACAATTCTTCCTCTCCATAATTTCATATAGTCTCACTACTCTTTCTATTTTCTATCAATATTATGTTAAAAAAAAATCCTATATGATAAGACTTGCAGCTACAAAAATAATAATGGTGAGCATAAAAGAAAAAAAAAATCAGGTTTTTAAACCATGATTTGAAAAGATACGATATTCTAGATTTATTATTACTTTGTAAAGACATTAACATTTTCATACATAATTTATAGAATTCATTCTTTTTGTGCACAACATTGTATTAAATAAATTAACTTAAAATTAGAAGGACTCAAGCATGTCATTTAAGGCAAAAATACCAAGTTTCTGTGAGATAAATTATCAGCAAAACCCAAGGCCCTGCTTCTGGTACTGGATGTGTACAGTCAGAGCCAAAGCTAAGTCCTCCCACTGCCTCCTTCCTGGCTCAGTGGGAGGCAGTGATTGGCTCATGCAGGCAAAGGTGGAAGATTGCAGGCCAATTCATGGTGCCTTCAGTTTTCTGTCCCATCAAGGAGGGGAAGAGAGTTTTGTTACTGACGCATGTTGTCATGTGCCTCATGTCGTGCTCCTGAGCTGAACCTAAGGGTGGATGTATGCTTAGGCTGGCAGGAAGCTTCATATAAAAGGCAAGAAAGGCACCATGAACCACTCAGAAAAAAAGAAAAAAAAGCCTAAAAACTTGTAAGTTTTAAAATTTTGAATTGTACTTTAAACTTTCAAATACGCCTGGATGAACTGCAGACATTCAAATAAGTTAAATGAATGCAAATGTGGAAAAAATCTATTTATCCTCGCAAAATTACTGTTGTAAGCAGGTCTTTGTATAACCAGACTGCACATTAAAGAAAACAGGAAAGGCTGAATGTGGTAAATTATATGGCAAATCAGTGGTGAGGAAATTGTGCTTCAAGGCGTCTTTCAGGATTGAACAGCTGAAGTTTGCTCTGGTGTGAGCCGTGGAGCACAGTGTACCATCCATGGACCCCACATAATGACACAATATATACACTCTACAGTTTGCATGTACTTTCACATAATAAGGTTATCATGTAATATCCAGGAATACTTTTGTAAAGGAAATATGGAAGCAGAAATTACAATGGTTTCATAGTAAACAGATCAAGTCCTTCACAATACAATCTACAGCATTTAGCCATGATTAAGACTGGAGTGATGTTTTTGATGTACGTAGTAAGTTCCCAGCAGGTCTGGGCCTTGAGAAAACACTGCCCTGAGTGAGCTGGCACTGGCACCCCCATACATTCACTGTTCCTGCTGCTAGAAGGAAGCTGAGCCCAAGTCAGGTTGTCTACAAGGTTGTGGTGCAGGTAGGGTATGAATGTGGGGGGGAGGCAACACACAGAAACCTTGTTCAGCTGGGAAAAATGAAAGCCTGGTTAGGCTCTGCGTGGGTTCTTCCAGTGGTGAAGCCTTGCTGGGGATGTGTAGATAGGCACTAACACTGCTCCTGCATCTCAGCAGAAGCAAAGTGCAGGTAGGATAAGAAAAAAGAGGATGTATCAAGCAGGAATGCTCAGTCTGATGTCGACTTTGAATTTTTGAATTTTAAGCCTCAGGTTTTAGGAGGAAAGAGTCTGAAGGTCCTCTACTGGAAACCTTGTAAGAAATGACTGCGGTTGGGACAAAGCTATAAAAGCCAGATCAAATTCTCTCCTCCTCACATTTTATTTTATTAAAAAAAAAAAAAGAAAAAAAAAGAAAAAAAGAGCAAAACCAAACAAAAATCACACACAAAAATTAAAAAACAACAACAACAACAACAAAAAAAACCCAAACAAAACAACTGCCTTCAATTTTTTCAGTGAATGTTCTTTTCCTACTTCCATTTCCATTTCTGGTTGCCTCCAATGGCTTCTTTTGAAATAGCACTCACTATCTGTGTCTAAAAGGCTGGAATTAAAAAAATATATATTTTTCTCTCTTTACTTTCCTTTTTCTATTTTCTCGGATAATTTCCCTTCCTGCCCATCTCAATCTTTATTCCTTTTTCTTCATCGATTGTGTTGTCTTTCCCTCTTCCCTGCGCTGTCATCTTTACTTTCACTCTGTATTTCAGTTCCTCTTCTTCCCTCACTCCCCAGCCTCACAAACTACTGTCATGGCATCAGGTTGTGACCGCAATGAAGACTGTCAGATTTTCAAATGAATGAAATACTGCTTCTACAACGAGAGCAGTGCCTGCATCTTTGCCTCGCATACTGCTGCCAAAATGTTTCAGATGCACAAGACAGTTCCTCAGTGAGTCTGGAAAAAGGAGAGATTCCCTTGTGTTCTTAGTGCAGTCACCCAAATTATCCATTTCTGAGGCCAGCCCTGATGCTTAGAATACAAACCTTTCATAACAATAAAACACTCTCATTGTAAAGAACAATGTGATAGTAGCGGTGTGTCGGGTACTCTGCCACAACACTAAATCGTCAAAAATCAGATGGATACATTAACATACTGCTTTTCAGAGTTAAAAATAATTAATTACTGATGAGCTAACGTGTGTATCTTGCAACTGGCAGCCATTTCTAATCCCGTATATCTGATTTCCTTGGTACCTTGCTAGCAGCTGTAGATAATTCTTTGTTGTAAACATAATCATCTAAATCAGGACATATATATATATATTTAATTAGTTCAGAAGCAAAGTGCTTTAAATCTTACAATTTTTACTTTCGCCCTGTGGAAACGGCACTAGGTCTAAATGCTCAAATTTTTGCTTTTTGATACATCCTGCAGCATTAGCTTTGTAGGCAATTCATTATTTAAACCTACTGTACTACATGAAAGGCTGCCATACTGTAGGTATAAATCTGAATTTTAGCCATCACTTGAACATGCATTTTCATGCAACTAGAAGATATGGGCTCATTCAACTGCTTTTCAGATTCATCCTGTTTTTGTGATTTTATCTCATTAAAAAGGCTTTCAAAATAGTTCATGCTATGATATGTATGACTAGAGGAATGACTCAGCCAATGAAGAAAGCCTACAAGCTGTTATTTAAGTTTGACATGGAGCAGACTGAGTGCTTCTGTACCGTCCCCTGGCTTGCAAATGCTTTGAGATGATCTTGATATTCCAGTCCTTAGAGAGTCAGTGGAGAGAGTTGTTTCCACTAGTGGGCGAGAGATGGCTTCAGTAGTCTCTGTTCCTGCCTCTGTCTCCAACTCTTCATCAGTTATAAATAATTTTGACTCCCTCCATTTGGAGTATACGTCTTGGCTACCTCTTGAACCACTGGAGTCACTGCCAGTAATCTGTACATTCAGTTCTTCTGTTGATTGTATAAGGTTTTGTATAGATAAAGATTTTCCTAAATCCATTTGCACCACAGGTTTAACTGAGAGCAAAGGTTCCCCTTCTGTATCCAGTCCTTTTCTCCACGTGAGATCCTTGGTTGTGCTGGGCTGAGCGACTTGTCCGTTATCCTTTGATGCAACAAGGCAAGCGGTGACATCAGAAATATTTTCCTGTGTGGTTACAGGAATAATGTGAACGGGCTCAGGCCTACTGATATGCTTCACTGATGAGAAAGGTGGTATTTGCAGTGTTGTTGGAGTTGCTGGCTTAGTTGCCTGGTTTATTTGGTTTGATGTGTTGTTAACTGTTGCATGTCCATCATTTGGCACTTGCGTCGCTTGACTATGCATAGCAGGACTAATAGCATAGTAAGCCTGAGTGCTAAATTCATTTGGTGTCAGTATTAGCTGTAGGCCACGAGGCAGATTGGCACTAGCTGATCTGGATACACATCCACTGATTTGTGCAGAGCTAGACAAATCTTTGCTATCGGATGGACTTTGATAATCAGAAGTCTGCTCACATTCAAAAGGCGGCATTTGAAGTGAAGCCAAAGTGAGCGCTGATGCGGATCCTTTTCGCAAGACTTGTTGATAAATATCTAACAGGCAGTCCAGTTTTGACTCAATGGATTGTACCTACAGGAGAAGAGGAAAAGCTTAAGATTAATGCAGAATATCATTTTGAAATGTTTGGAACCCAAGCAGAAGGAAAATGAAACTGCTGAAGAGAAAAATGTTAGGAGCTTGATACAAGCTATTGACTCATGAAAAATAATGTCAAAAGCCTTCTAGCTACAAGTTTTTCATAAGCAAGCTGATAAAAAGGGGAAAAATCATTAACTTGCAATTTTTTCAATCTTATTTTTTTGTACATGGAACACAGTTGAAGTAATATGATTCATATATCTTTTATGTCATTGTATATAGGAAGCAGATATCAGAGAAAGCTAGTTTGCATTTGAAACTGGTAATAAAATACACAAAAGTCAAGAGCAACAGAACAAGACAAAACCACAGGCACAGGCAATCACTCTACCTGTTTCTCCACCTTGACTACACGCCCTAACATGCTGAGGTCATCAGTTGTCTCATTCTCTGCTGTATTCTTTTCTCTACTTCTTTTATCTGCAGTGATTTGTCCTTTCCCAAGAATTTGGTCAACACTGTAAGAGAATTAAAAGCTGCTGTGATTCCTGAAAATGGGGCAGTGTTGGAAGTGTTTGCTCTATCCAGACACCGAGTATTAAAATGACAGCGCTTCAGAAGAGCACCTGAGAAAGAAACTAAACTCAATTACATCAGAAAATAATGGAAAAAATGAGAGATTTTGGAACATTTTGACATAATCTTGCAGATAGCTTTTCTTTTATGTTGGCACTAACTGGGAGTTAGAAATTAGCCACCAACTGAGAGAGCTGGAGCTGGAATTGCTGGGGTACACACAGTGCAACAGTCATTTTATTACTGCTGGGAACTGAGAACATGATTTCTCTGATCCTATGCTTTAGATGTAGTCCAAAATTTCTTTAGTGTGAAAAGAGAATGTCTGGGGAAAAGGGAAGTTAGCAATGTTGACTTAATCCTTCTGACAGCATATGTTCCTCATTCATGAAAGAACTTTTCAGATAAAGGATAACCTTTTCTATCATTCAGGTTTTCATTTTCTGGCAGAAAATTAGATACATGCACTTTCGTGTGTTTTCACACACAATTTAGTTTCTGTCTCGGCTGTGTTCTGAACACAGCTGGGCTGTAGCATGGATGGGCAATCTGTACCCAAATATGACACAGAAATGTTAAATGTTATCAATATTCATTATACAGCAAATGTTACAACAAGATGCCTATTCAGAGCAGAAACTGCTGTTTTCCTACCGTGACTGAAGACTCTTGATCCTGCACAACATGTCTAGATGACCCGCTGAATACTGTTCAATGACATCTTTGACATCATATGGACGAAGTGTTTCCTTAAACTTTCTCTTTGCAACATGAAATTTCATAATTCTGGGGAAGAAGCATTTCACAGATTAATTTTCAAAGTGGTTACAAAGCAATGCAATATTTTCTACTGTCAAAATATTGTCAGATAATTTCTTTTAAGATATTCTCAGTACAGCTTTACAGTTTTCTGTGATGCTTTTGTAGAAATGGGATGTCCACCAAGTAGCTCTTTATGGAATGAAAAGCTTGATTGTTGTATCACAAATTTGAAAGAATAGAAATGACAAATTTGGAAAGCGACTGACAGTGAGCAGATGACAGTGTTTATTATGATATGCATTCAGTAACTGTAAGAGGACAATAAAAATCAATAAAAAAACCAAACACCGTCCTGTAGTAGTGTTTGAGTGGAATGTCAGGAAAACCCTACTTTGCATGGTTGGGACAGACATTATGATGCATGGAGTCAGATGATTGGTTTACAGTGATCCTCCACTCATTTCAGTATTATGCACAAATGTGCTTCCAAATAATATCAGCCTTTTCTGACAGCACTCAGGTTGTTATTTCCCATTCTGGTAACTGCCAGTTAAAATGAGATTGCTTGCCACTAACTTGAAATATGATTCTGATTTCAGAAATTAAAATGGAAAAGGCCTGTTAAGAGTAGTCCATCACCTTGACATTTCAGGACTGATCTCCACAAAGTTTTAAATATATCAGATGATGATGCACTTTCCTTTTTTCCAGACTAATAGATTTTGGTGCCTTTTGTCATCTGGAAGTCTCTGAAGGTGGGATGTGGATTTTTTTTTTTCCTTTTAGCTGTCAGATGATGGCAGGGCGCTCTGTTCGTAACAGTCTGGCAGCACAATCTCCTGCAATCTGGTTCTTTACTCAGGTTATGAAGAATAAATGATGTAGTTGACATACAAGAAAGTATTGTTCTTTTGTTATTATTCTGTCAGTTTAGATGGTCACCATTTTTTACCTCATGCTCTTGATAAAAGTGAAAAATACAGAACTCTTAGAAAAGCAAAATTGGTGAATTAATGGAATAAGTAAAGAAAATGTAATATACCAGAACTGTGTGATTTCAAAAGGAAAGAGGCAGACAAGTATTTTTTATTAACAACTATAGAATCTTAATCAATGTGCAGAAAACCCTTCATCACCACTTTGCAGGTTTATAGCAACTTCCTGGCTATTGTAATGTTCAGAAATCAAATGCAGCCCCAAAAGCAGCATGGTAAGTTGTAACTATGCTGCTTCTGGTTTAGGTATTAGCTCGTATGATGCCATCTAAATTAACTTCCGCAGGGTTTGGAACAGACCCTCGTTGCTTACTTCTTTTTACTTCAAATACATACAATTTTACATAAACTGTGAAAAAAAAGAAGAAAAAAGCTTATAAAAAGCTGGCACTTTAAAAGCCTGTGAGTTAATTACGAACATGAAACACGAACTCTTTCAGCAATGGAGCCTAGCAACCGCTCCGTGGTTATTAAATTCAGTTGATTCTCCATAGTTATTTACTCTCAACTTACAAAGCTCAAATGTCTTTCAGTATCTAGAAATAACTATCTAATTGAGCTTGATAGCTTTGAACACCCATTTGGAAATATTATTACAACTATACAGAGCATATTCAAAAATAGCAGTTGACTTGAGAATAAGAAGCTTTTGAGCTTCCTTCATTTGTGCTTCTGGAAAAAAAAAAAAGGGGCCTACTCTGTGTTAAAAATGAAGGTGGGCAACACACCTGTACAAATAAAAGGGAATATGAGCAAAAATTACTTATATTCTCTAGCCTACCAACAGTAGGGACAGAGAAAGCAATCAGAACATAGATAGCATGGTGTGTCTTTTCCAGCTACACCACACGGGGGCAAAAAAGACTCGTCAGAAACGAATCGAGTTGCCACTGGCAATCCCTGTTAGCACGGACATAGCAGCAGTAATTTAAAGTAAGAATTAACCCAGAGGAACAAAACTGTGCACGTCTCACCGTTTTTTAAAACGTTGTTTCTATTTTTAAATCACTGTATGCCATGCTGGAATGTGTTGTTTTTATAACTCAAATATAATGTGACAGAAGACATGCTGTTCTATAAACCTGTCACAGTCATCAGCACCACTGTTTTTCTGGTGAGAATTAGCCATAAATTGTAGCCTTTTTCAATGATGCATCCAGAGAGCAGAAAAAAAAACCAAACATTCTTTTCTGTTGAATTAGACCAACATGTCCTGTTAATTGTTAGAATAGCAATTTTTGTCTGACCTTCATGATCGGCACTGATAGAGAATTACAGTGTTTCCTGAATTTGCAAGTTGTATACATTACTTGCATTTGTTGCATTTGATTTTCTTTTCACGTCACGCCTTACATCATTGAAAGGTATTATGCTTACCATTAATGCACTGAGACTGGCACCAAGTCATAACATCTCTAACCATCCCTGCAGCCCTGTCATATGCATGCTGTTTTTTGAGCCTATATCCTGTCAGTCTTGCCACCATCTCAGGAGGAAATGGAGCATCATTGCACTGGGATTGCAGGCAAACTCATACACAAGTCCTGCCATAAATATTAAATTTGGGTAGGTCATTCTGCCCATGAAATACCCACATGAAATATCCACAGTTTGTTTGTTTACTCTCTATATCAGGAAAACAGATACACACAGATACAGCTGTGTTGATTCCTCCATCCCACTATTCTTAGCTTGCTAGATAACTCTAAACTGCAACATGCAGAAGATATCTGGATCCAATATAGGGAAGATAAAATAGACATAGGTGGTGATGAGTTAGATTCACCATGTGTAGGGCATCTGGGTCTATACCATCTCCTCTTTGGAGCCTTAACTACAAACCCATTGCCTAAAAGCCAAAGACATTGCTTTCTCCCAAGCTCAATGCTGTAGTACCCAAAGACTCATCAAAGACCCTTGCTGAAATGCTGAAACACATTGTGCAAAAAATATACAAGGCATTGGGATTGAAAAGAAGCAGAGGATTCTGAAACAACACAGTGACTTTTTGTAGAGGTAGCAGAAACATTTCCAAGACTTAAGATAAATAGAAAATCATATTTTCCTTATTCTACTATTAAATATGTATGACTATTCAGCTGCACAGCTTATCAGCCCAGGAATTCTCATGTTTCGTTATATTTAGCTAAATTTATTATTATTTCCTATTAACAACAAATGAAAATACATCTGTGCAATCACTAGAATTAAAGAGAGAAAAGACCTCTTAGGTCAACAAGTTCCTCTTCCTGCCCTTGCAGTTATTCCCTACTGCATATTTATTTATTCTTTCTAATTTTGTGTTTCATAAATAATACAATAATTTCAGCATTTCTGTTGTTCTGTATTACAAATCTTAGAGCCTTATGCTATGAAAAATGATCAGAGATTTTACCATATATGGAAACAAATTAGTCTTGGTCTCTCTTCTATACTTGTGAACTAATTGTGAACTAACAGTGAGAGCTGAGTCTCCAACAGCTCTGATAGCAGGATATGAACAGCTTTTTGCTCACAGCAAGGCTACAGCCAGTTGATTAGTGCAACAAAACCTGCTGACAAAGAAGCTAGCTAGCAAGAATTGCTTTTGTGCACTGCTCTTGGAGGCCAGCTTGCATCTGCAGGGAGCAGGACTCTTGCTGGCCTGAAGTTAGATGCATCTCTCATCTAAAATGCACTGCTCATCTCAAAAACGTTTACAAACGCACAGAGCAGTTTTTCCTTACTTTTCCTACTGCCTTAGGTTGGAGGCAAACGGAGAGTTTGGAGTAAAGGGGATGGAAGGAGTGGCACAAAATCTGCACTGGGGAAGGCTCAGCTGGGGAGCTTTGAAAGGAGGTGGGCAGCTTGAAGGGTTATGGGCAGGTCCATGCGATGGGTCTTCAGTAGGACCACCTGGGAGTCCTGTTTTCTGAAGGTGATGTAGCTGAATGGATTCTGCTGTGTGCTGTTGAGGTCTTTTGTATCCTATTGATTGAAGCTATTCAAGTACCTTCTGTCCTCATCTGCTCCTGTATACTAGCATGAAAGGAAAGCTTCCACCCTCCCCTGTTCCTTTGCAATTCAAAGCCGATGCTAAAAACAAACTTCAAAATGAGGGACAAAGTTTCCATATGGACAGATGCTATCATCTTGAAATTCTAGTTACTATGTAGTGTCTCAGATCCTTCTTCAGATGTTTGCATAGATCCCAGTGTGGTCAGGTAACAGACACTCTGAATAATAAGAAAGAGGAGTATCAGCTATCTGACAAACTGAATTATCAGTCTCTTGAATTTGGGAGGTTAAGGTTAACAAAAGTCTGAAGAATATTGCTTATTATGCTTTAAATATCTCAAATAAAGATGTGTTATTGAAGAAAGATGTGATATGCTAACATTTGCAGGGAGAAATGGGACAGATTTCTTGGCTGACAGCAAGTGGAAATGCAAAACTCTTCTCAACCCCATTGGTGAAATGAATTCTTTAGTAAGCGGAGTACACAAAATTGGAGATAATCTAACAAGTTTACCATTATTGGTTGAATAGTGCATTACTGAAACAATGAGACTGTTGCATCTTTGATATTTTTAGAAAATTTCTTCAGATGATCCCGTGGAGGAAGTTTGCCAGCAATGGCCTTTGAATTCAGCGCCTTTCCGTTAGAGCTGATAACTACCAAGAGAACCTGAGCAGAACTTGAACCAGGTGGACCCAGAGGTCCCTGCCAACCTCAGTTATTCTGAGATTCTGTGAAAAGATGTGGGTGATGCACTGAAAACAATTCAGTGGTGTCCTTGAAAAGAAGCCCCAATCATTCAGCTAGTACTAAAATATCAAGTTTTAAGGAATTTGGACAGTATTAAGAATGAGATGGCCATTAGTATCATTTGCCAGTACAGTGGCAAGGTGCACTTGGAGCCAGGATTCAACCAGTCTGTTTAAAATGCAACATCCCAGACAAGCATTTTTGGCACCAGAGCCAAAATATATGCTGACTGTTCCAAATTTGAACCTTTTCCATTCAGAGGAACAGGTCTGCCTTGTAGCTGAACGCTCACAGTACATAAGGATTTCTGTCACCTGTTGAAGCACTGTTGACAAGAGATGGTTCACAGCAGTGACATTTAAGTAGCCCGTCACAGTGGCTGTGAGCATGGAACTGGTATCTGACACGTTCTGTGAGGTCATTTCCAGGCAGATTGGAAAGATGGTAGGAACAGACATCTGCAAGTGATCTGTCGAGCTGCCTTGGCTTGCAGAAGAGAATTAGAAACTGCCTTACCAGCTATCTGTCTACATTGGCAATCAGTGGAAAAAGGGGAAGGAAATACAAGCAGCTTGTGCAGGTTCCCATCGTATAAATTATTTGATAAAGAACTTGAGTTCACTCTTCTAGCACTGAGAGAACTAAGGCAAGAATCCCCCTTTAAGAAAACAACACCTTTCCATTGTTTTTTTGCAGAAACCCCCTGTGGCTGGTGCCTGCCTCCTGAAGCAGTGACCAAGTGTGATACAGGGCCCAGCGGGCAACCCCCAGACATAGCACCAGGTTTGTTGCAGGCAGACAGGGGACGACAGAGCTCTCTTTGCTTATCAGTTTACTCTTTATGGTGGCAGGTTTGCCTGTCAGGAATTTCACTTCAAAATATTTAGTACAAGAACTTTGGCAGTCTCAGGAGGGTGAATACTAAATTTAAGCATTCAATACTGGTAATTTTATAAGTTTCAATGTAGTTTTCTACTTCCTTGGAAAAGAAGGTAACTATTAGTTTTAAATCACTGGGGTAATATTTACTTCAATGGCAGGCAAGGTTTTGCACAATTGAATGAATGTCATTATCCTGCTGGTACCAGAAGAAAGTTGCAGTAAAAGCCAGATGACGGTTTCAGGAATATGGAAATGCAATGAAAATGTAAACCTTTGAAGGAAGTAACTTTTCCGAGCAAGGTGATATACATTCAGTAAAGCTACATCAAAATTAAATACAGTGATTTCGATTACAGGAAATATACTAGAAACCAGCACTCATTATTCTCTTTCTTTTCGTAGCCAAATCACACGATACTTTTGGAAACTGAAAAGCTGACAATGGAAGAGAAACGATGAAGACAAAGGACGAGTAAACCATATCAGCATTAGTTATGTGACAAATACAGTTGTGTAATATGTTCAACTAATTGACACGCAATTATTTAGTGCCTTAATTACAGGAATCTGAAATATTTATTCACTCGGTATTTTCTACTCACCTGATTGCTCTGATGACAGTTTTAAGTGCAGGAGTGAGATCTTCTACTGACACATCACACTGGCACCCTTTATCATCATAAACATCATCTGTTCCAAGACTGGTGTCAGCTACAATATACAAAACAGACGAAACAATAAGCATTTAAAAATGCCTTCCTTAGTGTTGTTTTCTAGCTGCCTGCACACTCACACTGGAAAAATAGGGACTACAAATCAAGTATTAAAAAGCTTCATCAGTTAATGAATTGTATAATATGCTTGTCTGTGTTTAGGCTTGTGTCATAAAAGGACCAGGATGCCCCCAGTGAAAATGATAGGATTTAGAAGGGAAGAGAGCCCTGTTATTTTTCATACAAATGAATAGTGAGTTCTGGTAAGTTGTATACTGATATCTCAGTGTTTTTCATCACATTCGCTATCTTACGTGAAAGTGGTGAGTTAGCAGATATAAATCAAAGAAGCAAAATACACTGAACTTATATTAAATTGTTATTTTTTTACTGCCATGAATGAACTTTTCAGACAAAGGAGAAGATCCATTTCATTTATTAAGAAGGCTGTGCAATGATGCAATACTTAGTTACAGGTAAAAAATAAACAAAATATCTTTTTGCCAGAAATGAATAGAGAATGATACTCATCACAGATTAACCGCCCCCTTAAACTTCACAGACATGTAGATTCTGCAGTATTCTTTTGCAGCAGGCACTCAAGTTAATATATTTGTTTGCCTGAACAAAATAGATCCTCTGTTCTTTCCTAACATTGCCCTGCAGGGTTACCATTTGTGAATCAATTAGAAATCTCAGAAGGGCTCCGTGTATCTCAGTTCTCAAGAAAAAAAGGGAAGGATGCGCAACCAAGATGATTTACAAACTCCAAATGCACAGGAATGGGAATGGAGGAAGGAAGGCAGGATGCCCATGTCATACATATATTGAAAGACAGAGGAAACCTGTCTTGAGGGTAGGTGTTTTTTCTCCCAAACAGTCTCTCATCACCTGCATCAAGTCCAAGTGTCCAGGAAAAATTTCAGAAGGAAGGTAAGTGCATTTTAACACCTCAGTGTTTCTACTTCATAAAGAAGAGAATGAAAAATGAAGGAATAACACATGAAATAGAGAAAAAAGGATGGAATTCATTATTCCTTAATAACAAAGGAGATTTCTTTACAGTCTTACATCCCTACCCATATTCATGCTATTATTTAAAACATAGGCTCAGTCACTCAGAAACACTGCAAGTTAAACATTTCAGATGACTTCACTGTAATCAATTTTGATCCACAAACAAAAACATCTGCAGGACATTTTTGCAAGTTCCCATTTCATAAAGATTGCAAATTAAAGATGAAAAATATTCTTCATCATGCTGAAATGCACAGAAATTTCATGTCATCTTTTAAATCTAATCAGAATACTATCTTAAAATAAACAGCATTGTACTAAGCTGCATTTTCTGGATCTGGTATTGATGCATTGTCTTTACAGATTTAATATTTGGCCATAATAATTTATTTTGATGAGATATGACCTTAGAAGTTATGCGCTAAAATATTAAAAGAGTCTTAAAATGTAAAGGTCATTAGTTCGAAGAACATTTTTGGACAGAAGCTGAAAAATAAGTTTGTGGTATTTTTTAATTCCTCATAAGACCTTAACCTTGTGTTGCGGTAGTTTCGTGGTTGGCGCTGTTCTGACAGGAAATGATAGCAAAGATCACTTTTATGTTTTCTGGGATTCATGAACTAAAACCACCCCTGACAAAACTTAAGAGCACCAAGGGGACAGTTTTTAGTATTGAACAGAAAGAGGGATATAGAAAACAAGTGTTTTGGTTAAGGCCATCTATCTGTGGCAAAACAGAGCCTACTCTGCCTAGTTCATTAGTCTCTAGAACATATTTTCTTTTTTGACTGTTGCTGAACTGTTATATCCATGATGGACATGTACTATAATTGTGAAGAACAAAAAAAAATTATCTTTCACAGATCAACTTAACACAATAGAAATGGCTTATAGCAGACACAATAACGTCTTCAATTACATGCACTGAATAATCAAATGAAACCTTAAAAAAATTCAGTTTTACATCATAAAAATGAAGTTTTCATACACAACTGGTATCTTCCCTTCTTTGCCATTGTTGTAAGCCAAGCCTTCAATGATGTTAAGAGTGCTTTTTACTGGCGCTCTTTCAAAAGCTTTACTGCTGACTTTGCGTATCGTATCTCTCCACTGCTCCTGCCTAACTAATATTTACATTTCTGTCCAAAAACTATAGTTAGCTAAAATAAATTATGTAATTAGGTTTTTGGGTATACACAGTATTTAAAACCGCATCCCCAGAGATGCTGAGTATACCATGACACTAACTTTCTAGTTGTTATGTCTGATTAGCCTCTCCAGTCCTTCCAGTGCTGAAATCTCCCAGCTCATTCCTAAATTCCGTACCAAAAGTTGAGTTCTGTACATTACTGGTATTTCCAGTGGCTGGTTAGGGTTGTAAACAAAATCAGTTATTCTGGTGTAAATTAGGGATAATTCTGCTAAGGTCAGAAGAACTACAGCCATATAATCCCTTGTGAAACAGGAGACTCCAACTTGAAAGTTTAAAATAAACATGTTTCTATATGATTATCTCACTGATACAGTTCCTGCCAAGTGCAGTCTCATTAATAAAAGGTCCTCCTTAATGCAGCGTATCTTTGCAGAACTGTTCTGAGAACAGTGTGGTGCAATTAGAGTTCCATGTTGCTCTCATGTGGATACAAAATCAGCAAAATCTTTAAACGGACGCTGGAAAATTCTTATAAATTTAAGCCAGCTTTAAGAAGAGATACTGCTCCTAATAAATCACCTTCTTATATTTTTTTCTTTTCTAATATTCCCACTGACATGAATTTCCTCCATTATAGCAGGCGCTCAGTACTACATGTCAATAAAACTTGAGAAAAGCTATAAACCTTGTTTGATTCATATGGGAAACATTCATGTTTCTTTTTAATACTAAGCAGACTTGGGAAAAGGTTTGAGAAATACATAGTAAGAATTTGGAAAAAAAAAAAATCCAGCTTAAAAAGCCACTGAACTCGAAGTTCACATTCTGATGAATTTTTCCAGTGGAAGTTCATGTTGTGTACAACATAGTTATGAGGTGAGATGTTCTTGTATCACTTCTGTCCCTCTCAAGTTCATCCCTGAGGTCGGGGCTATGCTGGGGCCAGCTTGGCCCCTGCAATGGCTCCAGCTGTTAAAATCACTGCCAGTTCCCAGACAGGATTGAGCTCCGGCCTCTGACAAGCCCTGCTCTGTGCTGCCTCCTGTCCTCAGAGAGGTTCCTACCCTTGGTTCCTAACTAAAGGCAGGCAGGCCCTCCAGTGCCAGCTCACGCTTAGCCCTGAACACAACTACTCCTTTCCCCATCTCTGTACCCCTTAGCCATGTCTCCTGCTTCCCATTAGGGTCCATGCATGGTCCAGGCCTCCCTAGGATTAGCAACAGTCTGGCTTTTTCTCCAGGAGCCTCTGCCACTAGCTAAACAGGTCTTCCAATGCCCTATGCACCTTTTAGTACAGCATTAAGACATACTCCTGGAATTCTCCTTAGAAGGAGTTGGACAACTTGGAAACAATTCCTCTTTTCTAATACCAGCGTATTTACAATTTAAGATGTCTTTTGATCCTAAGCTTCAGTCTGTCCGTGTAAGTATTTAAACTGGTATTTGTTTCACAACTCATTGGCCAGCTGCAAGTATCTTACAATCTTTGATGTTATTTACTTTGGGTCACTGTCTTGTCTTTGCCTCTTATTAATTTCTTCCTTTCTTCCTTAACAGCAGTCTCTGAATTAACATACAGCAAGTAAGCAATTACCAACAAATAGAAAGAAGCATTAATGTCATTAAAATTACATGCATATTTCCCAGTTTGTCATAGTGTTTATGCATTCTTCTTGCAAACTCTTCAGTTATGATCACCCCAAATGAACAGAATAAAGATTACACTGTTCTGTAGCCTCATATGCCACTAACAAAAAAATTATCAGTATGTAGCTGCATTTCGTATGACTCTGTGCAGAAGTTATGTGCAAGATTTGATTTATTATTTCTGTACGTATCTTACATCCTTTCATCATAATTGGGAAAACTGTACCACTGCTCTGATCACCCTCATAGCTTCATGATCTCAATGTCAGTAATATTTGAGCAATTATGTGCCTGTTGAACAGAACAGAAAATATTTTCTACTCCTGTCTGTTTTCTGGAACTGTCATATGCTAACATCAACAGTCCAACACTAATAAGTGCCTGTGCAGACACCATGAATAGCCTATGGTAACACTCCTAACACTTCAGTATTGATCCCAATGTAGACCCTTTCATTAGTTTTTTCAAAGCCTACAGATGTGCTTCAGTCTTCCTGTGAATCTGCAGAAGATAGCTTGAGCTGTTCGTATGGGTGATGTAAGTCATTTTGTTGAGGTTAAGTACTCACCTCTCAGACTAGGCAAAATATGAATAGGTGCCCAAAGTTGACAGCTTGCAGATGACCCTCAATTATTCATGATACAACGCAGTCTTACTTCAACTTGTTAAAAAAAACCACCACCACCGATTTGAAAAAAAAAATCTGAATGATTTCCATTTTCAAGCATGACTTCAAGTGAAAAATAGCTGGTGGCCTAATTTTCACAGATGCTTTGTTACAGCAAGCCATACTTGCCCAGAGAGGTTGTGGATTCCCTGTCGCTGGAGGTGTTCAAGGCCAGGTTGGATGGGGCCCTGGGCAGCCTGGTCTAGTGTTATGGAGGTTGGCGGCCCTGCATGTGGAGGGGGTTGGAGCTCCATGATTCTTGAGATCCCTTCCAACCCAGGCCATTCTATGATTCTATGATACTTAATAACTGATGTTGGAAATTCAGAACTCAACATAGGAATTGAGGCTCAAACAATCCATAATTGTTGAGGTTGGAAGGGATATCTGGAGGTACAAGCCCCTTGTTAAAACCTAGAATGCCCATAAGGTAGGGACATTTCACTTCACTTTGCAGTGCCTTTGAAGTACCATTCTGTACCTGCAGTACTTGCTGTGAAAAGTTAGGTTTTTAGCCCTTATTCTCTAAAATATTGTCATATCCTCAATGTTACTATTTTCACAAATATCACAATACATAGAATGTTTCACAAAACCTCAATTACTTTTTCCCTCAAAAAACTACCCTAGCTATAGACACCTTCATGTTTTATGTCCACACAAATAATATAATTTCTCTTAATCAAAACAAAATGTGACTCAGCCTAGTAACTTTGTTTAAATGTTTCATAAAGCTTCTCAGTTCTTCACCAGCTCTCATTATTTTCCTGTTTGTTTGCAGCATGAATACAAGCTTCCATCACTACCCCTAGAAGTGATGCTCTTTCAAATTTTCCTTTGCTTTAAAGCATCATCAAGCTGACTCTCTTTGAAAAAATAGTTCACATAAATCATTTTACCGTGATTGCTTGCTAAGCTCCGTAGGAAACTGAAGAAAGCAACCCTAATTGGGATAAAACTTAATCACTTGCTTAATGATAAGAATGCCCAAAGCTTCCCCGAACAGGGAAAGGCAGCAGCACATGTTTACATGGTTTTCAGAGCAGAAACCAGAAAAAAAAGAGGCCCAAGGGAGTAAATCATGCATTTATTTTCTTGATCCCTAGGAAAAAAAAAAAAAAAAAAAGGTTTCTCTCTAATCATTAAAGAAGGAAGGAGGCAGGACAAGTTCCATGATTTGCTCTTCACTTTTAGTGTTTAATAATGGTCTAAAAAATACACAAAAAATCCCCATAGTCTAAAATGGTTTTCAAGTAGAAAAATTAAGAAAGAAGCAATAAAGATGATGACATTTGAAGACATCTGAAACCGATGTCTCCTCGAAGGAGGAGAGCAGCATCACTGCACCAGATTTAAAGAACTCTCTCTGCCTTGCGTACATACTGAGCCTCAACCATACACAGTATTTCTGTGGAGTGCAGCAGTGCTGTAGGCATAACTCATCTCTTCCTTCTTTCTCTTCTCATTAAAGAGGCAAAGATTTCCAGATAAGGAGCAGATGAAGATATCAGAACTGGAATTCAGTAGCTATAGTGCAATAGGAAGTTTTACCAGTATAGCAGTATAAAATATTTACCCAGCAAATATTTTATAAGTGAAAAAATTTCTAAAAACCCTCAGATTTGGCAAAAACAGAAGTTAGGATTGTTAGAACATTTTTTTTATATGCAATCTGAGTATAGCTATTTAGTCTCCCACCTCTCTAAATGCAATTTTTAAGGCCAGAAATCTAATTTATATCCGTTATCACATAATGTATACAAGTTCCAAATATCTAAAATTCTAACATTCCCTGCTAGCAATTCTCAACTATCTTTAGCTATTATTTAACTTCTCAGAAATTTTGTGTGCTGGCAATATTGCATGGAACAGCTCCCGCAGCTTAATTAAAAAGGAGTCCTGTTCATTTTGAGTGATGATCTGGAGAACCAGGAGACCTCCTAAAGACAATTCATTATATACACAACAATTCTGCAGTTAAAATTGCTGATCTTATTATAAACAGTGGCACGCTGGCCAGCAATTTTAGAATGTCCTATGAGAAGAGAAATGGTAGGTTACACTAGAGCAATTTTTCTCACATATACATATGATTGTAGTGAATTTTTTAGACACAGAATTGTAGGCGCTTGAAGGGACCTCTAGAGATCATCCAGTCCAACCCCCCTGCCAAAGCAGGCTCCCTAGACCAGGTTGCACAGGCAGGCGTCCAGGCGGATCTTGAACACCTCCAGAGGAGACTCCACAATCCCTCTGTGCAGCCCGTTCCAGTGCTCCACCATAGCACTGGACACAGTTCTCTGACATTTTATGTACAACGCACACAAGAAGTTGTAGTTATATTTCTAAATGAAGTTGCAGATATATGATAAGACTTACAACTGCAAACTAATGAGTTTAATATCATGTCTAATTTACTATCTCTTTGCATGTCCTCATAGCATACAGACCAATAGTTCAGAAGTCCTATCACAGGTCCTGGAAGATGAGATTGTTAATCACTACCTGTTTATCATGACCATTCTTGAGCACTCAGTTCAGGTAGTAAAGGTGTACGGCAGGCTACTCGATACATGATAAAGAGAGGACCTCTTTATCTAATTGCTCAAAACCTATGGACTCAGAGCTTAGATCTGATTGCTAGATTATTTTAAAGCACATTTCTAATTAATTACAATTGCAAATGTAATGAATGACAGCTCTATCATGGAGTTTAACAATCACAAGAAAATAAATCTACTGCCTAGCACAAATTGGCACACTGCTAATAAAATGCTACTTCGTCACATCACATGTTGTACAAATAGAGCAGCTTGGTTTTCACATCATGCAGCTACATTTTGAATCAGCAAATTAAAGCTAAAGGAGGTGCAGAAGCAACCAAACGAAGGATCTTTGCCACTTCAAGTGAACCACAGATGAGGTCAAGATGTTTGTGCTACTGGAAGGAAAACCTGCCATTTTTGCAATACATAAATTACATGGTAGTAACTGAGGACATGGGGGCTGAAATGCACAGTTGCATTCTTCCCATGGTTCTTGTAATATACTCTACCCTGAGGATTTTGAGCAAGTACTCTGTAGGGAGTAAAAGGCTAGAGGTCATGCAAGCATATAATGTTCAGAGATGCTGCAGAAATCAAATAATCCCTTAGAGAGTTCTTTTTAATTAATCAAATGAAATATGCTTGTAATATCTTTGGTGCTGAACACTTTTGATGCTTTTTTCAAAAAGCCACACAACATCTAGTTTACAGCAAATGCACAATATCCATCATGGGATGGTAGTGTACAAGTATAGAAGGGCACTTTTGTCCCTTCTTGAGGACTGCATATCCAACATAATATCAGCTCATTCCTTAAGCTCTGGCCACGCAACACTGGAGTTGGATTTAAGCAGGAGAAGTTTCTGCTCCTCACAAAAAGTAGCAAGCAGAAGAAAGCTCAACTATATGTTTGGAAAGGGGAGTGCTCTCCACAGAAGCCTGGTGTACTGGGGGCTGTTCCCCACTGACAGCTTAGCTGAGGTGCCTGTTTGGGTGTGCAGGGATATAAGCCATGCTGTATTAACAGGACATAGGGACAGGAAGAGGCCATATGGGTCAGGGCTCAGCAAAGACTTCTGAGCTCATCAGGGTGAGCTGCATAAGCACCCCTGTGGCATGGCAGCTCCTGTGGGAAGGCTTTGTCTGGCATGACCCTATTAGCCTGTTGTCTACCTCTTCACCATTTGGTAAAATATTCTCAAATGATTCTTGTTAACATTTCAAGCTTACATTTTATGAAACCTGACTACTTACAATTCCCAAGGCCTTCACAGATTGAGTGGTGAAGAGTTCCATTAGATCTGCTTGGAGGTAGTAATTCCCTTCCAAACTGATAACAGGGATTGGAAATGTAGCATCCTGGCACCTTTACTAATTTTTGCAGGATCTCATCTCCAGCAAGAGTTCTGGCAGCTGCAAGGCACATTTCATTGGAGACTGGATGTATTTTTAAAATCAGATTACATAAGTCTTATTTTTCAATTTAGCTCCCCTGCACTGTTGTTAAATGCTCTGGAGTGTTTGCAGCCATGCCACCAAAGCTCTCTCCAGCCATCAAAGCTCTCTCAGGTTTGGACTCAATTTGCAAATGCACATACGTAGCTGAAATAATTGCTGCAGTTGCCAGGCCTACTTTGGCAAGAGCAATAAATGCTTTACAGGCAGTTTCAGAGGGCTGTCACTACCCATAATTAAAGGCATTTCTGCAACTGTTTTGGTCATGCTGCTCAAAGTCTCCTACACCAAAATCCTTTTAGAACATGCCTGTGACCAGCTGAGGCATCCTGCTTTACTGCCGAGAAACTCTTCTATGGTTTTAATATGCAGCTGGGGAGTGTTCATAAGCTTTTGTTACCACATAGTGTAAGAGAAAAGCTATTACATTTTCAGTCATGTTAGCCAAATGCTGCCTCCATAAACTCCTGCCTGGATTACAAACCTTCCTTTACACAACAGTTTCTAACTGCTCATGTTTATTTTTTTTCTAGCAGTCTTCTTCTGATTGTTTTGGCTCAGACTCCAGCCACATCCTTTATTAGAACTTAGTCAATGCTGCCAAATCTCTCAATTGACTATCTGCCTTAGATCACTCTCACCCAACTAAAGATTTCACTTCCTTTTTGAACTCCCTACATAAGTAATATTTGCTCATTTGCTTTATTTTTTGAAGAGTTCAGCAAACTTCACCTTCATAAAGGGGTAGTTCCTAGTGTACCTGCACTAAGTGAAGATAACTTACAACGCCAAATTCCATACAGTGAAATCAAGTGAATTACAGAATCATACCTTATCCCAAGTTAGAAGGGTCCTACCAGGATGACCGAGTCCAACTCCTGGCTCCACACAGGACCACCCAAAATGAAACTATGTCTGACAGTGTAGTCCAAATGCTTCTTGAGCTCCAGCAGGCTTGGTGCTATGGCCACTGCCTTTGGGAGCTTGTTCTAAATATGTGAATGCCTTTTCTTTTGAAAAGTGAAGTTCATAGTAAGAGCCTTTTATTTTTTCATTGGATTACCAATGTAATCATTTGATCCTGTACTGGGGAACCTGTACCAAATTGCCTCTGTCAGAAGGGTCTTTTGAAAGTGTAATTTCTTCTTCCCTTAAACTTACTGCAAAGAGAAAAGAAGCCCCAGAAAGAAACAGCCACTCAAGGGTCTTGTTTTGTGTACTGACTTACATCTAGAAATGGTGGCTTCTAGTTTGGCTGAAAGATCAGCACACCAGAACAATTGTTTGGCTGCAGAATACCTCCAGAAAGGAAGTGGAGGGTCTGAGAACTGAGAGATATTACTAAAATATTACTGCAAATGCTGTGTTTTCATCCAGTGAAAAAATTCAAGAAGTACTCAACTAAATACATAGTCTCCAGATCTTTTCCACTGAGATGTCAAAGTGTGCCTAACTATGAAACTGATAACACAAATGGAAAAAAAAAATAGAATGTATCAAGCTTGGTAGTGCTGGTCTTTTCCTGCAGTGGACTGGGTAAAGCAGCAGGGAGCTGCTTCTCAGCAGTGAGCATAGTGGAAATTGACCTGATGAGACCAATCCTAGAAGTACTGGACTGGGTCCCAGAGTGGAAACTTGGCATTTGCCTAAAAGCTGGAGACAATGGAGGCTGCTCCTCCTGCCACGGATGAGGAATCAGTCATATCTGTTGGCCCTAGTTCATAAGGGTGGACAAGGAGTTGGAAACTGCTTACAAGGAAACAGCTTGGGCTCACCCCGAGGAGCAGGAAGATCTTTAAGGGCTTACTCACGACAGTGAAGTCCCTCTTGTTACTATCTTTTATCTACAGAAATACCCAAGGTGCCATTAATGACACCTTTCCCATCAAACAGACAGTGAGAATGAGTGTGATCTTCTCATGCAGATAACTGCTATAAACAACAGTGCATACAGGACAAAACACAGGACTACACGTCGGAAGTGTTTCTGTGACAAATGGGCTGATGAAAAAGTAAACAGATACTTGACTGAGGTGCAGACTGAGGGACTGGCACAGAAGGAGCTGCTGATACCATGGGAGTATGCTCAATAAAATGCTCTCTTCTCAGTTCACTTCAAGTTCAGTGCAAGTTACAGGGGTTTAACCTATGAAGTCATTTCTGGCTTGTATTTTGACAGATACTGGCACTAACTAACTGATTACATGAGAAGCTTACATTTAGAGAGGGTGCTTTCAGACTTGTGGTACCCCGAGCATTTCTCACTTCCCAGTTCTGAGCACTGGCATCATCACAGCTCCGTGACAGCCTGAACCCAGGCAGGCATCACACACCCCAGATCATGTGGCTTTTGTGGGACATGAGCCATGGCTCGTGCCCCAAAAAGGAGCAGGGGCTGGTGAGCGACCCAGAGGGCTCCTTGGACACTGAACAGTGGCTGGTACTTCTCAGGAGCTCATTGTAGTGCAGCCAAATTTGGGATTCATGCATGCAAGAGCACTCCACAAGGGAGGACTAGCCTAAAAAGATGATCTTAGCAAACCTTTGGTTTGTCTAGTTTGTTCTTCAGGAAAAGTTTATTTACCCAGGCTTTCCTTGACACGATGTGTTGTGCAGGAAATTCTCAGCTAAGAGATGGTGCATTTCAGTTCAGTGGTTGTTTTGCAACCTAGGTGTTTGTGATAATGACTTCTAAAAAGGAAGTGAGCAATGAAATTACACTCTTGTCTGGACAGTTTTACCACAAATTTGGACATAGCATAGGTGATTAGCATTGCAGAAGAAGCTTAAAGTTGCATCTCTTTACTTTGATCAAATGACTCACAGTGTACCTTTTCCATATAGTTGGCATCACTGCCTCCTTTTATAGCTAGACAGTGTTTCCCTTATTTTCCTCCTGAGACCCACAGGAGAGGACAAAATATTAATAAGTAGGGAAAAAATGTGAACATAGAAATCCACATCAATGTCTTCTGGGGCAGGGGGCCCACCCAGAGCTGTGTGAGGACATCTTCCAGTGCAGGACACATTTCTAAGGAGTTTGGACACAACTGGAGTCCTCAAGACTAGCCAGAGAGCTGCTGTAACTAGGGGCAGTGCTTTCTGGTTAGAAGAATCAATGCCTCTTTAACTTCTATAGAAGAAAATCTTTGACTCAGCAGTTGCTATTTGACTGCTGGAGAGAACCTTTCCCAGGAAGGAGAGCAGAGAGGAGCAGCATCCATTCTCACAGTGAGGCAGGGTGCAGGAAAGGTTATGTTTTCTTTCCACATCTAAAATACTCCGTAGAAGGGAATACATAAAAGCGGTAACACTGTTTCTGTTTGCTAAAGCCACTTATCTCCCCTACCTGATAGAACATCTCAAAGGTAAGGAGTAAAACTTAAGGCACCTGCTGGTATATATCTTTCTGCCAGATGACTGTATCCTTGGTGGCAGTAAGAGGTCTGCGAAAACCCAAATGTGCAGGATGCGTTTTATTCACCTGTGATTTCCCTCTTTTCTACTGTTAACTCTTTGTGTGTCACTGACACAAGATTCATATTTAGTACAATTGTGTCAGAATGCTGTTTGCAGCAGGCTATTGCCTTCTGCTAGCCTCAGCCCAATATAAAGATCATAGAATCATAGAATCATAGAATCACCAAGGTTGGAAAAGACCTACAGGATCATCCAGTCCAACCATTCACCCACTACCAATAGCTCCCACTAAACCATGTCCCTCAACACAACATCCAGTCTTTCCTTGAACACCCTCAGAGTCAGTGATTCCTCCTGCTTTCCAGGCATGGGCTGCATTCACCGTGCTAGTATGCCAGAGCAGTTAGAGAAGGCTGAGAAGAGCATGATGGAAAAGGAGGCACAGAAAAACTCCTACCATCAACCACGGGTTTGGGCTGGGAGCTCTTGAGCCGCAGCGATGGCCTGAAGCGGGTGCGGTCATTGAAGCTCCAGCTCTTCTGGACCTTGGTGGGGCTGCCGTCGGTGGCAACGTCGGCGCTCGGGGACCGGCGATCTCCGACCGATGACTGCCTGTTCTTTATGCTCTGACCTCGTGGGCTGGCCATCCGGACCCGCTCCTTGAAACTTAACTTTTGACTGTGAAAAAGAGAAACGGTTTTTATTCTTAGTTCCACTATTCCGTTTCCATCATAACAGAAAACAAATTCTAAAGATTCTCAATTGTATAAACCTTTTTCTTACACACTTTTAATTTCATTGAATACGTATAATTTGGGAATGGAAATGACTTGATGTAATTATTATCTGATAGAGACATAACCCAAAACAGTCTATCTTAAGTACAAAATAATCTTGTGAAGGAAATTAAAATTAACAAACAGAAATAAATTTAATACAACTGTCATGGATTAATCTCTAGGATTTACTTTTTTATTCCTTGAATTTTAAAAAGGTTTATTCCCACATTAATCAGCCCAGCTCAGTGCACCTCTGATGATCTTTTCAGATAGACAAGAACAAAATGTGTTCTATTATTATTGCATGCCATATAGTGTTTTTGTTTGTTGTTTGTTTTTTAAGCAGGCAAGAATACTGTTAGTATCATCATGCTTTTTCAAGATGTGGCAACTCCAGCATTTCATATGCATTGTTAGTGGTTACTCACATTCATAATTTCTTGTAACAGAACTTACTGGGACAAGACAAAACCAAAATTAACAAAACATCCATGAAAGAGAGTGATGACTGATTAATGGAAATGTAAGGTTACCCTCTGTGCTCACTGAAGTCACTGCTAAATATTAAGCTGGGACTTCATTACTTGCATGTGCTACTGGTACTTCAGGACAAACACTAAGGCCCAACCAAGGTCAACGTTGTGACTGCTGGACCAAAGGTGGCCCTGCATCGTTACAGCTGGCCAAGATTTGTTCCCTTCTGTGCTTGTATCCTTCCCCTCCAGTCATCTAAATGTGGAACATGTAGGGTTTTTACTTCTCAATACTCAAATTAACTTTGTTCACCTTAAAACATATGATGAAATTCTGTGGTCCCCTTATCTACATACTTATGCTTTTTCATTGTTTAGCCTTCTTGCTTTTGTCTGTTGCTTCCTCAAGCAGATGGCACAAAGGGAAAACAGAAAGGAAGTCTTTGGTACCTGCTTTGGTACTCTTGTTTTATCTATGGGAATGGCCATCTCCATCAAGGATGAGTTCAGGCCAGGGGAGAGATGAAGTGAGCAAAGTAGGAGCTGCTCATGGTATATTGTTAATGGGTCGTGCAGTCCCACTGCACTGACATAGGTTCTGGAGGATGCTTTTAAGACATCTAGAGCAAAGACTGCCTACTTGCAAACTATAATTGTACTTGAAGTTAAAAAACTTCCTAGCACCCTCAACTCTTTGCACTTCTGCACACCCATAAAATATGTTTTCAAGAGAAACGAACTCTGTATCTAATTAACTACTGCTAAAATGTTCTTAGATGTTTAACCAACTGCACCCTGAAAATACAGAGTTAATATATAATTATATGAGATTGAATGTAATTACAAACTTCTGTAGCTGTGAAATGTTGAGATAATCAGATATTTTTGTCCATGCATAGCACAGCATTTCATTCTGAACACAAACATCACTGAGAGCAGAAAGGATGCAATTTGTAGCAGGCAAAAGCACATGCCAGAAAGCTCAGATTGAGATAAGTTTCGAGAACACAAAAAAAGAAAAAAAGAAAAAAAAAAAAAAGAGCATATCAATAAGATTACTAGATAAACATTTCTATAAGGCATGTTGAATCACTTGAAAGAATACCAGAATACCTTTCCTATAATTTCTGAATGCAATTCCCTTCTTCCCTTTGCCCAGAGTAAGCAATTGTTGAAATAAACACATGATGGTGCTGGAAACATAATCTGTTTCCACTGAAAATTGTTACCCAAGCCAGCAGTACTAGACATTGTTGCATACTCAATACAAAACATCCACAGAACCTATTATTTGAAAGAAAAGTGAGTTCTTAAGTTTAGTTTTCAATAAAAATTACATTTCATCTCAGGAATTTTTTGCATTGTACAACTTTATGAAAGTAAAAGCTGGAAAATATTTGTTAGCTACATTATTGCGTTGTCACACAGCATGAATGACAGGATCAACATGGACTTCATCTTATTCACTCTTCTTATGGCTCACAGTTTTTGATATTGAAAATGAAGTCAAATTATATGTATCTTTGACAAATCTTAAAGTAAAAAGCTTTCTGGACAGCTCTGTACATTTTACAGCCATTAAAAATGAAAGAAAAAATGGTAAACGAGCCATAAATAAGAGCAGCGTGGACCACATATATTTTTAATAAAATCTAAGTAGCTGCAAATTGAAAATGAAAATAGTAAAATGAAAGAAGCATACATCATTATGTCAATTAATTTGTATTAATGTAAACAATGCCTGCATTTAAATGACTTGTGCACAAGATTATTTCATTAATAAAAACTGAATGGTATACAATGGTTACTTAACCTGAATATCTTTAGTTCTCCAAACCAAAGCAATGAGGCAATGGTGAAAGGAACAGTAGATACTTCAGCTGTACTAGAGCCATTTGTAAAAGTGCAACACTGAGAATGAAAATATTAATTCAGAATGCAGACCTCACAAAGAAAATCTGCTTTGTAGCAATGGCAATGTAAAGGCATGCCAAGGGTCCATGCAGAGAATGCTGCATCATGAAGAGAAACAGAGCCTCCTAAGGAAGCCTGCTTTGGAAACTGTTTTACATCTTGAGAGTTTCTGCAAAGACACTGCTTATAGTTCTTTGCTCTTGGATCCCTGTTCCCATTTTCAGACTGGTGCGAAATGTTCCTAGAGCCACCGGGTCCTATTCTGAACAGGAATAAACTGTGTGACTTGCAGCAGGGGAGAGCCCATCTCTAGAGGAATAATAATAAATAATGTATCATGAAGAAATAACTGGATTAACTGCATTTTTGGGGCATGTTGAGCACGGTTTTCACCCGCAGTGAAGTCCCTTCCCTTATAGGCTCTGGGCTCTCAACTACCTGTTGCAGTAGTGGTGGAGACAGCACTAGAGATACAGCCTGGAGATAATCTTATGCCCTTGCAAGCATTTTTGGGCATTCTACACTTGAATCAGTGTTCACTAAACCTTTAAAGCTCTTTACTTTGTTTTAATGATGGTTGCATTAGTGCTGTCCAATGCCCTGCTACAAATTCTTCATATCTTGCAGAGCTTAGCACATTCTATTTTTTTTTTCCTCTCTTTTTATGAGAAATTCAAAGAAAATTCTTTGAATTAATGTAAACTTCTAATGCCCCTTGGAAATTCACATATCTTTTTAATTATTTCCAAAGTTTAACTTGAATGCTATTCCAAGAGGCAAGAACTATTAGGAGGAATTAGTAAAATAGGTGTGTAAATGCTTTCTGAAATTACACAGGATCCTGAATCAGACTTGAATGACAAAGGTTGGAGAGAAATCCAGCTGTTTTCAATTATCTCCATATTCTTTTAGATACGTGTCTGTCCATCATTTTCTTGTACTTATGTGATTGATTATTTATTCCTGTTCATTTGTATATGTTAGCTTTCTATTACAATCTTCTATGGCAATGGTAATGCCTTTGGTCTCCTCTATACTTGCAGGTTGCAATCTGTGGATACATTCATATAAGTAAAACTGAAGCAAATTTTAGTGGAGCTACGACTGAAACCTCTGGAAGAAATGCAAGTGATTTCTCTCTGTCTTTTTTCTTCTGAAGGATTAGATGCAGAATTTTACCACTCATTTGTCTTGTCAGTACATGGATGAGCCATTCACCTCTTTGCAATAGCAAATGACTTTGTAGCTCTACTTTTCAAATTCCATCTTTTCCACCATAGGAATAGGTGTTTAGAGACACTAGAGGTCACTGTAGCTTCATAGCATCGGGAACAAACAGTTCTTTGGCAAAGACAATTACTTGACTCAAGAAGATTTTAACTGATAAATGTCAACAAACTCTTGCTCTTCTCTCCCGTACTCACAGTTCTGTCTTCCATTAAGCATCTTACTATAATTTTTTGTTAATGGGACATCACTTTGCCTCCCTGTTCTGTTCCCCTATTTCTCTTTCTATCTTCCTGCATTTCTGGGCATTTCTATCTCTAAACTTCTACCTCTGTCCCATATCAGCCTCTGACCTGCAGCACTGCTGCTTTCCACTGGTTAAAACTGTGATTCATGTCTCAGCTTTTCACAGTGAGCAAGCTGGTGGAAGTGGGAATAGAAACAAATTGAAATTAATCAGAAGTAACTGTAAGGCCTGAGGGTGAGAGAGAATGCTTTGAGTCTTGAGTCGAGACAGAAACTCAAGCTGACAAAAGTTATCACCCATGACAAATAACAGCAGTTAAAAGTTCGTGTTGATTTGCCATAGTTAACTTCCAATTAATACAGATGTTGATTCTTCCCAAGCTACAGATTTTACGGAAATTAAGCGAAGTCGAACAAATGCTAATGCAGTCAGTAGTACAATAATGTCTGATGTTCAAACCTTCAAGAATTCTCCACCAGTCTTATTCTAGGATCCTGAATCCAAGAAACATAGTGCTGTACCTCATACCTTGCCTTCAATGAGTAGTAACAAGAATTTCAAGGACATAATGTCTTACTGTTCAATTGTCAAGTAAAAAAAATCCAAACAAAAAGTCAGGGCTTTTGTGAATTTCCTTTATCAAAACAATTTCTGAATGAAGAGAATCTTTTTTTTTCCCTTCATTTTCTATCATCAGTTTGTACTTGTGTTGTTTTTTTAACTTCCTTTTAGAAAGTAAGAAAAATCGTAATATGCTTTAGTTATAAATTAAGTGTGTCATCCTCTAAGATCCACCCATCTAGAAATTACCATTTCTGGTTAGAAACAGTTTCAGTAGAATTTAACTGAAGCAAATGGTTTGTTTCACATGCATTTCTCCACCTTCCAGTATAGGATGCAGGCACAGCTTCCACAGGCTGTGTCCAAGGGGATTCTTCTCAATAATGATTACACACTTGAATTGTTGATGTTGACCAACATGTTACATCTCATTTTTCCTCACTGGTTATTCAATGGAGAACTCAACTGCCATGAGTGTAAAAATCCTCTTGGACTGGGGAAAATGTCTTTATCTAAATGCTCAAAAATTGTATAGATCTCTACAGGGTGATGCATTCCAAAAGTTCAAGTTTCAGGCAGAAAAGGGAATCTGCGTGTTGGCAAACCATGGCGTGCTGCACACTGCAATTGTATGAGTTTCAAATTACTGGAACTACTGCCATTGTATTAATGTCATTGCAGGCAACAAGCAGCGAGGGGAGTTACAAGCACTTAAAAAAATAAATAAGGAAACGTCTTTTGGAGAAGTAAGGAACTTTAAAGCATCAAGGAGTGGAAAATAAATGAATCATGCACCTGATGTTAGTTGGCATTCTCAAACATCATATGAAGAGGCAGGATGCTGAATACCTATGTTTCCGAGGGGTGTACATCCTGAAGAGCTTCTGTTTATTACTACAAAGCTTACTAGGAGTGAGGGGAGATAGAGGACCATGTTACTAAGCATTCCACTGCTAGGTGAGGGGTTAGGCTTTCCATCTCAAGTCAGATTCTTCATCACTGGCAATTCCTTTCTCACAAAGCGCATGCAGAGATAATAATTTACATTATTTCTACTTTTAGAAACAACTGTGATTTAGTAGATGAAGAGAATTCCAGAATATAATTTACATGCTTCTTTCAGAGTATAGGACAACTTTTTTATCCCAAGCTCCTATGCTTGCAACTCTTTATATTAAGACTCACTATTTACAAAGCTAAATGGAGCCTACAACTGACAGGTGAAATTCATTCCTTGCAGATGCCCAAAGTATGTCCTACACACAGCATAAGACTGTTTATGTTCTCAAGATGCTGTAAGACTCCTTGGTCTTGACCTCATTCCTTGCATAGGAAGTATTTCAGCTGCAGTGTATAACTGAGTAGAAATAAATACTTATGCTCAGTGTGTAGTTATAGACATAGATAATTTAACGTAAAGCTTTCCAAATAGCTTGCAGAATTAGTACTGCTTTACAGACATATCTCAGCTTACACCACACACTGACCAGAAAGGCTGTCAAACCATTTTTTTGATAAGTGATTAACTAGAATGCATATGTATACTGTTTTGAGAAATACACCATGTAATGTGTTGAAAATATTTTTCTTAAAATCAGTGTGAAGCTATAGCATAAACGTAGCTGTCTTAACTCAGGCAACAACATTTAGTTGCCTAATGAAAGATGGTTGGTCTATACATGACAGAATGCAAGAACTCATTTCTACAAATACACAATTCAATTTGATAGGCAAGAAAATATAGCTTTTACGTAAAGTAATAAAAGTTTTTTCTCCACTGTTATTAGAATAAAGAGCAAAGAGCATATTCAGAAAGAAATCCAATGCATTACTTGAACAAACATATCTTCATTTAAAGAGTGAAACAAGAAGCAGCTTACTTAGGTCACATAGCATCCCATGCAAGTCACTCAGCAGTGCAGTAAAAGAGAAGTTAAGTAGTCGAGGACAGTCATCTCTAAGTACATTGCAGCTGTTTGCATTTATGTTTTTACAGCGGAGCACATACACATAGTTTAAGTAATATAAACATAGAGCATTATATCAGCATAACAATGCAGTGAACAACTATTAACAAAACACACCTTTTTAAAAAGGCACTGAGTGGCCTGTAGGTTTCTACTGTAGACCAGGATCTCAAAGAGTTAACAAGCTCGTTGTTATACCTATACTAATATGTAGCAGTGAACACAGGAGTGAAGTTTTTTGAAGGGGCAAACATCTTTCATTCAGTGAATATAAAGTGAAAGTATATAGCTAGATCACTGACTACTTTTAAAACCACAGCAGTATCTTTAAGAAGGGGCAGGTCGTATCATTTTACATTTTTTCCCCTTCCATTTAGCTTCTACACGTTGTAATTAAATTTGTGTCTTTAAGTCCTTATGGGTACAGCTGGGAATAAGCTCACTCTGCACAAATCACTGTTTTGAAGATACACACTTATTTATTGTCAACTCCAGTCTCATCTTTAAAAAAGCTGAAAACAATTTTAAATGTTGTTGAAGGATATGCAATATGGCTGGCAAGTGTGAAAAGTTTTGATTGGACTATAATAATTTAATAAGACCAGTTCATTGACAATGATCCTATAGAGGCAACATTTATGAAAAGTAACAGAACCAACAGTGACAGTTTCTTGCAACTGCCAAAGTTGGTGAAGCACTCCCAGGTGATGCTTCAGAGCAAATCCATTCACATTGAGGTACTGTCATACCAAACATGCCCTTCAGGGAAGAGGATGGAATCAGGCAGCAGGGAACTGGTCTGAAAAGTGAAGAGGGATGAGGGCAATTTCTTGTGAAGACTTTCCACCTGTTTTTTTTTTGCATTTTAGGTATGGAAGTGCTCAAACTGCTCAGAGATGATTAAATAAACAAAAAGAGTTTGCAGACCACAGTACAACTTAGGGTAGATGCATTTCAGAAGTCGATGCATCACTGATGCTTTTTTCTTGGCTTTTGAACATTTTCTCCTTGGAAGTAAATTCCACCCTCCTCTGACCCTGCTTTATTGACTGCCCAACACTTGCTGACTCTCACTCCTAACTAGTTTTGAGGGCAGTATAATTCTTTTGTGGCCACCAGGTCATTTCCAGGCCCTAAATATTCAAGCTATACATAAAGAAGAGGAGCGACATTTCCATGTACTACCCAAAACTGTGCATCTTTGATGGACATGGTTTACTGGGCATAGTGGTGATAGGTTGGCAGTTGGACTAGAAGATCTTGCTGGTCTTTTCCAACCTCAATGATGTTATGATTCTATGATCTCCAGGATTTTTTTACTGAGTGAAGGCAGCCCTGGCTCTCCATGTTACAGCAACCAGTCCTAAAAGCCTGCATCCAGGCCAGGTGGCAACACAGCTGATATTCAAAGCCAAATTACACCACATGCCTATACCCTCCACTGCAGCTGCTAGAAATGCCATCAGTTTTGTGGCAGGAGTCAGTAGGCACATCCCTCCTCGGGAGCAGGGTCTGTAACAAGTACTTAGTGCTTGGACTTAGAAAAGCAAACAAATTGCCTAATTTTTCCATTCAAGCAAATTTCAGCATCATTACTTTTATCAATACAAGTTAAACACAAATGTGATTTGTGACTGTTATCGGTTAGCAGTTCATTGAACCTATTATACAGAGCATAAACAGCAAAAAGCCTTTAAGAAGCAGAGATTTCAAAGATGGAAGAAATAAATTAAACTACAAACCTGCTAGAAGCTTCCCCTTGTTCTTTTCTTCAGGTCGGGGAGTGGGAGGGAAAAACATATTTGTTATGCAGATAGTAATCACATTACTCAGTCACAGATGATGTTAGATATATGCTAAACGTAAATGGATGTGTTAATTAGTGTACAACACACACAATACATTGCAACTACAAAAACATTCAAGCAAAACTCATAACTACAATGCTTCTGAAAAATAAGCTTTCCATTTGTTTTAATACATGCACAACATGCTTAGTACATACCACTGCAGACTGAGTTGGCAAAGCACTTAGGCAAAATGCATTGCTGACACATATGCAACAGAAAGCTGTAGGCTTTAAAAGGTTTAATTTTAGGGTATCACAGCAATAGGCTTATTTAAAATAACATTAGATGCACTTTTGAGGGACAGTCTTATTGAGAATATTTTAGATGGGATACAGCTTCATTATTTCATATCCATCCATTCATACCAATGTTGTCTTCAACCTGTTTGTATAGGTCAAAATTTTTTGCATGTTTATTAAAATCAGTGTTCCATGTTACTTTTAATCTAAAAGCTCCTTTTAGTTTGAAGCATTTTGGAATTATGATTATGGTAATTGATTGCTTATGGCTCTGTTCTTGTCAACTCTTTGAAATTCGAAAATCAGCTTTGGGTACCCAGCCAAACCTCTTTTTTGGCTGAGTTTTTTGGCACACAATTACCTTTTTACTGTCATGTGGATGTTCATCACCCAGCTTTGAGAGAAACCACTAATTCTCTTGCACTGTCTGCAATAACAACAGTTAGGATGCTTATCAGAGCTTTCCCATAAGGCTCTTATTGTATTTCTTTCTAATCCTTATTATTGTTTACTTCCTAATTTGTATCCTGTATTGCATCAGTCAACTTACTACCTTCTGGAAAATCTTTACTTGGACTGCTGAAGGGTCTTGGATGGCCAGTGCTCTGTGGATTCTCAACCACATAATGACAGTGAATATTTTCTGTTTGCCAAGCTGTGATATCAGGTGTTTTTAGTTACCTTCCACTGACTGGCTGTGTAACTGAGGATACAATTTCCTTTAAGGAAACACTAAATTTAGCAGAAGTAATGACAAGAAACAGGAAATTCCCCAGAGCATTCATTTGCAAAAATGCCATAAGGCTGTGTTCCTTTGGAAAGGTGTTCTGCAGCTACAGTCTAAAACAGAGGCACAGTCTAGTCAAAGAGTGCAAAAATAGTTTTTAACTAAAAGAACAAGCTCTGTATTAATATTTTCTTTCTTAAACATAATTTTAAACTGGGCGAATACTTATACTGAATTGTATTGGTTCAGGGAAAAATTGCATTCATTCGTGTATTTGCTCAAATGCTCATTGGTTACTGTGAAAAAAACAGAGGTATATACCAAAGACAAATCATTAGGGATTGAGCTTCCCTAGGAGAGTCTGGTTTTGGTCACCCTTCTACAGAAAGAGGAAAATGCACTTTCCATTGTCCTCTCAAATTCAGGATCTTGATAAAACAAATCTAGCAGAAGAGCAGTTAAATATGTTTCTGTCCCATATAAAACAGGGTTTGGAGGAGAGCAGAGGAGGGGACAGCTGTTGGTTGGCACTCCAGTGTGCATTTGCAGTGCTGTCACCATATGCAGCTGGGACTGAGATGCGTTCCCATCTCATCCCATCTTACAGGTCAGGAAGTCTTTCAGCCCTGATCTTCAGCTGGAGCAAGCTGGTGTTTTACATGAATTTATACCAGAATTTAGTTCAGGATCAAAACTTTCAAAACTGAAGGGAGCCATTTTTTCTTAGACAGTAAGTAGTATTTTCCAATAGGCATGTCCTATAAATCTATTGTAAATAATGTTATACCTTTACCAACAGCACGCAGGAGGAGTTAGTATAACTTCAAAATGGGACTGTGATTATTAATGAGTATGTTAAGGCACAGCTGGTATGGAGCATGGATAGAAGTAAAACATTACCCTTGATAAATGTTTTCTCATTGAAATGTTTCTAATGCCTGTGTTCAGTGATACTTCTTAGATAAATGAAGGTGATTTGTATCTGTCTCTCTGTACTAGGCTCCCAGATAACATTGGCCGGATTTGTTAGTTGAAATTTTTTATGAGAGAACTTAAGAAGACAAAACAAGACAAAACAAACAAATAGTAATTCTCTATAAGCTTGAACAGACATCAAGAACGGCACCAGCTGCCATATTTGTACCTACTTTGTAGGGCTGCAGGTATGCAAGGCCTTCAAATGAGGCTTCCAGGTAGCAATGGAAACCGATTTCTCATCAGCCGCATAACTACGCCATACACACTACGTGCAGGATATATGATAAAAAAGAAAAACAAGGCAAGAGGGAGCAGGGGATGAAACAAAAAATTGAAAAGCAGATTAGTAACCAATACAAGTCATGGCTTTCTTTCATCATTCATAGCACTGATACATGCCTGAGGGGAGGAAGAATACTTTCATAATATCGCCAGGTGGCAGTCAGGTTTGTTCGGCTGGTGTCGGTAGAATAAAACCGCCAAGAAGCCTGGTATGGGGAAACAATAGAAAAGCACAAAGGAACCAAGAACATGAAGTGACAATGCCACCGCACTGGTCATGGAGAGAGTGGATTTTGCTCAGATTGGGATGTCTGTATTAGAGTGAGCGAGTAAATACCAGCAGAAACCTACCAAAGCTTTTGTAAATCAGAACATGGTATGGCAAGTGTTATTAGCTTCATGGAAGTACCAGAAAATATTCAGCATAAAGGAGCCTGAAAAAAGCATCACAGTGATTTAGTTGTGACAATTCCATAGGGGAAACCCACACAAACTTGCAGTTTCAGGTAAAAAAAATGTCATAATACATTTTGTAAATGATAATGAAAACCAGACAAAAAGCATGTAGAAGTATTCTCTGTGGTTTGAAACACTGCTAAATGCTTAAAACTATAAATTAATCGATTTCAAATGTGAGCAACCAAAGCTTAGCACTGAAAATGTATTCAACACTTAGATTTATAACTGCATGTGGATAGTAAGATAGATCCTCATCTCTGCAAACTGGTACAGCTTTCCTGATGTCAGCACAGCTATATTAATTTGTACTAGCTGAGTATCTGTGCTTCCTGTATAATGTCAAGCATTAAATGTCATCCAGATACTCTTGTATAGAGTTTAATACCCTGTGTCTTCCTGCACATCTCCCGCAGATGCATCTAGCCTTCATCTACAGATGAAGAGCCTGTCGTTTACTTGGTAAGTTGTTCCAATTGGCTGATCATACACATTGTCAAAAATCTCTGCATTATTCTTAATTTGAAACTTTTTGGTTTGGCTTAAAGCCAGATAAATTTGTTATGTTTCTATCTAATAGATTATATGGTCCTGTAGTTTCCAGCACTTCCTCCCTGGATTTACATGCTTCAATAATATTCACACTGCATGCTTCTTATAAGCTAAACAAATAGAGAAAAGTATGTCCATATTGTACATTATACTTGATTGTTACAATAGCTTAGCTATCTTGCAAACAGGTCTGAGCTCTAGTAGACAGAGTATCTGCAACTGATGAGTTATCAGAGGCTAAATAACTCACCAGAAAACAGACATTATCCTGATAAACTAGAGTAGTGATTCACAAGGTAGCTCATCGTCAATATCCATAATAAACAATAAAAAAAAACCAACAGGCCATGTTACAGTAGATGATATACTGTTGAGATCCACCCTGAAATTCTAAACATGACATTTTCTCCATTATTTGGACTCTTTTCCAACCCCCCCTACCATTCCACCACCTTTTTTTCCTTATTTTCTACAGTTTTCCAACCTCATTTACAAACTGTGGTTGTTGATTTGATATGCAGCATGTTAGTACTGTTAGCATCATTACACATGGTGGTAATGTCAGTTTAATACGTTTCTTCTTCCTTATGTAACTGTAATAAACTTTGACAAAATAACATACTGGGAACTTGTATGAAGCTCTCCACCCTTCTTCCCTACTCTTTCTCCTCTGTGTTTCTCACGCTTGGACAAGTACTTCCCAGAGTTGCTAATATTAGGACAGAGTCCTCTAGTTATACACTGAGTGCATTGTTTCTGGATCAATAGTTTTGTACTTGGTATACTAAGCCATTTGGTTGGAACAATTCCAGCCTGATTATACTCAGATTCATTGTCATGTGCCTGCCCTCATCTTCACTATTCCGCCATACACTGGCAAATTGCTACATTGGCAAATATCACCATCAGTAATTTTATATTAATTTCCAGATGACTAAAAATGCTGAACATGAAAATGAACATGAAAATGCTGAACAGCCTTCACTTCTTAGATCCCACCACAATTATCTTCCTTTTACAGTGATTTTGTCCACTGTATCTTCCTGAGATCAGCTGGCTGCCTACTCTTAATCTGTTAAGTACACCATCTTTTAAATATTTTGATTGGATTTTCACACAACAGTAAGAAGAGGTACATCCAAAGCCTAAATCCATTATATCTATCCTCTGTCAATCAAACTTTAATCTCATGGGAGCAGTTTACAATACATGTTTTAGAAAATATCCCAGACTCTCATACTACAATACTGTAGACACAAAATGAGTGGATTTAGCTTTATTAACCACTACAATAATTGATGAAAGCTCCCAAAATAATGCCTCCTACTTATTTCCATGGAAACCACAACAGATACAGACAGCACAAATCCACTATTTGATAGAGAAAATTTTCAGGTACAAAACACTATTTTTCAACATAGTCACCACCACTAGCTATGCATTTTTGCCAGTGGTGAACAAGAGCCTGCAGGCCACACTCACAAAAATCTACATGGCTTTCTAGAACATGGCTTGTCTTTCACATCATTCTTGCCACTGCTGAAATACACCACCCATCGCTTCACTGTGCTCACATCCACTGTTTGTCTCTATAAATGTTCAGAAAACATCAAAAATATCAATAAGTGCAGTTTTTTCCACATGGAGGAATTCAATTCCACATTTGCTTAATATGCACTTCCATGTCAGACATCATGACTGCTCTTCTGCTGTCACCCATTGCATGGTGACAAAATGTAATAGAATATTGTAGGAAAGGTTGAACCTCTACTGCTATATCACCAACATCTGCCTCTGATGACACAGGCCAACACAATAAAATAGGAGGCATTACTTTTGGAGCAGCCCTCATAAATGTTTGTAAGATCCCCTCTCAGACTCTTCTGAAGAACAGCCTCAGGACTCTCAGCTTTTCCTCTTAAGGGAGATGCTCCAGGTCTCTCTAATCATTTTCCTAGCTCTCCGCTGGACTTCCTCTAGATGTACCCTGTCTCTCTTGAACTGGGGAGACCAGAACTGAACACAGTGCTCCAGATGTGGCCACACCAGGACAGAGTAAAGGAGAAAATCACCTTCCTCAATGCACTGGCTACGCTCTTTTAAATGCACCTGAGGATACCATTGGCCTTCTTGATCACAAAAGCACACTGCTGGTCAATCTCTAGTTCACCAGTCACCCTGATTCTTCTCTGAAGAGCTCTTTTGTAGCAGGTCAGCCCCTTAATCTGTACTGGTGCATACAGTGACACATGCTTTAAAAAAAAAAAAATTTGCAAATCATTGACTGGCATCATGATGTCAGTATTGGAGCTGAAACCGCTTACAAAAATTTCAGAAGTTTGGGAATTTCTAGTTCCTACTTCTTGAGCTTTTGAAGTGATTAATATTGAAATCAGTCTTTTAGACAGGACTCTTCATTTTTACCCAGCACATCGCTCTTTGGAATACTCTTAACCCCGTATTCATGAAAAGCAGCTTAATATTGGCAAAGGTGCTGCTCTGTCAGTTGGGCTGTCCAGGGATCACTTCTAATTCATCAGCTACAGAAATGCAATCAATTCAGTTTCTTTAGCATGGATGAACAACTCACCAACTACATATGGAAATTCTATACACATGAAGAAATGTATTTCATGAAATCAATCTGTGTTAAACGTTATTTCCACAAAACTTTCCAAACTGAAATTGTAAAACTTGCTCCAATATGTACTTTAAATCATCTACTGCTATCTTCTTACTGGTTTCATATTTACCTGAATTAGACTGGCAGCTGGATTCCTTCTTTTCTCAAAGTGTTTCTGGCGATGCTGTTCCTGCACTTTTAATGCAAATCCTGAGCCAAGGATGCCCTGCAATTCAATGCAATATTTATGAGTAGGTATTTTTTTCCTACAAATACACACAATCAGCTACATAGTTTAGATCTGGAATAATCATATGTACTTCATTTATGACTGCACAAGGCAGTATGAGGCTCAACAAAGAGCCCATACATATTTAGACTGGAGACTCTTTATGAGATAACATCTGTGGTAGTATCAATAACTGCTCACCCCAGCCATTGCCTGAGTTTATATTATACTATATTTCTGCAACTCTAAAGGCCACACACACACAGACACACACACATACATACATCTATAGAGTCAGGCAGGAACTTTCAGAGGAAAGTAAGCCATGAATAATGAAATGACCAGCTGACAGGTACACCAGACATATGTAAATAACAAAGGTCATTTCTGCAGTGCTTATTATAATTTTTGATATGTTAAAAAAATGCCTTACTTAAGAGATTAAGACCATTTTTTCTCACTAATTCTCATCTAAATAATCTCCACTGTTCGTTGTAGAGGATATATAAAAAAGCTGACAATGAATCTTCTCCCTTTCGATTTTTTACTTTTTTTTAAGTAAGATATATATGATTACTGCTAGACAGACTAAAAGACCAAGAATGTTTCCGTCCTTGGCTTGGAAGGAGTACAACATTTCTTCTGGACATGCCTGCTTTACAAGGAAGAACATTTCCACTTGATTCTTAGCCAGGATAAATAAAAAATACTAGAAATGCATGAAAGATTCACACATACATTTTACAAACAGAAAAGTACTTGTGAGGAAAATCAGTTTCTGTGTATAGATATGACACAAGGAACAACAGTTCTGGCATCTCTGATATGTAATGTTATTCATCTTCTACATGTTCTTTTGCTAAGACTAAATTTCTTGCTAGTGATTACTAGGTAACAAAGATAATTAATTACAGTAGTTGTCATTAAATGTCAAAGATTCACAAACAGGCAATGTAATATAATTATAATTATTATGCATTATAATGTCACAGGTACCGAAATACTCTCTTTGCATAAAATAAAAAGTAAATGTAATACATTAGATGACTTGATGCTGTTGGCAAATGCTGACTTTTAATCCTGTTTATATTGTTGAAAACAAATGTATTATTATAACGTACATATTTTATAATGACCTGTAGATAATGAATCCAAGCATTAAAATGTTGATGGAGTATATAATATATATGGAATATAAAAAGATTCAAATGTCACTTCTGGTTTTCTGCTTATTTAATATTAATTTAAAAGAGAAAGGAAATCCAGTCTTTCACAATTGCACTACACTCAGAAACATGAAAATTATCTCACTTTTCCTTTAATAGAAACTAAGAAATACATATCAACTGATTTTTTTTTAACTCTCAAGGAAAAGCAGTAATATATGACTCAAAATTCATAAAAAAAGAAAGGAATTTCAATCTTACACAGCAGTATGCTACCTAATTTAGGGTTATATCCCAGTTTGTCCCAGCAAAAAACTTCCAAAACTCACATAATGACAGCAACATCAAACCTTTTATTTGGGTGCTAGAAGCTCACCAGTATTGTCGCAGAGTAAAAAGTCTTAAACAGTTGTTCTTCATTTAGAAAGTTTCCTTCAGCTTTTTGTATCCTAAGAGCAGTACGAGCTACGGAAGTTTCTATGATCATTTTACAGTTTTTTTAAGCATACTCACAGCAGGTAGTGCAAAGAAAGAAATGCCAAGCAGAGCAAATCCTGCAGAAAGCAACCTTCCAAGCCAAGTAAGAGGAGTTTTGTCTCCATAGCCAATGGTTGTCAATGTGATCTAAAAAAAAACCCAAAAGAATGATCAAAGATTACCAGAAGTCCCTCAGAGGTTAGTCTGAGATTATATATAACTGCCTGAAACAGTTTTTTTCCACTATATAACTCAAGACATGTGAAACATATACAGATATTTCTAAAAGGTAAACACACAAAAGTAATATGAATACATTATTCTATGAAAACTCAATACTGTTTATGACTGAATAAAACAAATAAATAATAAACATGAGAAAAATACCTCAATAAGCAATAAATAAATAATAGATCAGAAGGTCTGGGATTTCACAGCTGAAGCAAATGATGGGAAATGATATAAATTGGGCAGATAAAAGTGTCCTTTTGAGTGGATGTACAGATGTTGTACCTATTTTCAGCAGGACTGTACATATTTCACAACTACATAAATGTAAATTATACAGACAACATATTGGAGAAATACAATAGAACTAAAAGGAAACTGGAGTTCAAAGACAGAATATTCAAATACCAGGAGTGATTAGCTGTTGCTTTTTCTACAAGCCCATCAGTACAATTCAGGCTTGGTCATTTTCTGAAACAAACAAAAAATGCTAATCTAAGGATGGAAGGAACCGTAGGAAGGTCCTCATCCTTTCCCCTTCCCTCTGACAGGCTCAGACAGATCTATGTGAGTCCTCACACAAAGACAAAAGACACTGTAGAGCTCCAAGTTGTCCAGCAACCCTAGGTTGTTGGATAGTGTTAGCTCAGACCTGTGTGAGAAGAGGTCAAGCAGAAATAACAGTGCATCTGTAATTCCTTCATGAGGACTCTGGAGGACTCTGGAGATATTCAAGACCTGCCTGGATGCCTACCTGTGCTACCTGGTGTAGGGAACCTGCTTTGGCGGGGGGGTTGGACTCGATGATCTCAGGAGGTCCCTTCCAACCCCTACAATTCTGTGATTCTGTGACAGTGCAATGATAGGCACATCAAACAGATGTTTCAAAACCTGTGGTGTGGAGGTCAGCAACCTTGCCATTTAGCACCACGACAGGATGGCACAGACTGCTGCATGTGCAAATCACAGACTGCAGGCTGTGTACATGTACAGCTGGGGCTGCTGGGATACTGGTATGTGGCTGTGCTCTACAAAACATATCTCTAAGGCAAAATAAGGCGAAAGTTCTGGCTTCACGCCTACGTGTGCCTGTGCCTGGGATCCTCCCCAGTCTAAAGAAATGCCCTCCAGACTACTCCTGGCCTGGGAAGTGTGCCAGGACCTAACTAGGGAACCAGACTGGCAGGACCGATAGGCCTACGTACTGCTTGGTGCAGCAGCCAAAAGCAAGACAGTCAAGTAGAGGATTTCTGAGGCCGGGTGGAAGACTGCAGGGACTGTGCTCAGGCAACAGCACACAATGTTAAAGGACAAAGATAGACAACGACCGGCTGAGTGCCAAGGATTCCAGAGCCTGTTATTAATGGCGAACATGTGCACAGAGAATTATTTTACATAGTGTACCAAATGTGGGCAAGTTCAGGCTTAGCGAATATTCTGGCAGTAATGAATTCTTCAGGAAAATGCCTTCTAGAGACAATATTTTGCTTCCAGCTTCCTCAAAGTTCATTCCTATGAAAGACAGCCAAGCAATTCTATTTAATGTAGGGGTCACCACAGGACAAAAGAAGGAAAGTCTTTTGGAAGTAATTAGATTTCAACTATTTAAGGCTCCTTAGATAGTAAACAGTGCCTTTAATTGCTCCCATTGTTGGGAACAAACTGCGGATGTAATTTCCCTCAGAAAGCCATAGTGACTAAAAGGCAGTGAGCTGAAATATCTCTGCAGCTGAAATTTCAAGTGGTTATCAAGTCTCAAGGTAGTAATGCTAGCCTGGAGGGACACATAGCTTTCCATCCTTGGGTGCTTATTAGGTCTTGCTTCTCTTCACTTTTCTGCCCTCTCTGCCTGCATCCCCCTTTCCCAGCTTTCCAACCCAGGAAAGCAGAATTACCCATATTCTTCTGTGGTTTGTTTTGGTGAGTTGGCTCAGCTCACAGAGACATCTAACAAGCACCAGAGTCTGCACAAGGCAGGCAAAGAAAGCCTGCCTTTACTGAGACTGAGTGATAACAAAGAAGATGAGAATGCAATCCCTTTTCTTTCCAGCAGAAGTGAGATGTTGCAGCCATGATCTTGAACTTGCAGAGGAGCTTGGTTTGGTTTTATTCTGCTTAGCAAGGGTATTCCCAACTCAGCATTAGAGAGCAAGTGCCTCTAAATCCATTTTATCTATCCTCTGTCAATCAAACTTTAATCTCAGGGGAGCAGTTTAGAATATATGTCTGAAGCTATTGAGACTCAGAGAATAATGAAGCACTTGAGCAAATGAATCCTTTGAATAGAAGTTCCTCAAAATTCATTTCCAGACCAATCATCATGAAGCACTTTGCAGCTCTGGAATGAGCCCAGTTACTTGGCTTCTACCCAGCTCCCTATCTCTTCTAGATGCAGGAAAGTAGGGAGATCTCTCCTACCTGGGCTGACAAGAAGGAAAACAGACCTCAGTGCCTTTGCATATTAATGATATTGTCACCTAGCATCTTCTGAAACTGTTAAAAGATGAACCTTTGCGATTTGATACTTGAGAGCTACACAAAACCAGGAACAGTCCTACAGAATGTATCTACGGGATTTCTCCAAAGAAAAGAGTGCAATCATTTTAAAGCCTTTTTTCCCATTCTTTTAGGTCATGAAGATGTCTATGCATATCAGTGGCTTGTTGCTCATTTTGGGGTCTTTTATCTCAGGATGGTCTTTATACTGATACACGGATATCAGAGCCATACCATGTATTCATTTGACACCAAACAAATTGATTTTATATTCCTCTGATCACACAACTAAGAAAATATTTTCCCAGATATCCACATGATCCAGTTCAAAAATAAACCTCATCATCTTTGTTAGTACTGCAAGCAAATAAATGAACATAAGGCTCTGAATGGCATAATCTTGGGGTAACATTTATTGAGTGCGGTGTGGAAAACTACTGGATGTGAGACCACAGTAACATGAGAAATGATGAGATGTGACTCATAAGAAAGCTGCTGACAAAAGTTACAGCTGGTACTATGAGGGAATGTTGGATCTCATGGGGAGTTAAGGGAGAAATGACCTTAAGTTCAAAGATAACTAGAGGAGAATACCGGGGATCTTCAGAAGAATTCAAGTCTTGCAAAGACAACAATACCTAAGTTACTACAGCATTAATATTGTACAAGACCAAGAGTGACTAGAACACAGTATCAAAAAAATACAAAACCTGAGTATGGGTGTAACAAGCCTATGAAAGTAAATAGGGATGAGTTGTTGATCTGGGAGGAGGCTGGTGCTGAGAGAGGAACGTGATGAAAAAGGATCAAGAAACAATAAAAGGGAAACCAAAGTATGGGGATACCTGCTGAACAGCCCTGTGTCTGTTTGCTTACCACAGCCTATACAGGGGAAAATAAACCAAACATTTTAGTTTCTTTGTTAGGATTCATTTCTCCTAGCTTGAAACACAAAATGTTTAGGTGTTTTCACATGATCTAGTCACTTAGACTTGCATAATGGAAAGGAAGATTTCTTGAGCATGTAACTCAACATATCCTAAAATGCAGGATTGGACAGATAAAGCAAGAAACATAGATAGTCTCAAAAAACACTGTGACAGAACTTGTATTATATCTCATTGCTAGAACTAACAAATGTGCTAATAATAGGTGAGGCAATACAATAATGAACGAGCTTATATAACCTAGGTGCCTTCAATCAGATGAGATAAGACCCAGAGGGCTTCCCTCTTCCCTAATATTTTTTCTGACATAATTTTATGTTCTGATAGCAGTACTTACCTTTTGAATCTTTACCTGACATCAATTAACCGAAAAAAATTTAGTTTGCTCAGACTATCATCACATTAAATTTGAAAAACACCATCAATATTGACTCATTTGAGCTAGTAACTGTGACAGTATTATTCATTTAAGTTGTTTTGTTCACCTACAGGTCACTGTGGAGTGCCAGAGCCATTCTGTATCCAACTGTAACTGTAACTACTGGATACTAGTAGAAAATAATATTTTATTAAAAGAAACTGTTAAATGTGTAGGAGAGACTGAAATTCCAATTGCATCACATTTGCAGGTAAAAGTAAACAAAATGCTGCTATGAACATGATCAGTTCTAGCTACCGCTAACACTTCTCAGAAAATCATGTAAGGTTTGATTTTGAAAGATCCACAATTCTTTTTTACAGACTTTTTCCCATACAGTTCCCATACAGTTTACTTTTTTTTTTTTTTTTTTTCTGTTAAACCATTTCTAGTAAATTCTGAGCTTGAACTCTTCATACAGTGCACACTTAAGGCTATGTTGAGCAGCACCATGGGGACTCCAACCATAAGAATATTCGCAGTAGAAACATTAGCACGATGCTTACACTGCACGTGGTGCAGTACAATGTGCAACTACGGAGCAGTATTCAGATGCAAATGAGTATGCCATATCCTGTCTTTTGTCTCAGTGCAAAGCTATGGGCTTTAAAAATGAAATTCATGAAATGACCTTCGCATGGTACAACCCTCAAATAATTGGAATTAATGCTAATTGCCACATGCTGGGTCTGGACCGGGAGAGGAGTGTAAGTGCTTCTAAAAGCTTGAAATTTAAAAAGACAATTTGTGCCTGACTTCCACGTGATCTTTTCTTTCTTCTGCCATCACAGAATTCAATCCTGAATTTGGTGGTTTAAGTAAGAACAACTTTCGCAAATAAACAAATCAATGGGACTAAGCATTGATTTCCCCTAGAATGCCACAGAATCTGACCTTTTCAAAATCTGCATGTGGGTTACTCTGGCAGTAAAAACAACTCGTGACTAAGAAGCACGTTATGCATTCCCCACATGCTGTTTTACATATTATACAAAAAATACTATTATTAAAATGGAAAAGATAACAGGTAAAGGAGAACACAGATTTTTCAGTAATGTTGTGCACTTAAGTACATTAAAAAATTAAATGTATTTCATGTCACACCCTGGGGGAAACAAGGAAAGGTATAGAAATATATAATACAGATTGTTTTCAGATTTTTTATTATAATTTGCTGTTTTACCTGCTGATGTCAAGAAAAGATTCCTATTTTCTCAGTTGCACTACTTATCTGACCTATGAGTCATACATTCTAGCTTCATAGTATACAAAATATTTTAAGCACCACTTCATACAATGATTACTTCTTAGCAGGGTTTTTCCTTAAAAAAATAACAGTCAGCAGGTAGTGGAAAAGTGCAAATTCTAAAACAAAGATCATACTCCTGCTGTTAGAGGTGCTCAGGAGGAAAGATGTGGATCTGACATGAGCCTCAGTTGGATACTGGAGTTGAGGGTTTGCTGAGTCTTTCCCATTCCTTGTGGGTCTGTGTCCCCTCACCAGTGCCTGCTGGCAGACGGGTGCAATCCTGTGCTAAGCCCCAAGTCTCTGCCTACCCAGGGCTAAGTCACACAAAGCTTTGCAGACATATAGGAGTTGTTTCCTGGGAAACTGAGTGGCTGGAAACAGACGTTCTCAGACCCATGCGACACAACATCCCACCTGCATGACCTACAGAGAGCTTCTTGCAGGACTCGCTGCCAAACAAAAAAGGAAAATTATGCTTGCAGACTACTGGAGACTGGGTACCCAAAGGGAAGGTCACTGGCATCCCAAGCCAGAAGCTTCGGAAAGCCGTAAGCCAAATCTGATGAACCTCAGCTTTTGGAGGAAGTGAACCTCCTTCTGCTTGGGATGAATTGTTTCAGTTACAGACAGAACTCATGAAATAAACAGTTATGGTGAGACTGAGGGCAAAACCTGCTTTGATGGCTTTAGACAGTGTGAATCTTATTTGCATTCACAATACAGAGTAGAAGCGTGTATGCTATTAGAGATTTTGCCTTGACACTCTTAAACAAGTTTCAGGGAAAATATTTCTGTCCTTTTGTAGATGTGCAAATAAGAGCCATTAGGTCTGGCTTTTCCTACCTCCCCAGTTTTGTGCACGAGTTCAACAGTACTAGAGAAGATATGTAACAAATGATTATTCCTAGGATGAACAAATTTCAAACACAGAGGCTAGTTATACTAATAGGAAATGACCCTGACCTTGGCTCAGAATGTAAATGAAACTTATTAAAAATACTTCTCAAAGATTTGGAAATTTTGGAAAAAGTTTTTGAATAGCTCTGAGTCTGCAAATACTACTGAATCCAAACAGAGTCCAAACAGAAATCTTCATTTCTGCATCTCTCTGATCAGAAAAGGTGGCAAAGGCTGCTTCAGCTCTCATCCTTATCCCAGGAAAACTAATGAGTGCTCTTGGTTATGTCAGCATTAATGATCTCACTGAGGCATCATTTCTTTATCGAGACACTATCAGAGCTCATGGTGTTTGTTCTACTGAAACAGAAGGACAAAAAAAAAACAATAATCCCAAAACATCCAAACCCTTCCACATTTTTTTTTACTGCTTGGCAACAGCTCTGCAATAGGCTTTGCTGGGGCAAGTATTCTAGCTGCTGTTCAAGTAACTCCCACATAGTACAGAGGTCTAGCTCATTACAGAGCATATTTAAAAAAAAAAAAAAAAGAAAGCAAAAAAAAGCAAAAAAAAAGCTTTACATTGGGCCATAAAGGAATAAATCAACTACTTAGACACCTAGGTCGTCATTACCTCATTGTTCATTTAAAGCCTGGTTTATTAAAACATATAAGCATTCATATAATCCTCCTACTTTTGGAAAAGCAGTCAGGCATGTACTTACATCCCACAGGTTTCAACAAAGTAATTGATTTGATAGTTAAGCAAGACCTTAAACGCTCAACTAAATCAGGGCTTTTACACCTGTAAAAAACACTGCTGAACCAGAATAAGAATATTTATTCTTGCCTTTTTGTCCTCAAGGCACAGGGAAGGAAAAAGAACTTCATTCTAAGGGCAGTGAAAAAACACTTCCTTTCACTGCAAAGCTGATGTAAGAATTTTATTCCCACTTCCCTGACACTTCCTGCTCTGCAGCTTATAGATCTCATTTGGATCAAAGCAGGTCTTTGTGGGACATTACTACAAAATGTATTAATGAAAAGATCTGGCTTAAAAAGTAAAATGCTTTGTTCTCTTGGAGGTTCAGAGACCTGATTTGCAGCAGAAACTCATAAAAAGCTGTTCTGTAGGATGGAGTAAAATGAACTATGGATGTACAAATGAATAGCTGGATTAGGTGTAGGGAGACTCTGGGACCAGCTTTCTGCCAGTGGAAACAATTCACAGAACATCTCACTAAGTTAAAATCAACAGCAGGTGCAATCCAAAGCGCCCTAGCATACTCACGAAGCAGTGCATATTTTTTTTGTGTACTTACTGTGCCCCACCAGAGAGCATCTGCATATGTGGAGAACTGATTATTTGCATCTTTTTCCACCAGATAAACCAGGAAAGATGAAAAGATGAGTACTAAAAATCCTATGTACCAGGCTGTGATTAATTCCTAGATAAAACAAAGCAGAGATCAATATCCATTGAATGATTGAACAGAACGGCACTTTAAAAAAGACACAGTGAAAATATCTATATACTTTTTTTGGCATTTGAGTAGTTAAAAGTCAAATGCTTCCCTGCTGATGCAAATTTTCTTTAAAAATGGACCAAATCTACTCCTTTGATGCACTAGGAACTTCACTAGTGTATGCAGAATTAGAGCAGCACATCAAATCCAACATTTTCAACACATTCAAAAACCTTTCAGTATTTAATATGGCCTCACATAACTGCATCAATGCTCAATACAACTGATGTCATTTCAAGAAATTCTAGATATTCTGCTCAAAATTGGTTAGTATTTATTTCCTTGGATTCTTGCTGAATCCAGTGAAGACCTCAAAACCAGCACTTATGATTACATACCTTGCTATGTGCATAAACTACTGAACCTAATAATTTCCAAGTGCCTCCTCTTCGGTCCATGCGCACCATACGAAGGATCTGTAGGAAACGAAGACTTCTCAGTGCTGATGTTGCAAAAATGTTACCCTGAGTTTTTGCAGAAACAACTGCTATTGAAGCGATGAGAACAATGATGTCTGAAAGAAATACATTATAGAAAACATTAATGTCCATGTACCAATCAATAACATGTATTGTTCATGAGCTGACTGGGGACAAAAGAGAGACTACAGGTGGAAATCCAAAGCAGAGAATTCTGTTTGAGACAGGATGTGAAGTGAGGGCTGGAGGCAGAGTATGCCCTGAGAGATTTCTAGGGTGAAAACTCATGGCAGTCATTTTGAAAACATATGAATAAGAGGAGCAGATTTGAAGAATCCTCATGTTTGATCTTTGAAGACTGGCGTAGCACCTGAACAAATTAGTAGATGGTCTTGAATGTTTTCCCCTTTCACATAGCAACTTTCCTGTTGAAAAGCCAGAAAAGGAAAGAAAAAAAGAAAGAAGAAAAAAATAGAGCTGCCTCAGTGATGAGAATCCAGTGGAATCAGACTTATTGGTTTCCTGTGAGTACAAACACTGTTCAGTCATATAGTTTCCGGACCCAACTCCTCTGATGTACCATTTCCTGGAAAGGAAAAAATATAGTGCTGGGCACTCAGAAGTATTCTTATAGTTGGCAGCTTGGCAAGATGTTTTTTGCAGCCTAGCAAGTGTTAGGATTTATTTCTTCAGGTCACAGATTCAAACAGTGAGAGCGAGTTTGTTCTGCATGAACTAATCAGCCAGCTGCCCTTTGAGCCAGAACAGCATTTAAAGGGAGATGAGAAGATAACAGTGAAGGCACATGGATACTGTGAGAAGGAATAATGTTCTTTTGTGATTATTGGGGCAGACATACTGGTATGCAGAGAGTGGAAAAGGACAGAGAAAACAGTTACTTCACCACCTCATCATTAATTTTCTGACCTTTAAAAGCTTAAAGTCTTTTTTTTTTTTAACAAAGTACATGGCTTAAATCTTAAGATTTTGTGCTGTTTGCTTGTATGCTAATATGCAAGAATAAACTAAAACCATATTCACAGATGAGAACTTCATGCTAACATGAGTTTTACTTCTTTTGTGTTAAGTATAATACTCACCTTGTGCCAAGATGGCTTTGCCATCTTACCGTTCTATTAAGGGTACAGACACTTTTGTCATTCAAGGACATTTCTGTAGAATTGCACAAATCCTTGCCACAAACCAATAAAAGTTTACATGAGCTCAAAACCAACTGGATAATCTCATATGAGAAAACAATCCAGGTCAAATAAACACCTAGACCCTACTTCTGTCTCAGGAAATCTCGAAGTATTAGGCACTACAGGCTGAGAAATATTACTGCATGCTTGTCTTCCTTATGTGATCTTCCCTAACCACCCACTGCTGACTAGTGTCGCTGTTAGACAAGTACACAAGCCTGGATTGACCTTCTGCTTGTCTTCTGCTCTGACATTTTGGCTTCTACATAGATGGATCATATTTGGCTACCATATAGTTGGCTACTGTAAAACTAAATTTGCTTTTAGACGTAAATCTAACAAGTTTAGAGAGCCAGAAATAGATATAATATCCTGGGGTGTCTCTGCACCGTGCAGAGCTCAAGAGCATAGTAATCAGATGCAGAAGGACTGGGTAAGAATTCAGAAACAGGATAATCGATCGGGAAAAGTTAAAGATGTCAACAATCCTAATGTGGACCATAAAAAGAAGTGCAGTAGGATTCAGTTCCATACTGACATTTAAAGTCTTAAGTTGTGAATCAGGTGTCTATACCCCATGCAGCACAAGGCAATCACGTCAGCTAACTGTGGTGTGCTAACCCTTAAGAAGGCTCCTGCTGACTGCTCAGCTGACTTGTGCTCAGGGCTTGGCACAAAAAGAGTATTGTTTCATCTGCCTGAATTTATTTGTCCAGTGCCATCCGAGATGCCCTAAGGTATCTGAGACATCCACTAGGTCCAGTAGATATGCCCTCAGTCTTGGGAAGCCTGTGCCCTTCTGGAGAAGTAGCTAGAGAGCAGGGAACATCATGTAACAGAGGACACCTCTATTTATCCCACTGAACTAAGCCCTAGATCTTGTCCAACTGGAAGTATGGATGTGCAGCACATACAAGCAATCTTCTATATTTAGGAGTGTTTATCTGGATCTGAGGCTCATGTAGGGTGGGCAAAAAAGCTGTGAGCAATATGGACTGTGTTGAAGAAGGAGTATCTCTGGTTACTAGAAGAACATCACATTTAGCTTGGCTTGATCCACACTGCTCTCCACTATGTAATAGCCATTTCTAATTAGTGGGGGAAGTTATCAACAAATCAGATATTATCAAAAAACAGTGTGCACTCCAGAAAAAACAGTCTTAGAACTTGGAAAATATCATCCAAATATTAGGAATTATGTTTTTGGTCCAGAAATGATTTATGTGCTTTTGGAGAGTTTTGGTTTCCCTCAGCTGCTTTCAATGTGATTTTTTTTTTTTTTTTAAAAGCAAATGCTTTGTCCCTTCACTTATTCTTTCCCATACCAGGAATTCTGGCAGCTTTTGTTATAACAGTGCAAAAAATTCAGATTAATTCACTGCTCCCAGCTCTGCACAGCATCTGTTGGGAACACTCTGTCCTTCTGCCCCACTGAAGGTCTCTGGTCCCTTCTGACCATGTGAGATGAAGAAGCCAACAGCAGCATAGCTCATTCTCCCTCTCTTTAGTATTGGTCCAAAGGAATTACCAACTCACATAGACCTTTCAAGATGGAGAGCAGAGAGGAAGAGAGGCAAAGTGGTGAGGAAGGCACGAGGGAGTGGGTGAGAAGAAAATGCTTGGACACATGCTTAAAAACAGTTGGAGGGAAGAGAGTCTTCCCAGTCTACTGGTGTTTCTTTCACACCTTTCTCATTTTCTTCACCTCTTCACAATACACTCCTCCTCCAAAAAACCTCCTCAGGCTGGGAAGGAAAGAGTGTGTCCATTTCCAAAGGCAGCCTTCCCTGGCTCTGTTTCCTCAGAGGCAGGCAAGCAGATTATTTCAGTGTAGTGTCCCTTGCTAGGAACAGGTGTAAGATAAATCAAAATAAACCTCTCCTGGAATGAAAACAGAGTCCAAACAAAAAGTTGCAAAAGTTTAAAGTCACTTCTGAATACGTTAAAATTGCTTTCTTATCTAAGTACACCTGTACTGGAAAATTTAAAGTTGAATATGATTCTTTCCCGATGACATTTTTATCCAGCATAGCTCAAGTGTCATTTCCTCTGGCTTATGGGTAAAATCTCCATGGTATTTCTATATTTTAAGAAGGCTTTAAGAAAATTCTATCAATATTTTCCTCTTATTTTTTAGGGACAAAACTGGAAAATCAGGAACTAAAAAAAAAAAGCCAGAAAGTGAATTATGGGCAAAATCTTAATTTTATAGAATAGAAGTATTTTGATTAACTGAACTGGGACTAAAGATTCACCCTATCTTGCTGTAAAGCCCCAGGAAACATTGGAATGTGAATGAATACATGAGTAAATATATGAATAAATATAGTTCCAAACATCCCTGTCATGACTTACTAGAAGACAGATGTTCTTTCCTGAAGCACACTTATTTCTTTGATTTATTTCAAGCTAATATTTTGGGATCTTTCAAAATTTTAAGCATCTCCTCAGCTATGAGGTAGATTTTATTCAATATTTAGAGATATCTCTTAAATAACTATCTTTGCAGACAGCATCCTTCCTCATTAACTCCAGTCTGAGATTCTGGATCTTCCTGGCAACTTTTGCAGTGTTCAGTTTTGAACACTTGATTTCAAATTAAGTTTCATGCAAAGTATTCTTTCATTTCAGACCTTTCAAACAGTACTGCTCAAAATTCCCAAGATTACATAGAAGCTTTGTTAATAGTGACTTGGTAAAAGTCACTATGTTAACACCTGATGGGCCCAGAAAAAAGAAAACTGATGAACCTAGAATGATGCATACAACATATTACATTTTTATATTGTCCAATCTCATTAAAATAGTGACATTAAGTAAAGAGGAGTGACCAAAGCCCAGTAATGTAAGAACATGAAATTCAGCAGTAGCTCATGGAGGATGCACCAATCTGAGCTCCTCACTTCACAAAGGAAGTACTTCCTGTGGTCATGGACTGACCGAGAGACTCCTAATTATAAAAAGAGGCCTCACAAATAATCATAATGGGTTATTTTATTTGTCATGGCTTTTCCTATACAATTTCCCTACTATGAGCTTATTGCATGCTTTAAAATTTTACAGTACCAGTTAAAAAATTTGATGGGAACAGATAAAAGGGTGAGCATGGAAACCTTACTAAAACATCCCAAAGCCTTAATATGGCTTGAGAGCAGCCCTGAGGAGAAGGATTTGGAGTGTTGGTTAATGAAAGATTTAACATGAGCTGGCAGTGTGCACTTGCAGCTCAGAAGGCCAACTGTATCCTGGGTTGCATTAAGAGAAATGTGACCAGCAGATCGAGGGAGGTGATTCTGCCCCTCTACTCTGCTCTCGTGAGACCACACCTGGAGTACCGCATTCAGTTCTGGGGCCTCCAGTTCAAGAAGGACATGGAGCTATTGGAGCAGGAGGGCCATGAAGGTGATTAGAGGGCTGGAGCACCTCCCCTCCAAGGAAAAGCTGAGAGACTGGGGGCTTTTCAGCCTGGCGAAGAGAAGGCTCTAGGGAGACCCTATAACAGCCTTCCAGTACCTCAAGGGGACCTACAGGGAAGCTGGGTAGGAACATTTTACAAGTGCATGTGGTGACAGGACAAAGGGAAATGGTTTTAAACTGGAAGAGGGTTTCCTCTTCAGGGAAGAGAATTAGATTAGATATTAGGAAGAAATTCTTTACTGTGAGGGTGATGAGACACTGGAACAGGTTACCCAGTGAGGCTGTGAATGCCCCCTCCCTGGAGGCACTCAAGGCCAAGCTGGATGGGGTGTTGAGCAACCTGCCCATAGTAGGGGGGGGGGACAGAACTAGATAATCTTTAAGGTCCCTTCCAACCCAAACTAATCTGCATTATATGATTCATATACCATCAGGACAATCTCTAAAGTTACAGGAATGAGATTAGGACGGTGTTAGGAAATCATAGAAGTATAGAATCACTTGAGTTGGAAGGGACCTTTAAAGGTCATTCAGTCCAACTCCCCTGCAATTAACATGGAAAATGTAATTAATGAGCATTCCTCACCTACTCATAGCTCATATACACACTCAAACTACTACACAAACCTGCAATTTCTCCTTTTTCTTGCATCTTCTTCAAAGTATAATGTAATAAAAAGATAGTGTCAGCTTTTTCTGCACTTAATACTTTGTCTGCATTTACTACTAATGGGTTGGAATGTCCTTTCCTTCTAAATAAATATACCAATTTGAGCCAATACAGATTAAATGGACACTGCAATATTTTTTCACTGTCTTTATCAGAATAGAAAATGAACAGCTTTTAGTCATTTCAGAATCATCACTGTATCTCCAAAAAATATTTGCTACAAATTTGCAGAAAATGCCACAAGTTTGCACTAGTTAAGAATATGCAGAAACTGCAATGGTTGTCAATTACTGTGTCTGTTCCCACTACAGAACAGAGATGCACTGACCTAGGACAGGAGTAGGACATACCTGCCTCTAAAAACGCAGGGACAAGTAGAATATCTGAAAAATGTGGTTTATGTAGCCTTCAGCTTTATTAACAGACAGAGGAAATTCAGTGGCAACTGCGTATAATATTTAGGCTACACTTAGGATGTCCTTCTAAGGTTTACTTTCTTGGTTGAGAGTTACTATTTATGAGCTAGAGAGGTCTCTTGTAGTGGTCATTTCTCATCAGTAATTCTCAGGACAATAAATCACCCTAAATTTCGAAGTTACTCATGATAACAAAGTAATTTAATCCTGTGACGTAGCCACTGAGCTCTATAATCTACTAAGAGCATTAAGCATGTTCTGAAGTCAACTCCATATGGTGACAACGGTACAGGTTACACTCATATATGCATACTGCAGCACAGTAAGCAATTATTCCCACTTGCAAAGGGTTTAAAATATGTTTGAATCCAGATTTACGACAACACCCACATAGAAATAATTATTATAGAAATCACAGAAATATACCAATCCTTTCAAGTGCTTCATCATGCTTATAGCTATTATCAGAACTCCCTTCAAATTGTTTTCTGCAACAATCTCCACAGCTAGTTGGCTGGGGCCTGAGAGTATCATTTAACCAATGTAGAAACGTACTTTGAATTTTAATCGGACACTTTGGCACACGATGAACACAACACACATTCTGGAGCACTATATTCCAGCATGCCACACTACAGAAATATAACAAAAATATTTTCAATGGGATCTATCTCTATCAATTGGCTGCTTAAAGCAATTAAAATATAGCCTAATGATTTACACCTGCAGCAATACAGGAAAATAATGTGGGTTTTTTGTTTTTTGTTTTTTTCCAGATTCTTAAATTTATACAAACGCATCTACAGGAACAGCAGACTTTTTCAAAGCCAGTAACATATCCAGTCTTGGTGTACTTTGTGATCCTGTAGGTTTGCTTAAAAAAATAAGACATCCATAGAGTTTAAGGCAGGCTTCTGAATATGCCAAACAGAGGGGCATTCAGAGAGGAAAACAATTGTACCATTATTCATTGAGCACCTGTTGAGAAAGGTCACAGAATGGAAAAGGTTATCTCAACTGGCTACAAAAATGCTTTTAGCTTCAAACAAGGGATTAACCACTTCCCTCTACTGGTTCAAGAAGGCAAAGAACAAAATCCAGCATTAGAGCACGCAGCAATAGTTAATTTGTGAAGAGGCAAACTGCAGTGTTTTTGCCAGGTGGCAGTTCCTTTGCTTTGTGAATAGTCCCATTGCTACAAAATCAGAGGGATATTTCACATAGTTAAAGCAACAAAATCTGGCCTAATATGGGTTGAACTTCCAATGACCTCCTCTAAATATTAACCTCAGAAGTCAAGAATTTTCAATATTTTTATCTTAAAAAGATGCAAAATCTTTATTGAAAAATAATTTTAGGATTGAATTCAGAATTAAATCTCCAAATAGAGAGGAAATCGATAGCGAAATAAGAGAAATGATGGATGTTATCATATTTTTTTAATTGTCTCAATGGAAGGAACAGCACTATTTATTGATAAAGCCATGTTCATTTTGTATAAGATTGTCAAAATCTGCAAACTGCATTTTTGAAGACTATTCTGGAGACATTCAGTCTTCTTAAATTACCTGAATTCGCCCTCTGAAAAATGATACGATGTTGTTTTTAAGCCTATAAAAAATCATTTTGATGTCATCCATTGAATTATATCGCCTGAACATCTCTAGAGCAATTTGGGAGGGCAGGAAACTCCGTTCTGCACTTCCCACAAAAAACCTGAGTAGATTTGCAGAAACAAGATCTCAGCTTTGAAACAAACAAACAAACAAACAAACAAACAAATAAATGAAAAAGCTTAACCATCATCACTAACAACAACAACAACAACAACAAAAAACAAAAAAACAAGCAATACAAGACACTTTTGAGTTCTGAATACAGTAAAAATAATGGTGCTTAATATATTGAGTCCTGGCAGAATTTGCTTTCAGCAATGTCTGAATATAGGCTTTTCTTTTCTGGTCAGAGACCAGATCTCTCTGCTTGGATGCCAGACAGGTTATGATTAATCGTCACCTACTAGTAAAAATAATTGGCAGGATATCTTCAGGAAATTCTTGGGATAGATGATGCTGATTTTTGCAGATGTTGTTGTCACTCCAGCCAAAAGGTCTTTGGGTTTTCAAATATATGACAGTCTCTGGATGGAAACTGTCTTAATTGTCCTTGCTGGCAAAACATGTTGGTGATTTTGCATCCTGTTGTAATTGTTTTTCAAGATGTGAAACTACTTGGTATTTTTAGAAGCAAGAAAATGAAATAGGTTTGTCTACCAAGATCCTTTTCAGAGATAAACACAGATGAGTGTGAAAATTGATTTTTATTGCTTTAAAAAAACAGGAAGACAGGACTGCATGGCAACGGTACACAGAAAATTAAAAAGTTAGACAAACGTGCAATATTCTCTAGGCACTGAAGTGAAATTTAAGAAAAACAGAAGTAATAACTTTTACTCAACTGATCTTTTTCTTCTTCCAACAATGGCTACATTAGTCACCAGCTTCAACTCTAAGCAGTGCACTAAAGTTGATCTGTGCATACAAACTCAGGTTTTCTTACTCATCAGCTGAGCCTTACCCCAGAGCCAAGATCAAAAGAGACTAATCGTCTTGAACCTTTCTCTTCATCTTTATTTTTCATTTGCAATGTACTGGAATCATATGAGTAAGCAAATTATTTCAATGTGAAATGAAAGGGGCTTCCTGGAAATACGGACACTTCTTTGGAATACAAGTTAATTTAACAGAGCCAAAGTGTGTCTGTTTAGACAAGCAGCTCTCCAGTATGTAACCTTATATTTTGTGGCTGAAAGAAAATAGTAGGAATTGATATTACTTGTGATAAATTACATTAGAATTTACAACGCGTATAAAATAACACATGGTGTTATTTATATGATGTGAAAAATCTATATAATAATGAAATAATATAAATGAAGTGTAACAGTATAATACAAATAAGTAATATTTCATGCATTTTCAATGCCATGGAAAATAAGCACTCTTAACTGTTAATCTCAGGTGCAGTGCGGAGCCAGGAGTTGAACTTGATCCTTGTGGGTCACTTCCAACTCAGGATACTCTATGTATGATTCTATGATTTCAGGTTGTGGCCCAGGTTTCTATATATGCACCAACAGAAAATAAGAAGGGAAGTGGAATGCAGAAACACAAAACAAACCTGTTATAAAACTGCTGCTAAACATCTGAAAGCTGGCTCACCATTTGAAGTATTTCTTCATTCCATTCTAAATAAAAATGATTACCTTAAGATTTCTTGCTTTAACCACAGGAAACATGCACTGTTTCTACACCAGGGAGGAGACTATCCCAAGTTTTCTCTATATACAAATACCCCAAGCAGCACCAGTGAATCCCTTTCTTCACATGCATCTTAGTCTATCTTTGCTACACCTTGAGTAAAACCCTTTACCATATAATGTAGTCATATGTTACTCCCAAACAAAAGGAAATGAAATAGAAACAAATCCAAGTCACTCTTTAGCAAAGCTAACCAAATACAAATTTGGCATCTGTAGGTAAAAAAATTTCCGAAATATAAAAGAATATTTTCTAGAAGTCAGTACTGGATGTGATTATTTTTTGACAGAAATACAAAATATTCTTTCATAAAGATCCAGAATGAGGAAGATGGGTCAGATTTTTGTTTTAACATTTTAAATCAAGGTTTCTAATAAGAAACTAGCTTCATTCTCCAGCATGGATCAAGTGATATTATTCATTAAGATGCCCACAAGCTGAAAGTATACGCTCACTGCTACTGTGTAAAAGTAACACATTTTCAAGCCATTATGACAAATGTATAATAAATAATGTCATTTTATCTTCTGTTATAGAGAGCCAAAATACTTCTCAGTGGGTTAAGCATCACAGTAGCTCAATGAGTCCAGACAAGGACCACTAAGATGATCAGAGGGCACCTCTCTGTGAGGAAAGGCTGAGGGAACTGGGCTTGTTTAGCTTGGAGAAGAGGAAGCTCCAGAGAGACCTCATTGTGGCCTTCCAGTACTTGAAGGGATTGTAAAAACAGAAAGGGGAAGGACTGTTTATGGGGGTGGATAATGATTGGACAAGGGGGAATGGTTTTAAATTAAGATAGGGGAGATTTAGGTTAAAAATTAGGAAGAAGTTTTTCACACAGAGGGTGGTGACGCACTGCAACAGGTTGCCCAAGGAGGTTGTGGATGCCCCATCCCTGGAGGCATTAAAGGCCAGGCTGGATGTGGCTCTGGGCAGCCTGGTCTGGTGGCTGGCGACCCTGCTCATAGCAGGGGGGGGTTGAAACTACATGATCATTGTGGTCCTTTTCAACCCAGGCCATTCTGTGATTCTATGACTCTAAATACTGAAATTTAATTTTTTGATTCAGTCCAGATAGGAATAATGACATCAAATGTTCCCACATTTCTCCTTTGTAGAGTTACCAGTTAAGGTTCGTAACACTGTAGAGTGCACGCTCTTTCTGTGGACTGAATAAGTCCTCAGCAAACATCTTTATATTATTAACAGCTGGCTCAATAAATCTTAAGAAACCAAGGGCCTCCTGCAAGCTAAGATTAGCTTCAATTACCAGCCTTTCATGGATTTATACTTTATTAGCCTTCTCCAATAATTGATCCTAAAGTTATTGATATGCATCTGCCAAAAGGAAGAAAGCAACAATGATTCACCCTGAGCTTTATTTGCCTTTAAGACAGGACGACAGAAAGATATTTAAAATCCTATCTTTGGCGTTGTTCACCAGCACAGTTTGTATCCAACCAAGGACACAAACCACAAGTAACACATGCAGCTCCTTTCCATAAATCCTTACTTGCTCTGCCCAGTAACTGCTTCATGCCAGAGAAATTATGCTCTACAAACACTGGGAAAGCAGTGTTGGCTACTCTACTACGTCTCAGGCTTTCCCCTGCACGGTAGCAGACCTTCCTGAAAAGGGCTGCTGCTGCTGTGAAGGAAAAAACTGAAGAACTTCTGGAGGGAAAGAGCGGGACGGGTGGTGAGACACACGCCTGATAAATAACCACCTCATTAAGTCAGACTGTAAAAGATGGGCATAGTTACAAGCAGGAAAAACACAAAATAACTGCAGGCATGGCAAGACGTGCAGTGAGAAAGGACTAAATAATTCAGGAGCAGTTAGTCAGAAGACAAGTATGAGATGGCAGATAGAGGTATGCAAACTAGCAAAAGACAAGAAGGCCTGGTGGATGCCTCCTATTTACCCTTCCTTATAAAAATGAGATCAAAAGACAATTTATATCTGATAAGAATCAACAAAACATGCAATTAACCTGTAAAATTCATTGCCATAGGACATAAAAGAATAACGAGAGAAAATTAATTGGACTGGATGTTTCACCATGGACTACTGGAATTAGGTTTTCAAAAATTCCCATATAAGCGTGTGATTGAGCAACAAGTATGAACAACCTGCTTAGGGGATACTGGCAGCAGCTCACATGTAGAAAAAAAACAATCTGGGCTTCTGCCTTGCCCAGGCCAGCAGGAAGGCAGCGCTCTCTCTGCACACTGGGCTCTCACAACAAGGCAGGAAGAAATGTACAGGACCTACCCTTGCATGTTCCCAGGTTGCATCTAAAGCAAAGCCAGTGCAGCAATACAGGAGTGGAAAGGCCAAAAACCATGGGAACAGAAACTGAAGGTGAAAGTAGACAGACAAAAATTAATTTGGAACGGGTAAGGAAAATTAAGAGGTAAAGTTGCTGAAAACATCAGGGGAGATAAGTGTTCTCTGAGGAGGAGGAAAAGTCTAGGTAGAGAGAAAGGGATATAGGAATCTATTCTCCATTTTGCTGAGGGGGAAGCAGGAGATGCCCAGGACCTAGCTGAACTATCTAGTGCAGATGCTGAAGGTAGAAAGATGGCCCCTCTGTGTCACCTGGAAGGGATGTTTTTTCTGACCCTTCCAGAAGCATGCACCTCTCCCTTCTGACTGATCACAGCTTGCATTCCTAGCCTACACAGCCATCCTGCATGGCTGCACAGGCAGAGTGAATACCTCCAGGAACTCAGTTTCCATAAATACAGAATTTACTGCATTTTCCAGCCACTTTATCTCCAGGAACGAAGCTGTCTACACTGGTGGGTGGGAAGCCCATGAAGGACTATGGTGCTAGCAAGACTATTTTTGGAGAATACAAGTGCTGTAATCCTGAAGAGAAGCAGGAACGAGCACAGTACTAGCTCCAGCTTTCTCAAATTCCCCCATCTGGCTGGAAGGGGTTGCTGACTAGCTCAGGACTGTATCTGATGGTCTTTGCAACCTGCCACTTTGTTTGGGGTAAGTGCAATCCCTTGGGCACATCTGAAAAGAAGCAGTTCCCAGTGTGGGTCTCAGAAGCAGGATGAGATGACAGAGGTGGGCCTGGGTCATGTGGCCATTCTATCCCCATGGCTGCTCTCCGGGTGTCACAGACCCCAGGACAAGGTGGCACGAGTGGGCCACTATCCAGAGCTGCCTCTTTCTGTGGTGAGAACAGATGATTCTGCCAGGCAGTAATAAGCACTTGCACCGTTTTGGAACTGATGTGTTGAATTAACATAGGTCTAGTGGACACGTTCCCTAGATCTCCTGAGACAGCACTGTCATTTCCCAGTGGAAATGTAAAATCCTTACTTTGGAGAGTTTAAGCAAAATCTTAAAGGTAAAAAAAAAGTGTAATCTTTAAGAGGAGACTTCATGTTCCAGCATCCTGGTGCTGAGGGGTGGGTCGACAGGAGAGGAAATTAACATGTGCAGGACATGCCCAACTTGCTTTCTAGATTTATGCAAATATTTCTACATAACTGTATTAAACTTGGGATATATTAAACTCTGTTACAGAATGAAACAATGCTGTTACATTGTAAAATTCCTCCTAATTGCTCTATTTAACACAGCAGCTGTAAAAAGGAGAAATTTAAAACCTGTATTTTTTCCTCCTGTATACAAGTTATTTTATTTTTTTTCAGCAGCAATTTGAGGGCAACCATGCAAGGCACAATCATTAAAGAGATTGTTGTAATTCCCACTGGACTATTGTGCCCATCAGGCTTCCAGTCCCTTAGCAGCGCTGGTGGCAACACACAGCTCTCCACAAGGACATAAAAGAATGGAAACATCTGTGGAAACCAACATTCTTCAAGCCTTCTAATCGCTTATAAGCTTATTGCAAGGCTGGATGAAGACATCTGGCAATCAATTTGACTATTCTGAATGTAACACTGGGCAAAACTTGCATTTGTAAGCCTGTATCTACAGTCCTCTTTTAGCTCACACTGGCTCCTGCACTAATGACCTGAATAGAAATAGATCAGTCTTCACAAAAGGCAGCAATAAAGCCAAAACATTAAGTAGGTAAAAAGTAATAATAATAATGATAATGCAACTCAAACTGAAAGCACCAAAGAGGCTGAAAGTCATTCAGCAAACGTAAGACAGAAGCACACTGCCCGCTACTGTATGGTGCAGGGTGAATATAAAACAAACAAAAGTGTGCACAAAGGTTTGTCACTAAAGTTTCCCTATTTTCATACTGCTTTGAAACTATTCTAGAAAGATTCCTTCAGTACATGCCAAGCAGATAATCCTCCTTAGACTTCTTCACATTTCGTCATCAGTGCTCAGAGTGTGAGGATGGGTTATCATATGAGAAAGGTTGTTTTTTTTTCAGCAAACACCTGCAGGAGTAGTTAATTGTGGCTCAAATGAACCGACAGTTGTCTGATGTACCGTGCCAAGGGATTAACATTGACATTTATGTTCATATGTTGCTTCAGCACCCCTAAATAAGTATCAGCTTGTTGGTATGAGGGCTGCTCTGAAAGTAATGCCACCTATTATGTTGGTGCATGGCTTCAGAGGAGGATGTTGGTGGTATGGCAGTAGAGGTTGAATCTTCCCACCAATAACATTTTATTGCCATGTGACAGATAACAGCAGAGAGGCAGACACCCAACATGGCGTCTGACATGGAAGTGCGTACAAAGGAAACAACAAGGAATTAAATTCCTCCATGCATTAAAAATGGCATCCACTGACTTTCACTGACACTTGCTGAACATTTGTGGAGACCAAACAATGGATGTGTGCACAGTGAAGCTGCAAGCGGTGTGTTTCAGCAGTGGTAACAGTGATACGAAAGACAAGCCAGATTCTAGATGACCAAACAGATTTTTATGAGCATGGCATGCAGGCTCTTTTTTGCCACTGGCAAAAATGCGTAGCTAGTGGTGGTGACTGTAGAAAAATAGCATTTGTAGCTGAGAATTTGTTCTATCTAATAGTGTTTTTGTTCTCTTTATAAACAACCGTTGTCATTTCTATATAAATGAATAGGAGGCATTACTTTTGGAACATCCTGTTGTAAGAGATTATTCTTTTACGTCATTGTTTCAAAGCTTGCTGGGTACACAGACGGACAAGTCCAAGCAAGGCCTGGGCAAGGGCTGAGAAATCCTTTGTCTGAGGGACACAGATGGACAAGGCCAGGTGCAAAGAGAGAGAGAGATAAGCCACAGCTTAATGGCTAGGAAGCAGTCTTTTGTGGAGGCTTATCTCAAGGAAGATGGCCATATCAGGAGGTGCTGCACACGACTTTTACTCAAATGCCCAGGAATGCCATGATGGCAGAAGCAGAAGGATAAAAAGGGGACCTACAACCGTGAGGTTGAGGTTTTCTGGCAACAGATTCCTCATGAAGAAGAGGTCTCTGACATGAGAAGCCTTATGACCTGCCTCTCTCCCTCCTGGACTTGCTCTGCGCTCTACTAGCATGCTGAAGAAGAACAAAGGTGTCTGCTATCAGATCCCTCACTACGGAATGCCTGCATGCTGACAGACTCTCCTGGTCCTGCTGCCTGAGTGCTGCTGCTTCCTCCCGCGTTTATCCTGCTGATTCTTCCTGCTACCTGCTTGCTGCCCAAGGCCAGCCATGCTGCTGCTGCCCTCCCCCTGAGCTTTTGCCTCGGACCTTCAAAACGGCATGGAACGGGACCGCTGCTGGATCCTGGTGGTGACTATCCCTGCTTCATGCAATTCTAGCTTATTTCCTATCTTTTTTATCATACTCCTTCCCTTCCCCATCTCCCTGATTGGGATTTATAATAAACTGGTCAGACCAACATTTGAACCGTTGTTTCTTAATCTCATGCCAGGTATACAGATATTAAAAGAATCTCATCTCCCTCCTAAAAATTGGAGCGAGACACCTGTATAACACAGGTCTGAAATATGGTGATATTGCAAGCTAGTGATTTCATCAAGAAATTATATGTGTACTAAGGTAGTGCAGTATACTATACTAATGTAAAGGGTAGGAGCAGAAGTACAAAATAGCTAATGTCTACTTTAATAGGATGCTTTATGAACCTCTACGGAAATGTTATGAAACGATTCCAATTTCTGCTTGGAGAGCATAACTCACTGTTACAAAAGCAAAACGTTTATTGCCACCGAAGGTGCAATTCTTCTCAAAGAGGAGTCAAGGGAAAGAGCTGACAATGATCACAGATGGGAGTTGCAAAGAATGTCACACTACCAAAGCAGCTGATGTACAGCATGATAGCTGGAAAGACGCCAAGAAAAATGAGTATTTCCTTGAATGTCAGTTATGCTCTGACATATTATTCTCTCACTTTTTTAAAAATGTGTTTTTTAGATGCTATGAATGATGGAATTTAAAAACAAATCAGCTACTTTACTGTTCTTGAGACTCCGTATGCTGAGGCAGGCAGATAAGTGGCTTTGGTATAATCATGTCTGACTCTTAACATTTCACACCCATGCTTATATTAACAATTACTTAATTTTAGATTGGAGGAACATTTACACATATCTAAGGTAATTGGAGCAATTTGTCTATTGGTATGATGGGAACTCAGCTTAGTAAGGCAGCACATGAATACCTCAAATCAAATAAAGAAAAGTAGTGAAAACATATTTATAGACTGGGCATCTCTAGTAGCAACTAGTCAGTCCCTGAAAAATGCCAACAAAATTGAAGATAACAAGTCTAAAACAAGGAAATGTTATCTTCTTCTTGCACTGTTAGTTGCTGAACTCCTACTTACTGTAATTTTCCAAGTCATTGAAGCCTTATGATTCACAAGAGGCACCGGAAGTTCTATAATATGTATTTATAACACACAATATTTTATAACACATAATATATAATAATAATTCAGAATTCTTATATGTGTAGATTTTGTGAGATTCAAATATGAGAGATCATAAATCATTTGAAAGACTCCACAAATAATTTACAGAATCTGAATGAATGTGTACAAACTAGTGTATTGTGTTAATCATGTGATATTGATCTCAGGAGACTTTCCCAGTAAAAATGAATGAATTAGGAATCATTGAACTTTCTAGTTCAGGTACTAACTTATGTCAGTCTTATTTGGAATGGACACAACCACCTAATACTTGGGAAAATATTTTCAACAGCCCTCTAAGGAAGTAATTTTAACATCACCAATACTCGCTTTATAGTAAGAGGTCTCTGGCTTTTAACACACAAGCTTTATCATAATTTTGTATTTCTTTTGTGATTCACTGCTGTCCTTCACAATCCCATGCTCTAACTCACTTCGTCCATTCAGGTGTGGATCTCTTCTAATTTGCACTACCAGAATCCGCTTTTTACAAATGTCTGTTCTTCGGACAAGCCAAATTAGAACTTCTTCCATAGAAAATGAGTACAATTGACACAACCAGGTGACAGGGTAAACCACCGTCTCTCTCTGGACTAAAATTGTTACTTACTGATGTTTGGATAACTTCAGTAAGGTTGAGAGATGATTTCCTGCTCCAAATATGCCCAAACAAACATTTAACTATACTTTATCTAGAATCCAGAACCTGGATTACTAGCTGCTCTAGATGACTGGGAGAAAGGGTCCTTCTTATTTTGATGATAAAAAGATCCAGCTTAAATATAAAATAGTTTTCCTTAGGGAAGAGGAGTTGATATAAATAATTTTGATTTCAGTTAATCAGTATTTTGTCAATGAAAAACCATTTAATTAAAAAAAAAAACAAAACCAACTCACTAGTCTTACTGATTTCTTTGGCCATCAGACACTTCAGCAGATGCACAGAATATGCTCAGCACTCATATAAAAATGTCAGCCCCTGAGACTCATGAAAATGGAATGTGTCACTACCCCACAGCTCCTCAGAGGGAAAGAAAAAAATATAAAAAAAACAGTTGAGTCAGGTTGCCCAATCCATGTCGGTCACTTCTCTGCTCCAGATAATATGATAGCGATACTAGCGGTGAAATCAAGACCCATGTCAATTAACAAATATAGGCTGTTCAATTCTTTAACACATTCCAGAGGGAAATTTCAGCATGAACTCAGCAGCAAGGATTGTCAAATATGAGGACATTCCATTAAATATTAGTTTTAAAATATAAAGAGTGACTATTCATTGCACATAACTATGGCTGCTGAAAGCATCCAAGGAACTTCTCAGTTTCCACTCTAAACACTACTTTTGTGAGCAGGTTTTCTAGAATGAAGAGGGCAGGGTGTTCCTGAGATAAGTTCAGCATTGAGCTGGCAGCAGATGTTGGGAGAATGCCCCACGAAAAACTTTGCTCCTGCTGGAACTTGGTCTGGTTGGGATTTACAATGAGATGCAATGTGAAATGTGTCTCTTTGGTCAAGCATATACTTAATTACAGACCATCACTGGGTTATTTAAAGTTCAAATTATAGTAGAAAAGGACTGTTTATATTGTTTATCATGAGCAGCACATTTACTATCTGGCTGCATTTAAACAGTACTATGTATCTAAATACCAAGGTGACAAGGCACAAAACACATCATGACATAAAGACATTGAATTAAAATAAATTAAAGTTTCAACAGATCTTGCAACACTTCAGATATGGATTTGTTTATAAAGATCTGCCAGAAGTACCATATGATGGCTCGTTACCACTTTAATTAACAAAAAATAGATTCCAGTAACGTACAATTGCCACTGCTATCATCTAATGCTCTGAGATGTGGTTTGCCAGCCATGAAGTTAATGATTACAAATAATGAACTTAAGCTTCCTGTTGGGAATTCGCTCATTCTGCATCATCAACAGAATGTGAACTTGTGACATTTCCATCCTGCTATAATTTGACAAGAAGTAAAATAGAAGCAGCTGTGGGGAAACTACTAACAGGCTAAAACCGAAATACATACAACACCGTACCAGCTTGTCAGACTATCAGTAATTGTAGTTGTCCTGGAAAAATGTTATATTACTAGACATGGGCTAAGTTAAAGTTTCTTAAAAAAATTCTGAAATGAGAGTTTCAAAAACCAAATTTATATTGAGAATTTGTGTAATGCTGAGGCTTTGAAATTCTGTGCTCAAGTCCTGCCAACTACATGGATGGACTTAAGAATTTTTTTTCCATAACAGACACACAGCAACAGTGGAAGAGCAACTGAAGACAGAAAAATATTATGTACAATAAGGAACAGCTACCTTCCTCTTAAACCACATGTAATAGAAGTTGTAACAGGCAGAAATTTATGAGAAAAACAGCAATTGCTAAGTAAATACTGTTATAAACTAAAAGTGTTTTCAGAACCCAGCAAAACAAGGAACATAATTGGTGCAGTTACCTTACTAAAGTAAATTTTCTGCAGAAGATTAAAATAGTTGGGAAAAAATGTTTGACTCATAAAACTATTCTTCTCTGCTATGGGAGGCCCTTTCTCAGAGCATTCAGATTGCAAAATAATGAGATATGCCGCACTACTGTACCACAACCAGAACTGATCGCCTATGGACTTTGTAATTAGCAAAAACATAAAGGACCATCAGTACCTGACTGCTGCTTGCTACCACATGTAGCAAGGGACTATTCTTATCTTGGTGCCTTTTGGACCATTCTCAGAAAAAGTATTTAAAGGCTTTTTTAAAGGACTTTGCTTAAAGTATTAACTAATCAGCTGATAACATCGGATGTATGAATGAGATATTTCAAGGGAATTGGGAAAGACAGAGGGGAAAGTTGATAGCAAGATCACAAAGAGAAGTCTGGGAAACTCTCTAGAAAATTAACTCCTTCCACATCAAATATAAAGTGAAGTAATATTAGGTCTCAACTATCCTTACAGCCTCTATCGGTATCAGGGTCCAGAGGGGAAAACCTTAGTAATAAATTATATAAATGAACATTTACTCCCATGAGTTCATAAATGATGTACACAAGGATATTTAAAAATAATAGCCCCATTCTTTCTTCTGAAAACAGAACTGTCAGAGATCATAGGTTTATTCATCCCTTTTTCCTACCAAAGAAAAATGGATAGATTTGCTTAGATCTAAATGAGCTAAGTATTAATCTTAACATAGCCACAATTAATGCTCAGTCCCTTACAATTTCCATTTCTCCACTAACGGTTTCATTGCATGTTTCTATTGTGCATTTTTTGTAACTGAATTAGTGTGAAATATGGTAAAGGTGTGGTATTGTAAATTGATAATAAAGGTTGAAAACAGAAAGGAACATGCTGACATTATATTTCATTATCCTCATCCTAAGAAGAAATAAGAAAATGTCTTCTGGAGAACATAAGAAACACATGCTGACTGGTAATTAGGAACCTTCTGATTTTATATCTAGAGATTCTTTGGGTGGATGACAGTTGACACACAGCTATTTTGGATTTATACCTGGTGACTGTAAACTACCTGATTCCATTGGTTTCAATTTAGAAGCAAAATAGAAGGGAGTGTTTTCATTTTTATGTTAAAATAAACACTCACCTATTACACAGAATGGTTTCCTGGCAAAGCGCAGTCTTCCTTGCCATCCTCGGTATCGACAACAGCATCCAGCAGACCAAATACGAATAATAAATTCCAAACCAAAGACAACAATCATGACAAATTCCTAGAAAAGACAAATAAGAAAAACTTTTAACAGATAGCCAACATGGAAGCATTAAGAAACACCATACGTGTCTAGCAATCCATCTTTATCACCAGATGATCCCAAAGCCAATCTTGGGATCCTGCTCCTCATCATGGTTGCTGGAAACACAGCCCCCAAAGTTTCCTGAGAAGCATACAAATCTAACATGCTAAAATCAGCTACTAAGTATGAAACACAGAAGGGCTACACCCTACACACGCAATGTAAACTCAAAATTTTCCAGAGAATTTTGGAAATTGAGGATCAGACCAAAGGTGGTTCACATAGCTAGCGAGATATTATCCATGCCCATGTTCTTATTTTGAAGGCCGAAAGTTGTGGTAAAGATTTCTTCATTGTACTCCACAATAACAGTAGATAGGTGAACTGACTGAGATGATGAAGAAGCAGTTAGGGAATCCATTTGTTCCCAGAAGTAAGCTAATACATGCAACTGTAATTATATAAAATGAGTACGTAACTGTTTGTAAGATAGCAAATAAATATTCACGATAGGCATAATTTTCCCTGGACAAGTTTTTGGAAACATCCAGAAGAATTTCCCTCTTTGCCTAGACTGCATTTCTTTCACGTTGGAATCTTCTTCAATACTGTTCATCTCAATAGCAGCAACAAGTTAATGGAAAAAAAAAAATCTGTACAACAGCGAGATTAACAGAATTTTAGCATTATAGATTGGAGGATAATTCGGCTCTATATCTTAAGGAAATCTGAATGTCAATAATATGCAGTGATATAATATCTACATACTGGTTCAGAATTATTAATTCTGATATTATTTTGGAATACCATAAGAAAGTTACAGGCTTTGAAAAGATAAAATTTTTGTGCTAACCCAAAGGAGAAAAATACTTGAAGAAGGTTATTAAGCAGTTCATCCCAAAGAGGATGAAAGCTGTTTTTTTATTAGGCAGCCGAATGTGTTTCTACATTCAGGAGAAAGCTGTCCCTTCAGCCAAAGAATTTGTTATTCCTACAGGATGTGGACTGCTGTGGAAGCAATGGGAAAACAGTGTAAATAAATTAGAAAGAGGAATGTCTACAAGGGTAGGGATGATCCAATATTGTCTTTTCCTCAATAAAGCATTTGGATGTTTTTAGACTGTAAGATCCTAAAATTCTGGAAGCCAGTAAGGCTACAGAGATCACATATATCAACTCAGGCACTAATTTACCTGAACTAATGACAGTATTAATATTTTGTCATATACAAGCTTATGATTAATGGAAGTACATTGAAATATTCTAAATTTAATTTGCTTTTGCTTCTCAATATCATAGAACAATTTGAAAACATATTACTCCATCTTAAAATGGCAGCTTGTACAGCTGCATTGCACTGGAAGATTTTTTAGGCCCTCATTATTGTCTTCATTTCCAATTCTGTGAATCCCATACTGAATTCATAAATCACAAAAGCAAAATGGGATCTCTTTGCTAAAATGCAGCTAAAGAAAGTGTTATTAATATTTCTGGAAGAAAAGAACACAGGGAAAAATGAGTGTGACTGTTTAAGATTTGCTTTTTATTCATCTTTAGCAAACTTCAGCTTAATTCCAATGACTGAGCTGTTGTACGTTAGAAAAGATTACGTGTAAAGCTGAAAAAGTTTTCCATATAGTAACTGTATTTTGTACCAGCTGCCTATCGCGTGGTGCATCATCACCTTGTATGAAATTGTGTGGGCCAAGAATAAAAAGAAGACAAATTGAAAAAAGAAAAAGGAAGAACATGCATTTTAGTTGTTTAACTACCACTTTTACAGTGTCAATTGTTGAATCTGATTTACACATTGTTAGATGATGTCTCTGAATCTACAAGGGTTGAAAGCATGTGTCCATGCCATTTGACATCTGATTTTCTGAGAAGTTACACTTTGGGGTAGGGGTAACAGATACTGAAGGAAGAAAGGAAACATTCTTTGTTTCTAGTAAAATCTTTTCCTTGTTAAAGTCACATTCTGTTTCATTTCACTGGTTTTCCTAGAAAATTACTGTGCGTACAGATGTGTAAGAAACATCTCCCTAAGTAAGCACCCTGAGATGTCACAGGCATCCTTCAGCCTGTGCAGGCAGTGCTGTGTGTGGGAGCTGATCCACACAGGCAGGAATGAGTCCTCCATCACATCCCTAACCCCAAGATTCCTGCTAGGCCTCCCCACTGTGGAGCTGGCATGAATGGAGAGCGCTTAATGATGCACAAAGGACTATTCTATAGCTTCATTTCGATTAAATTAGTATCATAAAACTGCTGGTAGAAGTTGAAAAGTGTTAATTTTTTGGTAATTTAATATTCCGGTTCCTATTAGTGCTATGCAGCTTTGCATTTGTCATCTTTACTACCATTAGCAAGTACTATTTGCTACAACACTCAATTATGCAAAGATGAGCAGAGTCGTTGTATGCTGAAAGCATGCTTGAGAGTCTTTTTTACTGCGTGGTCTCTGCTTGGAGGCAGAAATCTTTGTTCACTCTATGGGAAAAACAGTTACAATTTCTAGCAACATTACAAACTTATGCACAGTGATACACTCTCAAAATTAAACTTTCTGTTAAGGGAACATTATAAACAGCAGCTGTAGTTACAGTAAGTGAGCTCATGTATATTAAACGTGGCTCTGTGAGTTGGAATGATGATTTAAAAAATTCTGCATCAGGCTTTCTTACACATACCAAATTTCTGGAGGTTTTAAAGTACATTATAAGGCTGAATAACAGAAAAGTCATTGAATAAGGTGGAGATGGGATTTTGCACTTCTTTTTGCACATTCTGAAATAGTAATATTTCAGAATGGTCTTTATATCCCAGCCACTCCTACTTCCTTGAAGAAAATTGAATTTAAAAGGAAAACATCATCGTGAATGCAGGAAAAGGATTTTCCAGAAAACGTAAACACATTCAAACAGAAACTCTTCACAGCACTTTTATGGGTCAGTTTTGGATTGGTTCAGGTTGAAACCAGAAAGAGAGAGTCCCACACGACTGAGAAACAAGTAATGTTTCAGTAATCAGTGCAAATCAATCACAATATAAGACAAATCTCTGTCAAGGTTAACTCAGGCCAGGGAATAACATTAGTTTTTTCTACAGCAGCTGTACTGTCATGAGCTTTCTGGTTTGTGATGGACAAAAATTGGAAGGATGCATTCCAAAAAGGACCTTTCTTTAAAAAAACAAAAAACAACCAAAGAATGACTTCTAACCATAAATCTAGACTTTTAAATAACTTGCTTTTAGTTTCTTAGCAATTGAAACATTAAATCAGAGCGTAATTAAAAAGGCATGTGAAGGAATAAATCATTTGAACAAATACGACTTGCAGGCTTGCTCTAGAAATGACACATTTGAAGTATCTTTTTCCTGTGTATTATATGATGGAACATCATTAATTTTGGTTCACTTAAGAGATATATAATAACAACTTTTACGTTGGAATGGGAAAAATCTTTTATGGATGATAAATCTGGCTTCATTCCAAGTTTAGCATGGCTGAATTTGAACTGATGTGCAGGTAAACAGCCTAACCCTCCCCTGATGTTACAGCAAGGATCCCCTGGCCTTTACTGTTGTCCTTGGCCTTGTCAAATCTACTGTCATCCTTTCCACTCCAAGATGCATTCCAGTCCTTGCTCCACAGTGATTTCAGCTGTAACTTTCCTGGCTGATTTACACTCGCAGCTAGTCTCCCTCTAAAACCAGCATGGCAGATCCACTGGTACTTCAGAAAGAAGAAAGTCTTTTTTTCTACTCAGAGCACAGTTTGTCCAGACTGATCTCATTCTGAAATGTTTCTACATGCACAGCTTCTCTTGTCATGGAGAGCTATGCATATGCAAGAAGCAAGGCTGAAACATTTGGGCTTAAAATATTCAGTTGTTTTTTACATAAGGAATAGAAATGCCAGTGTGTCCCTGAGGTTTTTTTTTACATCTGCATGTGCCTTGGTTGCTTTGCCACTGGAACAATGAGAGTTATGAAATGGAAGGAAAATAAGAGATCATCCAGAGCAAGGTTTCTATTAGCAAAAGGTCCTGCAGGACCTTCATGCAAGGTAGCTACAGTGTGTGCTTTTGATTTTCTTATATTTTGCCCATCTAATTAGAGTACCAAAGACAATTTGTTGAAATTGTCTGTATTAGTATCCTTCTCAGATTGTTTTTAATGATAAGTATTTTCCTCAGTGTAACATTAAAACAATACAAAACAAAAAAAGATTTTTATCATAGCTTTCTTGTTCATTAACATAATTCTTTATTAAAACTTAAAATAATTTGATGCACTCCTGCTGCTGAAATCAGGTGTCTGGACGGCAGACTATCATTTCATGTAGTTAGAGCCATTTCTATGATGAGAAAATGACCAAAATTGAGCACTCTGAGCAGTTCTTATAGGAAGATCCCGTTATTTTGAAACATAAATAAACCAGGTTTGGATACAAGGCATCCATGCACAAGACAATAGCTCTGCTGTTATTTTAATTATACTTCTTGTATGGAAATTGGGATACTATGTATTCCAAAGACCGCTGAAATAGGATAATGGAGCTGCAGACTGCCTGCCTTGAGGTCACCAGAGAAAAGGATCTATAAATGACATTATCAGGAACCTAGGACATGTATTTGAACATATTAAATTAATATCCTGAAATGAGCTTTAATCAGGCTATAAGTGCTTCCATACTGAAGACAATACCTCTGTAGTTTAGCTGCACTGCAGATACTCATCTGGTGTAAATCAGCAGCTTCTCAATCAACACAACAGGAAGAATAGGAGGAATGAAGTCATCCGACAGCAGCTAAGGAGCTGCTGTTCCCACTTCCCTAAAAACACATCAACAGGGACATCAGGTGTCACCAAATCAGTGGGAAAAGAGGAAGAGTAAACATTTTCACATCCTTTCATTTGTTGACTGTTTTAAGAATGTCACCAGCTGCTGAAATTTCTTTATGGTTACACAGGATGAATAGTTGATAGTATTCAAATAGCAATGCTTTAGTATACATACTCAAAAAAGATGAGAATGTTTTCTCATTCAATTAAAGCAAGAACACCTCAGCTTCTGCACCCTTCTTTCAAGCAGAAAAACCTTCAGCTGATTCAAAGCATTGAGCACCCAAGTTGGGCTCTTGTCGTTAATAGACACTGTTGGGAGGTGATGGCAGTGCAGTGCTACTCCATTTCAGTGAAACCTGAGAAAGTTTTGAGCTGTAAACAGCTGTGCTGCAGAAGCTGCTGTAGGACTCAGAATGCTCCTGTTACTCTGGCCACTTTCCAGATTAAATTCAGCAGATAAGAATATATGCACATGTTACTGTTCAAAATAATGGTGTAATTTGAACCAGATCATTGGAACCAGAAGATCTTTAAGGTCTCCTTCAACATAAACCATTCTATTAATCTATTATTATTATTATTATTGATTCAGCATTAGAAGGGATGATCTTTGAACTAATAAGCTAACAAGCGTATTTACATGCATGTAGATACACCAACAAATGTTTTAATTCTCTCCAACAGCAGTTTAGCAGTAGAAGAGGCTGCCATAAATATGAAAATATAAACCAGAGCAGACCCTTGGTCTGGCATATAAATCATAACCAGAGATTGCAGTGCAGCTCCCAGCAATGCCCACTAAGTGTGAAATATGCCCTTTTGTTTTGGTCTATTATCAGTTTTATAATGAATGTGATACTTTTACAACACTGGTTTTCCAAATTATGATTAAGATTTCCCATGCTGATTATATGTTAATGGAGCATTATTAAGAAATCAATTCTATGCCTTTTAATTTAATATGCAGCTACAAGTCTATTGATATAATATTAAAACCTGAGTGTATGCTTAGTTTTAATTAGCTGCACATTATATAAGACTTCTCTATCCAATTCCCTTTTAGCTTTTTGTTTATTATCTGATATGGCACCTATCAGTCATGTTTCCTTATTCATTTACAACAGAAAAAAAAAGCCCAGAATTTCTATGTCAAGCAAAAACAGCTTTAACTCAGGCAGCAAAAATGCACACTGGAATAAAGTAGCTGCCATTTGATTACTTATAGTGTTTACCATATCAGACCAAATTTCTAGTACTGAAACTGTGCTAATCTTCCTTTACATCCACAGGGGAAGGACAGAAAGCCCAGGACAGCTTGGGATGCCACAGAAACAAATGCCCTTGAAGCACCAAGATCCACTACCAAAGTAATTTCCCTCCACACAGCATCTGCAGGTTACCATGCTTACCATCTAAGTGCATGCATCAGCGAACTTATCCCAAAGCTCCTTTTGGCTTTTGGAGGATGTGTTTCTTCCAGAAAGACCCTGGCAACTATTGAAAACCCCTTTCCAGATAGGGAAAATTGCAATAGCAAATGTTGATTTCACCGTCTATCCTGTTCTACCCCAGACACAACATCATCCCTAAATATCGTGCTTTCCTGTACCTCAGATTTACACTTACTGTTTTGCTCCAGGTCATTTGTTTATGCCAGGTACAACTACACTTCTGAGATAATTCCTGAATGGAGACAACACAATAAAATTCACACTATAGAAAAATCCTCTACTTTCCCATCATCTTTGTATCCTACCTTATGCTTGTTTACATTTTCTTCCACTGTAGCAAGCGATGAGCAGTGAATGGTCTCATTTTAGTTATAAAATTATCTGCATGGTCAAAACAATGAAGTGCTGTACAGCTGTACCCAGGCCTTTGCATCTCCTCTGTGATTTTTTCACGCATTTTTTTCTGCTGCTGTCATGTTTATTATGTCACATGCTACAGGCAGACGTTCAAGCACATCTCTGTAGCAACACAGATCCCAGACCTCCCTTTTGAAATGTTCGTGAAGAATTTGATATCTTTAGCTCTGTCCAGAACAAACGTAGAAAGGTGCCAGAGCAATCACAGACCTTGAATCCTTTTATGCTCTGTCATCCATGCTAATTTCGTATTGATGCAACGGGCTTAGACTAGTTGTTATGGCTGAACACATGTATGTGAATTAACTGGTAACATTTGGCGTTCTGAAAAGTGGAGGGGAGTGGGATATTCTTTTATTCTTCCGTCTTTGCATGTTTGGACTTGATAAAACCTAGAGATTCAGCAAATGATATTTGCTGCATTCTTATTTATTTCTTCTTGAAGTTTCCCTTAGCTCATCAACAGAGCTTCTGTAGGAGCATATCAATGTATGCTTTGATTACTGGGAGACCTCTAGCCATCTGGGATGATGTAGTTGGAAATGTTTCCAGTACCAAATACGCTCAGAAAGTAATTTCAAGAAAGTGTTATATGAAAACTGGTAAATTTTGTCAAATAGGACTGGGAAGGTACTTCACTCAAGCTCTCAAAATGCTGCTTATGCCTCACGTCTTTACTGAAGTCATTCACGTCTGCCATGTCAGCATTTCTATTACTTGTGTGAGTCTTCATTTACAATACTTATATTCAGTTCTCTAGACTCAGTGAAGAAGTTGACTTGCTCCCCTCTTTTGACTCCAATAATTAAGCTTTTAAATCTAGTATATCACATTTTGAGTTTTACAACTGCCATTCATGGAGTGTTTTTCAGCTTTTCCTACACTCTGTTTTTCAAAGTTCATGGAATTTTGGTCTTCTGGAAAAAGAGAAGAGCAAAATCCTTCCACATCCTATCAAAAACATATACATATATCTTTGTGAGACATTCATTTCCTGTGATCATATCTACATTTGGTGTAATCAGCCAATTCCTGTCAGCTTCAGATTTGATACCAGAATTATTATCCTGTCCATGACATACATCCTTTCCTTAGGCATTCCATGAAAGCCTCTAAATTCAAAGCAACCAGTTCTTATTTTGCTAATTCATCACTGTAACTCACCCTCAGTTCAGAGTCCTCAGGATTGGACTTAGTTCCGGTATGTCTCTTAGTATTTGCCACCATCTACACTTAAAAATTCTTAATGCTCCTGTTATATGTATCTGCATCTGATCCCTACAGAATTTTTTTATATCTGTCTGTATTTCATACCACAGATTGTGAAGTCCTTAAACTGAATCTTGTGATCAGATTTCTCCTCTCACTTGAGGAAACTTCACATTTTGACTGCAGCAACATGTGTTGGCATGCTTTATCACATCTGTGCTGAAGGGGCTGAGTTGTTTCTGCAAGTTGCTCAGATGGTGGGGTTACTTCTAGGTTTCCAAACACCTTTGATATCACTGATGTGATATCACCATTTTTTCAGCATTTTTTTTCCTTTGATAATATAATGTTTTGTAGATTTTTTTCCCGTAAGCATTATTTCTGACTCTGTACTTTCAATTTGGCAACCTAATATTTCCCTACCAAGGGTCAGGTCCGAATTTTTGAATTCAAAGTTTGAATTTAGACATTGATATCAATCCATTTTTACTGTTACAATCTGCAGTACCTGTTTGTTGCCTGTTTTAACAAGATAGTTCTCACTATCCATATAACAAGTTTGGATCCTTATCAAACTCCTATTCAATACTGTCGAATAGAGCATAAACTATTACTGCAAATCTGCATCTATGCAAAATGCTACACTTATGACCTATAAGTAGTCTGTCATACTACTATCACTTAAATGATAAAAATAGGAGGAAGACATGGAAGAGTCTTGGAAGGAAGACTTGGCTATGGAAGAGTGGCTGTGCAAGGAATGATGCTTGGTTGTCCTTATAGGGAGTACTAGACAGTTGGTTTGGTTCTTTAGCACAATTGTGTTGATCCGTTTAAACTGAGATGTGCTTCTCTCTCCTCAAAGAATTATACTCTTGGTAATCTGAATCATGACACCTCATCAGTAACTTCTAATCCTTCCCCATTTTCCACTCAATCTCCATATCCTCAAGTTGTGAGCGTTCTCCTAGGGAAAGAGTCCCCTTGAATGGCTGGCTAGAAGGCCCTTTCTGCAATAATGGCAGTCCTTTCTTAGGAGTGCATTCTCTGCCTTTGAAGCAATGTTAGTCCTCTGTACTAGGAAACAAAAGGAGTCAGAAAGTGATTGTTATTAGTACCAGCATCTTTTCTACTGACTTTATGCACATGGCTATATAACGTAATGGACAGGATAAGCTAAGTGACACTTACATAGGAACAGGAATATATAAGAAATCTACAGTGTACCCTAAGCACTGCTGAGAACAGATTTTTCAGATACCTTCTTAGTTTCTATGTGATGTGTTTCTTTGTTATGAAATCATTTTTATTTTACTTTCTTACCTTACCTACAGTGTGTGCATATTAGTTTTAAAGGTTTGTTGATTGGTTTGGAATGCTGACAGTATCATCTCTTCTGTTCTCTCTTCATGTCTCATGGTCTTTGTTCCACTGTCACAAGAAGATTTAAGTTGTGGGACAACTGATCCAAATGAACACTACCCACCATTTTTTAAAAAATCTGTTCTGCCTAGCCTTAAAATTTCGTAGCTATCATTTATATGATTATATTCTGGTGGATGGATTCACTCTCCTAGACCAAAGATAACTGAATACACACTTGCCTGCTACAGAGCAGCTATATGCTATGTTTTTTAATCATCCTCCTTCTACATTTCATTTATGGGGTAATATAAGAAGAGAAAAATTTTAGGAAGAGCTTAATTGCTAGAAGCACTCACTAGACTCTCTTTTTGGATCTATCTATGTAAGTGACCACAGTAAGCACAGAAGCTAGTTTCACCTACTGTACACTATCTGCTTTTATGTTTCCGGCAGTTATTACTGACTGAAGAACATGTTCCCAGAGTACATTTTCAGATGCCCTTATTTTGTAGAACTGTAGTTTTTTGTAGTTTTCCATCCCAGTCCTTTTCAAAGAAAAGGACAAAACAGATTTGATGAAACCAATTCTAGAAATTCATGAGTTTTATGATTCCTCTGTCTTGATTAAACATGAAAGTTATGGAAAAAATGGAATTCTTTGCCACTTCAAATGAAAATAATATTCTTTTCTACAGCTTTTTACTTTAAGCCAAAAGTTCTAAAACACTCAAAGTAAAAATGTGTAAATGCCAGGTCAAATGAAACATCTAATCTGATACAAGACTATCTGGACTTCTGATTTGCCAACTCTCTATGGATCATCTCACATTTTCTTGAACAGGCAGCAAACAAAGAGAAGTGAACAAGCTATTTGCATAGCTTTAGCTGAAAATGATCTTAAAATACAGAAAGTTTGGTCATGAGAGTGAATGCCCTCTGATTCCAGTTATTTTTTTTCTTGGCTGCCTTCCCCAAAAGATTTGATTTTGCCTTCCCAGCCTAAGTTTTACTTCCCTTGTGTTTACCATTTGATAAAGTGCCAGGAAATGTACTTGCAGGAGATCAGCAATACGCCAAAGATTATTTTCTTGCTGTGTTAGTTGGATTCTTCAGCTGCTTGTGGCTTTTTTTTGATGTTGAAGTAGATTTTCTTCTACTGTCTGTCTGGGATATATCACTACTGCAGTTTGAACGTCAGAAGTTATGTGCACAGATGAGGCTAAAGCATAATTACAATTGTAGGTACAAGGAGTTTTATCTGATGCTCTCTCTCCATCTGGTTAGGCTTATTATTCCTGAAAGCAAACCTAACCAAATTCATTACTGATGTAGTAACAATTCATATACTCATATATCTGAAAGACTTTCATTTTAAACATAAAACTCAAATATTGAGTGCATTTTCCCCAACAGGCTCCTTGATAAGCAGAAGGTGCCTAGGAATCCAGCAGTGCTTGTTCAGATGCTAGAAATGAAGCCCTGGCTGGGTGCAGCGTGACGCAGTGTGGCAGCTTTGTGCTGGCCCAGAGAGCAGGGCTTGGGATTTTCTGCAGTCCAGATGAGCCCATTAACCACTGCTGACCCTCAGAAGCCCTCAGCTAATACTTCTTTCCTAAACAATTATTTACTTAGAGCTATTGCAGACCTATTGAACTCCATTGTATTTTTTCTGAGAGAGCATTTAAGAGGCAGTGATTCGGGGCTGTATTCTCTGCTCCCCTTTAAGATGATGTTCAGGGAGACAGACAGATAGATAGATACATGGAATGACTGACTGCAGAATCTTCTCGACTCCTCTGGCCTTTGTGGGAAGGAGAAAAAGGTTTGCTTACCTCATTTATACTTCCCTTTTAACCTTCCCATGTAATTGCTAATAGCTGCAATATGTCAAAAGTCACAGGAGCTGGTGCAGGCAGCAGCTCAGGTATTAAGTTGAAGAAACATTACATTAACTTTTAGCCAATTAACATGGCTCTAGGGGGTACCATCTGGAATAAATCTGTGAAGCAAACAGTTCACAGAAACCCAGCAGGCAGCTTTACAGATTGTTGTACTGTACTTCATTAGAAAATAAACACCCATCTTCCATCTCGAGCACGAAGCAAAATGGTATTAAAACAGATCTCTGACAGTTAATACAACTGTCTGTACTAAACGACACACTTGTATGAATTGTGTGAATCACTGTAAGTAAAAGGTTGTGGAAACTCTAGTGACTAATTATTTGTTGGCACAGCCAAAGTAATTCTTCCTGAGTTAAGGCAGAATTGCATTATTTTCTTATTTTGTGTTTGCAATAACTTGCTTTGATAGCATTACTAATATCAGTTAATGATTCAGTATGCCGAGAAGGAGCAAATCACATACCAATAAACTGGAATAAACCAGTCAGTTTTAGCCTGCTTCTGGAATTTCATACTTTGCTGTGTTTATATTTTTCTCCATTAGAGACCCACAGCAGGAGCCATAAAATTTGTCATCACTAGATTTATTCCTGCCAAGGGTTTGTTGAACACATGAGGCTACAGCACAGAAAGCTGGACCAAGCTACTAAAGCTTTGATGCTTCAAGTATTAACTATCCATGCTCTTCCTCCTTACAGTCATTTCTGTGTCGGAAGGATGGCAGAAAACATTAAGTCAGAATTGCTGAGATGAGCAAAGCCCATCTTTGAGACCATGGAAGCAGGAAGCCTCACAGAGTTTCCTTTCTCAAGTCCCGAGCAGCCTATCTCTGTTGATGGGCACTGCCACAAGGACTCTGCAAGGACTGGGATATGGGCTAATGGAGCTCAAATTCCTCAACCTGTCCATGGGAGCAAACCCAGAGCTTCAAAGAACTCTTCCATGGTCAAACTCCCATGCAATCTACAAAAAACCACAGCAAACCACAGGGAATATGCATATCAGCCAGCTGAGGAACTGGCAGTAAGCATACCAGCACAACCAACAAATATGTGACTCATGGGAAATGCATATTTTATGTCAGAACAAATGGCTTTTCTGCAAGCAATTTGCATAAGTACAGAGGGAAACAAATTACCTGTCATAAAATTACTTTCTATCAGAAATTGGGTGTTTTCACACAAAACAATTTTTCCTGTTTTATGTACCAGAAAATCTTTGCAATTGGTGTAATAATTGCAATAACACTGTTACAGAGCATTCAAACAAACTTCCATTTGCAAAGTGTTGCTCAACTGTGCAAGAAATGGAAGTAGATATTAGTAAAGAATTAAATCCCATCACTTTCAGCTGGTTTAATTCCACCTGACATTTTATCCAGAAACAGGGATAATGTGGCTGGGAAGTAGAATGCCACATTAAGCATGGTTCTCCCTGATTGAGCCCTGCTAGGAAGCAGTATGATCAGATGGAGCAGAACGCCACACTTCTGCACCTAGCTAACTACAGTCATTTCATTCAGATATACTGATATGGTAGTACATTGTGCTCTGGAGGCATAGCACACACTGCAATTATGTTTATCAGACTGCTTATGTTATAATTAATTGGGAAGCTGTTCTAAAGACCAGTGCTTTCAGATACATACAGTGATGACAATTGATATGCTGGCATTTGTCAACAGTTACTTCACCTCAGGCATTAACTAACAAGCCACAGCCTTTTGCATGCATGGAACTGAAATAACCATAGTAACTCCAGGAACACAATGATATTTTAATGAGCACTATCACTTATCCTCAGGCCATCACTTGCAAAACTAAACAGCCCATCAAGAAGCAGATTAATAAAGCATCTATACAATACACGAAAAATGCTAAGCGGTTTTAGGGATTCAAGCCATGTAGCTCAGGGAAAAAGAGAGAATTAGAATGCAAAATCATGTAATATGAAAAAATAATGAAGGTACCACATCCTACTGTTGTAACTGCCACTAAAATATCAGTATCTACCAACAGCTACCGGAAATTGGTATCTAAGATAAAACAATTTCCTATTTTAAGTGCCTTTTAATAAGTACAGACCTTATGAAGTATGAAAGGTTGTTCCTTTTCAGTCAATACCAAACTGCAGTAGATAAAGTATCGGTAATAAAACACAGCAGTGCTCAAGTAAAGAAATGTAATACAACACTTACATACTCTGCAAACCACTGACTTGGTTTTTAAAGAAAAAGATGGTGGAATCTTCTATATTAGTATGTCATAATTCTGATGAAAAGTATGGTTTCTTAAAGCATTCAGGAATTCCACGGTGAAGGAGAGAATGTGAGCGTATATAATCGCATTTGTAAAGATGTCTTGTATTTAGAAGTTTCACTTACCAAAATGAAGAGACAGCCAGAGGCAAGTTTTGTGTGTTCAGGAATAGTGGAAAACACGGACAAAATCAAGCAACCAAACACAAGCAGAAAACTGAAAAAGAAAGAATATTAGCAATTAATATTTTTTAGAACCCTGATCCAGTATCTATATTCTTCTCCACCAACGTTAATAGAAGACAATGAATTAACAGTTCTCATTAACAGAAACGAATTCAATTATTACTTGGTCAACTAAAGACGTTCAAATAGCCTCCTCATAATTCTACAGACCTCTTTGCAGCCCTGACGAATTAATGGAAAAAAACCCCATATGTATGAAGATCTTGGTGAGATGGCCCAACATACACAGATGCTACTTTTGACATGTCAGTCCCGTACATTTATCCAGTACAGCCACTCTTAGTGGCTCAAAAGATAAATTGCCAACAGGAGAGACCTTTACCCAGTCCAAAGGATCGTTTCTCCCACTGTAGACCACAGATGTGGGCTGTATGAGGTTATCAGAGCCCTAATGTACATATTGCATCTAACTGTTATGACTTTTCCCATATTAATCAACTTCCTCCTGAGCAAGAAACCTTAATAAGCAGAAGCTCAAAGGCAGCTGGGCTGTGGTACCACTGCCCTAAAGGACTAGGCTCCATTCTAGGAACAAACTCAGTATCAATGGAGGGAGTTAAAATGTAGGAGTGAATCAAGAGGGTCTTACACAAGTCATGCAGTCACAACCGAGAAAACATGACTGCAATTTTCAGCTTACATGAGCTTGCACGTTTCATGGTACTGACAAACATATGCAGATGAAACAAAGTACCAACATACTGCCAAATCTCTAGGCAAGGAAAGTGCAAATACTCAGTATCACTGCACAATTTCTTCTGAATCCCATGCCTGTTCCACACAGCAGAGGGCATACATATAGCATACAGTGTTCACGGACTGAACACTGAAGAATTGGTATTACCCTGAGGCATATACCGTGGGTGATAGTACCTTTTCCTATAGGGCTGCTTTGCAAATAATGCCACTGTGGTGGTGAAAAAATGTTGTCTATGGAATGGATCAGAAGAGAATTTCACTTCACCCCCATTACCATGGACTGACTAAGCAGCACATTCACTGATTCATCATCTGTTGTGCGCAGTGGCATATATTGTACATTGCAAGTTCTAGCACTTGTACTGTTTTTTTGCAAGTAACTGCAAGTAACTGCAATTTTTGTAGAGTTGGATAACTGCTAGTTGTCAGTTATGCTCAGTAATCAATCAATCAAAAATAGCAGGCCTTTGACTTCCATCTGAATTTCTGGGATTCTTGCTAGACTCTTACTCTAACCCAATATTAATGCAGGTAGATCCCTGCAAGAAAGAGAGAATGGCTCCTTCCTGATACAAAAGGGATGAAATCTCTTTGAGGTACAAAGCACAAAAATTACTGATTGATACAGATGGGGCATATACTCTTCAATGGGATGAGTTTCCATTGATCCACACAATCACTCCAAAGACACAGCAGCTTTCAAAAAAGCACTGGGGCATGTGGGGTGTTTCTAGTGCCAAGCTCACTCAGCAGCATGATGGCACACATCAAGACAAGACACACAGGAGACACACAGGCTGAGTGGAGCTGGGTTTGCTCAACCTGAAGAAGGAAGGGACAACAGCAGTTCTCAGCCTCAACTATTTATTTCTGGTTACAGGGAATGCAGAGAGAACATCATTTGCATGAAGAAAAACTGTGATTAGTTATAAGGAAAAAAAAATCACAATGAGAAGGTGCAGCATTGAAAAAGTTGCTCAGCAATTTGTGCCCCTGGAGATTTTCAGAATGGAGTTGGAAAAAGCCTTTCTCTGACTTGGAAATTACCTGCTGTGAGAAGGAGCATGGACCATACTGCCTGAAAGGCCCATTCAAACCTAAATTATTCTTTCATTCAAATTACTGGCTACAAATATCATTATTATTGCATCTGCCCACATGTTCTTCAGGAGCTAAAATTTTTCTTCCCCTTATAACAGACTGACCTTCCAATATGGCAGGAGTGCTGTAATACATCCAGTACAACAGACAATATAGTTAAGTATTTTTCTTTGGAATTTCTATTAGAAAATCTGATGTGCAGTGCAATAATACATTGGTGGCATATCTAGCAGCACATCACATAACTGCTGGGATGAAGTTTGACTCTGAAAATCAAACCTGATAGGATCTTATGGATAAGCTCTATCAAAAGCCGTAAATAAAACAGTGGTATCAAGATATGCAGGAGGGTAATAATGGTCACATACCATTGACAAATCTATCTTCCAGTCTAAATAAAGAGATCAGCAGATTTTGCTTAAAGATTTCATAAAAGACTGGTCCAAGTGGTAAAAATTCAACTCCTGAGCAACTTTGCTTCCCTTTCCCCCACTTTTTTTTTAAAGGAAAATCTCCCAGAACACTGCTGGTAGTTTTAGCTACTGCAGTCTTCACATACAAGCACCCTATAATTACATCCTACTGGCACAGTCATAAATGTGGTTTCTCCTAGTTAAAGCCTGCATGGAGGGCAAAATAAAATTAAGAAGTGACTAAGAATTTACAGTAAAATACTGTCATTTCCTTTCACTGGCTTTCTTCAGTTCTGAATCAGTTAAAATTTTATTTTCTTGTATTCTTTGCTCTTATGTATTAAAAATTGCTCTTGTTTAGCTGTATTCCAGTAATATGAACTAAATCTGAGGCCCTGTTGCACTGGGTCTTGTCCAAGTACATAATACAAGTTTTCACTTGGAAGAAATCTCATGTAGCAAAATTATGGAAAACAGACGCTGTAGGAAAAGAAGAAAGTTTGTTGTTTCCATATCACAGCTGGAGACCACAGCACAGAAAAGGTAAGGGGACTCTCCTGAGGCTGTGTAGAATTCCTTAGTAGAACTGTGGGGTGGACCTGAACCTTTCAAGTCCCAGTGCAGTCCTGCAGTCACAAAACCATGCTCCACAAACCCAGCACGTGTGATGAACTGCCACAGTTCCTCAGCACTGTGGTTTAGAAGATCAGTGTCGGCAAAATGTAAATTATTCATGACACGGCAGAAAAGCGAGTCAAGAGAGGGAAACAGAACAGTTAAGCAGTGTACTAATCAAAACAAAACTAAATACTCAGGAAAGACAGGTGCACAGTTTAGATTAGCACCTGGTAGATGCAGGTCTGCCGATTATCCACGAAAAGCAGAAACAATCCCCTGAGTAATATGTAAGAATGGTCTTGGAAAGATATTTTTCCTCATAACCTTTTGTAATCATTTTTTTTCCTCAGAAGCTCTACAAGAAATGATCCAGTGTTATTAATATTAAAGAACAAAAGAAAAATGTCTGCATTTACCCACTCAAATCTCACTCAAATCTTGCCCCTTTATCCTTCATTCCTTCCTTCAACGCTGAACACTTTTTTCCTTTTTTCCCTTCAATTCAGCATTTTATGTCTATAATGAGACTGTAAGCACTTTGGGGGGAGGAGAGAAACCCAGTCCTGTTAGTTTTGCCAAACTAAAAGTAGTCTTTCAGGTGCTGTAAAACACAACACTAGCAAAAAGAGGAAAAAATCAAGTGTTCTGGAATATTTTCTGTAGTATATTTACTGCTGATCTGCTTTCCTTCCTTCAAAGTAAAGCAACAGTTGGGAACCACTTTCAAGCTTTCTAATTTAGTCTGTTTATTCAACCCATGGAAGGAAAGCTTCTCAATTTTCCATAGCAAGAGCTGAAGACATGGAGAACACAGCAATACTTTTTACCTGGCAAGACCTCAACAAGGATCTGTCCAGTAAAAACAAAACCAGAAGGTCTGAAGGCCTGGTGGTCAAAGTGTATCAGAAACTGTTTTTCCAGAGATGAATGAAGGGCAGAGGTTTGTATCAAGCCCTGCATAGGCATCCCACATCCCTTCAACCGAAGAAAAATAATTTTTGAATGACAACATTTGAACTGTGTGCCTTGGTACGTGCAATACAAGAGAATGCTGCTGTAGGTATGGAGCAGTGCAAAATAAAACACAAAGTGATTATATTCAGCCTCTAGAGGTTCAATCTGGATCATATATTTGTTCAAGCTGAAAAAAACAGATGGTCTTTCCTTATGCATTTAGTATCAGACAGTAAAACATATGCCTTAGGCAGCAAGTTCCCATAAAATTATTCAAGCACTGCCATAGTCATGAATTTTATCAAAAGCAGATCCTTTCATCTTCTTCTCCAGCTTCTGAAAGCATACACTAATTGGAGAAAAGCCAATTTACAAAAGATAATATAACTCAGAAGCTTTGATATTTATTCAATCTCTCTCTCATAAACTTTTCTTACTGGTTAATTAGGAACTACCAATTCTCCATTTATTTAATTTTCAACAGAGTTTTACTCCAGTTTGTGATTTAAGAGATGTTCATATGGTAGAGGATGTTCAGCCTAAAAACAAATTACTAAAACCTTACTCAAGGAACATTGTAAGCATAAAAAATACACTCAGAGAAGATCTCTGAAAGTTTTTTGCTATATTATTTACTGCTAGAATTAGAATAATTGAAAGTTAAACATCTGAAAACAGTTTTATGACCTCTTCTGTAAATAATAAAAGTGTATCACTGTTAAAGTGACATAATTAAACAATTAGACCACCAAGTTATGTTCCAGTATTACTTGTGGTCTAATTTAACACCCATAAGAGCAAAGGTACTCAGGATTATTACCAAGACTTGTTTGTAAATCACTAGCAGTGCCATTGTCTTGGATTTTGTATGGAAGATAAATAATTCTTGAAAGATTTTTCTAACCTTGCCTGTGATCAAAGTAGCTCTAACTTTTCATAGAATCACAGAATGGCCTGGATTGAGGACCCACAATGTCAATCTAGTTTCAACCCCCTGCTATGTGCAGGGTCGCCAACCAGCAGACCAGGCTGCCAGAGCCACATCCAGCCTGTCCTTGAATGCCTCCAGGGATGGGGCATCCACAACTCCCTTGGACAACCTGATCCAGTGCGTCACCATCCACTGTGTGAAAAATTTCTTCCTAATATCTAACCTAAGCGTCTCCTGCCTTAGTTTAAAACCATTCCACCTTGTCCTATTACCATAATCCATTACCCTTCCTGTTTATATGCCCCCTTCAAGCACTGGAAGGCCACAATGAGGTCTCCCTGGACCCTTCTCTTCTCCAAGCTAAACAAGCCCAGTTCCCTCAGCCTTTCCTCATAGGAGAGGTGTTCCAGCCCTCTGATCATCTTAGTGGCCCTCCTCTGGACCCGCTCCAAGAGCTCCACATCCTTCCTGTTCTTGGGGCCCCAGGCCTGGACGCAGTACTGCAGATGGGACCTCACAAGAGCTGAGTAGATGGGGACAATCACCTCTTGTTACATCTATACACACAGAAATAATATACTGAACTCCCAAAGAGGTGAAAACCCACATGCTGTTAGACTGAGAGCTGTGCATGCTCAAGACATGAAGGTAGACTGAAATCTGACAGATGCCATGAGCCTCAGTGTCCTTCCTGGTATGTCTGAGCAGTCAGGTTTGGGAGTGGATGGAATTGACCTCTCCAGTGGGATACCAAAAACAGTGGAGCATTTTTTTTCAGGAAGAACTGAAAGTGAAAACATCAGCTAGTGCAGGCTTGAGGAAGATATTTATGCAGGTCCTGTGGTATCTCCCTTAAAAAGTAATCTTTTCAACATTTCTATAAAACAGATAATGCACTGCTGACATGGTGGAAAAGAATACAGTTTAACAGTTTTGATAGTGCTAGCCATGTGGATTAGATTTTCCATCATTTATAGTTTCAATGTGACTTGTTTATGCAAGAAAATGAGATATGACAAAGGTTATTACAATTTGTTAAAAATGTTTGACAAAAGCCACATGGAGAATAAGTGCTCTCCTATAGAAGAGATCTCATAAATTTCTCTCGTAAGCTTTCTTTAAAATGACTTGCACTTCAGCGTTTTCTTCAAGTGGAAGAGTGGGAAAATGTAAGGACTTGACATTGTGCTGGAGCTAACATAGCAATCCTCTCTACGGAGAGGTGGAGTATGAAGACTTCATAGTCTTAAAATTTGAAAATAAATTTGGTAGAACATTTTAAAAACAATTTTTGAGACTAAAAAATGTGGTTGTAGCAAAGTCATCTTTTCATATTTTCTCTCTTCTGACTGTTGTCTTTTCCAGAAATACAATTTAAGCTAAATTTTAACTTTTTGAGAAACTGAACCTGCACTTCATCAACTGCTTTGGAAAGATGAGTTTTGTCAGTATCTGATGAATAAATATTGTTTAAACACTGCTTTATTTTTCTTTCCTTTCTGCAGTGTTTACTGATTCTAAAAATTAACCATCAGAATAGTTAATCAGAGATGAAGGAGTTTAAATTTGCAGTGACAAAAAGTGGTATTCACCTAAGTTGATCTTTTTCTGTCATATTTTATGGAAAAAAAAATGAACTGTATCTTCTAAATGATTGCATTTGCCCTATAATAACAAAACACTCAAAAGGCTATAACAGGTGATGTAATTAAAAGCAAATGAAAACCTCAAATTCCTACAAGACACCAATCAAAGTGTCACTAAATACACACTGGATAATCTATTTCATCACATACGAAAAGCAAAACATCAAGGTATGCTTTTCCAGGGATCAATAAGGTAGGAATCATTCCTCCTCAAGCAAGCATGCTGATTAAAACAAAACAAAGAGTTTGAAGAGCTTAAACCTCAGAGATACTTATGACATAGATAATTTCTAAAAAGCAAATCTTTTTATTGGCTTCTGCAGGATACGTTTTTGAGAATAAAGAAAAATAATTTGAATAAAACCACATGGCTTCACTTGAAACAGTTGTATCATTTTACATCTAGCAAACTTTTCTGGAACTTACATGCTCTTCTTCCAGAGTTTAACTCCTTTAAAGCCCAAGGAAGCAGTATTGATTTACATCCCAGAATTTGTTTCCACATACAAATGCCTCAGTTCTATAGAAAATAACAAAACTTTCCTATCCCACTCATAGAGTAGATCCCTTTGTAGGCCAAAATTTTCAAACTCATTTGGTGCAAAGTTTAGTTTGGTGAACAAAATCTGTATTTAGACTACTCTGTAATATTTTTGGTTTTATTTTGCACCAAATAGCCTTAATGTCCAACGACAAGTCTGGTAGTAGCAGCTCACCTAGCAACATTTGTTTCACGTATTTTCCAAGAAAAATAAATCAAAATAATAATAGGACATGTAACACATTTATCACTTTCCATTGGTTGCTGTTTTCAGATTTTTTAGTTGTAATTTTTTTTTACAAAAAAAAAAAAAAAAAAAGGCTTATCAGAATGCAATTAGAAAATTAATAAAATTACAGTAGGAAGCTTGAAAATTGAAATTCACTATGTAATCCACTCTATAAAACCAATTTTTCCATTGCTGTCTATTTATTCTGACTTTGTCCATAACCTAATGTAAGGGGAAATACTCAAATAATCTTTTTCTATAAAAATGTTTATTAACAGACTGTTAATAAACAGACAGACTCTTGTCTCCTGCTACTCCCCTCAAAAAACCTTAATATAAGAAATTGTAAGAAATATGTGCTACTCATCACCGTTGTAGTCAATTTTAAAATCAGCTTTGTAGGTCCTCAGAATTTAATATAGAAACACTATCACTACCATAAGATTATATTTTTGAAGAGAGAAAAATCAACAGACAAGATGAGCTTCAACACTGTGCTGTATTTTGTATGCAACAAGTAAGAGCCTTGCTTTTGTTCAGTGCTGGAAGTGTGGTTCTGGCTCCACAGAAACTAAGACATGATTGATTGTAATGGGGCCAGCCACCACTCACCTTCATTATCTAATCGCCCATCAGTGGCCAGCACTGCCATGACTTTGGCAGCTAACACTGAGTAGAAACCACACTGTGTTGGAAAAAAGTGCTCATCTAATGTAGCCCCCGGAGTTAATCCCTCTCAGTGTGACTCAACTAGACCCCTAATAAATCACAGTGTGCCAGGGAATGGCACTGTTATCCCTGATAGCTCCTGACTGTCTACATCATTAAATTGTGAGGGCTGCCATCAGACACCTTTGGTTTGGTCAACGCTTTCCAAACCAATATGTTATGAGATTTAGCGTGTATCTGGATGAAATTATTCTCTGGTCTTGCTATGCATCTTTTACTGCAGACAAGATACTTCTGTACGTCAATCGACCGAGTCAAAAAGTCATTGCAATGCTTAAGCCCTCACTCAAATGCTACCAAATGAACACATTAAAATATGAGTTCTGATACTATGATTGATGAGAATACAACATTATTGTTTTACATCTTAAATAAAAGTAAAGACAAGCAGGAAAAGTCTACTGAAAATGTAACCATGCAAATTCAGTTGTCTTCTTGATATGTTTTAATACAGTGCTTGCAATTTAACTAAGTGCAAGACTTGAGATTATAAAAATTAGCCCATCGCGACTATGGTATGCTAAAACTGTAGGCAAAGCCCGTAGATCCATAGTACACTTTCACCTAAAATATTGTATCCTATTGAAGAACTCTCGAACAGAAACCAATCACTTCATTTTTCCTACTCTTCTTCAGTAACATATTATGCACTGTGAATTTTACTCTGGTTTTAAATTTAATTTCCAGTGCAGTACAGTCAATAATATTGAGAATTAAAGGAGTTCTTCAGGAAAAATGACCACTTTAATACTGTCATGGAAAAATATCACTGCAATACATGACTAAAAGAATCTCTGTCATATCCCACGAGAAGATTGCCTCTTAGCAACCATTGGATACCTCTACAACTTTTGTTATTCCAGACATGAAAAAAGTAATACCCACAATGAACAAAGGAGTACCAACAAATTCTCCAATAATAGCTTTCTAGACTGCAAAACAACACAATTATTCTGGCTGCAACCTTCACTTTTATTATACAGACAGCAAGTCTACAGGATATTTAGTTTTGTATGGGGATTCTAATTTATTTGCTGTCAGTAAGTGCTATTAAGTCCCATACGTTACCACAAAACTGAATAAGAATAAATCAAACTTTTTTTTTTTTTTTTTTTTAAGGGAAAAGTATTTTAGGAAGAAACATTAGATTTTCTGAGAGTAACTAATGTGTATTTTACCACGCTTCACTAAACCTCAACCTGTAATGGCTGTGGGAGAAACAGTACAAAATGTTTTAAAATTACAAGTACCAGTTGATTTGATTGCTTTATGATGCCTTCATTTGACAGACTGATTAAGAAAGGAAAAATTTATCACCTTTTTAAAGTACTGAAATACAGAATAATATTTTCAAACACTCCATTCATAAGAATGAGGATACAAAAAAAGTTCTGAACAGAAACATACATGGGTGACAGAACTTCAGAAATGATAAGTCTAACAACAATATTTAGAAGATTACTTTATAGCCCCAAAATCTCTCACAGCTACCACAGGAGTCTAAGGAGCCACAAATGCAAGGGCTCATTAAACTGGGCAGAATGATGTCATAGCAGCATCAGGAATGAACATTTTTGAAAATTTCTTCAATACACCAAGATCTATACTTTTCTCTAATTAAATTTACTCCCACCTTGCAGCCAACTCACCAGTATCACCATTAGAAAGAAAATCCTGCTAATTTCCTGAAGTTTTCTTCCAGTAGTAAGCCAGGATATAAATGGAACATGGAATATTATATCAACAGAATGCCTTGTTAATATTAAACTTACTTCTAAAAATCAATCATTGCACTTCTGCTCAAGGGCGTTCAGCTTTACACCACACCATTAGTCTTGTCTCCCTTAATCTAAATAAATCCTCTGCTTTCTGGAATCTGAAGAGCCCTTTCTTGTTAGACAGAAGTACTCAGAGAATAGGGCCTGACGGCAGACACATTTCAGATTGCAAAAGAATTCCATTTTGAAGGGTTCTAATGATCATAGAATGGCCTGGGTTGAAAAGGACCACAACGACCATCTAGTTTCAACCCTCCTGCTATATGCAGGGTCGCCAACCACCAGACCAGGCTGCCCAGAGCCACATCCCGCCTGGCCTTGAGTGCCTCCAGGGATGGGGCATCCACAACCTCCTTGGGCAACCTGATCTAGTGTGTCACCACCAAATGCTGATGGTATTTTCCTGGTTTTAACGTATATATCTCCTCCTTCCATCATATGAAATCAGCAAGAAGTCTCAAACTTGGGGGGTTGTTCACCTGTTTCCTTGTATGCTTGAACAGACATGCCCTTTGTCAAGTACCAGGTAGGTAAGTGCAGCAAGCAACACGTGGCTTTGTATCACACACTGCTTTGAAAGCAGCCCAGTCTCACAGCAGCCTAAAGCAAGATGTAACACAGTCCTCAAATGAGGCATTATTCTTTATGACTACCTCCAGTCAAAGCCCAATCACATTTCTCATTTTCCCCTATTTTTCAGGGGCTTTTATCTCATAACCGCCGCAATTGGAAAGAGGGCCACCTGATTTCTTCAGTGCCTCAAACAAGACGCTCTCAAGTCCCCACATCAAACCAGGAGTGCCTCCGCAGCAGGGTGGGACTGAGCAACCTCTGTGCCCGCAGCAGCCCGTGCGTCATGCGGTGTTTGTGAGGAAGTCGGCTCTGCTCACATGAGTGATGTCCTCGTGCCAGCGGTATGCTTATACACTGCTTTGGCAACAATAATATTTCTGTTCCAATAATGAGTTATTTCATTAAATGCTGAGCTGCAAAGGTTCTGAAACCACTATTATGCTTATGCAGAACATTAAATACACTAAGTGCATTTAACCTATTTTCCACATGGGGAAAAAGTTGCCCTTTGAACTCCTTAAATGCATTAAAACTGCTGCTTGAAACAACACATGAAGGTGCTTTTACTTTCCAGCATTTTATCATACATTGGTTTACTCTCTTTGCCAAAATCATCATGCTCAAAAATTAGTGTGAAACAGGTTTGTATTTTTAAGAGGGATTACAGGCATAGAAATAACTTTGCGCGTATTTTACTTCAGCAGATCAGTTTCCTGTCTTTTCACAGATGCTGATCCTGCAAACCCTTACACAGATTAATCAGAGATGACTTGTGTGTATGTGCTTCCAGGCACTGACCATATGCTTCAGCTTTGGAGAAGAAGCCCTGGAGATCCTTTCATTAACCACAACATTAAAATCAGCTTTCTGCAGCTTCAGTATACAAAGAATTGTCCTTCACTAGCAGCGTGGAAAGTCCTACCGAATGGACTCTCCTGCAATTTCCCAGTATGAATTTCTATATGTAAGCTGAATGTCAAGATGAGATGTAACAGGAAGACACAATGGATGGGACACAACAGCCCTATCCCTTGTGGTACCAAAGGAGATGTTCACTCCCAGCAATCTCATTATCAGGACACTGGCTCAGGTGACCCTGTCTCCCCTAAGAAATGCAGAACGTGCTGCCAGATTTAGAATGGAATAGCAGAGGGTACAAACACCCTTTGAAGAAGGTCACATACTATACAAAAAGAGAAAGGTTCAGCAAGTAAAACTATTTTTTCTTTAATAGATAAACATATACTAGGATTTTGTCTCACTCTGAATCCACTTATCAAGTTTCCTGAGCAATTAGGAGACAGGTAGGTTTGCATCACTGCTGGAAGGAGAAAAACAGTGCTCTCACTGCAAGGAGGTTCTGTCAGCTGGTGTATCTCAAGTGAGAGCAACTTCAAGCCGGGCAAATGCCAAGGGGCTGCCTCTGCTGTCTCTTTATGATTCCCACCACCAGCATTTTGCAGCCTTCAGTGTAGTCCTTTCACATAACTTCATCAAGAGACACAGTAGTGTTGTATCTGGAAATTAGTAATAGTTAACAGAGATACATGATATTTTGGCCTCCTAGAATTCATACAGTTTCTCATTAATACTGATCCTTGAGGTGTCTTGCAACCCAAGCCATTCTGTGATTCTACAATTCTACAATTAAGTAGTACCAGCTAGACAACAAAGGGCTTTTGCAAATTCTCAGTCTACAGGAGTCTAAAATGTTTAAACATCTTTCATATGCTTTATCAAGTGAAGTTTGTGAGAGTCAAGAGTGGATCCTAGGTTTTCCTGCAATTTCCTTGGCTAGCAATGGCTTAAAATATACATGGAACCCAAATGAGCACTTGCCCAGCCAGGAATTGCTCTCAATTGCTCTCAGACACAGCAGCTAACTCCTACCTCCCTCTTAGCAATAGGAATACTGTTTTTCCCCTTCCAGCGGAGATACATGTCTGTCTGTCTCCTAATTGCTCAGAAAACTTGACAAGTGAAAGACTGGATTCAGGGCCAGCCAACAACATAGCATATATTCATTTATTAAAAAACCCAAACAAGTTCTGTTAGCTGAACCTTATTTTTTTTCCACATATTTTGTGACCTGTTAAGAACATTTATTTATGCAGATTTAAAGAACAAACTCTTAGCAGGCTGATTCAACTGAAAAATCATGTAACAGCATTATGAGAGTACAGAGATGAAAAAGTAACACAATCAATCAACACTTCAAAGCAACAAAAACCCTCTTTAATATATTAAGATCACTTAGATCACCTTCCTATGAACTATATGAAATAAATAGTATTGCTGTATGCTTATAGCTGTATCAAGCTCAGACTGTTGAGGTAAACAACTAACAGAGGTGTTTTCTCTTGAAAGCATCATATTTGTCTCTAACTACAATAAAGTAACATTCACTTCTTTCACCAAGGGAATTCATAAAAATTACAGGCACATGCAAGTTGGAAGGAATCTTCAGCAGTTATCTTGTTCAGCTCCTTGCTGAAAGTGGGTTCAACTGCATCCATTTGTTCCTGGCTGTGTCCAGTCCAGCTGTGAGCATCTGCAAGAAAGGAGCCTACGCAGCCTTTCTGGGCACCCTGCTACAGTGCCTGACTGCTCTCATTTAACAAGTTTTTTCTTTACACCAGGTGCTATTTCCACTTTAAAAGCACTGAGTACCACATTATTCCTCAGTGTATAACAACCCAATTTAATTATGTTTTTCAGATTAGTGATCTGCATGAAAGGGTCTACTAGACGAAGAATGAGTAGGCTTTACAACCCAGATGACAGGGTGGGAGTCCTGGTCTGCATCTTGGTTGTCCTACTGCTAATCTCAAATAGCTGTCACCTACTTACTCTCATGACCTCACTTTGTATGTTTTGTTTGAAGATCAGTAAAACTAACACTGAATTATGTTAGTCAGATAGCAAGGCCTCTCAGAATAATACCATGGTTTCTCTGTTATACACTCGTTCTCTATCGCTGTTCTTGATTCCCTTTGCTTTTATTTTGCCTATTATTTTTCCCGCAATGCAGGCAAGAACAAAGCTGAAGCCTGTTTTTAAATTATGATTATAGACATGGTTTACTTCATATGGAACATGACCTATTTGTTCATTCACTACTTTTAGTTTGTCAGAGGGTTTTATTTTAAACGATTGAGAATGGAAAAGAACCATCAAACCTGGGGCACTGAAGCAAAAAACAACATGCATATTAATGGTATATCTATATAACTGAATATCTTCTACCCAGCCATAGAGGATTTTGTAATTATTAACTGGCATTTTCCAAACCAGAAGACATGGGGAGCTTCTGAGGGGCAGACATGCTCAGGAGCTCAACATATCTCATGATTCAAGCTCGTCATTGATGCCCAGGCACAGATTCAGATGACCATTAGTCATCAAATTGCAATTTGCATTTATCACCTCTTTACCAGGCTTTGTTATGTTTTTCCCAACTATTTTTCTTCTTGCTGAGGCCCTGGTTCAGAATGTCATACAATAGAATCATCTATATAGCTTTTTTTGGGTTTAGATGAAGAATTGCAATTAATCATGAAATACCTACAGGATCTATTTGAATCATAGAATGGTTTGGCTTGGAGGAGACTTTAAGACCATCTAGTTTCAACCCCCTGCTATAGAGAGGGACACCTCTCTCTAGACCTGGTTGCTTAAAGTCCCATCCAGCTTGGCCTTGGATGCTTCCAGGGAGGGTGCATCCACAACCTCTTTGGGCAACTGAAACACAAAAGGCCACCTCAGCCACAATCCTGATACCATGATATAACTTAGCTTGGCTTCTGCATGGCACTGACCATCCCACACTTCAAGAGGCTGAATTTTGGTCCCTATTTCGGTCCATATAATATGTTTATAAGAAGTAAAAGGTAGGCATCGAAGAAAGCTTTCTCAGCACTATTTGAGATGTCTGCCTTGCATGCTTCTAATGTTTTGTTCCTAATTGCTGTCACAGTCCTTTGCGTCAGAGGGAAGACATGAGGGAAGACTCTATTTGACTGATCTTGCTCCACAGACAAAAAGAAGAGTCCAAGCCATCTCACTTCTGTGCTGTCAGCTTAAGCATTTACACCCTTGTTTCACTGCTAACCACCTTGCTGACAAAATGACAGTATTACCAAAGCTTCTGAAGAAATTAGTTTCATAAAAGCAGGGAAAAATAAAAAGAGAATGTCTTGAGACAGAAAAGACTTAGAAAGACTGAAGGTAAAATGACAATTTTGATTTGCTCCTGCATTTTCAGTTTTGCATTTTTATTATAGTCTATTGTCTCAGGAAGAGTTCAGGTAGTTGAATGTACATTAGCACAAGAAACAGTTAAATGAAACACCTCCAAGTTTCTTTAAACAGAATGATTATTTCAGAATTTCTCCCAAAATATGAACATAACAGAAGTCTATGCCAGTGTGCTTTGTCTTGAAATACACTTTGCAATTAAGCACTCTGCCATTCACTACATGAAAGATCAGTGTGGAGACCAAAGCCTACCCAGCCTCTGCAGCAGTAGCTGGTTCTGGGTGCCTGGGGAAGACCCAGCAGAGGTGGCAAGATGGTGCACAACCAACAGTTTCAGGGGTTTCTGAACTACAGGCTGTGAACCTTGACAGAGTCCGCTGTTATTAGGTTGCCTAATAACAGTTCTGGAGTTCCACGTGTATTTTTAGCATGCATACACAAACCATAAATGACTTACAAGATTTAAGTATGTGCTGTATGAAGCTATATCTTTTCATTTGTTTGCACAAACCTATTATTTAATAATCACCCTGCTGCCACCTCTGTTTGATATGGTAAGAGGCAGTTAATCACCTGTTCATCTGCCCTGTTCAAATCATGACTTTATAAATCCTTATTATATGTGGGTACTGAATAGACTCTTCTGCAGCATCTAAGGAAGATACAGGGAGAAGTGACTCTAATTTCTCAATTCTAATCCAATGACTACTGAACCCAGCCTATGTCAGGCGAAGCAGACTGCCAGCATTAATGAATGCTGGTGTCTAGTTTTTGTGACTCATAGGAGGGTGATGTGTCTGGAATAATCTCCAGCTGTCTGCTTCTGTAGCTTCATGATCAGTTTTGTTGACTGGAGACAGCTTACACTGAGGCCTAATGCTTTTAGCTTGCAGATAGTGCCTAATATTTACTATTTGCTCCATAAAGGACATAAAATATTATAAGAGTAAGGGGCACTCCTGATTGAAAATGTATTTGCAACATGCCTGATAAGAGGAGTTTGGCAGGAAAATACCTTTTATAAATTTATAAATTCTTATTACTACAATTACTAAGTATGTCTCCCAGCAAACATATGGAGAAAAATAAGGGCTAAAACCCAATTTTTGCAATTTTTTGCAGAATATCCAATGAAGTAAGTTGCTTAATTGGATAACATACTGTGAAATTTGTCCATGATATTGAAAACGGTGATACAATGTGAGTCTCACAGTACACATAATAAAACAGCTCTTCATTCTCTGGAAAAACCAAGCCGCTGCTACCAGCTGCACTGACTCCTGCTCCTCCTGGGGTCAGCACAAACTGCTCTTGCATGTGAGAAGACTGGAGTTAATTACATAGGTAATTACTGCACAAATGCAAACAGCTTGCTTTTAAAAAATTCTTCTCTGCATTTTGAATGTATGGGATAAATTTAAACAACATCATCAATGTAAACTGTACTTGAGAAAACTGTAACCGTGCAGCTGGTAGAGTCCATAAAGATAAAAGAAATGTTTCCATAACATTTAATTTCAAGCTGACATTTATATAACAAAACCATGGTAAAGCTATGTTTAGTTGAAGTTGTTTGCATATTTTGCATCAGTATCACCAAAGACTCTGTTCCTCATGTATATAGTTACCACATTTTGGTAACCGCATTTATATAGCAGAGGCAACAGCCACCACAAAAGGAAAACAGAAAACCAGAGTTTGTAACATTTGATAAACAAGCCATCAGCTCTGGCATTACAACTCATCAAAAACTGGATGCATTCACTTCTGAGTGAAGCAATTACCCTGTTTTCAGTAATGGAGACAGACATCACAGTTCACACCAAGTTCTTGAACATTTAACTGTGAAATTGCCCCAGTCAATATGATTTAGTTTCTCAGACAGAAACACTGTATTTTTCTTTCACCTCTCTTATTCTGAAAGTGTTACAGGAAATGGCCAACCTTTCAGGCTCACACAAATTCATTCTTCTGACTTCTTTTCCTTGTCAGGCACAAGGCCATAGAAATATTTCCCCAGTTCCACTGGGTTAGTGAAGAATGAGACTTAAAATAAGCACATCCATTCCTGATTGCCAGTGCAATACGAAAAGGATTTATGTGAAGCTTTTCCCAGATAAAAACTGCAAAGAGATGCAGAAACATGAATGAACACAATTTTAGGGTGACATCCCATCTCTAGTAGAATGAATAAAGCTTTTGTCATTGGTATTAATACAGTAAAGATTTCCTGAAAGAAGATCAGCCTTTTTTTATTTTTTTTAACAAATTTGGCATTTGAGAAACGCATATTCACTGCGGTAAACCGTAGCAAAGATGGCCTTTGCTGAGCTTAAAAACATAAAGACGACAAGAGGCCACAGAATATGTTTGCCCATAAACTTTAGCTTTAAACTAGCTAGCCTGAGTTCTGACAAAATGCAGCCAAAGCAGCACAGAGGTTAGCTCAGGCTAGCTGCCCAATAATTTACCCAGCTCTCCAGAAAGGCTGAGTAGTTCATGCTTGAGTTCTAGCCTGGCACAGTTACACTACTATCATTACCCAGTCTGACTGCATAGAAACTAGCTCCTGAGCATTCACAAAACCTCCTGCTGACCTCTTCAGAGGTTCCCAGGTGCAAGAAAACAATTTCCTATACTAAACAATATCTGAATACATTTCTCAAAGAGTCCATTGCAGAAGACACACACTTCATTGTCACATGTACAATGAAATTCTTTGTAAACTTTAAGAAATTTGAGTTTAAAAAAAGACAATGTTTCTAATAATTGCTATGAAAACATATCAAAATTTAAGTGAAAGAGAAACTGAAGAAATATTGCACATCATGATAAGCAAAAGTTTGTAGTATCCATTAGGTTACAGGACATCAGTAGTAGGCTGGCAAAATACGAAGAAGTTATTTCTCACTCCTGTTAGTCCTTGCAAGCCTATAAAAAGAAATTAATCCAAAAGAAATGAAAGATTATATAACACGCACTTTCATGCTCAAGGAGTAAAGGTCTCAGAAAGATGGTGAGGATGTTTCAGCCAGCACTTCCAAATGTCTCCCACATTCCGTTAGCGTCCCAGCTACTGTCCTTGCCATTCTAGGCAGCAATACATATAGCATAGCACTAACCAGCTCTTCTTATGAAGGGAACCTACTTAGTACAATTTCCAGTTGCTCCTGAGAAGCCCCTAGCATTTGAAATAAGTATTTTTGTATACACGAACCTACAATCCAAGACAAACCCTGGAGTTCTTCCATGAAGAACTGCATGCCAACTTGAAGAGCCAAGTCTGAAATAAAAAAAGAGCTTTCTGTTGTGATGGCTGCAAAAATGGCTAGGACCTTAAGGGGACCTTAAGGTTTTTAACAGTGTTTAACTGCAAAAGATGTAAATATGATGTAAATATGTAGCCATGTAGCCATGATGTTATTCAAAAATTCCTCCTATTTTGCAACTTATGTAGTCTTCCTTCAAACACTAAGTAACTTGATTATTATTTTTTTTTCTTGCCAGGAAAGACATGATTTAGGTGCTTCAAAAAATGATGTTATGAAAGTAAATATGGTCTGACTACAGTCAAATAAGTGTTCACTTGAATAATACACCTGTAAATACTGTGTGATATAAGTAATGTAATATTGATACTGGTTAAAACTAAAAGGCTGTGACTCATAAGAATGACTGAAGTGATCTTCTTGCTAAAATATGCATTTTATAGTACTAAAGGAAAAGAACCAGACTTCAAGTGGTAAACCGTTGGAAGCATTTCTGAGTGTTTCTGGAAAGTGTTCCATGGGCAGGTAGGTGGCACGGTCTTGGATGGAGTATCACAAGTCTGGATAAGACATAAACATTCAATCACAGTCCTAAAATATTTCAGGACACCAAATTCATGTTTTCTCCAGTTCATTTTCTATGTTGCAGGCTGCCATCCAAGCTATTAAGAGTGTGGGTGAGGGACTATTGGCTTCACTTGCCAGGAGCTCCCAGTGAGGAGACACTCAATACTGCTGAGTTGGAGGTGGAGTGTGGAGAATAGTGCTATGGTTACTGAGCCTTGTGTGGGCTATCAAAAAGATGAGTTTCATTTTTCATGTTAAAACCTTGACAAATCAAAATACTGAAAGTCTTCAGGCCATTTTCTTGTTAAGACTGTCTTAGAAACAAACTGAAAGAAACAAAGGGTAACATATGTAGGATGGCCCTGGTATGAATGAATGACGTTTTTTGGCACACAGAACATTTACATTAAAAACTAATTCATTAAATGATTGCTGATATTCTTACATAATATTGTACATAACAACAATAAATGAAACAGAACCTATTTCTTCAAGCATTGCAAGTGATAATAAAATGCTTTTACATGTTGTGCATCCTAAGAATATATTTGATGGGAAGAGAGGAAGATATAACTTCAGTCCCAAAGATAACAGCAAGATGAGAGAGGACAGCTCACGAGAAGATACTTAGCATGAAGGCAGTGAGATCCTTCAGTGAGGAACATGATGGGTGCTGATCATAGCTTTTTTTTTTTTTTTTAAGGACATGTGGGTGTTAAGCGGGCCAAGAGCCAAGGTTAGATGACAGCAGAAACTCTCACCAGTGGTCCACAGCAAAGTGATCAATCACTAGATCTAAGTGATGTAACTGCTAGATGTAAGATCAAGTGTGATGGATTCAGAACAAAAAAAGAACTTGAGGGACAAATCAATATCTGTTATTATTTTGCTCTTTGTCACATAAGCATACTTAGTTATTTTATTTCATTCTAAGAAAATAAAGTTAAGAGGTTCTGTTACATATTGGTATTCTTTCATGTGCAAAGAAATAAGCTGTTTGGATTGTGTTTTTATGTACTACTGATGTATCTAGTGGACATATTATGTTGAAGCTATTCAGAAGGTCTCACAGACTAAGTAACAGCTTTTACTGTACTTTGGAATAAAAGCAAAATAGCTTTAAATGATTTGTAAGTTATAAAAAGAAAAAAGAAAAAAAAAAAAACAACAAAAAGAAAAGCAAGATAGATTGTGGAACAATAGCCTGTTAAAATAACCTAGTCTAATTTTTATAGCTACTCAAGTGCTCAAAACATAGCCAAATTTCCATGATGTTACTGACTTAATTCCTTTGAAGACTCATGCCAGAAGACTTCTCATATCTGAACAAAGAAAACAAAAGTGGATCTTTTCCATGCGTTAAATACAAATCCTAAGTTAACAGGATCCAGATAAAAAGGTAATAACAACTGACAAGATTAATAAACTACATGAGCACGCACACTGCACTGGCAGCAGGTTTCCATCAGCTTGAATCCTCAGTCCTGCCCTTCACTTTTAAGCTCCATGTAGTTGTATTAAACAGACGTCAGGCGCAATTTTACTGCACTAGTGGAGCCAAGCAACCAGGCTATCCTTTGTGCTAAGCCTTTTGAAAAGATGGTACTTCTTATTAGGATACATTTTGAAGCACAGATGTTGTTTCAGAAACAGGTCAGCAGAACAGCAACTAGAGAAAAATAATTTCTTCCACCAACTTGGGTGAGAACATCAGCCTTTTAAAATAAAGATCCATGGATTCTGCATGAAAAAATGTCAGGAAAAATACACCTAGAAAACCTGAAGAATGTGATGAGATGGAAGTTCCACTACTATAACACACTTCCTGTACTTCCATTAAAGAAAAACAAAACTAAAAAACAACCCCCAAAAGATACAGAACATATGTAGTATTTACTAACTCAGAAATTCTTCCTAGTGATTTCTTGTATTCACTAGGTGGTACAGCAAACAGCCCTGCAAACAGAAGTCTTGACAACTACCACTACCTATAAAATCCCTTCTCCTAACAATGCACAAACTAGTGTGTGTCTTTGACACTTCATTTTTCTGTTGCCTAGCCAATCTCAGACAACCTTGCATGAAACTTGCAAAATTGTTTACCTTGGCACATGCAGATCACATTCTTCCTCATAAGCTATATTTTACGCATTGGAATAATGATTTTAGACATGCATTTAAAGCTTTTTTTACTTCCTCACTGAAGTGAGAGAAATGCATGCCAGTGGATATCTGTGGGAAAAGAATATATTTTCTCTGTGACCTCAAGATGTATCCCTTTCTGCCCAACTATATTATCATATTTGTAAAGAGCTTAGAATGGTGTGATGTAATCAGCATCCACTCCTATTTATTGTCTTGTGTTTTATGCTCAGAAAACAGTTGTAGAATTTCAGTGATAATTCATTCTTTGTTTAGCATTCAAAACACTCTTCCTCCTCTGTAAAAAACCATACATAAAAGAAGGTTGGTAGATGGTTTTCCACTGCCTGTGTATAAAATTTAAACTAGCAAGCCTTTATTACAGCTGCTTAATGTCAGTACACATCCTACCTTCTTATTTAAAAGACAGGAGTTGCTTTTCTTTAGGGCTGGGTTGGAAGTGGCCCACCTAAGCAGCTCTTGGCTATACAATAGATGGGAACATCCTCCATGACTTAGTTTGGTTCCACTCAATCTTAATCACGTATTTGTTTTTGTTCTAACAGACAATGAAGTACCATCTCCCAGCACCAAGAACCTTAATCCTCCAGGTCAGAAATCTCTTCAAGCGCAACAGGAAAAGCTAAGACTTTCTCCCATTCTGAGAAGTAAAATAGTTAAACAACAATACTGCACTATTTCTACGTTATTCATAAAGTAAAATCCACATCAAATGAGAACTCTTTACTTAGCAATCCTACAGAGCTTAAATTTGTCCTTGGTAAAAAAGAAAGATAGATTGTTGATAGATGTTGAAACTGCAATATCTTTATGGTTGCATCTGACCCAAGACATTCTATGACCTTACAAAGAGTAGACTCCCTGTTGAAACGCATTTCTTTGCAGGATGTGTTGTTAGACTATGGAACCCTCCTGACTGTTTATTTAGCAATTTGACATTTCAGAAAATCATGACATCTCATAGTTGCTTCAGGCCATAATAGAAACCTTTCATATTACTAGCACAAATAATTTGGTGAGTTCTCTATATATTTTGCACAATAAAATATACTACTTCTTTACCAATTTAAATGACATTTTGCAAAGTTCTCTTTAATCTCTTCAGTAAAGGATGGAGGATTGTCATGCTGACTAATAATTTAATTCATGAAAGAAAAAGAGCTTGGAGACATAAACGACATACTCTTACAAGACTAGTGATTAAATATGATTTAAAGCAATTGTGCAAGAGATATGCAAGAGACCTGAGTCAATTCTTGTGCTTAAAGACCCCATGTTAGTGTTGTGCTGATGGACTGGATGGCTATCCCAGAGTTTATCAAATGACACTAGATGCTTTTGTTTAGACAACTTCCACTCTGGAAGGGGACTTTCAGATGCACCAAACTGATCTTCAGCGTATCTGAGTATGATGACCAGGTCTATAAAAGCCTGAAATGTGAACTTACCCATCTGGATGTGATTCTATTGCTAGTGCTACATAAGATACCCCAAAGTATATTCATTCTTCAGCTACTGTACTAGAAGGCTCTAGAGCTCATTAGTCATATCTGCCAATGCCACATAGATGTTCAAGCTACACAAGGACATTTCAAATGTCACTAGATATCTATTTTCTGGGCATCCTTAAAGTGGCCCCAGACAATTACTTGCATGTTTCTGAACTATTTTAAGCTTTAGCTGAATCCCATCATTCTGATAATGTCAGCATTTAAGTTATCTTTCTAAAATTTAAACAACCAAAGCCCATACAACATTAAAAGCAAAAACTGAAGCTGCTTCTGATATAGAAGCAGACATGTAACGCAAAAGCAAATTATGCTGTGATAAAATTTTTCTATTTAAGGAGACACAGGTAAACATGCTGTTAAAAGTCAAATCAGAATTTGCAGAAGACTGAGAAAAAGAACATAAAAACTAAATCCCTGTGGTAAATCATCTGTAGGTCCAATACCGGTATCAGTCTTGGGAGTAGAACAATACAACTGAGGTTGATTTTACCCTTAGAGAAAAATCAGAATTCAGATGTAACAATTAAGAAAAAAATAAGAGGACAGCATTTTCTATTCACAATAACCTAAGTCAAAGAGACTATGATCCAACTTTTCTAACAGAATAAAAACATTCTCTTAAAACAACAGTATAAATGTTTCTTCCTTCCTTGTAAAAAACGAAACAAACAAAACAAACAAAAAAATACCCCACCTGCCAATGTTGAAGAAACAGCCATTTACAACCTAAAAAAAGAGAAAGGAAAGAATGGCTTCATCTTTGAAGTAATTCAATTATGAACTGGCCAAACTGAACAGAAATTTATTACACTACTAGTGCAAACCATAAGGCAGTGAGTTCTATACATATTTTTCATAATAATGATTAACATATCATGTTTTTGCCAATTGAAACAATAATTTTCAAAGTCCTGAAATAAGTGAAGTCAAGATAAATCAATGAACGTGCATGAAAGATGATGTAGAATCACTCTCTCCATTGCCCAGACAAGAATAATCACTCTACAGCTATATGAAATGCTTTTTCTATGCGTTTTCTATGATTGTAACACCACCATAATATCAATAGAAATCCTGGATTTTATTGAAGAAACATAGTGACAGTCTAAAAACAAACTACCAACAAATGAGTACTCAGTTATCCACTTGTAGCATTAACAGATACTAGAAATAGAAATAAACGTAAGCTTTTTTCCTGAGTTTTTTTCACCTTAATCCTAGGGTTTTGGCTTCTCCAAAAATGTTCACTATTCTCAAAACAATTTCAAAACATTCATTTATGTATTATAATGCAGAAGCACATGAGGTCTAGTCAGCTATACACAAAGCAATACCTGTAACTTCTAATTTTAACCACAGCTTCACACCACTCTCTTACGGTGCCTAGTATTTCATCACCTAATAACTGCATTATATTATTAACACCAAAACATCTCAGAAATGACACCGTTTTCTGCGTATCTTCTTATATTTAAAGCCTTTGCTCATTTCTACAAAAATGTAAGGACAAAAAATAGAGCTTTGTAAAATGCACAAAAAATTACCACCCTTATTAGACTACAGGTGGTTAATGGCACAAAAGTTTCCAGATTGCTTTATAATTATTACGGATTTTTACTTTGTTTACCATAAAACTTTTCCTGCTGTACCTGACTAAAAAGCATCCTTTTCTCCTTTAACACCAGCTAGTGATAGTACAACCATGCTATTTCACATAAATATTATGAGATCAAATTTTCTATATTACTTTATTTTGCAGACAATTTAACATGTACTCCTCTGAAATATAAAAGCAAAAATACGAATGCAGTCCACTGTTCTTCTGAGGCCAGAAGGGTAAATGTGAGCTTAGAATACTGAGGGAATGAATAGAAAGAGGAGGATGCTCTTCTCCGTATCAGACTTTCTCCACCTGCAATCACTGCAGATTTCTGAATAAAAGGTAACCCCATTTACACTGATATTGTCACAGTGAAAAGCTAAAGGAAACATCTAGAATTTACAGTTTACTGGTAGCTTGAAGAGCTCGGACATCTGAAGCTCTCTGTGCAGTCATTTTTGGGATTTCAGGTTGGAAGCAGCCATTCAGATTACACACTGCTACTGCGGTGTTTGATCCAGTAATAGTAGGATTGATGCCTCTGGAAATAGCAGCAGACCTCCTGTGTCCCCAGCGTGGGATTTGAGAAAAATTATATGTGCCAAAAGTATCCAATTTGCTGCATGCAAACAATACATGTGCAGCCATGCAGTGCACCAAGACTTCAACTATGAACTTGATATCCTAGATAGTTCGACCTTCTTTTCCTTCATTAGATTCTTCGTAAGAATTTTGCCCTTTTTTCTTCATGTACGTGTGTTTCTAATCATAATGCACTGAGTTAAACTTAAATTCATTAAATTTTAATTCTTAAAAAAAAATTGCAAAATATTCTGATAATCCTACATTGCATAATAAAAGTTTAGAAGAGGCCGGCAAGTGAGGAAGACACAAGCCAAGAATCTCTAAATTTGAATATAATCAAAGTGATCCTGTGAAAAGATTTTGCAAAAGAGGTGAATAAGAATAGATTTAAAATCATTTGTCACAACAGAAGCATATGACAATTTCAGTGGGATTCTTTCTGATATGTTACAACAGCAAAAAGACTTGCTTTTTCAGATATTTAGCATTTTTCTTGGTGTAATAAAAAAAGCCAATCTTTTCAAGTCAGCTTTATGTTCCAGTAATGGAGATTTTCCTTCCTGTACTATTCAAAAGTAATCTGGATATTCTGTGGGAGATAGGAAAGAATTCTGAGATAACTGTGAAAATCCTTTTATGCAGGAAAAAAATACTTATGTCAAATGCAGATGAATGCAAGACAGCTGTAGATGGTGGTTATCTATCTATTTTGTTTCTTTTTCCTTCAGATTCTTTATAGTGGACAGTTTAGTGCCAGTGAGTGTCTCCAGGATCTGGTTAAGCTATTTATTACTTTCTCCTTTAAGTGCATTTCCCTTAAACAACGTAATTAGTAGAATCTATGTATTTGAATGTGCTGAATCAACAAAATTGAAGAAACAGCAAAAAAGGGGACAAAAATAGAAAATATAGACTGTAGAGCCAAAGCTGACTCTATGTGGAAAATTTTGAGGAAGTTTTCCATAGGTGTTGAGCTCCTCCAGAAGTATTTTAATTTAATTAGGTCTGTTAGGAAGACTCAAGACTAGATTACAGTTGAGGTCCTCCTAAATGAAAACTGAAATGAAAGCTATTATCTGCACTTTCTCTCTGTTTTGAAATCATCAGGATTTCTTAATGTTGCCAGGATGTGGCCGCTGCAGTCCCAAGCTCAGCTGGAGGTATTCACCACACATGGAATAGACAAAATACATCTTCATTATTATTATCCTGTAGATGCTCGAAGTTTTGTTTGTAAAACAAATTGCTAGAACAGTAGTCAGATCCTGAGCATAAAAGGTGCTGTAAAACAATTGCTTGAAAGACAAAGTAAAGCCGTTGAGTGAACTATTGCTGCTGATGACAGTAGTTTTCAAACTTAAGTTCGAATTACATGAAAACACATCTTATAGCCTCACATATTCTCAGGGGAAAACATTAGGCCAGGCTCTCCTCAGTGGTGTGCAGTGATAGGACAAGTAGTAATGGCCTAAAAATTGAACACAGGAAGTTCCGTACTAACATGTCAAAGAACTTCCATATGGTAAGAGTGATGGAGAACTGGAACAGGCTGCCCAGAGAGGTTGTGGAGTCTCCTTCTATGAATATATTTAAGACTTGTATGGATGTCTACCTGTGTGAACTAATGTAGGAAATGTGCTTTAGCAGAGGAGTTGGACTGGATGATCTCCTGGGGTCCTGTTAAACCCCTATGATTCTGTGATTAAAGGGAAACTTTCTATACCATATTAAGCATATCTTTTTAAAGTCAGTGAGTTTCCTCATTTGCTGAGAAATACCAAGTCTTTCTCGGACTCTCTTTAAGTCTTATCAGTAGGCATGCAATACACTTTCTATGCATGAAGAGGAGGAGACAAGTGCATGAAGATACAGATCTTCCCTTTTAAGCACACCTGAGGGCCAGCACGAGCCCTCATGTGCATGCAGTTATTGCTCCAGAAGATAGTTCAGCCCTGTGCATTTTGCTTCAATGTGGATTCAGCAACATTTTCACATCCAAGGCCACCTTTCTGGTCTCTCTGTAAGACCCAGAGACACTCACATTTTGCAACCCTCCCCCCCTTCCAGTGGAGGTACTACCACTGTCAGCTTCAGAAACATGGCAGTAGGATCATTCATACCAAATTCATTATCTAGATATGTCACCAATAACTCTGTACTTTAATGACTCCAAAAATTTACAGCTGCAATAACATGCTAGAAACCTTCACCAATATGCATTTCAAATAGGCACGGAGCCATTTTGGTAGAGCACAAACAACAGCAAAGGAAACAAATGTCAGTCCCAACAAGGAGACCTCTGCAACCACTACTGCAGCCTGCCATGAGTCCTGTCCCTGACAATCCTCTCCATTCAACTGCTAATGCAGGAAAATGATGCAGGTCTTTTATTACATATACACTGTACCTGAAAGAGGGATTATTCATTCCTTTTCTCATCCTCTGATCTCTGTCTCTGGTCAGAGAAGAGCCCGATTAATGATCTGCTTCATAGATGTGGTTCAGACTTTTCCTTGTACTGCCGCACATGACAGACAGACTATTAACCCTAATGCAGAGAGGCTTAAACTCACTCCAGGAGTGCTGGGGTGCCAGTGAAGGTTAAGTGACAACAGCAATCCATGACCTCAGTATAGTTAAAACAAATGAAGTGGAAACACCCTGCAGAAATTTTGGTTTCATAAAACCTCTTTTATCTCAAAAACTAGTTCTACTGTTCTTCAGCCTTTTTTATGCTGTGAAAGTTTATATAAGGTTTCACCAGTCCCAGCCTTTTACAAGAACTTTAGGAACTCAACCTCCAGATGTACATTGAACTCTGGTTCATAGCCACAGGCAGACCTGATGTTATCAGAAGTTCTAAAAAAGCTTTTAACTTGGCAATTAGCTACAGTCCCCCTGTCCCTGGCAGCTGTGCAGGCATTGCTGCTTTCAGCAGGGCATCACAGTCTCTCCCTGACCTTGGAAAAGGCACAGCTCCTTGCTAGAGTTAAAAGCTACCCGGACAACTGATCTTAAAAATATCTCAGAGAGAAGCCTGGCTACAAGTGGCACTGACAGCTTGTGCCCAGCATGACAGAGGGGCAGCATCTCCATAAATCCTGATGTGGGGTGGATGCGTTGCCAGGCTGTGACTGCTGATCCTACTTCCACAACCAATTTAAAGCTGAAAGCAAGTCCACTTGCTAATATGGACCTGTTCCGGAAGGCAGGAAGGAAAACAGAAGCCTGGTGTACAGCTGCAGCCCTGGAGCTGAGTAAATGGGTGTTGCAATCAGTAATCGGGTTTTGAGAGCTTTCAGAATGTGGACAAAACTACAGAGAAAGGAAATTGGCTACTGTAACAGGGAGAGAAGCCTTTAAGAAAATAGAAATCTTCTAGGATATAATTCTCTGATCCAGTATTAGCAGAACTAAGCGGTTTGTATGAACTCTTCAGCCCAAAGCCACCTCATTTTGGAGATATTAACTATTTTTCCTGACCTCCTAGCAATCTGTAATTACAGTGTTGGCAATAGCATTAACCTTCTACTAACAAAGCCTTACTAAAATTGCACAAAAGGCTCCATAAGCTTGCTGTAGCACATATTTTTAATATAATCTATCTTTGATGGTATCAGTTAGGTGACTGCAACAATTGCACGTTGTTCACTGTACTAAAGACTGAGTGTCAGACTGTACGTATACTGCCAAAATCAAAGAAGCTTCAGCAGTAAATTTAAACATAGGAGCCACCAACAAAAATGCCAGGAAAATAACAATCTCAATGCTGAATAGTGCAAAAATATTTTAGGATTCCTCATAAATAATGGGAGTCTTGCTCTCTTTGATTTGATCTAAAGCGTAAAACAGATTCTGGTTTCTGCATGCTTTCTGGTAACAAGGAAATGAAAATCTACTCAAAAAGCTATACGTGTGGTAGAGAAGGGATGACTGAAATCTGGCATTTCTTATGTTTTTTAATGGCTTCGTTCAGTGCTTGAGTAACATGAGCATTTCCAATCTTCACTCTCTCTATATATACGTATGTATGAACATGTATTATTTAATATATTATTTACTTTACACATCATTCCTCATGGATATTAGACACAAGGCTTTAAAAAAAAAATGCAGAAAAGTTAAGTGACATGCCTCACAGTGCATACAGAATGTGAGTTACAGCTGAATTCAGGCATTCTAGTATGCAAAATTCCCACTGACAGGCAGCAAGGGATACAGTGCCAGACTGCTGGCAAGAGAAGTATAAAGAATCTTGACCCAAAGGAATAAACAAAGCTGGACCACAGCTTCAACATTCACTTGGGTAAAGTAAATATAACCATATAACTTTCAAGAAAATAGCTGAGTGTAGAGATGAGCTAGAAATCAAGGGATGCTGAAAATGACCTTCCCTTACATCACATAGAAGATACCCAATTTGAATTTACACAAAGCAAATGCAAACAGAAAGCCAACCCAGCCCCATCTGCCTCAGATACAGAAGCACAGAGCTCGACGAGCTGCGAGGCACAGCTTGTCTTGCTGGATGCCCTATGTCAGCACATCTCACACTCTCCCCTCCAAGTGGCACAGCATGCTGTGTGGCACTTCTCATTGCAAAAGGTGAGAGGGGATGAGGAAAGCACTTTCCTGATGCTATCACCCAGCCTCAAAGGAAATATTCATTGCGCTTTTGGAAAAGGCAGGTATGGTGCAGTACTTTAGTACTACAAAGGAAGGGACAATTAGTCATCTCTCATAAAACTCCTGACAAGTTCCATGTAACACTTCTCCTAGAAATCTTCTTCTCTGTCTTGTTTATTTTTTAAATGATACACCAGTGGAAAGGATTTAGATGGCAGTTCACTACATTCAACTTTTCTCCTTCATGTCATATCCTTCTAAAATGAATTTGTTCACGTGCATCTAGAAGCTATTGTCATCATTATACTAGTATTACTTACAACTGATTTTTACTTTTACTACTTTTGCTACTACTTTTATCGCAACTGAACTTTGTTTTTGGTGTCTTTCTTGGAGGTTAGTATTCAGATTTTCTGTTGTCAGAGGAAGAGGGAAACGGGAGCAGTACCGACAGTGGTTAATGTAACTGCCAGTGCTGTTCTACACTCGTGCTTCCTGTGATATCAGTCCTGCATCTGTGCTGTTCTTCAGCCTGAAAAATGAATTGCCCGGTAGACCTTCCCCCATAAGCCACAACTGTCCCCTTCTCTCTATCAAAGAAAGCAAAGGAAGTCTGGCATAAGATCACAAAGTGCACTTATGGAAAATACATTCTTTGTGGCTCCATTTTCCATGGTTCTGGCCAAGAAAAGGATTTTGGGAAACTCTCTTCACTTCTCTGGTTTCATTTCAGTATTCTGTTTTCTCCTTGTTCATGTAGCAATACTACTCTACATTTCACTGCTTTGCCCAATCTCACTCTGCCTCACATCATTCCTCATATATACATTTGCTGTATTCTAAATGCTATCATTAGGTTTCCCGCAATATTCATTGTAACAGTTCTATGCACCCATTATCTATAAAATTTTTGCATATGCCTTTATCACTGTTAGTGAGATCATTAGTGATTTATTAATATGTACTCATCAAAAGCTTTTAGTATCCTTTGTGTTTGTATTTTTTTATAGCTGTAGGTAAACTCTCCTGCTTGCCCTATTTTTAATTTGAACCAAAACCAAGGAGTGACTTTTTGCATTTTCCTCTGTCCACTTCTAGTACAGTCCCAAGATCTGAGGTAAAGGTACAAGAAGCAAAGGAAGAGCTAGAGATCACAGAATCATACAGAACGGCCTAGGTTGGAAGGGACCTCACGGATCACGAATCTCCAACCCCCCCCCTACATGCAGGGCCACCAACTTCTCCATTTAATACTAGACCAGGCTGCCCAGGGCCCCATCCAACCTGGCCTTCACAACCTCTCCGGGCAGCCTGTTCCAGCACCTCACCACTCCCTCTGTAAAGAACTTTTCCCTGACATCCAACCTCAGTCTACCCTCCCTCAACTTAAAACCATTTCCCCTTGTCCTGCTGTTATCAACCTTTTCAAAGAGTTGATTTCCCTCCTATTTGTAGGCTCCCTTTAGGTACTGAAAGGCTGCAATGAGGTCACTCCACAGCCTTCTTTTCTCCAGGCTGAACAAGCCCAGCTCCCTCAGCCTGTCTTCATAAGGGAGGTGCTCCAATCCCCTGATCATCTTCATGGCCCTCCTCTGGACCCTCTCCAACAGCTCCTTGCCTTTTTTATACTGGGGGCTCCAGATCTGGACACAGGACTCCAGATGGGGCCTCACAAGAGCAGAGTAGAGAGGTACAATCACCTCCCTGTCCCTGCTGGCCGCCTCTCTTCTGATGGAGCCCGGGATCCCATTTGCTCTCTGAGCTGCAGCTGCATACTGCTGGCTCATGTTAAGTTTTTCATCCTTCTCTACAGGGCTGCTCTCAAGGACTGCTCCTTCCAGTCTATATATATGTGACTGGGATTCCCACTTTGCCTAACTGCAAAACCTTGCACTTTGCTGCGTTGAACCTCATTAGATTCACCCGGGTCCACGTTTTAAGTCTGTTGAGGTCCCTCTGAATGGCATTCTTTCCTTCCACAAAATGTGCTTCTAAGAACGCAAACCCATACTTTTAAATTGTATTGAAAGGGAAGATTATTTTATTTTTTTATTTTAACTTCAATTACACGAAAGATTTGGTTCATCTATTTCTGTACTAGCTTGACTAGATGTTTAGAAGGCATTCTCATCATCTTACCTATGTTAAGTGGCATTGTCAAGGCAATCTCTTTTGACATACATTATTAATTCTATAGGAACCCAACCTTATACCATACTCAACAAGCACTACAAATTCCCAGAAAATGTTTCTTTATCCCAAAACCTTTGAATGCTTGGATTCCCTTTTTATTGGCAAGGATGACATATTTGCCTATGTTAGGTAAAACCATCTGCATATCAATAAATGTCACGTCTGTGGCTGAACAACTGCGGCTGATTTTGGAACAACAGCACACATGAAAAATATTGCAGTAAAAAAGGCTTTTACCACATTAACAACATTTTCAAATGGAAAAACAGGGACAAAACTAACTACGACCTTCACTGTAACATCAAGGCAGTTGCACCAGCTTTCCAAATGCTTATTGTACAGAATATAACCTACGTTTCAAATTTTGATTTGTCAATTTATTTTTGCAGAGCAAAAAGCTTAAATCAGTGTCCAAAGTGAAGATGAGATTCTGAGAATGGTGTTACTGGAGTGGAATAATGCTATAAAAAAGAAGAACAAGTGCTAGCTTTTCATTAGCTTCAGAATTTCTGTAAAAGTTGAAGTCAAAGGCTGAGAACTACTATGATTGTTTAAATAACTTCAACCCAAAACTGTTAAGGATATCCAACTGCATATCAAGGAGGGCTTTAATAGACTTTCTAATTACTCTTAACTACAGAACAATTGAACAAGTGCTATAATTGTCCTCTACCAGTTGAAAGAGGGCAGAAATCTAAGTTTTCAGTCACAAAAAGCTCAGGTGGCATTTTTAGAAGCAATGGAGAAGGAATTAAAACAGCACTAGAAAGCAAGTACGTGTAACTTAGTGATACTTCAGCATTTTCCATCATAAGCAATTTAGACAAGGTTAATTTCTGGGTATGCTGCACCTAAGGAACATATACAACATCAAGCATCATCTGTCATGTGTTGTGGAAACTGTAAATATACAGCAGGCAATATCTGGGGAAGGGGTCAGATTCTTTTAAGGGAGTCATCAAGAAACTCTTTTAAACAACACAATGCACCTCTGTAAGATGTCATTACAATCTGAAGAGTTGAACATGCATTACAGACACTTATCACATCTCTTGGCATCTGAAGGAAGCAGGTCAAAGCACTATTCTCTCTATTAACAGATTGCAAAAACAAAGCAGAGAATGACTATTAACACCTGTTTTAAGTGTTTACTAAGAGCTGTAATGTGGCCAGGCGGAAAACAAGTAAATTCCTAGTCTTACAGCCAATTAGCCTCCCTTCTGCCATAATACTGGCATATTTTATGAAGAACAAATAGTTTTTGATCTCAAACGTTCAAATTTGAGCAGAAAGGAACCACGTTTCATCTGCTCAATGTGCTTTTTGCTTTGACTATCTAGCTACTTGGAAGATGATACAATCTGGTTGCAGACTGAATGTCTATGAGAAAGGCTGATAGAGTTGGGACTGTTCATCCCAGATGGCACATCATCAGTGTATATAGATACCCACAAGGCATTTGCAAAGAGGACAGAGACATTCTCTTTTCAGTGGTGCCCAGTGCTATGGCAAGAGGCAATGGGCACAAACTTTAACACAGCACTTGTGTGCTTGGAGGTCTTTAAAACCTGCCTGGACGTAGTCCTGGGCAAATGGCACTAGGCAGTCCTGCTTGAGCAGCAATGTGGTTTAAGCTGACAGCAGCTCAGCATCACACAGTTGCTTGCTCACCCCTTCAGGTGAAATGAGGGAGAAAATTAGAAACAAAATAGAACTTGTAGGTTGAGATCAAAACTGCTTACTACGACAGAAAGGAAAAGAGAAACCAAAATTCAGTGATAACTGTATACATACACATTTCCACAATGCAATTACTCATCACCTGATGGCCAACACTCAGATACCAATACAAATGCCTGCCAGCTTATGCTCCACTGACAACACAACATCTCACCACTCACTAACTGATGTCCAGACAACCCCATGAGCAGCAGCCAGCTCCCAGCCACCTCCCCACAGCTTTATGGCCATCTGCTTGGTGTTAGGTGGTATGGAGTACCCCCAGCCTAATTCAGGCACCTACCCTTGCTCTGCCACACTAGCCATCATGCAATCATAAAAGCAGTGGCTTTTCCCTACTAAATGGCTTGGGCTGGCTTCAGGCACGCATCCATTACACTGCAACAAACAAAACATCGTTATCGGTGTCCTGGATGAAAGCAGAACAGCAGGAATGGACAAGAAAGACCCCACAAATCCCAACCAGTCTGTCACTGTCCACTTTAGAGCAGACATTTTGGTATGTGAACAGTTTCTCAGCTACCACTGTGCAATGATGGTGGCAGTACTTCAAAGGTCTGCAACACACCTGATCTGAAACTCATATTTGAGTCTATTAAAAAATGAAATGCCATAATAATCCTTGAAATTTTTTTAAAACTCCTGAAATTCTCCAGTTTACTTACAAAAATTAAAAAGAACATCTGCAAATACACTACCATGTAAGCAGTCTGATCACCATGTCGAGTACATACTTATTATCAGAGAATTGTAGATTGTGTAAAGAACTAATATTATTTTTTCCAGCAAGTAGGGAGTTTTTGAAGTTGCTAAAGCAGGTACAATAGAGAAATATTGTGATTCTTTTCAACAAGCAGTCCTTTGCTCTAGGAGATACATCCTTAGTGGCACACATACATTATACATCAAACTCAGCAGCTAATCTCACACTAAGCTCGTCATTTCCAGTTAAAAGGTAAGCTAAACAACAGTGTATGCTCAGCTGCAACCCATTTGGCAGCATCTTAGATATGTCTCCAGCTTGAAGACTAATTATTGTAGTGAACAACTAAAAGCTGTTGTACAGTTAAAAAATAATTGTTTTTGTGTTCTTTGCAAAAGCCTCCTTCTATGCTGAGATCTGATGCTAAGTACAATGACAAAGAGCACACAGCACCTTAACAAATAAGATCTGCCTTTATCTTAATCAGTAATTGTGCTGCAGTCTGCAAAAAAATGATCATTAAAAGAGCAAGTGGGCAAACTGATTTTCTGGTTTACTTCACCAATCCACAAAATGAGTAGTAGTAGTAGTTATCCATGGACTCTTGCATAGTCCAAAAGAGAGAGATTCTCTGATCTGGAAAAGCCTGTTTTTTTTCTTTTTTTTTGTCTATGGAGACAGAGAGATCAGAGTACAAAATCTGTACGCCAGTTAGATGCCTTACATAGGCAGCTCTCAAATAGGCTCACGTAAAATCTGAAAATACAAAATAGTCCCTACCCACCAACTAAAATTATCAGAGGTGATACTGTTGTCCCTTAACCCATTCTGCCCGCATAGCAATATCAAAAATACCCAGGTGAAAAGATGTAATTGCTTAAAAGAGTATCACAAACAAGAAGTAAGACACATGGTTTAATAAGTGATTATACTCTAATCCTCCCAGGAACTCAAGTTTTAAAAATTAAATAGAAAAAGTATGTTTACTTTTATTTACTTTTAGTGTCTGCCACTCTTACTATGGAGGCCAGGAAATTCAAGCTACATGTAGCTAGAAAAGCAGGTCACATAATGCCCTTAAATTTAAAATCAGAGGGACCTTACTGGGGGTTTTTCAGGATAGGTCTCTGCATGCAATGCCTCATTTCTCTGTCTCTTGAGATCTGTCAACTCCGGTATGGTTAGGAAAGTTAAGCTGAATTAACTAAACATATGCAATAAAACGCACCAGTAAAAACGTATTAATCCCTAAGGTGCAGTTTCTCATTGACAAAGCTGTATTAATTCCTTACTGCTTTAACTCTCAAAAGGAGCAGCTAAACAAGGCTTTGGTGCACTTAAACTAATACACTTTCATTTAATACCTTTACTTAACACCCTCCTGTGACAAAGCAATGCTGGCAAAAACTCAAGAACTTCAGCATAAACACTTTTAGTGTAAAAACATCTTTAATTCTGGCAGACTTTATTTCAACATGGGAGCAGACTAATCTCAGAGCAGAACTCTTCTTTTGCAGTAGAAGTACCATCAAACCATCTGAATTTAGATGAGAAATAGTATTCAAAACAAATCTTCCCAATACCAGAAATAATTTCTGAGATTTTTCAAAATACATGTGGTAGTCATGTGAACATTTAGAATAATGTAGATGTATTATTTTCCTGTTTCTATCCAGAATGTAAGAAAAAAAACATGTCTACGTTTCATCTTTTAAACACCAAGTTTGGCTTTTTTTGAAAGTTATTTTACTTTTATAAATACCTTAAAACACTTTGCTAGCTATGAAACATTACTGCACTCGAGTGCTCATCTGTGTTAGACAATGCTTATTCTCATTGCTTTTGTGTATCAATTTAAATATTTCTCTTTCTTCTAAGTAGACACTTAAAGCTTCCTGCAGCTTAGTCTATCATTTAGTTTTCTAATACAACTAAACTGTGCTTCATATAGAACTTAGAATTTCAGGCAAAATTACAGCCCTTCGTTGTAGCATTTAAATTTCTCTCTACGCTGTCTGCAGATCATTTATTCTTGTATCACTGTAAAACACTAGTAAAAGCTCAGTCTTTTGGCTGATTTTTTATCACAAAATGTTTCCACTGAATTATGCATGTTGTAGAAAGCCAGAAGCAGAATTAGGAACAGAAGACCAAGTAAAACAAATAGCTGCAATGGCACAGCCCCAGAGCAGAAGGGGAAAGAAGTGGGGATGGAATAGGCAGAGGCAGAGGCAAGTGGGACAGGAGAGACAGAAGGATGCTGTCCAGCTTGTTCCTGGTTGTGAGCCTTCTGCCAGAGCTGAAGTCTGAAGGGTATATTTTGGAAATTCTGGTTTTCCTGTTCAGGCAGAGGTTGATTTTCTAAGCATCTTTATTCTGCTGTTCATTTTGCATCCCACAGTGTCATCTGCCTCTCTGCCTCTGACTATGTCCCAGCCAGCTGTCCTGTCCTCCCTCACATGCTCACTGCTAGCTGTGGCAGAACTTACAGACTGTGCAAGAGTCCCTAAGCCACCATTGCTCCGGTCTCTTTCCTTTTATTATACCCTAGTAATCATCTGTTCATAGCTTTCTATCTCTTTCCCCCTTTTCTTGTTTACATACTCAAATACACTTGCAGCAGTGCATCTACTGACCTTACATATTCAGTCTAAAACCCGCTGCTCCTTCAGCATGTAACCATTACTAGCAGCAACAATTAACAAAAAGTTTGCTACAACCAAATTATTTTAGTTTCTGCATTTCAGACTTTATGGCTAGAGTGCTTGACCTTTTTCTCCCAAAACAGACATCTCCCAGAGCCACATGGAGCACTAACCTGTTTTGATTAACTGATGGAAGGTAGAGAGGCTTCTCAGTCAAGACTACTTCTCCTAAAGACTACTGAAAGAACTGAAGAGGCATTACTCATTCCCAGGACCCACTGCTGCTCCTGCAAGGCATGGTGCTTTGGCAGGTTTGTGTCCTGGTGTCAGGGTGGGACCGAACAAAAAGACTGAACAACGAGGCACCAGTTCTCAAAGCTATGAGGCCCGAGGTCCACTGTTATAGATGTGACTTGGAAGGGACTTAGTTGTAGTTGTTCCTTAGTCAGAAGTAAGATGAGTGAGCTGTTAGGGGTGCCGAATGTAAATCTCACAGGGAATGGCTCTTTTTCTAATATTTGCTTTGGTTTAATTCACATTCAAAGGTTGGAAACATGTCTGTCTTAAGAGCAACAGAGGCTCTTCAGAGTGTGCAGCTGGAGGTTAATCTAATATAGAAGCTGCTCTGAAGAGCTCATAAAACTGAGCTGAGTATCCAGCAGTCCAGGGGATATGTCTGCATTGAGAAAATGATGGGATTCTTTAGAAGGAGCGCAAATAAGTATACAAACAACTGATGAAATCAAGTCTTGCCATTGAATTTCCTTAAGTACTCTAAAATAACAAACACATTTTTACTTATATGCATGCTTCAATCCTCAGAAAAGGGAGAGTAGCAGATAAAATATTCTTACAGGAGAATAAAAATCCCAGGAGAATTCTGACTGTATAGAGATGAAATATAAAGGAAGTATATAAGAAAAAAAAGTAAATACAAATAAAGTAAATCAATGTATTCATCCAAGGGCTACGGCAGATTTATCCCGATTTTAATATACAGTTCTGTTGCTTCTTAATGTGCTATGTTGATGGCCAGTTCAGTTTCTTAGATGCTGTTATATTTGGCTCTACAGTTTATTTGGGATGAACTTGAAACCTCAGCCTGTTTTAAAATTAAGGTCATCTGTGACTTTTTTGTAAACGGTTGCAAAGAGTGTCTTTGAACGCCTGCTGTTTGCCTCTGTGCTGCCAAGTGAAAAGTCTTGAAGACAAGACTTTGAGCCATCTTCATTCCCTCTCAATGCTACGTGTGATACAAAAACAGAAGTCCTATATATTGCCTGTATGATGCGAACATGGTGGTAGCCTTTGAAAACTTTTAAACTGGGTGGTAGTAGAATCAGAGGCTATAAAATTACATTTCATGAAAATTACTCTGAAGGGACAGAACACCGTGGTATTATTGCATACAATACTTTCATAAGATGAATGAAAAAGGATTGTAAAGCAAAAGCTCCTGTAAAGTGGTGGTGCTTCTGCAAGAAAAGACTTTATACAGAATTATGGAAGTGTTAAAAGTATTACAGCTGCTATTTATACATGAAGAAGCTATTAAAAATGCTACTTGGCACGAATTTATTAACAAGTTCCTTGAAGAGATACCAAAATGTTTACTGGTCTGCAGGGACTGATATTTTTCTAGTCTTTTATTCTCCTTAAGTTGTTTTACAGTCCATTAGGTACAAAATGCTCATGTTTTCACAGCTCTCCAGACAATAAGGAGCATTTTGTAAAAGAGCTGGAAATGAACAAAACTGAATATTCACTTTGCTTACTTTGTCTTTCCAAAACAGCCCAAACCTCATTTTTTTGTGATACTTTTTACTATTATGAGTTTGCTTTCAAGCAAAGTTTTTCTATAGGCACTGCACATTCATCTTGTTCTTACTTTTCTGCACTTTCACAACAACATTCATTTTTCATTTATTTAGGTAAAGAACTCCCAAACCAACTGAGAAAAGAAATGGAAAGTACAGAAACGCTCTGATTCCTCTCATACTGGAAATCTTGCACTGCCCTATTTTCTCAATAATACACAGGAACCTAACATAAAACACTGTGAAGCAGTCTGTGCTGATGAACATAGGTTTCAGATTAGAAGTTAAACCATCCAGTAATGTGTGTTGTCTGCTTTCCTACATGAAAATCTGGTCTGAATCACAACTAGTCTCCTTGCCAAGACTTCAAATCTTTCACTCCCTCTTATCTCTGCAGGTATGGATCCTTTTGCATAAATCCTCACCTCAGCAGCTACAAATGCACTGCACTTAATTAGTGTGGGCTGTGAAAAGGTCACTTGGGAAGGAGCTTTGCCTACAATGATACATGGAAGAAGAATAGGAAGTTTGGAGCCTGGGGAGTGCAGGGACAGCGGCAAGGAGCTCCAAGGGCTCTCAAGCAGTTCACGTTCAGCTTTCTCGGAAATAAGGCTGCTGTAAATTAAGTCAAGGGAGTATGGCATGAAGGCATTAAAAAAAAAAAAAAAAAAAAAAAAAAAAAAAAAAAAGCAACATTACGAGACTTTCTCCTGTGCATTTTGAAATGCAATCTCAAATGTACACACATAGCGCAAAGAATAGAAATGGAAAGCTCTAGTTGCTGTTTTCCATTAAACAGAAGCTTTATGAAAGTGATGTATTTCATAATCAGAGGACATGAGATGCATACTTGCTTCTTAGGAATGTTAGACTGAACGCTGAGCTGATGAATTCAAAAGAGTCAAGTATATGATCTGAAGCTTTCCAATTTTTTTTTTTTTTTTTTTGTCCCAGCAACAAAAATATTAAGGTCAATAAATTGAACTAGAATACAGTCAGTCCCCAACCCAGTATCTATAAGAAGGTAGCGTTATGGGAAAGCCAGCACCTTTTGGATTTAGAAAATTATACTTGGATAAATACCCCATAGTAATTGCATCTTAGCCAAATTCCAAAGCTCAAAATACCACTTTTAACTCCACATGAAATTTTGGATTCAATTAATTTTAGTTCAAATTGATATACCTACGAAGATTCCCAACCACTAGTTATTAAGACAAAGCAAAATCTTTATTTAAATTCTAAGGAGAATTGATTTTAGTGTGGAATACATGAAACTGCCAGCACAAGTTTTCATTACTGTTGCATACTGCATGCACATATCTTCTTGCTTGGTAGACAACGAAAGTTCTGAATTTCTCAGAGACTTCTTATGCTGCCCTTGAGTACTAAAACTAAAAAAATTAAAATACTGTAAATATTAGTTATTATCTCTCCGGGAAGAATTCAGCATGATGAATAAAATGTCTTTTAAAGATCAAGGGCTCTTTGATGGCTCTTTAGAAACTCTATTCATCATTAGTATGACCACTCATTCCTGAAATTGATGTAAAGAATACATCGGTCCCCTGGTAACTTACAGCTATATGAATGAATACTACTGCATGAGAATATAATATATATTGTATCATACTCTCTCTCTTTGGGCTTAGGTTAGTTTGCTTTAGGTTTATGTATTTAGGAATCACTCAAAAATATCTTAATAGTTAAGGGAGAGATTTATGAAGTTTCATATATATATGCTCAATCATGTGAAAATAACATTAATTAGCAGGCATATAATTGTTAAAGCTGATATCCTGTCAGAAATACAAGACTTCATAAGGGAGATAATGGCTTGTATTTTTCAAGTTCATTTAAATGTAATAAGCTAACATTGCTACTCCCATTAAGGCCTTTGAAATGTAATTAAATGCTCAAAAGACTACTAACATGATTAAACAAAGAATAGGGAAGGTTATTAACTAAGCTTATTAAAGACATTTCACATTCTGTACTGCTTAGTAATAAATCATGCTGAAATTTTTTAAAGCATATCACGGGCAAGCAATTTTACAATTATCCTGCTCAACAGAAGATTACTGCTGGAATGCTATATAGTTTTATAAATACGAAACTGTAATGTGTGCTACAGCCTGTTTGTTTTGTTGGTTTTGCATGCTAAGTCTTTACAATATTTCTTCTGCAGGAGAGAACTCTATTTAAAATGCATAAATCTAATTAAATATTACGTTTGGTCTGTTAGGCACTGAAACAAATAAATATCGTGCAACATATTTGTGTATATATTGAAGCATACAGAACTATTAGAGTGCTTATTTGAGTTGTTCCATAATTTATTTGTATGTATGAAAGTCTATATTGCCAAGTTCCCCTCCAAACTGCCTTCTCCACTAAGCCTATATAGAAGAAATTGTATCACTTCTGTTAACTGTTGCTGTGTTTATACATTCAGCACTGTATAAACATTTATTTATGTGACAAACGTATTTATATGATAGCATAAGCAGCCTGATTGATTGGCTGGCAACCCTGCCTGTGGCAGGAGGGTTGGAACTAGATTGTCTTTAAAGTCCTCTCAGCCTAAGCTGCTCAATGGTTCCATGAGTCTATGACATGATAGTTAATGCATGCGTATATACATATTCATATTAATTCATAACTGAACTAGAACAATGTTTGAGAAACTACCAGCTAGAAAGCCTCGGAAATTTGCCAATAATAATATTGTCTGGGAATTAATTAAAAAAAAAAAAAAAAAAAAAAAAAGAAGAAGAAGAAGAAGAAGAAAGAAAAAGGTTAGAGTCAAAAGGAAAATGCAATTAGGATTCAAACAACCGTCTGGTGAGCTAGAGGGAATTACAATTCTACTTGCCTGTATTGCTTACAGTATAAATCCTTTGTTACTGTGTATGGTTAGCTCCCACAGAAATGACTTGGTGGTCGTCAACACAGTGAATTGTACAGACTCACTTAGGAGGTACAGTTTGACTGAACCATGCAAAAGAAATTCCTGATCATGATGCCTAAAGTCTTTGACCAGAACTAGCTAGGCAAACAATTATTTCTGAAAGTGCAACTGTCCATTCATCCACTAGTGAAGAAAAAAAAAATATCACAACTTAGAATATCCATGGACTAACAATATCTTTAGAACTGGAGAGGGAAAAAAATAATCAAAGAGTAGTTTATCATGAAGAAAACAGAAATATAATAATAAATATAGAAAGAAGAAAGAAGATCTATATTGGCATTTATTATTTATGTGACAGCAGAATTCTGTGGTAAATATTAATATATCCATGAGAGATCCTTTAGTTTGACAAGAAATGGATGGAACTAAATGTAGAAGAATGTGGGCATTAGGTATGAACTTGAGCACTAGCATGCTAATATTTTCCATGCTGATGAAATGATCGATAAGCACTGTAGGGATACTGCTTCACACCAGCCAGCATTAAGCACTCCCAAATAATGGGAGTTTGGCTGGCTGCAAGGTTACATGGACTTCCTCTCTGCATATGAACGCAAAATACTTTGCACACGACTTTCTATGGTTCAATTTTGAGATTCAGAGCATACAAACATGTCACTATTTGAAGTTCGCATCAAGCTTATGCACTAGAAAATTATTATCCCATTTCATATATATGAAACTGAATAACACAGTAACTTAAATTCAGTCTCTGTGCGCCAGAAACAATGGCACCGCAGTGGTTTAGACTCGCTAACAAGCAAGCCCCATGAGATTTTCTCACAACCACAAGTATAATCTAAGACTTGTCTTTCCAGGATCAGCTGGATGCAGAGATACATCTCCTCTTCAGTGAGAACTTTATCAAATCCAGGACAGATCTATATGCCCAATTCTCCTTGGAAATGAATGTAATTTTATCTCATGAGATAGTACCTGCGTCACGCAGTCTTTGTTAAGATGTGGTTTGTAAATACAATACTGACTTGTTCTTAAAGTGGAAGCAAAAACCAGAAAACAGATGTGTTCTAATTCTAGGACATTTTTTTCCTCTTAATAAACATGACAAATTTCAATCCTTTCTAGTACTCACAAATGTATTTAAATAACTCAATAATGAAAGCCAGGGCTTTGGACAGCAGCTGACCATTTGTCAATGACGCCTGGTATCAAGTAAATGCATAAACAGTTTTTTTTTCTTCTTTTTTTTTTTCCTAATTAAGTGCTTTTAAATATAGCTCAAATAATTCAAGGACAAAACATCCTCCTCTGTCTATTGTCTCTGCTGGTGGATTTGTGTCTTCCAAAAAAACAAACACATTTCATTTATAGCCTACAAAATATTTACGCCAAGATAAAAATCCCACAAGACTTTTCTTGCTTTTCTTGTAGTTTAAAATTATTTTTAAGATTTGTCTTCTGTTTCTGCTTGAAATACACTGATCAGTAATATCAACCCAGAAGGCCAACCGCATCCTGGGTTGCATCAAGAGGAATGTGACCAGCAGGTCAAGGGAGGTGATTCTGCCCCCTCTACTCTGCTCTAATGAGACCCCACCTGGAGGGAAAATGGTTTTAAACTGGAAGAGGGCAGATTTAAATTAGGAAGAAAGTCTTTATTGTGAGGGTGGTGAGACACTGGAACAGGTTGCCCTGCAAGGTTGTGGACGTCCTGTCCCTGGAAGCATTTTCAAGGCCGGGCTGGATGGGACTTTGAGCAACCAGGACTAGAGGGAGGTGCCCCTGCCTATAGTGGGGGATTCGAAGTAGGTGATCTTAAAGGTCCCTTCCAACCCAAACCATTCTATGATTCATTCTATAATTCTGTATCTCACTTTAAGACAAGCTACTTGTGTTAGACTCAAATGTCTCTTTGTGACCAAAAAAAAAAAAAAAGTGAAATAATTGATTAGCAGCTACTGCAAGAAGCTAATATTAGCTAATTACTTTCCCATACATCACAGAGATTAGTCCATGCAAAATTCCAGTGTTTCTCCCTACTCTTTCCCTATTTCTCATTCTCAGCCTGGTTAGCTTTGACCAATTATGCTCTTTTCCAGCTTGAGTTAGTCCTAACTGATTGATGCTCATTTTGCCCCATCAATTAATTTGCGCTAGTCAAAATTATCTCATCGTATATACTTTACCATCTCCAATTCCATTTGTCATAAACTCTTGAAGGAAACAGAAGATGAAAGTGTGAAGAGGAAATGTAATCCTGCATCCAGTTGACTGTAGAGAAAAAAGCCTCAGATTTTACTTAGAATCACTAAATCATATTCATTAAGATTGGAAAAGACCACTAAGATCATCTAGTCCAACCATCCACCTACTGCCACTAAACCATATCACTCAGTGCCATGTTTGTAAGCAAATATCTCAGAGTTGAGTACCACATATAATGAATGTGTACATACACAAAGTTTGTAGTTGTGATTTAAAAGAAAGCACTACCAGATTTTCTCTGAAACGTTTGGAGGCCCAGGAGAAAGTCTGATCTGATACATCTTAAAAGACTCAAGTATAAATTATATAAGTCAGACAGACTTAAGTGAGTATCATAATCATAGAATCACAGAATGGCACAGGTTGGAAGGGACCTCAAGGATCATGAATCCCCAACTCCCCACCCCCCCACAGGCAGGGCCACCAAACTCCACATTTAATACTAGACCAGGCTGCCCAGGGCTCCATCCAACCAGGCCCTGAACACCTCCAGGGATGGGGCATCCACAACCTCTCTGGGCAGCCTGTTCCAGCACCTCACCACTCTCTCTGTAAAGAACTTCACCCTGACATTCAATCTAAATCTTACCTCCCTCAACTTAAAACCATCTCCCCATTGTATACAGATCTATGCGTGAAGTTTGTAATTGTGATTTTAAACAAAGCATTGTCAAATTTTCTCCAGTGCTTTGGTACAGACTTGCATAGTAGCCGTGGGCATGTCAAATTTTTCTGATTCCATGACTTCATCTATCAAGACGGAATAACAGTACGCACAGAGGGAATGAAGTTATACACACTCTGAAGCCCTTGGATAGAAGTTCAGCATTACTAGTCATAATATATATACAAAGTGAGACCTTCCCAAATTACTCAGTTCATAAATCTTAATTTTATTTAGACCACTACAGACAGGCTGTTCTTTCCCTCTCCTCTCTCTCCAAGGCATCAGGCATAGAGCATCTATGAATGCAACTCATTTCAGTTACCCCTACAGTAAATCTGCGCTGACGAATTCCAGCCTGGACTAGAGAGCGCAAGTACCCAGCATCCCGGGAGGGCTTATGCATTCTATCCCAAAAGCTCTTCAGCAAATCTTTGTTGCCACAAGGTCTTAAAATAAATGAATTCAAATTACGCTAGGTCTATGTATATGTGCTAACATCACACCTCTGAGTGTCCGTCCTAGTCTGCACAGTCTTCATTAGATGCTGCTAGTCTCTTTCTTCAGTTTTCTAACTTTTCTTCCTGATCTTGACTGAATTTTATACCCAACACATAGAAAATATATCTAAGAAATAGAAAAAGTAATCTTAGGTAGAAGCAATAATTCCTGAGGGCCCAAACAATCATTTCTCATTTCAAATCAGTGTAGTTCTGAACATAGCATGCACATTTTTCTCTGTCTCATGTTTGCTTCTGGACCCTTTATCCTGAAACAAGGTGTCAAGGATAAACCTCACAGACATTTTTGATACCACGACATGACACCATTCAATTAAATGTTTTTGACCAAATGCAGACTATCACTCCAGCCCACTTCTCTGAAATTTTTGGAGGCCCAGGAGAAAGTCTGATCTGAATACATCTTAAAAGACTCAAGTATAAATTATTTAAGTCAGATAGACCTAGTGAGTATCATAATCACAGAATGGCAATTGAAACAGCAATTGAAACAGCAATTAGTTTACTACAAAACAACCCTGCACCTCCATTACAACAGTCCTTGTAAAACAGACCTATTTCAAAATTCTTTCCCAACAGAATTATTCCTTCTATGTACTCTTAAGCATCTTCAGGCCTCACCAGTTTTCTGGGTTTTTTTTTTCATTATCTATGCCTGGGAAAAGGAACTGGACTCTCTCAGGATGCACACACATCAAGAGAATTTATTTATTTATCCAAGTTCTAAATTTCAAGTTCTGCCCTCTTATGTCATGAATTTCCACTAACTTTATTATTAAGCGTTCAAAGATAATGAGAAGTGATGGCTTTTGGTGATAGAATACAGCTTGAATTTAGGTTTGTAGGTCATGTGCATAGTGTTGGCAGTGAGTGATAAACATTTCTTACTTGTAAAATGAAAAAATGTAACGTGGAAGTCATTAAGTGATAATACATAGAGAATTCCAAAGGAATATTTACAGTCATTTTTCAGTCTGGAAACATACATCAAGCCATTTCCTCCTCTTGTCAACATTCAGAAAGCCTAAAATTAAGTGTAATGTTCTCTTTCCAACAGTGTATGACTGATACAAATGAATTGCATATTTGTTAAAGAAAGAGAAGTTTAGTTTCGTATGTCAGAAGCACCAGAAGGAACTATAGCAAGGAAACACACAGTTGTATTGTTGTCTAGTGGTACTGAGATGAATACTAAAAGTACTGTACAATGATAGCTTAAAGCCTATGCATGTATTTTCAATATCTTCCTGAATCTGCTCATGCTTTGAATTTAGGCGTAATTCAGTTCTAAAGCCTGTATCCGCTACAGTGATAGAACTTTCCTGCTGTGTTACAGTTCAAAATCAGAAGCCCAGGAACCACAAATTGGCACCACAGTTCTATCTTTTGTTGTTGGTTAATCCTCACAAAACAAGTTTCTGACAAACAGCAGATTTAGCAGGCTGGCAAGGCACTTACTACATTTGTTCCTGTCTGTCCCTTCTCATGCAAAAAGTATGCTACCTACAGAAATATCTTCAAGGCTTCTGGGGAGTATTTACATGTCTAAAAAGAGAAAGTAGTCTGAGGATGTAATTTAACATTAGAACCTTTAATTAAGACTATTCCTGTCATTGTTGTCATTATCTACTAGGGACATTGAGAGATGGAAAGAATTGTTTGTTGATGTTTAATTTTCCTGCCTGAAAAATAACAGGGAGTAAATGTGTATCTTATATTAGATAATCTATATTACAGGAAACAATCTTCACAGGAAATCCACATAAATACAGTACAACCAATGGAACATAAGGATATGCTTCCATTTTTTAATTGATACTGAAATGTTTTTAATTACTTCTTTACTTCTAGATAAAGTATAATCACTTTTATAGCCCACTCATCAAATTTAACGTTTTTTTTTTTTCTTTCTTTTTCAAATATATCCACATTTGCAGTGTAGCCACTTACATTTCTGGAACACATGCAGTGATTTCTTGCCCAAGACTCTTCAAAGTTTTTTCTTAACTTTGCTGATAACACCTGATGTCTCCTGGTCTCCTTTGACAGATAAGATAGAGAGAATGACAGAAAAACAGAGCAGCCAAAGAAAACCTGGGTTGAATAGTTATGGACTGCAAAGCAGTTGGTGAAATTCTGATCCTATCCAAGTCTCCAACAACCTTTCAGTAAGAAATGTAGAAAAAAATAACAACCAATCACTTAAGATGTTAATCATCCTAAATTTCTTAGAAAAGTCCCACAAGATACCATCTACAAACAGCAGTAAGTATGCCTTGGATACTGAATAGCACATTGCATTCCAGTAAGTGTTAGATTGTTCCTAATTTTTAAAATAAGATTTAGAACAGGTCTTGAGTTACTTACACTAGTAAATTGTCTAAGTTTACTCATACTTAGAAGTTATCCCAGAAGGAAACATGCTGAATGCCACACATCCAGCAGCAACGTATCATCAGATGATGAGTATTTTATGAAGCCGCCTCTCAAATAAGATTACAGTGACCTGCAGTGAAGGCTTAGTCTGAGTAAAACCTGCAGTAAGAAATCAGAATTTGTAGTGTTGTCTTTTTATATTTTTAAGAATTAATGGCTTAAAGATCAAGGGCCAGCCCATGCCTCATGTCCTATGAGCAGAACTCTCACTGTTGGCAGTGGGAGTTTCAGAAACGTATCTGTGGCAATCTTATATATAACGTCTGGCATCAGGATTCCCCAGAAATACTCATACTTGGAGAAGAAAAAGCTGCTGTGAAAAGATTAGGACATCCGACTGAGTATAAGCTAACTACTACCTGCCTCAAATGCATCAGAAATATTCCTAATTTCCACTCAGTCCTTTAGTATCCATTACAATATTCTCACTTGCTTCTGAAGCAATAGCACAGCCAGAATAAGAAGATAACACAGTAGGTGTTAAAATGTCAAGTCACTGAATCCCAAATGTCATAGCTCATTTTTTCAACATAGCTTAATGCTTATACTTATTTAAATTAAAATCAAAATTAATGTGGAGTTCGCTGAACTGACACCAATTGCACTGCAATAATACAAAACAGAACAATACAAAACAAATAAAGGATTTAATTAAGAGGTAATCTACAAATTTCATTGCCTTTGTCATAGAAAGATAAAACTAGCAATACATTTCAATTCTCTTGAAAAGAAGTCAAAATCTTATGCTGGACTTTTCCTTTAGGAAAACTCAGATCATTTAACAGACTGTTAGTATAATGCAGGATGTTATTTTACTTAAAGTAAGAACTGGCACTGCGGAGAAGGAAGGGATTTTTGAAAACCTCTCAGCAGATGAATGGCAGAGCCAGTAACATGAGAAGAAGAAGGCCTGAGGTAAAAATTATATTGTGACAAACTTTAAAATTTACAGTTCTTTGTGAAGTTCAGCTGCATGATCACATGTGCTTACACCTTTCTATCATGACTGGCTATGCTATCAGCCAGATCCAAGCACCTGATAATGGTCTGAATGTGATATTCATGCACATGTCCAACAACAAGAGACAAACCACAGCAAAAATAACACTGCCCACTCCAACACTGAGAATCCAATTCCCCAGCAGCCCTCAGCAATACTAAGTAACATCCCAGCTCTACAAGACTGACATGGAAAGTTGCTTACTGTAAGGCATGATAGTAGAAAATATTCCTGGGGAACACTGAAAGCTATAATCCAACAGATGCATCAACTCAACTTACAAAAATTTCCCAGTATCCCATTTAAGATCTCCCTGGGCTAATAAGCTTCCTGATTCCTAGGATGCTTAGGCATGAGAAGGCCACGACTGCAACAGCAACAGTTAGTCTGGACATCCCCACTGTAGGAGAGTATTTTGCAGATATGAAAGGAACAGCTGGGACATTTAAAATACAACATAATCCATCTAGAGAAGATAACATTATAATATCAAACCACATAAATCAGAGAAACAGCTAACTGCCCCATTCACCTTTGGAAGATAAAGCGGTTTACAGAACAGAAGAAATTCCTTGCAGCCAGGACGTCAAACAAGAGGAGAAAAGTGCTTGAAATACGTATCTTAGGTCAAACAACAAATACACAATCAGATATTTTTGCTTTTACAAGTGGTTTTAGATTTATAGATGCAGATTCTCATCTGAAGTAAGTCAACATCCTTCATTAAATCAATTAGCAGGGTTTTCCTGACTCTCACTAGATGGAGATTTGGTTGCTGAAATGAATGCGGTCAGGAAGCACTGAGGAAGTCTCAGGAGGACGAGGTGGTCATTTGGAGATTTTCTTCTCCCATCAGACTCCCCAGGAACAGGCAAGGCCCACACTGCTCCAAAACAAGCAGGTTTCATTACAAAGGGTATTCACTTTTAATACTTATGGTAGGAAGACAGATTTAAGAGCTACTGTGCAGTTCTTTATGATGTGGAGTAGGTGAAACTAAGCATTCATTTGAGTTTTACACTGTCTGACAAAAACAGCCAGCCATGTTTTAATGAAGACTTTCAAATTTGGTTTATTACCAAAGACAGCTACCAGTAGTACTATATTTAGAAGTTCTCTTTAAGTCATAAAAGCTGAATAAAACTTCAGAGCTTTACGTGACACTAAGTTATCTACAGATAGCTTCTTCAGGTGCTGAAAAGTAGTGCTTCCTTAATAGCGCTCTGCAACACTTCAGAGCAAGCTCTTAAGCAAGGAGTTGAATAAATGCTTCAGATACATGGTTTTGAGTTTTATCTGATTTTGGATTCACTAGACACAGCTGTTAACACCTCTAACTTTACAGCAAACAAAGAAACCAGAGCTAAGACTGGACTGTGGGGTCAAAATAGCCATAGGGCCCTTCAGCAGAGGCAGGCAATGTCAAGCAGAAGCAGTGAAAGTGTACGTGTTATGTGTTTATGCTTAAAAAAAAATAAAATAAAATAAAAAAAAATAGGCCAGAGTTAGGAAAGTGCAAAGCTTGACTGAACCTGTGATTTCTGAGCCTTTGACCTAGAGACAAATGATGTTTTAGATACCATCATGCTCTCAAAATATTTATAAAAGATTATAGGATCATTGCCAGTTTACAGACAGATCTTTAAGATGCTTTCTGCCCTTTCCTAGACCTTATATTTTCAATTGCAAAGCTTGTTTTTTGCGTTATACCTACAGCCAAACTTGTCCAGTTCTTCAAGTATCTGACTATGTACACTTATTTGCAGGTTACAGAACTAAGGTGATGATATGTGACTTTGAATCTGTTCCTCCATCACTTAACTTTCTAACGTGCAACATCCTGAGAATGAATTCATCCAGGGAACAATGTGCTTTCTTCTGATTTACTAATCATGAAATGCCCACCCTGCCTGTGCTGCTGACCATAGGCAAGTACTGGCATTTCTCTTGTTTTACAGCACATTTCCTGAACCACGTCTGCCACTGTTGTCTCAAGCTTTCTGCTCCAGCATCTCAAATCCAAGACCCACGCTTACTCTCTTCTTTCATAAAGAATGTTTGGAGATGAGGCTCCAGTTCCAGTTAAACACCTTCACATTTTCCTTATTTACCTTCAGCCAATGTCCTGAATTATTTACTTTGATGGTACTTCCACAGCAAAAGACGTGCTGTTGACTACAGACACAATATGAAACAGGGCTCAGGACTAGATACCGAAGCCACAGGTCAGTCCTTTGTATCTCAGTGCCTTAGTAACTGCCTTAATCAGGAGGCAACATAGCCTTTTCCTTCTGAGCAACAGTTGTACTGATGTGTTTGTACGAAGTGCAGCAGCTGCTGGAGAAGCAGCTTTCCCAGCAGTCAGCATGCTGTCATCCGTGACTCTCATCAGACACATAGGGCAGACAGGCTAAACAGGCAAATCAGAGTGAGCTGCTCCAATGAAAGCTTTCAAAAACCAGCATATTTCAAAGAAAAGTTCCAACAACAGCTAAAAGCCACTGACAGGCTATCAAGATGGTTTGGTTTCTCCCTCACCTAAATGAGGGAATAAGCCTTTAGTTTACCCTTTAAACTCAAACCTTCCATGTCATTCCCTGATTAAAGAAGGTCCAATCAATTCAGTTGACATGAGGCCACTTTCATTTTAATTTGAAACAACTCTCAAGGGAAAGAAGCCACTGCTTCTGTGCCAGACCTTTTGCTCTCAACAAAGCTGCTTCTCTGCTTTACAAAGCATCTCTCTTGTCTTGAGTTAAATTAACACAAGCTATATGCAACCTTAAGCAACTCTTATCTTTTACACACCCTTTACACCCTGTGTCAGTTTCAAGAATAATAGCATAAAAAATTAAAACCAGGGAAATGGGTTTTTTTCTAGAAACTTGGTATGTTGGCGTGGAGTACACCATGGTAGCCCAGCAAACAGGCATTTGGGTACACCTCTCTCAGCACAGGGATACACACAGGCAAAATCTTGGTGGTGTATGTGTGATGTCCTGGCCTGGACCTGCCCTCATTCCCAACGAAGTGCCAAGGCTGCACTGCTAACCCAAGACACCCTGGGTGTCTTGGCTGGGGCATTAAGATGGGCCCTGGTGCCAGGCCTCGCTCCAAGGGCATTATATTTCTCATAAGTCATGCTTTCCTCTTCCCACACAAAGCAATGAACACATACTGAATGCAGACCTTCTCAGTGAATCCCGCACAAAAACCTAATGTCTCCTCCTGCCACCCCATGTGGGGTACTTATTTTTGTAGCCTAACATGTTTCATATTCTCAAACAAATTGATTTTGGCTCTACAGTTCAGTGGGAGATTATGTCATCTGCATTTCTGCTTGCTATCACACAGCTGATACCATATTTCACCAGACCACCAAGATCAGTTTTGTTGACATCAATTAAGGACATAAAGAAATATTTATTATTAACAAAAAAACAAAACAAAACCTTTTCCTAAATGATCTGTCTGGGGTCTGATCCAGCTCCTGACTTCAGCTTTAGGATTTTCTTGCACAAAGGTTTTTTCGTACATGGATTTCTGCTAAAAGGTTCAAACGCTGGAGGTAGAGTTTTTCCTTCTGGCTCCTTATTCACATGAAATCAACACAGAGCTTTTTCCAGCTGACTACCAGATGTTATCTTAATATTTATAAACAGATATATAAATACTAATGTTAAATATATATATATGTAATTTGGAAAAAAAAATCTAGTTTTAAGTTAGCTCTGATCTTTAAGTAACAATTTTACTGAATATTGTTGCTTTAAACAAATATTACAGAAAAAAATTAAATGAGGAGCAAATGCCTTTCACAAGAGAAGTGCACCAGTAACAACGTGGAGATGCGTTGCATGATTCTGTTGAACACACTGAAGTCTTTCTAAAGACTCTACAGCCAGGATATGCTCTTTTGCTTATCCCTTGTTACTAAGTCCCCAGCTGGATGCAGTTTATCTACAAAGCAGAACTCAGCCTGGAGGATCCTGTTCACAACAGAGTGGCACTTTAGAGGCCAAGACTTCTAAACTGGTGCTTGTGTTCTTCTCACTTGTATTCCCTAAGTGTAATTACCTTCTTACATGGAAACCAAAGCTACACTCTGAGCTTCTCATACTTTTCATAGCTCCATCATTTTGAAGATATGAAAACTAACACAATAACAACAACAACAAGTATAAGTACAGTTTGCAATACAGAGAAAATAGAAGACAGCAACAACTGAAACACAGGCTGCCTTGTCAAAGATTATATCCCAGGGTTTGAATAAATTACACTATAATTAATGGTCCAGTGAGAGGTGTCCCTGCCTATAGCAGGGAGTTGAAACTAGATCATCTTAAAGATCCCTTCCAACCCAAACCCATCTATGATTCAAATTGGAAAGAACGGTTGAATATTAACAGCGAAAACACACACATTAAATAGATAAAGTAGGAAATGAGAAAAAATGTAGAAAGCATATTGATAAACAATATCCTTTTATCAAGATTTATCAGAAATGATATTTCCATGATTACAGGTCTGTTTTCTTACAGCCAACTGTAGTTTTAATGCATATTAAGAACACACAGAGTGTGACCTGTTAAATCATTATTTTGTCCTATGTGTCAGAAGGATAAAGGGTAACCATCTGTTGATAGATTATTTTGTTGAACTGAAACTTACTAAAGTCTTGCCTAACAGTGAAGTAAAATAAAACAACAAAAATAAGAAAACCAGTTGAGTTAATCAAATGAAAAACACTCTCCTATTATAGCGGCTTTTCCCATCCTTAGAGGATCATGGTTCACAGCTTGCAACTGATGGAAAAATTTTAACTTCATCCAACTCATACAGCTATAAGCATATGTCTGCTCACCAAGGAAGTCTGCTGCAGGCAACTAGAGAAAGCAAGGCCAGCACTCTTGAAATAAGGCATGATTACAGGTTGCAAACGTGGCTGCTAAGAGACAGACACTAACAAAATAAATAAGGGGAAAAAAAAGCTGAAGTGGATATAACATTTACTCTTGGTACCAATTTCTGTCCAGTGAGAAAATCCAGAGCACCTTGCAGATTACAGTAGTTGTCACAGGGTTTTTAAGCGTTCCAGGAAAACTTCTGACAGTATGGACAACTGGAAGAAAACATGCCCTAAATTAATTCATTATCTGACTGGATCTGAACTGCCTGTTTGAAACAAAATGTAGAGCGCTTACTCAGAATTGCTTATCCTTGGACTCCATCATCAACTGGCTACATGTTTGGAGATCATCTGGATGGAGTATTCAAAAATGGGAATATCTACAGAGCTCTTCACAGATTCAGCAACAGGCACATCTGAAGGAAGGGATACGCTAGGAGTCTGTTTAAATGCTTTTTCCCCTCTCCCAGAGGAGTTGGCTAATACAGATTTAACTGCTAAGAAAGTGCTCCTACAGCTTTTGCAGAGAAAATCTATTCTGTCCTTGTTCCTGACGTGAGAAAACCAGAAAAATAATGATTTGAAGCAAATCTCCTAGCTAATATAGCCAGTAAAAAGTAGCCTTGTACAGTTTTTCACACATTATATCTTCCCTACTATATTATCACTCACATATTCAGATTTTCTCTGTATGGGTGATTTTGTTTCTTGACAACAAATGCCACAGATTTCTAACTTGTGCTCTGCCCAAATAGCGTTTTTCAGATATGTTCTGTTTCAAACACTGGATGGCAAAGCAGTAACACCAAAGTTAAACTCATATCAATCTTGATACAGAAATGTGGTTTATTGAAAATGTAAACACATTAAGATCCATTATCTCAAGATATACGGCTAATTTGTGTACTACATACTCCAGAATTCTGGTTTAAAAGGTTCATTCTAGCAGATAATCTACAGCATACTTTATTCTCTGTAATGGTACCCAAGGGAATTTTACATTCCATTCAGTTTTCTATTTTATGCTCATGATTTAAGCACTCATGCCAATAATCCTAGTACTTCAGTGGTCTGCAATAATACATGCTTGAGAGAGCAAAGAGAAAACTCCCAGCTTTCAATGTTTCACATTCAGCTAAGCATTAACATTTCTGTTACTTCATTACTAAAAACTCCATGCAGTTTCACTGCAGGATTAAGGTAACTGAGTGAAATACTGATGGAATTTTATATCCAAAAGAAAACCATCAACCCTACACTGAATTCATTTGTTTGCAATCCATGCATCTTTCTACTTTTGAATATTTTATTTACATCGGGATTACTGACTGAAGAATTTACTACTGAATTCCTGCCCCAGCCTGATGATGACCTGTCACTTTCTGTAGGTGGGCTTTGAGCCACTGCAATTACAAGGACATCCCGGATTTGGGAGACTTGTGGTACTTGCTCTGCACACCATATAAATTCACCCACCCCTAATTTGCTCTTATCCTTTGGGAATGCTAGTTATCCCTCCCTTTTGAGGAACCGGCCCTTTATAACATGATATTTCCCTGTTTTTCCACAGTCCAAGTCAAACAGAAATAAAAATATTTAGTTAAAATTAAATTTAAAACAAAGTTCTACTTTCTACATTAGTTGGCAAAGCAGCAGTATGACATGCTCCTACTTGTTTTTAAAAGCACATAAACTTCAGAAAAATCACAGAATCACCAAGGCTGGAAAAGACCTCCAAGATCACCCAGTCCAGCGTTCACACACCATCATTATTTCCCACTAAACTGTGTCCCTCGGTGCCACATCTAAACTACAAATGCCACAGAACTTCATTGCAAGCATTACTTTGTTCAAATTAAGCCTTCCTATTTGGCATGGCAACACCTGTGTAAAAATCTTGATATCCTGGACTGTGTGAATTTAATTATTTGACATTTTGGGAGATGCTCTTTTATACCCTGGATTAAAATGGAGCTTTCTGATATGAGCGCTAAACAGATATAATGTCTGAAAAGGGTAGTACTGGGATACACCAGTTTTGGTTGTAAATATAGCCTAAGAAGTTCCTTTTCCTCTTTGTCCCAGACAATAACTGTGTAACAATTCTGGTTCATAACGGAGCAGCTGGGAGTATGGAGATGACGTCAAGAATGTCTTAGAATGGCTTTTCTGTCAAAGTATGTATCATCTCCTTCATATGCATTGGAAACTCAGTGATCCAATAGGTTTGCCTTGAGTAATGTGTAAGTATCTCAACAACCAGTGGCATTAGAACTTGGTTTCAGAAAGTCGGGTGAGTAAAAGGAAAAAAGAGTAGGGATTTTTTTTGGTTAAAATTTGCTCAGCTTCCTTCATTGCCATGCAAGCATTACAGGGGAACTGAAAGTATTTCCGCTCTGAAGGTTATAGAATGTTTTCCACTTACATTAGAGGGAAAAAAATATTTAGATTCAGAAGTCAAACTGTTAGAGGCAAAATTCAGTTAGTTTTCTAGTTCACTTGATGGATTGTGTTAGTATCTGAAATCACTGCAATGTCTCAGTCCAGGCACAAACACACTTGCCTTGCAAAGACCACCTACATAAGAGATGCTGATTACAGAATAAAGTGTTTAATCACCCTTATAACAATACACAGAATAAGTAGCAATTATACTTAAGTAACTTAGCATTGAGCCTATTAAGTACTTAGCATTGGGCCTATTGTTAATTGTGTGAGCAATATTTAGTTTTTCAGTGTTCTTGACCAATTCTAACTGCTATTGTTACATCCCACGAGAGTACTCAATAATGCAATGGATGTATCTATTTTTAAATACAAAAATAGACTTCAGATTACTGGCTCTGTAAGGGCTTTTATGATTCGTAGTTTAACTTTGTTAACTAACGCATGTGAATTGGCATTAAAAATCTAGTAGATTTTTTGGTGTAAAAAGCAACTCCAGAATAAAAATGGGAGAGAGTCAAACAGGAACAAAGGTCAGCTAAACATTCTCACTGGAATTTAAACACACAAGTAATGTTTGTTTGCATAATTTTTCAATGATGTCCCAATTGCATATTCACTTCCAGCCAAAACACAAATGTGACTGTTTAATGAGAATACAGTCCTGCTCTAAATCAATGCCTAAACTCTTCTCTTAGAAGGAACATGCACAAATATTAGGAAGATAACTAACGCCTATGATGAGATGCCCAGACCTGGACTCAATATTCCAATCATTCTGAAGTGTCTGGATCTTGCTTTTTTCATCTAATCTTCTGAAATAAATTGGCTAAAATTATTTTGTCTGTTCTGTTTCTTCGCAGAAGTTCTACATGATACAAAGCAGTTGTAGACATGAAATGTAAAACAGCTTTTGATGCAGTAATAATCAACATTTATCTTGTTTACTACCCTAATCAAATTCCCAACAGTAATCTTAATAAATAATCCTGATAATCTTCTTCACGGAGCATCAGGTGTACCCAGAGATTTCAACAATATTCAATAACCTATTCCATAAAATTTTATGTTTTAAGTTGTCGCTCAATAAAATATTACAAGTTCCTTAATGAAACACCATTGAAAATATCTATTTTTCATTCTAGGAGGAGATTTAAATGGAAAAAAAAAAAATCAGTTCCAAATCAGCATAAGTTTATACATGAGAATCGTGTGACAGGATGGTTTGTCAAAGGCTGTCTATCAACCTACTATTAGAAAATTGATTAGATAAGCCTGCAGAAACACATAATGTTAAGCATTATTTCTGAGGAAATATAAAACAATAAAGTATCTCCTAAATCAGATAGCATATGTATTTGTCATAAGCAGCTTAGAGTATAATTTGATGTATTTACTGCAGCTGAAAAAAATATATATAGTGAACTTGGAATCCAGTGAAAATACCAAATTCCTGGCTATCACCTCCACATACCTTTCAGCAACTACCAAGCTGAAATAGCATAGCTGGAACGGGCTCTGAGTGATACGTTAGCATGGAACCTACTGTTGCATCATAGAAAGGCAAATTGTGATTTTGAGCCGAAAAACCAAAATGCTTCCCTGACACGTGATGGGCAATCAAGTAAAACCTCAGTATGGAGACTAAAGCCATCTCACTGACTACTCAGTGCTGCCTTTGTATCCTCTGAAGCAATACAAAACCAAAAAGGGTGGTTAAGACAAAACTGATAGTCACATTTTTGGCTTTGCCTTGATTAAAATTCTGAAGCTCTCAGTCCTGCTGACAAGATGATGTGCAAGTACTAAACAGTAAGACCATATTTTTGTGGTTTGATAACATTCACCAAAAGATGGTGAGGCACAACTTGACTACTCTGAGAACTGTTACAAGTGCTTAGAGTTTATACAGGGACTCAAGAACCTTAATCAACTGAGCTAGTGGAAGGGGCAAACCATGGAATGAGAGATGCTTTCCAGGAACTCTTCAGCATTGTTGCCTTTTAAACCTGGTATTAGCAGACCTGAGGGCTTGTTGAAAGAATTTTTCCCACTGCTTTCAATATGATCCAGAGAAGTCCTCAATGAGAAGATTACATGACTCTGAAAACAGTCTGAAGAATATTCAGTGATATTCTTCCATCTTTTACCTCAATCTATGTGTACCATTTGATCCTAGTAATGCCTTCAGCCTTCACTTCTCACAACCGTGCCATCTAAGCATGATAGAACATTTTTAGCATGAGGCTTGTGTGCAATCAGCAGCCCATCCTCCTGTGCATTTGCTGAGTGCTAAGCCAGTCTTTGTGAAAATAACACTGCACTGAGACTTAGAGCTGTTTAACATGTTTTCCCAATCATTTGAGCATTTGAGGTGTAAAGAAAATATTGATCATTGTATATATATAACCATAAAATTCTTCAAACAAAACCAGTGCAGTAAAATCTATGCGATACATACATCTTATGGATACACCATATAATGAATAATTTTTGCTAAATTGTAGAGAGGCCACCTAACTCTTACTTCACAGAGGAAATATCTTTTTCTTATAAAGAACTACAAGTTCATATTAGAAGTTATTTTAAATATAACCTAGAGAGCTTTCTTTTTTCTTTCATTTTGTGGGCTATAACAGCCAACAATTAAAATATGAATACTAAAAGGATAAAAGTCAGACTCAAAGTCTACATGGATTGAAGTTATCCAGATTCTTTAAGTTTATGGCATTATGTTTATAGAATCTTCTGAATTAAACATCAAGAATAAAAAAAATACTGATATTTCTATTTTAATGAGCTAGAGATGTGAGATTCAGCAGGACTAAATCTATCTGAAAGAAATGAGTTCCACACCTAATAAATCATATCTGCAATGACAACAGACATAGCAGAGCAAAATATTCATAACAATGGCACTGACATACACACACAAAACAAATCTGTTTATGTCACTGTGATATCAACTGAGTTGAAACTCAGTTTTTATTAAGATGGCTACAGTAAAACTACATTTAGAACTCCAGGAACAATAGATCTAACTAATTATCTCATTTCAGTGCAGTAATAAATACTTATTCTTTCTGTTTTCTTTGTCCTCTAAGATAACTGTACAATATCCACTGTGTTCTGAAATTCATTACTTTAATAAATCCACATTTCACCTAATGATTTGTTCTTCCATCTAGATGCATTTCTCAAAGTCTCCCCCGCTACAAAGCTAATACATTGCTTGCAGCTATTAAGAAAACAGCAGTCTTGCTGAGCTTGTCTAGAGACAAGGCTGATAGCTCCCTTTGGACCTCTTCAAAAGAAAATAGCACGTGTTGCTACACAGTGTTCAAACCACTGAACAATGCTCATAAAATTTATTAATAAATGAGCAAGGAACGTATTTGCACTGCTTACTAGGTCGGCTACTAGACACCAGTTGTGGGGGCTCTAAGGGGAGCCAGGTACTCCCATTCACTGTGCAACTCTAAGGAAGTCGTAAGGCAAGTAATAAGCACCAACTCTTCTTAATTACTGTCAGTGGGCATGTCATTATTACACAAGCTCTTACGCTGAAAGACCTCTATTAAAAGTGGAAACCTCCTTTCTCTGAACACTTGTACACACACAAAAGTTCGTGTTTCAGTCTGAACACTCCCTTAGACAATACAGAAGATGGGACTCATTGGGAAACCTTTGTCTGAACATACCATGTTACTGGCATTAACTGCAGGAACTCATATGCATGCACTCTTTGATTTCTGACAAGATCCACATTTTTTCAAACCACAGCACAGATAATGGTCACTTAAACAACTACTCAGTAATTTATTTTGTTCTCATCACGTGGCTTTATGACCAAACGCATTCTAGTTGAAGAGTTTTATCTACTAGTCTTCTGTGGGTTGCTTATTACAGTGATATCACAAATAATAATAAAACTATTTTGTAGTACACTGACGAGGTAAAAGGCATATTAATTCCTGTTTTAAAGATATAATTGAAGCACAGGGATTAAGATAGAGAATTTGTATTAACTGACTCTTCCTATGCTGGCCCAATCAGCTGCCAGAAAATAAGCCCACAACCTTACCTTTAGCTCATTGGTACCACCACAGGAAGGGAGGCCCTTCTGGCTCTTACTTCTGTAGTAGCCTAAGGAAGCTGACAGCGCTCAGAGTATCTGATACACTTGCACCTTCACTAGTAAAATGCTTTCATCTCCAGCACAGCCCCAGTTGCAGGAAAACTGCCTGCTGGAAATGGTCTCTGGACCACTTAATGGCAAACCATACTGGCATCGCACTGGGAAGTATGCTGGCTGGAGCACACCAGCTCAGGAGACAGAACCATGAATTTGCTAGCACAGGCATTTCTACCCAGGAGTGCACCAAGGCCATGTTGTTTGTAGTTCAGTCACTAAAATCACCTTCTTCCATTTTAATTCCTTTTCTTAAAAGAACTGCAGGAATTAGCTGACTACACAGAAATTGGATTGTTTTGCTCGTTTTTACAGTTTTTATTTTTTAACCAAATCACAATGAAATCCTATGAAACCTCAATATCCATTGTACAGTATGCAAAGGCAATAATAATAGAAATTGGCTCTATTTGTACAGCTTGTCACTACATCCCATTATATATCCTGGATAAGAACATTGCCAACGTAAAAAATGTAAAATGGATTACTACACTGAGCAGATGATGAGCCTGAGGCATGAAATACGCATTTATTTAACTGTTTTCCTTAGGAAGGGAAAAGGGAAAAGGGAAAAGGGAAAAGGGAAAAGGGAAAAGGGAAAAGGGAAAAGGGAAAAGGGAAAAGGGAAAAGGGAAAAGGGAAAAGGGAAAAGGGAAAAGGGAAAAGGGAAAAGGGAAAAGGGAAAAGGGAAAAGGGAAAAGGGAAAAGGGAAAAGGGAAAAGGGAGCATACAGTGTTTGCCATTTGCGTAACAGCTAAATTTATCACATCGTCAAACTGATGGGCTGAGGGGAAGGAATCCTTTAATGCAACATCCAGATTAAATATTAGAATAGTCCTCTGGAAAAGAGCATTGTTTATACATATGCAAATCTGTGGCCAAAGGGTATGAATACCATTTTTAAGCACATATCACTTAAAACAAAAACCATGGATCTTCTCTCCATGCTGCTCCCTATGTATGTGTATTCTTGCAAGAATATGAAAGCATATGTTACATTAAACAAGTGTTTGATATTTTCAAACAGTGTTTGATATTTTCACAGAATCACAGAATTGTAGGGGTTGGAAGGGACCTCCAGAGATCATCGAGTCCAACCCCCCTGCCAAAGCAGGTTCCCTACAGTAGGTCACACAGGTAGGCATCCAGGCAGGTTGGTCATTTTCTTTTGATGTTAGTAACTACATTTCTCTCCCCATTTACTTTTAACGGTTGCATCCCTCACTTGGTATTTCCTTTGCCCTGAATCTTTTATTTTTGTAAGTTTCCTCAATCTACTTTACCTGATTCGTAATGCCAAATGATTTGTCATTTTTTCCCCAATTTTTGCTATAAATATACTGAGGTTGCTATTGTTTTAACATGTGTTTTTGCTCTGAAAAATGAAAATATTTCTATTCCACAAGTCATTACTGTAGGAACCAAGATTTGTTCCTTGATACTATGTCTGTCTTATCATTCTACTATGCAGAATAATGAAGCATCTGAAAAAACATCCTGAAAGTCAAAACCTATCACTATCCTGAGTAGCAAAAATTATCATAAAAGTGAAAATTCTTCAAACGATCCCTGTTAATTGCCTGGTTGATGTCAGCTACCTGAAAATAGCCAAAAGAAATATTTTGTTCGTATTATTTAAGTAGTAATTTAAATACAATTACTAGTAAAGTGTCAGAAATACTAAATTCTAATGTCTATTTTATGGAAGTTAATTTTACACAGCTTTCATTGTACTCATTCAAACCCTAAATATGAGCATAAAAATACTAATGCTGGATAGGTTTTACTTATTATTTTTGAACCCTTGGATTTTAACTAAAAATACTATTTTTTAGAGAAACACTTTTGTTCTATTTTAATGTCACCAAATATTCAACAATTCAAATACAGCACAAAATAGAATAAGCCTAACCTAATGGAAGAAATATACAAAAGAATAGCTTCCTTTGTATCAAGTAGGAGATTTCCCACTGCTTGCAATGAGCTTTTCAACTTCATAAATTTAGCAGAATACGTTGTTACCAGGTGAAAATTATTGTTCTGCCTTGTGCAGAAATACAAAGGCACACACGAATTGTGATGCATTGGAAAAACAAGGCAATTGTTTTGCATCAACATAGGAATGTGAGAAGCAGCACCACTGTAAGCAGCCTCTGCATTAGGTGTTCCGGTTCTTCTCATTCTATTAATTATCAGGGAATCAAACCTTCAAAGAGTCTCCTTGCACATACAGGTGTTTTGAATGCTGGTTTTACTACCAGAAGAAGGAAATATTTTATCAAAATTTAAATGCATAAGATCAGCGAAGCTTTTACTTGCAGGAGCTGTATATCCCAGGACTGTACTGTGAAACACCATTAATTATTTCACAAAAAAAGCTGCATGCTGACAATATATGAAATTTAAGTGTTCATAAATGACTGATAGAAGTCACAAGCCTGGCAGGGATATTGTTTTCCTTAATGGCTTTACGCACACATTGGTTAAAGACCTTACAGAGAGCTACAAATCATTTTCATAAGCAACCTGCTGATCTGAATTACCTGTAACAAATTCAATAAAAATATGTATATCACTTACTGAATTTGCATAAATAGTTTACAAGTTCAATAAAATATGAAACAACTATAAGTTGGTTATAGTGTATCATGAATAAATTTAGACTCAGAATTACCAGATGTTTAAACATTTGATGATTAATTTTCTGAAAGGGTCTTACAGGGCAAGAAAGGCAAACTGCTTCAGTCTTATAAGCTTATGAAAAGAACTATCTAAAACAAATAGGAGAAATTCTGGAGACAGAAAAAAAGAGTAAATTTGTGCCTTTGTATATCCAATCTGCATTATAAAATGAAAAGACTGGACTAAAACATCTTTATTATAACTCTTTCTTACAGCACAAATCTCATAGTTAGAGTCAACTGCGGCCACCTATGGAATTTAGGAAAACATTCAGTTGTGTTGCAAGTAAATAGGGAGTACAAGGACAGAAGGCGAAGAAAGACAAAGGCAATGCTCACTTGGAAAGTGGAGATCATCCACTTAATGCGAGCACTTACTCTCCTGCCTTCTCCAGCTCTCAGACAAGTTCACTTGATCACAGCCAAGTTAATCTGAAAATTTATGATCAAGAACAACTGTTTATTCCTACAAGTCAGGCTACTGGGACAAGCTGGCTTGTTTTATGCTCATTGTCAGTTCTGTGCCTATTGATACTATCCGAGGATACTGTTTATTAAATACATTGCTACTACACAGGAGACAATTTGGTGATTTCCTCAGCTTCTGTTGTTGGGTTTTTTTTTTTTTTTTTTTTTTTTGTTTTACCACAGCTGCTAATCTTCTAGGATGCAAGGAAATGCCCTGTAGCTCCTTGGATGCTGTACTAAGAGTCAGTGAAGTTACTGTGCTGGGAACCACGTTGAACTCACTGCTGTTTTCACATTACTATGATTACTATGACATGCACTGACTTTGGTATCCCTTCTGGCCTTGTGTTCCTACAGACATAGCATTTCTGGACAGAGTACAGAATCTTTTCATACAGCCTTCTCTGCAACAGGGATATATGGTTGAGCACTACAGATAAAGACTAGAGCCGAATAACTTCAAACTAATGATGTTTTAGAGTCCATACCATTAAGCAGTGACACTGCAGTAGCAACACATTACCACTTGTGCTCCCTGTAGTTTTACCATCATATGAGTGTGATTTAAATTATTTTGGCACCGTTATTAATCAGTAGGAAGAAACAGGTTTAATCTTGCACTGGCAACAAAAACCTTTAAATTAGGATTTGGATTATAACCAACATGAGGTTCTTATTAGTCTGTTTTCTGCAGCCTGTGCAGACTAAGGAGATGCATATACAGCGCTAAACTGTGTCCAAGCACAAATGCCATAAACTCAAGTTTGTTTTGAATAACAAAGTAGACCAGCAAACTTTTGCCCCGATTAAGACGTTCAGAAGATTTGTCTTTTAACACTATAGAAACTATGGAAATGTTTTTCTTATAATGATCTAGCTTTCCATGCTAAACAGAAGAGTCTGTGCGGTTGCTAGTGCCACATATCTCTCGGTTGATGAGAACACATTGCTGGGTCCCCTCAGATCTTTTGATGAAGGTAAAAGGGCACTATGGTTTAACCCAGCAGCAGCTCAGCCCCACACAGCTCATTCACCTGCTAAGTGGGATGAGGGAGAGAATGGGAAACCAAATAGAGTTCATGGGTTGAGATAAAGACTATTTACTGAGATAGAAAAGCAAAACAAAAATGTGCTTACAAATATATATTCACCTCTACAATGCAATTAATTGCCACCTGCTGACCAATGCCCAGCTAACAATACAACTGCCAGTCAACCGATGCCCCACTATCAACACCACTTCTCCCCACCCACAACAACAAACCATTTGTGTACTACTAACACTGCAGCCAGGACACAGGGTGATGCATGGGTATTCTGCACCCACCTCGATGCTCCACTTGCTCATCCTCCACTTCCCTAGAAAGCTCAATTTCCAGTTCCACCCTGCAGTTCCAACCAAGCAGTGACTGAAAATTTAGACCAGGGCAAGAGCCATCTGCTGAGCCTTAGCAACTTGAACTTCATCTCCAGTTCTGTACAATGAGGTCTGAGTGGGGGAAAAAAGCCACAAATACATATGCAGGTAGAACAAAATTCTACCTCCTAAAATGATGGCAAACATCACAGACAAGATACTGACTGCTGCTACAGCTGAGCAGCAAATCAATTTGCTAGCGAGTAGCAAAAAAGACAGCAACACTGCTTATTTATGCCATCTAACAGCACCTGAAGTAATGTCATATTGCAGCAGGACATTACCAGGAAAGTGAATGAAGTAAAAAGAGAGACAAGTAAAGCAGAAACATTTTCAGCAGTATTTGAATTTGTACTGTTCAGGACTGTCACCTTCTTGATCCTGGACAAAAGTAGGTCGTCAATTTGTTTTTATGGATAAATTATAAAGAAGAAAGTAAGCCTGTGAGCAACAGTACTTGCGATGTGCCCCATACTTGAAGCTTCCTTTAACATCTCCTACTTACCCGTAACACAGAATCCTTTATTGTTATCTGGTACACAAATGATCCAGAAATCATTCTCCAATTTTCAGGCCAAGTATCACAGCTTGGCTCATGCCTGTCAGGCATATCCTACCAAGCAAGGTGGCAAAACCCAAACTGCTTAGTGGCAGTGGTCTCTGCCTTCCCTGACCGTATGGGGCACAGGAACTGTTCAGGAGAGGGCTTCTACTCCCAGCCCTCAGCTATAAAGACCTAGGATCACTGCCTAACACTGCTTAATGTGTTAAGGGAGATGTAATATATATACTCCCCCATGCATTACTCCCAGTACTTCTGCTCTCCTATGGGATGTGCTAATCAGGACCTGTTCACTACCACTGAGTAAGTCTAAACTAAGCTCCAGTGTTTCTCTCATAAAGACCAAAACAAATGACTTTTGGTATAGGAAGTTAATTTTCCAGACTCTTACAAAGTTAATTATTCAAAAGGCAAGTAACATATTCTTGCATGTCCAGGCACTCACACAGCTTTAAAAGTCAAACCAACTAAACACATTAATGCTTTGGTCTAGAAAGGATCGGATGTCACCTGCATTTGTATTTGAATACCTGCAAAGAATCTATTATTTGACAGATATTTGATATGCTAGCTAGCTGTCCTCCTTTCCCCCTGCTTTATTTCCTTGCTTTTTCCCCCCCTCTTCCTTTTCAGTTTCTCTCAACTCATTTCTGCATCTGTCAGTGACTTCATGCTCTTAAAAGCCAGGCCCTATGTGGTTCAGAATTTTCAATCCTATTTTAAGAAGTGACATTAGCACTCATGTCCCTTTCATTTTGGTGAGAGCGAGGGCCCAATTTACAGGAGACTTTAAGATTGTATTGATTCAAAGAGGTACCCGTCAGGGCTTCTGAGAACATCAGAGCACTTGGAGTTAGTGTGAATTAGGCACCTAGAGTACTTCATCAATTTGAGACTGCAATAAAGACATTATCTGAAACTGTTGCAGCCTTTTTGCTCCAAAGTGCTTACACTGCTTTGAAAATGGATCTAAGGCTGCAATGACATGTAATTTTGGAAATGCTGCCCTTTATCCTCTCACACAGTGTGCTTTTGTCTAACTCAGATTTATAGTGGAAGAAAAAATGCTTTTCATTTTAGATGTCCTTATTGTAGTTATCTCTTTTTGATTCAAGGACTGCTATGGAAAATTGAGGCATCTACTTTGCAATAGCAGAAAAACCCACTGAACATATCTTCTAGAAATCCACATAACTCAAGATGTGTTGACAACATCACTGTGGAAAAGACAATAGAGTCTATTCTTACTTAGAGGCACTGGAACAGACTACCCAGAGTTTCAGATGTTCCATCCTTAAGGCATTCAAGGCCAGGCTGGATGGGCCCCTAGGCTGTCTGAGCAGGTGGCAACCCTGCCCAAAGCAGGATTGGTACTAAATGATCTTCAGGGGCTTTCCAACATAAGCCACTTTATGATTCCATGAGTCTTTGACTTGCCTTCATCATCTATGAGAAGAATATTTGATCAGTATCAGAAGGAGGCTTATAAAAGTAGGACAATTCTGTGAGTCAGAGAGTAGTGAAATGTAAGTATATATATAACTACAAGAGCTGTTTTAAAAGTAATGCCTGCTATTTTACTAAGTTGGCCCATAATGTTAGGGACAGATTTTGGTAGTATGACAGTAAAAGATGGACATTCCTCACAGTATTCCATTATATTTTGTTGCCGTGTGACAGATGACAGCAGAGGGGGAGTCTGACAAAATGCTATCTGATATGGAAGCGTATATGAAGCAAAGGTGTGGAATCGAATTCCTCCACACAGAAGAAGTGGTACCCACTGACATTCATCAATGTTTGATGAACATTTATGGAGACCAAACAGCAGATGTGAGCACAGTGAGGTGGAGGGTGCTGCATTTCAGCAGCAGCAACAGCAGATCACCTCCATTACTAGTGCAGATTTCAATGAGCACAGTATATAGGCTCTTGTTCATTGGGGTGACTATGCCAAAAGAGACAGATTCGTAGCTGAGAATTCACTCTACCAGATGGTGTTACTGCGCTCTTTGTATTTGTTGTAGTTTCCGTGGAAATAAATAGAAGGCATTACTTTCAAAGCAGCCTACCTAAATATTAGATAAGTGACAACTGTTTATGCATGCATATCTCTGATCATCTTCAACAGATGCCATACTTGATGAAAAGCACTAAAATAATATAAAGCTCTGCAGGTCAAAGAGCACAACACCAGAAGAGACATCTGGGATGACTGAACACCTCGAACATGAGGTAAAAGAGGAAAGAAAGAAGAAAATCTGTAAAACAACACTGACAAACTTGAACTTCGGTTTCAGCTATCCACTGGGTTCTGAATGCATTTGAAGGGAATTAGTGCACTGTGGCCACCTCTTCTCCCAGCACTAGGGCAACAGGAACTGCAGCACTGAGAGAACACCCAGATCCATGTCTTGCTGCCCCTCTGCTCAGTTTCAGCACTTCCTTCTTCCACATTTTAACACCACTGCTTACCACCAGCTTCCCAACACAGATGACATAACACAGCTTTCCTGGTTGCTGCCCTTCCTGCACACCCTGCAACAGCTGCCATGCACACAGCCCTGGAAACTACATTGCATCTAGTTTGCACTGGCATGCACAGTAGTTGAGCGCAATAGATACTGCCAGTCCATGTGAGACATTTTATTTATTATGCATTTTTAAGAAAATACATAGGGGTGGCTGTGAGCTTTATTAGCAAAGATTTGAGCTGCCGGCTATGACTGTGTTCCAAATGTGCACTGCTCTTGAGTGGCAGCAGCTCAGACTTGGAAAAAAACAGAAGAGGGACAGAACAGCTGCTCAGCTGCTTCTGAATGTTAAAAGCTACTTCAGTAAAACCATGCTTTTGTCCCTGTGGTAGTGGTACAAAGTACAGAGTGTGTATACACGTGTACCTGCTTTGTCATTTTTTAGTTGTAAATTTATATGTAACAGATTCACCTTCTTAAAGAACTTCTAACATTCTTCTACATCAAGAAAATCATATAAGCAACCCATTAAAACAAGTAACTTTTTTAACACCACAGACAGAAGTAAGATCAAGGCTGTCTTATGACTTAGTACGCCAACATTCATAAACTCTATTAAATATATTGAAACATGAATGGATAAGACACAGATGGCCAGATACATAAGAAGCGTTGAGCTATCAGGTCCAAAAAAATCCCCACAAGATGGAACACAAACCTCATAAATTTGTATTTATGATTTTTCTATTATTTCATGACATGCCTAGGGAGTGTAAGAAAACCTTGCTTCCCACACTGATGCATTTTTGGCAGTCCCTGTGCACCTCTGGGAAATGGTTGAGTCCCAGAGCTGTGTAAACTGAGGGCACAAAGAGAGTCAGGCTGGGTTAGGACCCAGGGCTGGCCGCCCCAGCTGCACACTGTAAGTAACAGAAATGTGCTGTACATTTCCAGCGTAGAACTAAAGAAAGAATAACAGGGCTCTGTTGCCACAGAACTCAGCTGGTCTTTGCCAACTTCCAACTGGATGACAGTACCACACATGCCCATGCATTAAGAGCTCAGTTCACCCCAGGTGCACTGTTCCTGACGGCGACACAGTGTACACGAATTATGCTTGTCTGTATCACATTAAGCTGAACTTGGTCACTCTTTCCACTGACATGATTTTAATAGGGCCTTCATTCAGTATGAATCAGATTTTTAGATACTTTGTTCATGGGGTTTCTTACACTCATTAGCTAGTAACCTTTGAGAAACTTCAGCATAAGATAATTTTCTGCTTTCTACAGCACTCAAAACGCTGACTGTATCAAGAGATTCAGTTTGAGAGGAAAAAAATAATCTCTTAAGGTCTTATTATGTAGATCAAAAGTTTAATTAAATCATGTGATTACTTCCTTATTGTTAAGGAAGATAAAAGTGTCAGTGAAGTAAAAAAACCAAACTTCTTCATTCATTTGACATTTCACCAGGGATAAGGAAAAGGCTGAAGCACTCAATGCTTTCTTTGCTTCTGTCTTTAGCAATCAGATCAGTTATCCTCAGGGCACTCAGATCCCTGAGCTGCAAGACAGGAATGGGGAGCAGAACAAACCCCTCCATACTCAGAGGAGAAATGCAGCTGCACAGCAGACATCAAATACTACTTAAAGTATCGTAAGAACATAATAATGACCAGACTGAGTCATACCCATGGTTCAAGAACAGTAACTGCCAGTGCCCAACAGAAGAAGCCTAGGCAAATATATAAAAATAGCAAAACGCATTACGGCATTTCCTTAGAAAACTGTTCCAGGCCCAGACAAATGTGTCATATTTGCAGCTTACAGCCCTTTTTTCCTTCCATGAATTAATCCAGCAGCTTCTTCAATCTATCTAAACCATTTGTATCCACAACACAGAGCAACAGAGCTCCCCAGCTCAGCTCCATCCCAAGTAAAGAACTGCCACCTCTGCTCGAGTCAACTTGCTCGTCCCTGCTTTTATTTCACATCCCCTACTTCTTCTAGCTGCAGGGATGCATCTCTTATCCATCTTTGCTGTGCTACTACTTTAATCTTTTCCAGCTTAAGGAATCCTAGTCCACTTTATTCCTCATAGAGAAGCTGCCCACAGAACATTTATTTCTTGACCACCTCTGAATCTTCTCCAGTTTTAGAATGTCCTTTTGGAGGAACTAGAGTTGTACACAGAATTCATAACACCAACATATTTGTTCAGCTGCGTAATGTTTTCTATTTTGTCTCCTTCTAACAATAACTCCAAATATCATAGAATGGCTTGGGTTGGAAGTGACCCCGAGGATCATCAAGTTATATCACATTCTCTTTTTTCCTTTGGTAGTTCTGAACCTCACCTTTTCACAGAACAGACTGTTTTAACTTCATTATCTCATTCCTATGTGGTGTTTGTTAGCCAACAGCCCATCACTCAAAGTCTGAAGGAAGGATTGCTTCTTCTTCCCCCAAGTGCATCACTTCACATTTGAATTTCATCTATTATTCTAACATCTGATCATTCAGTATGAGATGGTCTTTCTGCCGTTCTTTACAACATCCCATACTCCAAATAACATACCATTTATCATTTATTTATTCATCCCTTTTATAAATCACTTCAATAGTCTGGTCAGGACTATCCTGCTGATCTACCCATACTACCAAAAAAAAAAAAAAAAAAAAAAAAAAAATACATTCCTGTCCTTTTTCTCACATATTTTAATCAGTAGTTTTTTCTACTGTGGGGTACTGCCCTTTTAACCCAGGGTAACTTCGCTTAGGAGTCTCTAGTGAAGGATCCTGTCAAAAGCCTTCTGATATCCAACGAGATCACACCAACTCAGTCTCTTTCATTTGTTTGTGAAAACCCCCAAAGCATGCCAGTGAGTTGCTCAATTCTGCTTTGCAAAGCTGCGCAGACTTTGCCTCAGTACAATGCAATATTCATGTGTGCACTAATTTTACTCTTGTAATTTCTTCTAGTTTGTTTGTACTAATTGCAGACAACAGGTTTGCTTATCTGTGAGGTCGTGGATCTTCTTTGGATTCCTCAGAAAAATGTGTGTCCTGTAAACTGCTTTTCTCCTCTCTGGTACTGAATCATTTTTAGAAAACATCCAGAGATTAGAGGTGGTAATTCACCAACTTACATCTTTGAATTTCTTCAGAATAAGATAACAGACTACACCATTACCAAGCTATAGGGTCTGAATTGTAAATGTATAAGTGAGGCAAACCCACACACGGACAAAAACCTCAGTCAAAGGCCCTATTTCAGATCTTTCTGCCAAAAAGATCTCCATACCTTTTTTTGCAAGACACATCCTGTACTCCACAAAGCTCCAGTCCACCACTGGTAGAACTAGCAATGGAAGTCACATATTTTTCCTGGAGCTTGATGTGTATTTCCAGGAAAGATCTATGCTAACATGCACTTCTGATACACTGCTTCTTACACTAATTGCCAATACACTTCTCTGTGCTTTGGAATGCCCTCACTTGATCGCTTCAGGTAATAACTCTCTATTTCACCAGAACTGGTTTCCTTTCCAGTCTATTTCCACTCTCATCACTTTCTTCTCAAACTTCAGTTTCACTTTTAAAGCAGGACGCTATCTAATCAATAGCAAATGACAGAATACAAGTTCATTTCATTAATGCATTCGTAATTGGATGTATAAACTAAGCCAATGACAAACGACTGCTTCAATGCACAGTTACCTAATTTAAATATAGAGTTGTTAGCACAGACTCACTGTAGTGCATTTCCAAAATAAAGCTTCAGCTCAGCATTGCCAACCTCCCAATCATTGGAGACAGATGGGTCATTCTGCATGGCTCAGTCAGGTTCTGACCATTAACCATTAAACCAAAAGTGCTCTGGGGCTGCAAACTGGTGGGTTTCCCAGTTTCAAGAAGTACAGTGAAAGCTGAGGGAAAATTGAAAGAAAAAGAATAGATTTATTAAAAAAATAAAGACTAAACACTAAAAACTAAAATAAAGCATGATAATATTCTTTAACATTTCTTACATACGCTTTAAAAATAAGTCTTTCTTTTCTCTCCCTCTACTCTTAGTGTTTCAGAATGGTGCTCCCATTCTGCTAAATGGATGTGTCTGGTCCTAAAATGCCACTGCTGAGGGGAAATCTGGTGGTCTGTTACAAAAATCAAACAGGAAGATAGCAATCAAATGCTATGATTCATAAAATTAAAATACACAATTATGAAGAACTCATGAAAATTTTTTTCCCTAAAAACCGATGCGACAACCTTCTGTTTCCCTTTTATTGCTCACTAAGAATATTTGAAATAGTAGACCAGTCCTGAGCAGGACTGGTGTGAAAGAAAATTGCTTACCATCATATTTGCTTCTTACTAAAGCACCTCCGGAAAAAAAAAAACAAAAAAGAAGATTAAACCAATAAAGTCCCTCATAGTAGGAAGCTTAATGTGACATACATAATAAAAAGAAATAGAATGAAATGGAAAATATGGTTAATGATGTCACATTACATTATGGTTTTTGAAGTAATCAACAAATGCAGGTAACAATATGGTCTGATTTTTCCTGTCAAACTAAGATGATTCATGGAAAATTTCTTGGTCAAAGTCCATGTGTGTGTCTCCTTTAAAGCAGAAATAAAAAGGTAGCTATATAGACAATGTTAAAACAAAAGCAGACAATAAAACCCCAAATTCTGCCCTGAAAAACATAACATGGATTAATCACCAGCTACCACAGAGATGAATGTAACTGACCTAAGCATGGAAGCACACGCATTTTAAGTGCCCAGGCACATGGACACTAGGATGCAAGTTTTTCAACAAAGCATACTTCTGCCAAAGACAAAATCCAAGACTTCCTCTTCCCCCCCCCCCCCCCCCCCCCAAACATTTGGAATTTATGATATACCAGATGACTTCCCAGACTCAGCATCAAGGAATAGATAGGAGAAAATGACAATGTGAGTGAGAGAAGAGGAAGAAAAGGAAGGGAACAAGAAAGTTATGTCTACTCCAGAACAGTTTACTTGCCCTAGATGGCAGAGGGCAACTAGATCCAAACCTCTGTTCATGCTGCTTATGTCTTGGGCAAATATGGCACTAGTGTGCCATCTCAGTCCCAAAGTTGTTCTGCTCTATTTAAAGAGCTCAATATTGATCATGCAGGAGAGAAGCTGACTTAACAGCCCACTTGTCAGGTGTCCTTACAATCTCATAGATGGGCCAACAGGCAGCCAGGCATGCAGGGACTCATGCTGCATCCACAGCTCTTCTACACCTTGCAGCCCATCTGGTTACTGTGAGCTGGGCTCTCCATTCCCCCCCCCACCCTTCCCCATGCATGGTTTTCTAATACATCTGTTCAAGCCTCAGGATTTGTCAGCATTAATCACTCCAGTTGTCCTTACCAGCACAAACTTATGTATGGGTCCATTGAATAAACTACTCTGATCAAACAAGCCCTGACTCAGGAAAACATTATATTCTCTTGAAAGCAACCACAGACTGACATTTCAGTAAATCAGTTTCTCACAGAAGGGATGCATGCCTTTGACTAACATAGTTCATTCATTCTGAAAAAGTAACATGATTTACTTGTACAAAACCAGTATCAGATGAACTCAGGGCAATTCTTTCCATTCTCCCAACCCTTTGAAAGTAGTAAGGGGGCAAATCACTGGTCAGCAAGTCCTATGGTAGGCACACATTCTCTTAGGACTTGTTTTATTCTTGCTGATTTTCATTTTTGCTAAGAATCTCAAAAATTAGTTAACATGTATTTTTGAGTACCAGTGTAACAGCCACAGAGAGTGCCATACCCCTTGGAAAAGGCAAAAAAAAAAAGTGCAGAACAAGATCCAACTGCACTGTTAGCCCTCCAAGTATCCATAGATTTATCAAGTTACCCACCTCTGAGATATTAAAATTGTTGTAGATCTGTGGCATAAAATCATACTTTTGTCATAATCCATAGCAAGAGGAGAAAAATAATTATTCATACCTCTTTTCTTTGTTTAAGTTTCCAGCTGTAGCACCTGTTTACTGATAAATAGTTAGTTGTTAAATAGTGCAGAAGGAAGACTCATGAGAACACTGCTGTGCTTCGTTGCATCCCCATGATGATCACTGGCTAGTTAACATCAAAGCCTGCTACTTAGCCATTTCTTCATCCGTGGCATGTGTTACGTACTGATTCTGCAAAGATTTGTTTCTTAACCAACACAATCTCTTAACAGGTTATTGACTCGTATGAGCCAAAAAATCTTGTACATGTACTGGAAAAACACTGCTGTTAATTAAATACTAGCCAAATTATAATGCTTCTTAGTTCAACTCTCGCAAATTAAGAAAAGTTTTAATTAATGACTACTGGCTCCGCAGATGGAAATTTCTTTTCTTGGCTCAGATTTCAAGTCAGAAGCTACAAGTGTTACATGTGACAGGTTGAAGCAAACATGAAGCATTTCATTTGTATGACTCTGGTTCATTTAAAAAGAAAAGATAACATTGAGTTAGGTAAAAAGTTGCTTATTTTTAAAAATGTCTTTCGTAATTCTTTGGTTTTCAACTAGAAACAACTGCTAAAGATACTACAGCTTTACAATGCAGATCTAGCATGGACACGCTTAGATTAATTAAGACACATTTTATGTAATTCTATTAAAATATAATATGCTGTTCTTTATGTTTAATTAGGAAAAGTTAAGTACCCTTACAAATCACATTTATCTTGCACTTCCTTCTTAAATTGTTAGTTTTGTTTTGAATTCTGTCCTTGTTAATTGAAAATAGCATAGTTAATTCTTGTCATTTGTAACCAGTTTGTTGTCAATTGAATTTTGGGCTGTGTTAATGCTGCGCTATTTGCTTTAGCCATGGAAGCATTCTTACAGTCTAAATCTCATCTGTAATTTGCTTTCTATTATCTTTGACTTCTTTCATTTCTGTCTTCTCTATTTCTTTTAATTAGCTTCTCATTAGGAGGAATGAGTAATAACAGAGAAGCCATTTGCATATACTTTAATAAGTTAAATTCTTATTCTGATGAGACAGAGTGAAAGATTATATTTACATCTCCCATTAAGTTTCCATTTAGTTAAGATAGATTTTCATTTGCATTTAACCACATAGCAAAGATCACTTGTTAAATCACATTTTCACCTATGGACTATAAAGGATATTAAATCTCAAAGCACACATTTATGTTTAACAGTCTTTCAGTAAGCTGACAGGAAATGTCATCTATAGGGAACTGTTTTACTAGTCTTTGCTCTAAGGATGCTCCAATTTAATCTTTTCCTCCTGGTCTTTCCTTCAGGCTGCCCTTCTGCACCAAGAGAGCACAGGCTAGATGGGGAAGGAAGATTGGTCTCTTAGGCTGCTTACGCCCTCAGCAATTTCTTTTCTACAGCTACTTCTTCTCTTGTTGGCTGTGGGACAAATACTAACAGTGCACTTGCCCAGGGTGAGCTGAACTCTTACATCAGTTTCAACCTACTCACCTTATTAACTCCAATTCAAGAAAACACACATGTTTTTCAGCAGTTTACATGCAGACCTTTGCCCCTCTCTCCAACTCTCCAACAGCAGCAACATAAATTTAGCAGCTTTACAAGTTCTCCATGGTGAAAGACCAAGGGATTATACCTTATTTTCAGGGCTTTGCCTACTGGAATTCAAGTAATCCCTGCAGCCCTTTTAGAAAAGGCTATTCCTTCCCAGTGGTTGTCCAAAACTTCCCAGATGTGCCAGTTCAACAGCAGTGGAAGAGGAGCTACTTTTCAAAACACATCACTGCCAAAGTAGCAGAAATAAAGTAATTGCCTTACAGCTGTTCTGACAAGACTGGCTCTCTTTTTGACCAGCACATCAGGAAGCAACAGGTGCTCAAACAACCACCTCCTTCTGCAGTTTACAGCAAAGCAACTATTAATGTTGTACCAGAGCCCCTCTATGACCACAGTGGTACTTAAGGCAGTATTGCAGTATCAGAAACAATCATGCACATAAAGCTGATGGCCAATATCCTTATTAGTAATTCTTCATTTTAAAGAAAATGCGCTTATCTACTCTATGCAACAGCATATGAAATGGCAGCACTGTTGGAAGAAAAGTTCCAAAAAAAAAAAAAAAACCAAACCCAAAACAAACAAAAACAACAACAACCACCAAACAAACCCAAACAAAACCAAGCATGCAGATCTCTCTGAATAGTTTATCTGAAGACCCAGGTAGCACTGACACCTGAGCGGATAGATTCAAAATACAAAATAGGTATGATCACTTCTCAGGGGTTTGGTAAAACAGAAAGCTCAGATATTCTCTCCTGTGGTGCCAGTATCTCTCATATTGCTACAGTCCTATCGAGAAGTGTTTTACTCACTCCTAGCAGCCTCCCTTGATTTATTGCTATAATAATCACTCCTCAGCTTGGCAGAACTTCAATGGGAATTGTGACTTCCCTGGTTTCCCAGAATTAAGTCTAACCTGGTCTAAATTAGGCAGCAGCTATCAGTGAGCATTATTGAAAGAGCAGGCATTTTCATTTATGCACATTTACTATCCTCCCCACAAAAACAAAACAAAACAAAACCAACTATGCTTACTTAGGCTAGATCTTGTCAGGTTTAAACCAATAATATTGTTAAACACAGGTAGGAAGCCCATTCTTTACATGGTCTTTCTACACTTTTTTTTTTTTTTTTTTTTTTTTTTTTTTTAAGACCTTGTCCCCCTTGTGTTCTTTTTGCTGCAAAAGACTTGGTCTCTGCTATTTATTTGTACTTATTGTACAAAAATGTATTTTTCATTATAAACATAGAAACTCTAATTATAGAGAGCCACATAATAAATTCAGAGCGGTCAATGTAGCAACAGCCTATACCCTAAGCTTTTCAGCTGAAGAGATGTATTTTCTTCAGTTATTCTCCTCACATCTTGTACTTACAATCAACTTCCCAAAGCACAGTAATCCCACTGCATTACAATAATGGCCTTAGTGTTATCCCAAGGTGGCAGTGCTGCAGTGCTGTTGTGATCTCACAAAAGCAAGTAGAGACAGAAGAGCAATAAAACCCCAAACACCAGACTTCCTGCTCCTTGATCCTTTTACTTATTTCTGTGATATGGAGACCTGCACCATGTCACTATTACTAGTTAATTTGATATTCAACCTCTTTGTGCCAAGATTGCACATCTTTTTAGGTAATGTATGAATCATGTCTACTGCGTATTTAAACATTAAATAGTCTGCTGGCAAAGTGGAAATAGAGAAAAATTAAATATTAGAGCTTACCAGACACTGAATGAGAATCAAAACTTTCTTTTCCCTGTTTATCAATAATTCTTTATTTTGTTTTGACTCTGATGTTCAAGTTGTCCATTTATACAGTATCTAGGGACAGTGATCATGAATTTACAGGGTTTTTAAAATTTATTTATTTTAAATCACATTATGCCCATGTCAAGTGGTATCACCTTACCTTCTCACCTCAGCATCTTGGTACAGAAGACAGTATCTGTCTATCCGAATCGGTCAGTATTTACTAAAAGAACCCTATAGCAGGGGCTACAGGGATACCAAGTGGAACAATCTAAGCTCATTCTCTTTTAACCACACACAGCCAAAGCATCTGTTACTCTTTTCACAAGTAGCTTATGACAGAGAACACTTTTCAGCTCCCTCTGAAAGCACATAAAATACAATCACTAGGAAATCCTCAGACAGAAGGTACTGGAGCCCTCTTTGCAAACATATCCTGCCACATTTCTAGTGAATATATTAAAAAAAAAAAAAAAAAAGCTTATTTTCTCTGCTTTTTCTATCCACTGCTTCGACTATAATATTTATGAATGCATTTTTTTTTTTTCCCCTGCAGATCTGTAATATCCTGACATCTTTGGATTCTCTTTGCACTTCAGAAAGTTTCCTTGAAGATAATTCAGGCAAATCCTTAACTGTGTGTGTGTAGCCCTGTTCACAAGGACTTAGGGGTCTTGGTGGATGAGAAGCTGGACATGAGCCGGTGATGTGCAATTTTAGGTTCACCTCATGGAAACATACACAGAAATTAAGTGTTGGCCATACAGGCTGGAAAAAAAGCAAACCCTAACAACTTTTCAATGCAGGCAACAGTTTCACTCTTTATTTTCAAAGGAGAAAATAGCCATCCACATTTGAGGAAAAAAATAACCACCATGAAAATGCTGAAGCCATGATATATTTCATTGCCTTCTCTGCATTTCAGAAGCCTTACTTAGACGAAAAATCTTAAAGTTGACATAAAAGCAACAGTGATATTCTCATCACAGGATTTTGGTCATGAAAATGAGCTTAGACTAGGCTGTTTTGGTTTGACTTTTGCAAAATGCTAATCAATATGTGATCTTGTAGGCATGCAGTCATTAAATGTCACACTGACCCACTGATGCATTTTAGGGGACCGTCTCTGGGAAAAAAAAAAAAAAAAAAAAAAAAAAAAAAAAAAAAAAAACCAACTCATTCTTTAAACTTAGAATCACAAAATGGGTTGAAAGGGACCTTTAGGATTATCTAGTTTCAATCTCCCTGCAATAGGCGGGGACACTTCCCACTAGAACAGATTGCTCAAAGCCCCATCCAGCCTGGTCTTGAATACCTCCAACTTAAAATCTCACTCTCTGCGAAAGGAAAGGGTTTCTGCAAAAGTCCGTCATTGTCATAGTTGTAGTTCAGCACTGAAGCATACCTGACCCCAGAAGATAACCTTGCTAAAGATAATCATAACTGAGCAGTGTAAACAGTAGTTTGACAAAGACAGTTAGAAATGAGAATGATCAATAAGGCCTTTGACAGCATCAACATTTTTTTCATTATCACTCGCTTTTCCCTGTAGTTAACAGAAGTTGAACTCCTCTACCCTTCAAAAAGAACTAGGATAAGCTACAGTGACGACTTCCTGTATCTGCTCGACTTAACTTGATTTATTCAAAGGCAGGCAATTTTTAAGGTAGAAATAATTAACTTATTGCCTTTTTTTCCTCTTCACAAAGTTCAATCTGTTTTTGGTAAATAGAAATGTTACTAAATGATTAGATTAGTCATTAATATTGGATTCAAGCAGAATTCACCAGAATCCATTTTTTTAAAGTTGCTCTTTAGATAGAAGGAAATTGAGGTTGGACTTGATGATCTTCAAGGTCTTTTCCAATCTGAGCTATTCTATATTGAAATCCAGTGAATTTATCTTCATTACAGAGACCAAGAGCAGATTCTCAGAAAACTCACCATTTCACTGCCAATACTTGGCAGTTGAGGAAGTGCGAAAAACACAAAATCCTGACAAAAGGCCAATGAAATAGGTTGCTGTAGATGAGGAGTAATTTCCAATGTTATGAAAACATTCATACTAGTTAAAATCCCTAACACAAAGCAAAAAAAAAAAAAAAAAAAAAAAATAGCAGTGATAGCAAACATGTAGGCAAATGTTTTTGGAAACCATTACTGAAATTTTATCATCATCTATAGCCAGAGCACTGCTAGTTTGGAATATTTCACTGGTAACATGCATTAAGAATAGAGACTTCATTTTAGAGCATTGGAAGTATTGTGGAAAGAGTAGTAAAACTACTGAATGCAATAGTTAGCAAGGAACTGAATATATTTTAAAAGACAACAGAATAACGAAGGAGACCGAAAGCATAATGAAATATTAGAGATTCCAGAAGAGACAAAAAAAGAGAAGAGTTGATTGGAACTAATGAGATGCAATCTTGGGCAAAATGGAAATTAATTTAAGACGTCACATGTTGCTATTCAGCAACAATGACCAAAAGATTATTTGGTGCAACTGCGAGCAACAAACTGAAACCAGCACAGAAGATGTAAAAGCCAGGCTTTTGAAGGTTCATTGTTCACGACTCTGAACAAGGAGAACAACATGATGCTTCTAGATATTAGTGACATATTTACTGGTGAGACACAAGAGATTGAAGTTACATTTTCCATTTACCCCACAGACATTTCTCACGTAGCTCTCATCTCCTCTGGTCAGATGCTAACAGACTACCATTATCAAACGCAGGCCCCTGCCTACGTGAGGTCATCCTGGTGAACCAAAATGCTCCCTACAAACGAATCTCTGGTAGCTGGACTTCAACTGAATGTCCCCGCTATCCTTCTCTCTCCTACCACCCAACAGCCACACCCTGTCTTCCCCACCACTTCCAGTGCCTGATCAACACTCCATCTTTAGCCAAAGTCTTGCTTTATCTGGGGTTCATGTCTGTAAGAGATACCGGTGGCCAGAAATATCCCAGGAGCCAGAAAGACTTACAAGTATTTGTTTCCTGATCATCCATATAGTGGATGCCCTCTGCCATGCCTATTTTAGTTTACTTCCTTACGTGCATCTTCAGTAGTATTCAGACTCTTCTACTCTTTGTTAGTAGCCAGTCAAACTAAGACAAATGCTCACTACAAAAGCAGTTCAAAATGCAATGAATATGAGCTTATGACTTCTGAAATCATTTAAAAATGGAGAAGTCTGTTTTTGAAAATTGCAAACGAAAGACAAGGGAAACAGAAATTAAGAAACATGCACTCACAAACACAACCCAAAAGTTCAGAATAAGTAACGTTTCTAAATCATTCACTGTCTGGAAGTAAGTCTCAGACTGAACAGTATGCAGAAATGCATTTGTAGCAGGAGGATCCCTAGCCAGTCTGCTTGAATTTTACACCTATCAAATTTGGAAACAGTCCTACTTATACGTTTCTCATGGATAATTTCAACTCAAAACAACAGAAACCGTTTATTAAAATCTTACAACTCTTGAACTATAAAATGCTTGTCAAGAAATGGGCATTTTTTCTGTGCCATCTAAGACAGAACAGTGTGTACCTAAGACCACATCATATGCTGGACAGTCCCCTAAAGGATTCAAACTTCTAATTTCATAGCAACCTTTTGTATATGTATACGTAAAAGGTGCCACAATCTGATCCTCTGAGATTCAGTTCTGCTCTGATTATTTTCAGCTTTCCACTGAAATCATCTTCTCTGGGTTTGCACAGGTTTCCATGTCTGGCTAAAAACTGCTCCATCCCATTCATTCTCCGGGCTACTGAAATTAGATCTATCCATCCAGTGCTTTCTGGAATTGCATACTTTGGGTCTGTTCTTCAGACAAGACAAGAATAACAAACCTATTTCTAAAGAAAAAATGGCTTATTCCCACACACCTTAGTACATTGGTAGATAATTTCCACAAATATGTACTGTAAAAATAGCAAGTAAATTGAAATAGTAGTGTATAGCAGCTTCCCTCCTAGGTTATTTGAACTGAATTTTCAAATTGGTTTTTTTTTTTTGAGACAAAAGGAATAACAACCCCAATAATTCAGACTTCTTTCTTGTTCTCTTTCTTCAGAGCTCATGCTTTGTCAGTATGAATAATGAAAAGTAAACACCCAGCTGGTTACACATTCAGTATCAATCTTCTTTTCTCCTGGGAACGTTACACGCTATACTGCATGATATAATGGCGTAAAGGAAGGGAGAAAGAGTGAGAAACCACAACACAAGGATGATTTTTCTTCTGCTCAGTCTATGACATTTTTATCATTACATAATGGAAAAATTCTAAACAGCTTCAGTTGAAAGTGTATGGAATAGATTCCCTTACATTTTAAGTACTCCTTGTCCAAAGCCATGAAAATATAAGTAACTGATATTAACTCTAGTAACAAACGTCACTCAGTCAAGCTTTGTTTACAATAATATTACCTCTAGCAGCCAATCTTACGGAGCAAACAATAAATTGTCATGCCAGATTCTTACGGAAATAAATACATGAAATGGAGTTCTGTAGTGTAATCCATTCAACCAGTGTAGGATATGTTGTAATGATTTGTTATAAAGCTTCAGAGAGACCTCAAGTAAACATTTGCTGCCTATGTTGAAGAATGGAGACATATTCACAGGCTTTTGCTGGAGTATGTGCTATTTCTCCCAGCCATTCAAAGCTCATTAGCTGTCACAGCAGAAGCAAACAGCAACTGTGACATGAGCCACTAAAAATACCTCTTATTGGCATCTGTCCTGTGATATTTTGTGTTCACTGGAACCTTCAGTGGGTGTGTGAAATTTTCCAGCTGCTTGTAATATTATATAGGAACTGAGCCTTAAATGACTCAGTTACAGGCCTTGGTTCTATAGAGAAAGGAAGGTTCAAGAGAGGTACAAATAAAACAGGTATTACCACATGCAGGAGCACTGCATGCTGCTTTGCACCATGCAGAGGTTTGTCTCCAAATAACAAAATTTTTGCAAGTTACAGTGAACACCTATCCAAAAGCTGACTGAATCTATTATTTCAAAGACATTGCCAGGCATATAATGTGTCTATGCCCTGCGTCTGTTTGATTTCTTCCCAGTGTGTAGGAGATTAGAAATTACTTTTCTGCTTCCATATTCTTTTCCCCCACATCACAAAAAGCAATAGCTTCAAATACATTTGTGATTCCCACTATAGCAAACAAAAAAAAGTAAGGAACAGGTCTTTTAGGTTTATATTATGAACGAAGTCAACAGCTTGGAGAAATTCAAACAGACAAGAGAAGGAGGGGGAAGTCACTGAGCACAACTCCAGGCATGTCTACCTGCTGTATGGGAGGTATATTCTTCCACTCAGCATGCAAGGGAGGAAGAAAGGCTGCCCTCATCTGCTGCTCTCTCTTGATGCTGATTGACCACCTCCAGCACATTAACTGCCCCAAGCAAGAGTCAATGAGAACTACAATACTTAGTTGGTGGCATGAGGTTTATATTGCATTCCATAGCTAATTTCTAAACATGAAAAAAAAAAAAAAAAAAAAAAAAAAAAAAAAAAAAAATCACCCTATGGCTCTCTCTTGTGATACATATTGAAAATAAAGATATTTACAAGGAGTTATTCAGAGATTCTTCATGATTTTCCATAGAAAAAAGGGCAATTAAAGGAATTAAGAAGCTAGCTTACAATAACAAGTTAATGAAATACTGTGGGTCCTGTCTGTTATCTGGGCTGACCCTTGCAGTAAATACAACAACTGCCTGTGGTAGGTGGTTGGCCAAAACCAATAGAAGCATGAAGAACACGGAACAATTTATACTCAATTAAGAAAGTGCATATTATCTACCATTACTTATATGAAGCAAAGTTATTCAAGAAAGGCAAAGGTGTAAGTTGAAGAAGCCTAAATCATCACAGATGGCAGAAAAGGAAAGAGCTCCAATGCAACCTACACTCAGTAAAAGAAGTCTCAGAGTTTTACGGAAAATCCACCCACATTATAATCTCCAGCTATTAAAAGTGCATTCTGAAGTGACTACACAATACAGCTGAGATAAGCAGAAAGCTTTCTGCTTAAGAATTATTGCAGAAGATATTAGTTCACTGCATCTCCATGGGGAAATTGAATAAGACTTTACTTCCATCAGCAGATATAGTGAAAAGAGCATTAATCATACCACTTTATGAAATACTCTGGCATTACTAAGCCATCTTTTTTTTTTTTTTTTTTTTAAAAGGTGTAAGATACTTTTTTTTTTTTTTCCCCGAGATAAATAGTGAGAACAGTGAGACAACTCAAGAGGGCAAGCTCACCCACAGCAATGTTGATCCCAGCTTTGTAGCATTCAATATAATTTCGTAATTAATTTACAGCTACAAAGGTTAGCAAATTAATGTCAGAAATCTGAGCTGGTAAAAGAGCAATGAGCTTAACTACTTAGACAAATAACAGATGTCCAGTTCAGACTGTATTCCTTAGAAGGGCATCCCATTTGAAAGACAGAATGAGTAACCAACTAATATGCTATAATATATTAAATATATAAGTACGCTCAGCATCAATTCCTCCTAGAGCCACACTGTCAATTCCAGTGTACAGCTAAGTACAATTTATTCAGTTAGTTCCTCCCAAGAAAACCTTGCTTAGTGCCATGTAATAGCATATTTGTAAGCCTCATGGAGTAATGAAGATAAAACTCACTGGGGTAACAAAGGAATGCATTAAACCAACAAAAATCACCAGTTTTTGTGCTCTGTAAAAGTGTGTCAGTGACTGCTAGGAATTTGGGCAGCATAAAATTATTAGGCATTGGCACCTACAGGAACTTTCAATTGTAACTGCAACATGCAGAGTCCAGTGTTTCCCACCTCCGTTGAGAGTCCTTTTGCAAAGCGAGTTGCATCAAAAAGGACAGCATCTTGTTCTCCCACTTCAAAACAAATAATATTAGTTGGTGACAAAATGGAACTAAATTTCAGTGGCATAGTATCAAACAACAAGCTCAGCAAGAAACAGAATGGGAGAAAAGCATTTGGCACTGCAGCTTTTATCCCCAGCCCACCCCTGGCCTGCAGAGCTATGAAGAACATCATCTGTGAACTGTGAGACGCTCAGCATTTGTGCCTGCTTCTCTGTGACCACCTGTCCACTTGGCCAAAGCATCATCAAGCTAAAAGCATACTGCAGGTTGCTGTTCCTGCAACCCAAACCCTTTCTCATTACTATTGCCAGGATGAGGGCTTATGCTGTGCTACAGGGCAGTGGCACTTCGGATATCCGCCATGGGACAGCTGTACAAAACCTGATCCTACCACTCTCTGCTCCTGCTCCCTGGGATAGAGATGCTGAGTGTGCCAGGGCAGCTGGGCTTTTAGGACATGAGACCATCATTACACACAGGGAACATGGATGGGAAGTGACTGTCCCTGTTGGGATGACTTAAAGCAAAACTAAATGCACAGTGTCAGTGGAATCAACAGGTGCCGGGCTGGCAAAGCATTCTCTTAGTGGCACACCACACAAACAGCATGATTTGCAGATACAGCAGGACTCCCAACAAATACCCACCATAGCATTCAGTGAGCAGATAAAGCAGCGGTGTGAATAAAGCTCAGTTGAGAACCAGCAAGAGAGTGAGCTGAAGAAAGGAGTTAGCAAAGTTCAAAGGAAAGATAATGACAATAAAACATCACGGTATAATCACGATGAGACATAAGGAGAAAGCTAGGAAAGAAAACAGGTGAGAACATAATTATCAGCACAGCAGGTACAGGGAAGGTGACAGACCCAGACTAGTAGAACACAGACAGATAATCCACAATTTATATAACACTACACTAGCATGATGAGAAATCACAGAACAGTCAAGGTGAGAAGGGATCTTAAAGACTAGCTAGTTCCAATCCCTGCTGTAGGCAGGGCTGCCCATCATCACCTCAAACTGCCCAGAGCCCATCCAACCTAGCCTGAAGAACCTCCAGGAATGGAGCACCCACAGCGCCCTGGGCAGCTGTACCAGGCCTCATTGCTCTATGAGTAAACAATTACTGCCTAACTTCTAACCTTAATCTCCCTTTGCTCTGTTTATGAAGAAGTAAAATTACTTCTGACAGGTTCTTAGCAATACCAAGTAAAGCATTTTCAGGTAAACCAATAGTCATATATAGAAAAAAGACTGAAACTCACTCAATTGGTGAAGGAGCTCTCCAGTGATGCAACACTCTTTTTCAGGAAGCAACCTTCAGTGGATAGTCCTTATAGAAGACCAGCATGGCTCCCCTGGGGAGCACAGGTGCAAACAGTGTGCCTGTGCTTCCTGGGCCTGCCCCACTCCTTCACCAGGTGCTCAATCACCAGCTCAAGCCCTGACATAACAGTTTCCCTACACACCTTTTCTAGTTTGAAGCCATTCCTCCTTGTCTTATTACTATCAGACAGCGTTAAAGTTGGTATCCCTCCTGGTTATGCATTCCCTTCCAGTACTGGAAGGCAACAATGAGGTCTTCCTGGAGCTTTCCCTTCTCCAGACTAAATAAGCCCAACTCCTTCAACCTTTCTTCACAGGTGAGGTGCTCCAGCCCTTAATCCATTATCAATTAATTTAATTTATATGCTATATATCTTGAGGCCCAATCACAATCTCTTATCAATTATCTCAGACAAAACTCCAGAGACTTCAAATACTCTCATGTGATTTGCAGTGTCATGCTACACTCCAGTACTCATATGGTCTTAGAGCCTTCAGGATTCAATAGATTGTCACAGATGCGTGATGTGGAGGTGTTTTGGTGTTTTTTTTTTTAATCATTGTTCAAGCAAAAACCATAAAATCATAGAACTGTGTGAGTTAGAAGGGACCCTTAAAGGCCATCTAGACCAACTCCCCTACAATGAACAGGGATGCCTAAAGCTACATCAGGTTGCTCAAAGCCCCATCCACTCTGATTTTGAATGTCTCCAGAGACGTGGCATCCACCATCTTTCTGAGCATCCTGTGCCAGTGCTTTACTACCCCTATTGTAAAAAAAAAACAACAACATCCCTTGTGTCCAATCTAAATCTACCCTCTTTTAGATTTGAAACCGTTTCTCTTTGTGAATCACAACAGAGCCTGCTGATGAGTCTGTCCCCTTCAGATACTGAAAGACTGCTCTCAGGTCTCCCCAGAGCCTTCTCTTCTCCAGGCTGAACAGCTATAGCTCTCTCAGCCTGTCCAGGAGATGTGTCCCATTCCTTGGATCAGTTTTATTGCCCTCTTCTGGACACACTCTAACAGGTCCATGTCTCTCCTGTACTGAGGACTCTAAATCTGGACACGGTACTCCAGGTAAAGTTTCACCAGCACAGAATAGGCAGAATCACCTTTCTCAAATAAATAACAAACAGTGAATTAAAAGCAGCTAACAATATTATGTAAGCATACCTTAGAATCCAACATGCTTAAAAAGATGATACAGCCAAGAACAGTTGGCAGATCTCTATCCTCTACTCTCATTTTTGCACCTAACTCCTATTACAAGAATTGTATGTTTGCTTATTTTATTTATTCATTACGTTTTCTTTCAACCAACTTCTTTCAGTACTGACTTACAGCAATCAATAAGAAAAACATTTGTACATGCACGTAAGGATTTGCATAGAAAGAGTGTGCCTGGATTCAGCTAACCCATGGGAATCAAGAATGTGAGATCGTCAGTCTCCTGTGCAGCTTCTCTAACTGCTGTCACTAGTAGTAGTGTGACCAGATGACAGAGCTGACAGCACATGTAACTAAACACTAAATTCTCTTGGGTTTCAGAAGCAAGAAACCCATTCAGTAACTGATTATAGATATATTGCAGTGCAATGCCAGTTCCCATATCTGGATCCCCATTATGGTGGGAAATCTTACAGGTTTTTTTGTTTTTTTGTTTTGTTTTGTTTTTTTTCCACATGCAATTGTATTTGGGAAACAATTTACTTTTTGTAATTATTTAATTCAGTGAAAAAATGAGAACCCAAACACCTCTACCAACTTTCTCTTCCATTTGTAATAAAGCAGACTCATAAATTTTAATGACGCTATACCAATACAACTGCATACAAGTATTTACTTATCAGTGTGGGATGATGTGAATAGGAGATCACTACTGAACAGTGCATCTTATAATGTACAATAAATGGTGTATCTTACTTAGCACACAGTAAAGGCTAAATAAGATATAAAGCTATACAGGAGGTGCTAATATATACTTAATAAAATAAGGATATATTTGGAATCACTGAATCATAAAATCATTAAGGCTGGAAAAGACCTCTAAGATCATCTAGTCCATGTGTCCACCTACCACCAGTATCACACACTAACCACATCCCAGTGCCACATCCACACGGTTCCTGAACACTTCCAGGAATGGTGACTCCACCACCTCCCTGGGCAGCCTGTTCCAATCCCTCACCACTCCTGAGAAGATATTTTTCCTAATGTATAACCTCACATCAAAGCAATCCATCTGGTTTTATACTATTAATATGAAATGATAACCTAATACTTGTTCAGTAGATGAGCATCAACCATACAAATTTTATCAAAGTAATGTTTGGTAAGAAATAGGAATGGACAGGCAGCAGCATTTGTTACTTTTGCATATCAGTTTTTTTGTTTCAATGTATCCTATCTTTGCATCAATTTTGGAATATAGGTTGTTTCTAAATGCTTGAACACCATTTTCTGATCATGCAAAATGGAATTTTGGGGTCCACACATTACAACAAAAAATCCAAGAGATAAGAACAGAGGGAGCATAGAATTCATCTCCCTTTTTAAAGCACAAAGCTGGGCGAATATCAATATAAAATTATAAAAATAAATAATGAATATCAATATAAAAATATGAGATAATGCCTTGTGTTGCTGTCTCTTGTATATCATGCCCATCAAGGCATACACATATTCAATACAGCACAATCTTGTCATGCAGAGCATACGTATTTTAATTAATATACAAAAATATTAAGATATTTTCAATGAAAGTAACATGCATTTCCTCTTAAAATATGAAGTCAAGAGTCCAAGTGTCAAGAGTACAGAGCTTTTCTACAGAGCTTTTTAAAAGGAAGACACTGATGAATTGCTCTTTAAGTGAACCAAGCCAGTGGAGATCTGATAGCATTTTGCTGGGAAATGAATGTTTTGCCTGTGGGGTGGAACTGCTGTGGGCAGCATAGCATCATTCCAACGAACTCAAACTTACCAGGGCATGTGTGAATGATTTCTTTATGTAAGGCTCTCACAGCCAGCATGCATCTGAAGGAAACACTTTGTTTGGAGAAATTCTAGTCTTAATTCTCCACCTTGCTGCCTCGGTCTATAAGAACGAAAGTCAGTTTTAAAATGTACTAGAGAAATAGAGAAATATCCAAATAAAACTTATTCACTCACAGGCGAAAGGCAGAGAACTACATTTCCATTTCTGGCTTACTGGCAGAAGGCGAGTTTGCAAATTTGGGGCAGAATCTTAGGACAGAGGATATAGTAAAAGAGGTACTTTTATGACCTACAGATTTGCCTGCTCTGGAATGTTTTCTGCTGTTAGGTGTTTCATGACATCAGAATATCATTAATGTTTACTTCTAAAATTCTGTTGTTCCTAAACCTGCACCTTTAAAAACAGTTGTACAGTGCAAGTACTTTTCCCAAGGAAATGCATTCATTTGATGTGCTGTGCCTGTTAGTCTAGAATATTTAACAGGCATGTAAAATTATCATCTAAATTCCTTGGTGGAGGCACAGAATCTTCTTTATCACAACTAAATTACATCAGCATGAATTTTTTTCCCCATCAAAATGATTCTCTGATATTTGAATTGCTTAAACAGAGGACTGTATAAAACAAAGAAGACTGCTGTTTATTTAAAGATGAGATACTTTCTCACCAAATTTACATTAAAAAATCTCCCAGTGATGATATAATGTTTCTGGTGTTCTCCTAGAGTAACATTTAGGTCATGTTTAGAAATGTCAATATAAAATAAGTCTTTTCTATGAAATTGGCCTAGGTAGTTTCTGATCAATGCAGCATAATTCTAAAACATATGGAAAACATATTTGTATTATCATTATTAATTAGTGTATAATTGTGAGTTCATCACAGTGATGAGCAGAGACAAAATAACAGGAAAATAAGGACCTTATCTACACAGTTAAATGTACATTTTCACACAATCATGCTGTAATGTATGCAACTCTGGTACCAATTTTGAGGGTCAACTAGCTCTCCAAGAATACGTACGAAAGCCAATTAGGACAAGTAGAGGATGCCGCTTTGTAGAAGCTTGAGAAGCTGTTTGCTGTAGGAATAATGATATACCACTGATGTATATTCACATATTTCCACCTCAAGGATTACTGCATCTTTGAGAATACTCATGCTTAGGAGCAACAGGAATTTTAAAACTTCATGCTTTATATTTTTTCTTAAGTCACTACGGTGCAATTAAGCCATACAGTTACAGTCTTGTCATTTCTTTTAGTCTAAAGTTGGTAAATCCATGGAAAAAATCCACCACTTCCACTAGTGTGGACTGAAGATAAGTAATGCAAACTGTTACTCAGTGAAGGAGCAAATAATATGTTGCTATTTATTTTGGATAGTGATTTGCTTTAGATTTACTAATATAAGTATTAGTAAACATATTAATATCTACTAATGATTTGCTTACATCAGCAGCTATTAAACATATTAAACATAAAGTTGTTTCCTTTCTCATTTAAATTCCTATATAATAATAAAGTATGGAATTCTTAATATAGTCTTGATTAACTACCTACTTCTTGATTGTCTTTTTGATACCATGGAAGGCTTTCCAGCTCTTCCCTCTTCTGGTTAGTTTCAAAAGAAAAAAGAGAATCCCAAACAGAAACAAACCAGCTAACTCAGCCCAAATGCTGACTCAAAGGAACTCTCCAAGTTCTCCCAGGCCATTAAGTTATGAGACTACTTATTCTGATAAAGGGAATAATCATCCACTCCTAAAGCAGTGATTAAAAAAAAGCAAACCAAAATGTTTGCAACAGTATTTCCATCTGCAACCATCCTATCTCTCACTGTTTTGGTTGCACTAAACATGCACATCCAAGGCAAGCCCTCTGTACCATGTGGCAGAGGATGGGACTTCTGCAAGAGAAGAAGTGGAACTGGCAACCTGGGACCCTCAGCTCTAACCTTGGCTGGAGTGCTGTTGCAGCAAATTCAAAGGCAGTCCTTCTCAAATATAAACAATGGGGAAAATGTTACCTACTTCTGGGGCTACCACAAGAACTGATGGTCAGACGAAATTCTAATGAACAGTGCATTTTAACAGATTAGGAGAAACTTCTTCAAGATAAAAAGGAGTTACATCCCCAACATAGTCAATGTAATGATGATTATTTAATGCTTGACAAGAGCCTTCTAGTAGCCACTAGTAGTACCCACTTCTTGGGTAAAGGCAGGAAGGTATGTCTCTCAAAGTTGCCAAGATTAGGCATCGCCACAGTCTAGGATGGGAGCACATGAATGTGTGTTCAGACACTCAGAAAGATGGCAAGTAGTGACTGAAGAGCAATTTCTTTTGTAAAAGGATACTGTGCTTCAGACCATTTGGAAAGGAAGAAGTTCCATCATGAGACAACAGCTAACACCTCCTGGAACACTACAGGACACTTTATTTGGGATTGGGCTCTCTGAGCCTGCCAAACACAGACACTTATTAAATACGCACTGTGCACGTACCTGCTCAAGACCTTGATCTGAAGCCACAGTGACTGAAGTAAAGCCACCTTGAAGCTCACCAGCTCAGTAAAGGAGATTGCCACACCATGCTAAGGGGAATTAAGAAGCTTCGTGAACAGTTTTTGTACCTCATGCAGGCACCTATACTGACCAGTGTGCATATAACCTAGTTTAACCTACGTAGGTTCTGCCTTGGCACTGGTATTAACTCTGTAGACAGTAATTTACTGCCCTTCTTTATAGTTAAACAGCAACTCCCTATAAAAAAATAGAATAAAAAGAGTGCTGACATACTTTCAATGGAGCTATGAAAAGAGTAGAGATAGTTGTATTACAGCAATGATCAGACAAATACTTAAAACAATTTTATAAATATGTTACATAGTAAGCTTAAAGTGACAGTGAAAATTGATAGAATCTCTACAAAATATGAAGAATTTATTAGAGGAATTCATAAAAATATAAATATGTACTCTCATTTAACTCCTATTCCACTTAACTGTATAATATAGAAAATGTTAAGGACTCAGGTTAAAAAAAAAACAGTATCCAACATACATTAAATTAACTTGAATAAAAATAGTAATAAAAATTAAAAGTTCAGTCTAAGGACAAACAATATACACTGAGAAAACAAACAAAGCATGACTTTTGTTTACTTTTTTGATCTTACATAACGGAAGCATCACTATTCTGTTGTTGTAAATGCTAATCTGCCATTAATGGCAAGTCAGAATGTGCAGTTTAATTTGCTTTTGATTAGATATGTATTATATGACTCAGTGCCGATCTTAAAAATCTATTACAGAATGCTGCAGTCAAGAGAACAAAAGTTAATACAACACAGTTGACTCCTGATTGGATTTGATTAGAGTAGATGCCAGCCGTACATGCACAAGAAGAAATAACACCCTGCAAAAGAGCTCAGAATGACAAATTGCTGGCGTAGCAGACCTGGTGATGCTTTTCATTCAACACATTGCCAAAAAGGAATAAAACAAAGCCAAAGAAACCCATAATAGCAACATTCATTATTTCCCTTTATGCTTTTCAAGAAATCCTTCTTCAGTCTTCTTGGCTTGCTTGACTGTAGTAGAATAATTGGTTTAATAATTAAAGTGCTTTTAGAGGTATTTTAAGAGCTTCACTTTGCTAGACTCCTTCTTCATCTAGGATCTTCACCACAATTACAATGACCACCTCTTCTACAAAGTTAATTATGTATTTGAAAACATCTGGATGTCAATGAAGGAACCAGCCAGGTGATCACAATGAAACTCACCACCTGCAAGTGCTTCAGTTTTTCAAGGATTGCCCTTGCCACCTGGATTCCAGCACATCTGAAGTCCATCAGATATCTAGGTCGGGCACTAAGTGGTGCTCTTCCACTTTAAACTGCTAGCTCTTGAAAGCAAAAGTTCACACTTAGCCTTGCAAAGAGACTAGTAAACCCTCTATCTATTTGAAAATTCTTTCACCTTAGTGAAAATGAATAGTCTGTTATCTTTGTTCTCCACAGTGTAGGCTCTCAAAAATGACATAACTGAGTCATGTTCAGGCTCATTAAGAAAAGCACGTAGCTCATTTGCAGGTCACTCTCTGAAACAGAGGTCTATGAATGCAAACTAAAAAAGTAATGCTAATAACATCAGCAGTAATCTTTATGAGGGAGCCCCAGCAGATTGGAAGCAAAGAAGGAAATCTTTGGCCAAGTGCTGCCGGAATAAACAAAGCATACCTGTAGAGCTATTCCAGTTTCATAAGATGACATGTGATCTACAGATATGCCATGCAATTGAAACAATCTAAACTTGTGTGTACATTATTTTCCTATCATGTATGATGTTAACCTAAACACTGAACCATATTTATTGCTAGACATATTAAAATCACTGATGACGTACAGTAGAAAATCATAACCACATGCACTTAGGCCACGTGCTAACTAAAGGCTTAATTCAGTTGCCTAAACATTGCTAGTCCTGGGCATTTGAGGCATAGACCTGTGTCTTCCAGAAGTCACAGACAGACATTTGGAGGAGACACAAGCATCTCAAATAGCACTGGATGCCCGGGGCTAGGCACTAAAATGAGCACTTTTTAGGGTATCCTTTTAGATAACGTAGAAAAGTTCTTATTGGCATCTCTAAAGTAAGCATAGGAGCTCAGACTATTTAAAAAGCAGGCCTCTATTTAACAATTTTTCCATGGCACATATTACTGCTGGTATTACCTGTAAGTTAAAAAATGGGGCAGAACTCTAATCTAAGTGGAGTCTTTGAAAGAATGCAAAAAAAAATCAATAGGAATAGTTACATGATAAATTCACAATAAATTGTAAATCTCAATTCAAGTAGATCTTGTAAATAAAGATTTAATTTCATCAGGTTTCAGGTAGTTGCCAAAGTGTCAAAAGTACAAAGTTCATAGTAGTTCTATAAGTGATACCACAAAAAAGTTCTGTTTGTAATTTATATTTTAAAATTCTATCATTTCAGTAATACCAATGATCCAATTCTGTTTAGAATCTGTGAAATCTTAATTTCTCAAGACTGTGATAGCAGCATTAAGTCTGTTGAGATCATAGAGATCACAATAACATCTTCTAATTTTTTTCTTTCCAAAACAGAATATCAAACAATATCAACCAAAATCAAAGAGCAACAAGAAGAAACAGAGTTTATCTGGACATTGCTATAAGAATAGAAAATACTAAGGATTAAACATTTAAGAAAAAGATATTATAATCCTTGGCATTAGGTTTAACTTTTAATTGATCTTGTGAGAGTTTTCTTTCTTTTTCAAGTACTTCTACACTGATGCCATAGATATTGACTCAATGAAGTGAGTCGTAGCTCACCAGTATTAGATGGACAGAAGCTTTCCCCTTGCTGCCATTTGTTCCTTCCTCCATCCACCAGCTCAATGTCCATACAGGCACACAAGTACCACTGTGATCTCTGGTGCCGGCTCTATCAGTTCTCCGTATTGTTTGCAGCCAAACAAAGAGGACAGCCAACTTTTGTATCACCAAAACACAGTCTATGAGCTACTGGATTAACTGCCATGGACTAGCAGGGAGCTCAACTCACAGCAAAGCAGAAGTGAAAGAAAATGAAAAGTGAAATGTTACAAGATGCAGAACTGTGAGTAAATTTAAACCATTCTGCCTTTTTAAGTCTTCGTCAGAAGCTGTATAAATGTTCTTAAGGCCTTTAAAATGTTATTATGATGTGGATTATGATTACTATATATTTCAATATGCCATAGTACTCCATTAAAATAAATAAAAAAAAGAATATTTGCTAACCTAGATATATCCTCCATTTCCTCTTTCTTTTAAAAACAATATTGCTGATTTATTCAGCAATGGTTGCAGCAGCTGAGATTCAAACACGGTTTTAACTGCTCCACATGTAGCTTCTTCTGTGCTGTGATGAAGACAGTGTAAGGCTCTCAGAACAATCGCTGCAGTTATTTATTCATATCTCTGGCCACCTTCCTATTTCAGTCAAATTAGCAGCTCTCTTATTCTTCTACCTCTAAAAGAGCCACTGTGTTGTTTTGTTTCTAGCTCCTTATACCAGTAAATAAAGGAAGTGAGTGAGAAAACATGAAGGGATCTGCTCTTACAGCTAGTGTATTGATAGATAAAAGGTGTTGTTAAAACATGTAATTGGCAGTACAGAAATGGTCCTGGATTTTGTATGGCTTCCAAAAGATGATAAGATCTTTTGACTGTGATGCCTTTTCAGCACCTTGTATTCCTACCCATAAGCAATAATGACATGGATTAACAATGAAACCATCGGTATGAATAAATACTGGCTCTTGTTCTCTTAGACATATATTGTATGCTTGTATTGATTGCAGACACTGGACTGTCTGGAGCTTATGATGAAAAAATTCTGTACAGAACTGACTAGGTTTACTTGCAATTCATTATCTGACTTCCAATTTATGACTTACTCCTTTGCACATGATCGTGCCAACTATAGATTTTGTCCTACTATGTTCCTCAGACACCTATTATTTCCTAGAAGGGCTGATGACCTCATTGAATATGCTAGCTATATTATGAGTCTACTGTTGACAAATGTGAAGCTCATTTTACTTAATTGGCAAATGTTCTCTAAATAAACCACAAATCATGCAGGCAAATCATGTGCTGCTTAATGCTAATGGCTTATTTGGAGCTAGAGTATGAGGAAATGTAACCCTGTTCTGCCTCTTGTTTTTAAAGTTACTGCATTAAAGAGAAGTTAGTTGCCTTAGGCCATGGAATCCAGGAAAATTATCTTTTATGTATTGATAGTGATGATTTTTACTGAGCGTGATCGAGGATGACACACATCTTCCACAAGAAAGTAAGTTCTTTATGTTTTGACAGGGCCACAAAAAGGTATTCTTGTTTTAATTACAAATATGTAAGAGTTTAGCTATGCATCGTGAAACCATATAGCACAGGAAAAATAACATTATTTGCTCATTTAATAAAATCTTAAGTTGCTTTTTTTTTTTTTTTTTTTTTTTTTTTTATACTGAGTACCCACAAGTTCAAGTCCAGAGAAGAAATACTGAATGTTCCCAACCTCTTGAAAGCCTGTAACATTCTCATTTCACCTTCTCCTGAAGAAGGCAAGAACACATTAATGGAACAGGAGAACAGGAGACCTATAAAGAGGTAAATTTTGTGCTCAGTTGTAACAGCAACAGTCTGTCTAGTACTTATCCCATTCTCATCAATGAAAAGAATCTAAATATAAGCATATTGAAATGAAGGCACTTTGATTTAAAAGGGTACTCTGGGTTCTCAAGCAAAAGATCTCAGTCTTTGAAGCAGGCTCTCCTTCATGGCCCTAAGGCCTACAAGCTAGTCAGCACTCAAATTTATACTTAACTTCACCTCTTATCTGCACTGCAAACATTATTGCTGTAAGCTTTGTGAGTAAGCCTTTAACAGATGCAGATAACAGCTTCTGGGTTGTTAATATTTGCGTTAATCTCCTTAACAGAAGGACATACTGGGAAACACTTGAAATTTGCAAACTGATGGAAGAGAACGTGGCAAGAGATGAGCATGTGTGGGAGAAAAAGAGAAAAACAGGTTCTTGAACCCATTATTGTGACTCCCACACTGTTTCTTTCAACTGTCTGTGGTAATAGTGCTTATAATACCTTATCCCTTCAAGGCCAAGACATCTTTCACGTGGTTAAATATTAAGTTTGTTCTGCACTGCTACAAAGTAGTACAAATTTTGGAGAACCCAGCTGTGCTTACTGACTCAAAAAGCAAGCAGGGTTTTCAGGAATAAGTGTAGTGACAAAAGCAACAAAACTTTCATTTATGCCAGTAAAGTACTACAAACCTACAGTAAAGTGTGTCTACATTTGCAGTCATGCTAGTATTGACAGCCTAATTGTTAGTGCCACCACAGAAAAAGCAAATATGCATACTAAATTATACAATTCCTATTTTATTTTAATGCACGATATTAAATAGTTATTCATTAGTATTTAGCTGAAGCAAATTTGGGAGATATTTATTCTAGTTTTCATCAAGATGACAAACCCATGGTATCAAGCAGTGGATATTCCAGTGAACAGTTGTACTGACTTCTGTTAATTTATTCCTGGAATTGTTTAAGTTCCCTTTATGGGTGATCCAATTTTTGGCTCCTCTCTTGTCACCAAATTCTAAATCCAGATAAAATGCATGTAGTCACTCAACCACCTTTTAGCAACAAATGTCAGTATGTCTAAAGTAACCATTGGTTAGGAAACTAGCTTAGCAAGCACACTACTTACATTCCTTCCTTTTAATTTTAAACTAGCCTTCAGAGATGCTTTAGACTAAATTCATATGTTCATTAAGTAACTTTATGAACAAGTAATTCATTACTCCTTCACGGAAACCCTTACCTCTCCTTCCGGTGCTATCTATCTGTCTATCTGATATGATATGAAAACTAAGAAGCAAAAAAACAACAAAAAAGTACAAATCCCATTCTGATATAAACAGCAATTTTTCTCCCTTAAAAGATGTGAATAGAAACAGGATGGGTACTGCAGGATACAGTACTCTTTATTTAAGTCACAATGTCTTTAGTTTATCCATGGCCTCCTTGCCGTTCAGAGAGCTGTTCCATTTGTAACTGTTCAGAGGTATGCAATGCAGAGGATGCTTTGTTTCAGTCCAAAGAGTCAGAGAAAAAGTTGAAGAGAAAGGTTGTCCTAGATGAAAACAAGGTACCAATGGCACCTGAAGGTCTCAGCTGAACCTGCTACATGATGCTCCAGGCACCAAGAGTGAGACTCAGCTCAGAGATATACACAACAATCTCTGTAACACGGAGGACAGAGAAAGCAGAACTAAGGCACCAGAAAGGTAATATGGGCAATATGTAGGGAGCAAGAAGAAAACTGGAGAATAAAAACAGCAAAAATTCCTCTTGCCTATGCTCATGCTTTCTCTTCCTAAACGCTTTGACCACCTCTCTGTAATTCAAGATGGGTCAGCAGTGACTATACCTCTTCTGGTCCCTGGCTTAGGGAATGCATTCTCCATGGTGGGGTAGGAACACTACTTGCTGCAGAGGTGTTCCCTATCCTCATCAATTTGTTCAGTTACAGTAACCTAAATGAAACAGATTTTAAAGAGAAGGGAGGAGCCCAGCTGGTGTTTTATACCCATGTAATTGAAAAATATCTAGAAAATATTCCTTTTTCTGCCCAGCAATAATCCAGCTACAATGGAAACCAACTACCAAACCCAAAGTGATTTTGTTATGGCCGCAGAACGCACAGAAACAACAGATGTAAACATACAGATAAAGGAGCTATATAGCCTCTTCTGTGGAAGAGGGTATATGCCCACAGTCTTAATGATTAGGGGAACACTGTACTTAACAGGGACACTTCTGTGAGACAACACTACACCACTCTTAACAGAGAGAGTTCTAATACTGAGATCTGTGGAGGAGGAGAGCTCCCAGAGAAATTGTTCAGACATAGAACCAAAAACCTGTCTTCCCATTCTTTCCTGTTCCTGTCAGAGCAGCTATAAACATCTGGAGTATGGCTCACTGTTGGCATTCACTCCTGGAAAAATTAACTCAAAAATCTATCCTCAAAGTTATTCAGGCTTATCATCAAAAATTCACAATAGACATCAGTTATACACACTCCACAAAAACATTAAGATATAACTGAAAAAAAAAAAAAAACTTTTTTTTTTTTGCTCAACAATTTTATTCTATATTACACAGCTTTGGAAGGAGTATATTAAACCCTTTTCACTGAAACATAATCTGGAAGTCTTGAGAGCAGTTTACCATAAATTGAAAACACAGGTAAGGAATGAGAGAGAATCTCTCTTCTGAACAGGGAAAAGTAAAGAAAGAGATGAGAAAGGTTGTATAATCTGTTTAAGATGAAGATGCAAGTCTTCTAGAGTTTGTATCCTACATAATAGGATGGTCTTTGCAGTACCATTGAGAAGCTACTTGGACTGAACAGAGGCTCATACAAAACTGGGATGATGAAGAGTATTGGGAAGAGTTGAGATAAAGAGATCAGTACAGAACAATTTAAAAACCCAAGTTAATATTTGACTTGCCTTCTAAATAAACTTCTACTAGAGAGCGGAGGGTGAAAGACAGCATGAATAATAGGAAATAAATAAATTCAGAATCTACCACATCTGACATGGGAGCAATTGCAAAAGTTGACACTCAAATCATGGTACCTTTTGGTAACCTTTGCAAAAATTAAAAGAACTGTCATGAATATATGCTTGCATGTAGACATTTAATAATGTCAGTCATGTTGAAGGAATGATGCTTTACCTGCCTCTGAAAGGGGGGAGGGAAAGGAGCCATGAGCAGGAACAAAATATTTCAGTATTTTGTAAAAATTCAGAACGTATTTCTGAAGAACACATATGAAGAAACCTGAGAAAAACGGAGTATGTGAAAGGTGGTTGGGATTAGGTGAAAGTTGGAAACAGGTGAAAGCTACTTAAATCCAGAGGTTTCTTTTACAGTTTTGAATAATTTCCTAAACAAAGGAAACATGTCAATGCCAATTCAAAAATATCTAATAACTGAACCAGACCTAGATATGTCCAGAATTCTACAGTGGAAGAAGAAAAAGAGTCATACGAGTTGGTCGAGAATGGCTAAAATTCAGTGGTGTCATGTTGCTGTGGAAAAAATGTTAAATGTGATCCTGGATTATAATAGATGAAGTATTTCCAGTATAGACAGGGGATATTAGCAGCCCTGTCTGGAAACTACATCTTCTACACCATGTGCATTTTGGCCACTATTCACAAAAGAGAAATTAATCTGAAGCAAGAGCAAAGAAGGCACAATTGAACAATGAAGTCAAGGAATTATATTCAACACAAAATGAAACTGAAAGAACCTGGCTTATTCAGACCAGCAAAACAATGGTTAATAGTGGATAGAGTTTTTTCTTCTAAACACAAGTGGGATAATCATGAAGAAGAAATGTATTTAACCACTAACCAACGCTGTTTAGAAACTATAAGAACATAAACTACCTATGAAAGCTGAGACTGAAAATAAGATTTTCAACCAAAGATGAGATACAGCCAGTGCAAGTAAGACGTAAGGAAAAACTAAGTAATTTTGAAGGTGAAGTTCATGAAAATTTCTAACGAACATATATTGTGGTTACATGTAAAAGCTGGTGAAAGACTTATCAACCCAAGAATAATACTATAAAAATAATGGGCATGGACAGAAGTTGGCTGACTCCAAATGGAAATTTTGATAGTGTTTTTTTTTTTTTCCACCCAATAAATGAAATGAGAAAAACCCACAATTTTTTGTTCTACTTTCAACAAAAGACAACAGAATGATTCATTTTATTCTTGGGTTACTTAGTCGATTTTTAAAAGCCTTTACAATCTGGTTTCACAACACATTCTTTCAAAATGAAAAACTGAAACATTTCTTTTTGAAACCACTGAAATGGAATGGTTTGTCTTTTCAGGTGTGTACTCTCTCCAAAGGTATTTCAGTGAAGTCTGAATCCTCTGTCTGAGGATTCAATATGAGCTCAGAAATTCTTTCCACAGGGGCACAACTAGCACAACATAGTTAACAATACTTTACACAAATCCAGTTTTCAGGGACATTAAACAAGAATTTACCTGTGGTTAGGAATCTGGACTATTCTTGGAGAATTAAAACATCCCCCCAAGGGTGCCTTATTTTAATTCACATGTGTTTTATGTGTTTTTATTCTGACAAGGATGACAGTGAACTGAAAAGTAATTTGTTCAGCCTTAAATAGAGGTTTATAGTATTAAAGAAAAAATGTCAGTGATAGCTAGAATAATTATTTCTTATCGGGTCTTCATGTTTACTCATCAGAGTTTGAAGGCTATACGTGATTTGTCCGACTTCAGAGCAGCCATCTGGTTAATGGACTTATTCACTTACATAATCTGCAAAAATGCTTTTTCATGTTCACTTTCTGGTAAAACTTCAACCTGGCTTCTAAAACTGACACTCTACTTAATTAAATATTAGTTACACTCCTCCTTTTCCCACAGAAGTAGCTAAAGGATGATGAGCACATGAATACGTGTATGATAAGCTGTGGACTCTCAAGACTTCAGTGCAGAATGGTATTTACCAGAGGTCTTGAAAATGTCACACAGAGAAGTCTAGACTATGTTCAGAAAAGTTTGCTATCTTCCTTTTTTTCTTTTTTTTCTTTCCTTTTTTTTTTTTCTTTCCAATGGATTTGTAATTACTTCTTGAAGTCTCTTCTTGAAGACTACTTGAAGTCTCAAAGAAGAAGAGAGCATGATACAAATATTTCAATAAATTTTGCAATCAAAATGTTAATTGGGCTATATACAGAAACGTCTTCCTTCCTATGAAGTTGTACAAAACAATCCATTCTTATAAAGTCTTTAATTAAGTAGTATGAGTAGACTTCATATTTTCCAAGTCCAAAGTTAGATACTGTACAGCTACGTAAAGTACTTTGTAAATACCTGATAAACTCAATTAAACATAGACACAGACTTGACATAATAGTTACAGCTTTATGAATTCTTCTGTATAAAGTATTTTTAAAATCCGCATTTAGAGTGACAAGGTAAATAACCCAGTAACCTGGGTCTGCTTGGCCTGGGAAAAAGATGACTGAGGGGGAATCTGATCAATGTTTATAAATATCTGAATAGATGTGGGAGGCAAATAGATGAGGCCAGGATCTTCTGGGTGGTGTACAGCAGTAGGACAAGGAGCAGTGGCTTAAAACTTGAATAGAAACGCGCAAAAGAATTTCTTTACGGTAAAGTGACTGAGCCCTGGAACAGGCTGCCCAGAGAGGTTGTGGAGTCTCCTTCTATGGAGATATTCAAGACCCATCTGGATGCCTACCTGTGTGACCTACTGCAGGGTACCTGCGTTAGCAAGAGGGTTGGACTCAATGACCTCTTGAGGTACCTTCCAACCCCTGCAATTCAGCAATTCTGTGAAATCATGCCAGAAAATATTACTATAGATATGGGTCTTTTAGCACAAACAGGAGTTCAATAACCCCATTAACCATAACAGACAGATGTTCTGCTTTCACAACATCTGCTATAACATCCCAACTCTAGAAGACTGAAAGAGTGCTATTACTAAAACAAACTAATAAACTTAAAAATAAACAGGAATTGTTAATAATTTTGCAAACAAAACTGAAAAAAATATGAAAAAATTAATTCACCTGAAAAAGAAGTAAACTATGGGATTTATGGGATTTTAAAGAAAGATTGAATATGCCAAAACACAGTTCTGATTATTTAGCTTAGCCACAAAAGTGTTGTTTTGGATATAGTATCCCTTCAGAGGCAAAAGCAAGATACTAAGAAAGCAGTACTTTGGGCTGTTGACATTCATTTTTAATAAGTCCTGAAAAAATGAGCAAGTTCCAGGGATCTGAAGGTGATCTAGAGAGAATAGAGGAGCTGACAGGGGAAATTACAGGCTTGTAGAGCTCTTAGCCTCCTGGATCCCCCCAGAAACACGAGTGAACAATTGTTACAGACTTCAGTAAATATATTAATCAAATAGGGAAATGCAGCTAGTGGCAGTTAGAATTACTTCTCTGAAATGACATCCAGACAAATGTGTTGTATATTATCCTAATAAATGTAATATGTGTTCACTTGACAAGAGGAGGTTTAGTGCTGCGATTAGATATGCACCCAAGCTCTAGAAACTCATGGCAGTCTAACTATTAATTAGACTGTGGTATAGGACCTCAATCATAATAATGAATTAACCATCAGACTTACAATTAAAGGTATGGATAGCTTGATGCTGCATGCATGCTGCTGTTTGTTGCCTCAGCACTGTTCACCTGTTTCACTAACCAATGCACATGCTTACTTCATAATAAAAGGAAATGCATAACCTCATTTCTGAGGTGGTGTGTGCAGATTAAGCATACATTCGATTAAAAAAAAAAAAAAAAAAAAGAGTTAATAACAACAGTCCTGCTGAATAGATCCTTGTGCTATCTGTTGGAAGGACAAGAGCAACTTGATCTTTTCATTCAATTCAAACAGCTGATCTCAGAGAAATTTAAAATCACCTTAGTAACTCAGAAAAACATTTTACACTATCTGTCTTCCGTGGAAGTTCACACACAAAACAGCTTTTCATATTGCAGGTTACAATTCTCTAAACAAGAACAAACTCTGATGCAAGTCAGTTCTTCAGAAAGAAAGGCACATTAAGATCATATGACTGGAAGCTGAAGAGAATGAAAAATTGAAATGATTTTGATTGAAATGATTTTAAGCTTCCTTTATTGGGAAGGTTAGAGGAAGATATCACTGAGTATATGAACTTTGTACAAAAGGAAGTTATTTTTTCAGCATGTTACGGTACTTAGTAATGATGTAAGGCCGTAAGTCTATAGTCTGAATTGTAAAAGATAATTGTGTTCACTGTCCAGCCCCTGAAACTGAAAACAATGCAACATCACTTCAAACTCTGGGAAACAAAACTACAGAGTGTGCTTTTTTTTGTGATTCAGTTCTTGGGAGATTTGAGGAACCTTGTTTTGACAATTCTTGTAAGACCCACGTCAATGTTGGCAACTGAAAGGGAACAACTATCCCAGCTGTACTGTTATCTTTATCTTCTGAATTGCCATTTTACTTAAAAGCCATTTTAAACCATTTCACGCTTAATCCTTTTGTGGAGGGAAGGGAGCACTCCTAAAATATCCCATGCTGATGTGTAGGTTGTATCAATTTAGCAATGCAGATTTAAAGCCCTTTTCAGTACGGAAGGAAAGCAGATGTTTCTTTTTCAAAGCAATACTTCTACCCAACCACAAACTGCTTCTGCACCTTAAAGTTCTTTACTTAATAGTTAGAAGCCCATTATTTCTAAATATCAATGTACTCATCAGTCATCAAACATAAGAAAGGCGTTGTTCATAATCACAGAAATTTATGGCTGGAGAAGTCTGGTGTTTCCTGTGAACAGCCAAGCACTCAGTGATCGGTTAGTTGAGAATGAAAACATTAGGCACATAGAAATATTTGTATTGCACTCATAAAAATGGAACACTTCTATAAAATATGGACAACAGCAGGGCCTGCATTTACAACAAGCACTGTAGAATGCTTAATCACCTTGGAGAGCTGAGTCTTCGTCTGTATTTATATTTAAAGACTCTACACAGATCAGCTCCAGCCCATGTTTCTGACTGTCCTTCACAGAATTTTTAGAAGAAATAAAGAAGTTCAAGGAAAGCATCAGAAATTGTTTTTGCCTCCTTAAGAAATCTGGCCCTAATACCACTTCTTTCCTTTTTTTAATTATTTTTTTTCCCCCTCCACTCATGCTTTGAGTGCTGTCTTTTTTGCATTACCTGATTCTGAGTCTAGGAGACATAGACTGTAGAGGTAAGAGTACTCACATAGGGATATCAGACCCTCCATAAATTGCTTGGTAAAAAAATACAAAAGGTACACAAAGCAGTGTATGTAGACAGAAAAAGTGGATGTAAACTGATCGGAATTCTTCAATCATTTATACTGACAGTAAAAGGTAATGCCTACTCTACTATCTCTTCCCCAGGTTCTAAGAACTCAAGAGCACTTCTAAGAACACAAGTTCACTCATGTAGCAGGAAACATAAGGTGAATATCAGCCGTATGTTAATCACAATGGTAATTTTTATTTTCTAACTTTCTATCCATTTTTGTTCTAAATTCAATAGAAGGTTATCATTACCAGTCTATTGTCCAACACAATTAACACAAGAAAACTAAAACTCAAACTTGCTCAGAAATGTGAATGTTGACTGAATTCCTGAAAAGCTTCAGCATCATTCATTTATCATTCATTTTAGAAGAGACATTGCAAAACAACTGCATTAGTGAAAATGTTTCAACTAAAAGTGGGACAATATATCTATGTTTTGCTCATTTGTAATGGTTTGAAATGGTTGCCTGACACTTTCTAGCTAATTTTCAAGCAGGCTTCATGCTGGCACCCTCAAACTCCAATTCATGCCACGTATCAGATGTATTAAGGATCAGCATTCTTCTGCTGAATAGAGTACCAGAGTCATCACTGAATAGCGTACCAGATGAGGAAGATCATGTACTGTTTCCTCTCCAGGCTGAATATTTGTGCAGCACTTATAACAGCCTGTTAAGAGACTCGTGGATGCCAAATTCTCAGCGTTTCCCTCTCAGTTTGCTAAATTGGTACTAAATCTTTTGACTATCTCTGGATTATTCCCTGATACGACCAATTTAGACAGTGATTTCATTAAAATAATCATTACCAAAGTAAATACCACCTAAATGAGTGTGCAGCTGGTGAAACACAGCAGCTACAATGCAAGGCAATCTGCTTCAGTTCCACCTCTTTGTACATGCTTGTACAAAGAATAATGAATACGTACACAAACCTAAAATACAATAGAACTCAAACATTTTACTTACTAGTTTATAATCCTAATGGAAAAAAAAAATCCAATAAAATGGAATTGTTCTGCTTTTTGAGATTTCCTCACACATTCTCTGAATATAAAATGGTGCATTCATTCCAACCTCAGAAATCGAGAGTGCAGCAATCCTTATCACACTTACTGCAGATAGAATATGTATTAACTTGAAAGTTATATTCCAAAAATGCAACTCTGAAAACTTCAACATGCTGCCACATAGCACTCAAACAGCAGTTGCTGCTGATGTTTATAATTCACATAAATTAAAATTGGACTCGAGATCTTCACAAAGCCTGCAAAAGGCATTGTTCTTTCACTCCCTCTTCTTCGTATTTAGCATCTTGTTTCAAATGAATTCAAATGTTTCAGAGCCTTTAATTAACAGTTACAGAAGGTTTTCAAAGCATGCATTTTCAAATGTGTTTTCCAGGATGTTAGTGGCTCCATTCTTACATATACACACAAATAATAGAAGACTAAGGCATGTCTTAATGCAGCAAGTAATTTGTTATGTTATAAATGTTAGAACAATGCCTGAAATAGATATACAGCTTTATGAATAGCAAAGCTGTATTTAAAAGCTGAAGTAGCACAAATAACATAAGGCACATCACCAATTGCAAGACTCTATGAATTCTTGCTAGGAGTCATACATAATATGAACATACATATAAGTATGTATATAATATACATACTTATATATTATTAGGAAAAATCAGTTTCCATTAATGGCACAAAGAGTGATTTCTGACGGAACACACCAGTTGTTAAACTATATATCTCACCTTTAATTTGCTTGAGCAGTAAAATAACATGACTGCTATTTAATTAGATGCTCCACTTCCTGTTCCCTTCAATCTTTGCTTGTCAGACTGCAAATATTCCTTTGGGACTTTAACTAGGCTTGTAGTTTTCTGTGTATAAAAAATTTGTTCAGAAGTTTAAATGTTCAAATCTAATGATCTATCATTAGATGTAATGATCTACAGTGATCTATCTCAGCAGCAAAAGATGTGCAACGTGCCCATCAATAGATGTAAAAAAAAAACCCACAGGAGTGGAAGTGTAATTCAAATGGAGAAACTGCAATTCACCTTTTCTTTAATCTGACAAATTCTCCCAAAGAGATCAGAATATGGGAAGCAAAGTACAACAGTTTAATATGACCCATCATGCAGTAATGACAACTGCAATCCTGTTAAACTACTGAATTATTGCTAAATCATAACTTATCAAGGCAATTAGTACAAACTAAACATAGTTAAATTTTCTTCTGGGTCCATAAATTAAGTGCAATGAGCCCTTTCACAAGCCTTTATCTAACAAAAAAGCCCCTTAAAATGAAGTTATGGACAAAGACTTCTTTCACACATCTTGTCTTTTCATTCTCAGGAAAGAACATTTCCTGGGCACCTGATTGTCCGATTTGATTATGCAAAGAATGGAGACATGTTACGTTATGCACTTCTGTGCATTTCTATCTCAGACATTTCTGCTGAGCGGTATGGTAGCTAAACATCAGTTCACATTCAATATTTTCCAGCACAGGGCAAAAATACAGTCTGCTAGAATGAATGTGACAGCTTTCAGTCTCCATGTATAAAAAAGACAGAAGTAGAAGCAAACTTTACAACCTTAAAAATAATACTGGAGTTGATGTCAGTGTATTATGTAGTCGTCTTTTCCTCTCCCACAGCAATATCTAGAAATCGTTTGGGAGGTAAAGGAAATCTTTGCAGAAATTGTCCAACATCCATATAAGTGTATGAAATACTGATGTGAATTCTTTAATTTTGGTTTCTTTGTAAAATAAATAAAGGCATTTATGTGAAAAACTTCAGATCTATCAACCTGCTCCCTTATATAGAAACAAATTTCTTGCTCTTGGGAGCACCAATAAGTTTTTATCATTTCCTTTATGACTTTGCTATTCTATTTTGGCAGACGCTCAATTTGATTTCTGATGCAGTGTGCTAACTTTTCCTGAGTCTCTTAAATCCAACAGCACATGTTGTGAGCACTTTCATAAGTAAATTGAGTTTACTTTAATATTGAAGGAATATTTTAATATCAAGTATAAAAAAAAAAAAAACAGCATCAGATAAAGAACATGCTCATACCAAGACTTCTGCATGACTGCAAATTAATAGCTCTTAGAAATCTTCTATAACCTAAAAGCAGAAAAAAAGGGCTACGTGAATAAAGACTAAATGCCTCACAATCTTTGGATTTGCATAGGCTGGGAGAAATAGAATACGTAAAGGAAAGGAAAAGGTAATAGAATATGCATTTTCCTAATAAGTTCAAAGACAAAATTTAAAAATACCTAAGCATTTTTTCTTCTAATAAAATATGCTATGGTTTTATGTGACCAAAGTCTGAAACCATAACATGAAGAGGCAGCAGTGGTTACTTGTCAATGGAGCTAGAAGTATGTTAGTAACTATGGTATAATGGATGTGGAATACTGTAAACTAAGCTCAGTATTAATTGAAAAGAGAAGATTGAAAAGGCTGTGATATTTTATGGTGTAATTAGAAAATTAATGATTCTATTTGACTCCAGGATCTCATGTTTCATTTTGTTTTCTGTATCCGAGGAGACGTATCTTTCCTGATCTGGATGCCCTTTGCAGCTATGTTTCTACTCCTTCTGTTTCAGAATCTTTGAATTTGGAAATGAGTGGTGTTCTTTATCTTGTTACTGATGAACCATCAAGCTGACAAGTTTATGGGTGCCATTATTGTCCCAGTCTTCCATGACTTTTTCTGTTACAACTTTTCAGCTGTTTTCTCCAAGCGCCTCTCTGCACACTAGAAAACAGGTTATTGGAGACAAGTTAACAGGTTAATGTGACCTGGAACATTTTGTCACTTTCAGTTTGAGGAATGTAGCTGCTCTGTAAGAATTATGTTGGACTGTGTAAGAAGTCTGGATACAAGATGTACTAGAACATGGAAGGTCCACCTCTGCAATTTTACAACTTCACCCAGCGACTCGCAGAACAGATACATGTAAAAGACACATAACTGAAGGAAGGTATGTTTATACCTATTTAGTAATTTTTAATGATGCCGTAGATAGAAGTTAGTTAAAATATTAAGAAAATCAGTCATAACAAAAATTGTACAGAACACAGAAAACATAAGGGACAACAAATAAAAGCAGTAAGTACAGAATCATAGAATTCCAGAATCAGAAGGGTTGGAAGGCATCTCTGGAAATCATCTAGTCTAGCCTGCTAAAGGAGATTCCCTAGAGTACCTATAATGTAATGATGGAGTAGCTCCAATGTAACGTTCAAGCTTGCTAAAATGCTTTTTGCTTCATCCACTTCAAGGGTAGGCTAAGCAAGTTTAAACATTAATGACATTTCAGTTAGTATATCAGATATTTTGGATAATGAAGATCAGGATATAGTGAACATAAGTAGTGGTAAGTGGCATGAAAAATAAGAATACGTGGAAATGAGACTCAAACTTCAAAACTTTATGCTTGTGTATTTTGAAATAAAAAGGAGAGAATAATAACTGCATTTGATACCTCCTCAGGAAAGTACACGTGTCTCAAAGATAGGAAATTACTTAAACTAGCAGGTGTCATTGTTCTTTTAGATCTCCATCTAAATGAGGAGAAAACTCTTGAGTTTTCATTTTAAATCCCCACGTCACTTGCAGATATCACTCTAGCAGCAACAGATAGGAGCAGTAAGTTAAGGTATGGACTAATCATTGCTATTTCTCAGAACTCAGAACTCTCACTGAGACACTATGGCTCACATTGGGTAACTGCACATCCAGCTAAGAAAAGAAGTGATTGCAAATTGACAGAATTGGAACTGGCTTCAAATTTGCCATGATAGATATCTTTTATGCTGTTACACAAGATAACAAGTTCTATAAGCAAAAAGGAGCAACTACACTAATGTGAAAACATTACTGCATTCTACATGCCATCTCCCATAACTTATGTCGTTTCTCAGTTCAGAAATTTGTGATCTTGGTAGCTGCATTAAATATGCTTGTTTAGGAGCATTTAAAACATAGAAACAGAAGTTTCTAAAACATTCTCACAATCTTCTCTCCCAAAAAATCTTCTCTCCTGTGTCTCATTAGTCACAGGATGGATTAACATTTTAAATGCCCAATCAACATGGCTCATTTGATTTTCTCTCCAGAGGCAAGGTTTCCTGAGAGCTGTAACAAAAGAAATGACACATTCAAAAGTTACATAGCACTGTTTTTTTTTTTCCATTTGACATCTGAATCGCTATTTCTTTGTACGGGAAAGATGGTCTTTCTTCATAAGCCTTGAGGGAAGGGAATAATCATAGAAACTTCTAAAGGGAATAATCATAGAAACACAGAATTGTTATAGCTGGGAGAGACCTCTGAAGACCATCTAGCCCAACTCTGCTGCAATGAACAGGGACACCACAGCTCGATCAGACTGCCTAGGGCCTGATCCAGCCTCACCTTCAAAGTCTCCAGGGACAGGGCATCAACCATGACACTAGGTAACCTGTTCCAGTGCCTTACCACCCTCACTGTAAAAGACTTCTTCCTCATATCGGAATAAGGATGATACCTATTTACTACATTGATGTAATCACCTCCACTTCCTTCACAGAATACCTTTTACTCACCATTGTAGTCCAAGGATAGGAGTGTTTATTTTAAACTGTGCAGACTCCGAAAGGAAGAATCTATGATTAACAGCACTTTCACGAGCTTCTTTGAAAGTTATCATTATCATTCTCAGTTTTTGAAATAAATCAAGCTCTTATCGTAACTACCTGATAATTTCTCACTGGCAACACAAGCATTTGTAATGTGCCAAATGAGCCACTCTAAATTAAAATCCACAAGAGACAATACACAGGCTTTTCCTCTACACCTGCTTCACTCAGGTGTCTGCCCCCCTTTTAAAAGGCTGTGAGAGTTGTACGGAACAAAAGAGGGAGAGGAAATAAAATGTATGGAAGAGCGAGACAACAGCATAGGTTATTTTTTATGCTGACTTTAAGATACATGCAAATATGAAAAATCTTAAAAGATTGTGCTTGTTGGCTGCTGACAAAGTATTAGTTTTGTAAGAAGAAAACTAAAAACAAAACAAAAAAACACCATATCAGAAAATCATGTCAGTGTGAACTTAGTGGACATTATTGAGTTTGAAAAAGTAAGTCCCCTCCTTACACACTGCACACATACAACACAGGTGTTGTCAGGCTGTCTGAAACCAGCCTGACCTAGAAAGATGCTCTGCTGACAAGAATTTAACAATTTTTTTTTGTCCTTAACTTCAATACACGGCATTTTTGGAAGAAGCACCTGCCTACTGACATTCAAATTGAAAGAGCCAACTCATTTTTTTGCAGGGTGTAACACGCAAGCAGGCAGAAGATGGTTTGGGGGAATTTGCTCTGTCGGTAGATGCAAACCAACAGCCTGGTAGTTCACATGCATCAGCAGATGGCCAAATACCCTTTTCTACATATTACATGATGAAAAGTCAAGCCAATCCATTAAAGCAGGACTTTATCAGACTGGGAGGCAGTAAGTGGTTTAAATGCTACTAACTTCTTTGTCAAAGAAGTGACACTAAAGATGCATGAATACTTATACTACTCAAAGAGAAAAGACCACACTTGAGCCTTATTTTCTAGTATTTTCCATTTTTTACTCATTAGCTCCAACTGCAAATATGTGGGTATGTATGACTAAGTGCATTTACATCCTCTCACCAACTGTAACTGGTCTAGTTAGGCCTCAGTAGCCACAGACAGGAAACAACCAACAGACTCCTCCAAACAAAATGAAACTTTTTTTTTTTAATGAAAACTGTGCAAACATCACATTTATGTGGTATTTGGCTCAGCAAGGTAACAGCATCCAAATTCAGCTTTTATTCACTCTATAGTCTTCTTTCTACCCACTGATAAAAGTCACAAGACAAATCTCCAGCTGATACACTTCAAAATAAAAATCAAAATCAAAGACAACGTACTGGGACATTGCAAATTGAGATCAACTTAGGAAACATGCCAAAATCCCATAGTAGCTTTGCTTTGAAAGCAGAAACATTGCAAACAAGTAAATTATGTTAAGCACCAAACTGAGATTTTACCAGAAACATTTTTCAGGTTCCTCTCTGTGCACTGGCACTTCCTTGCCTGGACAAGTTTAAAGACAGCTCCTCCGTGAGTAAGCCTGCATCAATCTTTACATTTATTCTTTGATACTCCTATCCTGAAAAAATTACATCTGCCAAAAAAGATAATCTCTTAACTATGCTGTGAAGAATTTTTCATAATGCAAAATAAAATGTTTTGAAGTGTAAAATGTGTAGTGACTTCTATTATTGAAATTATATAGGTGAATGAGAATTAGATATATTTGAAAAAAACAACTTCCAGTCAGCACAAACATTAAAAGTTATAATAAATAATATCAATTTTTTTTTCCTCCATGGCAATATATACAGTTAAGAGGTTTATTAAAAATATCAAAGTCAATCTAAGGTTTTAAAAAAATAAGTAGTAAGCATTTCAGAACTGTCCTCCTGTGTTACTGATTTCATTAGTTTGCTTTGCAAAGCACAGATCAAAACAGAGACAATGTATTTTAAACCTAATACTAAAAAGTTTGGAGAAGTAATTTCAGTACATATGAGAGACTCTGGACACACTTTCAGGCCTACCAAGAAAGGAAGACAACACTGCCTCAAAAATAGGAAACGTGCTATTCAAAGAAGTCAAGACCAGGAAAATGATTTTTTTAATTATTTCTTTTCTTTTTAAGAAATAAACACATGACTTGATGAATTACTGTAGGATACAGGACACACAAAATCAAACCAGAAAACTGATGTGTGCTTTGAGATTTTTCTAGCTCTTCATCTCACAAAGTATATGTGGAAACGACAACAGAATAATACCCACAGTAAGCAGAACTTTTCAAATCCATAGAAACAATTTTCAAGTGCTGTAACTCAACAGTGATCACAAATCCCATTATGAACTCCATTTTAATACCCAAGCTATTTCAAATTACATTGAAATATAAAGTAATGCTTACATATGCTATGTTTGGAGACTTTTAGGGAGGCGTTCCAGGCCACATAATTGGAAGTCATCTTAAAGCCAAAATAGTAATTTGGCACTAGTTCTGATCCCTAGAGGTGGCTAACATTCAAAGAACAAAAATAAAATGGTATATAGTGCAAAGTTACTCTGAGATCCTCAGGAGTATTAACTTCAGTCAAGTTTGCTTCCTTTGGTGTTCATTACAAACTTTCCAACTCTGGATGACAGTGACTGGCTGAGCAGCATTTTTATATGGGAGCAAAATGCATGGCAAAAAGGTTCACTTGTTGCCACTGTTAAATTAGATAAATAACATCATCCCTCTCCCATTCGATCAGCCACACAATAATTCAACAGAGATCAATGTGAATACTTCCCCAAAATGTTTTGAATAGAACAAAGAGTTAAAAATTAGTGGCAAAAATACAAACTAGACTGAATAATTAAATAAGCAAGTGTGAAAAAATAATAAGCTCTCCACATAGGTACAAAAAGGGTTAATGTAATGAAATACATGGGTTGTAAAATGCAAGTATTTATTTTTAATCCTTTTATGCCTTAGATTAATTGTACATTTTCTGAAAAGGAATGAATGTGGTCACATAATGCTTGGGCTGCCCTGCATCAGGTAGTAATGACATTATTACAGAGAAGCAAACTGCTATCTGTCTTCTCAGCAGAAGAAAAATGTTCCATAAATACATCTTTCCCAAAACAAGGAGTTCATGCTTAAGTAAAAAAAAAACACAAAAACAACACAAGTTGCTACAACCAGGTAGTGAGGATTAGGTTTCTAGGTTTCTAAAGTATGTTGTTTAAATTAATCCATAAATAGGTGGCATATACATGTTCTAATTGAGAAAGCTCTTTGGTATTGGAACCATCATAAATAGGTACTTGAAGAAAATGAACGGCAAGTCGTTATGACAAAAAAATTAATTAATTTGGTCCATCTTACTGCTTACTCAATCCTTTCCTTCAGTAAAGCTTTCTTTTCATCTTACGTGGATTTTCAAATGTAAAGCATCATTGAAATGTATCAAGGAGCTATTTCAATCTACCTCTACCAGCACGAAAAGATTTAATCGGTTCAAAATCCTTCAGAAGAAATCATTAGATCGGCTGAATTTCTAGGTTAGGAAATGGAGGCAGAATTTGAGGGGCAGTTTTTTCATTTGCTTTACAATGAAAACTTTTTTTCTTGGAAACAGGAAAAAAAAATATCAGAAAGATTACATTAAAAAGAATCAGCATTCTAGAGAATGCTATTTTAACTTACTACACTTTATAAAGAAACTTCAAGAGAGTTGAAGTAACAAAAACAAACAAAAAACCCAAAACAAATCAATAGGCCTTAACAGATTTTGAGAAAAGTTTATATTGATGATAGAGTTTGCAAAACACTGCCTTGAAGCAATGGCATAACCTGCCTGAGCTCTGCTGAAAAGGTTCTATAGGACACAATGAACATCAGTGTATATGAACCAAACGTACTACCATAGTGAAGGGGCTGCACACCCAGGAACACAGATATCACAGGGGGAACTTGTTAACCTCTTAATCACTAGGCACGGCTGAGTTTTGTGACAGTTCCGGACAGATGCAGAAGAACATAAGAACAGGTAGGTCAGGGCCTACAACAAATGATCCTGCAGAAAAGAGCTGAGGAATCTGGACTTGCTCAGTGTGGCAGAAAGGATGTGAAAGTGTGATCTGATCACAGCCAGCAGCTACTTGAAATTAGAAAGACAGTGAAGCCAACCTGCTCCTGGCAGTACCAGATGATATAATAAGGGAAGAGCAATGATCTCTAATTGTGGCTTGTCAGTTTTTGGCTGGACACCCTCCCAGGGCAGTAGTCAAGCCTGAAAGATGCTGTCCAGAGAGATGGTGGAACCTCAGCCCTAGGAATTTTCAAGACCTGGCTAGACAAATTCATGGCTGTCATATACCAGTTTCAGGGATACTTGTGCTTATGTCCTTTTTGGACCTCCAAAAGCTTCTTCCAGCTAACATTTCCACAATTCTGCTATTACAGTACTGTTTTACCTAACCACATTTTTTCTATATTATTTTTGTCATTGAAATTAAAGGTTGTTTCCTTCAGCGTTTTATACCTATTCTTTCATCAGAGAGACTTTAATGCACAGAAACTTGTGATTCTTAAGTGAAAACTCTGAGCTGATAAGAACATGATACATTTTTCATAAAATTTCTCTTAGTGTATATCAATCAAGGGACTAAACTACTGCATATTAGACATGTTGAAAGAACTGCCTTAAAGGTCTTTAAGGAGCAGCTTAACTGTAAAAGTAAAGAGAAGCATTTATGTTTAATGCAAGAGAGAAGCAGAAGCCAGTGGACTGATTCATACCACATGGACAGTTGTATTAGCCTTCATTTTACATGGATATCACACAAGCAAAACTGTACCTGTCAAGGCAGGAGAAAATGATTTTACAGTAATAACAATGCAAGACAGCGAGGATGCAAATAAGGGATTTATCTCTGTGGGTCAGAGGGAGACAGAGGCGTCTTGGAGGTCACAGGGAGGTGATAGGCAACATTTGCCATGGTCTTTGTCATGGTCTGGCAACAAGTTGCTACGGAGTCAGAGACACCATTGAGGCTGCTAGCAAACACTAGTTTATAAAGTTTTCCACATATATATATAGGTACAAAGGAAGAAGGTACTGGACAACCTTTGAGTATGTCTGAAATGGAAAAACAAAAAAAAAGACATTCAACTCAATTTTCAGTTAGAGAATACTGGGCAAGATGAGATGAATGTGATGGGAGCCTGACATTTATTTGTACAGGAGAAGATGGGTCTGGAGCATGTTCAAGAAAATACTGAGGACCTCGGTAGAAGGCTGACCTATGTTAGAGGGACTTTTCAATGACAACAGATAAAAATCATCAGAAAAACAAATGACAACACAGCCAGTTGGTCCGAGGCAGGTAACAATTACCAAGACAAGCATGTTTGATTGTCTCAAGCATTCCAGAAAGGTCAACAGGAGAAGTGAAATAATGGTGGTCGCATCTGACAGAAAATAAATGAGCTAATCAGAACTACAGATCTCTACTGCAAAGAATTAGTGTCCAAGATTTTTTTTTCTGTGTGCCGCCTTCTAATCCATTCCTGACTTCTGACAACTGACTGCCACTGCACACACTGTATTTAAATTACAGAAATCCAGATGTGGAAGTTGGTACTCATAGGCAGGAGTTACATACTGGTCTGAGAATTGGACTTCAAGTTGGCACAGAGTGACAAAGAGATGAAAAAAGCCCACCAAAACAGAACAGTGTATCTGTATTACTCTTTTTTTGTTTGTTTGTTTTCCCCATGAGAGAGATCTTTGAAGGACATTGAATGTTGATGAATATGAGAAAACAGTGTTGTCACAATGGTTTCACTTCACCTGAGGCCGGTTGGGGGCACCAAATACTTTTTATTTCTCTGCCACTGTGTTGTGCTTTCTGTCATTGGGTAACCATGACATTTGAGATCCCCGAAAAATACAAAAAGGCAACTGTGTGGGAATATGTAGAAAACTGTTTAAAGCTACCATGCCAGCCATACTGCAGTGTAACTCTTAGACTGACAGGGCTGGGTGTAATAGGCTTGGTTCTGATCATATTTATACCTATGTGAACCAACAGTGACAATAATGAAGAGAAAGCCGTTGCATCACTATTGCCACTTTCAATATAAATAAATTCAAACTGTCATTAAAAAATACTGAAAAGGGGGCATTTTCTAGCTTAATTCTTGTCTCTCACCTATGGGCATTACTTGTATATGTATGGAAATGGTCTTGTACATGAAAATACATTACATCCAAGCAGTGTCTTAGAAATACAAATGGTCTCTGAAACAGAAGCTAAACTAAAACACTGCTAAATTAGTTCACACAGAAATACTATAGAAATATATTATTATCATATTTGAACAGATTACAGTGAGAACAGATTTATAAATGCCATTAATAATCCCCTGGTTTTACAGTCATTCTTCTGCTCTACAGCAGAATTCCCTTTAATGTTGCTGAATACCAGATCCTTAATTTGCAAATTACCTCATACCCCACATAAAGCGCAGATCATCAATATTAAGCTCACATTTTTGTTCATTTTCTTTGATGGTGTGAAAAATAGGTTTGGCACATATTAATCAAGCTCTCTTTCCTCGCAGACAGATCAGACAAGTTTTTGCTTGCACATCTTTCTTTCGTGGGAGAAAGAGGTTCAGTGAATTGGTCCTTTTTTCTAAGGGGTCACCAATACGCATTGCGAACACTGTTAAGAGCACTGTACCCTGGGTGAATGAAAAGGGAAGGGGCAAGAGGTACCAAGAAGAAAAGATACTTAAACATCACAGGCTTCATCTCTAGTGCTGGTTGCTGGATATAACGTGAAGTGCACATGGTAGAACGCATCTGTGCTCAAAACCAGAACTGACCTAGGCATTTCTCTGATTTTGGGGTGACCCAACAGAGACTGGGAAGACCCAAGCCAGGGGACCCCATCTGCACTATTTGTTACTAGTTCTGCCTTTTGCCCATGGATACAGGGGGGCTCAATAACTGCAAAGCACTGTTGTTTTACCATATCCATGCCAGGAGAAAAACCTCATGCCACTTTTATTAGTGAAATAAGAGTGAAAGAAAACCATGGGTGTAAGGTTGAAATTAAGAGTTCGATTTCCAGTATTCAATGGCAGAAAAGCCATTGCTAGGATATATATATAGATATAGATATATGTATATCTCACAGGTTTCTACAACCCAAGCTTGCTGCTACAATCAACTGGTCTCCATCAGAGATAAACAGCCTGGTAAATCATCTCACATTAACAGAGGATGGTGTCCACTCACTGAGCATTTTCTTTGCCTGTTCCTGTGATCAAACAGGAAAGATTCATACTACACGTATACTGTTAAAATACCACACTCTTGAAAATATTTAGGTATTTTAAATTAGAAACTATGATAATATCAGTGGAGCTATGATAGCTGTATCTCCAAAGCAGAAGAAGAAAGAACTACAAGATTAAGCCCGCACAGCTTCACCAAGGGCAGATTGCCTGACCAACCTGGTGGCTTTCTATGATGGAGTGATGACATCAGCCGACACAGGAAGAGCAAGTGATGTCATCATCTACCTGTACTGCAGCTAAGAGGCTAAAGCTATCTTTGATACATTCTCATAAGATGATGTCTTAGTGAGTGACCACAATGTACACATATCCTTACAGCAAATCACGGGGTCTTTACAGAGTGATTATACTTCGGTTATTTATCTGCATGATTCTGCTATTTGTCATGTGAAATTAAGTTCAGTGTAATAGAATTAAAAAGAAAAATTCTAAAAAAAGGATTACAGACACAGCATAAATTGAGAGAGAATGTAATTACTGCTCTTTCTCCTCAAGACTGATGGAGTCCAGACTTCCAAATTTAGTTCATAAACTAATTTCCTCAAATAATTCAACTTGAAAAACAAGATTTGAATCAGATTCATTGTCTGTTTACTATTTTATTGCACATCTATTTGTTTTGTTTATTAACTAGAAGGTATGTGAAACTAAGGAACTGCCATTCAACATACCAAAATTTATGAAAAAACTGTAAAACAGCTTTCTACAAAATGCAAGCTTTCTACTCCTGCAGCTGATAATTTAAACTCAGGTAAGGCTAGGAAGACAGCAGACTAAAAGGAATGATACTTGCTTTTAGGTACAAAGATAAATTCTGAAGAGACAATGTCGCCCAAAAACCAGAAATTCACACCTGTCTGAAGAAGATACATCCTTCTGTGCCAGATACAACTCCCCAAAAGGCAGACAAGTGTGATATTCTAAGAGTACTCAGAAAAATAACTACGTCAGTAAAATATTACGGCAAGCAGAAGATCACTTGAGAGAGACATCTAAGAGGTTAAAGAATGAGCGTTGAACACCCATTTATTTACGGTAACTTATTTTCCTTTCCACTCTGTGCAAAGGAGTGGTGAGAACCTCCTGTCAGCTGTGCTGCCCATGTCTTTGAAGACTCCACTGCATAGGAACTGCATTTGATCCTATCGTCATCTCTTTTCTAAACTAATCTTCTTCCCAAAGTACTACCATGAGTCCACTGGGAGTTAACCCTAAAACAGAACCCTGAAAACAGTACGTGCCATGGGATAAAGGCCATGGCTGCAATAGGAATGCTCTGAGCACTGCACTGACTACAACTCACAGGAGAAATATGGAGAACTGCTGTGTCCATAGCCTACAGCACTGCCAGGGTCAAAGCAGAGAGCTTCCTAAATTAATGCTTTTGGCATGAGAAGAGAGGTAGGATACAAACACTTCAGCTTGGAATGGATGCTCTGCATCACTCCTAGGATTAGTCTTCTGATCATAAATTCAGCTGCTTTCTCATGTGCACTGGTGGAGATTCTTCTCCAGGATTACTTTGCTCACTAATTCAGATGTCTGAGAATAGGAGCTTTGTCAGTTAGAAAGGTTTTGCATTTAAATACTGGAAGAACAAACCCATATTATTTATTAGAGATGACACAACTGTTGGAGGACTCAGACTAGGGCAAAGGCAGTTGCTTACATTCTGCAGGTTTTTACTGGAGCTCTGAGCTATATGCACAGTATTTTTAAGCATATGATACACCTTAGATTAGAATAATTACATTGTTACTGCACAAAATTGGCAAAGCCTAGTGATGTTTCAAAGCGAAATAATTATTTTCTATATAGCAAAAAAGCTTTATTTTATATATATATAGCTGTGATGATATCTTAGGAAAGTCTCTGCATCAGTTATTTTCTTCAAGCTCACAATATCTGATAACTTACTTTTTATATCTGTTTTTATAGTTTACTAAAATTTCATTAGAAGAACTGCAACTTTTTCCAATTACAATTGTTTTTTATTTTGGAAAACCAGTGCTCCACACTGTGCTTAAATTGTTGATTTTTCTGAAAACACAGATATTCTATAGATGCACATTCTTCCTGTTACATACGTTTGTCTTGTGAATGTGTTCCCAGCAACGCATAGAATCCTATCTACACATAACAGAGTTCAAAGCACAGAGAACACTATTCTGTCCTTCCAGACTGAAAGTCATCAGCGTTGCAAATTTTTCTAAAAGTGTAAAAATGTAATAACAAAGAGTAGTATTTCTAGGAGCTCCTTTTCTATACAGGATTTGAACTTAAGTCATACTTACCCCAAGCATTGGGGTAGTATACAAGCATACTGAGTAGCATCAATACTCAGTAGCATGTCACTAGTGCTCCTCTAGATAAAGCTTCAAAATCAAGCCACTTCCCATGTATGAGAAAAGATTTCTGAAAACAAAACCTGCATTTTTTCTATCCTCTGCATAATGGGAAAAAATGCTCTGTATTTAGTATTATTTTAATTATTATTCTTTTTAAACATTAAAATCTGTTTGAACAACTGATATTTAGATGCTGTCATGCAACAGCCACTGATAGTCTACGTCAAATCTACTGTAACTGACAAGAAAGTTTCAACATTTCATTAACAAATTAAGAAATGACAACCCATCTGTGTAATTTTAGATGACTTAATATTTTTCCTCTAAGAACAAGTTGTACAAATTTCATATAAATACATGCTACTTACAATTTTGTATTTTTGTTATATTGTATGCCACCCAGCCATACTCAGTTTCCAACAGCTAGTATTTTTAACGCTTTTGAATTCTAAAAGTTACGTTACGTATTAAAAAGAAAAAGAAAGAAAGAAAGAAAAGGAAAAAGGAACTAGACAGTTGACCATAATGGAAACAATAAAACTATTTGTTCTTACTACACATGGGAAGTAACCAGAAATCCAACTGAAGAAAAACAGCATTACCAATTACCTTACCTAACACAACTCCAAGAACTCAACTTCTTTGTATGACACAGCCAAACTCATAACTGAAGTTCTCAATTAAGCATTTGGAAACCACAAAGCAAATAACGGGAACTCAATGTAAATGCACTTCAAAAAAGTCTACAGAAACAGAACTGTGCTACACTTTTTTGCATATATCAAGGCCAACGTTACTGTCAGATGTTCACTGAACGTTTACTGTTACATTTACTGAAAAAATGTAACAGGCTAAGACTACACTGAAAATGTGGATAACACAATGCACTTGTAAATGAGTCCAAATATCATATTCTAAAATAGATTCAAAATACCTTCAAACTCTTAATATGCCTACAAAAAGACTCAAAATATCTGCTCAAGTCATTGGGAACTAAGTATCCATATTACTCCCGCACACAGCAGAAATTGCTTTTATTTTGAAATGCCTCAGCAGCAGATTTGTTGACATCACCCTTGTAGGCAGACAGGCAGTCATGAGCCTGAATATCTGTCCTCATACTCAGGTTTCCCTTCGTTATGTCATGGGTTGCCCGTCAGTGTCAGGATTTGCCCCTTCCCCTGGTCAGGATAAAAACCCAAAACCCCAAAATCCACATTGATCTGCAGGCATCTTCACAAAGATGAACTCTGGCCATAGCCTCAAATGTTATTTCACTGCTTTTCTATCTGTGAAAACTGAGACACAGACAACTGTAGAGCAAAAGAAGGCAAGAACAGCATCTTCTAATAAGATACAAGCACTACAGAAGAACAGAAAGTAATAAAGACAGAAAATTAGCTCACTCCTTCTGACAGCAAGCAATGCTTGAGAAGAGTGCAATGTCTAACCAAAGAGATGCTGTTCCCTCAGCTGCTAACCCTTAAATGAGGCTGAGGAGGGGCAAATCCAGGCTCCATCCCTTCTGATCATTCAGGTGCACTGCTTGCACCTGAGCTCCCTGGATTATCTAAGCCTTCTCACCTGGTGCTCAACCATAGGTTCAGGCTGTGACCTGGCAATTCCACTGCAACGATGCATCCATCAAGCTCCCAAGCATAGTGAATCGTGGGAGAAGCCCTAGTGGCTATCAAGTAGCCACTCTTCAAGCCACTGGAAAGTCATCCTCCTTGGGGGCTGACTTGTCTCTACAAGGTCTTCCTCCCCTCCATTCTCTCCTGGCCGGGCTGTGCCATCCTCCATGGCTTCACCTCAAAGAGACTTGGCCAACGATGGTCATCACAACCAAATTCAAAAAGAAACCCCAATGGTCAAGTATCAAAGCTATGGACATCTGGATACCTAATTGGAAAATACATTCATGAAAGGGTCAGGCATGAAGATGCAACAAATGTTTTTGATGTTTTTGGACTGATATTTTAAAGAATTCAATTTGCTGCATAATCATGTATCTGAAGTTCACTTCACTAAGAAAGATGACATCTGAACATTTAAGTGTCAAGTTGAAGTGTAGGAGTATTGTGTGTTGATTAAATGATTTTTAAAAATAAGAACCTGTGAGCAAATATATTATAAATGAAATACATACGTTGAAAATATATTCATTATAACAGAAAAAGCCTACCAACACAGGCCATCTGCTTTTGACTGATAGATTTCGTAAACTGTCAGAATATCATGTAAACTGTTACAAATCTCATTTAATGAATATCTCAAAAACATACATAGTTCTCACATAACTGGCAAGTTTTAATGAAAATAAGTATCTAAGAATCAAATATGTGTGAAATCTGAATTTCAATTGCTCAATAAAATATGCAACAAAAGCTGCAGAAAAACAGCAAGAGCTCCATCTATCCCTTCTGAGATGAATCAAAATCCCCAAGATGATCTAAAAGCCATGGTTATCAGCTTCTTAAGACATATAATTGTTCTATTGCCATTTCATTTAAAAATATACTGCATTTAAATAATTCCATAGAGACTAAGAGCATAGGTAAGAAGTACGGTAATAAAGCCCCTGTGAATATTTGCAGATATTCTTTGAAAAAGATATGCATTCTCTCCATCCCTATTTATTATCTGAAATGTGACATATTTCCCATTATTGTATCAGTAACATCTCCCAGATACACTGCAGTAACATGCAAGGCCCAGTTGAGGATCCTGCCAGCGTCAAGCCTTACCTCTTCTGTACTGTTTGCCTACACACAGTGAAATTCATGCACAGGCCTGCAAAGGACTTCGTAGTGATATAGTATAGCAAACTGCTAGACTATAGAGACAAAGTACGATGGGAGATCATACACAGAAAAAGTGAAGACGTTTTTTCCATCACAGGTATAATGCAACACAGCCTCCAAGCCCATTTTACAGGCAGCTTTCTTGCACTGCTCTACTCCTTGCTCTTACCCTCAGCATGGTGATACATGCCCTGCACTCTGCAGTGCAGGACCTCTGAATAACATTTGCCCATATAAGCTGAAACCAACAAAAAACCTACAAGTAGCTTAAAGCTGCAGGAATCCAGTTTCTGTGAAAAAGTCGGCAATGTAAACTGAGTATCATGTAGACTCAATGTTTCCTCTACAAATTCCAGTCTTACACATTCTGATGTTAGTACTGGATGGCTTAGCATCCCCATAGAAGACATTAGTAATGACAGATAGCGAATGCAGTACGGATAGACAGCTGTCAGAATCTATAGAAGAACTCTGGAAAAATACCAAGTATTACTTGCCACAGCTCCTTTCCTGTGTGACAGCAAACAATATTCTGAAGGAAGAGAACAATCTGCCACTCCCTCTGAAGGGTTGCCTCTCCATTTTGTAGGCTACTAGACCTGGCCATCATTTCTCTTCATTATTCTTTCCATGTAGAAATGCTTTACTAAGTTTAGCATTAGATTTCTGCATAAATCTGCCAAATGCTGCCACTAAGCTTCCACTACAATGTGAAATCTAATATTGGGTTTACTTCTGAGGACAGACTTCAGAAACACTTCTCCTCCAATTTATTGATAATATTTTTACAGTCATTTTAAATTGCTTTCCTATCCCAAACCACCCATATTTCACACTACGTATTGTAAATTTCTACAATTCATACATTCAGATTTTGACACAAATTCTTCTTTTAACCAAATTGTACTCAATAAGAGTTTCTTTTTAGTTACATGTATTTTCATTAAAGCAGTAATAACGGCAGCAGAAACTCAGAATACTCTAGTCTTGCTAAGTGACTATTTGACAGCCTGTAATTTCTCTGTCATTAAAATACATATTCTAGCCTTGAGTTCATGTTGGAAAAACGTCACCCTATGGAATAATCTTCTCACACAGTATGTAATTTAAGTTTACTTAACGTGCTGCACATTAGAACAAAAAGCAGGCAAGGTTAAGAAGAGTAATTCTGATACAACTGGCCATTTAAAACAGTAGAGAGTATAGCGACTGGTCATCAAAGAATCCCAGGATACCATTGACAGCACATATTGTCTAAGAAGAGTTTGTCAATGTACCAGTTATCTTCCAATCCTTTGGTATTGTTACTGTAATTGTTTGTCTTAAGATATAATAAGTGATAAGTACACATAAGGTTCTGAAATGCCATGTAACGTGGCCATTGAACAGAGATTAAATTAGTTGGACTGCCCTTAAAACACGGATAAAGCAAGGATCTGAGTGCTTCAAGTTGAATAAAATTTTTAAAACTTTTTCTATTCTCCCAGAAACAGCACTGTAAAGTTTTCTCTGCTGTAAGTTATGAAAACGCCCATCATTATCCAGTCTCAGAAATGTCAACTACTGATACTTTAGAAAATAAAATTTTTCCACATGTCCAAACAGGCCCTGTGAAAACGTTGAAATTTGGAGAGAAAATACAGAGCAGTAAGTTCAATCTTTTGTAACTTTTGGAACAAAAGGTAGCAAACATGCTTAGGGGCAATAAAAGGCAGAAATTATTTGTTCTTGGGCAGTTATTTTTTGCATCTATTGGTTGGTCTCAGTTTTCTGTCCCATGTAAGATTCTCTCCCTACAATCACCACTAAATAGTATCTGAGTGCACTCAAGAACTACACACTACAGAACATTACTGCCTTTCACATGCTCATTTTAGTATCCCCTGTGGCAGCAGCACACTGTCAACTGTAATAGTTTTACTACTAACAGCAATATTAATCCAAATATTTACATTACTATATATTTAGGAAAGTATGGGAAAGATCAAAGAAACAGACCTGGAACAGCTCTGGATTCTGCAAAGTTATTTCACCCTTGCAAGAGCCCTTGGACATCACCATGAGAAAGTGACCGCTCCCACAGATACAGCCTCACTGACACTGGAAAACTGCAGTGTGATGCAGAAGCTGTCAGCCCCTCTGGGGGCAGGCATGAAATGCGTAGCACAAACACCAGGCGTTTGGTGCTAGCTTCCCAAATCCTAAAGGTTTTTACCCCCGAGGAGATGGGGGTGCTGCTCCCATCTGCTTGTTGTGGCACTCTGCCAGGTGCAAATATGGTAGAAAGAATAGAGAAGGATGGTAAGTCAATACTGGTGGAGGAGATACTTCGATAGAATGAGTTCGTTAATCACGGACTTTTCAAATCTATTGTCAAAGGTAACATGTTTTGAAGTGTCCTAAGTAATAATGGCTAATAATTTATCAGTAATCGGTAAACTTAGAACCTCTAAAGCTCTGAAAGGGCACAACAGTAGCAGTCTCTTCACAGTAGGTATCCATCAAGTAAAAAGCTTTTTACTATGAGCACTGTGTTTACCAAGTATTCAGGATATGTTCAATCATTAATGTTTGAGTGAAAATTACCAACTACATGCAACTACTATTGCACTTCCAAAGCAGCTGATGGAGGAGTAAATTCCCCACTCCCCTGCTTCATCCATCCCTTAATTGATATTACTATAGATACCAAGGAAATAAAATGATTCGTTGCTTTTCAGGTATTTTTGATTTAAGGTTTACAGCAGAATAACTGAGTGATAGGAAGAGTATGTCTTTACCATCCCTACAAATACTGGACCAGTGTTGTGCTGCTTCTGATACTGTCTTCATTGCTCTGAGTTACCTTGGGTAACCGCACAACAATGCATTGCTCTGCATACACAGACCAGATCTATCGCTAAAAACTCATTATTAATGGTCTGAACTCAAAAGATTTTGCTAATTAACTGAGCCATCCAATAGTTCATCATTATTACTTCCTGCAGCATCTGTAGATGTCTTGGTTTCCCAGAGCATTCAAGAGAATAAAACCTAATTAATTTGTGGGGAGGTGGTGGTAGAGCAAAGTAACTGCAAGCTATGCAATACTGCTCTTTCTCCCAGATATTCTTATTATGTTAGAAAGTATTAGTCAGGAACAAACATAATACACAGAGAATTGCACAGTACTCTAGCAGCAGTACAATCACTGAAATATGAGGATTATGCAAACATCTTAATGGCATTACTTACAGAGCTACCGGGGAAGGAGAGATTATTTGGCAGCGTGAATTCAATTTGCTTTGGAGCACAATACTTCAGCTGCAAAGCCTTATTTCCAGCCAGAAGTTAGAACTTCTTCAAATAAGAAATCCTAAAACAATAACAACAATAAATAATCCAGGTTTCTCACAAAGTATTTGTAGAACAGAGCCCAGAAAGCTGCAGCAACATCCTCATATATCAGCCACTGATTTCACATGACGCAAGTTACCACGCAGACCCTCCCATCTCATCACCTGCAGCTGGTGGAAGTGCCTGTGTGGTTCCTATAGCCACAGCCACAGTTTCTAAAGGGTTTCTGTACACAGAAAGTGCTAGATCCTGCTGGGGAGCACTCAGTCTGCTCCTTCAGAATCTGCCTAATGGCATGTGATTGGTAGGACACATACAGCTTTGTGGCTGTGTTGCAGGAGCAGGACACCCAAAGTCATCCCACCAGCAGATCACTTCCTTTTGTGTTAGTTTTGGGCTGCTTACATTGGCTCTATTGCATGTTTTGATCTAATTTATTGATCAGCACTTAGGCTGTGATCTCGATTTCTGATGTATTCAAAGACACCAGGTTTTGCAATTGGTTCTAAACCTGTTTTGTCATTTCTTACCTGTTTCCTTTTCCAGTGACAAAAAATGCTATCTGTACATAATACCCAACCTACCCTTAGTAAGTTGCTTGGTTAACTCTATCACAGACCTCAATTATCCTGAATGTATTTTCAACATCCAATTTTCAGGACACTAAATTAACGTTACATGTATTTCCAATGACCATAATCATCCTCACTGTAGGTCAAAGCTCTAGTCCTGCTGACTGTGCCTTTAAGATCTGAGCATGCCAGGAAAAGACACTGATCAGGGAAACAGGAATTGAAACATCTGAAATCTGAAATCTGTAGGCTCCCTTTAGGTACAAAAGGCTGCAATGAGGTCACCCCACAGTCTTCTTTTTTCCAGGCTGAACAAGCCCAGCTCCCTCAGCCTGTCTTCGTAGGGGAGGTGCTCCAGCCCTCTGATCATCTTTGTGGCTCTCCTCTGGACCCTCTCCAACAGCTCCCTGTCTTTCTTATACTGGTGCCCCAGACCTTGACACAGTACTCCAGGTGGGGCCTCACGACGGCAGGGTAGAGAGGGACAATCACCTTCCTGTTCCTGCTATCAAGGGTGTCTTTCATCACCACCTCAACTACTCAAAAGGTCTACAGCAAAAGGAATACAAGAAACGGAACAGCACATAATAGGAAGAATGGTTATTACAGTTCTTTTGACACATTAGAAGTACTCTTTTTTTTCCCCTCGGTGCTGTGCAGACTAATTAGTGTCCATATTTTGGGGTCACAGTGGACAAGCTGAGAATTACATTCAGCTGATGTGTCAGACAGAAATAAAGTACCTAGGGAAAAGAAATACTGCTTATACATGTGTATATATTATGCAGTGCTCCATAAAGAAATCTATATGCACACAAATATTTATATAAACAAGACTGACAAGCTTTATCATACCAAAGCAAAGAAGATGTATTTCTTTCTCAATATTTTCATAAATTTTAATTTATACATTAAAGAAATGAAGAAAACATTACCATACCGATTAGCCAGTAATAGGTGGTGGGAATGACAGAAAATGACAAGCTGCAGCATTAGACACGAGGCCACACACATAGATGCTCTGCTTCCCAGCTGTAATGTGTAGTAACAGCCTCGTATTTCAACAGCTGGTAACTTGATATGACAATGAAAAGCTCCAAGTAATCTTCTCATTACAATCAAGTAAAACTATGATGAAAAGATAGCACCTGTTTTTCTCGAGAGATTGTTTCTTATTACTCCTTACACTTCTGCCAAAGAATACAAAATCAAGGAAGTGCTCTCATAGTTCCACTTTTGGCATGCTGAATTGCTACTGTCACAGAGGAAGCATAACAAACCTGTGTTCTCAATTACTCTGTGGAAACAGACAAATAATTATCAATAAACAAATAAAGACCAATACTCTTTCTAACTAACTTTCTAACACCTAACTAAAATGCTCTTGTCACCATGTTACATTAAAGCCAAATCACAAAGACCAGAGATCCAGAAATTTCTCCCCATTACATTTCAAAGACACATAGACAGCTCTTTATATTTTATCTTTCCACTGCTATATGTATCAGACGAACTGAGAAAGGTCACTGATTCTTGATAAAGGCAACTGGCAGATGCATAGATTTACCATAATATGATTATCATGGGGGTACTAACAATTTTTTATATAAATAAGGCTTCTTAGTGCTATATTTAGTATTTCTGTGGAGTTTTTTTTCATTTTATTTCATTTTATTTTATTTTATTTTATTTTTTTGCGAAATGCAATTTTCTAAAAAGGAAATATGAAATTCTATTAACTCAAAATAATGATGAGGAAGCAAAAAGCAATAAGATATAATTTTATAGAGGCTTTTCCTGCATTAATATATATTTATATATTGCACAGCAATTTTCAAAAACATTTATATATACTAAAGACACAACTTTCTGCATGAGAATGTAATTTATTTATCAAACAATTCAATTGAACTTCTTCTAGTGTGGCATAACTCCAAGAAACACAGAGAAACTCACTAAAAACTCACTACTAAAACCACTAATAACCCTCTACTCATTTCTAGAAGCCTTTCCTCTCTCTGCACCGTGGACAGCAAAACATAACTACTGATAAGAAGATATTCCATTGCTGAACTTACAATATTAAAGAATTTTTAAAAGCTACTTTATCAAAATGGAAAAAAAAAGACAAAATGTTTTTATGCAATCTGCCACTTAGCTGAATTCTAAATACATGCTGTTGTGAAACTGCCTCTTTCCTCCTTGTACAGCCCATATGCATTACTTGGCTTGAATCTTTTAAACATTTAGATTCAAAAAGTTCATCCCTATAGTACATAAAAAGTCTTCAAATAACAAGCAAGAATATATAAATTACAACAGAAGGAAAAACTGACATTTTCAAAATTCCAAGATGTCTGTAAAATGTGACCTGCTGATTATTTTATTATCTCATAGGACAGCTAATAGGAATTAAGTTGTTGTACTCCAGTATAAAAATCTCAGCAAATACATAAAGGAAGCTGCTATCATCACATGTGGATTTGTGTTTTATATAGTTCACAACAGTCCTTAAAAACAACTCTTGCTTTCACGTTAGCCTTGGAACAACCAATTCCGCTGCCAACTCTATTACACATGCACACTTGTAATAGCAAAAAGAACAAATTCATTTGTCCCCTACCTAACTGAAGTGCTTTATCTTGTCCTAAAATTAACATGAAAGATGACATTTATGATTCCTCTGCTTCTCAAGGTGCCTTTCTTCCTTTCCATACGATAACAGACAACATTTAGTTGCTGAATCTCTGCTTGGCATTTAAAGTCCAAATACCTAGTTTCTGATAGGTGAGAGGAAATCCATCTTACTCATCACATAAAACAGATCAGAAAGTAAATAATCTAAGTTTGTAGACTGGGATAGTAGTGAAAGTCTTGAAACAAGTTAGTTTCCTCTCCTCTTTTTCCAGCACACTGGTTTCTTAACATAGACTGTTATCACTAACATCATTGTAAAGCTGCACTGAACTTTACGTATGTGCATGAAATGCTTTAGGACTTACATATAAATCAGCATTATTCTATAAAATTTGCCACTAATACTGACTAGAGTAAATCTCTGAGATTAACATTCAAGCATGATCAGAAGCATACACTTTTATAATCAATAAATCTAAATTTGTGTAATTAAGGTCTCAAACTCTTAATCGCTAACCTGCAAGAGCCACTTGCAAAGCTTGAAAGAAATGATTTCTAGCACTTTCAGAGATGAAAGTGCTGACAACAAACAAAGCTGTAACAGCATCAAGCTGAAGAAATTAATGGTTGAAGAGATTTTAGTGCCAAAGTTTCAATGTCTGATTACTGAGTACTTGCAAATGTAGGTCCCTGCTAAAGCACACGTAGGTTACTGCAATGCAGCAGGACATCATCTTTGCAGACTGACAACCAACAGTAACGTATCTTTGGTCTGACTTTGTCCCTGCGTATGTCCTTACAGATGGAGAACTAACAGCCTGAGCACTATCCTCCAGAGAAACTAGGAGGTGAGTTGTAAGAAACACAGGTGAGAGCTTATCTGGAACATACTGAACAACTCTAGTCAATCTTTTAAAGAAAAACCTGGACCTTGTACATTAGGAGGCTGAGAATGGCTGCACTGACATAGCAAAGCCAAATCAAAGGGAGCATGATCCGTATATATGGATGCACTGTAGACAGCAGCAGCAGAAGAGATACAAGAGATTAAGGAACATGGCTGGCACAAGAGCAAGTGCAATGAAGAAATTCACGCTTGATGTAAGACATCTGTTTCTAACCCTAAAAATAGCTGGATTTTGAAACATTCTTGTGCAAGGTGTCAGCAATATGCTTTCAGATATTTGTATATGTATGAAGTGTATGGATTGCAGCATCCACACACTGCAAATCGTACAGGAGAACTAAATAGTTACACGTTAAAAACTTTGTAGAAAAAGGAAGTGAAAAAAGCATGTACAAACACTCCCAGAATGCAGATCTCAGAATGCAGATCTCATCAGAATGCAAAATGTAGATTTTTTGTTTTGTTTTGTTTTTCTATTTTAGGAGTCTTTCCTTTCTGAAAAGCCGGTAGGTGAAGGTTAAAGTGAAACACAGTGTTCATTGATAGCAAATAAAGAAGGGAAAAAATGCAAAATTAAAATGACTACCATGATTTTTTAATATATATATACTGAATAAGAAAATCCACCTAACTACATTGCATTGATATAAAGAACAAAACAGGCCAGGCCACTTGGCATTCATCTTCACTAGACATTGACAGCATATTCCAGTAATTATCTTATATTTCAAATCATTATAAACCTGCTGACAACTGTAAGAAATCAAAAAAGGTCCCTCTGTGAGATCCACAGACATCTGATATAACTTAACAGTTTCAGATTTTTTTCTTAGATCATTATCTTATGAAGATCAAAATTAAAACATCAGGAATAGATCTTAACACATTAAATATCTTGCCACGTGAAACTGGAGAAGACTCTTCTATATTGAAAGCATTCTCTATTTGTAGATGTATTTTAAGCAAGATAAAAATGAAATCAGCTTTCAAATGTGCAAAATATGCATGTTTCAGAAAAGCTGAAACAGCAGTGACTGTAGCACCAAATGCACTGCAAAATAGGTAAAGAATTCTGGACGACTGCTACAATTTCACCTCCATCCATGCAAAATCCATAGAATGGACTATAATTACCACGTCCATCCTCTAAATTTTGTTTAATCATCCTAAATTGTATCATTACTTAGATAAATGAGGGGTAAAGCCCTGAGTAGATTATGAACTCTTACATATATTTGTTAGTGTATTTTTATGTGTAAGTAGATGCATTCATCTGTCAGTTCCTGGAATTTCCTTGGAAAGCTTGCTGTGCAAAATCATGTAGTAGTTGGAAATGAAAAACATGCAATCACAGGTTTTGCTTGGCCTCTTCTGGCAGTAACTTCCACGGCGGGGGCTCTGTGTTTGAGGATGTTTTACACAGGAGACAAGCCAGTACTCCCTTCTACTATTCTGCATGGCACAGAATAGTGTGTTTCATTTTTTTTTAAAGGTAGGCATCTCTAATCTACCAGATGGTTTCGCAGATGGAAAATTTTGGTTCTGTTATGGTGAACATGAGATAAAATGGGAGTGAAGTTCACAGGGAAAAATGATATGTTCACTTGGCCATTCTGCTGTCCATGAAAACCACTGCTGGTTACTCTGACTCTTCCATTTCACAAAATTATCCTTTTACTGAAGTAGAACTCACCCAGGGTGAAGCTCATTGGATCAAAGCTTCAGTAGATTTCCACACTACATGAAGGCAGGAACACAAGGTTGGATTCTTATTCCGCAACACAAATAAATACTCAAAACAAGGCAGAATGTTACAGAACCTATGTAAAAACAAACACTAAAAGTACATTTGAAATGAAGAGTCCTTCCTGCTTTTTTCTTTTTTTTTTTCTTTTTTTTTTTTTTCTTTCACTTTTAAGTGGGGACATTCAGCCTGCAGTATTTCATTAAAGTAAATGGAGGAGTTATCTTTACATCATACTTCTACAGAATATGGTGCAGCATTCCTTTACTGCTTTGAGATTGGGAAGGGCTTGTAACATTAAAAGCTCATGGAAAGTGAAAGCAGCAGCTTGCCATTTGCTATCTGGCTGCCAATCTGCAGAAATAATTTTCCTTGCAGAACCACTCTGGATGCTGGCAGCCTCAGGTGCAACTTGCAGAGAGCAACAAAGAAATCTGCAATGTAAATGTAAGCATAAGCATGAGCATAAATGTAGTCTGAACCGTCTTAGGTGTCACAGAATCACAGAATGGCCAGGGTTGGAAGGGACCTCAAGGATCATGAATCTCCAACCTCCCTGACACAGGCAAGGCCACCAACCTCCCCATTCAATACCAGACCAGGCTGCCCAGGGCCCCATCCAATCCGGCCTTGAACACCTCCAGGGATGGGGCATCCACAACCTCTCTGGGCAGCCTGTTCCAGCACCTCACCACTCTCACAGTAAAGAACTTCCCCCTGACATCCAACCTAAATCTCCCCTCCCTCAACTTAAAACCATTTCCCCTTGTCCTGCAGTTATCTACCCTTTCCCCTCCTGTTTGTAGGCTCCCTTTAGGTACTGAAAGGCTGCAATGAGGTCACCCCGCAGCCCTCTTTTCTCCAGGCTGAACAAGCCCAGCTCACTCAGCCTGTCTTCGTAGGGGAGGTGCTCCAGTCCCCTGATCATCTTCGTGGCCCTCCTCTGGACCCTCTCCAACAGAGAGTGTGGTCTCTGAATAGTCAAACAACTCTATTTACCTTGGTAAAATTGGCAATACACTGGTTAGAAGGGGAATTGGTTTGTATCTTCAGTATCTGATAAATAAGCTACTGGATCTGTCTGAAAATCCTAGCAACTACAGTAAGAAACTGATTTATAAGGAGAATCCTTGAATGCTCTGCCCACTGAGTCACCTGCAGAGATTCATACATCAATTTTTGCTGTTTTGCAGAGCAAAATCACATGAAAGAGTTTCTGAAAATCACATCACTGTGTGTAACTGGATATGGTGTTATTCTTGCTACTGAGAAATTACTCAGTGTATTAGCTAACTGTAAGAAACCAAGAGATCGCATCTTTTGATGCTAAATGATGTGGGTCACATGTATTCATCTTCTTTTGAACAGATATAAAAACATGAATAGACATAAAGACCTGATGATATTGTTTGGGATTCTCACTTCCTTTTGCCATGCCCCACAAAGTGACTAGCACATTTTTTGAGGGAAAGGAACTAGGATTGCTTCCATGTTTGAATTCCACAGCAAAGTAATTTATTTCTTCTATCATACAATTTTAGATACAAATAAATTTTTATCCACTGTTTACATCAATGGCACATTAATTTTGATGAGAAATTCTGAATTTCAACAGTAAGTCTCCCAGCAGCAGATGAGTTTCTCAACGTCCAAAGCTCAAAATACTGCACTTCTTGCATAGAGGAATGATTATTCCTCTGTAAAATTCCAAGTAATTCATGCAAAATATTGCCCTTCCCTGCCTCTCCCTTCTTAACTGTTGTCTGGGCAGTGACAGAAGCATGGACACTGTTCCATGGAGCAACAGGGCTGAGGGAGCCAGTGCCTCGCTGCAGAACAGTGTACACGCGCTGTACAACAGGCCTTTACTGGTGCAAAAGGCAATAATCCTTTCTGAAATCTGTGTCCCTAATAACCTTGTTTTTTCTCCCTTGAAATTTCACATTTATCCAACTTCCTTCTCTGCAATTTAGCTTTTTATTTAGCTCACAAAGTGGGCATTATCCTAAGTAGGTAGAGCATTCATCTTTTGGCATCAGTGCCAGTTACCCCTGGCAACCAGCACTTGAAGGGAAACCTTATTTTTGTCTGGTAACTCAAAATAGGTCTTAAGGGTCAACTGCTTGGAGGCAGCTCTTAAGGCTGGAAAACACTTAACAAAGGACCTATTCACGTTTGTAGAATTCAAATGTCAAAGAGAGATGAGTTTATTATTTTTATTTTCTTTAATCATTATGTCACACAACCACGGTAAAACCCCTAAAAATGCAACAGCGTCACATTTCAGGGAACACATCCACACTGAAGAAGCCTCGAGGATGTAAGAGATGCATACTAACTTAACGTAAATGGGAAGAAGCCAGACATTCTAATTAAAAAAGCCAGAAAAAAATGGAACAGGTTTTAAGCCTATTGTCTTTGAGACGTGTGGCTGTACACACACTGTTCATCTTGCTGTTTTCTTCAGCTAAGACCCAAGTATGCTTTGCTTTAAGAGTTCAGACCAAGTAATCTGATGAGTAAACAATTTGAAAATTTGAATTAAAAATGTGCCCTATGATAAAGAACAATGTTAAGACAATTGTTACAACAGTTATCTGAGGCTTGGTCTGACTTGCTGAACACTGCTCCTTTCTGCAAACAAAATATGCAAGTTTCCATAAAGACACAAAAGTAGAACACATTTTGACTATATTCTGGTAGGGTTGGGAATTAGATCTTTGATTGGTTTTGATTATCTGAAGCAAAATCTCCCAGGATCGGGCAAAAATAACCTCCTTTGATTACAGTGGTTTTGGTACAATTAAGTTTCATCATCTGTTATGCAAATGGCTTTCTTGAAAATGTTGTCAAGGTAGAAAAAGCTGACAGCATGGAAGCTGCAGAACTAATTCAACATGAAAGGGGCATGCACTACAAGATTTATCTGACTAAATGAAGGCATTGTTTACTACACCATTTGAACCTTATAATCACTGTAGAAAAGTTGATACTTTTCGAAGGCAGTTCATCTAGCTACACAGAAGAGGTCCAAACCAGGCCAGGCGAACAGTACACAAACATCCATTTCTTTCCTCTTGCTATTACAGGAACATAGGATGCTTCGCTTACACCAACAAACCCACAGCCTAACATGGTATCTAATGCCAAGTGAGAGAATTCCCAACTCAAATCAAGATTAAGTGTGTGCTGGCCTTAGGAAATAGAGAGACTGCTATCTACCTGTTCTAAAACACCCTTGAAATTTAAGCTGAAAGCCTAAATGGCTTAAGACAATCACATAAATACGCTCATGACTCTTTATATTTGGGATGTGAGAATTTCAAAACAAGTTCCCCTCCATAACACCATTTCTCTTTACTCTTGCTTTCAAGTATTTTAGCTACAGTTAACTAAGTTTAATAATCTAAGTTAAACTTGTTGTTCAGCAAGCACTGATGAATGTTGATGGGTGCCATTTGTCCACATGGAAGAATTCAGTGACACACCTTTTCTTCATACAAAGCAAAATGTCACATGTCATTTTGTCAGACTATCCTTCTGATGTTATCTGTCACACAGCAACAAAATGCTGGTGGGAAGGTTCAACTTCTACTGCCATACTACCAACACCCACCTCTGATATTGTAAGCCAATATAGTAAAATAGGAGGCATTACTTCTGGAGCAGTCATTGTATAGTTTAAAAAACTGTATTCCCTAAACAACTTAGTTTTACTCAATAATCATCAGGGTAATTATTCACCAAGCATGCATGGGTCAACACTGCTCACCAGAAACATCAGATGCTTTTTTATTTTACTTCATCATATAAATAAAATAAAATAAATAAAAATTTAAAAAAATAAAAAAATAAAATAAATAAAAAAACATCAGATTTTTTATTTTACTTTGCATTTATAAAGATAGACTCAGGATATGCAGTCATTTATTTCACAATTGCTGGAAGAATTTGCATGCGTATTTACCATTTGGGCATAGCCTGCTTCTACTGAAGTTAATCAAGCGATGTAGATTTCAATGGAAAAAGGATCAGCTCATGTTTGCAGTATCACCCTACTGCACAGCCTTGCTTCCATAAGCAAATAATGGAGGACATGTGATGCTTTTATTTTCAGTACTTGGATCTCTTCCCTTTCAAGTGCATTAGTATAAAATTAGCAAGCTACATTTCTACCCACTTGTGATCAGCAACAAATATTTCCCCCTGTAGCTCCGTGTACTTTTCCTTAGTGGAACCTAGTCAACACCCACCCTTACAATTCCTGATAAAGGAATTCATGTTTCACAAAATCAAAGAATCATGTTTCTTATTGTGTAGAAAAAGAGCAAGGAAAGATAATAGAATGGACTTTGTATGATAATACACTATAGCTTTTTAGGGTGGGGGTTAAATCAAGAAAAACAACAATTTCCACAACTAGTATGAAAATGACTGTACAAGCATGAAGTGAAAAGAAAATATTTACTATTTCTCATGGCTCAAAAAGTAGAGACGTAGAAGTGAGCACAACTAAGAGTTTAACTTCACAATTCAGAAAGCCTTGAGCCCTTCCTTATTAGAAAGTGAAAGGGTTAGTACAGCAGGGTTCAAGGAAGACCTTGGCTTCTATATCCTTGCTCTGAAAAGAACCCTCCAGTGCAATTTAGGCTGGATAAAACTTAGTTTGATTCCACAAGCCTTTTTCATGAAAAGGAGTGAAAGGAAAACAAAAGAGTAACCAGTGGGTTTTCAGTTAATGCTATCACTTTCCATCACCAATTAAAAAGAAGATGCTTCTGGAATACTGTTGTTTCAAGGTTGTTGGGTTTTTTTGTTTGTTTGTTTTGTTTTTCTAATTAGAAGCAACTTTGTGCTACTAACCTTCTGTAAATGCTGCTCCAAAATTAGTGCCTCCTATTCTATTACATTAGCCTATGACCTCAGAAGCAGATGGTGATGATATGGCAGTATAGGTTGAATTTTCGCACCATTTCCCACCGTTACATTTTGTTGCTGTATGACAGATGGCAGCAGAGGGGCACTCTCACAAAATGGTGCCTGACACAGAAGTGTGTTTGAAGCAGAGATGTGGAATTTAATTCCCCCATGTGGAAAAACGGCACCCATTGACATGCATCAACACTTGTTGAACATTTATGGAGAATAAAGAGCGGATGTGAACCCCATGAAGCAGTGAGCGGAGCATTTCAGCAGTGGTGACAGAGATGGCAAAGTCAAGCCACAATCCTGACAGCCTTGTGGATTTTTACAAGCACAGCATGCAGGCTCTTGTTCATGGCTGGTGAAAATGCATAGCTAACGGCGTTGACTGTATTAAAAAAAGAGCACTTTGTAGCTGACAATTTGCTCCATTACATGTTACTGTGCTCTTTGTATCTGTTGTATTTCCCATAGAAAAACAGGAGGCATTACTTTCAGAGCAACCAAGATGTTTATTGATGTATTTTCTCAAGTATTTACTCTTTAGCTTTGCTTCCTGTAGAAATATCTATTTTCTTGATTATTAGGTACTAAAACCTGTTAGTTTTCAATTAAACACAACTTTTTGGCACTACTTGTTGGCTTAGTGGCATGCTATGTAAATTATATTTATTTTCACACACAGATAAACTATATATAAATGAAAATCTACTAACACAGGTATGCATCAGGAAATTTATTTGTATGTCGTAGTTTTTCCTTTCAATCTGTGAAACAGTGAAAAAGGTAATTTTTTAGAAACTTGTGTCAAATTGCATTCAGGTAGAGACTAGAATCATAAAGTGCAGAAAATACAGTTCAGAAAGTAACAAAGGATGTTTATTAGACTTCTGGATTCATACTCACAAATGCAGCCTCTTCGCTCCCTAGAATTATTGAAACACACTTGAGGAAAAATATCTGCAAATCAAAAGGAAGTTGAATTTTCAGCTAAATGAACTGGCATTCTTGGTGATCACATTCTGAAGGAATTTAAGATTAAAAGAGACTTATTTTTAATGCATAAAACTGAAGAGAACACAACTGTTTTGAATTCTCTGTTAAACTCTTTAGGTAGAAAACTGAAAACACTGTTTCTTTATCCACAGAACAGACTGGAGACTACTGCAGAAATGTTAAGACAGCAATTTCCATTTTGGCAGTTATGTCAAGCATGCAGGCTCTAAAATTCATAGCATTTAAACATTTTGGAAATAAAATATAAACAGTAGATCATAGTCAATATGAAGTAATATGTCACAATTTTTATCCAGGAAAAATTTATATGAAAAACTTGTCTTGCATAAAGTGGACAAATCAATATAGATAGTTATATACCACATTCAGTCTCCTAAAGAAATGTGGACATTGTGCAAATACTACAGCCTCCTCACTTCCCAGCATGGTCCCAGTCAGTACTGAATCCAAGGAACTTTCAACAAGAAAGAAATCATCACAGTTTTTCTGTTATTTCTGAAACTGGAGACAATCTCATTTTCAGAACAGACCTAAACCAAAAGTGGGCAATGAGGCACAACTGCTAAGCACCAAGAAGGACAGCAGCTTCTGCACTCAGCCTTGGCACATCCAGGTGATTCTGATTCTGTATCACTTTGCATTTCAGCATCTTCATCTGGCCCCAACAGTAGAGTTGCTCCTTGGAAGAAGACCTTCCTGATTTTTGGTGGACTTGTATTCCAGCCAGATAAACATACACATTCAGGATCAACCACAAAAGAAAAAGGAATTATCCAATATGAAACTGGAGTGATTAAAAAAAAATAAAAATGCATACGAATCAACAATGATACTCAGTGTATTCCTAAGGGAACTGCATTATGCACAGGAGAAAAATTTACTAACTAGACCATAAATTGAGCTCTATTCTGCATTAAGAAGCAAGCCTTTTTTCTCTGATGTTTGCTCATCATATCCCAGTAAATCTTCTGTCCAGAACGGAAAGTCTTCATTTTTGACATCTGATGCATTACGTCAGTCTAGCTGGAAATGAATAAGGAAATAATCCTATAAGACTACAAAACAACAGTGACCACTGAGGAACTTCATTTCCAACAGGATGCTTCATCATTATCTAGATCAGCATGTAAAAGGAGTTAATTTTTAACCATGCACGAGGATTTGCATACAGCTGCTTGTGCCTTCGAACCATGGCAGGAGTTCCACATTCTGCTTTTAAGTCCTCAGAGGTACTCCTTCTGCTTATTTCTAAGTTACAATTCCAAGAAACTATTCGTCCTTTTTGCTCCATGGACTCCAACTACAATCTCACAAAATGTCTTCTTTTTTTTTTTTTTTTTTCCATAAACAAAGCCAAAAATAACTTCTTAAGTCATTTGATTGTGAGCAGAATAGCCTTTATCAAAGCACTGCAACACTGCTGACAGATATGACAGTAAATATCACTCTTCTCAAGAACTCAACCTAGGAGGACATACAGTACCTATCAGGGATAAAAGTACAGCTGGGGGAAACCATATCACTTTCTCAATTAGGCTGGACAAGTTTGTTTGTACGTCTGCTCTATTTCAATTGTAACAATTTTATTTAGATACTCTGCCTAATAAGACTTAACAAGGAACACCATATGGATACAGGACAATCCCTCTCACAACATATTGTGCGGAAAAGGAGGGATTTGGAGGGACTATTACTCATTTTCCATTTGCTGCTGGAGACAGAAGGCCACTCTGAAGAGGCGCAGCAAGTGGTGGAGTTGTCTCCTCTAAGCACTCTCCTCAACACCTACAGACAGGGCAGCAATGCCCCAGCCCTCCGAACTAAGCTCCAAAGGAAAAGTACTCATAAGCATCTCAAAAATATGTTACTTTGTCATTCAGGCTTGTCTCATACCTACAGGGATGCTGTGCATGCTCTATTTACCATAGATCTCAGGTATAGTAAGACTGGCTGCAAACACACACCACTGTCTGCGCTGCTGGGAAATGAGAGGCAACTAAATACTACTGTGTTTTCCATTACTACAGGCATATATCATACAGAACAGCAGGGCCAAATTAGAGTTGTCATGACATAAATATGCCATTAATAATTATTATAATCAATTTATTTAGACAAAAGTAGATCTCTCTCAAGAATTTGATCCATTTATTCTTTTCCATTCTTAGGATACCTTCCAGAAGCAAAGTGCTTCTGTTGTTACAAGTATTTAAAAAGCATGCATATTTTATTTTGCTGTGGGTTGGTGCATTTCATTTAAACTATATGTCTTAAGCAGTCAGGCCACAAAACAGGATGTTCTTGTGTTGATAGTGATAGGCCAAGGGGGAATGGTCTTAAACTGAGACAGCGGAGGTTTAGGTTAGATATTAGGAGGCAGTTTTTCACTCAGAGGGTGGTGACGCACTGGAACAGGTTGCCCAGGGAGGTTGTGGATGCCCCATCCCTGGAGGCATTCAAGGCCAGGCTGGATGTGGCTCTGGGGAGCCTGGTCTGGTGGTTGGCGACTCTGCACACAGCAGGGGGGTTGAAACTCGAAGATCCTTGAGGTCCTTTTCAACCCAGGCCATTCTATGATTCTGTGATTCCATATTCACTACAAAAAGGACCCAGAATAAAGAATGCAAAAGTACTATTTGTGAAAAAAAAATAATGTTGGTGCTTGTCTGCAAAGAAATACATAATCCTGCTTGAACTGCGTCCTCCGAGTTGTTTTGATTTCAATACTTAATTCATTAGTAATGGAAAACCTTCACATCATAGTAAAGGAATAATCTGTTGAATTTTTCAACTTGTAGGACATCGTTATTCTTGACAATTTGCCAGGCAGAGCTGGAGGTTTATTATGCCGAGTATGCCAAAACGGCAAAGGGCTTCTCACGCTGTAGGGCCACAAAACAACAGTTTCATGGGATTTAATTTACTTATTCCTATCCTTTATGACCTCAGACAGCTACACAGAATGCATGTGTGTGCTGTAGATCCTGCACCGCATCACTGCTGAGTCTTCATAACTAACCGGGACATTTTCCTCAGTTCCTAGATTCACCACATCAGCTCCTTCATCTAAAAAATGCACTGACACTCTTGCTAATCAGGCTTCTGGAGATTTAACATCTACTTAGACAGAAAACCCACATTTTGTAGTTTTTCAGTGGCACATAAATCTACAAGCAATTAATAGCTCTGACACTGAGAGGAAAAAAATAAAAATAGTTTGTTTGACAAGCATAGGAAGATACATGCAGTAGCACAACTCTCTTCTCACCCCTAAGTTACCATGAGAATGGCTACTTTTCCTAGTGCCTATGTAAACCCCCCTTCTGACTCTTTCTTCAGTTGGAAAAAAAAAAAGTACACACTCTGATATCAGATATAGCAAACGAGCACAAAGCCCAAACTGTCGTCATGGTTACTTGGAGACATCCTAGTACATCATGTATCTTAGACTTAATTTTCAGCTTTGTTTTAAGAAGTATTAATTTGTTTACAAAATTAAAAATCTTTCTTAGTGCACATTTCAATCGTAATACACTTGGTAATGCACTCATAATTTAGGGGCTACTGTTTTTTCCAAGTAATGTAGTTTTAATGGCCTTTGAGTGGCAAAAATGTGGAATTGTAAGAGTTTTCAGAGCAGTTACAAGCAGCATTCAGCAAAATGTTCAGTCTTGATAAATTGGACAGCCCTGCCACAGCACAACACCTTCCAAACGTGGCTCCCCAGATGAACTGCACATTCATTTCACTCCAATATTTTCACTAAAGGCTGTTTATTTATTCTAGACGCATTTCGTTATGCTATTAGTTAAACATTTGCCAGCAATTTTTAGACTGCATGCTTTGATTATAAAAAACTGAGAAACAATTATTCCACGCTGAAATCTAGATTTGTGTTATTTAAAAATGATAAATATGTTTTCTGAAAATAACTATCAAGTACACTTAGATGTTGAAAATGTACACCAAAAAAAAAAAAAAAGGATGCAGTGATCAGGTCATATTTCATGGTTGCATGAGAAAGAAATTCAATTTATATGTGTAAACAGAAGATTTTCATAAAATTCCCTGGAGCATAAAAAATGTTTGTGTGCTGAAATAAACAACTGATGCAAAGCAATGCAAAGTTTTACAAACATTATTAACCTCAAATTTTACAAGTGTGCCAGTCATAGTGCATTACTGAAAATGTGAGCTGACTGTAGATGTTGTATCTCTTTGGGGTCCTCTTTGTTCAAATGTTTTTGGCTAGTCTTAACATGAGATCTTAACTGTGGCATTCCTAAAATTGATGGTATGCATCAATCTTAATAAGTCAAAGGTTTTATGGATCTGCTGCTGCATAGAACTAGCTGTAAGACTATGCAATGATGGCAGTATTAGCCTAGAACAAGTAAGTTACCTTCCCATGGGATGAGCAGGAATAACAAGAACCTTACAGATGTCTTTGGAAAAGTAAGTTTCCCCAAGTATAAGTTTATGGTACTAGTTTAACCCAGTTTCTCTGGACAGGATGTATTTTCAGTTACATGCAATTATTCATGTAAGAAGCACCCTTCTGAGGTAAAGGAAAAAGGAAAAAATAAAAGAAAGACTGATGAGAAAGCTAAGGGAAATGAGACTTGAGACAGCAAGCATCTGGAAAGGAGGTAATTCAAATCTAATCATATTAACTACCCACTATGCTGCAAACACAGACACAGTGACCCAAATTGCTCCCACTTCTACAGTCCCATTTTCTCCTTTTGGCAAGAATAAATGGCAAAATGAGTACAAGGATGAAAGGAGAGACACACCAAAGCAATAGGCTTCCCTTTTCTTCAGGCTTGTAAAGATGAAGACTGCCCTAATTCAGCACACCTTAGGTGCTTCTTTTCAGCCTATGAGCAAGCAAGGTAGTAGGGAGAAAATAGCTTTCCTCACATCACCTGCGTAACCAAGCAGACCCACAGAATCACCTTAGATAAAGCTGTTAGATGTGTCTTTCCACAAACTCCATGCACTTTCATGACATGAACCAGTCTATCCCCTTTAGCCATTAATACTGCATCCGGACGTGTCTCCAAGTCAGCACCTCATTACAGAGCAACAGGTCCTGCTGCCCAGCAAACGAGGTGTCAAGCTTACTCTACTCATATCAAAATCAGAACAAGGCTCCTTATTGCTATTATCTTGCTGTCAAGACAAACAGAAATCAGCTTGAGAGGAGCCAGTTAGACTGAGGGAAAACAGCCCCATGTGCCTGGAAACATCCAGGTTTTGTGACAGAGAACAAAACCTTACACAGTCTTATTCCGGTAAATAAAGCAAAAAGTCAATTTATCTTAATTAAGGCACAGTCTAATTGAGATGGGAGATAAATATGTGCCGTGTATGCTCATTGTTTGAAGATTATTTGCTTAAACCATTTAATGACTTAGATGATTTTGTTATGTTACTTTTTTTCAAGAAGACTGCTGTCATGCGTCACATGTACCCAGGGGAGGAAAGGCAGATGCTCACAACCTGCCTAAATACATCAACCTAGATCTTGCTACTGACTCGGGATTGGAAGGAAATGCAGTATCTTGCCCTAAGAAACGTGAAGGAAAGGGCGCTGGTGCCAGAGGAAGTGCAGGAAAGGGAAAGAAACGCAGCCAACCTCACAACACCTTTGCAAAACTAATTAATTAAGAAACCGAGCCAAGACACACATGTGCAAATGCCATCTGCATCACTGTTACCGTCATGCAATACAAACATCAATGGCTTAGTTAGACTCTTCCTTCTAACTGCGTCCAGAGGGGTTAATCACCTTTGGGCATGTAAGATATTATTCTGTGAAACATTATTGTCTCAAAGCTTGCTGGAGACATAGGCGAACAAATCCAGGCAAGTCCTGGGCAAGGGTTGTGAAATCCTTTCTCTGGGGGACACAGATGGACAAGGCCAGGGGCAACAAGAGCGAGATGAGCTGCAGCTAAATAGCTGTGAAGTGGTCTTTTGTGTGAACTTATTCAAGATGATGGCCATCTCAGGGGGTACTCACATGACTCTCGCTTGAGCGCCCAGGGATGTCAGGTAGGCACGAGAGCAAGTAGGATAAAAGGAATCGAAAACCATGTGGATAGGTGTCTGACATCAGTTTTCTCACTATGGAATTCCTGCATGCTGACGAACTCTCCTGGGCCTGCTGCCTGAGCGTTGCTGCTTCCTCCTGGATTGGCTCTGCGACTGCCTCCTGCTACCTGCTTGCTGCCCAAGGCCGGCCACACTGCTGCTCCCCCCCCTACTCCCCCCTCCCCGCTGCTTCTGCCTCGGACCTTCGAACGTCGTGCAGCAGGACCGCTGCTGGATCCTGGTGCTATCCCCGCTTTACGCAATTCTTGCTTCGTTCCTACCTTTTCTGTCGCCCTCCTTCCCTTCCCCGTCTCCCTGATTAGAATTTGTAATGAACTGGTTGGACTTTTGAACCGTTGTTTCTTAATCTCACGCCTGGTATACAGATATTAAAAGAACCTCATCTCCCTCCTATAAATTGGAGCAAGACAGGGCATTTTAAAACATAATTAATTTTAGTGAGAGGAATCTTAGCTGTGAAGTAAATGCCTACAGCCTCTCCTAGGCTCTATGCTACAGAAAGGCAGAAGTACCTCCAAGAAAAGGGCTGAGAGAAGAGACACTCTGATGGTTTATTCTTTCTGGCTCCTTTCCTAATGTTTCCAGAGCCTACAGGGTCCAAGCCATGCAAGCTCCTCTCAGTCATCGCAGGGAAGGGAGGGCTCACATTAGAGGTGATGGTTAAACCACTCCTGTCAATTTCTGCAGCAATTCAGTCCAAGGCTACACATCAGACAGTCAGCAGGAAACATGAGGCCTCTGCACAGCAGGAGTGATGGCACCTCAAAGTCCAGCCTGTGTCTAGCCTCCAAAGCAAGGCCAAGTACCTTGAGACACCTCAGCTTTCTCCTGGGGAACATGAGCAGTGCCCTTAAGGTTTCTTGAAGCTCACAAAAAGGCTAAAATGAGGGCAATCATGATGTTGCAGGGAACTCCGTGGTGCAAACCCCAGCTGTCTGCCTACATCCAGCCCCAGCTGGAATATCTCACAGTCATTAACCCAGTAGAACGAAACTGCTACTTTCTACCAAATTTCTTTTCAACTTTTCAAAAGCTTCTTGTTTGAGGAAGTGCCAGTAGATATTCACAGAGCCAGACCCATCTACATCTGCAACTTGTTTTCATTTATTTTTGACAGCTAAACATAAACAAAAGCATCCGTTTTTCTTTTTCTTTCCTTCATTATTCTTTTTTTTCCATTGCTTTTTATTTATTCTTCTCAAGTACGCTAGAGTGTTTTAAGTAATATTTTTCAAAATAATTCAGGTGAAACAAGTGGCTAGAAAAAAATCTGCTAGCACAGCCCACATCTAAAAAATTAAGGAAAGAAATCCTTGAGACACAGATGAGAAACATACATGTGTACCTACTTAAGTGCAAGTAATGATATTGGCTTGAACCTAATCCTATTGGCTCCCATTGGTTAGAGAAGAGAAACAGCATTTATTGCCCTTAAGTTGAAGCTGCATTACAGCTGAGCCATATGTACAGTATTTCACATATGAAATTCCCTATTCTGAACACAGAAGTAGTGAAATATTCAGGACTGTTTGCACATTACCACACTTCACAGGCATAGTCAGTCCCGAGAACATTTATGCCATTAATGCCTGTCCGCCTCCCCCTCTCATGTACTTCTGCTAGTGAGAGAATGAAAATAAATAATTCTAGAGGAAAACACATAAAACACAAAGCGCCATAATCATTTTTCTCACAAGAGGAAATTGCATAAGATACAAAGTGGCATAAGCATATATCCTGTAAGTGTGCCAATGTATATTGCGAGCATATGTCTCATATGTGCCATCATATATGTGAGAAGCTTTCTCTGGAAAAAAAAAATAAAATTCCAGCCCTCTCACTTTTTCCCAGTTTTCCCCAGAATATCAAACAGAAATCGTAAGTTTCTGAGACACTCTTCCTAAGCTTTTAACTTATTCCTACCTATCTCCCAGCAAAGTTTTCCAAGTAGCACTGCAACTGCAGATGTTCTATGCCAGCAGGACATCAAAGATTTACCTCTTGTTTACCTATAGCATTTATCTCATTTCCTATATTACCACACTTTAAAGAACCTCAGACTGTTTACCTCCACTGAATCATGAAATATTAATATTATCTGTAAAAATAACTTTCACAAAGTCTGAGAAGTCTGCAGCAACCCCAGAAGCCAGAATGTGCATATATTCATCAAGAATGAAGACAAAGATGAACCTCCACCACAAGGAAATGACAGTACAGCAGGAAAACTTGAGTAAAATGTAAGAAAACTCAAATCTACAGACTGCAAAAGATAAGTGCAAAGCCAGACTCACAGAAGAGTCTTTACTCCCGCACTACTCACCAGTTTGGGTAGAAATTCTCATATGAACCGGTAACCACAAAGTTTGAGTCATTAACAGTAGAAAGTCTTTTCTAACAAAGTACTTATTATAAATTGCACAATGAACAAACCATGATGTGTCTCAAGTATTAATAATAAATTGAATGAAAGCCTTCCGCTAGATTGTTTTCTGTTTTTTTTTTCTCCCCTATACAAGCAAATAAATCCTAGCTCTGACAGTATTACTCAGTAGTATGTCTGTACCAGTTCTCACTACCAAGTATTATTTTTCAAACAAGTCATGATTTGCTGCTGAAATAAAACCTTATTCATGTGATGCCCAAAGTTTGCTTTGCAAACAAAGATGTTAGACATCATCCTGAATTCTCCCTGGTCCTCCCACTTTTGTCTTGCAGGCTCCTGGTGCAGTCTGTAGGAACAGAAGAGTGCAGATGGTTAAACCTCTCTGCAAGTTGCAGGCAGTAATGTGTTGTTTTCAACCCATCAACCCCAGATGACAAAACTAGACAAGTGTCGCATGTCCTTGTCTCCAGTGTCAAGTTTATATTATTTTCTTCTTGAAATGTCATCCTAGAAATGCCTGAAGTCTGCATGTATCTTCTGGCTTCCTACCTCTTGCTGCCTGTTATTTAGGGAGACACGATACAGCAAAGCTCTTCTTTCAACTTTCATGGCAAACAAATGGCACTTACTCTCCAGCTGCATAGCTGACCAAGATCTTAAATGTCAGCATTTAGTTCTGGTTTATTTTTAAATATCAAAAATGGAAAAAAATTAGTGGAAGAATGCAGAGTTTAATTAGGTCCTAAGTGCATACATGCAACAAGCATAAGAGAACAACCTCAGCAAAAGCCGAAAGACACAAAGAAATTCAGAGGCATTTCCACAGCTGTTTTGGGAGTTTTCCATGGATTTCTATAGGGAGCAGTCCAACGAAAGTTCAGCATGCATAATATGGAAGCAAGAAGTGTCACTACAACAGGTGGAAAACAGCACTGGGAGCTGTGAAGAAGGGAGGGAGGCAGCACTGGTACAGCCAAGTCCTGGCACCCTTTGTCCTGTGGATACGGCAAAGTATCACACAGCACATAGCTTGCTGCTGAATGAGGACTGCTGTGTGCAGGGGAAACTCTGCTCTGTTTGGAGGCTGTTTGCCACTGCGTTCACTGTGAATTCATGCAGAGTAAAAGGATGTTCTTTGGGAACATGTGTTGGGGCTAGGGACTCACGCCGATCAGAAGGAAAATGTCTGGCTCTGAGCTTTGTGGTGAAACACAAATGTCTAGAGAAAGCAAACCACAGGACAATTTGACTAAGACATTACCCCTCAGCATTACTTCCATAGTAATAGGACAAATTGCAAAAACAAAACAAATTGCATCCTGCCCTCTGCTCTAGCATAAGGCAGGGTGGGGGACAACCCAAGATATAATACTATCACAAAGTATCAGCTGAAAAAATGAATACTGTACAAAACAGAAAAAAACAAACAAACCTGAATTAAAATTTGGTGTAGGGTACTAAACTGGTATATTACTAGGCATATTTCTGCAAGTTTCTGCCTTTCAGATTTTTTTTGATCGAGTTCTGAAATTATAACCTGCTCAACTAAAAAGCCCTCATAACCTTCCATCTTCTCATCAGGTTGCCAGTCTCATAAAAGACTATCAGCATGGCCATTTGATAGTATGAGCTATTATGAGGGATTTATTTTTTCCTACCTTTTCCTGAATATCCAGAACAAATTAATATTTAAAGATAGCAAATATTTGCAGAATGCTAGCTTGTCTTTTCCCCCTTGTTTTCATATACAATTAGATGAGAGAAAGCTTTCAAGAAACCTGCCCTGTGGCAAGGTCTACCAAGCCACCATGAGTGCCACAGCCCTCCCTGCAAACAGAGACCTAAGAGATACACACGAACCAGAGAAGTAAATTAAGATGGTTTGGATTCCTAGACTAGAGATTTGTTTCTGATTTTGTTTCCATGCTGTAGAAAATACCATGCAAGAAAACTGCCACATGAAGAAGCAAGGCAAAGCAACAGAGCGGGATATAAAGACAGATTGCACATTTCTGGTTACAAGTATTTGGTTTAAAACCTGTATCGTTGGAACATGCAGGTAATGTGCTTTTAACTCAATTAATTCATGTTTGTAGATTATGAATTATGTGCCGCCTTTGGGCAGAGATCACCTCCAGAGCTTTCATTACAGGTTCTGTCAATTTCAAAGCATCTCAATCCAGCAAGACACACAACAATCAACTGCTGATGGTTAAAATCTTTAATTATCAGATAGCAGGGGGACCTTTGTACTCCTCACTGATTAAAACATTGCCTTGTAATGAAATGGCTCTCAGTGCAGCCTTTAATGGCAAAATCTTTCAAACGCACCTTGTTAAGCTACAGAAGGTGATTTAATGGCACAGCTCAAAGCCAAGAGGAAGGAAAGGAAACAATAAGGTGATTATATCAAACATCTAACTTGTAAAACTGACCCTGTGCATTTTAAAAAGTCACGGCATCAATGAAGAAGCGAAACTTTCCACACAGTAGCACAGATTACAAATACACACCTACCACTCATGCCCACAACACCTGGAACATTATCCAGAGATCCAGAAATCCTTTGCTGTACTCTGATTTGTTCCTTCTTACACGTCATTTACTTTGTTTCACACTGATCCAAACCTAAGTCAAGGGCAGAAGGGTAGCAATACACAGCTTCCCTCTACACTTGCTTTTGAACATGTGTTTTCAGTGTTCTACAAGAAACACCACTAGTGGCATCAGCTACTGACAGAGAGGTAATTGAGATGAACTAGAAGTAATGTGACAAGCACCTAGATTCATTCTCCTTTTAAAAAAGATATAAATCAAGATATAAAACAAAATCCCTGCTTTTAAAAATGGAAGGAACGCCTTAATATTCTACAGCAACTGTTTCAAGAATCTTCATCAAAATCTAAATTAATGCTTTTTTGTTGTCTTTAACCTAATCTCCTACCTGCTAAAAGAATAAGTATGTGTCTCAATAATTTTGCTATGATTATTTCTTTTTAAAATGTAATCATGCTAAAAAGAGAATTGAAATATGGGAAAATATTTTTTCAATGTGACATTAAGGGCATGAGAAACAATGGCAACAAAGTTTTCAATTAAAAACTATATTTATCTTTAGAATATTATACGAGCTTCACTGTCTATTATTACAAAAAGATATTTTCTAAAGCAAAATAGTTTTCCAACCTCACAGTCTGCATTCATCACGGCATGTATCTACGTGACAGGTAGCACTATTTTTTCATTAATGTCAGTTTATGAACTCTACTGTAATTTGAACGTGTTCTTTCATAGTGCTAATCACTATGGCTTACAAAAACCTTCCGGCATGAGGTAAATGGCACGATTAACATTCATACAATTCAGCTTGGTATTTCTTCCCATGACATGAAATGTGAGTGTACTGTCATTGTCATTTGTTTTTTTCATTATGTATGGCCTTTTTATGGAACTAGGTGATTTTCCATAATGTGAAAACAATGTGGTTATCTGCATATAACTTAAGACAATGCAAACATGCCAGTTGGCTGTATGTTCCTATAAGAAAAAAAAGTGGGAATTTCTGTTTTTATTTCTCATGACTTTGAGTCATTTTCACTATTTAAATTTATATGGTGTGATCAGTATTTAATGTGGGTCAGTAAGAAAGAAGACAGAAGAAAGAAGACTCTTTAGCAGGGTCTGTTGTGACAGAACAAGGGGAAACAGCTTCAAACTAAAATAGGAAAGATCTTGATAGGACGTAAGGAGTAAGTTTTTTACAATAAGGCTGATGAGGCTCTCAATCAAGTCACCCAGAGAGGTAGTGGATGCCCCATCCCTGGAGACATTCAGGGCCAGGCTGGACCAGACCCTGGGCAACCTGATCTGTTGGTGTCCTTGTTCATTGCAGGGGAGTTAAACTAGATGACCTTTAAGGGTTCCTTCCAGCTCAAATGATTCTATGATTTTATGATTCTATGACCTGTGAGAACAAAAGGAAATAAATACCTCAGAGAAGAGAGCTACACATGCTGTCCTGGCACACCCAGACTACATGAGAACATACAGTGACAGCTTTTAGTAGTTCATGTCTTTATTTATTGAGACAGTAACTGCTTCCAATTATCACTAAACACCGTTACATCTAATGAGCTGTGGAGAAGTGCTAGCCCAATCACGCAGAACTAATGGGACAGAGGAGGATATGCAGTCACCATGGGCTCTGAAAGCAACTGTGTGCATCTTGGCAAGGACCTACTGGAGTCTACCTGACCCTGGCAAGGTTCTCCAGCAGCACTTTTTATGCTCTTTGCCTGCTCACCATCAAGTGAGCTATGTTGCTATCTTTCAAGAATTATAAATGGACTGTTAGGTGTGTTGTAGCTCATAACAGGTATTCATTTCAACACAGGGTTTTAAGCCCACTTTTGGGAAAGAGGAGCCCTGAGTTCCAGTGTCCCCAAGCTGTGGCTCACATCAGTTTCTCCTCACTGTGGGCTCTTTCACGGTGCTCAGAACTTGCTGCCTGCCACCAAAAAGATGCTAATGTGTGGAGCTCCCTCTGTAACTCCAGGGTAATTTTCTCCATATCCACCTTTGCTAAGCAGCCACATCCAATTTCTTCAGTGGACACCCAGATAAGATGCAAAGCAAGTCTCTTCTCAGCCAAGTGATGCTCATAAAAGCTGGCATTATTACCACAGATAGCACTAAATCACATTTAAAATAATACCCAACCACTGACTACTAAAGCAATGACACCATGAAAATGAAGTGGAAAGAAAAATAAGAGAATCAATAAGAGGGAAAAGAAATGCCTTTGGTGAATATCAGAAAGGAGAGAAATCAAAGAGAAAGTACAAACACTGAAATCTAGGGTTGCAAACATTAAAAAAAAAAAAAAGATATATTCAATGTGACTTCTGACCACTAAATACCCTGCTTGCTTTATGAGCCAGAAAACAGCTAGAATGTATGTGGTACAAGACGTGTGTAACACCTTCCACGTTTCAAAAGACAAAGCATGTCTGGAACACGTGGAAACTTCCATGATGACAAAACGTAGACTGGAAGTGAAGCACTCAGAAAGATTTCAAATGTTAAAGAGGTGAACTTAAGAAACTGCTTTACGGCTTTTGGTAATTAACTTCATCACGTAGTACACCTGGTGAGGAGACATAGCAGGGAGAGCTCCCACCAGCAAGATAGGAAGGTGAGGGACATCACTCTGCACCATGAATGCAACACTTTCTCTATTTAAAGGAGCAAATCAAACCCAGGAAAAGCATCCTAAACACTCTGCCTCTGCACAACCATTGGCTAGCTGTCAGTGTACAATTCTACCTGCATTCAGCAGGTCTATCAATAGCAGAATTCTGGTGTCCCAAATATCCACTGCTCTGGTATATGAAATAGATGCTATTAGTGCAACATGCATATATTTTTAATCAAACTGAACTTCTTTTCCTTGTTGTTTTCTACATTCACTGTGCTTGGAGCTTCAAGCCAGATCTGCAAACTCAGTTCAAATTTTCTTTAAACAGTTTTAGCCGTTACTTAGTAAAGACTTACAGTCCACTATTTCAACTCCTGGAATTACACTGACTACTCTGAAGTAAGTTCTTTGATCGAGGTTGCCAGAAGGCCAGCACGGCCAAGAGAAATAAAACACAAAGTATGTCATACACCCAATGCAAGTCTATTTCGGTTATTGCCAAATACAGTGTGTCACAAAGCACATTTTTCCTCTCACATCACCTAACTTTATTTCCTGTTAATATATATGAACAGGCAACATAGCCTTCTTTGAATGGATCTTTCTCCATCTGTGACCCAAAAACATATAAATTATATCAAGCGTTATGCAACAGCGTTCATTTTCTTCTATTAACAAACTGTAAATTGTAATCTCCATGATCTCCACTGATGCAGTGCCATAAACCAGACTCTCTATACAATGTTTTTTGATTCTGGCAAACACTTTGCAGACATCAGTAATGTAAGGACTGCAAGTATTTCAGCATATATAATCTAGTTCAAAAATGTCATTCAAATCATGCTATTCTTAAAATAATTGATTTACCTTGGGATGCTCAGGAGCAAATAGTTTCTTCTGCCTGTGTCACTGCCATTTACAAAAATCTGGACAACTCTTCTTCCCCAAGTTTCCACAGCTGGAATTTGGGTTTAGGCTCTCAAAATGCTGGCCATGGAGACACACATGGCTCTCTCCAGAGAGACAGCTCTCTGAACAATTATCTTCATGTTTTATGGACTACCACCCCTGACCCTGGCCTACTTCAAAGATGTTTTGCTCCTAGGGAACCAAGAAAGAACAATGTCCCAGGCCAGTGTACTACCAAGCCCTTTCATATAATCATAGAATGGTTTGGGTTGGAAGGAACCATTATGATCATTTAGTTCCAACCTTCCTGCTATAGGCAAGGACATCTCCCTCTAGACTAGCTTGCTCAGAGCCCAGCCTGCAGCCTCAGGCTGCTTCATCCAGCCTGGCTTGAATGCTTCCAGGGAATAATCTGCATGTTAGAATGACAAGCTTGCAAAAACCCTCTAGAAAGTTCACACAGCACACACAGATGTTAGGCACATAATTCATATACTAATAACACTTTGTCTTCCCTTTCCTACCTGTATTACAAATAAAATAAAATGCCTTGTTTCAAATTTCACATCACTTTTCACAGAATCACAGAATTGTAGGGGTTGGAAGGGACCTCCAGAGATCATCGAGTCCAACCCCCTGCCAAAGCAGGTTCCCTACAGCAGGTTGCACAGGTAGGCATCCAGGCAGGTCTTGAACATCTCCAGAGAAGGAGACTCCACCACCTCCCTGGGCAGCCTGTTCCAGTGCTCCGTCACCTCACTGTAAAGAAGTTCTTGCGCATGTTTGTGCGGAACTTCCTATGCTGCAGTTTCTGGCCGTTTCCCCTTGTCCTGTCTCCACTCACCACTGAAAAGAGTCCGGCCTCGCCATTCTGCCCCCCACACCTTAGATATTTATAGACCTGGATCAGGTCCCCTCTCAGTCTTCTTCTCTCAAGACTTTTCCCTCTACAGCACAACCAGAATGGAATATTGTGTAAACAAGAGTTCTGAACATGCAAATATGATTTATTCTAACAAAATTAGACATAACTGTAACATTATACTGATGCTAAGACAGGAATCTTCATCTGGCATTCTAGATGCCATAAATTCAGAATTTTACTCTAAATAAAAAAGTGGGAGTTTTAAGAAATAATTAACAGCAGCTCCACATTTTTTTTTGTATTTGCAAGATAAATTCCTTTGGAAGTCCACAAACTTTTTATAATCATTGGAAACTTCTAGGTATAGAAACATATGAAATGTTAACCGACAAAAATAAATTATATTGGCATACGTTTACAGTATTTAAAGCATTTTAAAATGGGCAAAAACCCATTTTTTTTCAATTTACAAATGTACATAGATATGAATTGCATTCATTCACAGCATACTTCAATGACTTTTCTTACCACATTTTATCAAGATACGCTTTCTCATACAACCTCTCTTGTACTTCCTGTCTTCAGAAAGAGACACTATTGCATTTTTGCTGGCACAAAAACAACCGTTACTCTCAAGCTTGTGGAAAAGTGGCTTCATTCCCAATTCTAATTTCAGAGTGGAACTGATTATGACTGGGTTATGAACCCGTATCCTATAGAGAGCCAATAAAAACACAAATAGGAAAAAAAGTTTTCATAAAGAACTTTATAATAATATTTTTAATAGAATTTTGCTGACATTTTGCAGTTTTGCTAGAATGTTTACAACTATACAAATCTTGGAAACTTAGAAGGGTTGCAGACTTAAACTTCTTGCACATTTTCTGCTCATAAGAGATTTGGCATTTACATAAGGTTTTTAGACATTCTTTTTACCCTTCAAAAATCATCATTATCTAGGAAATAATTCTTGATAAAACAATGTATGCTCTTTCATTGATTTTTTTTTTTTTTTTTTTTTTTTTAAGTATGCCTAAAATGCTGCTAGCCAGCTTGTTAAAACGCCAATATTCTCATAAAAATGATGGGGGAAGTATATGCAGGATAAAAAAGGAATGCCAGGCATTTCTTCTTAGTTGTTTGCATTTCATCTTCATTTCAGACAGACAATAATGTTGTTTCTATATTCAGAGAAAAATGCACAAAAGCATACTCTTTTGAGTTCTGTCCTCTCCAGCCAGGCCCGTCAACAACATCTTGATAAAAATGGCACTTCAGTTTCCACATAACTTTAGTTTGTAACCTGTCTGCCTATAACTTTTTCCCATCCTGTCAATTTGTGACAAGATGGAGGGTTTTTTGTGTGCCAGAAACAGATATCATCTAACTCATTTGACAACATTTTTAGCCACTGTGTAGGTAACATTTAAACAAGGAGCTCAGAAGGGGAATGGGTCTGATATTGCCTGTCTCCACAGGATTCAGCACATGGAGATGTGACTGAATTCAAACACTAAGGGCACAGGGTAGGATGAAGCAAATGTACTGCTGTTTTTCCAACTCCAGGTATGTGAATTATCTCAGCCAAGACTTAGATTTAATTTACCCTTGAAATTTAGAATTGAATTCATGTATACACTTAACCTTCTGTATGCTCATATACTTTCAATCTTTCCATTTCTGCTAATCAGCCAAAGTGCATACCTAAAACTGATTTCTATGGCATTCGGTCGGTCTGGATTATTGTTGTGCCTTTTATTTGACACAATTAGCTTTAATTTCACCTACTGCTTTTGTAGGTATTTATGTAATGCTGCCACTAGTTTTGTAGACACAAGCTTTAGTTTTGAGCTCTCCCCACAGTTTGAGCTCGAGCAAACAAAAACAACAAAACAAAAATGAGAAAAAATGCATTTCTCAGCATTACAAACCAGCAATAGAAAATAAGCATTTAAAAACATCATTTTCCTGAAAGCCATGAAATGAAACAAACAAAAAACAAAACAAAAAAAAGCAATCTGGGTTGGAACCTTCTTTTGCCACCAATATCTGATTTTCTTTGCCAGTATTCTCTGATTGCAAATGGTACCACAAGGACTAACACCAATGTGCACAATCTTGCTGAAAATTTAACTGAGAGATGCTACTACCTGAATGAAGTGGACTACTGTATTTTCTGGGCTTTCTCCACAGTCTCCATATAGTCTCAAGTATTTTTCCAATCTAAGTTAAGGTACTTCCCACAGTAGGGTTGTATGAACTCCCTAAGGAGTAAGGGAGTTTCTGGAAGCTTTTGAAAGTGCAAAGTCCCTTCTCTCTTACATCCACCCCATAAATCTGGCTGTGTCCAAGCTGTGCCCTGTACTCTACTTTCCTGGCATCCTCTCTGTTTGTTCACTCTTTAGAGCCCAGCGGGCACCCAGTTTATTTATTTTCTTTGGATGACACTTCTAAATGTTGGCAACTCTGTGCAAAGCACTATCATTGCTTAACATCAACACCTCTCCAAGCTGGTAAAGGGAAAAGGGTGTGATTTCTCATCTTCATATTTATCACCCTTTTTTGTCCACAGGGATTAAGCAGCAAGCAGATGGGTGGGAGTATCTAATGTTTTACCTTTCCAGGAAAGCTCTCATACAACAGGAATGCTGTTGTCATTCACGGTGGAAAGACCTGAAGTGAAACCTAAACAACATGCCTACACTAATATGTTCTGATTTGCATTTCATTTCAGGTGATAGTTGATACAGAGGACTTGTCTTTTCCTTGTCTTCACATGGACAAACCAAGCACGTTCCCAAGAAATGCCATGTCAACTTGAACTGTTACTGTATGCTCCTGGGAATGCAGTCATTTGAATTCTCTTGAGTAACAGATGAGTTAGCAATGAGATTTTAGCTGGATTTTTATGGAAAAAAGGCTTATGCAACCAGGCTGCTTGTGTGCATGCTTGTCTGCTCCAACCTCAACACAAACCACCTTTCAACATGGCAGAGGATTTCAATTAGACTTCATAGGGGACGGAATACACAAAAAATGTTGCTCTCACATGTTTAATGAAAACGGGTGAACTGGCAGATGAAAGAAACTATGTGGAAATCTGTGCCACAGAAAAGGCACAGCACGCGACATGAGAAATGCAGAGGATAGAAACCTTCTGGATGCCAACACTGAAGGAAAAAGCTTCAAACTGAGCTCTGACCATCTTAAGAAACCAAAGCAGGAAATGAATCCAGAAACGCAATTCCAAGTTTTACTATTTCCACTGCTCAGCGAGTTACTTGATAATTAAAATCACACCAATTCTCCACTCACACAGCAGCCCTGCATTTTTTTACTAGCTAACTGTGTAAGCAAGGAACAGGACTTGGAGAACAGGGTAACCAATGCCCTCTTGGAGCCAGCCAACAAATAGCAAGCTGTCAGGCCGTCAAATACCCTTGCAAAATGTGAGGCAACAACTGCCTTAAAATTGCTGTAAACAGTGCAGCAGAAACACCTGCCTGCCGCTAAGCGGGCTCACCACAATGCCACTTCCTGCCAAGCTGGGCAGTAGGGCCTTGTTTTGCATTCGCCTGGCACTTCCAGGAACTCCAGGGGCCTCAGCAACCAACTCCAACTGCATTTCAATACATTCTGCATGTTTTGCATTTTATAAAAATTAACCCACACAGCCCCTGTAGCAACCTCAAATCACTGACGGCGATATCCAGCACTGGCTCCCAACCCGAACTTTAAAAAACAGGTATCCTAAAGTTGTCAGCTGTGCCTCACTGCCCCCTCACACACAGAGAGTGAGGACTCTCAGGAAGTGAGTGAGAGAGTCACACATCCCAGAGTTCAGCAATTTTGTTTTCATGGTGAAATCTGGGGAGCAGGTGTCAAGGAGCTCCAGGCTACTCCATAGAGAACTTTCCCCAGAGACCAAACGTAGAAACTATGGAAATGGCCTGGGTCACGCTGTTTCCAGCACGTTGCATATTTTCATGTCCATCAAAACAAGTTTATTTAAAGTACAAAATATTCAAGACCTGGACTACACACAAAAAAAATCCCACAGAAATTAAGTGAAAATTCTGAACATTTTTCAACTATAATTTTAATTAATGGAAATATCAAGAGCAGAATCTTTCATAAATTATGTGACTTCAAAGAAACCTATGGAAACACGGATCTCCAAACTTCCAGCCACCGAACTTGTAGGTGCCTGCTCAGCCTGCCTGCTGCTTAATCCACAGTAGAGAAGTTCACAAGAGACACACAAATGGAAAAAGCCAGAAACACGGGACCTGAGCAAGAAGCTGGACAACAGAACAGGCAGGTGGGCAAAGCATGAAGCAAAGCAGTATGGACACGGCAGCTGTCTGATCCCCTGCACTTACAATGCAACAGGGCCAATAGGCTCCTGTGCCATTTCCTTGCAGTCCTCCTAATGAAGTGACCCATAATTGAGATTAGTAAGGCTTGTGATAATAAAAATTGCCAAAGATTATTTTCCCAGAACTCAAAACTGAATGATGCTTGATTGGTATTTCAAAACATAACATCAAAAAAAAATAATAAATCACCAAATCTACAGCTTTTAGGTTATTTTCTTGATCCAAGAAATACACACTACAGCAGGATCTGGCAGTAAAAACATAAGAACATTTAAGGGCACATTTTTGTATGAGTATTTTTTATGTCGAAAGCATAGCTTCAAAAAAACTCCTTCATGTTTAAATATGTGACTGCTTTAAATGAAAAGTTAGTGCTTGCTGCGCTGGCTTCTCAAGCTGTTATTTTATGCCTTAAGCCAAATTTAAAAGAAGCAACCCCAGAGTGTAACATCAGCTTGTCTTCACTTACAGCCTTGTTTCATTTGCATTCTTTCAACAAGGAGCCGTGAAACATTAAGCAACCTGAATAATATTTCTGACTTGTAACAGCAACTTGGACGTGAATTATCCTCTGATTACTCACATTACAACAAGGCTTCTTTATCTTAAAAGTATTCTGAGTGCAGATAAAATTAAATGAGTTAAAAGTACTACCTACCATTAAACACAAAAATACTATTACACTCATCATTTATAAGTCCAAACATATTGTATATTTATGTAAAGTTCATAGATACTGTAATCAGTAGCCGGACCATGTGTTTTTCATTAGAAGTCTTTAAGATAAAACACCATGGTAGAAAAATAAATATTGATATAGAATTACATATGAAGGGAATCATCCACTTTTTTTTTTTTTAAACTGTGTGCTAGAGAATTGAGTATACTTCTAAAACATTATTTAGGTACACAAAGCTTCAGGCAGAAGCACACTAATAACGTATGGAGGAATGAGGTCCTGCTGGGACTTCCACACCAACAGTGGGATTGAAGGGGGAGCCCAGATGAGCCAGCACAATGGCAGCTGGCTTGCTAAAGGTTTGCAAATATTGATCATTCCACAGTATAGAGCTACACTTGCAGTAATGAGGGATAAGACCTGTGCCTTGATAACAGTGAAAGCAAAAGCCAGTGTCATTGATATACACTGCAAGCCATACTGTGTGCTGCAGGCAGCAGGGACACTGGTTATTAGGCTCTGCTGCAGGACACAGTAGTATGATCCTTGGCTCCCTTACAACAAGGGCATTGGAAAACACTAGGATGCAAACTGAAAGTATTACTAAGAACATAGAAGCCTAAGTCTAAAAGAGGGTGAAATGTATGCTTACACATACAGTTTCCATGGTTTTAAATCACAGTGCTCTTGCTCACCAAGTTTCAGAAGCCACCCCCCATTCATCAACCTTTTTGCATTTCTGGAGAGCTGAAGGGAGACGATGAAAGGTTAAAGCTAGGAGTGTGGCTGAAAAATTCTTTAACAACTTCTGAAGTTTTAACGCAGCATTCATCAATATTTCTACTCTCTCTCCACCTTTCAGATTCTCAGCTCTATTTTGTACTATTAATACTGAACTATGCTCCTCAAGAGTACCATCCAGACCAAAGAAATCTTTCTGTTAGAGTATCAGCCTTCCTTTGTGAATGCATGAAAAACACACTAAGAACTCTCTACTAGGAGACCCCCTGCTTTTCTGCACATTGGTCATCTGCAAAGAGAAGAGTGGAAGTGAAAAAGGGAAGCTGGATGGAGAATAAAGATGGCTGGGAAATTTTAGCAAAACTTTCTCCTGAAAGAGAGATTCAAAAGCGTCAAAAGCTTTCATCAAACAGAAGCGATTGATTTTCTTCTTCCTTCAGAGGAACGTCGAGGAGTCCATGAATTCCTTTGATGATTTCAGGTGGAAGTCTTAGTGAAGTTAGGCTCAACACACTTTTTTTAAAAGTACAAAATGGATAATACTGAAGCATAGCATTTGTCTAAGTCATGCTCTTACACTCAGTTTGAGAAACAGTGGAAGCCACCTCAGTGTAGTTGGGATGGAGTTTTTTAAATTCCACATTTCCACAATGCAAAATCCATTCTCTGTCAGCATTGGCTAATAATCTCCCCTTCTACACTATGTATCAGGACGCACCCCAAAGGCAGCTATAGGTACTTTTGAGTATGCTTATATGGCTTAAGAGAAAGGCAGGAAGAGGTCTCTCCGATACTCTGTTTCTGAACATCGAGCCTGGTTACAATTTCGGGAACAGTTTATCTTTTAGAGAATGATATTAAATGGACGTAGTTGCCACAGATCTGCTCTTGTCATCCTACAGCATAAACCATACACACACAACTATCAGACACAACCATACATTTCTCACTAGTCATAAAACATTATTTAAGTTCCACACTAAAAAACCACAAACACGAACACCATTCTGGTGGGCTGCAATAGTCCTTCATTTCTTTCGGATACCTGGGACCAAACAAACCCCACCAGACTATGTCAAAGGGTTAGTGGGCCACCATGTCATGTCTAGAAGAGGCCCACAGCCAAGTACAAGGTAGGACAGATGCAATCTGTCAGTTATGGAGTAAGTTGATTATCCGGTGTGGAAAGGAAAAAGCACTACTTCATTTTGTGATCGGGAGCTGCTGTGTTCAACAGCACCTTCGTACAAACATACATATGCACATACAAATAAAACCTCTAATTGTATGAGTGCATGCTAAGGTTGTTCTGCAATTTGTTGCAATCGATTCACTCAGTGCTTCTACCACTGGAGGGAGTTAATTCTGGTCTGCATTCCGCACGAAGCATAACAGAGCACATACATTAAGCCACAGTTAAAGACACTCATACAGCACCGGCACACCTAGCCACTGTATGTCTGGTAGATCAAAAGAAAAACAACATCAGAAACGCCCATTTCAAAAGACACACAGCAAGGGATAAATACTCCCTCACATCAGTATTATTTTAAGAAACTTACTGTGTATGATTTTCAAAATGATATCTTTATAAAAAGTAGTGGAAAGATTTCCTCCATTTTTAAAAATAAACCAAGAAACCACAGCAATTTCCTGAAATTTCAGCTTCAGCTTTACACTTCTGTTCCTTGTGGTTCCAGTGTTAATTCGTTTTTCCATTCTTGATAACTAAGATGCTGTTCATACTATTTAATGAATTTTCAGGAACACATTTACCTCTGTTATCTATTTAACCAGACTATAAAATTTACTTTAAATTAATGAAATTTAATTATCTAGCATTCACTATTTAATACAGTTCTGTTGTGTATTTATGTTAAATGGTGTATTTTCAATGTTAATTCTATGTAATTAAAATTATAACCTTAATTGTACGTAAGGTTTGGACAGGGCCCTTGGTAAGATGCTGCAACTGTTGGTTAGCCCTGAAGTGGTCAGGCAGAAGGACTACATGACCTCTGAAGTTCTCTATTCCTACTATTCTATTTCTATTACTAAAGATGAAGCAGATAAAGCAACGGTAGAAAGATAAATCTAGAAATAGATACTGGTTTCTACCTGGTTCTCTTAGGAGGCAATATTTTCAGCACATGGAGGTGTGTGATTCTGAGCTGTGAGAATTGATATATTTCAAATAAATCAATATTATAAACTGCTCTGCTTAATTGCTTACAGGTGTATCTCAATTAAAACCCATGAGGATTTTACTCCATTATTTACACACAAGTAATTAAGCACATAATCACATTTCAAGCAGCTTAGACTCAAACTTCTATGGAGCCTTAGACTCCTAATAAAAAGAAATATTTATTTCATATCATTTTCAGTAAGACAGTTCTAGTTAAATCACTTCCCTCTGCTGGGGACAGACCCAAACCCAATTGTTCAGAGCCAAAAATTATCAGCAGTGCATAATTCCTGCATCCCCTAGAACACAAGCAGCTGTTTTCAGCCTTGTTTTCAGTTGGCATCTAGAGGCAGTGCCACTAATTAGCACACTTTTCTAGCAAGCTGATCACGCAAAAGAGGCTACAGAAACAAAACTCTCTTTCAGAAGCAATGCCTGAGGACTGCAGAAAAGTAGCACAGAAATTTGTGGTCTTTAATAACAAGGCTTGTTCTATATAGGACACCTGAATTTCCAGGAATGTCCTGGTATGGCTGGTACATTTCATATGTGTAAAAGCTGTAATTCTTGAAAAGCTGCAGGACTTCATCTTTACCAAAAGGCTCATCAGAATGAGTGCAATCATAATTTGGAGTTAAATGGCGTTATTTTTTTTCCAAATAATTTTTAAATCCTTACTTGCCTTTTTGCATAGTGTGCCTGGAAAGTTGCATAAAGTGTGTTCTTGAGGGCTGCACCTAATTATATTGGGCATCCAGAAATAGGTGCATCTGACTCAGAATTTCTGCATGCTTTGCCAGCCAATCATACCATAAGACATGCAAGCTATGGTTAAATTAAGCAATAAGGCACCGCAAGCTGCAAGTTGTGACTTATCGGCACACAACACACCGCAAAGAAGATCACAACAGGAAACAGTTCTAAGGTAGTAGCTGTCCTCAGCCCAGCTAAGAATATCATCATTACTGTGGCTTTGTGCACTTTGAGTCAGAGGACCTACTATGCTGACCCTGAACATCACAAGAGAGGACAAAACATAAAATTAGGGTAAGTGCGCCAAAGCTGTGATGCCTTTGATTGCCAATTTTTGCCTATCACTGTTTACATCTTTATAAATGCAAGGTTTCTTGCTTGATAATAATCATTCTCTGTAGACAGAATCTTCAAGCCAGGTTGAAAACCTTTTTGACTCTGACAAGCATAGAGCTGGCATATAAACATGTAGCTAGCAATTCACTCCCATGCTTTGCCAATTAACCTTAACCTTTGCCTTACCTTAACCTTTAACCTTAACATTAGCAGATGGGGTGCTGTACTCTACAGTGGTCCTGGACATGTGGGCAACAATGATGACCCAAACAGAAACCACTCTTCTTCAGGTCTTCCTACTGAAATGTTTCCACCATGGCAAGATTTTACTTTATTCTCTTGTTATGACAGTATGGAGGGAAAATATGCAAATCAATTGGGCCAAAACTGGTGCCAGAGACTTCCAGAGAAAGTGCATTTCAGCAGGAGAATTTGAGGATATTTGTGTTCATGCCACCAGAGTAGTCATTAATAACTAGGAACTTGCACAAAGTTGCCAGGCAAAACACAAAACATAATAGTAGATTAATCCCCAGATATTTTCTGCCTAGATTTTAGGAAAGCTAAAAGTGAATATGACAGTAAGACACTGGGGCAGGGCAACTACAGAGCAATTATAGTCATTGATAACCACTGCATATACAGACAATAATGACAGCAATTCAAGGAAAATCCTATAAGTAACCCATTCCAATACTGACTCTCTGTTAGCAGCCACTTTCCATGGGACCATTATATCCTTGCTAATTCAGCCATCCAACTAGCTTGTAAAGTCAGTTTCTAAACAGGGAGCAGGAAATCTTGAGGTTGAGCTGTAACTCTGAAGGGGTTATTTCAGTTGATAGCTACGTGTCAAGCAATGTAGCAATAAATTCTAAGCACTGTGGTGACTTGACATCAACTGCATTATGTGAATATATACATTGGGTTTTTATAGATTGATATTATGAAGAACAGCCTTTCTCTATATTCATTATACAGCAAGCTCTGCTATTAAATGCTGCTTTGCGCAAAGGCTGCAAACATAATATACAATCAGCTATCAATCTAAAATATGCTTAAGAGCTATTTGAACAACTGAAGTATTTCCTATTGATTTCGATTAGGAACATATCCACATTCCCACGCCTGCAAAAGAACAATCATTTTCAGAAAAGAATAAAAGTGTATGTTGCAAAATATGTTATTTTGTACCACATCATTTTCCAAACTCTATGGTTACTTTTGTAGCAGTATTTTAACAACTACCTTTAAAGGGAAAGCATTTTGTCACTTACAATCTCTGTTACTCATTGCAAATGGCTAGAGCAAAGATCCAAAAATGTTGCCAAAAGCATACTGTGATCCATTGCAGCTTCATATCAGTTTTCATGGAATAGCCAGTCAGTGCAGCACAAGCATTGTGTGAGTTGCACAAGAAAACAACAAAAGTGCTGACTGATAGAAACCTGGAGGAGAATTTAAGTTATACAGCACTATTAAGATAAAGGATCCTATTACTTCAGTGATATTTTGCTTGAGTAAGGGCTTCTGGATTTAGACTGGAATTAATGGCTAGTAAACAGCTTTCAGATTTGGCTTACCATTTGTACATGTTAAAGACTTCTCTATGCAGAAGTGCTAATGTTTGACTCAACAAACTGTAAGTCATGTTCTCTACTTTTTTAATGAGGATGGAAATGCATATCAGCACTTTATATGCACACACACACTCATACACATATATCTTTATATAGTTATATACTTGAACGCATCAGAGAGTTTCCAGAAAGCCCAAAACAGCATGCTGAAACTTTAAAGGACATAAACCAGTGTGATAAAAGCTGTTCTGTTTTTTTTACCTCTCAACAATGTCCACGGATTCCTCTTGTTGGGCTGCCATTAGCAACCCCTTCAGCTCCGATCCCATGGTTCTCTGATTGAGACTGGAGTTAATCAGAAAGCACTGAAGCAGTAAACGATCATTAGTGCCTGAGGAAAGCAACCAGGTACAACCAAAAAGAAGAGGCTGGCAGAGCATCTAAAAAGACACTCAAAGGGAAGTCAAATATCTTCACTTTGAATACCTTTTTGGAAAACACCTGAATTTGGCTAAGAAGACATGGAAGCTTTTCTTGATATTTTCTGTTGGAGTAGGAACCTCAAGACACTCATTCACACACAATTAAAGGAATAAGCAGGTTTTTGCAGTGCTAGTTTAGTCCAGGATAAAAGAGATGACCATTTGGTTTGCTTGACTTTAAGGATGATGAAAGTGCCTGAACTAACAAGGATGAAGATTCAAGAAAGTCTGGGTTATCATTGTATTTGCTAGGATTATGTGAGCAGAAAGGCCACGCACTTCTTGCTTTCCAGGATATCTTCTGGTGTACAAAAAGGGCAAATGAAAGAGCAAACCAGAAGTCACAGTGTATACATGCTGCTTAATTAATACTATGTGTTCTGTGATCCATACCAGAACTGAAGCTGCAAACATAGAGGACACAGCCTACCTCTGGCACAGCGTGCATCAATTTTAAATGTCTGTCATCTCAGTGTCAGAGAGTAAAATATCCTTCCTTCACTCCTGTTTTTGAAGAATTTATACATGGTTTTGAAAATTCGGCAGTCAGTCTCAAAAAGTCATGAAGACACTTTGCTGCTGTTAGCTCACCTGCAGCCTGTTATCCCTGCCATGGGCTGGAAAGCCATGCTGCCATTCTGCTTGTTCTTCCATCAGGCATCCACTTCTCTACTTCAGTGTCTTCAGGAAAAGCCAAGTAATGCAGGAAGAGCTTTCATACATAATTTTGACAAAATTGTTATGCAGTGAAATTCCCAGGTTATGCAACAATGCAACATCTGCCAAAACAAGCATCATTTTCAAGAAGTGATTAAAAAAAACACAATTTTTGAAACAGATTTACTGAAATTAGGTAAGTTACAAATGCAGTTATGTTAGCCTGCTATTAATAGCTTAGAGTTGAATGAACAACCTTTCTAACACGTGCTCCTGAGGTTGCCAGACAAACTAATAGGGAACAGTTTCATTTGTTCTTTTTCCCCTTAATGAATCATGCAAAGCGTACTTTCTGATTTTGTTACTCATAAATGCAATTATAATAATTAACTAGCCAGATGCTTTGTACAACTTGCTATCAGATGTTAAGACGAACAACTTTGTCCCTACGTGGTCTAGGAACAAAGTCTAGGCTGAGGACAGAGGTTACAGAGCCACAGCAGTGAGCACTCAGAGCATCTGCTGAGCCCAGTCCTAAGGGTGCTGCAGGAGCTGAAACATGGGAAGACTGCAAGGGGAGGCTTTATCCTCCTGCCAGAAAACAGTATGAACCATACCCGTAGTGATTTCTTGCCGTCACCTGAACACCCTCTAGAGGTAGGCAAGGGAGTCCTGTTTGAAAAAAGAACACAGATCCATCCTGGTAACAGCCTAATCTACCAACACATGTCTGTAACAGCTTTCCTCTGATGTGAAGACAGAAGTTTTGTTAGTGAGCCATCACAACAGACCAAACACAGCAAACACCCTGCAGCACACACTGCGCTGGGAAGGACACCGGTTCTCAGCTGGATGCTTAAGAGATGAGTGGGTCTCACTAACAAACTTATCCCGTTTCCAAAAATCAAAATACAGTGCAGTTCTGTCTGACTCTTCTCTAACCTAGTTCAAAATCTTTATAACTGCTCATGTTCTCATCCAGGCTCATCTTCATCTCAGTCATAACTCACAGAGATTTGCCTCTTTTCTACTCAAGACAGAGAAAAATACAATTTTACCAGGGATGACTAAATGCAAAAAACACAGTCTCAATTTTGTAAAATCTAATTTCTTAAATAATGATTGCCAGACAATTATATATTTCAGATTCAGAAACGAATCTTAATTCAGAATTGCATCTGAAATGTCACTATCTGCACTGTCTCAATAATCTGAATTGTCAGTCACTATCTATTATACAATTTATGCTTAACTCCTAAAGCTGATGATAAAAGCAAGCCAGAAAGAATACCATGACCTTTCCCTGGAAGGAAGTAATTTACACATGCAGGCAGGCAAAAAAATACTGGAGAGCAAAATTACACAAAGGATTTTTCAAATAAACTTCTCTTCTGACACTTACTGGTGTGATACCACACTTTAGTCTATTATGGATACTTCAGCTCCAGTTTTCCCATTAATGAACTGCAACCATAACAATGCTCAATCTAATTTTCTCATATTTTTAGAGGTCTTTGATATTTTATAGATGTCATTAACTCAGCTATAGTTCCAAGGAGAAATTCCCTGGACAGGAATGAGACTGCTCTGTAGCAACCAGATTCCTTCCTGCAGAAAAAGTCCTTGAGAATTCTATTTCTCAACAAGCCAAAGGGCGTTCAGAAGGATGGGAATTTCTGATGTCCTCCACAGGTCTTCCTCAAAGTGTGCATGTAGCCATGTCATGGGGCTGTACTACTGGGACTCCATTTCATCCCTTCCTTTCAAATTGCCCATATGTGATTGTTTCAAGCCATCTATATTTGATGCTCAGATGTTCAGTGGTTATTCTAACTGGATAGGAAATCAAATTAATTAATATGCACCTTATCGTGAAATAGAAAAAATATGGAAAGCTACTGCTTTAAGTCTAACTAAAAACTTGGCAAATGACTTGAAGCCGACAGAATCCTGTATTTACATGAGCTACCAGAACACATGCACATACACAGACCCCCAAAACACAACATTTAGCAAGGACAAGCGACCAGAAACACAACCAGGTAGTAAACAAAATGTTCATTATGTAGAAAAATGCTACTGATTATTTCCTCAGGTATGCACACAGGGTAGTAGAACTCAGTAGAAAACAAAGTAAGGATGAACACTGTGCTTTACCTATAAGTATGTTTAATAAACTGATTCACACTGGTACTTGTGCTTTCTCTCTACAGAAAGCAAAAAGAGAAAAAAAGGAAATTAAAAGCATATTAATAACGTAAGATAAACACACATTGCTAACTTTACAGTAATAATGTGTCTGTCAAGTGAAGTAGATATAGACGAATTATCTCTCACAATTTTCCCATCTAGGTAATGTTTCTTTCCTCTGTACACTCCCACAATTGCACTCACCATGGCTCTCCCTACAAATCGTCTCCAGACAGTGAAATCTCACGTGGAGTGCCCACATTTACATAATGTAACAGCTTCAACAACTTCTGGATAGGCCTTCAGCCCTCCATAGAAGAATTTCAAGTGTCTATAAAGCTTCTGAAGATATAAGTCTCTACTAAGATGAGTTTCACTATCATCCCTGACTGAGACTGCTTTTACCAATGTTCAGTTTGATCATTTCCACTAACTGCAACGTAAGTACAATTAACTACTAAGAACTCCACTAGAAAGTACATCTAAAAGCATTTTCAGGATGAAAATCAAAATTCCTTCTGAAGCACGCTTACAATTTAGGATCACCACCTGCCTCCTCACAGCCTACAAGAATCCCTCAATGCTCTGGCAAGCAGATTATCTGTGGAAGCCAAATCACGAGGCTAGTCAGCAGCCAGGGTGACCTCTGAGGAAGGCTCACTTCTTTCCAGACAGCCTCTCCAAGCATCAAGTCAAATTTATTGCTTCCAAGACTAAAGGGGGAGAGAAATACATCTATTTGAACAATTTTTTGTATTATATAAAAATTTACAGCACCTGAAGATGTTAGCAAAGCTGTTCCCCTTTTCTTCTAAACTCTGCTTCCTCTTCAGTCTACAGACGCAGTTATGAATATGTCATTTTCTTGAGGAGAGAAACATCCACAAACAGACGAGCAATTCAGTAAATCACTGATGTGCACCTGTCCTTACTGCAACTAGCCGTGGAGTGCACAGGAAGCATCCTGGAACCTCCCCAAAAGAACCATCACTTACTTCACATTGCTAATAAAAGCAGTCAGGTGGGCCACAGGCATGTAAAGTTTTGCCTCCCAGCTGCCCTTCAGGAGAGGCTCTGACACAGCTCTGAGGAGCACCCCATAGCTGCCAATACAGCTCTTGACCACTGCACAGCTACCAGCAGGGAGCTTGCTGCTTCCCTGCACAAGCTGATGAATGTTTCCTGCCACCAATAAGAATCCTTTTGCAAAAAGCACTAAAGGTCAAGAACATGCACTTTTGTATGGTGATGGTTTATACAACACACACACACACACAAAAAGGACTCTACAGGAACTATTATCAGCTGCACAGAAATGATAAAAGATGCAGAGTTTTGCTTCCTCCATGTAAGTTTACAGCCCACTTCTAACCTCAGTCAGCACAACCTTCTCAGATGCAGAGAAGTGCTTTGCAAGCTGCTGAATTGGTTGTGTGATGCCCTGGCAGCAATAAATCCACTCCAGAACAGGGCCATATGAAAAGACACAGCCCACTCACCATCCTAGCTCCTGTGCTCACACTGACTTCACTGAGCCACCACCTGTCATGCTCTGAGGACACAGCAGTGCCAACACCAAAAGGATGTGGTTGCTGATCCAGACTGGTCTTCCAGGGACACTGCCCTGTGTTTCCAAACTCACTGTCAAACATGAGCAGCCCCGCACCTCCACAACTCTCAGAAGTAGTACATACAACACCATGTTTTGTCTTCATTTCCCCCAGAGTCCCTCTCAGGGACATTTAGAAAAGGGCCAGCAGTAACTTTTAAGCACATTCCTGTTAACAGAGCACAGAAGAGGAAGATTTGTGCATTTGCGTTTAATAGGTACTTCTCAGATACCGTGGTTATGGATGAGCTTCAGACATACAAAGCAGTTAAATTTAATGCACTAGAAGAAGTTAGATGCTATTTCTGACTGAATGATCTCAAAAAGGGTGTGTGCAGATGCTCTCATCTGTGACCCAACGTTGTTTTTCTCTCAAAGCAGAAGGATTTTACTCTCTTGGTTTTGTCACATTTGACTAGTCACCAGTATGTCGACATTTGATATAACGAAATTAAAATAATTAAAACTCTACAAGAACTCCTGAAAGGCTTAATGTGTTCCCTTCTTTTAAGAAGGGAGCCTCAAAGCAAGGAGGTAGCCAAGATAAACAGGAATATATTGCTTAAATCACGAAGTGAGCAGGTACAGAACTTCCTTTCTTCATTACTCCTAATCAGTTTAAGAGCATGATTCATTTGTTAAACTTCATTTGATACAAGTTGTGGAGAAAAAATTGAATTACCCACTGAAGGCACAACAGAATAATTAAAGGAAGTAGGTATTCAGTGCCTTTGAAAATCCATCTCTCCTCAAGAGAATGCTTATGTACATATTTGTGTCCATCTCTGTAAAGGAAAACATGCACGCTTATGCCTGAAAATCCTTGGATGAAGGCTAAGGAGAGAAATTCAGGTATGTGTAGCTGAGGACTGTACCCTCCTCTGAATCACCAGGCCCAAGCACACATACTAAAAAGTACTCCCATCTTCTTTCAAGTAGAAACCAGTGCCTAAGACTACACACTTCAGTGCCCAAAGTGATGAATGTTTTGCTGAGCTTCCTGTAACGCAATTACACTGCAACTCAGACAGCTAACAAAAGATAAATCTGCTGTTACACGGAAAATTGAACACATTTCTTGATCAAGTACAGATGAACTGTAAGACAGCCTTTCAACTTTAAATTGATATATAAAAGGAATTCTACTTTGACATAAGCATAGCAACTGCTTAATAATACTTTGCAATTGGTAAAACCACACAGCTGATGAATTTTTTGCCTTAACTGAGCTGCAGTGGCAATCCCTCGGGCAATCAGTCTGCTCTCTTACAGGAAACCTGCAAATCAAACTCTCAGTAATATCTCTCTCAGAAAACAGAAAGGGAAGATAATACACAGGTTTTCCCCAATTCAGTGTAGTCTACAAAATACGTATATAAAAGCAAATCTCAGTACGTCTGCATTAAAAATAAGAATGCATGCTCTGTTGTGTGAATGGTTTGCAAAGGGAAAGAACAAGATTTATTGTACAAAAAAAAACTCAACACACTAAAACATCTGCCTTATTAGGAAGAATGCAGCAAATAACAGCAATTCTGTTTACATGTTAAAGATTTTTCATTACATGGTACATTTTTTGTGTCCTACTCCTTATTTTATCTGCATGGAGACCTAGTTTTCCTTCAACTGAAAGCTGTGGCAAATATCATTAATTCTCATCAGACTTAAAATTAGAGTAATGGAAATATGGCCACACAAAACAGGTGGACATTAAGTTTTGTCTGTAAGCTAACAAGAAACAACAAGCACTGACTTCTCAGTGTTAAAAGTTTACATTATCTAGGAATAATTACTTTTATTTTCCCTGTGTAACTCTCTTTTTCCCCTTGAACATTAATAAAATTACAGAACGTGTTTTTCCATTCTACTAGAGCTATCAAAAAAGTTTCCCTTCATTTTCATGAGTACTGGTAAATATATTAATGATGATTATTCTAATGAATAGTGAATGAATTATTAAAGATGGAATGACCTTTGGTATTCCATTTGATTGATGCTAGAAGTTAATTACAACTATAGAACTTTTTTTTTTTTTTAACTCAATTCTACTTTTATCCTATTCAAGAAACTTAATTCATCACAAACAACAGTATAAGGTGAATAGCTATTAAAAATACAGTCAAATTTGGAGGACTGAAAGTTCATCACAACGGCCCAACTACATAAAGTGAAAATTAATGTCATGATAAAGTCAAATACTGCAGAAACTTGAAAACTATTAAAGAGAAAAGGTCCCTAGCTCATTAAGCCACCACCTAGAACTGTCTCACAGGCAATTAAAATCTTCCTAAAATCTTCCAGGCAGTCTCTAAAGCAGCTACTCCTTTTAGACAGCATATACTTAATGTCACATAGTGTATTCATAGATTATCCCATCCTTGGCCAAAGCCTATAAATCCAAGCAATATTTCTCACCATGTGGGGCCACAGAAAGTTCGTCAAGATTCTTCACCTCATGCAAGACATTCAATAAACAAGACAAGAAAAGCCACTTCCAAGACTGACGCAGAAAGAAAAACATATAAAAGGTACGATTGTAACCCCTCAACACAATACTAAATGCAAGGCTATAAAATGAGGGGGAAAATTACAACCATAAAGAAATATCTAACTTGCATCAAGAGTACAGTAGGAGAAGAGATGGAGAAGACTCCACTCAGGCTGTACATTTATTTAAAACCATTGAAGGCAAGTACTAATGTAATAGATGATCCATCTCATTAACCACATACTGAACTCAATCTCATTTGAGAAATAAACATTAGGACAGAAGAAAGCCCATGTGCATAAGTTTTCATCAGTCCCAGCCCTGGTGACTTACCCAAAGTAAATCTTTCATTCTCTTATTTCTAGAGAGTTGAGGAACAGTTTTGATTTTTATGGCAAAGCAGTATTTCTCCTGGACCACTGTTGTTAAAGTTGGAAAAGAAGGAGAGTACAAATGAGGGAACTGAAGAAATCAAGCCTGATGAGTAAAACATCAAACAATATTTTGCTAAGGTAAGTGAAAACCACTTCTTACGCACATCACATGATAGGCATTGCCAATCCTGAACATCCTCACATAGGCAACAGTTCTCTCACAAAGACTGAACAAATACAGAAGTCATGCATTATGCAGTGCCCACAGCCGAGTTCCAAGGACTGTGCCTGCAAACAGTGGTAGGAAACCACAGGAATGAAGCCTTGTTGATCATTTTATCTTCTCTGATGATCACAGAGAAAGCACAAAGAGCTTTGAGGACTAATATATATGCGTGGTTAGAGTATGAGTGAGATGCACTGCAAAAGAGAATACAGGAAGTGAACATAAAAACCTAGGAAGTCCAATTAAGAGAAGAGTAGAGCTCTGCATCTGGTGCAGTCAAAAAAAAAAAAAACCAACCAAACACCAACAAACAACAACACGCATCCATAGGGGCATCCAAGAGCATCAGTGTATAACCAAGATGTTATAATCACAAAATAATTGTGTATAATCAATAGATATCAAGATGTTATAATTGCAATATAATCAACAGAGTAAGGCAAAGCAAACAAGGATCACAAAAAGAGAATAAGTGGAAGAGCTTACCCTTGGGTTGAGCTCACCAGAAGATACCAAAAGAGGGAATCTCCAGAAGAGATCCTTCCCCTCTGGTAGCCAGGTCTTAAATAGGTCCAGGAGGAGTGGAGCCTGGCTCCACCCCTTCCGGCAGCACAGGTGAATTGCCTTCACCTGTGCTCCTCTGGCTGACTCATGGCTCACCTCAGGTGATCAATCAGAGGTTCAGGCCGTGACTCAGCAGTTCCCATACAATCAGTGAAAAGGGCCTTTATTCCGCATGGCTTCACACTGGGGCACCCATTTGTCCCCCTCAAGTGAAGCAACAAGAGATGGGCAGAAACTGGGAGAAACCCAGGAAAGCAACCAAGAAGGTCTGGGGCCTTGAGTATGTGCTTCAGATAGAGGTTAGGGAGCTGAGCTCATTCAGTATGGCAAGAGAGTGATCTACCAGTCGACTGGCAGCTCACAGCAAGCCAAGCAACCTGTAACTCCTGGAAGAGAAACTGCAAGGATAAAGAAGTCATATCCTTCTTAACAGTGTCAAACGGTACAAAAAGGGGCATATGAGAGGTTCAGATTAACTCTCCCTCCACCTCAAATCCTCTATTTTTCAACAAAAGGGTCAAGGCAGGCCCGCAAATGGTTCCCCAGCAGGGCTGTGGCACCTCCACCCAACATGCAAGACCTGTCCAGACAAAGATTGGTTGACATGAACAGGAAGAGAGGGTCTTCCAGTTGGACTGGAAAAATACCAGGATCCTCTCCAAAGAATGCTTCAAGGAGAAATGTGCACATATGCAGAACCACAGACTGCCCCAGATGGAACAAAATCCTGTGGATTTATACTGAAGTGCATCTAAGTGTTCACAATCATTCACTCCCTGAAAGAAAATAGTTATTAAACTTTAGGTGGCAGCTACAGAGCTTTAAATTTTTACTTCCTCAGTGCCTAATAAAACTAATGTGGCTGTACTACACCATTTATGTTGTCAACTCTGCTAACACTTGCTATTTGTTAATATCATACTGTTATTTGTTTAATAAATAAATAAATAAAAATGCATTGTTATCCTAACAATAGCAGGTCCTCGCTCTGAAATGGTACTTGAAAAGATAAAAGCCATAGTACTACCTACAGAACACCTGGAATGAATTCGTTAGATGCCTGTAGATAGATAAAGTGACAAAATCATTTTTCCTGCTATTAGGCAAGTATTTAGGGTGTTGCACATTACTGTTTCTAACCATAGTGTGGAACCTCCTTAATTATACTGATAGCACAGTAGAAGATGCAGCACTGTTAGCTCAGATGCAAAGATTCTGCTGTTCAACAGCCATCTGATCACTAGTAAAAGATGTCCAGAAAGCGGATATGGAAAGCTAAAACAGCTAGTTAAATTTTTATCATATTGCTAGATTTTTTTCAGAAATCACTTCCCAGCCTTTTTCCATCCAGAATGTGAAAGGATGAGAAGAAGATCATACTGGGTGACACATTCATCTAGCCCTGTATCTTATCTCCTCCAGCAATGACCAGTGGAGAAGGCCCATGGAAACATCAATACAGGTCATGCAAAGTGATACGCACCCGGCCCTGCAATTTGTGATTCAGAAGCTTCCAGAGCAAAAGGTGATGGCTTTGTAATGATAAGGACATTGCTGCAACAAATGTCAAAGATTTCTGCACACAATTTATTAAAAAGAAGTCAGTAAGAAACAGCAACTTCATTATTCCTGAAATAAATCCAATGTGTAAAAATCAGGAAACTTATGCAACTAATTTTAGCAATAAAAACAGTATCAAGAGTAGTGTTTCTTCTGAATTTCTTATGCTGCTTCTTTTTCAGAATGTTAGTTAAGAATAAAAACAATACAAAATCCTTATGACAGCTGAAGATGAAACCAGAGTAAAAACTGCAACAAATCTGTAATTCCTCTTTGATCATTCCAATGCAACATCTGCACTTTCTTATCAAACCAAACCACCAAAAATAATCTAAATAAACAACAGTAACAACAGAAAGAAATCCTACGACATCCCAAGGCAACACTTCTAAGGAGTCAGAATATTAGAGCATTCTAACACACCTCCACATGCATTAAGTATGTACATATTGCACGTGTAGGTGATGTGGTGTGGAATAAATACTTCATTAGCCAGAGTTTAAGTTACTGACTCATTACTCATAAACGGTATAATTTTCTTTTCTGATTTTATAAGCGTATGTATTTTAAGTGTTCCTAAATGAGTAAGAACAGAAGACGGTGGTACTTGCAGTAAAGACTTCAACTAAGGCTGCTACGTAAAGCGCTACTGAGATACACAGAAAGGAACGTGTAATTTATGGCTCTGCAACCCAGCACAATTATACTGAAGTCAAAGGGCCATGCTCAAGAGTAAATTGTTCGCCTGGTAGCAAAAGTTTGCAGAGCAGCTGCCTTCGGCAGCATTTTTAAGTTTGTATTTACAAATAAATTAACCAACTGGCTTCCAAATGTAGGTCACAAAACTTGCCCCTCAGGTGGCTACCTAATTTTCTCTCTGCTTTGAAAAGACCAATAGAAATAAGAGCAAAGCAGGCATCATCCCCATCTCTCAAGCATTTTACCCTATGGAAATGAGAAATGAAAATACCATTATAGAGATGGTTTCTTGTTTGCAGCCAGCGCTAATTCTCCCCTTTTCATTTCAAAAGCAACAGGCAGGCCTAAATAAACCCACACATCTAAGACTTCAGACTGAAACACTGAAAGCACCCTTGGTTTATTTCAGCCCTGCATATTAGCATGAGCTTCATTTCAGGAGAACACTGATCTAGACGTCGGGCTTACAGCAGAGAGCCCATTCATTCCTGGAGCAGAAATAGTGCTGAGCTATAACGGGCTCTGCAGAGTCAAGAATAGCTTAGCAAGGGTAGCAGTGGACATCTCATCCACATACGTGGTGATGTCTCCTCAATTCTGAGCTATTTCAAGACTTTTTTTTTTTCCTGACCCCGTCAGGGAGTATGTTTTCCAAGATGCATTTGTATTTGATCAGGTGGATGGAAAAAGTGAGCCAGGAACAGCAACAGTATTATCTGAATATCTGGCAGTCATTAAATCAGAATTAAATAAATACATTAAAAGAATTTATAGACCAGCAAGGGAGACGTCTGACAAACTGATATCCAACGGAACTCAAAAAAAAAATGACATAAAGGCAGGAACTGTAGCATCAGGGATCCTTGAAAGTAACAGTATCACTAGCACCTCTATATTACAGCAATGTTTCAAGCTCTCTCACACAGATTTGCTCAGATAAAAGATAGAATGTTGGCATTTTCAGCTGCCAAAATTGCCATTTGCAATTAAAAATTAAAACTGGCACCCATTCCATGCAGGCAATTATCTAAAGGCAGCTGGCGATCTTCCTTGTTTACAGTGCTGCTGTGTCATGACTTCACTCTGTTTGGAAATTTACTTTTTTTTTTTTTTTTTTTTAGGTTTAAACTTGTCAACTTTATTTCCAGCTTAAACTTTATTCATTTTAATGGTTTTCGTGGCGATGTCAAAGATTTCAAACTGCAATTCCTGGACTTTCCCATGGCACTGCAGTGCGACAGCTCCTGGCAGCACGGCGATCCTCACGCCCTTCCCTACGCACTGCCTATAGGATACCACCTGTAGGAACCCGAACAGCGCAAGGTTCGAAACTAATGCCCTCCAAGAAGAAAGCTCAGCCTGTATCTGATTTGCACAGCCGGACGGCAGGGGCAGCTCTACCGAGCGGCCACAAATCCTCGTGCTGAAGGCGTGACAGCGCTACGCCCGTTTCTGCCGCTTAGCGCTCGCAGCACGTTGGTTCTCCCCGGTCAGTGCGGCCGCGGAGCATCTCGCGGAGCGGCACAGCGCCGTGCTCTCGGCAGAGCACCGTTCCACCTCCGAGCCCTTCCCTTCGGCGGGGTTCGGGACTGCCCCGCTGCGGGGCGAGGAGCGCTCCCTGCGTGCCACGCCGCGTTCGGGGTCCCCATCCCCGGGCAAAGGGCCGTGCGCGCCGCGGCACCTCCTCGGAACGGTACCGGAGCCCCGAACGGCGGAGATCGCCGGGAGCTTGAGGAGTACCGCGGGGGAATCGGTCCGAGTTTCACAGATGTGACGACAACAGGACGCGGTCAGCGCCGCGCTCCTCGAAACGAGGAGAAGCGAAAGGAGGAGTCATTCGAGCGGAGAAAGCGCAGAAATGTCACAGAGCAGAGCGGGCAGGGCATGCGGTCTCAGAGCCGACGCTCTCCCTCAGCGCTTCCCCGTCCCCCTGGCCGTGCGCACCCCGGGTGACCGCACACGCGTGGAGAGACGAACACGGCGCGGGGGTTGGGGGCGGGAGGGGAAAGCGGGCGGAGTGTGGCCAACTTTGGCACCGAGCCGCTCCTTCCGCTCAGCGCTGCGAGGCCCCTCGTGGGCCGTCCCGCCGCGGGCACCGCGCGCCGGCCGGCTCTCGCGGCGCCGCAGGTGGCAGCGGCCGCCCCGCTCCCGGCTCGGGGCCGTTCGGGGGGAAAGCAGCGAGACCGGGACGCGACGGACTGGGCGGGGAGGGGGTCGGTACTCACACGAAGGCGTGGTAGACGAAGGCCCAGCCGCGGGGCCGCTCCAGCACGTTGTACAGGTAGTTCTGCAGCCGGCGATACTTGGCGTTCCGGCGGCAGCTCGGCCCGCTGCTGTAGGACAGCGGTTTCCCCAGCAGGCTCATGCGGGCGCCGTGCTTCCCGCGGCGGCCCTCCCGCAGCCCGGTGGGGGCGGCCGCGCCGGCGGTGCCCAGCAGCAGCAGGCCGTCCCCGCGGGCCGCCGCGCTCGCCAGCGTTCTGCCCCGGCCCGATTCCACATCCTTCATGCCCGCCGCCGCCGTGCCGCTCTTCATCCAGAGCCCCGCCGCGCCGCCCTCCTCCCCGCCGCCGTGGTTGCGGGGCATGGCATCACCCCGGGCGCCGGGGCGGGCACCGGGGCCGCGGCGGAGCAGGGCGGCCAGGCACCCCGCGGCGGCGGCCCGCAGCGAGCAGCGGGAGCCGAGGCTCTCCGGGCGGCGCCCGCGGGGCGCGGGGGCGCGGGCCACTTTGGGCGCCCGGCGAGGCGGGCCGGGCTGCGGCAGCTTCGCGGGGGCCCCCGTGGGCGCGCCCTCCTCCTCCTCCTCCTCCCGGGCGGCGGGGCCCCGCCGCCGGCCCCCGCAGCGCCGCCCGGCGTGGCTCCGCGGCCCGGGCGAGCCGGCGGCTCGGAGCGCCGGACGGGGCTCGCCGCCCCTCTCTCGCTCCGGGCGGGCCGGGTGAGCAGCCGCTCCCGCTGCGAGCGGCGGAGAAAGTCGGCGCCGGCGGGCAGCAGGCAGGACGCGGCGCCCGCGGGTTAGTTGCGCTCCCGACAGATGTCCATTTAAGTCCGAGAAAGTCCCAAAAGTGCGGCGGCGCGGGGGAGGCTCGGCCGGCGGCGGGACCCCGCCGGCTGCGGACGGAGAGAGCGGCCGGTCCGGGCGGGGCGGCAGGAGAGAGCCGCCGGGAGTCCCCACGAGGGGACGGCGCAATCCCGCACTCCGCTTCGGCTCTTCCGCAGTTCCCCGGACCCGAACTGGCAAATCCCGGGAGCGGCGGGGGCTGCCCGGGTCCGCGGTTCCCTCCCGGCGCGCGGCGGCTCCGGCCCCGGCGCGGTGCGTCCGGAGCGTAGCGGTGCGGCCGCGCGGTGCCCGAGCAGCGCCGAGCAAACAAAGCTCCCCCTGCCGAGAGCGGGCCTTTAACGCCCCGGCGCATCAAGGTGAGCTCGCGGAAAAAAAAAAAAAAAAATCCACCCCTCCACGCCGCAGGCGCGGCCACTCCGCGCCTCCCCGCCCGGCGCCGCGCCGCCGTTGGTCGCTGCTCGTTGCCGGGGCGCGGTGGTATCCCCCGACTCCGGGGGACCTCTTCGCGGCCGCGGGGTGGCGGAGTGAGGGACACACGCGGGCTCTGCATTAATGGCTTATTGATAAGGGCGGGTGGCACTGGTTTTGCAGCTTGAGCGTTGTCGTGTGAAAACAGGGCGCTGATTTGTGTTGGGTTATTGGAAGTGGTAATGTGGGCTCCGGTGTTGTGTGAAAATCAGTAGGGGCATTCTGAAATACAATTAAATGTCGGCTTGGTGGTGGTTTTTTTTTTTTTTTTCCCTTCATAGTGGCCAGTTAGAGAGGCCGGGCTCTCAAGCATTTCATTAACACACACATCTCCAACTATCAGAAGTGATGTTCTGGGTGACAACATCAACTTGTGCCTCTCTAAAGCAACATGGAGGCATCTGCAGTGCCCCCAGAGCCCCCCAATCAGCTGTCTTTAAGTAGAGAGCTCTATCTTCCTCCCTTCTTCGTTGCACTTCCTCCTCCCCAGCAGCCAGCTGCACACAGGAACTGTCTCACACGAGCTGCAGAAGCCGCTCGCACTCTTGGTGCTGCGTGGCAGAAAGAGCACACATGTCAGAGCAATGTTAAGGAGTTGCTGTAAGTATCCACAGCAACCCTATTAATATTTAAGCTTTCCAGTGGCACACATCTACTCCTTCTTTGAATTGTAAATCGAGTTAGTTAATCCTTCATTTACCACTTGTTTGCATTTCTGTGTTTCGATATGCAAAGGTTTGTTTTTGTCCTCAATGACAGCACAGCACGCCTCAAAACAGCAGGGCCTCAGTGCTGGGCTTATGCTTCCCTTCTCCTGGCCTTAGTCAGTGGAATTAAATACTGGAGGATGGGTGCTCAAGTTCTGGAAACCTGAACTGTGCCATCAAAGTGGGGTGTGCATGGTCCTGTGGAGTGGGCAGCCTCCACTCAGCATCACCAGTCCTGCATCCCCATTGCGCATCAGTGTCCTCATCCTGCATTCCTGTCCCCATCCCTGTACCCCATCCCATGTCCCTGTCCCAACCCCTCATCCCTATTCTCATCCCCATCCCCATCCCTGTAAGCCTGGCCGTGGGCAGCATTGTGACCACACACTGTCACAGAACTACATGGAAGCATTGCTGGTGAGAGGATCAAGGCTATAACCTGGGGATATGTACAGTAAACCACAAAAGTGAGTGAACTTCTGCTCCTTCTGTACTTTTGGCAATCTGCTAAGAAATATCCTTATAATTCTGTGCCCTCTAGTGGTGCTTAAAATCATCTATTAATTTAACTAATAGTGCAGAAAGCAGCCTGTGAGCACAAATGGTTTGGGGCAATACTGAAATGTGGGCATGCATGCCAGCGCAGAGAGAAGAAAGCACATTAATTAATGTGCTGAATTAATATTTTATTTCTACTATGTATATTTTCCCATTTATTATTTTATTAAATATGTATTATGGAGATTGATGGCAATTGATCTAATCCCAACTTATTAACATGTCACATAGCTGGAGCATGATGTGCTGGTGGGTCTGAACAGACCCAAATGCAGCCGTTGGCCCTGCACCAGGCAGAAGGGCTGTGCTGTGTGTAAGAGCTCACCCTCCTCTAAGTGCTCATTGCAAAATAAGGACCTGAATTTATATGACAACAAATTCCTCTGATATTTTGGCTTCAGATTATATAATACCTACAGGGGTGAGTCGTTTGAAATTCTAGCGTGCCCGCATGGTGTAAGGTCATCCTGGGTTCAGGTGTCAGTAAGAAGATCCACTTGACGAAATCTCCAAGGCAAGAATATCCCAAGGAATCTTGTTCTCTGGGCCTGCAGATACAGTACATCCCCCCACAGGCAGAGTGGGAGATGGCACGCTGGGCAGCGCTGTACTTTATGGCAGATGACAACAGCGTGTGCTTCCCAAACCATAAATCACAGTTTTTAAGGTGATGTTGCATTATTACAAATCTATACATCGAATGTTACATAGCCTGATTTGTGGAAGAATGATCTTTTCTGATCAGGTGCAAAGTGTGACAATTGCTTGGGATTTTCAAGACTTTCTTTTCAATCTGTTGTTTATGACATGTTGTCTTAGATCAGTGTTTCTGGGCTCTATTTTAATAAAAGAGAGGAATCTTCTTACATAGGAATGATACTCCCTCATTCCCTTATTTACAATAAATTATGTTTCTCCAAGAGCATGTGAAGCTCTTTTCTAAGAACCAATGTGTTTGTAAGCCTCAGTTTCATACCTGTCCATGGGTGGAAGAAATTCATTCTTATCATCTTAAATTCATGGAGCAGCATAAGGTACTCCAAGGCTGCACGAAGGTATGGTGCAAATCTCAGCCATACAGTGGCTGCTTTGAGCAGCCCAAGTGCACACTGCAGGGCCAGCATAGCAACCGTTCGCAAAGGTCAGCTTACTGCCGTATCATGTTTTGAGTTCATCTGAGTTGCTTGTTAATAACCTTTTTGTGTTATGTAATACTGTGAGGTATCGTGTGCACTCTAGTTTTGCACCTCTGTGTAAGATTTTGAGCTTTCTGTCTAATTATATAGCGAAAGGGATCCACGGAGCTATTCTTGATGCCAGGCATACGGGAGTCAGGAACAAGTTTTAAAGCAATTAGGTGCTAGGACTAATTCATTCATTATGTGGAATTGTTGTGTGGCTGGTAAGACATGGTGTGCATCTCTATGAAACCCTAAGTGAAGCATCACCATTGTGTAATAAATCATTAGCAGAAAGTCAGATGGGGTTAAGAGCATGGTAGGATGTTTATTGCAAGCTGTCTGGCTGGTGCATGCAGTTTGCTAGCAACTGTAGCAGGACACATTAATATTTTAAAATGTTGGAATAATATGTTACATTAGTACTCCAAAATGTTGGAATGCTTTCCTCTAAGCTTCTTAAACATAAATGAGAGAAGCAAGGCTGTCGGCAGCACGAGGCATTGCATGCACTGAACAAGGCATCCATCATATCCCTTAATCTTGGCCTAGCGGGAGCACCTTCAGGAGTAATTTCGTTTTGATGTCCCTGTTATGTATTGACCTCAATGTTAGACTGCCACGAGGTTGCTATCTCCATGAAGAGCTGTCCTGAGACCAGACTTTAATTTCAAGCAGATCATGACCTTTACTCTGGGGTATTGCCAGCACAGCCTAAACCTTCATCCAAGTACAAGACATGAAGGCCTCACTCTCAATACCTGGATGGATGTTGGCCAGAAATACTTCTGTCTGCTTATTACATCCTTAAAATCCAGGACCAATGTCAAAACCATTGCTGGTGGTGCCCATGCCCTGAGCCTTCCTCCACAGGAACCAGAGGAGCAGCTTGGTCTCCTCTCCATTCCCAGTCCAGCTCAAAGGCAGAGGTTCCTAGCCTGGCTTTTGTACCCTGAAGCTGTCCCAGCAAAATGCACATTTTACTTCCTGACATCTTGCATTTCCTCTCTCTCATGCCTGATAAGATAATTAATTGATTTTACTAATTCCTACTTAACAAAATATCTAAACAGCATTTCCCATTAATAAGGTATGCCTCCCTGCAAGGTCATTGCCAGCTCTCAGTACTGTTTTTTTCATGTTAATCTCTCCTACTTTCTTTCCCATTGTCTGTTATTTCTACTATTTTGTGGGGCTTTTCTTCCCTCCTTCCTATGCATCCTCCCTGTTTCTTCTGTCTGGACTCTTGAGCAAACAGTGCTGCCCAAACATGAGGCCATTTGTATCCTATGGAGGCAACTCCTCCTGATTGCAGGGTATGCTCTATAGATCATTCTCATTCTCTGATTTAATGAAAACAAAATATCTGCTTCATAAAAAAAATAAAAAAGAAAGTCTATACTGAGCAATTTTATTATTCAGGAGCTGGGATTATGGTATAAGCATAATAGAATCAAAGAATCCTCACAGTTGGAAGGGATCTTTAAAGTCCAACTCCTCTGCAATGAACAGGGACATCAAGTTGCCCAGAGCCTGGTCCATCCTAGCTTTGAAAGTTTCCAGGGTTGGGGCATCAATCATATCTCTGGGCAACCTGTTGCAGTGCCTCACCACCCTCACTGTAAAATACTTTTTCCTTATATCCTAAATCTACCCTCTTTAAGTCTGAAACCATTTCCCCTTGTTCTACCACAGCGGACCCTGATAAAGATTTTGTCCCCTTCTTTCCTGTAGTTCCCCTTCAGATACTCAAAGGCTTCTATGAGTCTCCCCAGAGCCTTCTCTTCTCCATGCTCCACAGCCCCAGCTCTCTCAGCCTGTTCTCGTAGGAGAGGTGTTCCATTCCTTGGATCATTAAAAGAATATGAAATAGATATTTTTTCAGATAGAAAAAAAATTCATTTCTCAAAACATCTAGATTTTCAATATTGCATACTCCAAAACACGTAGACATTTCGCAGAAAATAAGCCCATCACAAGCGTTAATGTTTAATGCAGTCTTCTGCAGCAAAATACAATAAGAGAGAATCTTGGGATATTGTCTTCTAAATATTGGTGGGGTTTTTTTGTTGTTTTGTTTTCTTTTGTTTTTGTTTTAATCAAGGATAGGAATGCAATTTGGTGAGTTGAGTTCCTTCAAGCTGATGTGATGACAATCCATAGCAAATCTGTAGAAACAAGATAAATTAAGAATATTGAAATAAAATAGGTGAAACAGAAATAAACCCATGAAATAAAAGGAAAATAAACAAAACAAACAAACTCCCCAACTGAGACCCCAAACAATCAAAATTTCAAAATGGAAACATTTCAGAAGTCTTTAGGCCTTACTAATTGCTGCTTAGGAATTAAGCAAATTGACTTTTTTTTTTTTAGTTTCCATTGTAGGAGATAAGTGGTCTGTATTTCTTTCTGTTTTTGTTTGGTTGTTGTTTTTTGTTTTCTGTTTGTTTTTTTTTTTTTAATTAAATCACCATTTATTTATTTATGGGAGGGGCAGGTATTCTGTGAAAGCTCAGCTTGATTCTTTGTTAAGAAAATTCCTGAAAGACACAGCAAAATATAGGCTATATATATAGAGAGAAATGGTAGCTATGATAGTCATCACAGTTCTTACTGAGCACCTTCATAGTTTTCCTCTAAAAATGACTATTTTGTGTGACATATTTAAAGTTATGAGGGGCTCAGTTATCTGAGACTCTATAAATAAGTTTCTTCTCCAAAAATCATCTAGTCTTTAGATATGGAAGATGTGCAAATGTTCTCTCTGTGGCTCATATACATACAGGAAATCTATGCAGAGCAGGATGGAGAGAGCCATATGCTTCAGGTGCTCCTGCTCCAGGGTGCTTTTGTTTCCGAAATGCTGAATTTCCCCAGGCTTGACTCTGGGATATCAACACTGAGGCCTGAGGAGCCCTTTAGCCACTCACTTCTGGGTCAGGTGGGCAGGATCAGTAATTGTGTGTGTGTGGTACATCAGGGAGATCCACTCCAGCCAATTTAAAAGCTTCTTTGTTTGGTACCCTAGTTTCTATGACCCATGGAGGCACCTCTACATCTGACACACTACTGAGATGGTCTACCCATAACATAGCAGTTTGGTTTCTGCTGTTGGAATAGGACTTTAAAATTTTAAACTTGTATTTAAAGTTTCATGTAAGCTCCAGGATTAATTTAATATTCCCCGAAGATCATCAGCCGTTCATCTTGCATACCAGTGCTCTTGTGTCTTAGGCTTTATTCATAGCATAAATACAGGGCTCAGAACTGAATGATTGCAGTTCACTGTAACTGGTGGAACATTCTAAATTAGATGGTTAATCATAAACCTAATACATTCAACAGAAACATTCTAAAATAAAAAATTACCAACAATTTTCATAAAAGATACTGAAATACTCGGCACCTTTCTAATGTTCGCTGTCTTTTCAAATACTTTGACAACATTGATATTCTCAGAGATTTTCAGCAAGCATGCCCCCTGAGTTACCAAATGGCATGACTTGGCTTAGAGGCTTCCTAAGCTACATGTACCACAGAAAGCTGAAATAAGTATGAGCTCAATCAGTGCGTTTGCATTAGTATATCAGAGGGTAAGCACTCTTTGTTCCTTCTGGAGAAACAATGTGCTTGGAGCTCCTCCTTTCTGCTACTGCATTCCTATTGACTTCCTTAAGATTTATTCCTACCATTAGGTAAAGCAAAAATACAGGGGGAAAAGGTCTAGGATCAGCAGAGCCTTCAGAAGTTCCTGTTTTATTGGATGAATAATGAGATTTGGTGGGAGCTGTTGGAACTGTACCACATCAGAAAGGTATTCCTTAGTCTCCTGCAGGCATGGTAAGGCACTTAACTTATTCACCTATGTTCTTAAATCTCTTCCTGAAGCACATGCTTTAAAAATCTCTATCAGGAGAATAAATAAAAGCAAGCGAAAGTTAAGAAGGTGTATAATCAATGGATATTAAGATATTACAATCACAAAATAAACAAGAGAGTTAGGCAAAGTAGACTATGATAACAAATGAGAATAAATGGAAGGCTTACCCTTATGTTGGACCCAGCCACAAAACACCAGTAGAGGCAACCTCCAGAAGAGATCCTTCTCCTCTGGTAGCCAGCTCTTAAATAGGTCTAGGAGGGGTGCAGCCTGGCTCCACCCCTTCCAGCAGCACAGGTGAATTGCCTTCACCTGTGCTCCTCTGGCTGACTCATGGCTCGCCTCAGGTGATCAGTCAGAGGTTCAGGCTGTGACTCAGCAGTTCCCATACAGAGGAATATAGATGATCTAGGGAGGCTGTGAGACAACAGTAACAAGTTTGCAACAGTGGGTAAACTAGAGTTCTGAACATGGGAAATAAGATGCTTGTAGAGAACACTGCTTTTTCTCAAGCAGTTGAAAAGATGGTCTAACAGCTCTATTGCTTCGAAAGGCTTAAGGCTGTTATTTCATTTTGAAGGAAGGATAAAAAAGAAGCAATGATGTGTCTAAAGCTAACATGTTTTATGTCTCCACATATATCACTGTCGGCAAGGAAATGTATGAGCTAAAAGGGATTTTTAATATCTTTGGAGGATTGAGGAGAGGATGATTAAGTGCCACAGGCCAGAATTACCAGAGAAGCATTTATATGAGATAAAAGATGTACAAATATGACTATAAGGCAAAACTCGCAACTTTTTACCATGAGAGTTGTTGGATACACGTGTGGGTACCCAGAGAGGTTTCGAAATCTCCATCCTTGGAGTTTTTCAAAGCTGAGCAGGTCCTGAGAAACCTGACGTAACTTTGATGTGCATTGCACAGGTTGGAGTAGATGACCCCTAGAAGTTCCTTCCAACCTAAATTATTCCATGAGTCTAGATGACCTGGGGCAATGAATACTTAATGACCTTCCCCGTGAAATAAAAACCCATTGATAAGTTTGACCTGGTCAATTCTGTAAGAATGCATAAGCATCTGTCACTGCTGATATTTTGCTCCTACCGCAAAATCACAAACCTTATATGCAAGTGGCAGAGGGTGGAAAGCACAGCAATGGTTTGTGCCTTTGATAGAGTAGTTCCCCAAATTGCTTCTGTAAGAAAGAGATGGGATGGGAGAACTGAACTAAAAGAGACATTGCACCCCAGTCCCATGGGAGCATGGCAGGGAAGAGCAGCACAAGACCAGGTGCCTGCTCCATCTCCCCTAGTGAGTCCCACCATGCTGCACTCACTGCCCTCCCCTTCCTTTCTTCAGCTTCTTTTGCCATAGTGAACAGGTTTCTATCATTTTCTTTCCTAGAGAGATGATTACTACTTGGCTAAATTTTTGCAGCAAGACTTTTACAAGTGAAGAGATGATAGGAGATCAGCTACAAACCAGATTTTCCCCAAATGGAAAGGCAGCATTTTGAAATTTGTATGTTTTAAATGGGAGTAGTTACTTCAGTTGCTGTATGTAATGGTCCATTTTTAGAAACTGTTGACTGCTTCTGCTTTGAAAATCATGTTCCTGTTAGCGTTTCCCTACTTGATGCTGAAATCTCTAGTCCTTTTTGAAAATCTTGATCTGGCTTTGCCTCTGGTTAATAGGGCATTCATGTTAAAACCATTTAGGTTGTTTAATTTAAGCAGAGGTCAAATTCTGCTTTTGTTTTCTTGTTCTGACTGAAGATCGTTATTCTGAAGGGAGGTTCAGTGCTTGTAAGTAACGAGATGAAGAAAATACAGCTCAAGTTCATGATCCTATAAACGTTTGGAATGAAAATTAAACATTATTATTATTAGCAACTTTCAGCAGGGTTTAAAGTGTTGAAACTTAACCTTGCCATGTGGATCCCTATCACTTAACTTTAATGAGTAACCAGGAGCAGGAGAGTTTCCTATATCGTATGCAGTAGCTGCTGAGGAGAGATATGACATATTATCTAGACTTTTTATAGAAGCAGCTATCTTATCACTGCAATTAAGAGAAAAAGTAGAAATTGAAGCCATCGTCTTCTAAAAAGTGCACAGTAAAACCTCGATTCCAAAGTGTTTTTTTTTACAGCACTAACATCATGGTACTGGAACCAGAACTCTTGCAGATCTTAAAAAGAAACAGTGGCCTATGTGATTATGATGGGTGATAAATAAAAGCAATAAACTATCTCCATCACTCAACTGGAAAAGGTTACTACTACTGTTCTACCTGCTCTACCTGCCTTATGCTAGATCCTGATGGGAAATGTTTTTTCTGTTCTCTAAATGTTTTACTGGAGCAAAAAGGAGAAATGGTTGAAAGCTTAGGGAGAAGTGTTTTGGAACATTTCTCAAAACACGTTGTCTGGGGCCATAAATACAATTCAGTTGTAATTTAAAATATCCAATTGAAGTCATTCTTTTCATTCACCATCTCTTTCCATACATAAATCCATACAGATAAGGATACCTCCCTATTTCCAGAGCGAATCTGTGTGCTTGAATAGTGGAAGCAGCTTCCTGCTCAAACAAATGAATCCCAGAAAGTAACGAACATTTTGTGTTTGCTTCTGTTCAGCTGATGAAGAATTACTGACTACTTTCCAAGAAGAGGAGCATTTGCAATGCTGATGATAACTCCAGAAGAGCAAATTTACTGCAAGCAACATTGACTGGGGTCTTTTTCCCCGTTACTGCTCTAAAAAATTGCTGCTGATGTTGTTTTTCTTTAATACTGCATTTAATAATGTCTTTCATGTATTGCCTTTGCCTGAGAAGGCTTATTAAAGACATTTTGGTTTAACGCACCACATTAGGAGCAATAGTTTCCACCACGTAACCTTACCTCCCTGGCATCATTATTTGCCGTCCACTCAACCAGTACGTTCCCTTCCCACAGCACACCTCCTAAACCAACTATGTATTGTCAATGAGGGGTAATGCTGGGGCACCGCCTGGCCCCCTGTCATCCCCCGCTCCGGGGGACCGGGGGGCGACCGGGGGCCAATGCCATCAATAGCGCAGTGACTTCGGCAGGTGGCAGTGGCGACCCGCGGCCCCAGGAACAGGCACGGAGGCGTGGGGTCGGGGGGCTGGAGGGGTCCTCATTCCCCTTTCACTCGCCGAAGATGGATCTGTTATTAAATTGATGGATTTTGAGGTGTTCCAGAAAGAGATTCAGAGGATAAGTGCAATCGGCAAAAAAAGCCCACCCCCAAAATCCTAACTTCCACCAAATCCTAGTGCTGCCAAAAGACAACCCTCCTCCCCCCCCCCCCACCCCACCCCCCGCAGAAAAAATCCCACCCTAGGCCCCCAGAATAGAATCAAAAGCACTGTTCCATTCAGTGTTGTGCAGTCATAGCTGTCATGGCTGTGAATATATCAAAACGATTGCTGCACGATCCATCTTTCTCTGATTTTCCAAAATACTAACGTGCTGCAGAATCATGCGAAGGGCTGAGTTCATACAAGCAGCCATGGTACACGAAATTTGCACTGTTGGTCTCTGAGGCATTTCATATGTGTCTGGAATATCATTTTATATCACATCCTAAATGTTCTAAATGGGCTTAAATATATCTTTCCTTTCCTTTTCCTTTCCCCTTTCCCCTTTCCTCTTTCCCCTTTCCCCTTCCTCCTTCCCTTTCCCCTTCTTCCTTCCCCTCCCTCTTCCCCTTCCCCTTCCCCTTCCCCTTCCCCTTCCCCTTTCTCTTCCCCTTCCCTTTCCTCTTCCTCTTTCCCTTCCCCTTCCCTTTCCCCTTCCCCTTCCCCTTCCCCTTCCCCTTCCCCTTCCCCTTCCCCTTCCCCTTCCCCTTCCCCTTCCCCTTCCCCTTCCCCTTCCCCTTCCCCTTCCCCTTCCCCTTCCCCTTCCCCTTCCTCTTTCCCCTTTCCCCTTTCCCCTTTCTCCTTTCCCCTTTCCCCTTTCCCCTTTCCCCTTTCCCCTTTCCCCTTCCCCTTCCTCTTTCCCCTTCTTTCCCCTCCCTCTTCCCCTTCCCCTCTCTTCTCCTTCCCCTCCTCTCCCCTCTTTTTTTCCTTTTTCAAAAATAGTCATTGCTTTTACAAGCAATCAGTGTTTCAAGTGATTACATATTAAGAAGATTAGGAGAACAATTGTTGAATAGAGTTTGCTTAATTAGTACCCATCTAAATAAAGGGAGTTAAGATGCTGATCCAGATTGTTCCCATTTATGTCTGTGCTGACTTCAGTGGAATGACATCAGTAATGAACGCTGCTCATTATTTTCGGTTATTTTAGGTTTTTGTATAGCACATGTAGTTCTGTAGTTAAAAAGAGAGTAAGAGTAATGTTGTTTTTTTTTTTCTTCCTTCTGACTATTCATTTGCTACTGCCTGTTTATGGATTATGAAAAATCCATATATTTTTTTCTACTTGGCTTATCTGCATATATTCTTTGACTGTGATGCACTGGAACAGGTTGCCCAGTGAGGTTGTGGATGCCCCATCCCTGGAAGCATTCATGGCTAGGCTGGATGGGGCTTTGAGCAACCTTGTCTAGAGGGAGGTGTCCCTGCCTATAGCAGGGGACTGGAACTAGATGGTCTTAAAGGTCCCTTCCAACCATTCTAAGATTGTATGATTCTGTTTTTCAGGAAGCTATGTACTCTCTAATTAAAAATGTGACAATTTGGTGAAGTCTCCTGCTGGCTATTGAGTGACTTCAAGATGGACACAATTGTTTTAAAATAAATTATTGGTCTTATGATCCGGAGCTTCAGGCAATTGGAGAATAATACCTATTTTCTATGAGGGGAAGAGTACGCTTTTCTTTAGCAATGAGAGCCAGAGAAGGCTCTCTCAAGCCTGGTGAGGCACAGTGACTGACAGCTCCTCCTTGCCTGCCCACCAATGGTGATTCATATCAAGAAAGAAGAGGAATGGAGTTGGAAGCAGAACAAATAAGGTGGCACAAGTTGAGTGATGCTGCGCGTTCCTTGGCGGCATGGCAGGGATGTGCTGGAGTGCTGGTTTCCATGGCTGCACTGCTGTTTACCTCGCTTAGCAGCCACTTACACCTAACTTCTCTATATGGTCTTAATTGCTTCCCATTGGAGAACTTTTCCAGAGTTTTGCTTTTCTGAAGTCACATTCTGTCACTGGCTTTAAGTCTCCTCAAACTGATTGCTGCTTTTTCTTTTTTTTTTTTTTTCCCCATCAAAACACACGCTCCTATGAAAGAGACCAGTTCAAAGGTAGCAGAGCAGTGGGAACCTGACTGGGGTTAGGCTGTGGAAAAACACAGCATCCTACACATTCTCCATGCTATGCTTATCAGCTGTCAGGCTGTTGCACTAGATCAGATGCTTGCAGCTACTTAAAGAGAAATGTTCACTTTGCAGATTTCTCAAAACACATGTAACTGTAGGTAGACAAGCTGTTTTGAATCTAGTATTTGCAGGTAGTACTCCTTAACGTGCCAAAATTGTATAAAGAAGAATAGACTCATCTATTCACTGCTGTTTTAAATGCAGCCTCATCTAATCACACTTGCACCAGTAGTGTAAAGGAAATATGCTCCTCTTTCATTCTGATTCACAGCTGTGTGTAACTGGAAGACCATAATGCTGACTCCTCTATCAGGGACACACACCTGCACTGGGAGCAGCAGTACCAGAACAGGCAGTTCCAAAGCTCTGGAACACCTTGTTTTCATTTGGGGGACTTCTTGTGCAATTATTTCAGTGACTTGTTACAGCTTTCCAAAAGAAATAAAATGCCTAGTAATGTTTAATATTACTTTTTGACATAAAATAAATATTCCTATATTATTCTGTGATTGCTGCAAGTAGCAGTTCCACTACACTGTAACACCTTCTCATCCTGAAAGCGCTGCTACTCTTTTTTTAAGTGATCTTTCAGTAACAAACAGCAATTGTTTTTTAAAGTTAAATAGTGGAGTTCATGCCAATTACTGATCCCTTTATAAATGGTGTTTCTTTTGTGTTGCTTGCAAAAATAATCTTTGTTTATGTAGTCTCAAGTTCCATGATCAGTACATACAACCACTAACTTCCAAGCTCAGCATAAGCATTATTTACATGCCTGCTTTTGTGTACCCGCCACAAGATGAACAAGTTTCACTGACATGTGTCAATATCATCTACATAATTGGTGCAATATGAGTAGAATATTTCATTTCATTTCTTTCTCACCAGACACTGCATAGCATCAAAACTGTTTGCAATGAGATGTGCAGGAAGAAGCAGATGAATTCCAGGGAAGGGGAGCAGAGGCAGAAAATAATTGGAGTATCATAGAATCATAGAATGGTTTGGGTTGGACAGGACCTTTAAGATCATCTTGTTCCAACCCCCTGCTACAGGCAAGGACACCTCTCTCTAGACTGGGTTGCTCAAAGCCCCATCCAGCCTGGCCATGAATGCTTCCAGGGAGGGGCATCCACAACCTCACTGGGAAACCTGTTCCAGTGTCTCATCACCCTCACGGTAAAGAACTTCTTCCTAATATCTAACCTAAATCTACCTTCTTCCAGTTTAAATCTATCTCCCCTCATCCTGCCACTACCTGCCCTTGTCAAAAGTCCCTCCCCAACTTTCCCGTAGACCCACTTCAGGCACTGGCAGGCCACTGTAAGGTTCCCCTGGAGACTTCTTTTCTCTAGCTGAAAAGTCCCAGATTTCTTAGCCAGTGATGAGGTATTAAATTGTCTCACTGGTAATAAATGGTCCAAAATGATTCCACATCCTGCCCTTAGCTTTGCTCACTTGTTCAGAGGCAGAAATTCTTTCTAAGGAGACATAAAGACAAAGATTAATATGTCTGGCATGGGGCTTAACTAGACATGCCCTACCAAGTCTCCCAATTTTCACTGTTACTCAGAAGGGTTCAGCATTTATCAGGTTACCACTTAGTACATTCAGCTTTCCTCCTATTTTGTTGCAGAAAAGTTCAGGTGAGGGAACCATATCCTCAGAGGGTGATGACACAGGCTGCTCAGAGAAGCTGTGGATGCCCCATCCCCAGAAGTGTTCAAGGCCATGTTGAATGGGGATTTGAGAAATCTGGTCTAGTGGAAGGTGTCCCTGCCCACAGCAGGGGGGTTGGATCTAGATGATCTTCAAGTCCTTTCCCACCCAAGCCATTATATGATTATCTCCCTTTTAAAGGCCAGCAGAATGGAATTTCACTAAGCATTTTGCTACAACATGAAAGCATCAAGTTTATGGCAGGATCAGTATAGAAATCTGCCTGAGCAAAGCTTTTCCTTGCAGATTTTTGAATAACCACCTAGGATCTAGATTTTACAGAATTTTAATAAGCAATGGAAAAATGTATATTGAACTTAAATAAATGTTCTATCTTTTGCAGTTTTTGTAGGAAAAGTATTTATCTGAGCTAGTGATTTAGCATGAAATGGAATTGAGTGATTTTTGTTTTGGTATTTATGAAAATTCATAATTTTAGCATCTCAAATTAATTGATTGATTAGGAGTTAGATATAACAGTGCAATGCACTGCCAGAAAGATTCCCAAATGCTTACCTTCCCTTTCCCAAGCTGGTCTGGGGACACGCTATAAAATGTTGTCCTTCGTTCTCAAATTTCAGATTTAAGTACTGTTATTGAAAGAGGTAAATGGAAAAACTAATTCTTGAATTAGAGAAAGGGAAGCGTTGGAAGGAGAACTGTTAAATACTGCTGATTTATCTTGAATATGTACAGTATTAGAGGATACTGCAGCAAGTCCATTTGTTTACCAGGAACTCAGTGTTCCCTACAAGCACAATGTGCAGGAATTAGATGAGGAATTGCATGGCATTTCCATGCCTCCATTTCATAGCTGTAAATATAGAGTAATAACTTGTTAGTTCATTATGGTGTTACAATGGTGCTTCCTACCAATTTTTTGAAGGCTTGTGCAGTCCTGCTTTTACACCCTGGATGTAAAATCCCATAATACCTTTGTATTCAAAGCCAGCACAGTTTGCTTATCTCTCCAGTCAGCACAGATGGAGAGGTTTGTGCTCATGCTCAAGTTAACTCTAACATGAGAGTAAGCTTAATCAGTGAGACATTTTGTGTATTTGTCACTGTGTAAAATATATCTATTTTAATGCATGGCTAAGAATAAAAAAATTATTAGCACAGAGTAAATCAGTTAAATGTTCTTATTCTTATAGCAAGTGTGCATGTCTAATGGAAGAAAGAAACTGGTTGAAAGGCCGCAGACAGAGGGTGGTCATCAAGGTTCTATGTCCAGGCGGAGGCTGGTAACGAATGACATCCCCCAGGGGTCTGTCTTGAGACCTGTGCTCTTTAACATCTTTATCAATGACATCAAAGACGGAATTGAGTGCACCCTCAGCAAGTTTGCTGATGACACCAAGCTGAGTCGTGAGGTTGACATGGTGGAAGGAAGGGATGCCATTCAGAGGGACCTCAACAGGCTTGAAAGGTGAGCCTGGGTGAACCTGGTGAGGTTCAACATGGCAAAGTGCAGAGTTTTGCACTTGGGGTGGAGGAATCCCAGGCATCCATACAGACTGGAAGGAGCAGTCCTTGAGAGCAGCCCTGCGGAGAGGGACCTGGAGTCTTGATGGATGAAAAGCTTAATATGAGCCAGCAGTGTGCCCTTGTGGCTCAGAAGGCAAATGGTATCCTGGGCTTCATCAGAAGAGGGGTGGCCAGCAGGGACAGGGAGGTGGTTGTCTCCCTCTACTCTGCTCTTGTGAGGCCCCATCTGGAGTACTGCATCCAGGTGTGGAGCCCTCAGTACAAAAAAAACGGAGCTGTTGGAGAGGGTCCAGAGGAGAGCCACAAAGATGATCAGGGGACTGGAGCACCTCCCCTACAAAGACAGGCTGAGGGAGCTGGGCTTGTTCAGCCTGGAGAAAAGAAGGCTGTGGAGTGACCTCATTGCAGCCTTTCAGTACCTAAAGGGAGCCTACAAATAGGAGGGAAATCAACTCTTGGAAAGGGTAGATAACTGCAGGACAAGGGGAAATGGTTTTAAGTTGAGGGAGGGGAGATTTAGGTTGGATGTCAGGGGGAAATTATTTACAGAGAGAGGGGTGAGGTGCTGGAACAGGCTGCCCAGAGAGGTTGTGGACGCCCTGTCCCTGGAGGTGTTCAAGGCCAGATTGGATGGGGCCCTGGGCAGCCTGGTCTAGTATTAAATGGGGAGGTTGGTGGCCCTGCATGTGGCAGGGGGTGTTGAAGATTCATGATCCTTGAGGTCCCTTCCAACCCTGGCCATTCTGTGATTCTGTGATGGAACATTTTGTAACATGCTGTTATCGCTGTACGGTACTAACAAACATCTATTATACATAATCAATCAAAATCTGACTCAGTTACTCTGCGGGCAATTTTAAAACACCTTGAAAATTTAATCATGAAGCACTAGAACATCACTTAAACAACAACAACAAAAAAAAATCACAAAAAACACCAACAAAAACAGAAGGGAAAAGAAAAACTATATTTCAGCATACAAGTGGAAATAGCTAGATGACAGGAATGGATTAAATCCATCGTGAAAGCAAGTCATGCTGCTGTTTAATGGAGAGAGGCAATACTACAGTCTGAAGTACAACAGTCTGGGTACACACTCACCTGAGTGATATTCCTTTCTCCTCTACTTGCTGCTGTTGTTGTCTTCCTACACTGCTAAATTTGTCACCCTATTGACAAGTTTAATACAATATTTGAACAATTGCAAGCAGCCTATTGATATGTGAACAAATCAAGTTTTCTTCACTGCAAATAAGAAAGTCAGTGCAGGGCATCTGCAGAAGACCTGGCAAGGTGTGTTAGTTCTGTAAGCCAGCGTTGGTGATGGTGCAGATCCTGCAGCTCTGCTGTCCACCCTCGTCCAATTACACCCCTGGTAAGAAGGCTCAGCTGTGTGGCTGGAGCAGTAAGAGGCAGGACAATCCTGTGGTGACACTCTTTTGGGGATAACATCCCCAAAGAAGTTACGCCAATTGCCAAGGAGCCATAGAGGCTTAGGTTCAGGCTTTTGGCAATCAGCAGGCCTTCTTATCTGGCTGTGACACAGACGCTCAGAAACTTCCTTTGGATTTGGTTACTTGAAATTATACACTAAATTCAAGCTCCTACAACTGACAATGCAGCGTTACCTTTCAACACGTCAATACCTTTGAGTATTGAGCCATCTGAGAATATGGACCCAGGGACTCATTCCATAGAATCATAGAATTGTTTGTGTTGGGACATTTAAAGATAAACTAGTCCAGCTCCCATAGGTCATGGCCATAGCTCACTGGAACACTACTAGCATATGAAATTATTATTTTAGAGCTACTATTAGAATCATAGAATGGTTTGGGTTGTAAGGGACCTTTAAGATCATCTAATTCCAACCCCCATATTGAGCCACTGCTTGTGTTCCAAGTCTACACAACGTACATAGTACCTTTATCTTAGAATATCTTGTTTCATGTTTATTTTTCCAGTAACTTGGTGTTTGTTCCTAAGTTACATTTATGAGAGAGGAAGGAATTCAGAGATTTCTGAGAACCAATCTGCCAATCTAAATCTAGTTGCTACAATCACCTGTGCTCCAGATTGTTCCTATTGCTCTGCTAAAATTGCATGTTATTAAAAATCAAAGGCAAACATGAAATGAGTTGTAAACAGACATGATTTGTAGCATCTCCCCTCGTTTGATCCAGTAAAGCTTGAAATTAGAAAAAGACTACTGAAAATCGGAATTCAATTACATTTATTGCGTCATGTGGGAAATCTTTCTAATATCAGAGCTTTATTTTTGCCCCGCTATAACAGGCCTCCTATAAACAGAAAGTCATATAAAAAATTTAATTGGTTCTCCAGAGTCTTCACTACAGTACTATAAAATTTTAAAGTGAAATTTAACTGCACCATACAAACATTATGATTTCTAGTCACCAAGAAAAAAAAAAGGAAAAGACAGACACTTTCTTACTCTGTGATTTTTTTATTATGTTTATAAAGGCTGCTTAAATTATTGATGCAAGAGCTTATGCACATGTGTTATTATATTATAAATACTGTCAGAAGTGTGTTTACTTAAGTTATTGGGAAAAATAGTGGAAGGAAAGAAATTTGCTGTCTATTTAATAATGAACAGATACCAAGGAAAACATAGATGTTATCTCAATTTGTTTATATTTTTGGGTTTATATAACACATTTTAAATCACTCTGTTTTTCCCACTAGTAAGCTGATAGCCTGAAGCTATGCTATTCTAGGGAATAAAAGAACTTGTTTTTCAAACCATCACCATTCTGGCCTGAATTTGTCCTCACTTTCTGGTGTTAAGGGCTTTTCCATGAGATAAGAGGCATCTTCCATCTCTCTGACAACAGAGGTGCACAGAGGCTTGCACAACATTTCACTTTTGGAAGCCATTGAGCAGGTGCCAGCATGCTCAGCACATCAGTGTCTTCCACAGCACACTCTGTTTCCCCTGACCAGGAGCTCCATTTTGGCAGGCAGAATCACCCATCACCTCACAAGCCTTGTTGCTTGTCTTGCTGGGTCATGATGTCCCCTCTCCTGGCACACTCACTATGAGCATCAGCAACTACTGGTGAAGAGGGACAACATGGACTGACTGCTTGCAAACAGCTAGGAAATATAAAAGCCTGCTTCTGATTTTTATCTGTTGTGCATCCATTGCTAGCTACACTTATAGGACTGGGAGGGGGAAACCCGAGTAAACAATGAGCAGAACATCTATGCCCCGTGTATCCTGTGTTGTTAACCACAGTCTGTCCTGGATTGTGCTGACTCAGAAGTGCTATCACAGAAACATCTCTGAAAAGGCTCAGGATGGGAACACCACCAAATGCGTTCCTCTATCACAATGTAGACAATCATATTGGTATTTGTAGATAAGACTGTGCTTGGAGCACTGAATCTCCCCATCCCACTCTTTGCTGCCTCATGCGAGAGGTGAGTTGCAGGTCCCCCTAGCAGCTGAACAGGCAACCCATAATTACTCTTCCTCCAGGCCAGAATTAGACCTCATCCAGGCAGTACAAGACCCATGTGATCACTGAGGACAGTAGCAAAATGAAACCAGGCTAGGTGGCAGCTTGAACCACAACTTTCTGTTACTGAGGCCCCTTGCCAAGGAGCCAGGGCCTTGAGTCTCTGTAATCTCACCATTTCATACCTTAAGACATTTGTTTGCTCTGGCTCCATTTTCAGAATGACAACCATAAGTTCCACCTACTGCTGTTTCTGCTATGCCATTTCAAGGACTGCTTAGGATAGAAACATGGGTACTCTGAGATAGCTGAAACTTGTTCTACATGAGCCATGATTTGAAAGAAATCTCAAAAGAAAAAAGCAAGGCTTGAATATTTCTCAAGTTTTGAACGGTTATTTTTAACTTTCCTCCTGAGGACAGCTAGATGCTCATTGTCTTAGGAAAATACTCAGGATGTGGTGCTGTCTCATCTTCAGAAATCTGCAAAATGAAGTCATCACGATTAAGATCTTGTCTCTGAATTCCCAATTAACACCTTCTAAGTGCTTGAATATCTGCTTCTCTTAGGGCTTTCATGTTGATCACACTTTCAGGGCATATATCAGTATAGAAAGACATTATGGGCTGTTATACTTGCAACTCCTGTAACATGCCTGCTCCATAATCTAAAGCAAAAATAGAACTATATGGAGAATGAAAAAGCTTCCAGAACTTTGAGTTTTCTAGAATCATTTTTATTCCATTTCAAGAAAAACTTAGACATGAAAACATTCTGCAACATGAAGTAGTATCTAGTTCCAGAGAGATCAATTCTTTCAATTTCAGTTTCTTTACACGTGTCGCAAATGTCTATATGAAACACGAAAATCAAAGTAAAAAGCCATTTCAAAAAGAGAAGTGTAAGACTTTCATTTAAAGATGTCAAAATGAGCTATTTTGACATTGCCAAAGCCTTTCATCCAATTTTTTCCTCACATAAGTGAAATTTGAGTGAAAAGACTTCACAAAGCATTCAGAGAACTACACCATTTCAACGAAAACGTTCTGCTTTTGGTTTGATTATCAGCTTTAATCAAAATAATAGCTTTAAAAAAAATAAAAGAGAGTGCTAGGTAATAGTAAGATACAGCAGCATGCGGTTGACTGGTGTAGAGTGTATAATAGCATCTACTTCAGAATTCATTTCTCAAATATTCATTTATATTATCTGTCAGTCACTGATTTTCCACATACAAAAGGTAAATCTTCTTGACATTCTTTAGCTCTGATAGATAGCAAACAAATGTGAGTTTGAATTTTTAAAGATAGCTTTTAATAAGCAAAATCTTATCTGAGAGATTAGAGATATCTTATCTGCTGAGATTAGATTCTTAACTGAATATATATATATTTCCCTATTTGATTTTACTGGAATTTTTTAGACTATTTGTAGTAGCACATGTAGATTATTCCACTGGGTTCGACAGAACATTAAGAGCTGCCTGCATAGTTGGATTTTAATGACTGAAGAACTTCAATGCATTTGCCCTAGCAGGCGATAACCCTTCCTGAAAACTGCTTTCCAGTTACTTAAACACAATTCCCTGGTAATAGCCATCTTCTCATAGTCTGATTTAGAAACACAACTAATTAGCAAATTTAGCATCATGCTATATTCCATAATCTGCTAAATCTTACTAGGTCTGGCATCTTTCTTGATGTTCAAACTGGATTTGGAAATATGAAGAATGTGAAGATCAGCTATAGGATCCACTTACCCAATTGTGACAATAAGCAGTAGGAAAATCAGTTTTGCTATGCCATGAAGTATCACATAAAATAGACAATACCTTTCTGATTGATACTAGGATCATTTCTTCTGAGAGTAAATAGCAGAATATTTTCAAAGCAAAGACCAGATCACCTGCAGTTAAAGAAAAAAGGGGTTCAATCCTAAACTCATTATTTTCTGGTAAAAAAACTAGTCACCTACTGAAAGATTAACAAAAAGCAGGTAGGACATTCATTTAAACCTTTTTTTTTCCCCCTCAATTCTAGTGCCTTTCTGCTGTTAGTGAGTACTAATTAAGAAGGTTTTAAAGAATACAAATAAATATCAAAGTTTATTCTATGTCATGTGTGATCTTCCAGTACTCGTTAATCAAAGCAAATGCTCAGTCTTACCTAGGTGTGAGATACAAGCAGGATTAACTTACCATTAAAAGAGTACTCTATGAAAAATGTTCTGAGGCCGTCTCCAAGATGGGCTGAAATATAAAAACTGCCTGATTTCTTACGTAAAAATGTGTGATGTTGAATAACAAGGTAAGGGCAACACTAATGCATTCCTTAGACCTCCCTGTTAATATCCTTGCATATAAAATACTCATTTGCAATATTTTTTCATACTTCCACTGATACTTTTCTATATCAGTGCTAGTAAACTTTCTCAGGTCTAGCGCCAAGTTGATTTAAAAAAAAGCAGCATAACTTTCTTTCAGCAATTCCAGGCCAAATCCCCACTGATGTCAAATTTGGCACCAGTTCTCTACAGCTTTTCTGCACTGAACTCTGAAAATATTTAGATTTAGCACCAAAATGTGTTTATCCACTGCAATGCAACTTCCACTCCTTCAACATCCATGTCCTCCCCACAGCAAACCAGCTGACTTGCAGCCCCCATATCCCCATGCAGAGCACAGGTATGGTAGAAGCCATAGGTATCTCTTCAAAGCCTGGAAGAAAGGAAAGCCTTTACAGAAGATCATTCTCCTGCTCCCTTTTCCTTTTGTTTCCATTTCTAGAAAGAAGGCATCTCATTGCTTAGGAGCCTGTGCCAGCAACCCAGGGTGGCTGAACACAAGGCTGTCCCTCCAGATTCTGCCCAGACTATTGGTGTTTTTACTGTGCACACAAGAGGATCAACTGCCTGCCTTGCCACTGCGTCATCTCATAGCTGCCTTGCCTGGGGACAGGATCTAGCTACGAAACATGTTAAAAAAATGTCAGTTTGGGATGCATCACTCAACTTTTAATATGATTGAATCGTTAGCAGTGATTCAGAGACTGTTTTTGACAGCTTTCTGGAATCATATAATGGCTTTAATATTACATATTACATCATATTTTAAATCTGCACACATGTATAAGGTCCATACACACATTATCACTTTAAAAATATATACATTGCTGTTTTATCTAAGAAGCATGGAGAGGATAAAGGTAAGACCCTGAAAATCCCAGGCAAGACATATCACTAGGGGAAGCCACATGGGTGGCAAACTCTTTTCTGTGCTAGGCTGCTTTCAGAGGCCAGCAGAGAAAGTTCATCATGTTGACTAGTATATAGTATCAACACACGGCAGTTTTGCTGCACTTGTTGTTCTGATTTCTTTTTCTTCCTCTATTTTTTGTTTCCTGCATTGCAGATCCTTGGTTTGATAGTGGGGTGTAAGCAGCCCCTATGGACAGCCCACTTCCACCTCAACCCAGTGGAATGTCCAACAAACAAGGGCACTGCCTTCCCAAGAAAGAGCTGATTGATTTTTATTCCAAGCTTTTCATACTTATCTTGAATTTGCTCCAGCTGCCAGACAGCTTTGAAACCCACCATGAAGAGCAAGCAGAAGAGGGCTCCCTTACCTCCCCACTCAGCTTTTCTTGGCCTCTTTTCTATTACGCATATCTCCTTCTTTTTGGTAGAAGCCTGTTCAAACATTTTGGGTATCCTTCTGCCCTTACTGCAGAGATAGGACCCCAGTCTGCTCACCCTTCTTTGGAAAAAATGAACCCTGGATTTTTGTTTTCCTGTTCAACCAAGCAATTATTCAGAATGCATTACTCTGATCTTCCATTTATACACACACACACATATTTATTTAATGGATACTCAGAAAATACTAGATGCTACTGTGCATTTTACTGTTTTCCACTGGATTGTGAATGTCTACTTGGTAAAGCTTAGTGTGCTGTTAATAAATCCCCTTTTCTTGCATCAAGAAGACACAGGTTCAGTAATTAATGGCTACAGTGTGTTGTTACTCATTTATGATAAGTCCTTACCTCATGGTTTGTTCCACTATCTCTAGAATATGATACTCAGCATGGAGCTTTTGTTCTCCTGAAATGAATAGCAAGATATCCATCTATTTCAAGAGGTGGGATTTCATCCAGCTTAACAAAAGAGCACAGTCTTCTGGTGCTAAGATATAAAAAGATACACCACACCAAAATACTTAAAGCATATGAAAATCTGATCATATCCTGGTGTCTTTTTACAAAGCAAATTAAAATTTCACTAAGCAAAAATTGGGTATTTTTTGAGTGGCACGTGTCCTCTTCCCTAGAGAGATTACACCTAGAGCTTGCCAGAGATTCTCTCCAGCTCTCGCAGCAGCAAGATTTCAACTACCAAAAAACTATTCCATCGACAGGAGTGGGAAATACAGAATTCACAGCACACACAGATCTACAGCAGGATGGTTACATTGAGGAATCTGACCTTGCAATGCCCTTCTACTCTCTTCCCAATTCTTTTCTTTCTTAGGATTAAGCTAGTGCTGGGAATAATACATATATATACATATATATATATTTTTTTTTTACTTATACTATATATATTTTATAACTTTTCTAAAGAAAATGCTAGCATGATCCGTATGATTTTGAAATAAACTTACAAAATCTGGTCTATAGGAAAAATATTTAGCTAAGGAAATTCTTTTTGCAGGTCTTTAAAGCATTCTCCGAACTACTACTGCTCTACAGGCTGTAGCAATTTTCTGTAGGGATAACTCCTCTGAGCTTGAGGGGTAGTTACCAGACTCTGAAGGCAGCATTTTTAACAGCTTTTAGTGAGAACATTTTGAATCCATCTCAGACTATCATAAAAAACAACAACAACAAAAAAGGGGTTAATAGAAGCCTTGTAAATATAAGCAATGTTAAAAAGTTCCCATACAGTACTAAAGTACTTTTACCAAAATTTTCCACTGCTGGGTAAAATAAATAAAATAAGTAAAAATAAAATAAAGAAAATCCTACAGCGGTCTCACTATCACTTCTTTGTTTTTCACTCAGAGGATTGTTATAAATTAAATCGGTATAAACTGATGTACATTTCTTTTCCCAAAATACGTTCTATAGCTTAGTAATGGATTAAATTTAGACTTCTTTTTCCTCACTGGTGTGATTCCACAGAGAGTGGAACTGCAGATAAACAGGCTGGTGGTTTCATTCTAACATTTAGAAAGAAAAGTCTCTATATCTAGAAGTGTTGATGCCATTAAAGACCTGAAGCAGAGATAATTATTATTCAGAATGAAAATATTTATTCCTGTAGCCTCTTTATGAGGTAAATGCTGTGCTATTGCTGAGCACAGTATGGCACCCAAATCAGCAGGCACAATAAGCTTCGTCTTTTCACTTCATACTCATACACACACGTACACATATGATGCCAATATCTCTGAAAGATGTCATTTGGTAATTCAAGTTCCCTGCAGACAGGATATGATATTTCTTTCAACTGTATTCAAATGTCAGCTATTCACGGGCTTATTTGTCCCATCAGTAATTTCAAAGTGCTTATTAAAAAAGAATCTAGGATAAGTCTGATTTTGTTATTTTAATTTTTGGGAGTGATTTAGTTAGGAAGTTTTTAAACAGAACGCTAATATGTCTTTGAGTGTAATTTTCTTCCACCTTCTCACACATATTATTTTCCAACAATAAGACATGTATGTATATACATATGAGATCATAATAGTCACATATCAATGGGATTTTAGGAAAGGATGCTAGAAAAATCATTGTCTTTGCACACAACATTGCACTATTAAGTCCTTTTGCCTTCCTTGCTGTTTGCTGACACAGGCAGCAGTGGCTGCTGAATTTGCCATACTTTATTGGCAGCCAAATGAAAGGGACAAGAGTTCTGCCAAGAGCAATGGTTTCTGTTGTTCAGCCTTTGTGCCTTACATACTCAGCACCAATAAGACTCACCTCAGCAATGCTGTGAGCAAAACCTTTTCCTACCTCTCCTGAGCACTTCCCTTTACCTGGTCAAAGTGAATCTCACTTTTCAATCTTTAAGGAAAAAAAAAGACATGAAAGTGTGACTCTCTGGAAATAATTATGTCAGCAGGGATTCAAAGGCAGGAGGTCATTCATGCCTTTCCAGAAAATATATTCACAGTGCATAAAAGACAGAGCAAACCCTTTTCAGAGTTGTGCTGCATACATTTCCACTGAAAAAACATCTTTCAATTTGTAATGTAGTGATAACTTTACATTCACGTAATGTGTGCATATTGAATAGAAGTGGGTGATTTATAAATGCAGTTTTCAAGATTCCCCCGGGGGGGGGGGGGAAAGCTTTTTGAAATTATTCATTCTGCTCACTTTCCTTTAGGCATTTTCTGTGGAGATAAGAGAAATTGTTCTCAAGTTCTTTGGCAATAAAAATGCATTGTTTAGACACAGTCTTCGTTGTCACTGTCATAATTATATCCTTAAATCTTATATCTAAGCTATACCTACTCAGATAAAGGCTTCATCTTTCAACACTCGAGATGTGGACATGTTTTAGGGCCTCCAAATGGTTAACACAGTTCTGATACTATTGCCCATTTTAGGAGAGTACTGGTAACTAAAAAGTCCAGAAGTGATGTCCATATTTTATAATTATTTAGGTATTGGACAAATACCTTATATAAAAGATCTGTGGAAGCTTAAATGAGCCCTTCCACTCTGACAGTTTAAAAAATTCTGTCAAAATTCAAGTTTCAGTGAAAGATGTTACTTGAGATTTTAATCTTCATTATGTTATGACCAGTTAGCATGCATATTTAAATTCCCTTCCAACGTAAGCCTCTCTATGATTCTGTGATCCTATGATAACTTGGCATGTCTTAGTATCCCAGTCCTACAACCTCATTGCATTAACCAGCATGACTTGCTATGTAAAAGATAATACTAGGACAGTCTTTTTGATCACAGAACTAAACAAAAAGAATATCTGTGCAAGGAGTTCATTTTTTTCTGTTTTGCTGTTGTTGTTTTGTTTGTTTTAACTTAACTAAAAATTCAGCTTTGTGAAAGAGGGATGGATGCTTCATGCTCTACCCATACTCTCCAACAGTTGATTGAGAATGTGCAATACTCTCAGAGGGTGCCACATATCGAATTCATGCCCTTGGGTTGGTTTGTCCCTACTCTGCTTGTGCTCGAAATCTTGAAGAGCAATCCACTTCTGTGGTGGGTTCCTCAAAGTTTCCAATTCTTCTGCCTGGTGCGTGGCATTCATTCAGCAGCCCCATATGAGCCCTGTGATGGAGACAAGGATCTAGCTGCAGCCATGCTCACTGTACACCAGCACTGTCTGCTTGAAATGTGTAGCAGCAAGACATTGCCTAACAGCATTTACTTAGGAATGTGGTTTAGTGGGCATGCTAGTGATAGGTTGACAGGTGGACTAGATGAGCTTGTGGTCTCTTCCAACCTTAATGATTCTACGATTCACTGCCCTGGCACTTCTGTCATCATTGTCACCACATGCCTGTTGCAGTCATAAGCAAGAAGAAGGCTTACCCTCTGTGGAACCTTGTATGATGGACTTTGGGTTCAAATATTTTGCACCCAATTGGCTAATTTTCCTTCCAGAGCATGCAGGCCCAGCAAATCCATTTGGTTTGAGAAGAGGGCAACTGTGCGATGCTTTTGGTTCACCCCTCACTAAGGAGGGATATCCTGTCACTCTGACGACACAAGAGCTGTGTTTCAAACGGTACAAATGTTAAAAATAACTGTGGAATGGTATGCATAAGCCCCGATGGCTATAAAGCAAGCCTGACACCTAGCCCACCTGCAAACACCTAGTGCTTGCTGTCTTTCGATAGTTTGATCCCACCTCTTTGGAGTGGGAATTGGATACCTAAATATAGACATTGAGTGCCATTGCAAGTGCCATAGAAATTGAAATGCCCTAGGACATTTGAGACATCTGATATTTCAAATTGTGTTAGTTGCTTGTATTCAGGTGTCATTCTCTGTCTGTACCCCAAAGTGTGAAAAATGATGGGAATAAATCCTTTCTTGTCCATCCCACCAATCTCTCAGACAAACTGCAGTCTCTTTGGAGTCTCCATTGTAATACAAGTTTAAGAAAAAGCACACAAATAAAATCTTGGAGGGATCACAGTCATTGGAAAATAAATCGTAAACATGGAGGGAATTAACATGCAACATTAAGAAAACCTTAAGAAAATCTTTCTGACTTAAAAGTTTCGACAAGATCACAATGACATGCACTAGGGAAGAAATGTATATTAAAGTCATAAATAAGGCTCTCGAACTGCTAGAAGAGACAGAAAAACAAGAGCTGCAACAGCAAAGCTTCATAGAGTAGTTTTCTGTACGTGGGGGATGTAGAATATTTTCAGTATAAGCAAAAGAAAATGGATCTAAAATTTGGGGAAAAGAATTCTTGATGAGCTCAAAATTACAATACAAGTAAAAGACAGGTTAAAAATACTGTAGTTGCGTACAAGATATTTCACTTGCTTAAAATTGTAACATGGTTCATTTCCAGTTCCTTGTTGAGATCAATCTTCATTTATGTATACATTTTCCTTTGTTGCCCAGATAAGCAGTGGATGCCCCATCCCTGGAGGTGTTCAAGGAGAGGTTGGACGGGGCCTTGGGCAGCCTGATTTGGTGGGTGGCAGTCCTGCACATGGCAGGGGCTAGAATTGGATGGGCTTTAAGTTCATCTCCAACCCAAGATACTCTGTGATTCTATTATTCTATGATTAATTATCCAAAAATAATTCTTTCAAGCAATGGAACACGAGCCAGAGGGAATCTGAATATTCCCACCCGGTCCTATCCATAGGCTGTAGTGACATCAAGTGCAAGTCAAACTTAGGCACATGTCCAATGACAGTTGTAATCACTGTCTTTGAAAATGCTAAACATATGGATGTGAAGGTGACTAAGGGCTCTGCATCAAACATCTAGACATTTACTGTGAGGGCGGAGGAGCACTGGCTGGAACAGGCTTTATGGAGAGGTAGCTGATGCCCTATATCTCTTGGTGATACTCTCAGTAATATGCTTAACTTTTGGTTAGCCCTGAAGTGCTTGGCCAGTTAAACTTCGACTCATTCTTCCTTCCTGCATTGCTCTCGCAAGCTTGCTCACCCACAGTATGCCTTATGCAAAAGTCCATTGGTTTGAGTTTCAGAAGATGGCATTGTTTTACATTTTGGGGCAAAGGGATTCCAGAAATATGAGATCACCAATTCAGAATAATAGAACAGCTGAGCAGAGGAGATTTGATGCTCTAAATTGTAGACTCATTTGTAAACTTCTTTCTGATTGCAGCTTTCTGGATTCTTTACTTCAGGGGAATAAAGGGGATTTTGCATGGAATAGTAGTTGTGTCTAAAATGCAAAATGCGAGTCACAAGTGGTGTCAGCAAGCCCAGATTCACTGCATACATTAGTCTGTGCTCAGAAATTAGAGAAAGAAGAATGTCTCATCCTCTGGCATTCACAGCAATTTGTACAGCAATCATTTCAGATGTTACCAGAGAAAACTATGGGTGTTGTAAAGGAGCTAAATCACTCCACAGAAGATGAAAACTGATAAAATAGTCAACTGAATCCCAAAAGTGTGTTGTGCCAAGATGCTGCCTGAAGATGGAACTGGAGTAAGGTTTTTTTTAAACATGCAGATGTTCAAACAGTAATAAGTACATTGATGGGAGTCCACAGCAGAAGACAAACAGCCACTAGTATTATATCTGCCATTTAGAATGCTGGCTGATTTAGGACACAGAAACGATTAATTTCTGAGGAACACACACAGAGAAAATGAAAATCTCACTAGCAGTGAGCAGCTCAGGCAGCCATATGGACATGTAGGACTTGGTGTCCAGGAGCCATCTGTGCCAAGGGCTCCAGCTGAGGCTGCCTACAACACAGCTCTGCTATGTGGAGAGCCCAGGGCTGTGCTCCGAGGGAACTCAGGGGACATTGGTGGGTGCTGCAATCACTGAACACTACATCCAAGATAGACAGGAGAGTAGACCACAAAAATCACAGTTGTAAAGGGCTTTGGGCTGGAAAGTTGTTATTTACTGGTTAGATATGTGGTAAGATGCTATTTCTCTATGAACAGATGATGTAGAGATGTAGAATTGCTCCTGCCCTTCATGTTGTTCAATACCTGCTTCTTCCAACTGCATTTTTTCCTGAAAAAGCCAGAGGAAGATTGTAGTGGCAGGGGAGGTGAGCTATGCTGGAGTTATGCTTGCAGACTGATGAAAGAGAAGCAAGTGACAACTGAGGACTCCTCTGAAGAAACACTTCCAACCTGGAGAGGAAGAGTTGGTTTACTGAGGCATGAAAAATTACCAATAAAAGGTAAGTATGAATGTCCTTAAGGGTAAGAACTGAAACAAAGTTTTCATGATGTGGATGGTGAAGCAATGGCACAGGCTGCCCAGAGAAGCTGTGGATGCCCAGTCCCTGGAGGACTTCAAGGTCAGGTTGTATAGGGCCCTGAGCAGCCTAATGTAGTGAGAGAATTCCCTGCCAGTGGTAGGGGGTTGAAACTGTATGGTCTTTAAGGTCCCTTCCAATCCAAACCATTCTAGGATTTTGGGATTCTACATTTCAATTTAACATGCTTAGTTCTCCATCAAGAAAAGCTTTATGGAAAGGCAAACTGTGTTGCTCAGGGATGGAAATGATTTAACTGTCCTTCAGAAGCAGGAGCGGGCTCACATTCTCTGCTGAGATGCTAAGGCATGAGGAATAGCTCTCATAGGTTCCAATTGGAGAAAGAAAGCAGACAACAAATACATCCTTTTCCTGTTCATACATCGAGAACATATTATTTCATTCATTTGGCAGCTCAAAATTTAATTTATTTACATCTTGCTGTTTTAGACAAGGAAGTTTACTGAAATATCATTTTTAAGGGACAGCAGACTCCTTTCAATACTTAAAAAGCTGAGAAACAAAAATTTTCACTAAAGATCAAGGCATCTTTTTGTATGTGTTTTTTCATAGATGTCAGAATTTAAGGGCTGAATTTACACTTTGTGAAAGTGATAATTTTAGGAAGTCTGAGCAATGGTAACTGAAAAAAAGATATCAGGAAAGCTGAGCATCTGTTAGGTTCAATACAGTGTTGTATACAGTGTTATGTTGTGTTAACATTGTGTTACACAAACAACAGTGTTGCTATTGAATTTGTGTAGTTTCATCCTGACCTTGTCCTCTCGTTTCTTAGCTTGTCTCTGTCTCTGCATGACGGGGAACTAAGGAGAAATAGGTTTTATCTTATTACAAAACAAAAATAGGTAAAAATAATTGAACAAAAATTGACAGTGAGAGGCTGCAGTTTGGAAGGTATGTAGCACTGACCAAATCACATAGTAGATGGTAAATTTTGATTTAAGTCTAAGACTGTTGTAGAGTTCCTAATGATGAACCTTTGGACAAAGGACATTATTTTTTCTCTAGGAATGGAGCCCATCTGTCCAGAATGAGATACATTATGAGGGTAACCTGAGTCCAGTACGAAATTTAGAAAGAGTGACCCAAGACAGAAAAGTGTAGAAAGCTTCAGAATAAAATTCCACAAAGAAATCACAAAAAAAAAAACCAAACCAAAACAAAAAAACACACAGCATATCCTTTGCCAAACAGCACTGTAAATGCCAAGCATATGGAAAAAAATATATGAAGCCATGGATGCACACTTCTGTGTTGCATACACACAAGAACAACCAACACCAGCATACTGCTGGCTCAAACAAGTCTCACAGGACTATACAGCAGCAGAAGACAAATGGACAGCCAGCCTGAGAGTTAATACAACACATTACTCTTAGCACAGTCAAGCAGAAGCAAAAGTGGTGCCAAAGAAAACATATTTTCTCTGAGGGAAAAAACCAAAAAAAAACCTTACGAACAGAAGAAAACACATTGTCATAATCCAGCTCTTATAGTCAAAGGAGCATCGCCATAGAGCCCAGGACAAAAAGGGAGTAGTTTAGATGTTCCACGTATTGCTCTTGAAAAATGTCTGTGATCTCGCAAAAAAAGCCTTAAGACTGAGGCCAAGAGATAGCAAAGTAAGCTGTTTTTCTCAGAATTCTACATCAGTAAGGAGAGCCAACAAATGTTCAGTGCACACGACTCAGCGCTGAGAAAAAAACCTTCATTTAGACATCAACACAAAGAAGCTAAACAGTCACACTGAAATAGAACACGTTCTACTGCACAGAAAGGAGAAGAATATTTAGAGAAATGGTAAATACAAATGATTATTTGCATGCTTAATAAACCAGGAGACTCTAGGAAGTTGGTATCCAGTTGTAGACAAAACTCACATTGTAGACTGTAATCTTTAAAAAAGAGACTGCAGAGGTAGATGAGATTTAAGTAATGAGTTGCTATGATTATAAATGCAAAACAAATTTGTTCACTGATGGCTCTATGAAAAGCATCCTCTACAATGGCGTGGCCAAAGCTTAAAAAGCAAGCTTCATAAGAATGAACAAAAACCAAGCTGTCAATGAACTCAAATAAAGAATGTGGCTTTGGTCTCAGTTCATGGGTGAAAACTGTTTCATGTTTTTATTTATGGGAGGCCACTATTAGTTGACATTGACCATAAACCACTTGTTGACAGTGCCAGGAGGGGCCTGGCAACCCATTCTGCTGCCGCTAAGAATAGAGATTGTTTTTTCAGCCACAAATGTATGATTTGCAAATTGAATGCCAAGCGGGGAAAGAATTAGTGGTTGCAGACACACTTCAGAGCATTTTGACTGTGTGATGGAGCTAAGTCAAGAGGTATGTTATGTACCGTGAATCTGATTAAAAATATGGTCTGATTTCAGTGGAAATGAGGGCTATTATCCCTGGCATTATTGTTAGGAGCAAGACCCAACTGCTTAAGCTAGAGCCCTCAAAAACTGGTACAGTGTATTCCTAGACCCCATTGTAAAGGAAGGCTTTTAATACTTTTAAGATTTTATTTGAAAGCACCAAAATAATGATTCCCAAGCTATTACAGAAAAAAAAAAAAAAAAAAGTTTCAAGGAACAGGTATAAGGAAGATTTATCAAATCAGAGATCTAAGAATGTTAACACAAAAAGAACAATTACCTTCATTAAAGCTAACTTATTTACCACAGGTACTAAGAATATATAGCAAGCCTTCTAAAAGAACTAATGCTCATGATGTGGAAGGGCTTGGTACATTAAATAATTACAGATAGATTTTTTGACATTATTTGGTTGTTGTTACTGTTTGCTTGCTTTTTCTAGTAAGCCTTTTTTACAGTTTTTCTGTCTTCTCTGAAATTAAACACTAGACAGTAATGCTGCTAGAACAAGTGATCGTATACATAGCTTTCGTAGAACATGGTATGCCTGGCCCAACTACAGCATGCTTTTCAGTAGGAATGAGTTTGCTGTGAAGTCTGAATTTAAAACTGTAATTAACTAGCTTAAATTACATCTAGCTTAAGCAGTTGGAAGAAGTTCATGCCAAAAATATACTACTTACATAAAGATACTGATATTGACATGCACCTGTATTTCATACTATTCAGTTAAAGTAAAAATATCACCAAGGAAGTACAGGATTTTATTTTCTGCAGAACAGTGGAGCAAAATAGCTTCACTGCTGTGTGCTGCTATTAGATGTTGGAAATTTTTGGAGATAAATGAAAACAACAACAACAAAAACTTTGTATGGGTTTGAACGTAATTCCTACAAATAGCACTGGGGTAAAAACACTGTCTTTTGATGAGTTGGTTACTCAAAAAGGGTAAATACAATGAAGAAACTGTTAGAGCAACTTAATATTTCACTGGAAGAACAGACACAAATTATTTCCTTTGGAGAAGGTAGCTGCAGCAGGTCATGGATACAGCAGATTCAAAGCATGGCAAAGCCAGAAAGAATGAATGTACAACTTCCTAACAAGACTGGGTTTTGTGGGACAACCACAGGTCCAGGCCAAATTATAAATTGCAGTTAAGTTCTATTGCAGATGAATATGAAACAAACTGAGAAAAATATCTCTAACTGGACATGCTCACTAAAGGGTTCTAAATCATTTAATTATCTCACAAAATGGATTTTGAAAGTTTTGTGGATCGTTCTAGAAAGACATCTGCTGGGCATTTAAAGCTCTGGAAATTGTTAGAAAAGGGAAAGAATTAAATAATGAAAAGGGAAAAGAAGAAAAAATTATGTTACTGTGTGCTCACAACTTGAGAACCACACATGATCCTGTTCTCCCAGCCCATGGACAAGTCTAATAGAATTAGGACAGTTGAAGGTGAGAAAGGAAGGTGGTGAGAATGAGTAGGAGTATAAAATAGCTGTTTTATAAGCAGATATATTAGCATTCTTTAGGATTCCTTAAAGATTCCTTAAGAGAATATTTTAAGACTACGAAATTATAAGCGCCATGGAGAACACAAACTGGGAAGGATTATCTACTAGTCACAACGCATGAATAAATAAATGAATCTAAGCATCAACTTTAAAGCAAATAGCTGTAATTATAAACACAAGTGTTGTGTAATGATTGCTACAGGATGTCAGGGAATAGGAAAAAAAGAAATTACTCAAATGTACCTAGATAAATCTATGGATGAAAATACCTGAGAACCATTAAACACAAATGGTTTGAACAGGTGAAAATGCTGCTGACTGTCAGGTAGGAGGAAGCTGGGACAGCAAAGCTATGGCACTATGGCAAGAGAACCTTGACCTCATGATACTGTTTTTCTTGCCACTCATTTCTGGAAACACAGACAGGGCTATAGATTGCATATACCTCATTTTGGTCACAGTGTAAACCCACACAGATTCCAAGTAGTGGTAAAAACCCAAAAGAAAGTAGAAAGAAGACTTGGGGCAGAAGGTTTCTGAGAATATTTTAAAGGAAAATAAGGAGAGAAAGCTGGAAAATGAGTTCCTCCCATATTGTCATTGATCATAAGATTTTTCACCTCACATCAATTCAGTCAGTTTTTTAAATTTACCTCACTGCCCACTTATCTAATCTCTATTTCATCAGTTTGTCTGTGCTATGAGAGTCAGTGTCAAAAGCCTTGCTAAGGTCAAGATAAACAATGCTCTCTGCTCACCCACCAAACCAATCATCTAGACATAGCAGGCAGTCAGGTCAGCCAGAGCTACACTCACTTCATAAATTCATGCTGATTACACCCAGCCACCCACTTGACCTCAATGTTTGGGTATGATTTCCAGGACTAGTTGCTCCAGGGTCTTCCCAGACATTGAGGTGACATACCTGTAGTTTCTGAAATCCTCCTTCTTGACCTTCTCTGAAATAGAAATGGCATTTGCATTCTTCCAGTTATTAAGAATTTCCCCCAGTGACATTTCAAAGATTACTGAGAGTGACCTTGCAGCGGCATCAGTTCCTGCAGCATTCATGGGGGCAAACTGTCAGGTCCCATGGAATTATGCATGCCTGGTTTATTGAAAGTCTTTCTCCTGTAGTCATGCTCCACCATGGATAAGTTCCTCTTGCTCCAGTCTTTCCCACTGGTCTCAGCAGACTGGAATACTTGAAGGCTGTTCATATCACTAAAGACAGAGGACAAGAAAGCAAAGAGTACATCACACATTTCCATGCTGTTATCACCAAGCCACCTCCCTCATTCAGCAGCAGTCCCACAATTTCCCTAGTCTTCTGCTGCTGTTTTAAGTGTAGACTTTTTGTTTTCCTTCACATCCCACATCACATTCAACTTCAAGTGGATTCCAGCTTTTCCTAAGCACGTCCATGCACACTCAAAGAGTGTCTCTATCTATAATCCCCCAGTGGGACCTGTCGCTGCTTCCACTTCCATTTTATATTTCAGATCAGTGGGGAGATATCTGTTAACCCATGCAGACTTTCTGGAACCTTTACTTGTTTGCTTACACATGCAGAAGGATGTAAGCCCTAGAAGGTCTTGAGCATGAAGGAGGTAATCCTTGAGAACTGATTCCTGTACCCTTCTCTGAGGGACTGTATCCCACGGGTTTCTTTAAAGAAGATCCCTGACCACAGTCTGATCTCCTGAAGTCCAGGGTTGAGATGCTGCTCTTTGCCTTGCATCTCAAGATCCTGCATTTCAGCATCTCATGGTCACTAGTCAAGGCTGCTCCCATACCTTCACACTTCTGACTAATTCTTCCTTGTTTGTACATATCAGGTTTATCAGAAGGTCTCCCCCTATTTTCTTCTCAATTACCTGTATTGGGAGGGGCTCAGGTATCCCTGGCTTGGGGACATAGCTCAGTCCCACTCTCATTATCAAAGCACTGACTCTCCTCAAGGATAGCAGGTCTGCAGCTGGGGCAGAAGCTGTCTTCCTGGTATCCCTTCTTGGTAAAGCATCCAGTCTCAACCACCATGGGAGTCTCTATATCCCAGAAACCCTCTGCCTTCCTCTCATCAAAGTGGCTGATTGAAGTGCTTTGGTTCCTGCAGGGTTTTGGAGAAGTTCCAGCCATTCTCCCATCCCTACTGATAACAGCCTCTTGACTCACTGCTTCAGCTTTCTTGTTTGGGCAAGAAAGAATGGAGTCCCTCTGCCCTGGGCAGCTCCCAGCAGCAGAAATGCATCCACCCTTGGGAACTCACTCTGGGATGAGGTCTCTGATGTACAGGAGTATGTGTTCCTAAAGAGCTGGGCAACATACCCTTCCACGCCCCAATGCTCCTATAGAGGGTGCAGATGCCGATCCAACCAGAAATTTTGGGTCCTTCTTGTCCTTTACAAACTGTTGTGTTCATTGCTGCATACTGGGAGCAGGCTAGCTAAATCAGAAAACCCTCAGTTATTTTTGGTTTTGTGCTGGACTTGTAAGCAGAACATCAACTTTTGGCAGCTCTCCTTCCCAGCAAATGTATGAATTGCACTCAGTCTTCTAAAACAGCTGGAAATTTAATTAATTCTAGATGTTTTTGCCTGTGCAGACCCTCACAAACAACGAAGACGCAGTTCTCCTTCCGTCTCTTTCCAGAGCCTCATCATCTCCATAAGGTTCAAACTTGTTCACTCTATTATTTGGAAGAGTACAGAGACTCAGGACTCTGAAGCTTTCTCAGTTCTCTGTTTATCCTCATTCTCAAATGTTTACATTTAGACTTACAAAATGTGTGGAAACTCTAGAACTTCCTTTTTCTGTGCTTCAATTTTTGACTTGCAAAATAAGCGCAATATACCTCCAGGTCACCCAGTATCTGAAATTACAGAACTGAAAAAAAATTACGCTGCATAACAATTATTGCTTTGTTCAGTCAGAGCTATTCCACTGTTATGGTAAGTTTGTAATTTAAAAATGTTTTGCTGCATCATTTTTGCTTTCTAAATCAGAAATTAAAAATACAAAACAATTCTATGTAATTTCAAGTAATGCAAATTCCAATTCCCACAAAAGTCTTGCAGTCAATACTATTTAGAAACCTGTGAGGGAATTAATGAAAATGAGAAAAACCTCTTTAGGGGGTTAATTTTAACAGTGTGCTGTAAACAAGAAATAAGACCACATGCTGAACAAAGCAGAATAAAAATTTAATGAGTTGTTACCCTTTAAGAAAGATGCTGCCCAACCTTTTAGTAAATGAGGATGAAATCTTGTGAAAGACACAGCATTTGTTCAGGTAATTAGAGACTCTATCATAACATGTGCCATATGCATAAATACAAGGAAACTAAAATAAAGATGAAGAGGAAACTTTAATTAAGTTTTCTTAAGTTAATTAAGAGAAGCTTTAAGGGGGTCCTACCAGCAGCCCTTCAGGGCCTGTGAGGAGGTCACCAAGAAAACAGATTTGGGCAGGAGAGGGGAAAAAAGCTAAGTTGCAACAGGAGGGGTTCCGATTAGGTGGAAAGAAAAACTTCTACAATGTGAGGACCGGCCAGCAGTAGAGTAGGTGTCCCAGAGACTGCACATTTCCCCCATCCACCTGAAAACCCCCATATCTGGTCTGCTCCCTACTGACCTTGCTCTGAGCAGGAAGTTGCACAGGCAATTCCTTCCCACATGAATTATCCTATGATTCTGTGAATTTACTTTTTCATCCCATTAGACTGTTTGAATTTGTAACCTCATTCTTCTCTATGCATCTTGTTTATGCCTCATCATGAAAAGCTTGAAATGGCAATAGCGATTTAGTTTTTTTCCTCTGTAGCTAAGCTGCTTTCAGTGAAAAGTCATTGGAAGCCAAAGGCCACCTGAAACATTGATTTCTAAGTTCTCATTTCAGATCGCAATTTAAATGTATGCTCATACTGATCCCACCAACTATTGTTGGGGAATGGCTCTTTCCACTGATGTCCAAAGCTGTCATACAGCACTATCAGAATTGATTATTTTATTTCTACATTCTGCCTGGAAAATCCATCATATCACCTCTCCTTATTTTAATTGAGATATTTTTGGGGGGAAGAAGAGATCAAGAATATAGTGCTACACAATGAACATTAACTTGGACAGATTTGTAGAGATCATCTGGGGAGACTGGGCTACAAAAGGCTATGGAACCTTCAACGTCAGCCTGGTGAATTCTTTTTCCAATGAATAATTATCAACAATGCTAGGCTTTTGATCAGCCTGAACTTAAATAATAAATTCAATCCAGATGTATTGAACAGCTTTAAGTATGTTCGTTCATTTGTTTTCTTTGTGAGCCAGACATTCAAAACCAGAACAGAAGAAAAAAATAAGAATGTTTCCTGCTCACATAAGGGCTCAAGAACTGGAGCTTTTCAAGATTTTTCAGGAATACACAGGGTACAAGAGATGCAAATGATGTTCCATTTTCTCTCTGTGGGAACTGAAACCTGCTTTCTTATCTTCCTGCTGAAAAGCAAGAAAACAACTAGTCCTCACTTCCACTCTGTGATTTAAAGAACACACACATCTTTTTCCCTAATGGAACATAATAATATCAACAAGAGTTAGAGAGGAAGCTCAACCTGGGGCTGGCCTGCCAGTCTAGAGATTTGGGAGTTCTTTGAAGATGTGGGGTACATGGGAGAGGGAAGAAATTCAGCATGTCATAGCTTGTGTGAGAAATCTGATCTCTGAACGTATGGAGAAGGACGTGAAATTGCCACATCATATTTTATGAAGCTAGTACTTTATTTCTTTGGCTTTTCTTCCAAATACCTTCATGTTTTTGTTTTCGCCAAATGGGAACATTCTGTGTCGGAACATCTTTTTTGGTTCAAGCCAAAATTAAAACTTAGAATTTGGTTGGTGCCAATGACATTTTTCTTTCTTTTTCTCCCCGTTTTACAACATAACTGGAAAAAATATATCATTAATTCATACAAAGCTCTGCTACAGCTTTGCAAGGGTTACTCAGTTAAAAGCTGGAGCTAGAGAGCTTCTTCCAGCCTTGGAATAAGTAGGCACAGCTCCCGTTGGCTTTAAAGTTTATCCTGGTAACTGTCCAGGCTGTGTTTGAGCCATGGGATAGAAAATAAATGTAACTGAAGAGGAGTTAATAAAAGTTTTAGACACTCCTTAAATAATGCACTTTTAATGCTCCAGACACAATAATCCCAGTGCTTCTAAAATTAGCAGAAGTTCTTCTTGTCCTTGCCTGACTTGCAGAGTGGTCCTATCTCATATTATTGATAAACCCTGGAAATACAAAGACTGTTCCTTCTGCATGTATTCTTCACAGCACAATTCTAAGCATACATGCTGTACCCTGGGCTGTGTCAGGATCTACTGTGCTTCCTTCTCATCTATTCATTCCTTTCACTCCTCAACGCACAAGATCCTCTGCTATTGCCATGGGGATAGCCGTTCAGTCAGAAAACTGTTTATTTCATTTCAAACACTTACATGGTAACAGCGGGCCCAGGTTCATTCCAGCTTTTGCTCCTGGTAAGGATAAAAACAAATCCTTCATTTTAAAATGTGCTTTGATTTCCAAGTGGCCTGCTTGATTTTGTTTGCTTCCATCAGCATCTAGCAATGATTCTTGGAAAAAAGAATCCTTCTTCTCCAGCATCATAAATCTGAAAAAGAAAGATGATATATTCTTCCTTTCCCACTTTTGTTCTTTTTATACGTGTACAAGATTTAAAAGGCTCTTCAGACCTCCATTACTACCAGATGTGGTCCATTGCCAGACCAATCAGACTCACTGTGAAACAAGGTTTCCTGTCGTTTTAAAGTACAGCTGTCATCTCAACCCTCGGTGCTGTAAACAAGGAGTTGCTGGCAGAAGACCATAAACAGAACTATAATCTATGTACCTCAATTTTCCACTTGTCTGGCCAAGAAAGGTATCTCTCCATGACATCATTCCATCTCATCCATTTCTCTCTCTCTTCAGCCCTTCAGCTTTTATCCTCCTTATTATTTCTTCTGCTTCCATTTTCTTTGCATCCCTTTGAATCATTTCACTGTGCCCTTTTGGTTATGGTAGCCCAACAGTGACTCATGGAAACGCCTTTAGACTCCTTGCCTATTTATTCTACCAGCCATATCCTGTTATTTGTCTGTCTCTCAACTATTCTTGTAACTAGACAAGCTTTCTGGTTGAATTTATAAATGTTGCTTTTCCTACATAGCATTCTCTTTCTTAAAAATGCAGCTCCAGTGTTGTTTCAGTGCTTTTCCTGCCTAATTTTCCATCCTCTGCTGACCAAAAAAAAAAAAACCCTACTTCTTTGGCAGCTTAGCCAAATGAATCCATCCACCCTCCTACTTTCGGTTTGAAAACCAAACTGACCTCTTCCTCTTCCATTGACTCGCATTTCTCAGCCCTCTTTTCTCACTGCAGGGAGCCTCGCTCTGACCATGGCAGAGGCCAAAGGTCTGCACTTAACACTAGCTCCTTTAACCTTAGTTTCTTTAACCCTAATCCTAAGACAGCAGAAAAGAGAAGATGCATATTTTCTTTCATTGTCCAGAACATTTCTTATTTCTCTTTCTTAACATTTCCCTGCTAGGTTGTTAGTGTATTCTGCATTCTGAGAAGCCTGAGGCTGCCATTACAGATGGCATCCATAGGATAAAAAGCCCTAGTGGTATGTGTCAGTAACGTATTAGTCAACGTTATTGCTAACAAATCATAATATTGATTTTTTTTCTTGTTTTATTAGCCTTAGGAGAAATTTTCTTCATCTGTACTTTCTGAAGCACCACAGACTTCACTTGCTTGTGATGTGCTGAAAGTTAACATTCTATCACACAGAAACATGTGAATTTAGAATGACATAGGAAGTTCTAGCTCCTTACTGTAGAAACTGCCAGAGTCAAACTAAGATTCCAAGGAAACAAGGAGCTCCGTATTTTCTTCCCTCAGAATTCAGCTTCTAAAACTGAAAGCTCTGGTAAAAGAGTTTGGTAATGTAAGGTGGGTTTTAGGGTACAGTCAGTACTTACAGCTGCTAAAACTTTCCATGCCAGCTTTTCTGCAGAGGGATTCCTTGGGACCTTGTGAAAAACAAGGGTTATTCTCAGGGGTCACTTGCAGCTTTAGATTTTAAAAGCAAAGATATCAGAAAGGAAAAGGTTTATTTATGGACAGAACATATGTCAATTGGGGCGAATAAGGAAACTTGAAAGAAACTTTAGGGCTCCAGCCAGCACTGAATGTCATTGGCAGATAAAGAGTCCAAAATCTTTGCATCTGTGTTTTTTTAGTTGTTAGTCATAATCAAGAACTTTCATCCCATACCCCACTATTCATTAAATACTCTGATCTAAGGAAAAAGAAAGCTGTTAGTCTCACATGAGTATATCCTAGGCTGAGTTATCATTGCTTTCTCCATGGTGATTATAATGAACAATCTCAAAACAAATGGCATTTAAAAATCAGATACCTGGAAGACACGTTAGCAACACATTTTTGTGGCATATACATTACTTTCATGTCCTGGTGAAAGCTGTATTTTTCAGCAGAAAGATTTCAGTGTTCTTCCTGCAGAAACAATAGGTCAAAAGTTATTTCTGATGCAAATATCAGTGACTCTGAAGCTGGGTGCCACAATGCTTGGCATAAACTTTTCAGGAATTTCTTCAAGTCTTAGAAACCAAAATCTCACTCTTTGAAGTGAACCTTTTTTTGGGAAGGACTCCTATAATCATGCAGTCTTATTTCTTCCTAAGCTACTATTTAGATAAAGTGCTGTATCTGAAAGACAGTCTGTGAATTCTGGAAGTGGCAAGGATGGATTCGAGCTCACATAAGCTAAGTAATACCTTGAATCCAGGCCCCCTATTACTAATATTTCTCTGTGTTAAGCAGTTTGCACAAGTCTTGTGCACTACCCAAAGGCAGTACACCAAAAAATTCTTCCTAAAAGCTATCATCAATTGGACACGGTGGGATACCACTATTTATGCTTGTAAGTCCTGCCTTGGTGCTGGTTTTAAAGGCCCTTTTCTGAACTTACATTCATAGTCTTACAGGAAAAAGCAACCTGCATGGATCTGTTGGCAAAACTTCATGTGCTGAAAGGTTTGGTGATGCAGTCTTTTTCATATCCTTTCACAGAACATTTTGTTACAATTTGTGGTTTAAAGGATTAGACTGCAGTTACCTACACACCTGAAAGAGTTTCTTATCTTCAACACTGGTCATGAAGAAATTATATTTAAATCTCTGGCTGAAATCACCATCCATGTAGACTTGTTCAGGCTGGGTTCAGTGCTTGAGTTATAGATACAAAGAGAAACCGGTACAATTATCATATTACTTCTTTATCACAAACTCAAAGCAAGTAATAAACACAGTGAATCATAGAATGAATCATAGAATGGCTTGAGTTGAGACCTCCAAAATCATCCAGTTCCAACCCCCCTGCTATAGGCACGGACACCTCCCTTCAGTCCAGCTTGCTCAAAGCCCTATCCAGCCTGGCCTTGAATATTCCAGGGAGGGGGCATCCGCAACAATGCAGGAAGTCTGAGCCTTCAGAGAATACTTCTTTAATGTCCATCACTCAGCCTCAGAAACATTTTATTCTATTCTTGCTGACTTCATTGGTTATAGGATTGGGCCTAGGAACAGTTTGGTGATTGGTTTTTGTTTTTTTTTTTTTTTCTTCTTCTTCTTCTTTTTGATCCTATGCAGGATAAGAGAAATACTGCAGAAATGGATCTTGGTCACAGTGTGATCTGTGCTGCCTTGAATTTGTGCTACAGAAAGACACCAGTTGCTACAACTGTAAGGATCTGCAAATTCCAGATGCCAGATTTACTTTTTTTTCCAAATGCAAACAAGAATTCACCAAAGTAGGATACAAAGAGTCACTTTCTACATTTCACAAACACTCTCTGACCAATGATGCTCTTTCTAGGAAAACTTTGTTCATTTTAAAGACCAGCAAGACTATTTGGCTGCTTAAAGACTTCAGTGTAAGAAAGTCTGACTAATCTGCCATTGGTTTTGCTCTTCACAGTCCAAAACATAGTGTTTATCACTATCTATTTGGCAGCAAAGCATGCTAGGGAATGGGGAAAACAGCCTGAAAAACAACAACAAACAAAAAATCCACAAACAACTCAAAATCTTTAATAAAAAATAGGTTCTTTTCTATACCAAAACCAATCCTTTACTAGGTCTCAACAATTAGGATATAACAAAAAAGTGAAGAAATAAACAACATAGTTTCTAAGCTGCAAAATTTGTTATTTGAAGAGGGGGAGTATGAGTGCTAGAAGATATGCTGCCTTTTTAAAAGTATGTACATCTGAGTATGGACTCAAGTTTCCAAAGCCAATGGTCTGAAGGGGGAGACTCCTACATTCTCTGGGGCACAGCCTGACTGTGGACTGTGTGGACTGCCCCTCTCACAGCAGCCTCAGCTTCAGCTCCCTGCCCAGGCAGCCCTGTGCTTTCACAAAGTGGATGTTGATTTACAAACATCAGCAGGTTGGACTCAAGCTCAGTCCTGAATTCCAACCTAACTTACAAATCAAGACTGAAGGTATAGGTCAGACTTAAAGCCCGAATGCATTGTTCTAAATTAATGCAACTTCGTTTGAGGCACTGCTAAAAACTGTCATTCCAGTTATAGGAAATATTGCTGTCTCCTACTATTTTGTATCAAAATAAGCAAACGTGTACATCACCAAAGGATAACGTTCATTTTTACTGCAAATGTTTCAAAGATTTACTTAGAGACCTCTGGATCTGCATTGTTTTCTGTACACCTGTGTTTAGAATAACGAATATAATAAGAGGCCAAACAGGAGGTTTCCACAAACACAACTAAACCAATGTAAGCAGAGGAAAAAAAAGGGAACAAAGAGTCTGCTCAAAAAGAATACATGCTCATATGCAAAAAGAAATATAAACAAATAGTTAGAACTAAAATTTTCTACGTGACTTTATCATGGTAACCGTCATATTGAAGATATATTTATTCTGAAGCACTGCATCCAGATGTGGAGTCCTTGGTACAGGAGAGACATGGAACCTGTTGGAATGCATCCAGAGGAGGGCCACAAAAATGATCCAAGGGATGGAACACCCCTCCTATAAGGACAGCTGAGAGAGCTGGGGCTGTTCAGCCTGGAGAAGGGTAGGCTCCATGATGACCTCATAGAAGCTTTTGCAGATCTAAAGGGGAGCTGCAGAAAAGAAGGGGACAGACTCTTTAGCAGGGTCTGTGGTGACAGAACAAGGGAAAATGGTTTCAAGCTTAAAGAGGTTAAAATCAGGTTAGATATAAGGAAAAAGTCTTTTACAGTGAGGGTGGAACAGGTTGCCAAGAGATGTGGATGCCTCATCTCTGGAGACTTTCAAGGTGAGGCTGGATCAGGCCCTGACAAACTGATCTAGCTATTCACTGTAGGGGAGTTGGACTAGATGGCCTTTAGAGATCTTTTCCAACTCTAAGGATTCTATGATACTCTCTCTTATCTTCTGGTTTTGTTCACTTCCACTGAAAACATCTCAGTTCGTACATTGGTTACAGGTAAAGCAGTATGATAGAAAATGCTCTTGCTACATGGTGACCAAGTGAACAGAAAACATGATTTTAACAAAGGAAAAACTATCACTGAAGTAGTCTCTTCACTAGCATGTGTGAAGAGGTGGGAATTAAATCATAACAGCCCTTCTTCCTCAGAATATATTGTTAATCATAGGACAAATGCCTGAATCATCTGCATAGGCTTATGAAAGCAAGATTTTCCTTTCTGCATGTGGTTTAATTGTTGCCAAATATTTTACTGTTCTGTATGTTCTACTCTAACTGCTTCGTTCCTGGGATGCAATGACATAGCTACTCAGCCTGGGAATTTGTCCTCCCTCCTGCCTCTCATCTGTGATTTAGAATATGGAAGTACTGAACTGCTCACAGCCATAGTAAGCGAGAAGTTGGGAATAACGACAAGGGCTGTTTCACAGAATCACAGAGTAGCTGAGATTTGGAGACAGTTCTAGAAGCCATCTGGTCCAATCCTCTTGCTCAAGCAGGGATACTTAGCTGATTGCCCAGGCCCACATTCAAATGGCTCCCTCTAAGGAGGGAGCCTCCACAGTATTTCTGAGCAACCTGTGTCAGTTCTCAGTCAGCAGTAGAAAAGAATTTCTTTAGGTTCAGAAAGAACCTCCTGTTACAGCTTGTGCTTGTTGCCTCTTCTTATTGCTTGTTCTTGCAAAGGGCATCAGGCACCAACAAAACCTTGCCTCAATTTTCTATACAGCTTTCCTCCAGATTTTTACACACATTTATAAGATTCTCCTGACCCTTTCTCTTCATCAGGCTGTACAGGCTCAGCTCTCTCAGCCTTTCCTCATAGATGAGGTGTTCCAGTCTCTCAGTCATTTTAGATATCCTTTGTTCATGTTCATCTTGGTTTCTGCCCAGCAGGACTCATCCTGCCAAGATGCTATTCAGCTGGGTAACCTCCAGCACATGCTGCTGCCTGGGATTGTTACTCTCCAGGGGCAGGACTAAGCACTCCTCCCTGTTGCGCTGCACAAGATTCCTGTCAGCCCATTTCTCCAGACTATCCAGGTCCCTCTGGATGGCAGCACAACCCTCTGGCATATCAGCTATTCCTCCTAGTTTTGTGTTGTTAACAAATGTGCTGAAGGTACACTGTGCCCCATCATTCAGATCACTGAAGAAGATGTTTAATAGGATTGCACCTATTATTCACCCCTGTCTATTACTAGCTTCCAATTAAACTTTGTGTCACTGAGCACCATCTGCTGGGTTAACCCATTCAGCAAGTTTTCTGTCCACCTCTCTGTCTGCTCTATTCCTATCTACCTATTCTACCTATTCCAAACTTAACAGCTTCTCTCTAAAGACTCCTTTTGTCTATGTGTTCATTTGCTTTGTTGAAGAAGTGAGTTTTTCCATTTAGATTTGCATAGAAAATAGATAAGAGTAAAAGCCAGAAGATAATCAATGGTATGTCCTAAAGGTAAATCTCTATAATGAGGAACTGGATCCCCATCAATATGGGGATATGCAATTAACATGAAAGTACATGGAGCAGATTTCACAAGCTTTCACTTTATCGGTCATCAGAAGTTCCAGTACAATATTAAGAGCTAAAGTATTCCTAAGTCCTTGATGCCTCATACCCTTTAATAATGGAACTAGAGAACAAGAATCATGGGAAGCGATGGAGGGAATTGATGCTGTTTAGTCTGGAGGAGGCTGAGGGTAGATCTCATCACTCTCTACAACTTCCTGCAAGGAGGCTGCAGTGAGATAGGTGGTATTCTTTTTTCTCAGGTGACAAGCGATAGAACACAATGAAACGATCTCGCGCTGCACCGGGGGTAGTTTAGATTGAACAGGAACAATTTCTTCAGGGAGAGGGTAGTCAAGCATTGGAATACCCAGGAATAAGGTGCAAATCCCATCCCTGAGGGATTTAAGAGTTGTGTAGATGTGTCACTATAGGACACTAGAGAAATGTCTCAGCCATGTGTGTGGTTGGAAAGAACCCATGTTGATGGTTAGAATAGGTGATTCTGAAAGTCTATTCCACCCTAAATGGAATTCTATCACAATAGTATACTGAACATATAAAGATCAATATGACTAAACACACACATAACTGTGTATGTTGCTCTTATTGTGAATACATGCCACAATATATATGCACAATTATGAACATGAACCAATTTTTAAAATTATGAGTTATGCTGATTTCTTATTCTGTTTAGAATTAATATGTAGAATAAAATCTGTTTATACCAGTCTACATTATCTTGAAAGCCCATGTCTAGCACTGTAAGAACATATTAAAAAAAAAAACAAAACATTTTAAAATCAAAAATACTTATACACAAACAAAACCATAAAAAGTAGTTGATGTATAAAGTCTAGACAGGATTGACATATTTTAATCTATTGAGAAAAGTCACTGAATAGTCATTATGTGAAAAAAAAGAAAAAGGAATTTGATAAGGTATATCGGAATAAATTAGTTGCCTAGGCAAATAAATGCATTTGGAAAAGGTTCTCTAAAGCTAAATTTTTCACTTTGTTACTGAATTCATGCTGCACACGTTGTACTCGTTCAGTAGCTCGGAGAAGAACTACGCACAGAAAACAAAAAGCAATATTTCCGTAGATTGCAACTTCCACTCCTTGCTGAAAATTGATTATTTGCTGCCTCAGTGCTGCTATAGGTGTAACAAACCTTAACAAATAGGTGTAAGAAGACATACTGAAGTATTATTAAAGATAAATTTTGGAATAGAACCACAAATCACAAAGTGACTGAGACTGGTTGGGAACTCTGGGTCCATCTGGCCCAACCCCTACAGAAGCAGGAACACTGAGAGCACATTGCTCAGGTCCACACCTGGGCAGCTCTTGAAAAACTCCAAGGAAAGAGACTCCACAGTCTGGCTGTGCTATTTCCTGTTCTCAATCTCATAATAATCTCATAACTGAAAACAATTATGAAATGAATCTTACAGGTACTTTCAGTAATAATACAATAGGATGTGCCTCTGACCATGGTTTTAATATATTGAAGAGAAAGAATTTAATAAGCAAAAAGTACATGTATGACAAACTAAGGTATTATACTCAGCAGTACTAGTATTAGAGCTGTCAAAAAATATTTCAAAGAGGAAAAAATTCTGCATTTACACAGAATGGTACTGCGGCTTGACAGCACTTCTGCAGAATGAGTTACAATAGATGATAGGCTATGATAGCCTAATGAAATTGCAGATACATGTCTGGCACACTTTTCCCATAGTCACTTTTACATACTTCTAGTTACTACTATTCCAAAGTAATTCTGATCTTCGTGAGTCTCAAGAATAGAATCACAGCATGGTAGAATTTGGAAGGGGCCCCTGGATCTCATCTGGTCCAAACTTCACTGCTAGTAAGTGGCATATGACTATCTGCAGGGAGTTTCTATCAAGGATTAAAATCCTTCCTTATTTGGATGGGTGATTTAAAGATAATTCTGGCTGGTTCAGAAACATGTCCCTGTTACATTGCACAGCGAGTCCCCCCTCAATTGAGGCAGGGACTTGGCTGGATCTTAAGCCAGCACAGAGCTCCCATGTTATGTAAGCCTATCTGTGACTGGACATGGGAACCCCCCAGCTCCTTCTGGATTTGCCAGTTTGAATATTTTTGAGATTTCTACTACAGAACAAGGTATTCTTGTCCTCTGAAGGTTTACGCTGTTCCCCACCCTCTTGACTCTGCTTTTTCTTTTTTCCTCTGTATCCATCTACATCCTGATTTTCACTCTTTTTCTTGTCCTTTATATGGCTGCACAGGGCTCACAAAACAAATCATCTGCTAACTCTGAAGAAACAGTGCTTGGTGGATGAGCCGGGAGTTCTTTTGGCAATTCACTGCCTGCCATTCAATCTCTAAATAAAAACTAGAGACAGAAAGGTTTGTCCCTAACAGGTGTTTCAGGCTCTGGGTCACATCGCTTCAGGCTTTTCACATTTCTCGTCAGTTGGAGAGAATCTTATCAGAAGTCCTCTAGGGACAAAACCGTTGTGATTGTTGGTTGCTTTAATTTGATAAAATAGAGAAAATATTTTAGCACGCAGTTGTTACCTGCTACTAATCTATCCATTTAATATCTCTCTGTTACATGCTATTTACTTCTCCTCAGCTCTCAATGGCACGTGCTGTAAATTTGCTTTTCCTGAATGACATTCCCTTAAAGGGAATTTTTGGAAATTATGTGCACCTGAATTATCCTGGTGTAATTCTACATTCAATTGTCTTCCATAAAATCAAAAACGAATTTGGTCCCATCTGCATAAGCTAGTCATCATTACTGTACTGCACCTCTTTCATGCAGATGTTTTTGCTGCATTCCTCCTAGCATGATAAAGAATTTTGTAGAATTCATTAGGCTATTGCACTTGGCAGCGTGAAGAGCAATGCAGGAATGTAAGAGTAGGAGTTTGAAAGGATGACTTTTTACCAGAAAAAGCAGATACAGCTTAAGAATCACAGCTACATTCAATATAGTTCAATATTTTTATAAATGTGATTCTCAGTAATTCTCACACAACCTGTGCTTTGTTTTTCCAAAGTCAGCAGGGATTTTTACTATGTCTTAAAATGCCCCTAATATCTACAGAAAGCAAAAGAAAATTAAAGGATATAAGAAAATATTGCTTAATCTCAGTGAAAAAAACATTTCACAATGGTAACTCAGAGAGAAAAGGAAAGTGGTCTCATTAGGACTCCTGATACCCCAGGACAAGAGGACCCATAGTGCTGCAGCTCTTCACAGCAGGCTGTGACAGGTAACAGCAACCTACCAGATTGCAGAGAGGAAGATTAATAAATCTATGTAGCCTCTCTCAAGCTTTTCCAGGTGGGAGAGGAAACACTGAAAAATAGATGACAACAGGTGTAGGAAACAAAGAGAAACAACAGGTTGCTTACAAGCCTTCCCATCCTTGGGGAGCCTTTGGTACCTTGCTGGATATTCCTTCAGATGGAAATGAAAAACACTTCTCCATTCTAGCTGATTCCAGAAAAGGTATTTCTCTCTCTTCTTAACTGTTATTTTTTAAGCCAGGAAGCTTTTGCAGGAGCAGTTGAGCTGGTTCAGCTCAAAATAGATCATTAGCTCTTCCTTTAGTTTGGGTGCTTTCTTGCACTGTTTAACGTTGGTCACACAAGTGTTCCTTTCATATTCTGCATTAAGGATTCTTGGTGTGAAGCTTGACAAATGACCATCGTTGGTTGTTTTTTTTTTTTTTTACAGCACCCAAATGCAGCAAATAGTGCCCTGCCCCTTCCACCCTGCTGCAGCTGAGCTGCATTAGTTACAGGCACAGCAGGATGCTTACCTTTATAAGCATCTTCCAATTCACTCCAGGTTTGTCTGAGCAAACCCTGTCAAGGTTTGCTGTAGCCAGCTCTTCAGAGCTACAATTTATATTCTGGACACTGTTGAGAAAACAAGCTCTTTAGCAGGAACCTCTAGGAAATGTTTCTTAACAACAAATGGTTGAGGGTAACTTTCAAGTTCTTTAGTTGCCCAAATTTTCCTGAAACACAGCTGGAACATTTTTTTTTTCTCCCCTAGGAGCAAGTGTTAGGCATTAACACAACGATGTCTCAGCTCACGTCATCCAGCAGCAACCCAACTACAGTCACTTTCAACCTTCAATATCTTCCTCTTCCACAGTCCTCAGACCTCTCAGCATTTTCAAAATATCAAGGACTACAGAAAACTGGGAGCAATCAGAGCCTGTACATAATTTCCACTCTCAAAAATAAAAGTTCTTTTGAATACTATAAAAAGAAGCATCAAAACTATTGGCAAAAGAATACAAATATTTCCTACAGAAACATGCTCAAAATTCAATGTTTTAATATTAGCACTGAGATTAAATTAATTGAAAATTAGGGGTAGTGGAATGTTATGTGACCCAAAATAAGCCAGCACTTTCAGAAGGATTTACTTTTCACTATAGTAACTTCCAGGAAGATCAAACGGCTTCCAAACTCAAACAGACAGCTCTTACTATGATATAAACACTTCATAAACAGCGAACCACTCAAAGTGACTGGGTGAGATGGAACAGAAGTAGGAGGGTTTATAAACAAATCTCTCTTCCACCCATTGTACTCTCTCTTTCTGGAGCGTTTTTGGCCAACTCCAAAGCTCCCTGCTTGGGATTGTCCTGTGCCTGTCCCCCTGGGCTCCCTGGGATGCCTTCCCTCCCACCTCCATTGGTGCTGGCTCCCCACAGCAGGGCACCTCGCTTGGCACATGGCCCTGCCCCATTCCAGCAGGTCCCAGCAGCATTCATCATCCCAGAGGGCAGTGGGATGCTGACACAGGTCATCAAGAGAAGCTGTGGATGCCCCATCCCTGAAGACATTCAAGGCCAGATAGGATGGGGCCCTGGGCAGCCTGATCTGGTGGTTGACTCTGGAAGGGAGTTGGAACTAAGTGATCTTTAGAGTCTTTTCCAGTTCAAGCCATTCTATGATTCTATTTTCTCTGCGACCCAATGCACACCTGGGAATCATACCTCTAGAGATGGGAACCTACTTTGCACACTTCCTGGCCTCTTGGTCAGGTGCCAGCTGGATCTGAAATAGATGCTATCACATGTACAGCCACTTAGGATTTTGCTTCCAGAATTACTTTTGACAGAGGAGTGCGGAAGGGTAAGGGACAGTTTTTGAAAGAAGAAACAATCCTTCCCTTGAAGGCAGTGGCTTGGGCCATGAGGATTTATTACTATAAAACATACCTCTGACGTATTTAAAAAAAAAAAAACAACACAGTTCCACCCCACTAAAAAAAAAAACACCAAAGCCACACCTCAATTATTCCAGAATTTTGTGAATAAATAACTGAAAAGATCTCCAGCAGTGCCCAGTACTTTTGAACTTCTGCTATGTATATACTTGGCTGTGGTGTGAAACTTGACACCTGAAAGTACAGCATGGCTTCTCATGACCCCAGAGCAGCATCACTCACCTCTCTGCAGGCAGTGCTGGCAGGTCCCTTGCTTTGCCAAATCAGACAAGCAAAATTCAACAGCAAGTTCAGGTCAGAAATACTCTCCAGCACACATAAGCAGTCCCCTTTCACCACTACAAGGCACATGCATGGAGGGGATGCAGGCAGGGCGTGCACTGATTTTCACTGCACTACAGTATCTCCTTGTCTCCAGCATCACCTCAATTCCAATATCACTTTGATTCCAGCACTGCTTTGACTCCAACTCATATCCCAGAGTATTCAGGGATCCCATAGACTAAGCTTCCTCTCTCAGGTTGCTAGGAGACATACTATTTCCAGCTGTAACTTCCTTAGAAAAAAGAAGTTTGCTGCTTCCAAATTTGAAAAGAAAAAGGATTTTCCTTTGTTTTGCTAGAGATCAGGTATGGTCAGGGGTGGTGTGCCCTCCAGTGGTGCCAGGTTCTCTGGTTTTGGACCCAGGTAAGTATTCGCATGGGAACTATCTGCATAGGCCTCACCTCACCTGGGAATCCACATGACTGCACATCTGGGCACCAGGGAGAATTTTGGGGTAGGAATGGGAACAATCACTGAGTTGAGCTATTCTCCAGACAAAGCTGCTGCTGCATGAGCATGTTTTGCACGAGCCTGAATCTGTGTGCGTAAAGCCTACCTAGGTATTTTTTTTTTATCTGACAGGAAAAAAATAAAAGGGAAAAAGCGTGGGTTTAGATTTCCAGCAACCCCAGTGGGTAGTTCAGCAAGCCCCAAAGGACAAGTTCAGTAACTTGGCTCCTGCTTAACAATCTCAGGAGAACAGTCTCTCTGAAATAGAAACAACTCAGGTATTCAAAATTGGGCATGTGCTGATTTATCACGCTGAAACAGTGCACAGCAGCAAATTGGCTGGAAGGCAGGAAAGAGATTTTTTTTATTCAATATCTTGCTATTGCAAAATGAAAAAAAAAAGTATTTCTGAATCCCAAATTTGGTTTGAACATTTTTTATTTTCTTTTTAGTATTTATCTTGAGGATATTTTTATATGAAGCTGTTATAAATTCTTCTGCCTTAGAATTCTTAAATACTGTTCACATTTGGGAATGTACCTTTTCGCTGCTTCTTTGCTAATCAGCAAATCTTTATCAAATTCTGCTGTAATTATTATCTGTGTATTTTATAGACTGTAAGCTTGGCTGTGGCTAGACAAAGTCTGAACTGTTAATCTAGATGGCTGGTACTGATCCAGCAACTTTTCCTTTAGGATAGAGATATGACAGAATGGACATATTCTGATTTCACTAGTCATGTTAACTAGGGAACAAGGTTATTTAGAATTTAAGTAAATGTATATCAGTGTTTCACTGTTGTTAGAAATAAATGCTTACGTTTCAGGAAAGGTCCATCGTGTTGATTCAGCTAGGTGTTTTGGAGCCACAGAACTTTCTAAGTCATCATTTTTAAGATAACACGATTTTCCATTCTTCCTGGCAAAGCTACATGAACAATGAACCACAAGTATCTTGTTTGGATTTATACCTCTTTGAGATCCTACATCTGACTTGCAAACAGTGTCATTTCTACTTTCCACCACACCTACGCTACCATATGTTGTATTCAGTAGTTCAAAAGGGGATTTTACAGCAGTGATCCACATCAGCTCTGCAAATTCACATCTGTAAGGACAGCTAGTGTGAACTGAAACGCTCTTTGCTCTGTCTTTTCGTTAGCTGTCCTTTTGTTTCTGATTTATTTTCTTCAGATTTGTTGATGGAACATATTCTTGCTGGATTTCTTTCTGTAAATTTCCTCCACAATTTTTTATGAGGAATAACCAGATTTCTCTCCTTGAGACTATGCAGTATGGCTTTGCTTTGTTTGGTACTTGATGATGACTTTAACAATGCATGCTGATAAATGTTCACTTCAAAGGTTTGCTCCAAGAGAAACGGAGACTGATATTTGAGTAATACTAGTAAAAGCCCAAACAAGAAATTAAAGTTAATCTATTGAACTGCTTGTTAGGTTCTGAAATATAAATTTTGGCATGATTTTCACATGGCTGATATGTTCTGACTTTGAAAAAAACTGTACTCAGCAACTCTAGCAGAGAAAGGAATAAGAGAACAGCTTGCCACTGAAAGCACCTATTACAGTGTCATTACCCTGTGTATGCACATTTGCCTTGGCATCTAGCAGGAAAAAACCTCCTAATAGCTGCTATCAAGCAATTCCTTGAAAAAATAATCAAAACAGATGGCAAATCCTGAACTTTATCTGAACAGTTCAACTTATCCAAGGAACTGGGAGACAAACTCAGCAGTATGGTTAGAAAGTCCATGTAAAAGGAGTGCTTGGCTGTCCTGGGCAACGTGACTGCGCCATATGTGAAACCTTCTGGTGTTGATGGTCTGAAACATAACACTACAAAGTGCACTTAGGAGAAAAGCTTGAAGATCTTTGATGTCTCAGCAGGGTCTGGCTGTAGCACCAAGCTTTGTGTTTCCAAGCTTCAGAAGTCTGTACACCTTCAGAATGTCTAAGCTATTCCTCTGACATGGAACAAATCCCTAAAACTGTTTTGGTGATGTCAGTATCCAGATACTTAATAAAGCTTTCCTTTGCTTGCTTTTCCTCCTAATACAGTAAATCACTTTTAGAACTGGAAAAATAGCTTACTGCCTTTGTTTCAGGCATACACAAATGGCAAATGTGCCCTTTGTGTTCACAAGGATTGAAACAGAGATGATGCATATATTTTTGATGGGGATCCATGTACGTCCTTTATCTCCTTGTTTTATTATAAGCACATCATCAGTTGAAAACTGATAAATGTCAAAGATTTTGGAATTGAATTAAGCTAAGACATTTCAGTCAGAGGAGAGCCATGAAGATGATCAAAGGGCTAGAGTATTTCTCCTAGGAACATAGGCTGAAGGAACTGGGCTTATTTAGGCTGAAGAAGATAAGGCTCTGGGAAGCAGTCGTTATGGCCTTCCAGGATTTAAAGGAAGATTATAAACAAGAGGGAAATCAACTTCTTATGCAGGTAGATAGTGAGAGGACAAGGGGGGAAAACTAAAGGAGGTGAGATTTGGATTAGCTGTCAGGAGGAAGTTCTTCTACTGAGAGGGTGGTAAGGTGCTGCAACAGGTTACCTGCAGAGGCTGTGGATGCCCCATCCCTGGAGATGTTCAAGGCCAGTTTTGGATGGGGCCCTGGGCAATGTGATCTAGTACTTGATAGAGTAGTTGGCAACCCTGCCTGTGGCAGGGGGTTGGAATCTGATGATCTTTGAGGTCCCTTCCAACCAAAGCTGTTCTGTGATTCTACAGTTCAGTCTACAGTTCTGTGAAACAGAACAACTTATTTTAGCCTCAGATACAAAAGTGAACTGTGCCTTGTATTCCTTCATTCCAGACAGCTTTTCAAGAACAAACTGGATTTGGATTACATAGTAATCTTTTTTGGCACTGTTATTTCTTGCACAGATTAAAGATTTGTTAGAATGCATTCTTTCCATCAGTACATGATTACGTGTACGTTGGCCAACCATTTTAAACATGGAGTCCTCGGGGCTGAACTTTTTAAAATGTCTTTAAATATTAAACGCTTGCTTAGATTTTCAGATGTACTGAGGAAATTAACTCACAAACCCCATAAGATCCCAATGTCTTTTCCCCCACAGTAACTATTTAAGTACTTGTATTTACAAGTAATTAAATGTAAAGAAAGCCTTCAGAACAGGCGCATTTTCTTTTAAAATTTCAGTTGGCTATAGATAGTTAACATGTATGTCATTCTGCTACTGTGAAACAGCTCTTCTATACTTGACTGCATTGAAATAAGTAAGACATTTTGTTGAACAGAGTTCTACAAAATCAAAGCTAATATACAGAAGGGATATATAGCCAAAAAACAGCATATTAGTTTAGGGAATTGTATGATGTGGCTCAGATTCAGCAATACTTTGGAAAACACAGAGTAAGAAAGAGACAGTTACAGTGAATTTCATGATTTATAGAAAGAATATAAGTACAACAGTGACCTTTAAGACTGGTGAAAACCCAGTGGTCTCATCTAACTTTCCTGTGTTGTTTTCTGGCAGCAGAACGTAGCGGTCCTAAGGATTCTGGTATTTAATTGAATTTGAGAATATACGCCATAACATGTAGGTTCATTTTTAAATGAATTTGTGCAGGTAAGATCTGGAGTTTGACTAGCTCACAGTCTCTTATCATTAATGTTTATTATTCCAAGCAGCTAACAGTTGAGGAACCTTGATTTTACATACTTGATAACCAGTCAACCAAGAAATAAACCCTTATCATTTGCTGTCTTTAACTCTCTCATAGTATCTCAGCTCAACATCTGTGCTCTCAGTCATGAACTCTGAGGAGCAGGGACATCTAGCATAGCATTGAAGAAATGATGTTAACAATCTAAAGAAATCAAACTCAGCTGAACTTACTTGAAAGATTATTCTTATTGCAAAAAATCTCTGGACTCATCACCCTACCTGTTCAAAAGCAGCACATTTTTGAATGATCTTTTTAATTTTCAAAGCCGCTAAATATACAAAAGTAAAATTTCTTTCCCCCTACCTCTACACTGAAATATCTACACACTTAGTGATCAACAGAAATTTGAAGCTTACTCCAATGAAGTTCTCCTTTCTCACCACATCCCCAGTGCAACCTTTCTCCCTTTGCCCTTTGTCCCAGCTTCATCCTTTGATACCTTCTATTTCTCCCATATATACTCCCTTCCTTCCAGTACTCCTATATTTATTCTCATATTCCCTCAAGAATTTTACATCTACTTTGCAGCAGATAACCGTTCACCCAGGAATCTTCACCTTAAATGAGACAGAAATAGGGATCCTATTTCACTAACCACCTTCCAGTTTCTATACAATATATAGGAATTCAGTATCTTCCAGACATCTATATTTCTGTTAGAGTTTTATTTGCCAGTGAATTAGGAATGTTATCTGTAATCTAGAACTCCTTTGGCATCAGCTTCTCCTCACCACGGGATCCAATCCACTGCATACAGGAGAAAAGATAGTCTTCAGTCCCACCCAAGATTTGTTATTCTGTTCTACATTTTGATGTTTCACTTTCCTGTCCCACCCTGCACTTTGCTGTTATACTCTGGTATTATGATGGGATTCCTTCTAGCTCACTCTCTAGTATAACTAATAGACATTACCTCTCTCTGTTTCATTTCTTATGTCATGGGGTAAAATAGGATATGGATTAGAAACAAAAGAATGGGCAGAAGTAGGCCTGAAGACAGATACCTACCATTTGAAGAAGGGTAAAGTTTATTCTTTACAGCTGAAGCAAAAACAGAGATATTTTAGCTAAGTTTGAAGTAGGAGAAATGTCATATATCCCTTCTTTGATCATCTTATTCTCTGACTGATAAGGGTTAAAAAATATATATATTAAAAAAAATCACTTTTGACTCCACAGGTCTGGAGAGAATAGTGCTGACTCCAGTTTCATTGAACTGGCCTTCTCCATCTTCTCCAGTGGTGTGGTGGAGCTAGCAATGTCTAATTATTTCTAATTAGTTCCTGACTGATGTTTTTTTAATTTTTTTTTTTCATTTACATGAAATTTTTCTAGAATCTTTTTCAAAATTAAAATTCAGTCCAATGTGACTTCTGTGATCTATCTCCCACCACCATGAGTTTCTTCTGGAGATCAAGAGGATAACACTGTGCTTTTTGCTGTGTTTCATGACACCATAAAATTTCAAAGGCCGGAAGGGCCTAAACATGGGAAGATAAACTGCATGGCCTGAAGAAAGAAAGAAGGGAGAGATGAAATGATGGTTTAACAGGGGACCCTACTTTGTAGAAACACCTACTCCATTTTGCAAACCAACATAGGTGCACTTGTTGATGAGAGAAATGGAAGTGTATCCCTCTTGTCATATCCTCACTTGACCCCATCAAGTCCATGACACCAGAGGTCTCATTCCGTGCAAAGCCAATATCACAGCACCGGGAGCTCCTAGAGAAGGCCTTAGTGGGGTGCCAGGGTACCAGATGCCAAAGCCCCAGGCCAGTGGGCATCTGTGGGTAATTGCTCTTGCCAATGATCACCTCATGCATACTCCTCTGTGCAGATGTTCTGAGACAGAGGAGAAACGGCATAAATGATCTTCCTTAACAATGTGTGTCCATAGTGAATGGACATAATCCACAAATGCCTGGTGCAGTATCAATACTTCCACTGAAGTTCATCAAAGCTGTTGTGAAGATGTACACCAGCAGCACTTAAATCACATATAAAATCTGAGGAACAGTGAGAGAGAGAAAACCCCACCAAAACCAAATAGCAATGAGATCTAATTGTTACAAAACTAAATAAAACTTGATCTGCATGGTCAAAAAATCGTGCAAGAGTCAGCAAGTGCCACAGATTTACTTTATAATATTAATGAGATGAGGAAATGGGAAGGAAAGCAGGATATAATTAACACAGTAACATTTCAGACATTTATAAAGCAAGGTGTCAGGGCCTGTTGCTGCAGCTGAAACAACACAGGGAACTTCACCAAAGTGTCCTTCCCACATGCTTGGTTGCTACCTTCTGGCTAAGTGACAGGGATATGAACTATTTTTCAGCCAAAACTTAGCAATAGAACTGGGAAAGCATGCTGACTACTATGGTTAGCACTTATAGCCTGTAAAATACTTGCCATATTTTACCCTAAGCAGACAAAACAGAAGCCATGTTCCACATGCCTACAGGGCCACACATGCCATGCTCCTGGCTTGATCAGCTCTCCTGTTCCTGCAATGGGAGCTCTGCACAGCCCGCAGGGATCTGGCTGTGTTCTATATAACATCTGGCAAGCTGGAACAATGCTCCTGGGAGCACAACTACCACATCAAGATTTTAACTTAATAGAAGTTTTCTCTGTGTCTCTTTTCTCCTTTTCAGAGTTGTCTCAATCCCTCATTTCTGGTTACTACTCTCCCTCTTCAGTCCCTTACCATCTTTCTTTTCACCAGGAAATACTCCCTATGTTCCCAAAATGGCCACAAAAATTTGATAATGGCTAATTATGTCCTAATATCTCTGTTTCTTCCCCCTCCCCATCACTCCCCCTTTCCCGCCCCCCCCCCCCAACCAGCTCTTCAGCCATCACTTTTGTCTCTGTATCTGAACACCATTGTGATGAGGTCATAATATTCTGAAAGCTCTGCCAATAAAAAACAGTAGATTTAATTTCTGGTAAAATAAAATCCATGAAACTTTAGTTTTAGTAGGTATTTAAAGCCTAACATATAGCTGTAATGTGTCCCCTGGGATAGCAAAGCCTTGAAATGGACCTACTGCTCTTTTGAATGGAGAAACCTTTGAACAGAGCTAGTGTAGCAAGTTATCTGAGACCATTAGTACTCCATTGAGACACATAATACCTGCAGTATGTCAGGACCTGCAAAGATTGCCTAGTCCAGTCTCCCTGCTCAGGGCCCTGTTCAATCAAGTTTTCAGCATCTCCAAGGATGGAGAGTCCACATTTCTAGGCAACCTAGTCCAGTGTTTGGTCGTCCTCACAATGAAAACTTCTCCCAAATTGTTTATCATGAAGCTCTATGACACCTGCTTAGGCTGCGTCTTGACTGTTTGCAGCAGAGCAAAAAGGAGGACGAAGTCAGGCATTTTCCCTCAGAGCTCCTGCATATAACTGCTTTGATATTCAGCTTCTCTGGTGGAGAGACTTACAGCATTTTGTACAGAGAGGAATCTCGAAGTGTTTCAGTGCCTAGGAGATAGGATACTGGCTTAGTGTCAAACTACTGAGCTGGTCTGGTGTGGCTGCCCCAAACATCACGAGTACTTGCCAGTTGCCCTCTCATGAGAGCCAGGAGCGCTAGTGATGAATAAAGGCTCTTTGCTGCTTACTCTAGACACAAAACAGAGCATTGTCTTAGATATTCCTCCCCTCTTTCCAGTCCCTACCTACACACTCACATTCCTCAGCTAAAACATTTTTGGGTTTGGGGTTTTCCTCTTATACAGAGTCACATTACAAAAAATCTTGGTCCAACAACAATGAGCACTTCTGAATTCTGTCTTTGGTTGAAAATATATCTATATTTTAAAAGAAAACCATGACAACAAACCAACACAAAATCTGCAGTTTTAACCTCCAAAAGTCAAAAAAGCATCAGATAATGTAAAACACAGTATATGACAAGTATCCCTATGTTTAAAAATTCTTTACCAAATACCAATCTTAATTTTTTCATGGTTTGCATTATTACGTTCTACATCCGGTTGTCAATTTGTAAAATTAAGCCTTAATATTCTGAACATTGCCAAGACAAAATGTTTTAAAGGAAACAGATCATAGTTTTCAAGTAGTGTTTTACTTGTGGCTTTGAAAAAAAATAGAACAAATTCATTGTTTACACAGTCATCACCTCTTTGTTTTGTACTCCTTTTGGGATTTTATATTAAAGAGAAGTCAGGCAGTATAAATTGTGTTATCTGGTGTCAGTATGATCATTTCACTCAAGGCTGGATATTCCTACCTCATAGAAAAAAATATAATGAAATGAAGCATGTATACACCTTTCCTAGCAGTGGATGAGCCCTCTGTGGATTTACTTTTATGGTTCAGTTCACACATGAGTGTTTATGTGATAAAAGAGAAGGTTGCTTGCTAGCCTGGGCAATCATGGTAAGCTGTTCTTCTGAGATCTCTGAAGTTTCATAAAGAAAACAGACTGTGTATTTTAAACTCTAAATCATGTCTATCAGCTGTAGGCTTGCACTTTCGCCACTCACTACTCCTCTGACTCATTCACTGACTCATTCAATGAGTTTCATGTTGTTCAATATTAATTTAGCTTACGGAGAAGCATGCCATATTAACATACTCTCTCAACTTCGATTTATTGGTAATAACAAATACCAGAGTTGGGCAAGAAAATGGAAATCCAGAACTGTCTGCCCCACAGACTTTTAAAGTCCTGTTAAAGGACTTTAAAAGTCGTGTTAAAGAAAGTCACACTCTGAGGAAGGAACATGGCTGGCTCTGGAGCACTAGTTGTGAAACATGGTGGCTCTTTGGTGGTGTTGTAGCTAATTCTGAGTCCAAGGTGCCACAAGTTACAATGCTCTACCATGAGGTGAGACTTATAAAAATGGTTCTGAAACCTTTCCAGTGGCTACACTTAAGGAACTAAATATTTAATGGAAAGAGATGTTTTGAATATTTATGAATTTTTAAAAAATGACAAGTGGATGCTTTCCTGGATGGAACTTGGTTGGTTTTGGGTTTTTTTGTTTGGTTGTTTTTTTCATTATTTTTGTTGCAAGCTTAGAAACAAATAAAATCTGGGATAACACTGAAGGCAACAACAGCCTTGCCATTTGCATATTTTGTGTTAAGTCTTTCTGAAAGGGAATTCTTACTTCAGAGAGCACACCCAGTGAAAGTAGACAAAAATTATTTCAACAAATAGTGCTGTAAGAATAGATTCTTATCACAGAAGGATGGTTATCTAATAATATTTTTTTAAGATCACAAGACAAGAAGAAATACTGTAAGATTATTTACAGAGCTGCTGTTCTAACCTTCCATCATCCAAACCTCAGCTTTAAAAGACATCCAAAGTTAACAGGAGCAGCATCCTCCCTCAAACTAGAGCTGACCAAGACAGAGTTCACAGGTAGAGTTTCAAGCTGGTTATGTTTCTGGCTGTTGTTTTTCTGTTTCACCTCTGCAGCTTTTTTTGTTGTTGTTGGGGTAGGGACAGGAGGAATACAAAAATATATGAGGGTTGCTGTCATCTGGCTTTGTACCCTCATATGCTTACAATGGAGGTAACTACTCAGATGACATACTGTCAACACCAATCTATAATCTCAGAGACATTCCTACCATCCCAGGGAACCCAAAACAGAGCAGATCTGAAAAAACACTAAAATTCTGTTTTAAATTTCTATCATTTGGCCTGACAAGGAAGTCTGGGCTTAAGTTCCTACGATAGTTTCCCCAGCGTCAAGGTGACATGTCAGACTTACTGATGAGAAAGGGGATCGACCAACTAGTAATTACAAAGAAAAAGTAAGCTAACTGCCACAGTCTCTCTTCTAAATGCCAGGTTGGCTCAGAAATAAACCAGATCACAAACTGAGCCTGAGCCTCTAGCACAACAAAACACCTATGGCATTTTGGCACACAAAGACTGGCTGGTGACTGAATTATTAGGTTTCAGAACTATAGACTAGGATTTAAACTAGGATTTAAATCCCTTGTTTGGGGACTGCATCCATTTTCTGAATGGTTCAGACACCTTGTTTATTTTATAGGCTAAAATCTTCACTGATGCCTAAAAATTACGTTTCTTGTTTTCTGTTTATTTGCTTGAGACCCTGAAGGCCTGACATGGAGGAGGGAAAGATGATATAACGTCCGCAAGAAATCAGCCACAAGCTTCTTGTGATTGGGCACTGAAACCTAGAGGGCATTTTTGGAAATTTGGGATGATCTTCCTCAGTTGTAGTGGAGCACTCTGGTGATGAAAGCACAGTGAACTCCACAAAAGATATAATAGCTTTTACTTAGGGAAAAAATTGGAAGGTGAGTTATAATATTTAGACTTAGCATTAAATTGAAGTACAACACATTCCAGTAAAATAATCACCATCCATCACTTCAAGTATGCAGAGATCTGGAAAATAAGAATTTTTTATGCAACTGGACTTTCGTAATCACATGCCCACATGAGGTGAAATTAGGATTGCACATGATTCATTTTTCTGTTTCTCCCTTTTTGACTGTATTTACTGAGGAGCCTTGAATTTTAGTTAAGTGCAATTTACACACATAAAAGTCAATCACCCTAGAGAAATCAAAACTGTGGGCAGATATGTGCATATAAGAAAAAAAAAACAGAACCAAGGAAAGGTCCAACAGTCGGGTTACTGTAAACTAGTTGGGGTCAGCCTCATACAATGCCAAAGACATTGTTTATCCCCTATGCCTTAATTACCTCTGAAAACTGGTAAAATATTCCTTCCTTACCTCCTGGAAGTCTTCAGGAAAAAGAACAATGTGCCCAGACACTACAGTAATGAGGCCATCTAAAGGATATATAGATAAGAAAAATATCTGCTGCCTTCTGTAACAGCCTTTCTTCATTTTTCAATCTCCTTAGTAGCAAACTAGGTTGTTTCAGAAAGAGATTATTCAGATTTTTTCTAGTGTACACAGAACTTTTGTCGCATTTTGTCTAATCAAAGATTTTGTCACTGTATCATGAGCCATACCTGGTTCCTGTATAAGAAAAGGAAAATTTCTGGCAAAGTCTTTTATCAAAACTTTGAGAACATTTGGCTCAGTACAAGGACTCCTTTCTCACCTAGACTGTAAAAACTCATGGCCTATCTGGCTTCTGCACGGCTGCAAGGTAACAGGAGACAGAGATAAAATCAGGTCAGGAGTTGTTTTTCCCTCTGCTCCTATTGCCAGAGGCACAATGCAGCCTGACTTCTAGTTCACTTGCAAGGCTTTTACATAAAGCTCCACAGGGCTGTTCTGGGAGACACCTTCTCTCCAATTAATACAGTAGACTCCCTTTATTTATTTAGTGACCCTTCTTCCACTTTACAATCAGTATTCCTAATACAACAAAAGGCACCTTGATATCAAGTTGGAGAAGAGGTTTACTCAGTCCAAGTTCTAAAGTCACAAACATGTAGCAAAGCCTTAGAAATTTAGTTCTTGTTGGGCAGAGACTCATGTGAGCCTGTCGTTATGTTCTGCTGCTGTGAGATACACTGGTAATGTGGCTGGACTCTAACAGTGTCACTGTGCTTGTAAATTCCTCAATATTTCTTAATTTTCAAGTAGCTGACTTGGCCAACTTAATACCACTTTTAATACTCATTTCTTGCTAGCAATTATATATTCTCACAAGTGCAAACAGAAATGCATAAACTAAAGAAACGGCAAATTCAAAACAGAAGTCCTCTCAAGTAGAATAGCATTAATACTTAAGAGATCATCACCAAGGATGGACATTTTCAGTCCACTAAACAGAGATCTGCTCAACAAAAGAAAGCAGTGGAAAAACAGCCACAAATATTAATGTTACATACTTGATGAACAATCTCTAGTACAGGCAGATACATACTAATAAGGAAATCTGCTTAAAGAAAATGGGGTGACATAGGAATCATAGATGCTATTTCTCAGAAAGTCTGAACAAGCAATTGAACATTATTTTCCTAACTATTACACATGCTTTATTTTTCCCTCATCTTCGGCTTCATCCCATGCTTATTCTCTTCTTCTAGCCCTGGTATAGCTTCTGATGCCAGTCTTGATATTTTCCTCCAGGAATGTGAAGTGGTACAATCAACTTCATGTAATAACATACCTGATTAACAAAATGCTAATGATATCTTCAGTAAAAGCAGCTGATGAATGTTTGATCTCTAATAGCATGCATTCGAATAGACATAACTGTGCAAGCCTTTTTACGTTGGGTGAAAGAGTCAAATGCCAACTTCAATTAAAATAACCTGAGAGACTTTGATTTCTCCCTTGCAACATATCAGCACTGATTTCTCCTTTATTCACTTTCAGGTGAAAGCCTTAAATGAGTTTCCTCTCCCTTCTAAGCTTTTCCGTGGGACAGCAGCTTTTAAAGAATGGCTAGATGGGTTTTTTCTTATGACAGATAAATTGAATGCTAATTTCTACTTTTATGATTCTTAGTACTCTTTCCCAATTAAATCCATTGTAGAGTACAGAAGTGTTTCTAAACATGAAAAATGTTCCTTAGTAAAGTCCATCTTGTCTTGCTGATATTTTTATCTGCTGTATTCTGTGTCATACTTTGAAGCCTAATGAAATAAGGCACTCTGCACTCCTTAGGTAGCACTGCAGAACAGAGCAGCTGAAGAATTTAGTTGCTTCCCTTGCTTAGTGATTAGCCTATATTTTTATAGAAAGTTATTAGTATTAGGTAGGTTGCATTAGTAGAAATGCCTATTTATTTCCATGGAAACAACTGGTAGAGAGAGCACAATAACACTACTCAATAGAACAAATTCTCAGCTATAAAACACTCTTTCAGTATAGTCACCACAACTAGTGTCGTGGTTTTATGATTTTTGGTTATCAGTATTCCACACCATAACATCACGTAATGCACTGGGGATTTGACTGCTGATGCTCAAGTTCTAGGTGCCTGTCCAAAGAACTACATTTCCCCAGGAGGCTTTGCCATCAGCGAGGAGATATAACTCCTGGAAAGGTCACCTGATGCTCTCTTCTTCGCCTGCTCTTCTCCGTCTGCTTTTCTCCATCTGCTCAACTGGACTGCACTTCTCACCTCAGCGTTGCGGTATCCACCTTTCAGACACACTCTCTCTCATTATATTTTGCTGATACTATATTTAATAAATTAGTTTGTTCTACCTCAGATCGTTGCTGCTGTTTTCAATTATTTTTGGGTCCCCTGTTTCCCTTTTCTGGAAGCATGGATCCATGGATCCCTCCGCTCCGCTGGTCACGGAACCGGGCCGAACCAGCCCGTAAACTGTTGACAGTTAGCTGTACATTTTTGCCACTGATGAACAAGAGCCTGCATGCTATGCTTGTAAAAATCTGTACGGCCACATGGAATGCGGCTCATCTTTCACACTGCTGTCAACACTGTTGAACTACACCAGTAACCACCTCACTGTTCTCACACCCACTGTTAGGCCTCCATAAACATTCAGAAAGCACTGATGAATGCCAATGGGAGCCATTTTTTCCACATTGGGGAATTCAATGACAAACTTTTGCTTCATACACTCTTCCATGTTAAATGTAACTTTTTTGTCCCTCTACAACCAGACTGCCCAAGGAGGTTGTAGATGCCCCATCCCCAAAGGTACTCAAGGCCAGGCTGGATGTGGCTCTGGGCAGCCTAGTCATAGCAGGGGGGTTGAAACTACATGATCACTGTGGTCCTTTTCAACCCAGGCCGTCCTATGATTCCAGGACCTCATGTGCTCATGAAAATTACAGAGTGCAGATGGATTGGAAAAAGGGGAGGTGGGATTTGGGTGTAGGGTCCACAGCCCCAAGCTGGGTGCACCAAAGGCATTGTGACATTACAGGGTGGAGCATGACATCAGTCTTTATTAAGTCATGCTGGCAGCCCCCCCAGCCCAGAGACATTGGGCAGTTGCTCAGTCCTGGTGGTCACTGCTGGAGCTCTGCTCACTGTGACAGCCATTTGTGCGTTGAGAGTGAACCATGGAAGGGAACGGGATGAAGGTCAGCCTGACTCTCTTCCTGATCTTAGTTCCTTTCATGTCTTCAATTCCGGGCCGTTCCAGCGATCTCAGCTGGGTCTGGAATTGCAGCAAAAAGCTGCTCCTTCCTGAGGAGCAGCATCCCTTAAAGACCAAGAATCAGACCTCCAGTTGGCTCTGCTGGTTTGATCTAACCACCTGCCCCACCAAGATGGAGGACGGGAACAAAAACCAGGTCCTTCACGAGGAGCAGCGTCCGGTTGAAACCAAGAGCCAGACCTCCAGCAGGCTCTGCTGGTTGGGAGTTACCACCTGCTCGACCAAGATGGAGGTCAGGAACAAAAACCAGGTCCTTCATGAGGAGAAGAGCCCATTCCAGAACAAGAGCCAGCCCTCCAGCTGGCTCTGCTGGTTTGGAGTTGCCACCTGCTCCACCAAGATGGAGGACAGGAATGAAAACCAGGTTCTTCCTGAAGAGAAGAGTCTGGTTGACACCAAGAGCCAGCCCTCCAGCTGGCTCTGCTGGTTTGGAGTAACCACCTGCTCGACCAAGATGCAGGATGGGAACAACAACCAGGTCCTTCACGAGGAGAAGAGTGCGACTGACACCAAAAGCCAGACCTGTCAGCCCTCCAGCTGGCTCTGCTGGTTTGGAGTTACCACCTGCTCCACCAAGATGGAGGATAGGAATGAAAACCAGGTCCTTCATGAGGAGAAGAGTCTGGTTGACACCAAGAGCCAGACCTCCAGCTGGCTCTGCTGGTCTGGTGTTACCACCTGCTCAACCAAAATGCAGGATGGGAACAAAAACCAGATCCTTCACGAGGAGAAGAGTCCTACTGACAGCAAGAGTCAGCCCTCCAGCTGGCTCTGCTGGTTTGGAGTAACCACCTGCTCCACCAAGATGCAGGATGGGAACAACAACCAGGTCCTTTGTGAGGAGAAGAGTCTGGTTGACACCAAGAGCCACACCTTCAGCTGGCTCTGCTGGTTTGGTGTAACCACCTGCTCCAACAAGATGCAGGACGGGAACAAAAACCAGATCCATCACGAGGAGAAGAGTGCAACTGACACCAAGAGTCAGCCCTCCAGCTGGCTCTGCTGGTTGGGAGTAACCACCTGCTCCAACAAGATGCAGGACCGGAACAACAACCAGGTCCTTTGTGAGGAGAAGAGTCCAACTGACACCAAGAGTCAGCCCTCCAGCTGGCTCTGCTGGTTGGGAGTAACCACCTGCTCCAACAAGATGGAGGTCGGGAACAACAACCAGGTCCTTCGTGAGAAGAAGAGTCCGGTTGACATCAAGAGTCAGCCCTCCATCTGGCTCTGCTGGTTTGGACTGAACACCTGTCCCTGGAATGGAGACAAAAAACTTGTGCATCCTGAGGAGAGGCTGCCCATTCTTGCTGAGCGCCGTGCCTCCAACTGGCCCTTCTGGCTTGGCCTTTCTCCACACCCCAAATGGGTCCCATACAGGGTCAGCGAGTCTGTCCTTCCTAAGGGCCCAAAGCAACAGTCCCAGCACACTGAGCAAAAGGCCTTCAGCTTGCCGGACACCCTGCGTCTCCTCTGGGATTTCCTTAAGCAGATAATCCGTTTGCTTAGAGATCACTTAACAGACTACCATGTTCTCCGTCTGCTTTACGTTATCTTCAAAACCGTGAGAAGACGGAGGCAACGTCAGCAACTGGTACGCGGCTGAGATTCAACATGCATGCAGAGGACTGCGGGTGGGGAGCAGAGAACCTGCTGTGTCACTTCCAGGGAACAAACGGTCTCAGCTTCCATGGGAACAGAGAGCGATTTCCAGGAAGCACTTCTGTCCATCTGGCAGCCTCTGGGTCAAAATGGCAACAGTCAGCTGGTGGGGCGGGACACGCCTCAGCCCACCAAAGGTTCCTGCGCTGAAGGCACTTCCGATGACAACAATGTCTTCTACTGGGTAGACACCAACCTCTCCCAGATCATCACCTCCATTTCCTAGCAGACGTGAAATGAATAAAATCATCATTGCTACAGCCTGTGTCGTTGTGGTGGCAGTGGGTCCGGGACAGCAGCAGCACTAAAGGCATTGGTGCAGGAGAGCGCTGCTGTGTGGGGTTTGGGGACACGTTCCTAGGGAGAGCAGAGGGTGCTGGGGTAGGGGAAAAGAGACATTGGTGGCTATGAGGTACCCACAGACTGCCGTGCCTCTGAGGGAGAGAGAACATTTTGAACAGGAGCCCATGTCCCAGTGTCAACGGTTTACGGGCTGGTTCGGCCCGGTTCCGTGACCAGCGAGGCAGAGGGATCCGTGGATCCGCGCCTCCAGAAAAGGGAAACAGGGGACCCCAAAATAATTGAAAAGAGCGGCAATAATCTGAGGTGGAACAAACTAATTTTACTAAATATAGTATTAGCAAAGCTGAATGAGAGAGATAGAAAGTGTGCCTGAATGGTAGATAGGCCTCACCACAATGCTGAGGTGAGAAGTGCAGTCCAGTTGAGTGAATGAAGAAAAGCAGACGGCGAAGCGCAGGCAAAGAAGAAGGAATCAGGTGACCTTGCACAGAGTTATAACTCCTAAGCCTCCCGGGGAAATGTAGTTCTTCTCCATCGGACAAACATTCGGAACTCAAGCATCAGAAGTCAAACCCCCCAGTGCATCACATGATGTTATGGTGTGGAATACTGATAACCAAAAATCATAAAACCATGACACCCATTGAGGTAATGCAGCGTCCCCCAGAGTACACAGGGAGGTCCTGGGAGACCTGCAGCAAACTGGGAAGCATCCAGGCCCCACTGGGAATTTTCAGCTGGGCCAGTTCTGCAAAGATCCCATGCACATCAGCTTCATAGAGGAGACTCACACCAAGGGAGCCTTCCAAGAAAGGGAAAACTGCTGCAAAACACTATGGAAAGATCTGTTGGGAAAGGGAGGGAGGCCCTGGGAATGCCCCATCCCCAAAGGTACTCAAGGCCAGGCTGGATGTGGCTCTGGGCAGCCTAGTCATAGCAGGGGGGTTGAAACTACATGATCACTGTGGTCCTTTTCAACCCAGGCCGTCCTATGATTCCAGGACCTCATGTGCTCATGAAAATTACAGAGTGCAGATGGATTGGAAAAAGGGGAGGTGGGATTTGGGTGTAGGGTCCACAGCCCCAAGCTGGGTGCACCAAAGGCATTGTGACATTACAGGGTGGAGCATGACATCAGTCTTTATTAAGTCATGCTGGCAGCCCCCCCAGCCCAGAGACATTGGGCAGTTGCTCAGTCCTGGTGGTCACTGCTGGAGCTCTGCTCACTGTGACAGCCATTTGTGCGTTGAGAGTGAACCATGGAAGGGAACGGGATGAAGGTCAGCCTGACTCTCTTCCTGATCTTAGTTCCTTTCATGTCTTCAATTCCGGGCCGTTCCAGCGATCTCAGCTGGGTCTGGAATTGCAGCAAAAAGCTGCTCCTTCCTGAGGAGCAGCATCCCTTAAAGACCAAGAATCAGACCTCCAGTTGGCTCTGCTGGTTTGATCTAACCACCTGCCCCACCAAGATGGAGGACGGGAACAAAAACCAGGTCCTTCACGAGGAGCAGCGTCCGGTTGAAACCAAGAGCCAGACCTCCAGCAGGCTCTGCTGGTTGGGAGTTACCACCTGCTCGACCAAGATGGAGGTCAGGAACAAAAACCAGGTCCTTCATGAGGAGAAGAGCCCATTCCAGAACAAGAGCCAGCCCTCCAGCTGGCTCTGCTGGTTTGGAGTTGCCACCTGCTCCACCAAGATGGAGGACAGGAATGAAAACCAGGTTCTTCCTGAAGAGAAGAGTCTGGTTGACACCAAGAGCCAGCCCTCCAGCTGGCTCTGCTGGTTTGGAGTAACCACCTGCTCGACCAAGATGCAGGATGGGAACAACAACCAGGTCCTTCACGAGGAGAAGAGTGCGACTGACACCAAAAGCCAGACCTGTCAGCCCTCCAGCTGGCTCTGCTGGTTTGGAGTTACCACCTGCTCCACCAAGATGGAGGATAGGAATGAAAACCAGGTCCTTCATGAGGAGAAGAGTCTGGTTGACACCAAGAGCCAGACCTCCAGCTGGCTCTGCTGGTCTGGTGTTACCACCTGCTCAACCAAAATGCAGGATGGGAACAAAAACCAGATCCTTCACGAGGAGAAGAGTCCTACTGACAGCAAGAGTCAGCCCTCCAGCTGGCTCTGCTGGTTTGGAGTAACCACCTGCTCCACCAAGATGCAGGATGGGAACAACAACCAGGTCCTTTGTGAGGAGAAGAGTCTGGTTGACACCAAGAGCCACACCTTCAGCTGGCTCTGCTGGTTTGGTGTAACCACCTGCTCCAACAAGATGCAGGACGGGAACAAAAACCAGATCCATCACGAGGAGAAGAGTGCGACTGACACCAAGAGTCAGCCCTCCAGCTGGCTCTGCTGGTTGGGAGTAACCACCTGCTCCAACAAGATGGAGGTCGGGAACAACAACCAGGTCCTTCGTGAGAAGAAGAGTCCGGTTGACATCAAGAGTCAGCCCTCCATCTGGCTCTGCTGGTTTGGACTGAACACCTGTCCCTGGAATGGAGACAAAAAACTTGTGCATCCTGAGGAGAGGCTGCCCATTCTTGCTGAGCGCCGTGCCTCCAACTGGCCCTTCTGGCTTGGCCTTTCTCCACACCCCAAATGGGTCCCATACAGGGTCAGCGAGTCTGTCCTTCCTAAGGGCCCAAAGCAACAGTCCCAGCACACTGAGCAAAAGGCCTTCAGCTTGCCGGACACCCTGCGTCTCCTCTGGGATTTCCTTAAGCAGATAATCCGTTTGCTTAGAGATCACTTAACAGACTACCATGTTCTCCGTCTGCTTTACGTTATCTTCAAAACCGTGAGAAGACGGAGGCAACGTCAGCAACTGGTACGCGGCTGAGATTCAACATGCATGCAGAGGACTGCGGGTGGGGAGCAGAGAACCTGCTGTGTCACTTCCAGGGAACAAACGGTCTCAGCTTCCATGGGAACAGAGAGCGATTTCCAGGAAGCACTTCTGTCCATCTGGCAGCCTCTGGGTCAAAATGGCAACAGTCAGCTGGTGGGGCGGGACACGCCTCAGCCCACCAAAGGTTCCTGCGCTGAAGGCACTTCCGATGACAACAATGTCTTCTACTGGGTAGACACCAACCTCTCCCAGATCATCACCTCCATTTCCTAGCAGACGTGAAATGAATAAAATCATCATTGCTACAGCCTGTGTCGTTGTGGTGGCAGTGGGTCCGGGACAGCAGCAGCACTAAAGGCATTGGTGCAGGAGAGCGCTGCTGTGTGGGGTTTGGGGACACGTTCCTAGGGAGAGCAGAGGGTGCTGGGGTAGGGGAAAAGAGACATTGGTGGCTATGAGGTACCCACAGACTGCCGTGCCTCTGAGGGAGAGAGAACATTTTGAACAGGAGCCCATGTCCCAGTGTCAACGGTTTACGGGCTGGTTCGGCCCGGTTCCGTGACCAGCGAGGCAGAGGGATCCGTGGATCCGCGCCTCCAGAAAAGGGAAACAGGGGACCCCAAAATAATTGAAAAGAGCGGCAATAATCTGAGGTGGAACAAACTAATTTTACTAAATATAGTATTAGCAAAGCTGAATGAGAGAGATAGAAAGTGTGCCTGAATGGTAGATAGGCCTCACCACAATGCTGAGGTGAGAAGTGCAGTCCAGTTGAGTGAATGAAGAAAAGCAGACGGCGAAGCGCAGGCAAAGAAGAAGGAATCAGGTGACCTTGCACAGAGTTATAACTCCTAAGCCTCCCGGGGAAATGTAGTTCTTCTCCATCGGACAAACATTCGGAACTCAAGCATCAGAAGTCAAACCCCCCAGTGCATCACATGATGTTATGGTGTGGAATACTGATAACCAAAAATCATAAAACCATGACACCCATTGAGGTAATGCAGCGTCCCCCAGAGTACACAGGGAGGTCCTGGGAGACCTGCAGCAAACTGGGAAGCATCCAGGCCCCACTGGGAATTTTCAGCTGGGCCAGTTCTGCAAAGATCCCATGCACATCAGCTTCATAGAGGAGACTCACACCAAGGGAGCCTTCCAAGAAAGGGAAAACTGCTGCAAAACACTATGGAAAGATCTGTTGGGAAAGGGAGGGAGGCCCTGGGAATGCCCCATCCCCAAAGGTACTCAAGGCCAGGCTGGATGTGGCTCTGGGCAGCCTAGTCATAGCAGGGGGGTTGAAACTACATGATCACTGTGGTCCTTTTCAACCCAGGCCGTCCTATGATTCCAGGACCTCATGTGCTCATGAAAATTACAGAGTGCAGATGGATTGGAAAAAGGGGAGGTGGGATTTGGGTGTAGGGTCCACAGCCCCAAGCTGGGTGCACCAAAGGCATTGTGACATTACAGGGTGGAGCATGACATCAGTCTTTATTAAGTCATGCTGGCAGCCCCCCCAGCCCAGAGACATTGGGCAGTTGCTCAGTCCTGGTGGTCACTGCTGGAGCTCTGCTCACTGTGACAGCCATTTGTGCGTTGAGAGTGAACCATGGAAGGGAACGGGATGAAGGTCAGCCTGACTCTCTTCCTGATCTTAGTTCCTTTCATGTCTTCAATTCCGGGCCGTTCCAGCGATCTCAGCTGGGTCTGGAATTGCAGCAAAAAGCTGCTCCTTCCTGAGGAGCAGCATCCCTTAAAGACCAAGAATCAGACCTCCAGTTGGCTCTGCTGGTTTGATCTAACCACCTGCCCCACCAAGATGGAGGACGGGAACAAAAACCAGGTCCTTCACGAGGAGCAGCGTCCGGTTGAAACCAAGAGCCAGACCTCCAGCAGGCTCTGCTGGTTGGGAGTTACCACCTGCTCGACCAAGATGGAGGTCAGGAACAAAAACCAGGTCCTTCATGAGGAGAAGAGCCCATTCCAGAACAAGAGCCAGCCCTCCAGCTGGCTCTGCTGGTTTGGAGTTGCCACCTGCTCCACCAAGATGGAGGACAGGAATGAAAACCAGGTTCTTCCTGAAGAGAAGAGTCTGGTTGACACCAAGAGCCAGCCCTCCAGCTGGCTCTGCTGGTTTGGAGTAACCACCTGCTCGACCAAGATGCAGGATGGGAACAACAACCAGGTCCTTCACGAGGAGAAGAGTGCGACTGACACCAAAAGCCAGACCTGTCAGCCCTCCAGCTGGCTCTGCTGGTTTGGAGTTACCACCTGCTCCACCAAGATGGAGGATAGGAATGAAAACCAGGTCCTTCATGAGGAGAAGAGTCTGGTTGACACCAAGAGCCAGACCTCCAGCTGGCTCTGCTGGTCTGGTGTTACCACCTGCTCAACCAAAATGCAGGATGGGAACAAAAACCAGATCCTTCACGAGGAGAAGAGTCCTACTGACAGCAAGAGTCAGCCCTCCAGCTGGCTCTGCTGGTTTGGAGTAACCACCTGCTCCACCAAGATGCAGGATGGGAACAACAACCAGGTCCTTTGTGAGGAGAAGAGTCTGGTTGACACCAAGAGCCACACCTTCAGCTGGCTCTGCTGGTTTGGTGTAACCACCTGCTCCAACAAGATGCAGGACGGGAACAAAAACCAGATCCATCACGAGGAGAAGAGTGCGACTGACACCAAGAGTCAGCCCTCCAGCTGGCTCTGCTGGTTGGGAGTAACCACCTGCTCCAACAAGATGGAGGTCGGGAACAACAACCAGGTCCTTCGTGAGAAGAAGAGTCCGGTTGACATCAAGAGTCAGCCCTCCATCTGGCTCTGCTGGTTTGGACTGAACACCTGTCCCTGGAATGGAGACAAAAAACTTGTGCATCCTGAGGAGAGGCTGCCCATTCTTGCTGAGCGCCGTGCCTCCAACTGGCCCTTCTGGCTTGGCCTTTCTCCACACCCCAAATGGGTCCCATACAGGGTCAGCGAGTCTGTCCTTCCTAAGGGCCCAAAGCAACAGTCCCAGCACACTGAGCAAAAGGCCTTCAGCTTGCCGGACACCCTGCGTCTCCTCTGGGATTTCCTTAAGCAGATAATCCGTTTGCTTAGAGATCACTTAACAGACTACCATGTTCTCCGTCTGCTTTACGTTATCTTCAAAACCGTGAGAAGACGGAGGCAACGTCAGCAACTGGTACGCGGCTGAGATTCAACATGCATGCAGAGGACTGCGGGTGGGGAGCAGAGAACCTGCTGTGTCACTTCCAGGGAACAAACGGTCTCAGCTTCCATGGGAACAGAGAGCGATTTCCAGGAAGCACTTCTGTCCATCTGGCAGCCTCTGGGTCAAAATGGCAACAGTCAGCTGGTGGGGCGGGACACGCCTCAGCCCACCAAAGGTTCCTGCGCTGAAGGCACTTCTGATGACAACAATGTCTTCTACTGGGTAGACACCAACCTCTCCCAGATCATCACCTCCATTTCCTAGCAGACGTGAAATGAATAAAATCATCATTGCTACAGCCTGTGTCATTGTGGTGGCAGTGGGTCCGGGACAGCAGCAGCACTAAAGGCATTGGTGCAGGAGAGCGCTGCTGTGTGGGGTTTGGGGACACGTTCCTAGGGAGAGCAGAGGGTGCTGGGGTAGGGGAAAAGAGGCATTGGTGGCTATGAGGTACCCACAGACTGCCGTGCCTCTGAGGGAGAGAGAACATTTTGAACAGGAGCCCATGTCTAAGTGAGGTAATGCAGTGTCCCCCAGAGTACACAGGGATGTCCTGGGAGACCTGCAGCATACTAGGCCACACTAGGAACTTTCAGCTGGACTAGTTCTGCAAAGGTTCCGTGTGCATCAGCTTCATAGAGGAGATTCACGCCAAGGGAGCCTTCCCAGAAAGGGAAAACTGCTGCAAAACACTATGGAAAGATCTGGTTGGGAAAGGAAGGGAGGCCCTGAGGCATGGTAGCTCAGACTCTCTGGTCTGTTTCATCTCTCTGATTATTGTTGCTGACTGTTAGTCCTGGCCAGTAACCATGAAGTTGCTGTGAGAAGCCTGTGGGCTGTTGAATGGGACTCTGCTGCTTTTTGTCACATGGAACAAAAATATAACAGAATATTGGTGGAAGGCTCACGCTTTACTGCCATACCACCAACATCTGCCTCTGATGTCATGGCCTAATATAGTAAAATAGGAGGCATTATTTTCAGAGCAGCCTCTACAGAATTTTGCAGACCCTCATGTTCGTTGTGATGTTCATACCCAGTAATTACAGATCATAGAAATGTTTGAGTTGGAAGGGACCCTGAAAGGCCACCTAGTCCAACTTTTCTGCAGTGAACAAGGGAAATAACAGCTAGATCTAATTACTCAGAGCATTGTCCAGTATAAATCATATATCGAATGAATACGCATATTAAAAGAAATAGGAGACATTGTAGCAATAGCAAAATGAAAGAAGAACTCTAGAAATTTTATATTTCCACTGAGGGCTGCTTAACTCATATCTCCAGTTTTGCTTTTCCAATAATTAATCATATTCAGATTAGATCATTGTTCACTGTGAAAAGCCAGCCTTGGAGACCTTGGAAATACACCTTGGTTTATATGAGAACCAGTTATAATTCTTACAAAACTACAGGATATACTGTGACGCACAAGAACCACCGGGTTTTTGAGGAGAGGAGGAAGAAACCTGGTGTTGGGAACCTGCTTTGGTAGGGGGGTTGGACTCGATCTCTGGAGGTTCCTTCCAACTCCTACAATTCTAATGTGTGAAGCTGCCATAGATGTGTTTGGGCAAAGTCAATCTCCTGCTGGGTCTGCTATTTATGCTATTATTAAATTGATTATATGTAGTCTTTTAAAGAAACTGAAGATATGAATGTAACTGAACTAACTACAATTTATTGATATTGTATAGTTCAAATTTATGTTTTTGTAACCCTGAAAAAGTTTGGGGAATTTAACATTAACAGTCTGGTAAGGGGCAGTTAGTTAGTGGGCTGCCTGGGAAGCTCTGAAGTACTGAAGGCACTTGGCTCCAGCTAAAGCCATCTGGAATATTTCCATTTGTACTCCAATCTTAACAAGAAAGAAATGTCAGAGAGGGTAGGTAGAGTCATAAAATTTAGGGAGCCATCTGGAAAGCCCTAGGAAACATCTGAAGCCCCAGTTTTCTGTAGCTAGGACATACCAAAAGAACATAAGTGACAGGCATAGAAAAGAGCTAGAATCCCTCTGTTAAACACAAATACAAAAAAAGTATATTTTTAATATATATTTTATCTGTAAATTTCATCTAGAAATGTATCTAAAAGCCTGAAGTTAAGTCACACTTACTGTGTCTTAGTTTTACCACAGAGCCATTCTAGTGTGGAGGACAAGACAAATCTTCACGGAATCAGCAAGCACTGCGTACAGAAATATGCTGGAAAGGATGGGGTGTGCAGGGCAAGGATGGCCTTCACACGGTGATAGGCACCCTGCCCATCCTGGGGTTGGGAGGCCAGGCCAGAGCTCCATGAAATGCAGTGCTCTTCTTGTGAGGAAGAAAGCATGACACCCTTAATAACTTGCATAAGTTTAGGTTAGCTCTAAAGTGATCAGGCATTTGGATTTAAAGATCTTTGTAGGTCCCTTCCCACTCAAATATTCTGTCCTACAGCAGATGTACAGCCCATGGCACCCATACATTAACGTTGTGCAACCCCTTGCACATCACACTGCTGCAAAGATGTGAAGAATTGTAGTTGACAGACATAGCTGATGCTGGCAGATCTGTGCTGTACAAAACATTCCAGCTCTCCTGGACCTGCCGAGCTAAAGCTGTGGTGGAAATGTCATGAAAGATGTCCAGACTGTGGGGTTTCTGCTGTGAAGTGGCTATACAGTATCAGTTCAGGAACATCAACCTAGACTTCAGAGCAAAGGCAGAAGGTTTCTTTTGCTATCTTCTTGCACCCAATGAGGCCCCTCCTACCATATTCATATCTACAGATTTAAAGAAGTTTTAACTCCTGAAGAGCTGAAGATCAAGGTCTCTTCAGTCAGGTTGCCTTGTGAACTTACAGTCTGAAGAAAAAAAAAAAAAAAAACAACAACAAACAACAGAAAACCTAATTGCTTATCTACTGTTGGAAGCTGATACAACATTTCCCTAAATTGAGTCCAACTTCTCTGGCCGCTGGAGGGACAACATTGGAAACAATTTCCAAAGCCTTCCAGTGGAACATGGGCATTCTGCCATTTACACACAAATGAAGAAAACACACTCAAAACTCAGCAAATACAAACTCCAGGTTGACTGCCCATATTTTGTCTTTCCCAGCCACTGAAAGCAGCCAAGACCCATTTCAACCTGAGAAGTACAAAGCCCAGAAAGCAACACATGCTGCAACAGTTTGTCCATACTGAAAGATGCCAAGCACATCAATAACACACACATGTACAGTCACTATCCAACCCTCTGGGAACATGTGACCATTCTAGAACCAAGTGATATTAACTCCCTTTTGCTGAAGCAAAATTTCTTGCTTAAATTAGCACAGGCCCTGTATACCAGATGACCCAAGCCAGGAGTGGACTTCCCTCCGGACACAAAATTCTGATCTTGCTAGAGGAGGTTCCCAAAGTGACCCAGCTTCTCCTCTGCTTGGTCAGATGCCTCCCAGTCAGAGTTAGACGGGAGACTGTAACAGCAGGGAAGTGAAGTAGTGTGTGCCTCCCTTGCTCAAGCAAGTGTCAGCATCCCAATTCTTTGGGGCACAGTTTTGTTTGTTGTTAAGACAGAAAAATGCAAACAAACAAATAGCAAAAAAAAAAAAAAAAAAACCCACAACTCTTTGCAGGGTCAAAGTGACCTAGAGATATTGCCTATAACCTCAAGCCAGTGTAATCCCCAAATGAAGCTGCCTCTTGACCATAAATAACATTGCAGTAACTACTTTGGCAGAAAGGAGAGCCGATTTTGCTAAACCTGTTTATTTAATCGCACCACTGGTCAGGTTCTTGTTTCAGCTCACTGCCATATACTCTTCTTTTTGAAGGAATGTCCAAGGCTGTGAGACATTGATGCACTAGCCCGTGTTGAACTTGGGCATCATTCAGAACAGAACTGAACTTCTGTCCTGCCTCTTCAAATATATAAAGCAGGGCGAATGTGCTGCAAGACCTGGGCTGGTCTTGGATGCAATATGATACAAAGAAAAATGAAGAACAATGGCAGAAACTCCCTGTCCTCAAAATAAGACAACATGCCACACCTCAGTAAAAGAACACAGAATTCCAAAGTCTATTCCAAATATCTGTGGGAATGCAGTGAAACTGACTGCAATTGTAGTGATGCTATGAGCATGCCCAATCCAGCAAACTGCCTCTGGAACCCACTGTCATCTGCAGCTGCCAAACATTGCCAGCCACCTCATTAGCAGTGAGCTGGAGCTGCCAGCAAGAGCAGCTGCCAGGACAAGTTATAGCTGCTGAACTATGAGCTTGCTGAGGACCAGTGGGTGCTTTAGAAGGCAAGACTTGCCCAAGGCAAGGCCTTCATGCCAATGGAGCTTCTCTTCCAGTCCAGAAGCACACCACCTCTTACCAAAGAGCTGAATTCACACCCTTCATTTCATTTCCCCTTCTCACATTTGCTCTATGGATAGCTTCAGTTTGGATTCAAAACAATTTTTTTCCCCCACAAAGAGAGAGGAGAAAAAAAAAAAAAAAAAAAACAAAACAAAAAACCAGTATCTCAAAATAACCCCCCAAAGAAAACAAAATGAATGCAGTAACCAAAGCAAAGTTCTAACTCAGAGAAGGAACATTTGCTTTAGCTCCATGAAACCAACTAACAGCCACTCCAGACCACCTATCCCACTGCAATTTTACAAAGAGCTCAGACAGCACAGATAGGATAAATAAGGTAGAAAGAAAAGAGCTAAAAGTGACAGAAGAAGCAGAAGCAGCTAAATTTGTTATTGGTCACTTAAACTGTTCCTTTGAGATTAACAACAGAAAATACTTATTCAGTGGTTTCTTACTATCTTTCAAAAGTCAATGATTTTAAATTATGTGTAAAAGGCTGGCCTGAAAAATTTACAGACTTGCCCACCAGGATGTCTAAATAATAAGTATCATTTGCTCTCTGTAGTGGTGCAGCAGGTAGCCACATCTCACTCCCTCAGAGAAGAAAGGAAACCCTGTTGTGCTAAGAACTATACAAAGAGATGGAAATGTCGGGCTCTGCTCTGGGAATTAAAGGAGGCTGAAAACAGACAGATAAGAGAAAAGAAACAAATGATGAGAAAACGTTGCTGGCAGAGGTACCACAGTCAAAGCTTGCAGTTCACATGGGTTTTTATAGCCTTCAGATAAAGACAGGTTGCATCAGGAGCCCCAAAGACCCCCGAGTGTCTCATTGCAGGTGATTTTAGAGAGTTGCCCTAATGGAGGATGGAGGCCAGAATGCAGGAAGTCACACAAGCTGGTAGCTGAAATTTTTAGAAGAAACTGAAGAAGCTAATCAGTAGTAGCAATTGATTTCAGTGCTGAAAGACAAGGAAGACACGTGATGATGACAAGATATGAGGCTAATAATTCTGAGGGCAAGTGTCTCTCATCAGACAGAGCAGAGGCAGGGAGAGCCTCTGGGTGACTGTAGGTCACAGGGTGGTCTGACCCCATCAGCGACTTAGGGTCAGCAGGACAGGACTGCAATCATAAAGACGTTAAAATACTCAAGTAAGACAAAAGGCTTTGAATCAGAGAGTAAGAAAAGCTAAATTAATGTAGAGTAACACACTGTCGAAATAGCCCAAGCTTGCAAAGCATAATAGAAATGCCCCTGCTGTATACATGTAAATGGGCTTTTCACTTTTTTTTTTTTTTAACCTTAAGCGAATATCCCTTTGGAAGGAAAATTCATTGATTCACTAGCAGTTTGCTAGTAAGCAGCAGCCTGAGGTCCCTCCAACACCCTGCTTTCAATTTGGAAGGAGAGAAATGGCTTTAGGGTGCCTTTGGAGTACAAATACTTATTTCCCTGGAGTAGCTTCCAGGTAGCAAAGAAAACTTAATTCCCTATAAAATCCAACTTTAAGTGTCCAGCTTTAAATTAAAGGGCTGGCATTCAGTTCTGTTGACCAGACACAAGTTGAAGAAAGGCATAAAGTGTGCCTTTAGGCAACAAATTATGTTTACTAAAACCCCCCAGTGGAATCCACTACTGTGCAGAGTGGTCATGAAGTGGTGATACAATCACTGCTCAGCACACATCTGATTGTGAGGGAAGAACAGTACTACAGCACTGATGATGAGCCCAAGGTGGTAATTCCTTTTCCAACTGCTAAACAATCTTTCAAAGGAAGCTACAGTGTTAAAAAAAAAAAAAAGAAAAAAAGCACATCTCACTCTCTTTTCATCCCCTATTAGAGGAGATGAATCATAAAATCATCATAGAATCTTTTGAATTGGAAGAGACCCTACAAGGTCATATCATCCAACATCCTGCAATGTACAGGGACATCTACCTCTCTCACTGAGCAACTGTTCCAATGCCTCACTACCTTAATTATAGGAAGAGGTTTTTTTAATGTTCAATCTAAATCTCTTTGAGCTTGAAACCACTTCCCCTTTCGCTATCACGACAGACCCTACTAAAGAATCTGCCCCCTCCTTTCTTAGAGTGCCCCCTTTAGTTACCAGAGGCCACTCTCAGGTCTCCTGGAGCCTTCTCCAGGCTGAACAGCCCCTGCATTCAGTCTGTCCTCAGAGAGGTGTTCCACCCCGTGGTTCAGTTTTGTGGCCCTCCTCAAGACACACTCCAGCAGGTTCATGCCTCTCTGACACTGAGGACTCCAGACCTAGACTAAATGAGTGTTGTGGGCTGTGAAAATGGACATGAAGACAACACTGAGATTTTCAGTTACAAGTCTGTAATGGTTTGAAGTGTCCTGAGAGCAGGAACAAGCAGCAGGTGCTGAGCTGGCATATTTCTCCTGCTACCCACAGAGAAGCTGTGAAACTTCTGAACTGCTGAAAGCAGCCTTTAAGTGGCCTCGCCTATGAAGCGGGAGATGCCAAAAGATATATATTTTGGAACTTAGGTAGTGACTCTTTCACAATGTGCCATTTGTGGATGATATACAGAGCAGCACACAGTTCAACTTGGTGAAAATATTAACTGGAGGTCTTAGTGCTTTGATTCAGTGCTCTGGTGAGGTGTGAGGCTGAGCTGTGCAAGGCTGACAGGCAGCCTGCTGCCACCTGGCTGTCTGAGCAGGGCTGCGGAGTGAGGCGGATCTTTCACTATCTCACAGCACATGTTCAGTCAGTGGCACCTTGGCTTGCTACTGACCTGAACACGTGCTGTCCCCATCCTGCAGAAGAGGCTGATTGCTGATAGAATGATGGTAGATCTCCAAGATCATCTGCAAAATGGGAACAATTAGTAGCAAAGAGGGAGACATGTCAGCCTCAGCCATTGCTACAGCCCCTCTTGTGACAAAGGCTTAAAAGTTTAATCTGACTACAAAATAAGGATGACACAGGAATAGAAAACAAAAACTAAGTACTGTATCAATGACAATTAAGCCTGATGCTAACCCTGCTTAAATTTGTACACCAGCATAACTTCCAATTGGAACTTTCATGGCTTCCTGGGTTTTTTCATTTCTAAGAGAAATGACTTTTGCTAGCCCTTCATTACATTTCTTTGTCCATTTATTCAGCAAAATCTTTATTGATTACAATGGCGTACTGTGAGAAGAAAAATCATCAGGGTCTGCTGCAGATCTTCAACCACTGGTTGAATCTGAAGTTATATGACAAGTTTAAGTGGACTCAGTTTCATATCTGAAGCTGAGTCAGAAACAGGATTAGACCTTGACATCAAACTTCCCATGAAAAGAGAAATCTTTGTAAGGGAAAGAGCTTTCCCTTCAAGCTCGATAGCACTGCATTGTTTAACAGGAATGACACAACTGAATATTATTTGAATTGTTTGCATTGCATGAATGCAGGGGAATAATAAATGTTGAAGTATTGTTTTCCTTCCTGCCTCATTTGGCAAGGCCCTTTTCAATATGGAGCTGCTTCTTCCCTTGTGATTACAAAGATACCTTCATCATAGATTAGTCATAAGGGGAGAAGAAAATTCAGTGTAGAATATGCCAGAACACCTGAAATAGCAAAGCAACATGGGGCAAAAACAAACAATAAATATAAACTGAATATTATGATCTAGGGATACTTTCAGGATTGCTGGGTAAAATACTGAGTTAAATTTCTTCAAATATAACAAGTGCAGCATGCAATTCATCATTATTTTTGACAGTATATTCTGCAATGTGTGGGCATTTTCAGATGACCTGTGCTAAAAGCTGTGTGGGAATTGAGTTATGCTCCTTTCTAAGGAGGGGAAACAACCTGGGCCCAAAGGGTGTCTCTGCTCTGAGCTCTCAGAAGGCTCCCAGCTCCCCTGCAGAGATCAGAGTGGGTGCTTCAAAGCCTCCTCTCTGCTCCTTTGCAAGGGCATTAGCTGTGAAACTCTGCTGCTGGCAGTAGAAACAAAAAAGAGAAGACTGCCTGCACCACCATCCAGATCCCAACTACTTCAGAGTCTTTCATGCACCAATCAATCAGTCTCCAATCCAATAATTAGTCATGTTCTCTGATACAGCCATGAGGTTTTACCATGTGAGGCAATACTCTTGGAGATAAAAGGAGTCTTTCCCATACACGTGAGTCAACAGAAGTATCACAAAGGCCAAAAGCTTTCCAACAGACTGACTGTACTGACCCCCCTGTGCAGAACCTTTCAGCCCCATGCATGATCTGTAGGCAACATGTTAACATACAAGACCCTCAGAGGTGACTTATAGCTCCTTAAAATTGAAGGCAGGACTCCTGTGCTGCAGGATGTGAAGTATTGCAGACTGCCACCTGCTTGCCAACTCCCTTGAGGATCTGGGCTTCTCATGGGGTGAGGAGCATCCTGTGAGCACCCTGTCTGCATTGCTCTCATCTCTGCATCGATGAGGGACAGCCTCAGCTCACAGCACTCAGCTCTTCCAGGAACTCAGCAGAAAAAAAAATGGAAATGCAATAGAACTTCCCAACAAGAAAAGGGAAGACATGTTACCACCAGAGAAAGCCTGTCTTCCAGTAGATCAAGAATTTGTGATTATTTCTCATCTTTCCAGGAGGAAGGAGATGAAATCATAACGTGTAGATCAGGCTATTCAATTTTGTCCATAATACCATCTGCATTTGTGATCCACATATGTGCAGAATGTGAAATTTAAAAGTACTTTAATTTGGATGAACTTCATTTGGAACAAGGCAATGAACCTTATCAGAGATTTTCTTGTATGAGGCAACGTGAGGATTTGTATGGCTGAGCCCTGGAACACAGGCAATTTCAATATCTGCCCTCTTTTTTTTTTTTTCCTCCCTCAACATAATGGTTTCCTAGATTCAGCAGAAAGTAAGAGAGTTTCTATCCATCAGCTTGGACATATGCTTCAGTTGCTGGGGATTTGTATAACTGATGATTAACCCTTGAACTACCCTAGCAGTGCATCTGGACTTTTAAGTGAACAGGGTCCATTTCTATCTGATAGCAATCAGCCAAGCTACTCATATTACTGTTTTTCCAAAGGTGACGCCTAAATTGAAAATCCAAACCTGTGATTCAGCAGGAGGGCAGGTCAGAAATGTACGCAAAGAATTTACCCTGAGCATCCTCTGCTTGCCCTGCTCCATGCCGTGCCTTCCCTCCCTTCTCTCCTCCACCCATCACCAGTTTTCTTTCACAGTTTGCTTCCCCTTCTGCTTACTCCTCCTTCTGTCCTCACTCACTGTATCTTGCAGATTTATATAAGGAAAATTTATTTTGCACATAAAAAGTTGCGGGCTTTCCAAGATGAGACCTGAAGTAATGAAAATCCAATATATTTGTCTGAGATGTTAATGGTGAAAGACCAGCTATCATTGGCAAAACCCCAAACCAATCCAGCTGCCCACCAAAGCATGAACAAATGCAGTCCAAATGTCTCCAAAACCACTAAGAACTGTTGACTTACCATAACACAAGCTCCAGTGAGTTTTTTCTGAGTGGGGTAAAGGAGGTGGACCAGCCTCTCCCCCGCTTACTGCATCCTAACCAAGAGCCAGATCTTTGTGCTGCCACAGCCAGCAGGAACCCTGCCATTCATTTCCCCAGCAAAGCCCTGGATGTGAGCCCATTTTCTTGGCAGCTGATTTTTGAAAGAAATATTCAAACCCAAATCTCTTCTATCCTGAGCTTCAGGATGGCGAAAAAAAAAAATAATTAGAGTTTCAGGTCTTTGATTAATGTCTTCAAAACAATTTCTCTCATCTTTTGTGGCTTCTTGAAGCACATGTGCCGTTCTGCACTAGATCCCAAAAAATGAATGTTTTGGCATTAGACTACCATAGCCATCACTTTGCCTGCTTTTTGCATAGCACAGCGTGACACAAACCACAGACATGATGACTGGCAGCAGCGAGGAGAGCTGTGTGTTGCATAAGTGAGCGCCTCATCATGAGGAGAGTAAAGGCAGCCCTGTCCAGTCCTACCTTTTCTCAATCATTTTACATAGGTTTTAATCTTTAACATTTCTCCCACCCCCCTTTCCCCCCCTCCCCACACACTTCTCTCATCCTCATGGTTTCCAGCAGCAGTTAGCTCTGTAAGACAGCATCTGATTGCTCAATTACTCTTCAGATAGCAGAGGCACCTTTCCAAATAATGTAAGAGCCCTATAGGATAATCCAGAGAAAAGGATGAAAGGTGGGAAACAGATAGAAGGACCTGAATGATGGTGAAGGAGAGGAATCCCTCCAGGACCACTGCGACTTTTGAACAGTTGACTTGTCCTTCACGGGACATTTTGGTGTCTAGAAAGCAGGGCGTGGAATGGATTCTTGAAGCTTTGCTTTTGCTGCAACTTCAGCAGAAAAGCAATCAGGGTTGGAAATGCTTCCCTCCCCCCCCCCCCCCCTCAAAGATACAGCTGGTAGATTCATTGAGAAATAACTTCAGAACCAGATCCTCCCTGCTGGAGAATGCATTTGTTGTCCACAGAACCTGAGGCATGACACAGCCTCAAAATATGTTCCTCTCACATCATACGAGGGGGAGCTGAAATGGAGACAGCAGCATTGAGCCCAGCACTGTGGGCAGGGTTGACAGCAGCATGTGCTGCCCAAGTACAGGAACCATCCCAGCCTTGGTTGATGCAGGTATTTCTCAATCTAAACACATCTCCAAACAAAGTAGTAATGATGATCCATTGAAACATATTCTCCTTCCCCATCCATATGAATGAAAGTAGGCATATGTTGTATAATTAACATGTTCTTTGCCCTTCTCTCCCACACAGTTAATTCTTTATCTCAGATGCTAGTTGCGCTGTCATTTTTTTTATGACCTAAGGTCTTTCCTTAAAATCTTGGCAATGAAACTGTTAGAGCAACTGTCCCACTATAAATAGTTCAGTTTCATTAAGACTTACCAACAGAAATGCAACTGCTGTCTCTCTCACTAAATTACAGCCCCAGCAGCTTGCCTCCAATGCAGCACAGCCTTCATTACCCCACTTTGGGGACTTCTTTTTCCCTTTAATTGCTCACACACTATTTCCCTCATATCATTACAACTCCTTACCACAAAATCCTTCACAGCTAGATTTAAACAAGCTCCTCAGTCTGGGAATATCAGCTATACTTTATTCACTGCTTCTGCATCACCAACGGGATTCATGGGATTTCTATTCTCTAAATCTTGACCTCTTTCAGAAAACTTAACCATTTGCTTGGCTTTATCACAAAATTCTTGCTTTCTTCTTTCGAGAAGATATTGCTAGGTTCTCTTCTCATCCTGCTGCTTCCCTGAAATGATTTAGAACAGTACTGCACTAGCCCAAATCCAGAACAAATAGATCTCAATGCACTCTGCTTCAGGAGAGCGAGTAAGCGAGCAGAGAGCACAGCATGATCAGAAAATAAGAAAATGTGATCTGTGAGAGAAAGGGTGAACAATGAGATGTTCATTACTGAGAGAAAGAGGCTGAGGGAACAAGACAGTACTCAGGTAGAATTTATAGTAGAGAAGAGCCGATTGAATGACTTGTAGAAAAGAAAATCAGATGAAAATAAGAAAACCATATTGACAAATCCTAAAAATGTAGTGAAGCATTGGAATTATTACCAAACTCCTCTAGTTGATACCTTTAAAAACAGAAACTCTGAAACATCTGTAAGGCACAACAGAACCACAGCTGATCCCACTCAGAAGAGAGGAGTATTATCTTTGGAAGTTCTTCTGAGTCCCTTTGCTATGATTCAGTCTATCTCCACCTCACCAAAAACACTGAAACACTGTTTTAGTGAAAAAGCAGAAGTTGAGTGCTGGTTACAGAGAGACAGGAAAGCAAGTAAACAGCAGTATCAACAGACATACTACCTCTATGAATCTTAATGGTTAGAACTGCATGATTTTGAAAGAATAAATAAAAATAAGTAGTGCTACCTGTTTTCAATTGTTAAAAGGATCTCAAAACTAAAAAAAAAAAAAAAAAAAAAAACCCAAAAAACCACTACAAACATGGTTAAAGCACATTTTACATTAAGTTTAACAAATCACAATGAAAAAAATGCTCACTGCAAGATAGTGTGACACATGCATCTTGTGAAATGGGGGTCATTCCAGAAAAATGAATCATGTTACCAGGATAAGGGAAACCTAGAAAATGTACTTACAATGACAGTTCTCTGAAGTGCCCAGTTTTACCCCTCTGCATCTTCCTTTCAAGAAGGGCAGTCAGTTACGCACCTTGCGCTGAAGCTGATGAAGGGGCCTCCTTTCCAGAGGCCAGGAAAGGCAGTAGGGACAGATATGGGATGCACAGCACTCACAGCAGCCCAGGGAGATTTAGGGCTCCCTATCTGCATCCCAATGGAAAACCAATGGCATGGACCCAGTTGTTAAAAACCTCTGGAATTTAACTACTAAGATTTTCAGGAACACTGATATTTTAGGGGAAAACTGTTACTAAAATGGCACTGAAGATTTCAACATTGAGCCTGTGCAGCATACAAATAAGCAAATTTCTCTTTCTCACCTCCAGGCACTAAACTGACTGCACATTCAGCCTCTGATCTGAAAACTAGTTTTCTTCTGCAACTTCACAGGCACCAATAAGACAAGCTTTGTCCACCCAGGTCTGTAGACAGCTTTCAGAATGGCAGACAACTGGAAACTGGGCCCTGAGTCTTTTCTTAGCTACACAAGCAGGCTCTGGGATGGCATGAGCAAATAGTTCTAACATAAATAGGTTTCCTTTCAACACACAAACAAAGAAATAGATTCACTTTGTTTTATCCTACCAATGTTAATTTGGCAGCTCTAGCAGGAAAAGCTTATTTTTGTCACTAAAATAAGATCCCACCAAGTTCTTACAGAGAGAACATCAAAGATTAAAGCAATTTCAGAGTCACTTTTCAGACTGAGACAGGTGGAAGTGAAAAGACACACATTATGTTAATAGTAAAAGAGAGCTGAAAGATGAGAGGCTTCAACAGAATGTTAGTTAAGAAAGGAGAGAGGAATTTATAGATTTCATTAATGGAAAGTGGGAAAGCAACCATCACTGTAAAAGTGGCTTAAAATAAAGGAGCAGTAAGAATGAAAGATGGCCGAGCACTATTTCTCAGGTACAACGAGAGGTGAAAGGCAGAGCACTGGGCAGTGCAGGGCAGCAGCTGGCTCACAGGCACATGGTTTAGTCAAGCAGAAACAGGACAGGGCCAGAGCAGATCTATGGCTACCAGGCTACAGCCTAAATCCCTCACAGCAACCAGAGAGCAGGTGCATAACAGGAACCACCAGAGCTCTTTAAACAGCCATAGAAATTCTCAACATAACAGGCACTTACATAAAGAAGTTATTGCGGCCAATTTCCCAGGCTTCATTTCAAACCTCGTCTGGGTTGCAGGTTTGTGGGAAGTTTGAGTACAATTCAGTGACTACTGAACTCCTCTTCCATCTCCTCTACCTTTCTCTTTCAGCAGGATGGCAGGTACCTTTCAACCTTGCTGCTACAGGTGTCTATACCCCACCCCAAACCATCCTCCCACAAGACAGCCAGGCAGACACTGGTTCTCTCACATATGCAAAACTGCGAAAGAACTTCGGCAGAAATAAGCACAGATCCCCAGACATCTAATCCTACTGTAGATTATCATTTCTTTCTCTTACATTCAGGCCTTAAAATATCAACAAAAGATAACCACGTCATAAGCTACAAAACCCCAAGAATAAACATATTATGGAACCTCATTTCTCCTTACACCCAAAGTCTGTGAAAAATCAGTCACAAAAAGTCTTTCTATAACATCCCTTTTATCAAGGCATACTAGAAACGCAAAGCAATTGTACAATACCTTCAATAGGCAAAGAGATCCCACTGTGTTTCTCCACAGGCCATCACTAGGAATGCTTGCAGTGGCCAGCAGCAGATAAATAGCACAAACAAGACCTTCAGGTGATGCTCATTAATCAAGACCTTGAAAAACATCAGAAGCTGAGGATCTGAGGGGTAGAAAGTTCCCAGTGCTTACCTTTTTAGTTAATTTGGTAATTAGCTTCTACTGCTTGTGCTTTGTGCTCAACTTAAAAAAAAAAAAAAAAAAAACCAACCAAAAAAAGCTGCAAAAAAACACACTTTAATCAATGAGGTTGAAGATAATGAAGCTACTATGTATCTCATTTCCCTACATGTGTCTGTATGTTAGAATTGCAGTAGAATTTCTCCAATGCATGCATTGCCTAGGGAGCCTTGCTCAGTTCTTTTTTATTATTGTTTTTGGAAATGCGTAGTAGAGAAATGCTCTATAAATAATACACCATTTAATTTACATCTGCAATAATAATTCCATCTCTGCCTGGACTGGGCATCAGCTGTATAGGTTCCTTTAAACTGTGACCAGAGAGCACCCTTTCCTGGGATTACCCTAAGGTTTTACTAGCACAACACCACCTCAGTCACCAACATCGCTTCTTAAATATATTTACAATTTCATTTCCTTGCTGCTCCATCTTCCCAGTGTAACATGGCAAAAGAAGGCCAATGTCCTGCTAAAACCTTGATGGTTTACGTATCTCTTTTTTTCCTAATCCAGTTCTTCTCTAAACCATAGGGATGATCCTACTATTTTGACACACCTATTGTGTGATAATGATCTTACCCTCACATGCCTGCAAATCAGATATTGTTTCATTAGTACAATTCCTAGCACTGTAATAAGATGTTGTTCATACAGCTTATTGTTTTTGCAGACTGTGATTTGTGATTTCTGTTCCCACAAAGGGGTACAGTGCTTAATGGATAAAGAAACATGACATCTGGGTCTGTGGTATATTCAGACGACACCTTGAGACAGCCAGGCAATGCTCCACCTGCAATTGCTCTATATCCTCTAACTAAAATTCAAGTTATCTAGCTGCGATTAATACCAAAGATATTACATTAATTAATAAAATAAGTATAGAATACACATATATGCACGATTATAGACTATATAGAGGTAAATACTACAAGCATATGTATGTGTATGTATCTGTATACATATATAAATAACTGTCTGCATATACTGGTGGCAACCTACTGCAAATGTGCAGGCTTCATCAGTCTGGATGAAGACCCTAAACACATTCCCATCAAGGCAAAAGGAATTTGTTTAGGAGACTCTTGATCTGAGTCTCAGTCACAACAACAACAAAAAAAAGAATGACTTCATTAGCTAATTCAAGTTTGAAGATAAATTGCTGAAAACGTCCAAGCTGTAAGAGGAGGAACTCTATCCATTGTCAATACGAAAAGGCAAGTCATCTGCATGCTACCTGCACAGGATTCTTTTGAAAAACTACACTTTACTGCAGGTTACCATGGCTCCTGATCTAGCATCACACATGGTAAATATGTCTGTGGTGTTTTTCCAAAACAGCTGGAAGATGCTGATGAAAGTGCTATTACAGCCAGGGGGTCATCTCACCTAGCTCCATGAGGAAGGAGAGGGAAGGGGACAGGGACAAGGGCAAGAAGTGAGAGTGGAAGCAGTGCTGGGTGAGTCAGCTCTACAGAAGGAAGCTCCATACCCCTGCCTGGCTGCCCCAACCCTGATCCACACAGCCTTGGTTAGAGGAATGCCAAAGAAAGGAGTCTTACAAGGCATACTGCCACTCATAAAATGTTTGTTTGCTATCTGAAAAGGAATCCTACCATTCCTAAATAGATCTGATTTTTCTCCAAAGCTGTAAATTCAATTATCTGGTATTCTCATCCAGCTGACAAGCATTAGAAGGGAAACATGGAGTATATCTTCTGAATAAGAAGAAATAGCTTCATCTGTTCATGTTGCACTGCACTTCCTCATATATTTGCTGTAGCACGGGAGTAATTCAGCTGACCATTACCCAGCCTGGGCTTACTACCTCCATGTTGCTGATTTGTAACTTCGTCTTGCTCTAACAAACATCTTAGTGGAATTAAAATGCTTTTCTATAGAGGTTTTTTTTCATACTAATTTTCCAGACCAGATTTGGTCAGTTTCTGGATAGACAGTTGGAATAAAAATACTGACAAACACCGAAGACTATTACTGAGCTAAGAGTAGAAAGAGGCTATGTATTTTTGATCAGTATCTGTGAGATATGCTCATTTCAGTTCAGTAATCTGGAAGAAATAATTCTTAATAATTCTATATTTGCTATGAAAGACAGAATTAGGAGTAAGAGAGAAACAGATGATTTATAAAATAATGTAAGAGCAATCACAAAACATTTTTATTTGGTTTATTAAATTAGCATTTCTTTACACTTTTCTCTGTGCATTTCAAAACATCTAGTCAAAATGCTGTTGAAGAAAAAGCTAAAGCTGATGGAAAGCAGATCAGTGAAGGAGATGAAACTGCTGTAAACACAACAGATTAATAATTGCAAATCACTGTCTAGCAGACTATGCAAAATCTGCATTTTTTATGATTTCTCTTAGAAGGTATTAATAAAATTTCTCACCTACTTCTCATGTTGGTCTCATGTTTCTTTGTGCCCTGTGTTTTTGCAGGGCTGACAGACTTGCTCAGATACAGATATCAGTGACTTCCAACTCAACAATGAGTAATCCTCAATAAATATTTCAAGCATTGCAAGATTCACTGATGGTTGTGGGAGACTGGGCTGTCAGTGAGACCCTAGCACCTGTGTTCCTTCTCAAAATGGCTGTCTAAATGATTAAGACCTTTCAGACTTCAGTTGGACCATTCGGACTCCCATTCTCATGTTATGAAAACGGCCTACACTGACTCTTCTGCTTTTAGGGATTTTTTAAAACTAAAAATCAAATTAGAGAAAGAAAAAAAAAAAAAAAGTGCCTTCATTTAGGGATGGAAAACCAGAATTCATGTTTTCTGTAATTGCCTTTCTGTGTCCCTTTTCAACACAGATTTCTCGGAACATATCTTCTTATGGAGAAATTTAAAACAAAAACAAGTCATCACTCATCTGTTTTTGCAGCCAGTCCAACTTACATCATTTATTATTCAGATCCTCACAACGTTTCCCTCTAGTCCAGACTAGATCCTGATTAATTTTTTCGACAAAAACAAATCAACAAATAATACCCCTTCACTCTTGTGGTCAAGCCAGCTGTCAAAGTGATTGTTTTCTCTTCTGTAGATAAGCTGAGTAATTTGCAGACTTCATGTGGTGGCCTCTGAGCAGTGATAGGTTGGTGAGAGGAAAAGGAATCATCTCAGAGAGATTTAGGAGACTGGAGACTCTTGCAGTGGCGCACTGATGGTGCTCCTGCACCAGCAAGCGTGGTCAAGGGTTGAACTGGGCAAGAAGAGAAGTAAATGTAGAAAGCAGGAATGTGCACACAGTTGAGTTAACTCTTAGCAAATCAAAATCAGTTGGGATCTGTGGTTTTTGCATTGCTAAAGTATCTTTGCTTGTTTAATTTTCAATAAAGCTGTGGGAAAATGCAATGTGGAGAAGCCAGAACTGAGAAAAATGGTGAGCGCTGCTGGGAAAACATGACTGGATTCAGTACTTGAGCATTCTGATTGCATGCATGTCAAGGAAAGCAAACCATGATCTCCATTTGAATCTAACACCCCTTTTGCTCTTGTTATACCACTTAGGTAGAAAAACTATTAACAGTATCTGTTTGCTTGTAGCTCTTTTTCCCAGCTTTACAGCTTGTCAGGTAGTTGTTTATATAAGCAGTTGCTAGGGAATGGAAAATGAATTGTCTTCATCTCAGCATGTGAAAAATCAAAAGTTTGCTTCCTCGATGCTGCTCTTCAAAGTCCATAGCAAAGGCAAGTGAAGGAGATAGGAGAGAATGAGCTCTAGGTCATCCAAACAAGAGCACTAGTAGGAGATGATGGAGAAGGTTCTTTCACTGTCCTCCTCCTCTCAGCAAAGGAAAAAAAAAAATGCTTTAGCCAGAGCTTCTTGGAAAGGGGCTTTGTTCCTCCTAACTATGCTTATTATCTTTTTGAAGAAAAATCTGAACTTGAAACTTTGCTGTTCGCGAGTAGCAAAGGTGCCCAAATGCCTCAAAATGCTGTGAAGGGGCTTTGAGGCCTTTCCCAGGAGACAAGCTCTTTCCCTCCCACACACTGGCATTCTTACCACACCGTGTTTTGGGAGATACCGTCATCCCGGGGCTTGGTGAGGAAAGCAGATGCGTAAGACATCCAAACAGTGACTCCCACAAGTCACTGCCCACATGCCAAAGAATTTTTTCCGCATATCTGTCCAAACTCTCTTGGCTTTTACTGCTCATTCTTCAGTTGAAAAAAATATATAAATTTTCCATCAAAAAGCAAATGCTGTTTTATGAAAAGAAAACTCAAAATTTATTAAAGAGTCTTGACAGAGATTTTTCTAGGAAGCTGCTAGGTAGAATGAAGGGCACAGCGAAGGTGTTCTTCACCTTCATGAGCAGCATCCTCACCCTCCTGGCAGCTGGGGAGAACATGTGGGTCCTTCCCACACCACAGATGGGCTGCACCCAAGAGAGCCCCTGGATATCAGCTCACACTCTCAGCTCCATGGCAGTTCTACCACCCAGCGACTTGGGAGGCTGCTCCAGAACCTCCAAGTGAAGATTTGGGCAGAGCTTGCCCTGTCTTCCAAGCCCCTTCCAACCGGTAAGAGCCATAGCACAACGAAATGATACTGCCCAGCCCCCTTTGTCTGGAAGATTATGCAGCTCTCACACAGCCATGCTCAGTGAAGGACTTCTGCAAAACACGGAAAAGAAAAAGGTGTTCAAGTCATTTATACCCGCCTTTCCTGGACATTTTCTGTCTTTATGAAGTTCCCATTCAGCAGCAATGTTCTGCTCACTGCAATTTATGGATAAACTTGCCCTCTCTAAGAAAGAAACCTCAACAGCAGTGATATATGCCCATGCTGAACATTTTATTGCTTTTATACTGTGCAGCACTTGCAAAAAAAAACCCCAAAAAACAAAAAACAACATGGGTGCTCAGCAGTTTTTTTCTTCCCACTTTAATGTCTACAAGGCCTTGGACTTGTTTTCTTTTCTTCCAAGTGTATCAACTTGAGAAATAAGCAGGCACTGTTTCATAAATCCACATTAAAAGGTTACATGATGATTATCAGCTGTGCAGCTTCTCGGGGAGGTTCCCCACCTTACACCCCCAATCTAATAAAACTAACCAAGAGCAAAACCTAATATGACTAACAGCTGGCCACCATATTTATTCATAAGGATCATTCAAACATCAACCAAAAAAGTTATAAATTATGATTTTTATTTTTTTAGTACTCAAAAGTGATTCACAAGATCCATGTGTATATAAGGACTCCCAGTTCCTGCCTGTGTAACTGCCCAGGTGGCTATTGCACATACATGCTTCAATACCTCAGCACTGATTCTCCTTCACAAACCATACCACCCCTTCCTCACCACCCTTTACCAGGCAGATATTGAGTGGTCCCTCTCAAGGCCATAAATCAAGTCTCCCATTCCTTTCTTATATGTTTCTTTTAAAAGAAATTTGAGCTCCTGCTGGTTGTCTACAAGCTCTCATGTGAAAAACAATTTCCTAAATTTTCTTCTGAATTCTGAACCAAACAGCAAAAAAAGACAAAGAAAAACCAACATCAAATATACTGCATTCAGGCTGATCAGGGAAAAAAAAAAATTTATCACAAAGAAATCCTACAAAGGAAAGTACTGCTAAAAAAGCATTCTTTTGCTAGAGGAATATTAAATGTCTAAAAGATTAAAAACAACATGTGCTATTTTTTCCTTCTGCTCCCCCAATACTAGGAAAACCAGACAAGTAATCCAGCTTTTTATGATCTGGCACCCGTAGGTGCCAGTTATTGTAATTCAGTTGCCATCATGCTGCTCCTCACCAGATTGCAGCACAGCTACAATTAATTAGGAAGAGGGTTTGTTGCTGGCATGGCCATCCCAGGTTTCTGGGTCTCATGGGAACACATGGTCATTCCTCCATTGGAATGAAGACAGCAGGCTCTCTAGGACCCTCAACACAAGTTTTCTACAAATCTATTGCCTTCAGCACCATGTTATGACCAAGCCCAAGAGAAAGGTTTGGGACATACTGTTGGGTAGAAGTGGCAGTGAAGAGTTTAACAAAATATCAGAGCTCACAGAGTGTGTTAGGTGTTGAAGCTAAATGCAGAACAACATTACTCTCTCCTTTGCTTGGACCAGAGAGGGAGGTCTGTACCGGGGAATGGGAGAAGTAGCCCTGCATCCCTGTTTGCCAAGCAATGTGGTACATCCCTCAGGACGGCTTTTCATTAAGCATTTTTCAGTGGGAAAGCTGGTGAAATCTAATCATAGAAAAGCTATGATTCTGCTGACTCTTTACATACTACTAATCATATAGGCATACATATGCAGTAAAGCTAAAGAATTAAAGTCGATTGAGTATGCAGATATCTTGCATTACAGTGCTGATCTTAAAACGAAGAAGCTTTGTGCAGTTACACTGACATTTTATTTAATAAATTGCTGTTTATGTAATTACAAACCAGGAAATGCTGAACACATGGAACATTTCAATTTAAAAAAAGAGGCTTCACTTCACTGTTAGTTCTTCTATTACACTTTTTTCCTCATTCATACTGAATGAAGAGTTAAGACCTTGATGTTTAGTGCCCTGTTTCTGTGCCTTCCTCTGCCATTTGCAGTGATAGATTTCAAAGGAAAAATACCTAGAATACAGCTGAAGTCCAAATGATAGGCACTGAAACAGTTTCACCTCCTAGTAGAACACCAACAGTTGCATATTACACTAATTTGGCTTGGTACTTCTGTGCTCTTCTATTAGTGCATTGCTTTCAGAAGCCTTGCAAAGTAGGAAAAGAGATTATCCTTGCAGATCCCGAATCAGTGAGTGAAAGAGGATTATTTAACTTGACCAAAGCCAGACAGTGAGTCAGAACAGAATTAAGAAGCAAGAAGCAAGCCCAAGAGCCGACACCTGCAAACCACTCTTCATCTTGCCTTTTTCCCCTCAGTTCAGGGGATCTTTTAGTTCTTGTATTTTCCATCAAGGACCTTTTTTTTTTTTTTTTTCATTGTGCCTTCATTGCTCTTCAAGAAACCTGAACCAAATTGCAACCAAATTCAAGAAAAGAGATAGTATGTATAAGAGTCAAACCAGAAATCAAGAAAGTGGCTCTCTTTATCCAACATGGATAAATCCACATGGAGCTTCTCAGCCTGACAACGCCATCTTCTACTGGCAAGTGTTTAAAGGAGGAAAAAAAGCACTATAAATCACAGAAGAATATAACAGGATTATTCACTCTAATATTGGAGATGTTCTGGCAAACATACTTTAAAATGTACTTTATAATGGATGTTGTATTCTTAACATTAAATAGAATAGCATAACTCAAATTGCATTCATTTTGCAATGAGAAAAATGGTAGCTGAAATAAAAACTAACATCTCAGTTGTGAGGCGATTACTTAGAGATCTCCTTTTTCTCATTGTTTCTGAAAGGCTTATGACTTTCAGATCTGGTGACAGCGTTTCAATGGTTTACAACAAACATTGGTGCCTCCCCTGATGCTTTCCAGAGTGATTCAGCCCAGGCTGTCACACTGTAGGGCAGATGAAAGGGTGGGGGAGAGCTGGACAAGATCAGCTGGCCAAGGAGGCAGAAGAGAATTGAGGCAAATGCAGGGCCAAGCTGGGCAGGGCCAAGCTCCATGTCACACTGCCCCAGTGGCACTGAATGTCAGCTCCTGCTGCCGTGCCCCTGCACTGACCAAAGCAGCTTCACTCAGGGCACACCAGCCAGGAACATTTGTGCCTCCAGAGGTTTTTATGGTTTCCGTAAGCACGACTGGCTGCTTAGTACTGAGGCAAATGCAGTGATTAATTACTCACATTTGCTGCTATGCAGAGTCTCTTTACCATATTTTTTATTTTTTTAAACCCTAAGTTTATCTTTTGAATACCAAACTCTATGTCCTTTCAATTGAAGCAGTAATAAGCTTCCTGGAGCGTCCTGCTGGTTTGCAAAGCCTCAGCCTTTGTTTCTGATTCTTCAGAAAAGGATGGGAGCAGAAGGCAAATGCAGAGAGCTCAACTACCACAGCCTTCTTAATGTGGCTGTTAGCAGAGTGCTTTGGTTTCTAAATAAGTATCTGACTCAGGATGGAAGTACTTTGTCCTCCTGGAGAGGTTGAGTTCAGGCTGGGGTGCACATCTGGGTAGACATCAAGAGAACTTAGGATTGTGCAGATAGGGCATTGTGTGTGTGAAAAGACATGCCCAATCCTCACCCACAGGGCTAGCAACTCACTGCCCTCCCAGCTTACCTTTCTAGGCTCAGGGTGCTGTGGGGTGGGGATGGCAGCACATGGAGGATGGCCAAGCATCAGTGATGTGTTGGGTCTGGCAGTTGCTGCCATGCTGGATGGCTTGGGGGCAGTGCAGGCAGTCATGGCTGCAAAACCAAGAGCTACGATATCATCTAATTATTTTTTCACAGAATCTGGAGGAGATTTAGTCCTTTCGTCCTTTCGGCAGGTTATTATAAACACCTCCTTTTAAAGTCTGGTATGAAAGCACTCGGCACCTCTCAGCAACACCTGAAAACTCCTCATCACAGCCCATGTAGTGGGGGATGAAAGCAGAGCTGGCTTTTGCTGCATTTTTAAATAGGTGGTTAAGAAAACGCATTGTGCAAATTCTTTGCCAAGTGATTAATATCAAAGAGAAGAAATCCCAATTACTAGTCAAAAGGAAAGCGTGCTCTTAATAAGAGAACATTTGGGCCAAAACAAAATGTCAAACATTTTTCCGATCAGCTGCATCCTCAGCTTGATATGCCTCCTACTCTCTCACAAGATCAGTGTCACCTACTGAGCTTGAGCACATACCCAGGCCTGCTGCTTGATGATGCTTCCACACACTGCTGTTGTGTGCCTATGGGGACAGCCAGCCCACAGCAGGGCAGTGGGAAGCCAGACTCCTGGTGGACCTGAGTAGTGATGAGTGTGATTTGGGGAGCATGATAAAAGCATCAGGTTTGGAAGGAAATAGAAGTTGGTGACCACAATGAACACTCATAGGCAATGTGTATGACTATTTTTAAAGGCTTTGTTCCACCCAAGAAAACCTGGTGTTCAAGGCCAGGTTGGATGGGGCCCTGGGCAGCCTGGTCTAGTATTAAATGCGGTGGCCCTGCCTGTCGTGGTGTTGTTGGAGATTCATGATCCTTGAGGTCTCTTCCAACCCAGGCCATTCTGTGATTCTGTGATTCTGTGAAACCATCAGGATTCAAACCAATGACAACTCTTAGTGTCACTAGCATCCCATCCTAGAGCTATTTTACTCCCTTGAAGCTGTACCATCAGACTTTATCACCCCTAGGGAAAGATATCTTGAATAACAAACGTTAGACCAAAGGAGGAATCTGCACTGACCTTCTTGTTTATGAAATACGTGCCTGACCTCTGCAGCTAACAGCGTATACAGATTTTTAAGCATATTTTCCTAGAATATCTTTCTCCAGAGTTCTTGGGTTTTCAGAGGGAAACAGAAGGGAGGCTACAGTTGAGATCTTGCTCCCTCATTCAACCCCATTACCTCAGCTCGCCTGGCTTTTCTGCCTTCATCTCTTTGCATAAGCAGACACAGCTGTTTTGGCAATAGGAAAGTCAGTTAGAGCCACTGTGTGGAGACATATCTTATTTAACCATGAAAGACTGCAGCATGATACTAAATGTGTTCAGTTATGAATAAGTGTATTTTACAGATTTTTTTGTTGGGCACAACATATTTGTTACTGATTCTTAATTTTGATAATACCTGACAATTATTTTAAAATGCATCATGACAGACCTTTCAAAGCACTTCTTGCAAGTCACATTCTAAGGATACCCACATTGTTTGTCAATAATAAGGGAAAGAGAATATGACAAGGATTTGAAAAACAATCATTAGAACATGATCAAAGAGGTTTTCTGTAAGACATAACCTTCACCTGCAGTGTTATTGGTGAAGGAGCAGAAGCATGAGGAAGTAGCAGCCTGAAAAAAAAGAAAAAGGAGGAGATTTCTGCTGGCTCCAAGCAACAGAGAAGTGAGGCTCATGAAAACAACTGTTTCATAATCAGAATTATAGTAAGTGATAAGGCAGTGTATTCTCTAGCGTGAAAAGTAAGAAGCTGTTTTCATAAAAAGATACTTGGCTTATTAAGTCAGCTGTGAAGGTCGCAGTGAAGCAGGATGTTGTTCCTAAGAAACAAAAACCCAACAGTTTTTCTCATTGTTATACCTATGTTCCACAAAGTGGGTAGCACCAAGGTGCTGTTATCTCCATTGTATATCTGTATTAATTATTTCATTGTAATAGCATGTTCCTCCTGACTTTTCTCTTTTGTTTTCAGTGTAGATACCAAGCTGTAACAGACAACAGCATTCTGGTAGTTTTATGGGCAGCTGCAGAAAGAGAAAAGCACCTGCACCCTGGATGGGGGACATGGAATGTGGGTCACTGTGGGTGTTACATGTTGGGAGATGGGGACAACATGGTACTTGCTTGGAGACACTGCCTTTCCCTGCAGGACCATGTCATCCCCTACTCCCCACTCTCATGTGGGCTGATGGCTCCTGTGGGCATGCAGAAGGCATCTATTTTGGGGGGCCAGCTCTGGAACGTAACCTGTAAGTGTTACAGATGTACAACAGAAGACTTCTAAATTCAAAGGATTACTATCTGTGAACTCCTCTACAGTAAAAATAACTGAAGCATGCTCCCACAGAACATGGATATTTATTTATTTATAAATTATATGAATGTACTACCAGTGTAATACTGACCATATGAAGTTGAACAAGAGCAAGTGCTAGGATCTGTACTTTGGACAGGGCAACACTGGCTCTATATACAGACTGGGGGACAAGGTGGGAAAGCAGCCCCATGAAAAAGGGTCTGCATGTTCTGGGGTGATGGCAAGTTGAATCTGAGTCAGTAGTGTGCTTTGGCAGCCAAAAGAGCCAACTGTACCCTGGGATGCATCAGGCCCAGCACTGCCAACCAAGCAAGGGAATAGATGAAGTAATTTATCTAAAGCATTTAATTTTATTATGCTAATGGTGTAAAATATATTTTATTCCTGCACCCCAATGGATATTTCTGGAGATCCCCAACCCAACTTTGCAGCTGCCACATTATGCTGGGAACATTAAACTGCAGCTTCTCGGCATAAGGGTGTTTCTGCAGGACCTTACCTCTCCATGCCCTACTGGGCATCTGCTAATATACAGTGACTAGCTCATCTACATCTGACCACAGATAGAAAGGGTTCACTGGGCTGCTAAAATAAGGGAAGGATCTTGCTAAGGCACTGTAACCCCTCTTACCCTCATCTCATGCACACGAAGTGTTCAGTGCTTCCTCCTCTGTTTCTGAGAAGAGCCCGAACTACAAGTTCATGACTATTTAGATGTCAAATCTGACTCAGACTTATCTGCTTTTACCAACATCTGTTTTAATATTTGATGAGGCAAATTGTACCTTAGTGTGTGATTTGGAAAAGAACCAGGAAAAACAGGGGTTTGATTTTCAGTTCATTTAAACACTAGGCAGTAAAGAAACATCATCCTGCCAGCTAATTGCAGTCAGGCCACAGGTTGCTGCTAATCTGGGAGTAGAATCTGCATTATGGCCCTGCACTGCCAATAAGCCCATGTGATCAGCCACACTGAAATGGGAGGTCGTGAGCAGAAGGGATAATAAGATCACTGTAAAACCAACAGAAAAAGAAAAATTCCTGAGGTGTTAGTGCCACAATACTGCTCGTAGAAACTTTCTTTAGCTAAAGTCTTAAGCACCTTGCAAACTACTTTTTGAAGTGGTTGTGAGAGATGGAGCAGTGGAACAAGTTGCCCACAGGGCTTGTAGTCTCCTTGGAGATCTTCAAAAAGCATCTGGACATGGCCCTGTGCTTGATCAGGAGGGCTGAACGAGTTGGCCTTCAAAGGGCCCCTCCCACTTGAGCTTTTCCATGCTTCAGTACAACCACTGAATCAAATCCCAACAGTAGTCAAATCCCAATAGGAACAGCCTGGAGCTTGTGTACATGGGGGGAATGGAAGGGAACTTCTCCACAACTTCAATTAATTTCATCAGCACAGAACTCACTTTAAAGAGACCAGTAGAAGACCTGCCACAACAAGAAACCTTGAGTGATTTTTTTTACCTGCCCATAGTCTGAAGCAACTAATATGAGAATGCATCCTAAGCTCAGGCACATAGGGTAGCACAAACTTACTTCTATCTTCCATTGCGTTAGGCTTTTATTTTCAAGAATCTTGACTTTATTTCCTGCTCAGAGTTTGCCATGACACTGTGACAATCAGAAGAAATAATGTTTCATCATAATAGTTAATGCAATGAATCTGATGAATTCTTCATGATTGTTGTGAGTGTCATTCCTTGAGCCCACAGTTTGGTCTCACTTTTTTTTTTCATGTTTCTTTTCCTTCCCTTCCCTTCCCTTCCCTTCCCTTCCCTTCCCTTCCCTTCCCTTCCCTTCCCTTCCCTTCCCTTCCCCTTTCCCCTTCCCCTTCCCCTTCCCCTTCCCCTTCCCCTTCCCCTTCCCCTTCCCCTTCCCCCTCCATTTCCTTCTCTTTCCTTTTTCTAAGGCTTGTGTTTGTGTCAGCACCCCTTACAAGGATCAATCAAATAGTTACCACAGGTTAGAAGTGCACTTGTTTGCAGGTCAAATGGAACTGATGAGTCTCTGGCGAATTTCTGCTGTTAAAAGCATAATTTTAAATCAGAATCTGAGATGCATATAGCCTGGATGAAGATTAAACAGGGTGGAACCACTATTACTTTACTCTAAGAAAAAGAAAACACCAGAACAGTATGTTCAGAGTTCACTGACATATACAAGCCAGGAATCTATAAAGAAGTATGAAATAATCTGGATTTGTCAAAATAGACAGGTGAAGACATGAGCTGTACATTCAAGGAGGAGCAAAGCACAATAGGGATGAAACCATGACAATGTTTGTTATGGGGAAAGGCAAATATTCTGGAGGACTTGCCAGGGAGGGTCAGGGGAAGCTGCTCAGGGGCTGGGGTGCTTCTCTGCTTTACTGTCTGTCTTAGGCTACTTGGAAGGCATTGCCTGGCCTTCAGATGAATGTATTGTGCTGTGACGTGATCATCTCAGTTTGAAAGCACAGAGGACACTATAATTCTATAAACAGTACTCTTTGTTACTATTTTTTCCTTCTCTTGTTCTGGCCACTGTTGCTACTGCCTCCTTTTCCTCTCTTGGGTTATTGATGGTATTAATCTATCCAAGGAGAGCACAGAACTACTAACTGCTTCCTTAGTGACAATGTAACAGACGTTCAAAGACATATACAGATATGCAAATGTAAAATGACAAATCTTGGTATATTTTATTCATTTTAATAATTTTTAGTGCAAGTTGATCTGATAAACCTGTCTAGTAATAGCAGATTAATCATTTTTCAATTCTAAGGGAAAGAAAGGTCAAGAATCATTTGACTGTAATTGTTAATTTATATACAATAATAGCATATGTTAAAAGAAACTGTATCTATAGTCTTCCATGGAGAAACAAAAGAAGATAAAACAAAACAATGCATTGCATGACAGTATGGCCAGAAAAAGAGCTGCGGCACTTATGATGCCCTTGGTCCCAGCAAAGGTGGTTACTGCCTCCAGCTCTCTCACTGCCAGCTCTGCTCTCCCACTAAGGATGGCGGGTGGGGTGGGAAGATAAGTTCTCCTCATGCCTTGCCTGGAAGTCACGTGGAGAATTTCCAGTGGGAAGCTGTTTGGCAGCGATGGAAGTTTATGGATCAAGTGTGTGAGCCAGCAAGAAGATGATGGGTAAGTCTAAAAATGTCTGCACAAAATATGCAAGCCAAAGTACATATACACAGAAGAGGGAATGCAGTACTGCGGATGGATAAACAGTAGAAGACCGAAGTAGCTGCATAAACATTACTGGAAATCCTCAGGCCTGTACAGAAAGGAACACAAGGGCACGTTGATACTTGAAGGCTACATGCGTGCTGAGGTCTGAGCCCTGTTACTAGCACTGAGATCTTAGGGATCAGTTTAACAGGTCACTTTATAGCTGTTACTGTCCTTTCTTATCTGTCCTGGATGTACCGTGAAAGGCAAGGATCACATCTGCCAGACCCCAGTCAAAGTCCAGGCTACCACAGGGCTTTCCAACTCTCTTGACATGCATGGCTTAGGGAACTGAATTAAACTCTCAGCACAGTGATGGAGGATAAGGCATGGTTCAGCTTGCCTTTGGGTTAGGCAGTTTGAGTCAGCTCAGTCAAGTTGGCCGGACAGAAGCATCTATGTTATATCATTTGAGCCATCTCATGTCACCTCTTGTATGTCTTGTGAGATATCTCATGTGGCCTCACGTGCCATGTCAGATGTGACAGCCCTGTGCAGATCCTGGCTGTTTGTAGTGCCTGTGGTGTCTCAAACAGCATAGGCATCAGGATTTCATTCCTTGTGAGTGTGAGGCTCCACTGACTGCATGGACCTCCTGTCTGCTATGCTCACAGCTTAAGGACCTAAAGATACAACATATAGGCTTTTACACTCAGGTTTCTTAGTCTTGAACTGCTTACCTAACCAGGCACATTCGGAGAAGATTCCTTGTAGCTACTTCTATCCACACAAGGGAAAAGAGAGTTTTCTAAATCAAATTTTATCAAGTTTGAGGAAGATCACATGGTTGGATTGGATAGGTTTTTGTCTTGAAACATTTATTACCAACAAATGACTCACATATGGTTTTTTTTTTGTTTTTTTTTTTTTTTTTTAAAGTAACATTTGAAACTGTAACAGACCCTAAAGCTTTCTCTGCCACTAGACATCAGAGAGTTTATTTCAAACATTTGACAACGAAGGCTAGCAAAGAAGAATTTTTTTTTTTTTTAAGTAGTAGTTATTGCTTTTATTATTTGAGAAGCTGGCTGGAAAAAAATCACCAAATTAAACTGGAAGCTAAACAATTCAGCAATTTTCAGTCTATTTTTTCAGTTCTTGGAGCAGTTCTAATTACCCCTTTGGAGACAGCTCTTAGGGACCAAAATCTATTGCTTGTGCACAAAATCAGGCAAACCCAGACCCAATCTCTAAAAATTTACAGCCTGACTAAAATCCTAATCCAGCAAACCACTTAGTCACTGCCTTTACAGCAAGTGTTTAAATAGCTGCAGGCTCTTAGAGCCATGCCCCAGTAGATGCACTGAGTGAATATAAAATACTCTTGTTGCTTTCTGACTTTTGCCAGAGTTTCCATAAATTGTACAGGCACAGAGCTTGGGAACACAAGAGCTAAAATTCTAAACAGTCTTTTTATACATACAGGCGTACATGCTAGATATGTATACAAATACATATAGATGTACGTAGACATATATATCTAATTACAAAGCCTGCACAAATGCTGGAAATCTTAGTCACTGCTGTGAACTGAAAAGGTCACTCAAGCTGCATGAATTCAGAGAATTTGCTCTGGGGAGAGAGATTGGAGCTGTCAGCCAATATAGCTGCCCAAGTATGGGAAAATAATTCTGGAATAATTTTTTGAATAGGGATGAGCCTCAACAGCAAGCCATAGAGCCAAACTATCTCAAATGTAGCAGAGCTTGAAACTGAGTTATAGACTGATTCCTTCACAGGGAAACAGTCATCCATCCTCTAGAAGGAGGATCTAGTCATAGTACTGGGTAGGAGCAATATCTCAGACTTTCACCCTCCTAAAAAGGTCATTCATTAAAATAGCTGTCAGCTCCATGCTATGTGCTTTTTGTGTGTGTGTGCGTGCGTGTGCGTGCATCGCTGTTACTGACAAAAGATAAGAGGAATCAGATATACAAATGATATCAGATATACAAACATGGTCGTTTAATTCTCACCTGGATGATCCTTTAGCCATCACTCTGGCATCAACATGTGCATGAGTTTTCCTCCGTGTGTGATGGCTCTTTCCAGTCCTTAGTGAAATTTAGACCAATTTCTCAGGATTACAGATGAAATCACCTTTTAGCCACCCTTGGATAAGTTTGACTCAAGATGACAATGTTTGTAGAATACATTAGTAAGCAGTCATTACAGGAGCCTCTGCTCACCCATCCCTCCTCAGAGTAAGGTGTGTGGCATCACTGGGAGGACAGAGGGAGGCAAATAAGCCGTCACCTTAGGAAGGTGATTGCAGATACAGGAGGGCGAGGAGAAAACCCTCAAAGGACTAAAGGAGTGCAGGAGAGTGGGTGAGGCAGATGTCCCTGTGAGGTATCTGTGAGGCTCAGTGGAGTTATTTGTAACAGCTGAAGCCCATTAGCAGTGACTGATACAGGTATGTCAACTGGAAAAGGATACTCAGTGTGTAGGTTAAGTTTTCTTGACATTTAATGTCCCAAGGCCACGGCCTGATGAGGTATAACTGTGGTAGTTGTAACATGTGTTTACCTACAAGGCACTGAGTACACTGGATAAAGACCTTTAAGGAATCTTCATTCAATTTTCTTCCTGTACTTTGTTTCCAGTTCTTCAAGATGCAGTGGTTGCCCTTGGCAACATTCTCTGGATTCTTCCCAAAATTTATGAAGACAAAATGGCATATCTGAGGACAAGCCAGTTTGGTCATTAAATAAACATTCTCTTTCTGTTCAGTGGCAGCATTTAAGCCACAAAAAGTCTTTTGCATGGGCGGCTTCCTGAGATTATTGTCATTTATTACCAAAGCTACTGGTGCTTGCAGCAGAAACTTGTGAAGCTCTGCTCCTGCAGCACAACCCATCTCAGAGCACATCCTGGGACATACGTGGTCCTGCTACTCAAAGAACAAGAAAATCTTCATAAAAACACTTGATGAGATGATTCTCTTTGAACTTTGAAGTTATCCATTTAAAGAAAAAAATCCACACACACACACACACACACACAAATCTTAACTACTATAATTTTTTAAATTTCAAACTAGTTTGAAACATACCACCACACACAAAAAAAGAGGTTTTAAATGGACAGCAGCTTTATAGCTACCTTGGCAGAATGTTATATCTAAGTCATTCTTGAGTAGATGACCTACCATTACATAAGATTGTAGCCGACAAGCAACCTAACAAAAGTAGGAAGCTAAAAGAGCCATAAAATTCCACAACAAGTAAAAAATAGAGAGGAAGATCAAGAAAAAAATCATAATTATTATAAACGAATCCATAGCTCCATCTGCACAGTATTTAATCACAGCAAAGAGAGAAAATCAAACCCTTCAGACACTGATATTTTCAGGCAATAGATATATCTTGGCACCAGCATAGCTGGTATCTGATGAGTATCTAACTCTGTAGAACCTTGGCTATAAAACAACGTTTTCAAGAGGGTGGATGAAGAGGAGAGAAAACAAACACAATTTGCTTACAGGATGAGGAACGCCAGTAGGCACAGTATATGCAGAATATGGCACAGAGGTCAGAAAATATGTCCCTGAATTACATAAGCTGTCAATTTGAAAAATCAGTTTGAGTACAGCAATGTTGTAGAGGAGAAGTGATTTGAACCACGAACTTCTCAGTTCAAGTTAGCAAGGGGTTAACTCCTACACTAAGTAATTTTTCTAAAGGAATTTTACAAACAGTGTTGGCTTGAAAAAAAGGCACATACTCATAGTGCCAGTAACAGACATTCATACTTGTCAAAAAAGAAATGGAAACTTTCTCAGTAAGAGATATATAGCAGTGTAGCTAATCTTTGGATTTTGAACTTGATATGTTAAGATTAAAGTGTACTATTGTGGCATGGTCATGGCTTAGCCTCACTGGCAGTACAGTATGTCTTCACTCTCTTGATTTTGCAGTTTGTTATCATTTTTAACACTTTTATTTTAAAGGGGAGCAAAGTGTTTTCGCAAGAGCAAAATCAGAAAAGAGATCAGTGCTCCAGAACCTCTAGTAACCTGTCTGCTCAGTGCTTGAAGAACCAGGGAGGGCTTAAAAAGGAATTCATATAGCCCTCTGGCCCTTCTTAATACTTCAGAAGGAAATTGATGAACGGAATTAGTTGCCTCTCAGACAGCATTTAACTAACTATAGTGAAATGCAATACTCTAAATTTTACTACAGGGGAAGAGTACTTTTTCAACCCAAATCGCAGAATGACAGAATTGCAGGGGTTGAAATGGACCTCAAGAAATCATTGTGCCCAACCCCCCTGCTACAGCAGATACCCTACAGCAGGAGCCCAGATCTGGGCACATCAATCCCACATTTCCTGTTCAAAGCTGCCAAAAAAGCGGGAGAGTAGACACTGCTTCCAAAAGTGCCCACCTGTAAACTGACAGGAATTTCACTGCTGCTCTGGGAACAGTGACACTGAGTACTTCTGAACAGCAGCATCATGAAGAAAGCGTGTAGTGGTTAAACATCCTGACCGAGGTGTCAGCAGCCTCATGTCATTTGGGCTTTCCAACACCAGTACACTCAGAGAGGCAGAATCTGCCCTTTTTTCTCCTGAGCCCATTATGTGCTCCCAGGTTCAAGTATCAGGTTTGCTACAAGGTTTGAACATGTGCTGCTGACCCAAGTAAAAACTAATCAATCAACACAGTATTCACAGCTCTTTGAAATCAGGTTAGTGAACTTAGATTGTGAAGATAGATCTTTTTTTTCCCATCCAGTAAAGACATACTCTGAAAGAGGGCGTTTTACTTTGTGCAGTTGGTCTGGGGCTCTGGTCCTTCCCCAGGCTCTTACCCACTTAACACAAGCTTGTTCTTTTTCCACCCAAAAGCAAATGAGCAAGGCCATTTCTGCACAGACGAATGCATATGTTTGATTGAGATGTTTTAATAACAGCAGCCTTGGAATGTAAAGATAACATGCCCAGCTCTATTTACATGAGAGGCTGAGGATGTAGAATATATTTACATGACATTACTGTAATAAGAAAGAGTAACTTTCCGTGTCTCTGAGCAATTCCCTTGCTTCTAGAATCCCTGAAGGAGGAATATAGCAAATGGGAATTTCAGAAAAGAGGATCCAGAGTAAAGAACACATGAAGAGAAGGCAGGATATGTCTGAAAACCCAGGTTGCCCATAAAATTCCTTATTTATATTTACCTGTATAATTACCACACTTCAACTTGTCAACATACTGTGTTCCTAATAGAGATGTTGCTATGAAATTCAGGCAAACGCATATATTATTTCTAATATATTATCATAGAATCATAGAATGCCCTGGGATGAAAAGGACCTCAAAGATCATCTAGTTTCAACCACCCTGCTATGTGCAAGGTCACTAATCACCAGACCAGGCTGCTCAGAGCCACATCCAGCCTGGCCTTGAATGCCTCCGGGAATGGGGCATCCACAACCTCCTTGGGCAACCTTTTCCAGTGTGTAATTATCATTATGTTTATTCATATACTGTGGTGTAATTTACTCAGATGTTAACTTCTGGATTTTCTCAGCATATGGGAACTGGATATAAGGGAAAAAAAAAAAAAAAAGCCTGACTGTACATACCCATACGCAAAACAAAATAATTTCAATTAAGCATGAAGCAACCTCCTCTGAAAGTCTTGAGATGGAGAACAGCAGTAATGTGATCACTGCACTTCAGCTGGAAGACATTAGCAAAGCCAGGGAGCTCAGCATGCCTGAAGGAGGCAGGAGGACTGCCAAGGAAGCAAGTGCTACTGTTCCAGCCTGCTGCAAAAACCCTGTCTGGTTTGGTGATACATTCACCACAGTGGCCTTGGGCACCTTGTTCTGGTGAGAGAATCCAGTAATACATTTTAATTGTCTCTGTGACTGTCAAGTTGTTTTAACTGTCACCTGCTGCACAAAATTTAAATCTTGCACTTTTGATAGGATAAAGGTGTTTGCAAGATAACAAGTGTTCCAAGACAGGGAAAAAATAACACAAGATGATGGGAATGCAAAAGGAGCAAAATCTTCATCAGAATAAAGTGAGTTGCTTCAACCTAGATAAAGCTTACCTCTGTGTCCTCTAGAAGAGAAGAATGATGCTTGGCTGACAACAAAATGAAGAGAACACTGCAGACTGTTTGAGTGAATAATTAGCAATTTAAATTTTAAAATGGACAAGCACACAGCAGATGTTAAAGTGGGAGCCATTTTGAATATGCTTTGATTTCTTAGCATGCTGTTTATTTGGAGAATAGTTTTTTGCAGTCTGAATCTAAGTTAATGACACTTCATAACTTTTTTCTTCATTTTAGCTTTACAGTTAACTAGCAATGTGTGTAACACAACCAAATTCTTATAAAAGCCCAAGAGGGGGGCAGCCTGTATTGTCCTGACTGACTGCTGGCTTAATAGAGACCAGCTGTTATTTCAATAAAGGTACTGAGGAATATACAGACTGTGGAAAAGAGACGTCCAAGTAACAAGAACTGACTTATGTCTGTAACTGGTCTCATTTATTCATGTAAAGATTGGTGATATTGCAAGAGGAAATGCTCAAAGGTCTGGCCTCAAGCTCTCGGAGTCAAAAAGTGTCAAGCTCCAAGAATACCTTTAACAATCAACTCTAATTGAAATATGCAGCTCTGCCGCCAGGTCCCCACAGCAGTTACAAGGGGGCTCAGTTCAATCACCTTCGGTGAGAGTTTGTAGGGAGCCTGGGTTGTAGATTCCCCAGTTCCGCTAGCAGGAGGCTCCTGCACAGCCCCGGAGAATAACCACAAAAGGAGCAAACAGAAAAGGCTCATGTCTGAACTTATGGGCAATCTGGAGCCCATAAGGCATGTCAGGGTGGTGACTGACAGCTTAGTTCAAAGTATGAGCTAGTCAGCCCTGTATGGACCAGGAGGCTTCTTTCAGGCTGCAGCTTAGCCAGCATTTGATTGCTCCAGATGATTCCAGACTCACAGGGCTGCAAAACACTATGCTGGGGAGTTCAGAGCAAAACCTGACCTTCAGAGAGCCTACAGGCCATCTCCTTTCACTGCAAGCCTCACTTTTACCTATTTCCCTAACCAGGTATGCCCCATCCAGCACCAGCAGGCAAGGATCTGCAACCCTGATCCAGGTACACCTGGTTTTGAGTGCATGGCCACAGAGCATAGGCAAACAGTGAGGGAAAATTTTCCATCCAACCAAGAACTCAGCATGTGGAGCAGCTGGTGAGCCACAGTCACACGTCTCTAAGTGCTCTGGCTTGTTGCTGATGTACACCTCTATCATATGCCCTCCTTTGAAATGATTTTCTCTATAAACAGTGTCTTTACTCCTTGCAGAAAGGATAGTGTAATTTACAAATGAAGCTACGCCTGCTTCCATAAAAAAATCAATCCTTGACCACAGTGGCTGTCTCAAAATGGCTGCTACTGCATATGCTCACATCTTCCCACAGTCTGCAAATTCATTGAGCAACTTACTATGTTTACAATGGGATTCAGAAAAACTTGGGGAAGGTGCGAGCTTTTTTTGATGCATGGGCTGTAGCTACACTGCTGATTGACGTTTTGTTACAAGCCTTTGTTTTCCAGGGGGTATGAATGCGTCTCTGGATGTGCAGTTGAGGGGGATTAGATTTGAATTCCACACCCAAGCTCGTTTTATCTTCACGCAGAAGCAAATGGGAACTGTCGCTATTGCGTAAGTTATATTTCTTCCCTTCTCTTACATATGCAAATTCCTCTCCCCTATGTAAAAGCTGAGGTACACATTAAGCAAAATCTCCTTTAGAGACTTGTCAAGAAAGGCTTGGATAACAGTCCTGCAAGAATGTTTAAAAACAGCAGCAGCATTCCCAGATTCCTTCTTCAGAGTCTGTGCAACCAATAAATGGAGCTTTAAACTCACACTGAAAACCAATACAATTTGTTTGTTGATATAGTTACCGTCATCTGCAGTTGTATAATTTATTATCGCCTACTGCTGCTAGGGATAATAAAAGAGTGAGTGGGTTTTGCGACGTGAGTAAAACATGAGCACAAAATCTCCACTGGAAATACTGAGTCACTTAATAAACATGTAGACCACAAAATTCGTTATACATTATTCATTATACAGGTTACAGATGGGTCTGAAATGGAGGAGTCTGCTTAGGTTTGTGTGCACGTAGACATTTGTGAGTCTGGACTTGAGCAGCGAGGAAGAGTGTCTGTGTCTGGACAGGAGATCAGCTCCTTTCTAAAAGTAGAGGCCAGAAAGAAATTTTGGATGTGCTGGACAATAGTGCAACTACCTGCAGGCCCAGCAGCCTGCAGTTTTATAGGCTTTGGCTGATCTCCAGCGTAAATGTTGTTAAAGACATTGTCTAAGGAATACTGATCTTGGGTGCCTGTGTTCTTATAAACAGCAGATAAAAGACCCAAGATATCACAGCTTCTCTCAAACTCTGGTGTCTACCTCCAGTGCAGCAGCAGAGGTTTGGACCACGCAACCTGGTTTCCTGGCAGCAAAGCAGATCAGGGCAGTAGTGGTACATCCACAGGGTAATTTGTTTTAGCCCTGCAGTTTATGTCAGCCAGACAGGAGCAGATCAAAAAGACTGCAGGCAGCTTTAAGGGACCTATCCTGCCTTAAAGACAGAGTCTCAGCAGCACTCAACAGAAAAAGCAACGCAACTCTGAGGTCAGGCTTCATGCCTTTGGCACTTGTTTTAGACCACTGGGAGGAGAGAAGCACCTGCAAAGTGAAATGCAAGGAGCATTAGAGATGCAGAGGCACCACAGACATGCTTCTGGAAGTAGGTTCTGCCTACTTCTGCCTCCAGAGGAGGAAGGGCAGTGCCCTGCCTCGGCCTTCTTCTCAGCTGGTGCACTCACCTAACCCAAAAGAAGCAGCACAATTCACCTTTGCAAGACTGGAAACTCCTCACCTGCTTAGCAAGGAAAAAAAAAAAAAAAAAAAAACCAAACTTTGAAGATTATGTGCAGCTGTGCCAACTGATGACACCTGTGATAACATGAATACTGACTTTGCATTTGAAGTGCATTTTTTTAGGAGAAATACTTTTTTTAGGAAATTGGTGTTCAGTGCAAGTCTGAAAGCTAGCCCTGCATATGTTTTAGGGGGAAAAACAGGAGGACCTGTTGGAGATCTACTTTTACCAAGTAAGCCCCACTGCTTTGCTCATTTTTTTTTCAGCTGTGGACCACTCTTAAGTATTGACTCCCTTGGGACAAGATGCCACTCGCAGATTTGGCCTTTGCAGCAGAACTGACAGACATAACTGTAATTCCCCCAGACTGAAGCCTTTATTTGTTTCTCACTTTCTGCTGCTGTATTGGAGATGGCTCATTAATAGTGATTTCCAGGAAAGGCTCTGCAGTCACATTTTTTTTCATTGCATAAGTCCTTAGATGTGTCTCCATCATTAAACATGTTCCATCAGTCTCTCTTTTTTCATAAATGGCCATACTGTGCTGTAGTTCAAATCTCTAGACAGGTTGTTTTAATCAAATGGGCAAAATGCTTAATGGCAGCCTTTGTACTATTCTTCGCAAACACTCTGGGTCTGACATTTAGACTAAAGCCTACCCAGCTTACAAACACAAGGGCATTTAAGTTCAGATACCAAAGCATGGTTGTACACTCCATCTGCAATCCCTTTTGTGCAGTTGTCAGTGTGCCTACAAAATGCCAGTCAAAAATATATGACCACCATCTTACCTAGAAATCATGTTACAGGCATTCTAATTTTCAATGCATTTTACACTCTTTCCCACCTCTTGAAAAGCCACTCTACTCATTTGCAGTTGACAACACATCTATCCAAATCCAATTCTACAGCAGTTTCCTAGGTAACTAGCACTTTGGCACAGAGAAGCTCTACACGGTAGAATGAGCCAAAACACCCGTTAGCATTTCCATGTCTTTTCAATCCTTCTGAAACTTGCAAAGATACCAAAAAACAAAAAACAAAAAACAAAAAAAATCACATAAGAATTAAAAACAATCAACAAAACAACAAGAAAGCAAGGTATGCTCAGCTGCTAAGTTTAATTTTCAACCAGGAAATTTTGCATCCGCCAAAAATTAACTCACATTTGGAGACAAGAACCGTCTCAGAGCTCAAAGCATTTCCCAAGGGTTTGACCACTTCATATTATCATCACAGATCCCAAACACCTTTCTGGGCTCTGAGTCATGCCTGTAGCATGGGCAGCTCATTCTGAACCATGCTAGAAGTTACTGGTTTGAGTCTCTGCACTCCCAGCCTCTTTCACCACAGCCAGCCTCCAGCAGGATATTACAAGAGTAGGACCATTATCTCCAACATATTGTGGATTCTGAAGGAGGAGTTTCCTCAGATTGCCATTAGTGACCATTAGTGAAGGGCAATGATAGCTCTTATCTCTTTTATTGGCCGTAGGGCTGCAGTCCCCACAGTGGGACTGGTATCTAGAGGTCTGTGATGGAGGAATCGCAGTGACAGAAGGTTAAGGGTGACTCCCAAGTTTTCTCTTGCCTTGCTCTCCCTGCCAGCAACAGAAGCCTGTTCAGCAGCACAGTTGTGGTTGTGGCATCTGTGGAGAGGGAGAATGCATTTCCTTTTTTTGTGTGCAAGAAAAATGCAAATCCTTGTCCTCACCCAATAGCCACAGGTGGTGCATTTAAGCACTGGAAAAAAGCCACAGCCCGAAGCCACAATCATGTTGGAAAAGATTGGGCTGCAAAGCTGCACTGACAGCCCTCCTAGTATTAGCATATATACATACAGACAAAGATGATTGCTACCAAAAGGTAATTAAAGAGAGGGGAAGGAAACCTGGGAGTGGCTAGTATAAAATGCCCTAAAGGGGAGGAGTGGGTTCAGGAATGTGCATCTGAAGGGCTTGGTCCAGTGTCAATTTCAGCAAACGTGCCCTGCCGAATCTTGTCTGCATACACACAAAGCCAGCACAGCAGGCCTTCTCCTACCCTGCTCACAAGGAAGTGAGAGGGCTTCCCAACCGGAGGCTCCAGCTTGCAGGCAAGGCCCTCTGTTATCTGCCCGCCATTGTGCTGCATTGCTGAAGGGCAGCATGTGCACATCGGACTGGCGCAGAGTTCAAAAGAAGCAAGAGTTGCCTGCAGCTGTCCTCATCTCAGAGCACGTTACAGCAGGTTAAAGGCTGCTGCAAACTATGCCAACCCCCAGTTAATCTCAAGAAGCTTTTCTGGCAACCACGCGTTGCCAGGAAATAAGGATATACCACTCATGTCCTCTGGAACAGCGTCTTCTCCAGGCACTTGGGGGAAAATGCCAGGAACACCTTCTGGTGGTTCTGACTGGTTCAGGGATGTCTTGCACAGTGGGAACTTCAAGAGTTGATAAGCAAGATTAAATTTAGGAAGCTTTGTGCTTTGACCTAGTGCCACAAAGTGCATCTGTCCTGCCCTGCTAACTAATTTGAGAGCTGATAGTTTTTACGGTTGCAGACTTCTGTGCAATTTCTGCTATGTTGAGTGATCACTTCCCTCATTTACCAGGTCCTCTTTTCCAAAGTACAGCTGTCACTATCAGGGAACAACAAAGTGTGTTTCTGAAGTGCCAGTACTGTGCATCAAGCTCTCAGTCATACCCAGGTGAGTGCCATTCTTCTGGCTGGATTCCCCTTTGATTCCTAACAACTGGGTACCAATCCTAAAACATGGCCCTCTGTTTTTCAACCCCGTGACTGGGGCAGTGAAGCTCTAGCATTGGGCTCAGGGCTCAGCCCTTGCACTTACACTGTGTCTGATAACTGGTGGCTGGGCTGTGAGATTCTCCATGCTTGGTCAGCTGGAGCCCTAATCCCAGAAAACCTGAGTTTGAGGATGTGGGAGAGCTAAAGGCATGAAGACCTTAATTGGCTCATTTGTAATTAAAACACTACCATAGTTAGAAGGGACCAAGAAGACACTTCTGTGTAATTCCCAGCTTCAGTTGGATGAAATTCAGTTGGAGAAATTCTCCTGATGTATCTAACGCTCAGTTTGATAGGAAAGTGACAAAGGTGAAGTGAAGGTTCACAACAGTTTAACAGCAAAAGCTGTGCTCAGAAAACAAAATAAAGATTGTCATTCCACCATACAGCAGCCTGACGTGGATCTCTCAGATCAGTCACTGCCAATGGGGATTATTTTTAACATTGCTTAGTGGAACCGTATGGATTTATGTGAGTCCACAGTCCATACTGAAAAGAAGAGGAAGACTGGTAAATACAATCACCATTTCTTTTCATGCATTAAGAATTCCCCTTCAGAGAATCACGGAATCATTATGGTTGGAAAAGATCTCTAAGATCACCTAGTCACACCACCTACTTACCATCAACACTGCCCACTAAACCATGACCCTAAGTGCTACACCTACCCTTTTCTTAAACACTTCCAAAGATAGCAATTCCACCAGCTCCCTGTTCCAAAGTATTACCACTCTTTCAGGGAAGAAATGTTTCCCGATATCCAAACTGAAACACCCCTGCTGCAACTTGAGGGCATTCCCTCTCATCCTATTAGGTGGGAGAAGAGGCCAACCCCCACCTCGCCCCAACCTCCATTTAGGCAGATGTAGAGAGCTATAAGGTCCCCTTGAGCCTCCTCTTGTCCAGACTAAACATTTCCAGTTTCCTCTGCCACTCCTCATATGTTCTTACTTCAAAAGTTTGGGACTGCTTGGATAGCCATAACTTGAAACCAGCAAACAGACACAGCCAGCAATTGCAGAGCTTCACTTCAGCTGCAAATACACATTCAACACGTGGAAAAAAAAAAACCACTATTTTTTTTTTTTTTTCCATACAAAAGTGTCTAATATAACAGATGTGAGTTTTTCCACGTTAAAGTGGAGACCTCTGTGATTCCTGCCATGCTGCACACCAGGCTTCACAACACTGGCTGGCGGTGGCACAGGTGCGTATCCCAAGGCCAGGACAGGCCCACGCTGGCCGTCAAGCTCAACCAGACGAGACCAAGGGGGCGCAGAGCTGCGGCCAGCCGAGCCCACTACTCCCGCAGCCCGGCCGAGCTCAGCAGCTCCTCCCTCGGCCGGGTTCCTCCCGCGGTGCGGGGGCGCCCCCAGGCGGCGACCGGGGGAGCGGCGGGCTCAGGGCGAAGCGGCGGCGTTGGCTCCGCGCGGCCCGCGGCGCTGCGGCGCCCCCCTGCGGCCTGCCGGTGCCTCAGGAACGCGTCGGGAGGAATCGTTACCAAATCCAACAGGTGCTCCCTGGAGACGGCAGACGCTGCTGTGAGGCGGTATCGGACAACAGGGAATGGGAGAACAAGGCTGAGATTAGTGCTGCGGGAGATAGCGGCCTCGGGAACAAAAGGAGTGGGAGGTTAAGCCCTGAGGAGCTGCTCACTGCCATGGAAACGTGTCTCTTTCTGCTCATTTACATTTGGGGATTTGTTTTATGGAGGATTTGAATGACATAACAGAAATCTAGCAAGGAAGGCTGTTTGTATAAAGAAACGTAAGGGTTATATAGACAGCACAGCCACAGCCTCTGGTGGGAATGCAGTTTGATGCTGTTTCAAACCAATGAACAATGAAAATTGTTTTCTCCTTTTTATCTTTTAATGCACAGAAGAAATGCCAAAGGCCTGAGTTGTTTTGTTTTGGCTTTTAACATTAATGGTTTGGTAATTCTAGCCTGTTCCACCAAGAGGCTTGGGAATTAAGAGCTCCATTGCAGCACCTGAGAAGAGCAACTGAGAGCTGGTAGCAGGTACCAAACTGCACCAAACTGCCTTTTAGGTGCGATGGGCAGGGAAGGGTGAGAAGAGGAAACCAGAACGTCTGGCCTTCTGTAGGAGAGCAGATAGTGTGCTTAGCTGTAGTAAGAAAGAGGATCTCCCTGAGCTCTTCTCCAGACTGAACAATCCCAGTTCCCTCAACTGCTCCCCATAAGACTTGTGCTCCAGACCTCTCAACAGCTTTGTTGCCCCTCTCTGGACACACCCCAGGGCCTCAATGTCTTTCTTGTAGTGAGAGACCCAAGACTGAACACAGTACTTGAGGTGAAGCTGCACCAGACCTGAGTACAGGGGGACAATCCCCCCCCTGTTCCTGCTGGCTGCACTATTTCTGATACAAACCAGAATCCCATTGGCCTTCTTGGCTACCTGAGCACCCTGCTGGCTCATGTCCAGCCAGCTGCATGTAACACATCCAAATCCTTTCCCTCTGTGCAGCTTCACAGCCACTATGCCTCAAGCCTGGAGTGATGCATGAGGTTGTTGTGACTGAAGTCACAAGGCACTTGGCCTCAGCCCATTGATCCAGCCTACCTGGCTCTCTCTGTAGGGCCCTCATACCCTCACGCACATCCATAGAATAATCCCTATTCCCAGCAATTACAACCACTACATGCTATCTGAGACTGGATGTAAAACAAGTTGAAGATTATTTGTGTCACCAACTTTGTTTTCCTCTTCTCCTTAACTCCTGCAGTTTTATCAGAAAGGAAAATGACACATCATCTCATCTTTTTTTTTTTTTTCAAAAAGATGTACTGTAGCCACCAGAGATTCTGTTGCCCATACTGAGATACTGAACTTGGGCCACATCCTTTGCCCAACTAGGCAGACACCCACTGATATCCGCAAGGCTTTTCAGGGGTTGGCCCAAATTTGCTCAGCCACTACACTTCTTTTTGAAGCTCTCAGTTGAAAAAACAGGACCTGAACAGGTATGTCTTGTGTTTTTTTTTTTTCTTTCTTTCTTTTTTTTTTTTTCTTTTTCCATGAGTGTTCTTAATTTCCCCAAGAGGACAGAGGCACCATTTTCTTCCTTCCCTTCTCTCTCACTATGCTCCTCAAAATCTTACCCCCATCCTCTCTGAAGATCTCCAGATCTGGCACATTGGTAACCCATTACAGAGCACCTGACTGCTTTACCATCCTAGCCAGGGCTTCACAAGGGCTGATACAACTTCTATCTTCCGCAATGCAGCTCTGAGCTTAAAATTAAATACACCCCATACATCCCCTTGAAATTAAGCTTGCAGTTATTGCAAGCAACAGATCATCTCCAAAGAGAAAAGCTTGGACAAGCTGTATATACAAAAGCTCCCATTTACAGAAGGTTCATTTTTGTTCAAAACTCCATAGCATCAGTCACCCACAGACATCCAGCCCACCTAACCTGAAGGGTAAGAGGGATATCTAGAAACTTGTTTTAACTTCAGACTCTTCTGTATATTATTCAGTGACAGCTGCATTCTCAGTCATTCACAACCTAAACAGGGTTGGCATGCAAATTGTTTTGAAGCCCTGCCTTTTTACTGTAGTTGTCATTATTTTCTTTTGTGCTGTCTGTTCATTCCTGTGCATTCAAGGGGTTGCTGCCTTAGTCTGATACTGTCACCGTGGGAGAAACACTGCAGTTCCTAAAACTGGAGGCTGAAGTTCTTGGGACCCTCTTGCTCTAAGGAGCAGCAGGAGAAGTGGAGGTTGCTGCTCCTGGCTTCTAATAGATACCACTTAGTAACTAAATATTTAGAAAACAATCCCCCTCCTGACCTTCCCTCACTTTTTGCATTAATGCAAATAATAATTGGTCTTTATTCTTATGTGCTAGTGTAACGTTGTCATGTTCACACTGCCTATGGACAGCGTTTCTGCAGTCTGTAAATATGTGTACTAAAACTTATTTCCTCTTTTTTTTTTTTTTTGTTTTGTTTTGTTTTGTTTTACAATATTTGTTAGATTTGCAAATCTTGATTTTGGGAGGATCAATAGTGCGACAAGATTCCTTAAAGCACCTAGAACTGTCTTACTGAACTCTGTATGATTATGCAAACTGTATGATTATGGGATGATTCCATCTTCTAGCAAATGAAGGAAAAGGAGGTTATTAGGAGTAGTTAATATGGATTCACCACAGGGAAATCTTGCTTGACCAATCTGGTGGCCTTCCATGATGTCATCACTGGCTGAGTAGATGGGGCTAGAGCAGTGTCTGTTGTGTACCTTGACTTCAACATGGCTTTTGACACTCAGTAGGAGGTATGGGACACACAAGTGGACAGTGAGGTGGATTGAGAACTGGCTGAATGGCAGAGCTCAGAGGGTTGGGATCAATGGTATATAGAATGGTTGGAGGCCTGTAACTAGCGGGATCAGTACTGGGTCTGATCTTGTTCAGCTTCTTCTCAATGACTTGGATTGAAAGGATGGATTTCACCCTCAGCAAGTTTGCTGATGATACAAAGCTGGGAGGAGTGAATGGCACACAGAAGGCTGTGCTGCCATTCAGCAAGACTAGGACAGGATGGAAAGCTGGGTGGACAGGAACTTGTGAGGTTCATCAAAGGCAACTGCAGTTCTGCACCTGGGGAGGAATAACTGCACACATCTGTACAGGTTAGGGGCTGGAAAGGAGTTCTGCAGAGAAGAACCTGGGTGTCCTAGTGGACGACAGGTTGGCCATGAGCCAGCTGTATGCCCTTGTGGCCAAGAGGGCCAATGGGATCCTAGGGTGCACTAAAAAGAGCGTGGCCAGCAGGTCAAGGGAGGTGATCCTCCCCCTCTGCTCTGTCCTAGTGAGGTCACATTAGTCTAAATGTCTGCTGTGTCCAGTTCTGGGCTCCTCAGTCCAAGAAAGAAGGGGGATTTGTAAAGAGAGTTCTGTGGAGGGCCACAGAGACAATGAGGGGCCTGGAGCATAGCTCTTATAAGGAATGGCTGAGTGACCTGGGACTGTTCAGTCTTGAGAAGAGATCTCTTCAATGCTTATAAATATCTAATGGGTTGGAGTCAAGTGGATGAGGACGGGGTCTTTTCAGTGGTGCATAGCGATAAGACAAGGGGCAATGGGCAGAAAGTGGAACATACAAAGTTCCATACCAACATGAGAAAAAACTTCTTTACAATGAGGGTGACAGAACATTGGAACAGGCTGCCCAGAGATGTGGAATCTCCTTCTCTGGAGATATTCAAAGTCTGCCTGGACACTTTCCCACCTGGACAAATTGTAGAGTACCTGCTTTAGCAAGCGGGTTAGACTTGATGATCTCTAAAGGTCCCTTCCAATATCTATGATTCTGTGATTCTATCAGTGAGTGCTGTGGCATATACAACATTACTCTGTGGAGATCTGTCACCAAACAGCCTAGGCAAGTAAGACCAGACAACAGTGACTAAAGACAAAGTGGAAATGCAGAGGTAAAAGTGATGCTTGGAGAGTGTGATACTGGGGCACGAAACATCATCTGCACAAGTGACTTTCAATCAACTCTTTGGGTTGACAACTGCAGGACAAGGGGAAATGGTTTTAAGTTGAGGGAGGGGAGATTTAGGTTGGATGTCAGGGGGAAATCCTTTACAGAGAGAGTGGTGAGGTGCTGGAACAGGCTGCCCAGAGAGGTTGTGGATGCCCCGTCCCTGGAGCTGTTCAAGGCCAGGTTGGATGGGGCCCTGGGCAGCCTGGTCTAGTATTAAATGGGGAGGTTGGTGGCCCTGCATGTGGCAGGGGGGTTGAAGATTCATGATCCTTGAGGTCCCTTCCACCCCTGGCCATTCTGTGATTCTGTGACTTCCTGAATAGAGGATTGCACAAATTGAAGAAAACAGCAGTATCCTGCTTAGGTGTGTAGCTCAGGAATTCTGTCTGTAGCTGAAATGTAACGAAGTTTAGTGTGGAGGATGTTGCTTCCTGATACTTTCCAGTGAAAAAAAGGACAGGAAAATGTGACAGTTATATCATTTCAGTATCTGAGCACCTCACAACTATTTTTTCCATGTGTAAATTCTGCTCTTTCCATATATATATGATATCTCTGAAATATGGAATTGAATCATCACAAAATCTGGGTACAGAGACCTGGGTTCTCAAAGTCACCCAGAAACCTGCATCCTGCTGATATAAATGAGAAGAAAAAGTGAAAAAGACTCTTCAACTAAATGAATTGTTGCAGATATACTAAAAATCCATGCAGACGTGCAGACAGTGATATCACAAAGTCTTTCACTGTGTATCCACTGTTTTACCAAGTGGGCCAATACTGATTCCTAACTGTACTTTAGAAGGACTTCATAATTGTAAAATACGTGAAAGAAAAGCAATCAGAATGAGTAATTCCTAGTTGTCCTAGGAACACGATAGTAATGAACTGCTGCTCGTAACTTCTTTTTCAAGGTAATTTTCTCTGAGGCCACCCATGGGATTCTGTGAAAGCCTTAGTTGACTGACTCACTTTAACAGACCAGACAGCTGCTGAAATCTCTAAAAAACTCAGCTCTTAAGGATTCATTTCTTGTATTAGAAGAGACAGGTGAGTACAGATCTGTAATATTTGCTTTACCTGAATTGCAATATTGTAGTCTATTGATTCTGTCAACTTTTTACCCTCTCCCCCAGTTGCTGCTAGTGTCTAGCTTTAGACACTTTGACTCAATAAGGCAGAATGTCCAAGATTTTATGTTCTAATACACAATTACGTCTTCAAAGCATGCTAGCTTCTAGAGAATACCCCACAAAGGGTCATTTCATTAGACACCTGTTTGTGCTTTCAGGAGCTGGATCACTGTCAGCATCTATGCTCTTGAAGGAGTGGGAGCAGCTTCTCTTCCTATATCTGGCACCTCAGGTAGGACAAACTTGGATCATAAACTCAGAAGATAGATCTACACGACATGCCTGCAACATATACCCTTCACAACCATGGCATTTAACAATTCTGAGCATACAGAGTCATCCACACAGAACCTAAGAAAATACTTACGTGATGTGAGCAACTTGATCTAGTAGGTGCCCCTGTCCATGGCAGAGAGGTTGAACTAAATGGTGCTCCCAATCCAAACCATTCTATGATTTGTTTTCCTCCTAGAGAGACTTGGCAGACCTGGAAACAAGGAATTAATCAAGAACCTTGTTATACTTGGTAGAGTTTGGTGGCATTCTTAATCACATGAGATGGTCAGAGGACTCACCTCCTGATTTGAGAAACCACGTCCTTTTACAACAATCTGCTTTATTAAAAATTACTTTATTCTGTGTTAGCAGAACTATACTGTAGTAACATACAGGGAATACCAGTAGCTTTAAAGAAAGAACAATTTTGTTGTCTGGCATGAATTTCTTCATTTATGGCAAAAGAAGAGGATGAGGCACACAGTTCTTCTTTGATGGAGTGAAGTGGGCTATGGACAGTGGAGCTACAACTCCTTAGAAGCAGAAAGCAGCCATAATAGAGAAGCAGATTTCATATAAGATGAGTCACTTGTCATTGGTAGAATCCTGAAGGCACAGAACAAGGCACTAAAGATCCACTTGGAAATTTTCTTTGTTTTAGAAACACTGAATCATAGTATTCTTATAATCATAGAATGGTTTGAGTTGGAAGAGCACTTAAGAATCATCTGGTTCCAGTCCCTGCTATGAGCAGGGGCACCTTCCACTGGACCAGTTTCTCAAAGCCCTATCCAGCCTGGCCTTGAACATCTCCAGGGCTGGGCATCCACAACTTCTCTGGGCAGCCTGTTCCAGAGCCTCATCACCTTCTGAGTGAAGATTTTCTTCCTAAGATCTATTCTAAATCTCCTCTCTTTTAGTTTATAACTATTACCTCTTGTCCTATCACTGCAGCCCCTGATAAACAACCCCTCCCCATCTTTCTGGTAAGCCCCCTTTAACTACTGGAAGGCTGCTATAAAGTCACCCTGAAGCCTTCTCTGCTCCAAGCTGACCAATCTGAAATCTCTATCCTAGGCTGAAATCAACTTCTGGGACTGTCATTTGTCAGTGAAAATAGGCAACAAAAATGCATATATCATTATTCTGGAAATTACATAGGAAGGAGATCAAGAAGCTCTGGATTGTCCTACCCACTCAGAACAGTTCTGATGGCTCTCTGTCTAACAGCAACTAGCAATGAGTTTTTAAAAGGCAACAGCCCTTGGAAAAGAAGATCAGCATGTAACTTATTTGTCTACTGCAGTCTACTGCTTCTGTCCTGAATTCATTGCATGTGTGAGCCCTGTTCATCAGAAACACCAAAAATGATGTAGTTCAGTATGTTGGGCTCTTTTTGATGTTACATTTTCTATGCTCTAGGGGGAATAAGAAATGCTAAATTTTACTTATTAATAAGGATCAGCATGGGAAAGATCTCCTAGTACTGGACACTAAGTCATGAGATTTATGAAAGCAGTCTTTTTGCAATGGTATGACAAATTCTATATGTAAACAGATCACTCCCACCCCACAGAAGCAGAGATATAACATGCCTTTTGTTCAGAGATTACCATGTTTAATTCTTCTTTTTTTTTTTTTTTCAATAGCTTAATCATGTATTCAGTTAAATAAAGTAATAAACAAAAGTGTTTGAAGTGAGGCAATATTGTCTTTATGTTATTTTTCAGTTGTGATCAGGTATCTGTGGGACATGGAAAACTAAAATCAAACAACATACATCATCTTTAATTCTCTAACAAAATTTAGTGCCAAATTCTGCTCTCAGGTATGTTTCTATAAAGCAGGATCCATCGTGGCATGACAGAACAACGGCATATTTCTGGGTTTAGAAAGGGCAAAAGGTAAGAAGTTGTTCTCACCTCTTAAAGGCTCGGCCCACACCAAACACTGAGCTGACATGCACCATCCCGCTGACCTGGTGCGAGCAGGTGCAGCAACACTCATTGCAAATAAACTGATCAGATTTCACCAGATTGCAATTTGGCTAAGTGACTTTAATTGGCCTGCTTCAGTAACTGAGAGCACAGTTTGGCTCCTTTCACGGTGAAAAGGCAGCCAACCAAACACAACTTTCACCAGGCCCCAGATTCTGGTCCCAGATTTCAACATACACTATTACATCGATCAAACGAACCATAGAAGTTACTTATCATTTTACTGTTCCTTAACACATTTCACACAGTCCTGCAGCGAGCAGAATCACAGGTGAACCTCAGAACATACAGAGAGCACAACTACTACACTGGACATGAAAAGGAAATTTTATTAAACATGTTTACATAATATGAGTTGGAAGTTCATTTAAAAGCACAGGGGAGTGTTAAGACAAGTGGTCAGAATAGAAAGTTACTATCGAATTATAACTAGTTGGTTTTTGGCCACTAAGACAGAACAGGATCTAGTAGTAGTGCACCAATGCTTGAGTTCTTCCTGCTCAGCAGGTCGAGCAGTACCAATCTGTGCCCTATGGAAAGATGGGCAGAGTAATTCCAACGTGTTGAGTAATAATAAATAGTTCACTTGGTGCAGGCAGTATGTCTATGAGTTAAAACCTAGTGTGTACGCAGTTTCTACATGTGTTACAACCCCACAGTAGGAATCTACACCAAAATATTTATTAGAAGGAATTTGGTCCATACTACATCACGTTTTCCATAGGGTAAAAAATAAAGTCCATCTATAGACATTTAGCACCAGACTCACAGACCTAGCCTGGCTAAAACCTGCAAAATGTCTATAAGAAAAATGGATGGCTTAGATTTCTTGGTTACTTCAGTATTGTAATTACGAGCAAACTGTACAAGTACATGCAACATACAAGCTGGCCTATGTGGAACTAACATACATTATTAAATAACCTTTTTCATCTCTTTTTACAAAACGTGCATGCAGCTTTGAACAGTTCCAAGTCATGCTGCTCTATTTGTGTGACCACAAAATCGAATGGCCTGTAAAAGGAGGGGAAACATAACAATGCACCTGCAGAATCTGCAGTTTTTAGCACATTTACAGGATATCACAAGGGATTTCAAGGCCAAGAAGAACTCAAATGAATAAAAAGCAAATTGAAATTTGACTTTTTTCTCCAAAAAGTAAGATATCTTGCGTTAAAAAATCAAGCCTTGTGCTTGCATCAATCTCAAAGAAATGTAAACTAAAATTTGATAAAAACATTAGTAAGTGCAGAATATTTCAACTGGAATTTCCAGTGAAACACTGAACAACTCATACCATGCTCTATCCAGGGCAGACAGGTGTGTCTGAAGCGACACACGTGAGAGAAGCCTGGGTACAGCTGAAAGTGTCATATGCTCAATCCATTCCTGGTCAACGTTTTGGGAAGTCAAATATACATTTATACACAGAAACATAAGTATTCCCTCTCCATTTCTAGGAGGAAAACTGCATTACCAGTAACATATTCTATGTCAAAATTAAGAATAAAGCTGCTTTATACCAGTCCCCAGCATTAGTTGCAGAATTCTTCAAAATTCTTCCATGCAAAACATCATAAACATAAAAGTTAGTATATATAATGCAAACATATCTGCTTTTTACAAAGAAAAAGTGGCACTGTGATGATTAGTTACTTTTAAGAATATAACCTTGGTTGGTCATTTGTTCTGGGTTCCCACATGGGAGACTCTGAAGCACCAGAACCAAGAAATGATTTGAACGTGCTGGAATCATAACTGGCTGCTGAACACTTTAACGATGCTTACAGAGATATGCTTCAGCCCTTTTTTTTTGTTTGGTTTAGAAAAAGAAAGGAAGGGTCTCTGTTAGCGTTGTGAGGACTTCTACAAAACTAGCAGAATCACATGGCAAAAAACTAGTGGAAGTAACAAATACAGAAAAACTTCTGAAACACCAGGAAGTTAACACTGCTTGAGGGCTCTGTCAAAATGTGAAAAATACAATGTTGTTAACAGAGTGAGAGCTTCCAGTTTGGCTCATATTTGACTTAATTTGAATCTAAAGATCCCTCTCTCTCTCTCTCTCTTTTTTATTTTTGTAATATTTTTTTGTTTGGCTTTGGATCATTAAAAGCATCAGAGATAGACAGACAGTTTGGCTGTATGTTATATACTTTTGTTCCATCAATGTAAGCCGTCTCTTGACAAACAATTCAGACATATTTTTGGATAACTACTACAAGCAAAAACAGAAGTGATTGTCTCTCTCCAACAGTGTTTTTGATCGTGTGAATATCTGGTTCCAATCGTTATCCTGGGTGATGTTTTATTAGGCAGCACCTGCTTCTATGACCTAATGCAGGGAGGCCCAGTTGAACTTTCCAGAGACGACTGGGAAGCTCTGCGTGTCAAGGGAGTCAAGGTTGGATCCACTAGTGATGAAGGTGGGAATAATTTATACCAGCCTATTACCACACTGGACAGATCCAATTCCTCCAGAAGGATCTGGGCAACACCCATGAAGCATTTGTGATCCATTCGGCCATAGTCTCCCCAGACTATTACCTGTAAGAACACAAGATACAGGTTCAGCCTGGTTCAAAGAGCCATGCTCACTCCTGCTGTATATCACGATGTATATAGTAAGGAAAATGTTTTTCTTAAGGGTGAATGATTGCTTCCTCTTATGAGAGAACTTAATGGCAGGACAGGAGCAAGAGTCAACAAAAGAGAAATGTTTAATACAGACAGACATTTCACAGGTCGGAAATCACAAGCCATGAGGATGTGTTTGCTGATATTTAGAAAATTAAATACTTAGTGAGTTGGAATGGGTTTGCATACCTTAATTAAACTTAAGTAAACATACAAGTGCTTTACCAAAAGACTGCCTAAATTGGATTTTGGAAGGAACTGACCTGAAGGACTTTACCCTGTGGACTTTCATCAAAAACTAGTGTCTGTTGGTACAAAGGATCAAGGGTCTTCCGTGCAATTCTTGTCTTCTTCTTTGCTATACATGCTCCATTTTCCAATAAATAAACTTTGACATATGGAGCTGCAAACAAAACACCATTAATTTTATGTTTGGACTTAAAAACTTCTATGTTGCACATCTGAGCTGGAGGACAGATGCCATAAAAGGAAGATGAGTAGAAAGAACACGACATGCTATCTTTGTTGTATAGTCTGAATACAGTTACACTTGTTAAATAAACGACACAGACCATAAGGAACCCATTTCATTTTTATAACCCTTAAATTTAACGATCCAAGATGTTACTAATAACAATTCTGTTTCACTGTTTCATCTGTCATTCTAAAAACACTTTCCTTTGCTAGGAATTAACTGTCTCTGATAGTTAAGCTGGAGTCACTATGTAGGGGTCAGAGATACATCACAACAGAAGACTTAAATATTTCATTGAAAGGAATATTTAAAGCTAAGTCATTCAGATAACACAGACACTAACTGCTCTTCTGTCTTAGGCTCCTAAGGAGGTTGCAAAGTACCATTTTGCCAAAGTGCTATCTAAAACAAGAGTTCCTGTTGTTATAGTGAGCAGTGCTTGTAGCAATTATTATATATCTCTCCTAATGAAGATTTCTATAAATAACTAGGACACTAAAAATATTCTTATAAAATGATATTTCATTCATTATACAGATTACTGACACAGGCACTACCATAACATGCAAGCATACAGAAGACTATGACTTGCAGGTCTACTAAGCTGTTTGTTCAGAGCACAGTCACCTGCTCTTCATCTCATTTTTGTGGGGAATAAACACAAAGGACTTCACGTACATTGGTAAAGCCTTTCTGAGAGATGTGACTTGCCTAAAACACATAGGAATACTTCTACAGATGTTCTGTCCAGAATGGGTTTTGAATTGCTAAAACTAATTCCTTGAAAAGTGACATGCAATTAGCAGATGCATGCGGTAGGAAGTTGACTGATAACAAGGATATATGTCCATGCATACATTCCTTGCAAATAAAATGTATTTACATCTAACAAGGTGCTTAAAAAGCCTCCAATCCCCAATTCACCAGCATATTTCATATTCCTGATTTCTGTTCACGTATTGTTTATTTTTCCCTTACCTGGGGTAGATTTGGAGCCAGGTTTTTGTGTGAGGCCACGGGCTCTAATGACTTCTACTTCTAACTGGCCCTTCTTATCCACCATGCCAATCTGGATATCACCTGAGGGAGAAGAAGAACATTTTAGAGAAGCAGAACAGCCTGGGAGATATGAGAATAAGAAAGAGAAACAGAAAGGTTAGTGTTCTATTGGTCTGCTCCATGAGTGTGCTTGTCACCTCTCCCGATCCCTTAAATTTATCTGTCCTTAACCTAGAACTAAATGGGTCTGTGACCCACGGGGGCAAGCAAATTTACAGCAACATTTCAGTATAAACACCATTCTTTTCATTTCTCATTATGACGTTATGACTTCTCACACAGGACTGCTGCCCCAGCAGCACTTCCCTAGCAGTGGTCCCAAATGCCAACAGCCTAAAACCCAAATTTCATGTTCAGAAATCCCCTCAGCTGGACATTTCTGTCTCCAAGCTGAGATGTAAGAGCTAGGAATGCAATGTCTCCTGTCTGATTAACAGGAAGGGGAACTGCTGATTGAGGTTCACTTTGAACTCTCTGTGCCTCAATTGCCTGAGGAGATCCTTTGTGTAAGGCAAATGCGCCGACCAGTTGAGGCACACAAAAAAAGTAGCTTCAGAGAATGATGCCCTGTCCTCCAGGAACTCAAAAGAAGAGTACTGCAAAGAGCTCTAAGAAGTATAAATGTGTCAATTATTCTATTTTTATCAATACAGCATGCCTATTTTTGTTGTGAATGAAATAATGCAGATTGCTAAAACCTGCTTGTGCTAACTGCTGTTTCCCTGCATGAATCTGACAAACTACATTTCCTGCAGAAAAATGAAACTCCTTGTTCCAAGACCAATAAAATGCATGGAAAGCTACCTTAACTATGGGCTGATGCTCAAAGTGTTGGACCTGTATGATTCCATCTACTCTGGAATCAGCTGGGTAGAAATCTAACAGGCCACTTAGAATCAATTAGAATCAATACAGCATGTAGCTTTGCGACTTCAGTGCAGATAAATGAACTGTCCATATATGCATGCCACATCTGAATATGGAAATATTTGAGATTTAAACTCTGAATTAAAAAAAAATACAAATAGATAGTCCTGAACTACAGAATTAGAGGGTTCTAGATTTAGAATTACAGCATTTTGAAATGAAGCGGGGCATGAGATTTTCACAAGCTTGTGCAATGGAAGAGCAGTGGTTATACCTTGCCACATGAGGTATAACAGAGCAGCAGGGAAGGTTTTTACCTGTCAGACTTTGCTTGAATAAACATGTTTTGTGTTTCACTAAAAACAGTGTAAAGGAAAATTCCAAGAAGCAGTATTAAGACTACATCTCAGTATCGCACAACCAAATAAAAATATGGTACAGGAAGCCAGAAGGGGGAGCAACAATCCGGGTATTTGCCAATGGCAGCAGGATACAGAAGATGTGAAAGTTGTAAAAAGTGTGGTAAAATACTTTTTGGGGGCTGAACCCTGAGCCCTTGGTAAGTAAAACAGTTCAAAGAAGTGAAAATGCACATGACTCAAGGAATCTGCAGAAAAATAGGAGATTAAAGTAAAGATGAAAGAAATTTAGACCTCTGTATTCATACCAGCAGAGCCACTTCAATTTAGAAAATATTCTCACTGATACTTCTGAGAGTGCTGTACTGAAGCACTAGGCTCTTACCATTTCCAGCATGTTTAATGGAGTATATCAAGGACTCCTCGCTTACAATCCTAAACATGTAGTATTTGAAGCATGCCTAAAAATTGTCCAAGTACAAGCAAAAAGATATCAAACCACTCCAAAGACACTTGTACAGTACTGTGCTGCTGCACAGCACTCACACCCTATTCATAATCAAGATACAGCTAACACTAATATAGGGTTATCCAGACTGGAGTGGAGTGGAGACTGGTTTGGAGTACTGAGAAAATTGCAGATAGATCCAGACAACTGCTGTAGAAAAGAATTTTGTCATTAGAAACACTGGCTTTATCAATAACTGATAACTGGGCATTGCAGATATGGGTAGAAATTTCAAGTTCTGGGGTTACTTTGGGATGAACCAAGCTTGGACAAGTGCAGAGTTTGGCAAGAAACCGTCTTCATATCCAGTATAATCTGCGGTGATCAAATATAAATACTGAACAGCTGAGATTTCACAGTGATTGGACAACTCACAATAATGCCCAGTGTGAAGGAAAGTGCAACTTCGATCTTCAAACTGCAAGTGAGATTAACAGACACTTAACATCCGCAGCAATATTGTTTCTCAACTCATTCTGGATGCAAGCATGCTAGAAATACCAGTAGGAACACCAGTGACCAGGTACAGGATTTTCGTGTTTACAGTGAAGGAAGCCACTTCATAAAAGCCTTTTTGGTGCTGCAGTCTAGCAGTGAGTTTGATAGGTACTGTTTTAGTATCATCTAACATATAACATAATATTCTTACCCATGGCAGGAGTTGCTAGTGTTTGTCGGCCTACTAATTGTGCAGGTCCAAGTCCATCAAGGAAATCACTGAACTGACTGTCAGCGCCCAGCCGTACCCCAGGAAATATTAAGCTGAAAGAAAGTAAAAGCGGATTAAGCATAAGATCAGGATTAATTTCCATTGCCGTACAGTATTTCCCTGCAAAATACTTCTTACACAAGGCAAGCAGCACAGAATGTGCAACCACAAAATGTTCTTCAGTGTCATGAAATGCAGAGGCCTATTACTTTACATTCCTGAATGCCTGATTTAATTTTTAATACAATTTTGTACTGATAGACATATCCAAATGTCATCTGCATCAGTTAGGATAAACAAGGAAAAGCAATGCAAACATTAAATGCACTGATTGTTGCAGCTGAAGCCATAAGCTGGCACATAATACTAGTGGGGATGAGACCTAAACCTAATGTCCACCCTATTTCAGGACTGAACTGCATTCACACAGACTATATGTGCATTTACAAACTGCTTTCTTTTGAACGCATATGCATTCTCCAAACAATAATAAAACAAAGAAGTGAAAAAATTCAGAGGAAGAATAATCCATAGTGGGGAAACTCAGCTTCAGTTTCCCCATCACAGTCAGCAGGAACAGAAGAATGGAGTCTGAACTAAGTCTGGATAGCATCTTACCCAGTAGGCTATCCACCATTCTGCATCTATTTCTCCCAAAGGAAATTTACAGTTAGACTCAATAAAAAAGTAACAAAATTTCCTATTTGAAGTATCTAGTGTGAAAAGTTTTGTTTTCCAGATATAAGATTTATATGATACATACAATTCACAGCAAGCCACAGTTAGTGGGCTACAAAAAGTCCATTCCTCTCTTCAAGACTAACTGCTCTCATAATGTTTGCATAAAGACATTGACTGTCTGTAACTAAAACTGACCAGAAAATATCAGCACAGTGCTTTTCATTAGAAAACTTTGATTTACCAAAAGATGAGATTTTCACAGAAGTTTAAAGAAATCTTATTTAAGTTTTCTTTAGGTGGAGGAGAAAAAGAACGTTAGAAGCTTCCAGTTCAGCCATTAGCCTCCCAATACTGGCAGTAACCTAACTCCAAGATTCAGGTTCAAGCCTCATGCTATGCTTGTCAAACCACCCAGTCTGCTTCTTCCCTCAGTGGCACTACTCACCACTCCTGCAGCTGCTAGGAACAGTTTCTCGCTTGTTTTTTGTCCTTCATTGCAACAAACTATATTTAACTTTTTAACCTGAGTTTTGTTATCTGCCTTCTTTGGACCATTACCCTCAGCTTCCCTTTAGAGCCTCTGTTAAATATCACTGTTGTTCTCACTTCACTAGCCTCACTGTTACTTTTCTCTTGCCAGGGACTGGAATAGGGATATAGAGACCAGGGACAGTGGTTAAGGTTAAGGTCAATTGCAAACTGAGTCAGGGAACAAACCGCAGGCATCCTGATGATCAGGAATCAACCAGAAGCCTTTGTAATTTTATCAGTGCGGGGCTCCCATCTCTTCAGTACTGCTCACCAGAAAAATAGGCCAGTCTCCAGTCCCTTAAAGGAGGAATTCTTCATTGCCATGGTGAGTGGAGCCTTTCAGACTGGCAGTTTATTGTAGAGAGATGAAGGATAGGAAGATGGAATGCTGAAGGGCAAAGGTAGTGCCCTATCATCTGATGATGGAGTAATTGCACCTTTACACTTCTCCTTGCCACCATCATGGCTGACTGGCTCTTCATCCCTCTTAAAAACTATCAATTGTGTAATAGTGTAAGCATTTAAAAAGATGAAGCCAAAGAAGTCCCTATTGTCCATTTTTTATCTGGTCTGTAAAACAGAATTCCATACCTTCAGTTTTCACTTTTGCATGGGACAACTTGTAAGAATTCTCTGGTGACCACTGAGCCTTTGCACACAAGCTAGAGTCCTATTGGTATCTGTAGGGATGCTACAGTATTTATTCACACTTTTGTGTCTAACTGGCTTTTGTTATCCTTTCCTAGAGGCTCAGTCATTCAGCAGTGAATGAAAACAGCTGCCCATTTACCCACAGTTGTGTGCACGGTTTTAGCTGATGGTGCAGTTGAAGTCTGGTTTTACAATTCTCAATAAGAGACTTGGACCAAGTCCAAACTAAACTCTCTTTGTATACAGTACTACTGAACACAGTTTCATATCACAGGGATTTACACACAACATCTGAAGTTTAACTCCAAGTTAATCCAAACACAACTCAAAGACGAGTTTTGTTTTGAATAATGCAGTCTGAATTCAGTTCTCTTTTGATGAACAAAATGTCTCGCAGGATAGCAGGGAAAATGTGAAACCCAAAGAAGTCCTCTTTCAATCTCGATCTTCAACATATTACATGCCCTGAATTGTTTAGTTTTGCTAACATTTTCTCAAGAAGAAGAATCTGCACACATACCTATCCCCTCAGCCCAAGCTGGGACCTCTGTTCACATCCCAAGCTTTCTTTAAAAGACAAGAGGTTTTTCTTACATCACTGCACTTTTAATGCCACTTACTTGCCCTCAGAGCTGTAACTATTTATGCTGCCATCAGTGGATTCTCGACTTGGCTGTCGAACCATACGACTTCTCATTTCTGCAGCCATTCCTGTCTCTGTGCTTCTTTGTATCGTGCTCTTTAGCTTCTTATTGCCAGCCTCTGAAAGCAGAGAGAAGTAAAAAAAGTGTTAGTTAGAATGACAGTCTAGCATAAAGCCTTTCCTTGCAGTTTTCTGCAACAGAAGTAATGCAATGTCTCTTCTTCAGCTGAAAACTGGTCATGGTTTCTCTTTAAAAGGGCTGACACCCTCTATTAATGTGCTATTATTAATCTTCATACAACTAGAAAGTAGACAGGATGACTCTGATAGTGCATGTTAACCATAAATTTGGTAAGATATACATCACCACATTAGGTTAGAGGAATACAAATTAATGACTGTCTCAGGAAAAAAGAAGAAACAAAATTCTTCGTGCATTCAACAGGAAAATGTTAAACACTGAAACACTTCGTATCAAAAACATAGTAACATATTTTCATACAGCAAAATCCCATTTTTCACCACAAAGTAATTAGTGAGTGCTACATAATTTCTAAGCAGAATAATCTTTTAGGAATCCCTTTGGAAGACTATGAAGTCCACAGAACTTGAGTTTGCAAATGAATGCTACAAAGTGCATTTCATGAAACCATTGAGCAGCTCGATATGTTTGGAAAAGTTTTCACCACAGTATTTTTAAATTTAAATTTAAAATCCTTTGAGTTCCACTTGCAAGCTTCCAGGTCATCTTGGAGCAGGGAGAGCTTCCAGTCCCTTCCAGGCACAGTTCCGAGCTCCAGATGTAACAGCCAATTTACAATGAATTCTACTCCAAATCTTATGCTTTCAAAGAATGGCAATTGTTTAATAATCTTTAACTGAAATACTTCTACCAAAGTCTCTACGTAACACAGAAATCTGTGTTGCCTTCAGTTCAGTGCCCTCCTTATTTTCTTTTAATTCAGCCTCTCATTCAATGGGTAACACTGATCTCTCAAGAAGCAGTAGATATGACAAGGTTTCACATGAACAAATGCAGAAACCTTCTCCTGCATTTTCCTCTTCATATAAGTCATATGTTCATTCACTGTCTGTGAAGTTTCTATTTTCTTTCTGCATTCTGCTTTCAGGAATACCTCAAAAAAAAAAAAAAAAAATTCTTCTTCCATCTTCTCCTGCTACAGAGACTGAAAACTTTTTCATGTTCCTATTTCACGCAGACATTTGATGTTTGGCTATGACAGATTTTCGTCACACTTCAGACAGAAGCCAGAAATCTTGTAGCCCCACCACAGCTTCAACTTTCTGGCAGATGGCTGGCCTTTGCTCTTTGGGTCTTCAGAACTGGTGCAGAGCAGGGAGAAATCCCACAGGATAGAGCAGCTCTTCCTCTCCAAGGCTTATCGTCTCTTTGGTGCTATCAGAGAAGATGGATAACATGGCCAAAACAAAAAAGAATTTGTATACAGAGTGAAGAAGAGACACTGTCGCATCAAAAAAGGCTGTGGTTTTTCTTCTAAACTTTCTATTTGAGTGGTTGTTTAATTATGGCCATCCAGAAGCAGGGAAATAAATGCCTCTCAGTGGAAGAAATCAGCTACCTACATAGAGCCACAGACCTTTTACTCCCTTTTGAGGACAACAGTTCTGTGGTTTTCCTGAGTGCTTTTGTTGCAACATATCCAAATTTCCAGTACTTGGTGAGCTAAAAATGCATTATTCAATGCCTTGAATGATGGAGAAGACTGGGCTAGATGAGGTGGAGCAGGATCTACTCCCAAACAATGTAGCTGGCTGTAGAGGGTACTTCATAAAACTTAAGTGACTCGAAATATAGGAAAGCATAATACAACATTTTGAACCTATGCTTTACCTTAAAAAACAACAAAAAAAACCAACAGATAATGTGCACACCTATATTCTAGCATGCCGATGCTGAAACATACAATGAGCATCAAAAAATAATCAAAAGACAGTCTAAGCTATAAAACCCACAAGCAGACTCTTACGACGAAGAATTCTCGTATTTCCAGTAGGTATGTATTTGCCACCCATGTTGTCTTTTACTTCTCTCTTCTCTGAAAGTGTCTCTGTTTCCATCTGTTCCCACAGAGCAGGTCAGATTATATAGTTTAAACCCTGCAATGTTTACTGCAGCCAGCCAGATCAGACTGCATGACCGGAAAGATAAAATACAGTAGAGCCTGAAAAGCAAGCATCTGAATGGAAATGCCTGTGAATATTTATGGCTCACAAAACTTGAGTGATGAGACACTAAAGGAACAAGACTATCATGACCTTGGCACAAGGCAAGGAGAGAGATGCTGATTCAGGCCACCTGAACAACGTGGTGAATGTGGAAATCCATTAATGAGAGACAGTTTGCTTGGAAAGTATAATAAAAAGCAGATTCATAGAAATAATAACTATACACATTTCTTTTCCACTGACTAAATTAAAAAACAAACAAACAAAAAAGCCCCCGTGATTTTAGCTTAGAGCACAGCAGAGACTGAAAATTGCAAGTGGTTTTTCATGTAAGAGTAATTTAATACTACTATAGATAAAATTCATGTTGCTGCTTGAACATGCTTCTTAACACCACAGATGTTAAATGCATAGACTGTGCAGACTGTGCAGGACAAATCCTTGCACAAACCCACAGTTTCATCTGACTGTGCCGTATGTATCAGATTGTCTGCTTCTGAATGCTTTTAAAGTTGCTTCTCTCTGCCTTACTGTTCTGGATTTCACTTCTTGTTTACCCCATCAACTTTTTTTTTTTTTTTTTTGGTTGAAGATTAGGAAAAAAAAAATCTTTGTCTCCTCCTGTAACTGTTACCAATATCTGCAGTGTTACTTAGGAAAATAAGCGTCATTGCTCAGATTTTATTTTACAATCTCAATCTTAATATTCTGCAGTACAATAAAATATAACATAAAAGTCACCCAAGACAGAATGGCAAAATGCATGAATTTTATGGCATAAAGAGAACTGCTTTTGCCCAGGACTAAGAACTGAAACGCACATTTCATGGGTTTTTAAAGTTTTACAGGTCAGTTATGCACATTGTGGGTTTTTTTATTTTCTATTTTTTTAATGCCTACTGCAGCACAAGAAGAAATGAGAACAATTTATCTCAGCAGCACATTCTGGTAACCTTCTCAGGAAAGCCTTGTTCTGCACGGCATGAGGTGGTTAAAGCAGAGCTGAGCTGGGACCTTCTACTATTTCTGGAGGGGGTCAGGTAATGCGGAGTCACTCTGGGGTGCAGCTTCCAGTCCTGGATTGACTGCACAATGAGGTGTGGGATCTGATCAACTACCAGTGTTTCTCTGGCTCCTTGTAATGTGTACTTTTCTCCACTATCATTTTTGTCTTGTATTGTATTCAGGCTAGCAGTTCTGCATATAGCTTTGGAACCCTGTCTTTACATGAACAGTAGAAGTTCATTAAAAATTTAAGTTCAATATCTACGCTGTGATACACTGAGAAGATTTTCTACTCTTGTCTGAATATTTATTGGAGAGCACTTGGTCCTGATGCTGATTTGTATTAGTTTGATATGTACAGTTAAATTTTATAATATGTGACAGTTATTTGCCTGCACTGTATAAATTGCATTATACTCATTGTGCAGACTGAAGATAAACTGTCTCTATACTGAATACCATCTAGGGGAAAAATGAATTCCAAAATGTGCTGTATAATTCTATCCACTCTGTCTATTGTGTAAGGCTTTCTTTGAGCAGAAATGCAGATTAATGTGCATAAATACCACTCACACAAACAAATAGTTTAACAGGTATAAGCTAGAGAAAAACGATTACAGAGCAATTGTGATAAACATTTTTGCAGGTTTGATAACAAATGCAAAAGGATCATAAAACAGTCATCTGTAGCTGTAAGACATACTTGGCTTGCACACTTTTTGCCATTCATTATCAGCCCTGTTGTAGCTGCCCTGCTACAACACACCAAGGAGCATGTGGCATTTGCTGGTTCATTCTACATCTTATAAATAGAGTTTATAGTGATTTTTTACTCCAACAAGAAAAATGTTAATGCAATTGACATATTCCAATTTCTGTACTTTTTAATCACCTCCAAACATAGCACCCAGGGGGAAAAAATGACAACAGAACTATATTAGCAAGAAAGAGTCAGTGATAGTACCTATAGGAACAGGATGGCCTACTAAAGATATTTCAAGGCTAGATTTACATTTCTACAGGCATCCAATTCAGAGAGAACAATGCAAAGACAAACAGCTTGTATCACCTGTATCCCTGTAGAGTCATGACTGCTCAGTGCGACACCGTTGTCCAGGCTCTCGATGGTCTATGTATGTGCCCGTAAACAAAACTGCCATTTTCGCCCTTTTTTCAATATAAAAAAAGTCTGAGAATATCTAACGGAGATGTGCCACAGCCCGCTGGAATTAAGCTTTTATGGTGTAATGTAAAAGTGTATATTTGATGCCATGGGACATTTGGGGACACAAACTTGGTGACTTAGTCAATAGGATGCTTTAACAGATCTCTGTAGGACAAAAAAAATGACATGGATATTTGTACTACTGATGGTGAAAGAGACACCTTAAGAATTGCCCAGAATCTCACCTGAGAACAACTAGTTAGATAGCACCAAAAAAACAAAGAAGACATGAGTATGTAGTATGTAAAACTGATGACCTATTCAAAAGAACACTAAAGAAAGCAAAGCATGCACCATTGCTCAATCCACTAAAGGAAGTGATTACAAGCCAGGTGCTGATAATACCACTGCCTGACTCAAGGGCAATTCAAGGTTTCAAGCATGCTCTTGGGCATGAGGAAGAAAGCCTAAAAGGACTACAGTTCCAAGCCAGGTCTGACTGCAGCCTGGTTGGGTTGTAGCCATATTGTTGGCCTGCACATCCATGTTCAAAATAAAAGTAAACAAGAACTTGAAAAATCAGGCCATGATTTATTACCTGATAATGGCCTTAAAAATTTATGCAACTGTTTTTGAAAATCTTGCCTCCTTAAGATGGTGTTAGGCTTATTTACTAAAAATAATGTGAAACCAAGCATGTGGCTATGTACGATAATCTTTAGAAATACGATTTTCCCATGTTGAAAATAACCAAACTACCGAGTCTAACCAGGGCACTTGTATCTTAAGAATCATCTTGAGAAGATCAGCTATGACTTCTTAAATTACTGATATTTTTTGTCCAAAGATTTCCAAATTAATAGTTTTGTCCATACACAAATGAGGTGAAATGAGCTACTGTCTGACAAGCCAAAATGAGGCAATCAGTGATGATATATGATAATGAGCTTTCACTGCTGGGATTGCAATAACACTTTATAAACATACAGAAGTAACAGCATCTTAATTACCTTGTTCACATGTATGAAAAGTGCTATATAAAATCAGAACATGTAAATGGATCCAATAATAGGCACACATATGCCCAGTTCTTCAACTCTTAAAACTTTACAAATTAAATCAGTAACATAAACAAGTCACATTTTCAACAAATTATTTACTATATAAACAGTTTATAAAATTTCAAGTACTTGTTTTTTATATACCCTTGAGTAGTCACTCTGGAAAGGAAAGACATGGAAGAAGAAAGAAGCTCAGAGAACTGTTTGCACTTCAACATTAACATTTTTACAGCAAAACACATTGCCTCCCTTGCTTAAGACCAGCCAGCTCCTAGAAGAGAATTGGCATATGGCAGAAAGAAATCATCTGCCCACTGAAAGGGTCTTGGGACACAGCTGCCAGTAATACAGAAAGGGAGAATGAAACTGTAGTTCAGAAGAAAGCAGAAGAGAGACTTCAGATAAACTAAAAGAAAATCATGCTCCTTTAAGGATTTAAACATATTTAAATAACTGTATAAAGTCCGGAAGTAGTTTCCAGGTATGTGCTGTAATTTCAATTGTAGTGAATGTGAGATTTTTTAAAATAAGGGTCATCATAATTACAAACACTTTGGCATTGATCATTCTAATCTCAAAATGGCAATATAAGGTTAAAAGACGGTATCTTACCAGAGAGTATCAGCTACAGCCAATTTATAAGACACCACTAATAAGAAAGCTTACTATTGCTATCTATTTTCAAGCAGTTTCTTGAGAAATATGTGAAAAAAGTAATGAAAACCCAAAGCCCACTTCTTTTAATAGTTTTCATATGAGCTTTAAGTGGAAATGTTTGTCAAAACCACTGGTACCAAAGCATCTTCTAGGAAAAATTATGTTACATGCTTTTTTTGTGCAACTGATTAGTTTCTGAATAATAAGTCAGCCCTAATTTAACAACACAAAATGCTAACCAGGACACATTACAGTCCTCTCCTTTTACTCATGACAATTACCACCTTCATAACCAATGTCCATATTCTGCATCTTTCCTGCAGTTTGAGCTATTTGGACTGCAAACAAGTCCAAACTTGTTTCAAGTCCTTCAAATTTTATTTCACCACTATCAGCATTTCCAGGTCAGCATTACATTTCCTTTCAAAAACATTAGTAACCTGCCTTTAGAGAACATTTCCAGCCTACCAAATCAATGGAATAGCAAACTGACATAGGCTTTTTTTCATTGCAAAGCTATAACCACAGCTTAACACATGCTGCTAAATGAAAGTGCTATATAGGTTCGTCACAGTAACACACAGAGAATACAGGCTTACCTCTGGTTTAAGCAAAATAAAGGATTGGCTGCAATATAATCCTTAGCAAGCACCCAGTATCTAGAGTAGCTTCACCTTTGTTTAAATATCTTGTGCTGTTCCTGCGTAGAACAATCTCTGGAGTTGCCTCTCCCTCTCTTCCAGCCCCTTGGCACCGCAGCACTGCGAGGAATGATCAAGTTGCTTCACTCACAAGTTCCTTTTACAACTGTGATTACATTACAGGGCCTTGCAGCAAAAAAGTACTGAACTACCTGCCAGCAAGCATTTCATAATATATTGCCCAAAGTTCAAAAATTCACTCAGCTGTGTATTTTCTAGTGATGTGCAAGTAGAGAGGAGTACAAAATATTCTTGGCAACCTTGTTTGATGCATTTTTTTCTTGTTGTTGTACAGAACTGGATGAGGAAAGTCAGATAAACCCAGAAATGCATTTCTTTGTCATGGAGGTTTTGACTCATTCTACATGAATTTCAGTACAGAACCGACCAAAAGACTGAAACTAAGAAAGCACCATCAGTACTAATGTACAGTTACACTGCAGAAAAGCCTTAGTGATGTTACTGAGAGGGGCACTCCAGAGTTATTCGCTGCCTCTTAAGTGCCTACATGTATTATAAGAATAGAACTTCACCACTGAATTATTCCTTTCACCTTTACACTTCATTTTAAGGAAACAGACATTACCATGTAGTTATTTCCACGTCAAATTGTTCAGTTTATCTGACATTAAATTCCAAAAATGTAATACATTTTTCTCTTGCAAGTGGTTAAGAATCAATTCATTTAAACACTTTTGAAAACTTGGTAGTCAAGCATTACAGAGACTGATGTGCTCAATCCCTTTTACAAAGAAAGGAAGATATCCAACCTACTGTACATAATCACAATATTAGGATGACCAAAGATAAGAGGAAAAGGAAATGAGTCAAAAAAAAAACAAACAAAAAAAACACCCCAAAAGAACCAAACAACCAACCAAACAACAACAACAACAAAATATAAAAAGGCTATTTCAAGAATTATTATAATGGGCAAAAAATGAAAAAAACAGTAACATGCATGCAGTAAGTTTCTCTCACTAGAGAGATGATGATGATGTGAAGTTGCCATAGAATCTTAGAATCATTTAGGTTGGAAAAGGCCTGTGATTTTACAGGTCCAACCACCCACCTCACCCTATAAGTCTACTGCTAAAGTGTGCCCCTAAGTGCCACATTCATACACCTTGTAAACGAATCTAGGGATGGAACTACCCCACTTCCCTGGGTAACCTGTTCCAATGTTTGACCACTTTCCTGAAGAAATTGTTCCTGAAATCTAATCTAAATCTGCCCTCATGCAATTTGAAGCACTTTTTACAGTAAAATTCTGATGATTTAAAGTATTGTAAAGTGAGTAACGAGAAAAGTGACATGAATTATATAGTATCTTTCAGCTAATGAACATTTATCATTACTTATAGTTGCAGGTACTGTATAGGTTCCTAACAGCTGCAAAATCCTCTGACGGGATGCTCTACATCTCATGCCACACCCCAGCAGAAACTTCCAGTTATTTTCATTGCATAGGTACAGATTTCCTTCATGGTGTAATACTTGAAGCAATCTGTACTTTCTTGTTCTGTAAAAAGTCACTTTTCAGAGGTCAGAACAATGCAATGCCCATACAATGGCGCTGCAGGAATGCAATGCTATTGCTGCTAACGCCGATGTGTGCGTGTCACCTTTCTGAGTCATGCCTTCTGCATGTGCATGGCAGGGACCACAAGCCCAGGCTGTCATTTGCAGTGTTAATATCCAGCAGATTTATACAAAGTGCTCAACTCGTGTCAAGTACGCAGGATGCTTTCTCTCATGTAGGTTCTTGCTTGAAGCCAGTAAGCCTGGGAGAAACTGAGGTTTAAATAAAAATGGCGGGAAGGCTTTCATGCTGTATGTTCACCGAAACCATCTGTGGGACCCATTTTGGTCACAGCCTTTCCTCCTAGTCCCAGGAAAAATCATTTCTTATATTTCTTGATAGCTGTTTGACCTGCTGTTCCAGATCAGCACTGTTTGCAAATCACTTCTATCATCATCAGTGACCATTCTAAAGTTGCAGCAAAAAGCAGAGCAATGCTCTTCTTCAGCCAAGGCACCTATATTAAGGTTTAGACTGTTTGTCAATTTATTTCGTATTGCCTTTGAGTACTGTTTGAATTGTGCCAATGGAAAGTCCCAAGCAAGCTATGTTGTGATGATGTAAAGACCTACTCTTCATATTTGAGGCTGACCCAGGTAACAGCCACAAAATAATTTTATATTACTTACAACAGCTACTATGTAAAAACACCTACAGAGTCGGGCACTGGATCTGTGCTAGATAAACACTGCATAACTGCAAGATATAATTGTTCCCCTTGTGTTTATATTATTGGAAGTGGACAACTGTACACAGAGACTCAGCTTAGAGACAGATCGTTCAGCCAAAGTTCCCAAACAAGCGCTCTGGAATAACCCTTCTAAGAAACAGTAAGGTTTGCATCCAGTATTGCTGTTCGGTGTCTTCCATCAAACAGGCACAGAAGAAAACTATTGACAAAATGGAACGGTTCAACTGCACTATATACAGACACCAGCATAATGAAGTTGCCACAAAATCAGTATTGCTTTTACTACTGTGCAAGGGAGGGAGAAATGTGAGAATCAGGATTTTTTACAACATTTTTTTTTTTTTTTTTTTTGCCATTAAAAATGCATTCAGGTTATTTTCACAGCCCCACGTAGCTGCCCTTTTCTCAGTCCGCTCAGCTCTCTTTATTGGGTTGAAAACTTAGTGAGGAAGCAGTTTCCTTTATCAAAGGCAAGGGAGAAGAGACAACAGTCAATGTAAAGGTACTAATGGAAGTCAGTGTACTAACACAAGCAGAAGGGTTGTAGTGTTTTCTGCTAAATTTTGCAAAATTTTCACTACAAAGATAGTTGACTTGTGTAATTCATCTGTTACAAACATGTTACAAAGCTAAGAAAAATATAATCATAAAAGAGAATTAGTTAGATATTATAAATGAACATCCGTGACTATTTGAGTTAAAGTCAATTAATGCAAGCAGACTGCAAGTATTTACTGCACTTTAAAGCTCTTGCGAACACAAGGCAGGGTGAGCAGGAAAAAGCAAATGAAATAGTGCTAATACTGCATGCTTTTATAGAAAAACAGGGAACAATCTCCCAAGACCTCTAGTGATTTCTGAAATGAAAACTCTTCCAAACCTTTACACCAAATAAACCACAGAACTACTTGCACTAGATTTTTTTTTTAAATGCAATTGTGAAGGCATTTTAGCAAGTTCAATGATCAAATACACATTTCCTGAAATAACACCATACCTGAAAATATTGTTTCACATATGCTACTAAGAACTGGCATTAAAGTACAATATGAAGTAAATACCTTCAAATTATTTAACAGCAATTTGTATCTCTCTATATTATGCAAAAGCAGAGACTAAGATTTCAATTTTCTTACTGTTCTGATATAAAGAGCACTGACAAGCTTATTCCAAATGCAGCGACGAAAACCATCTTAAAATTATAAAGTGGAAAAACAAAAACTGCATATGAACATCAGCACCAAATAAAAGGAAAAATGATAGCAGAAAATTAAACAACTCTGTATGAAGGGAAACATCAAAATCCACATCATAAAAGCAAATAAAAAAGTCTAAAATAGTCAGTTTGAACCCCAGATTTCAAGACTGAATTTACTTGCAGATAGCATATAAAAAGATGATCACCAGAGTACATGCCACAAAGTGAAAATAAAATAAACAAACTTTATTTTCATGGTCGTAGGCTTACCATTGGTTAAACAGAGGTTTAGTATTGGTTAAACAGAAACTTGCCTTTTAGAGTAAATTCTGCCTGTGTCTTAGCACAGAATAAATCAAGCCAAGTCGTACCACATCTTTCCATAGATTTCAATATATATATTAGCTCATGGATGAAGATCATAAAATAAAAAAAGTAAAACAAACTTGCCTTTTATACCAGGATTACACCATAGTGCTTGAATCTTGCAGAGCTAATGGTTTGAAGGTCAGGCTCTTTGGAACAGATGCACTAATCTCTTATTATCTGTATATTATACAAATGAATTCAGATAGTATTTTTTCTTGGGACTGACACATAAAGCTCTATTTGCTGCTCAGGATTAATCTCATCATTAATGAGAGTGCTTCTTTTTGAGTGTGTTCACACTGTGAGAGGTTAGTTGTTATTGCATATAAGGCTATATAAAATTGTTATATAAACAGCAATGGCCAGTCAAACTGTACGCAAAAATAGGACAGGTAAATTCTGTGCAGGTAACACATCAGCAAAATAAGGTTTAAACACAGTAAGTGCATAGACAAAAAAGACTGCTGTATATAATATGAACAAAAATCACATTGGGCAAAACATAAGATCAAAATACAACCTGTCTCTATGGTTATGATATAACCTGAAGGAAACATCCAATTTTGATACTACAGCTGCTAAAAATTATTTGAATTTATTATTCTTTCATACATTGTGTCTGATTGCATAAGTTTTCAGCAGAATACATATAGACGCTTTTTTTCCTCCAGTTTTAAAAATATGTATTTAATATTTTCACAAAAAGAATACACTCTAGAGGCATCTATTCTTCTCAAGTCAAGAACTTCCAATGTATGGGCAGAAAAATTCTCAAAATTATTCCTCTTTTCTTCCACATAAATTTTTAAGCAAAGTAAGTTTTTCTAACCCTAGATGAGACACCGTTATCCAGTGATCTTCTTTGTATCTCATGAGAGAATGTGAAGTTGGGAAAACAAAGATGTACAATGAAGAACAAAAGTGTTTCGAGGGCTTTAACTTTTCCAGAAATATTTCTGCCATTTTCAGAAGAACTTTGGTCTACATAGGTTCATTGACTATATCAACATAAACATGAAAGCATGAGAAATGAAAAAAAAAAATCCAAAGTCCATGTTCCTATTGATTCTTTTCTTCTACATCTGGAAGAAAGATTTTTGTTATGTCTTTGTTCACAAAAGCAACTCTCACCAAGGTTCATCTTGTGTAGATCTCCATGGGACTATTCCTTGTGAAATGCATAGGACTGGACCTCACCCTCATTTGGACACTTAATGAATCATATTTAAATAAAACTACCAACATGTTTGTAATGTGACCACTTAAACAGTGATGAAGGCAATGCATTTAGAGACCAAAGTCAACTTTCCCATAAAATTCCCTTCCAGTATAATATGCCTGTAACTTGAAAATAATTACATTTACTATAATTTATATAAAATAATATTATGTTTTAAATACAATCCGTAATCAGTTCTTCCACTAATATGAATCAGTGAGTTTATACTATGCTCTCTTCTATTCATCCCAACAGCAGAATAATAAATATAACATAAACCCACAAGCCATCCTCTTATTCAGGAAGGCAAGTAACCAAAGCACATTCAGGCATTTTGTAAAAATAACTTAAGACTGTGATAAGCATTGTGTTGCTAGAAATACTGCTGATCCGAATATTAAAAAAAAAAAGAAAGAAAAAGAGAAAAAAAGAAAAAAAAAGAGTTTGGCACCATATAAGACAGCAAGTGACATCATGCTATGTTTGGAAGGATGTTTTTGGAAGTAAAAGCACGAGCTGAAAGAAACAAGATATATAAATTTTCAAGGCTTCACAGATATTGATGAATCTGTTAGTAATTATGTTAATTTAATTAATGAGCTGTTTACATTGCTTACACTTTTCTTTGTAGTTCAACCAGCTTTATCATATCAAAATATTTTATGGATAACACTAAATTAAGATGTCCTGACTCTGACTGTAGCCAACATATACTTGTATAGTAATATCACTAAAATATGTCAAGTAATCAGGTAGCACTAATTGCTGATTTAACTATTTTTGCATTGCAGAATGATCCATAGTATTAACCCTTAAAACAGGTATTTCCTAGCAGAGTATTTCATTAAAAATTTGAAATAGAAACATTTTCACCGTGAAGGCACAAGAAATGAAAATGCTAAATGAGGCCAAAGATGGGTGTACGCACAACCCACGTTATATCCTAGCAGCACAGAGGTGAGTCCTACTGTAACACACTGAAGGGGCTAAACATCATATACATCACATTGCTTTCAGCCGTGGATTCCCATTTCACAAAGGCTAATACTGTTCCAGTTCAAATTGTAAACATTACTAAGCATATTTAATATATATGTAATATATAGATAAGCTCTAATGTATGGACAGTCAGGGTCCCATGGCAACTTTCCTTAGACCAACACCCCATTTCTACTGATTAAGTGCATGCACACCTAGTCACACACAAATGTGAACAATCTGCAGGCACTCTGGCTTCTTTGACTTCCAGGCATGCAGAATAATTCCAGTGAGATTACTACATCTCCTACAATGTACGTGTGTGTACTTTAAACAGTTACAAATATTTTTAATTCGGTAATTACAGCCAGAAGTTTTGAGGAAGGCTCGATTCCCCCGCAGACCTCCAGAGGGTCACTTCCAGCCCTTGAGTTTGCTCCTCAGTAAAATGGCACAATGGCAGTTACCATTCCTTCATAAAATCCTTCGAGGTCTATGGCTGCCAAGACCACAAATTGCGAAGAACCATCACAGATATTAAGAGGTCTGAGAAACTATAAAACTCAGAATATAAATGAAGAGCACATAAAATAAATCGCACTACAAAACTAAATTCAACAGTACATGTTTACAGAGTATCCATGGCAGTTCTTGCTCCAGTTCGGATTGCAAAATGGTTGGTGTACTGCTTGCTAATGCATGTCTGAACAGGATAGAAAATTTTGGACATCAATCAGAAAAAAACAAACTGAAAGGGCCACCCATTTATTCTACAAAACAGTCTTATCAAATTCCCAAATGTTTAAGCCCCGAAATCAATAGCATTTTTCAGAATCAAGCTCACAAGAGCAATTGATTTCTTAAAAATTAGCATATATCACCATCCAAGATAACTTCTGATACATAAAAAGCAGCCACCTGCACATGTAACACACTGATGCCTATTGGAAGAACAGTCTGAGTGAAAAAGATATGCTCTGATGCAGGGCATAAAGGTTCATTTCTCAATTTCGCTCCTTCATTTCATGCCCAGTGTTCTAAAAAACACTAATGATCCTGCTTATCACTCTGCACTGCTTCTGTGATAAATACTGCCAACGTTGTAGTGATGGGGTAGAAGATAGCCTATATCTTATATGCCACCATAACCTCACCAGCCTTCCTTTTGGGTTCAACCGTTGATCCAACTGGATGTTTGATTTGCTTCATTGTTTCTCCAATTTCAACTAAAATCTAAGTCACCAAAATATTTGTGTTCTTTCAGCAACAGATTATTTGAAATGATATGTAAAACATAATATTAAAATGATAGTAAAGAAGTACGGTATAAATAAAAGCAATAACATGTGGAAAGCTTCTTCCTCCAGCAAAGCTGATAATTTCTTTAACCCTGCACCAAACACATAGCAGAACTAGATGAATAATACAGTGCAGTTTGCAGTGCTCTCCTGTTGCATTCAAAGACTAAACAGAAAAGTATTACCCAGCCTTTAAGAGTAGTGAACATATTTACTTTTTCATCATAACCAAGGCATCAAAGGACAGTGCTACTGCATATTCTGCTTCACAGAATCACAGAATCACCCGGGTTGGAAGGGACCCCAAGGATCATGTAGTTCCAACCCCCTGCTTGCCTGATAACAATACACGGAAAGGCTTGAATCATGACAGTGGTACTGACACTAATTCTTAATAAGAGTTACAATAAATTTACAATTCACTATATTGCTTCCATCTACAGAGCTATTCAATCTTCAGTTTGATTGGAATTATTCATATTAATTACATAGCACCGGTTTTCATGATTACATTTGCTTACGAGAAAAGACATTTAAGAGGCGCATCAGATAAAAATCTGCCTCCTCTAACTTCTTAAAGCCTTCCTATGGGTTTCTAATGGTATTACTTTTCTTCTGAGGCTGAAACTATCCTTTCTATAAATATATCATGCAAACAGTAGATGAAAAGATATATAATGGACACACAGAGACTTAAAACTCTGGTGTTACATCTCTCATCAAATCCTGCCCTTCTTACAGACTGTGAGCCACCAGCAGAGCAGATGAAGGAAGCCTCTTTCAAGGTAAAGAATTTACTCCATCTTAGTAAGACCATTGTTCCATTTCTCACAAAATTAGTGAGAAAAGACACTCGTACCAATGAAAAAACTCACTCTATTTTAAAAAGTGGTCATTTCATTAGCAGAGTGCCAGACTCTTCAATGCGTAATTTGAACTCCGCTGTCATGCAGGAAGATGGAGTCTGACATTGCTACATTGTTTGCTTGTTGCAGGCCAAGCCTCAAGAAGACAGAAGTATCTCATATTACAGAGTTCAGCATCTAGATCACTGCTTAAGAACTCTTCTATCTAGGCAACTCTGCTCTGTGCAAGCAGGGCAAGAAGAAACCTTAAGAAGACTCAGCTACGGGAGAGTCAAAGCCCGTGGCAGCAGATGACATTGCTATTAAGGCCTCTGAATGAAAGGAAGGAAGGAGCAGAAAAAAGGGGGATGCAATCAAGATAAGTAGGACTCATCTTGCTGAACTTCATGTGTTTATAGACCATTCCAGACTCCCTGAGAGCCTGTAGAGAAAAAGAGTCATGTTAGGCTATTGCACAGAATGTACAGAAGTGCACATTTCTCTCCACTGTCTGGAAATAAAGCCTGAAGTGAAGTAGCAGCTACTTTGCAGACAACTAAGCTTGTCCAAATTAATCCCACTCTGTGCTTACAGATCTTGGTTTGCTTCCTCAAAGGATGGTGCCTGACTTGTCGTCATTAACAGGGTTCCTGCTCTCTAGGACACAACTCCTAGAGCTTCAGGAGCTCCAGCTCCTGAAGTACAGGTTATACTGCACAGTACACAGGTGTACTGAAAAAGCATGACCAGGGAGACATGAACACATGGGATTCCTTGATGAGATAAATGGCAGATGAAATTAGATTTGTCTGGAAGATCTGTGCTCAAGCTTTTCTAGATACAGCCTCAGATTTTACCCCCAGAGACAATAAAACACATAAAAACACAATCCCTATCTTGGTCACATAGGTTGAATAATTGTTCTGAAATCTAGTACAAAGATAAAACACACAGTTTTAGAAAGAAGGTTTACTATCTTATGCAACTTGACAAATGAAAGAACTTTGGAAAATGGTTTCAATGCTGCTGAATAAAGTCCTGATAATTTTCAGTGTCATTGATAAAGGAGCTTAACAAAGATGAGCAACACTGGGATTTTGTACTTAAAATAATTAGATCAGAGTGCAGAGGCATCATTGAGCCTTCAGCAGGTCATCTGTATTTGGTAAAATTTCCTACATGACCTTTCATAATGCGAAGTAGAGAAAATAAACAGCAGAGAAAATAAACAAAATAATTAGCAACTCTACCCTATGCATTATTTAATGTCTTCAGCATCATACCCTTGTAAAAGCACTGCTAGCCAGCACTAAGCTTGTTGGGACAAAGAAAAGGAAGAGATAAAGCCATCTTAGATCAGTGTGAATGGCTTGACAGTACTACTGAAGGCATGTTTGATACATGCTAATTAACATGCACTTGTTCTGATTTTGCTTGTTTGTTTAGTTTGATTTAAAGTATGGCAAGGAAAGCAAGCTGCCACCCACAACAGATACTACGTCTGTGAAACAATGCTTGACAACAAATATTCAGTCACCAGCATTTGCAGAAGTTTGTTTCTGGGTCATAATGACAAGGACTGCCTAAGAACTTCTAGCCTTCTTCAGAGTACCCCCTCTACCCCTCCACCATCTTCTGCCCAAAGTGGTACTGCAGTACCCTGTTACAATCTGAAGGTGGGTATTAGAAAAAGTCTCTCTTCTGATTATCTGGGGAAAGTGATCAGATGTTTAAAAACACATGCTCCAAAATAAATGTAAGGCAATTTATTAGATCTAGCATTTTAGTGTGGCAGACTGAGAGAACCTGAACCTTGGCTAAAAGAGAAATTTGGGGATTTCAACAAACTCCTGTAAAGTACAGGTCTGTACTCAGATATGGAGCACACGAACACCACATGAAAAAAAAAAACCAAAACTGTTTACAATTCTGTAGTACAGTTAAACCAAAACTGTAGTTTGCCACTCAAACTTCCATGTCACTTTTTCCAACATGCTGTTTTCCTGAATTCCCCAGTCAATGACAATGGTTTATCTGTTAAGAGCCAAGTATAGATCTAGTTCTAACGGCACAAATATGTCAAGGTTGACTGTTCCAACATAAACACAATAAGCTCTCCTCTAGCTATGATATAAGGCTATTGCCAAAGCTATAAATTTTTTCACATTGAAGAAGAAATACATGCAATATAATTGCAACTCAATTCTGCTGCACCAACTCTGGATATGGTTGTGGCTCAGAAAGGCCATTACTGAGAAGAGGGAAAGAGTCTTGTTTGCAGACCAGCTGAGTCTTGCATGTCACCTGTCTTAAGCAACCACCTCGAAGCACTGTTGAGCTCCTCTATGCATGTAGAACTTGGTTCTTAAGAGACAATGCCTCTAAACTAAAGACAACTGAATCTTTCAAAATCTTTACTGCTTAATCATTCATTTCCTATCAACAAATACTACATTTCAATAAGGGAGTGAACCATATTGTGTATCTACTGATGAGTTTGTTTTTTAATGTCCCTCGAACATTTACTGTATTAACATTTTAGTCACTTTACAGTCCTTATTGTATCAAGCAGATGGATCCAGTCAAAGAAATCCTCCTACCCTGTCCTGACTATGAACTGCAGAAGAGCCGCTTGGGCAGGAGGAAAAAAAACATAGTGGGATAATTTTCAAAGGGAGAGTGATGGGCAAAACTGATTTACTGTTATCTATAAATTCTTGGTCACATCTATACTTAATTCAGTGTTTCAGTTTGGCCATGCTCTGAGAGAGAACACTTTGCACCGTCGAATCTAATCAAATGGCAGAGCTATAAATAAAGCTATCAAGAACCATCTGAAAGCAAAACTAATCAAAACAGCAGCCCTGAGATTTCTCCCTGGGAGAGATGTGCAGGTATTTTAACCTGCTCTGTAAACAGAGAATCTATTTGCATTTTAAGATAACATTCAAGTCTGAGAAGTTCCGTCCTGAGATCAGAGAAAACTCTACAAATAATAATTATTTTTTTTTTTACCCCCAAAATCATAAAAGCCTATGCATAATAACATTTCAATACTGTTTCACACTGATAGTACTAATTAAAAAAAAAAAAAAAAGCTGGGGAGCCATTTTGGGCATTCACCCTGTCTTACCTAACCGCAAAACTTCTGTGCTTCACAAACCATGAAAGTAAGAGCATAAAGACAACTGCTTCTTCTAGGCTTAGTAGTAGTCTCCCCATTATGTTTATGGTCTTAATGTGCTCAGGAGCTGTAAACCATGGGGTAACTGGAGAAGATGCAGCTCAAAGGAAAGCAAGGCAGATTTATTCTTTGCACCAACAGTGTGAAGAGGCACATCACTTTCTCATATAGACACTTCTGTCTTGGTTTTCTTTGTCAGTAATACAATACCCTGTATTTTTCTTAAATTATAAACCAAAAGAAATGAATGAGCAACTCTGAGTTGTCCAACTTTCTAACAGAATTTCTACTGGGGTTGCCAGACATGTAGATTTCTTCAAAATAAAAAGATATTTCATTTCAAGATTTCTTTTAAAGCATCACACCAGAAACAGCTTTTTTTCTTCTTTTTTTCCTCCCATATGAGAAAGTCAGTATGGGTGAATAAAATAAACTACATAGGAGTACTTGTGTGGGAGCATCAAGGACTTCTGTAAACAGTGAATAGTTTCAAAGCAATTCTCAGTTAACTTATGAGGGTAAACATATAACAGATCACTGAAAAAAACCAAAAACATTTTATTCTTTCAGTTATTTGAATGTCTTAAGTTTATGACACTGCAGTTAAATATTTGTAGAATTTGGTCTGAAAATCTCAACAGGTTGTCAAATCTTACTAAACTGAACTGCATGCTCAAGAATGAATCTTCCAACAGAAACCCGAAGGTACAGAGAGAGGCAGCATACACTGTTCACCAAAGTCTAAGCAAATGACTATACCCTGGTCAGTAAAATGGGAAATAGTAATTTAGATCCCTGTTGCATATTTCATGTCTTATTAAGAGTATCTTATACCAAATAACTCATATATGAAGCATATAAGCTTGTAATAGCAATCAACACAGATGTAAACATCAATATCTTACAGTGCTGGTCCCCTTATGAAGTTATACGACCACCATTTACTTAAAATTGCATGCATCAAATCAAAGAAAAGATAGCACAACATTCAAAATGCTGAAACTGTCAACATAAGCCACAGTTTGCACTTTGACAACATATCAATGATTGAGAGATAATTAGCTCCCTAGTCTTTCTTTGTATGCATAATTTGTCTCCCCTTAGCAATTCCAAGAAAATTCAGCAGGTAAGTAAAAAAGATTGCCTAAAAATTACTGCAAGTTTAGTTTAAGCACTTGAAATACCAGTACGTGTTCAAAGGAAAATAATAAACTGTCATTGTAAAAGTTACAATGCATATTTAAACATAATCCTCTGTTGAATTCTCAGTCATTTTCCTTAAAAAGAAATCATGTGTTACATTATAATAGAAGTCATCCATTTGCACAGAGATTGGTCATTTCCCAGCATAAATACTGCTACTCATGATCAGTGTCTTTAGATGGATTTATAATACAGCAGATAGGGAACAGTCCCTGAGGTTTCTAGAGTGTACCGGAGATAACTTCCTGACACAGCTGGTGAAGGAGCCAACAAGGGGGAGCAAAATCCTGGACCTGCTGTTTTCAGCAGAGAATGTAAAGGTTGGAGGCCGTCTGGGGCAAAGTGATCATGAGATGCTAGATTTCTCGATCCATGTTGACTCATGGAGGGGAGTCAGCAGAACTGCCACCTTGGACTTCTGGAGGGCAGACTTTAACCTCTTTAGGACCATGGGTAAGAGGGTTACTTGGGGGGTAGCTTTGGAGAGCGTGGGAGCCCAGGAAAGGTGGGAATACTTTAAGAAAGTAATTTTAAAGGTGAGGAGCTGACTATCCCCAAGTCACAGGAGACAAGCTGGCGGGCAAGGAGGCCAGACTGGCTGAACAGAGACCTTTGGCTGGAACTCAAGAGCAAAAGGAAGGTTTATGGTCTCTGGAAGAGTGGGTGAGCTACTTATGATGACTACAGGTATGCAGTGAAGTTGTGCAGGGAGAAAATCAGAAAAGCCAAAGCCCAGCTAGAACTGAACTTGGCCACTAATGTAAAGGACAACAATAAATATTTCTATAAATACATCAACAGCAAGAAGAGGGCTAAGGAGAGTCTCCATCCCTTGTTGGATGCCGAGGGCAACTTGGTGACCAAGGATCAGGATAAGGCTGAGGTACTTAATGCCTTCTTTGCCTCAGTCTTTAATAGTAAGACTTGTTACTCCCTGGGTTACAACACTGGGAACACAGCCCCCTGCGCTGGTAGATAGTGATGGGGAACAGAATGGGCCCTGCATAATGAGATGGTCATGGACCTGCTCCGAAAGCTGAATGCTCACAATTCCATGGGGTCGGATGGATTGCATGCTAGAGTGTGGAGGGAGTTGGCAGATGTGGTTGCCAAGCCACTCTCCATCATTCTTTGTCAGTCTTGGCTAACTGGGGATGTCCGAGTGGACTGGAGATTGGTTAAATGTGACGCCCATCTTCAAAAACGGCTGGAAAGATGATGCTGGTAGCTACAGACCTATCAATCTCACTGTGGTGCTGGGGAAGATAATGGAACGGATTATCTTGGGAGCCATCATAGACCAGTTAAAGGTCAACCAAGGGATCAGGCCCAGTCAGCATGGGTTTACAAATGGTAGATCCTGCCTGACAAACCTGATTTCATTCTTTGACAAGGTAACCTGCTTAGTGGATGAGTCTATGTGATCTACTTGGACTTCAGTAAAGCCTTTGACACTGTCCCCCACAACATTTGTGGAGAAGCTGGTTGCCCATGGTTTGGATGGGCGTACGTTCTGCTGGGTGAAACACTGGCTGGATGGTCAGGCCAAAGAGTTGTGGTCAATGGAGTTAAAGCCAGTTGGTGGTCGGACACGAGTGGTGTCCTCTGGGGCTTGGTACTGGGGCCTCTTCTATTTAACATCTTTATGAACAATCTTGATGAGGGAATTGAGTGTACCCTCAGTAAGTTTTGCAGATGACACCAGCGTGGGAGGGAGTGTTGATCTGTCTGAGGGGACCTGAATAGACTGGATTGATGGGCTAAAGTTAACTGTATGATTTTCAATAAGGCCAAGTGTCGGGTCATGCATTTTGGTCACAACAAACCCAGGCAACCCTCAGACTTCAGGACTAGTGGATTGAAAGCTGCCTGATGGAAAGAGATCTTGGTGTACTGATGGACAGTCAGCTGAATATGAGCCAGCAGTGCATCCAAGTGGCCAAAAAGGCCAATGGCATCCTGGCTTGTATCAGGAATGGTGTGGTGAGCAGGACTAGGGAAGTCATCCTGCCCCTGTACTCAGCACCGGTGAGGCCTAACCTCAAATACTGTGTTCAGTTTTGGGCACCACAGTACAGAAAGGACATTGAGGTGTTGGAGCAGGTCCAAAGAAGGGCAACAAGGCTTGTGAAGGGCTTGGAGAATATGGCCTATTGAGGAGAGACTGAAGGAACTGGGGCTGTTTAGTCTGAGGAAAAGGAGGCTGAGGAGAGACCTTATTGCTTTCTTCCAATATCTGAAAGGTGCTTACAGTGAGAGCAGGGTTGGTCTCTTCTCACCAGTGACAGGACGAAGGGAAATAGTTTTAAATTGCACCAGGGTAAGTTTAGGTTGGATATCAGGAAAAACTTTTTTACAGAAAGGGTTGTTAAACACTGGAATAGGCTCCCCAAGGAGGTGGTTGAGTCACCATCCCTGGATGTGTTTAAAAACTGTTTAGATGTGGTATTCAGGGACAAGATTTAGCTGTTAGTTAGGGTAGTATGGTTAGGTCGTGGTTGGACTCGATGACCTTTTCCAACCTGAGCAATTCTATGATGACCAAGTTTTCTCCAGCAAGCAGGGCAGCCAACACTACTGAAGAGCCAAGCTTCCTCCTGAAGAATCACAGTTTCATTGGATGCCTCTATCTTTTTTTTTTTCTTCCTCTTCTCTGTGTGTATCAGATGGGTTGGCAAAAAGCAACGTGCACATAAATGAGCTCTGGACTAGCAAGTAGTATGATTTGCTCATTTTCTCCTCCTCTTTGTTCTATTTAAAGATTTGCCAAAGTGGTCATTACTTACATTAATTTAATTTATATGCCATCGAAAGTATGCAGAGGATTGTAGCAATAAATATTATAGAGAGATCAAATTCCTTAGTCACACTGTTTATACTACACTGCTGCTCCTTCTCTTCTTGGAAACTGAGTCAACAATGGACTGGCCAATAGCCCTGGCTAACAGACACACTACCACCGACTGATGCACATGTGGGAACAAGGCCAGAAATTGTCTTTGTTCATCATCTGTCCCTTCCTGTCATGCAGTGCTGCTGTCACCTGGGTCTCAGCCACTTGAACTCCTTCATGGTCTGCAAATAGTAATGGAGGGAGTTGCTTTTTAACACTGCACCTCAAGTGTGCTCTGCACAGTTCTCTAGCTGAAATTTTTCAGCTAATTTTTGTTTCAGCAGGAAAAAAAAAAGGGAGATACAGCAACACTAAAATGGTTTGTGGATCAATACCTGCTCTATGTGATGTTGGCAATGTCTTGTAAAACTTAATTCATCTGAATTCTTAGTTAAGGAAATATACAGACTATATTGTACCCTTTCAAACTGGACATAAGTTCTAATACCAGAAGTCATTTTTCATCTAATACAATAACTTGATAAAAAAAAATTGAAAAATACTGCCAAAAAATCCTTTATGTGTTCATATTTCATTCCTTGTGATTTGAAATTCAGTGTCTCTAAGGTTATTATCTGTGATTCCTCTGTACTGCAGAACTTACAGATATCTACACAGATTTTGTGGTAAAAGCAGCAAGTGATATTATCCTTGAAAATCACTTCAAACGTCTTTTGATGCTTTGTTTTTTGTTAGTGTTTACTGCTTTACATTTCTATTAGCAGCCAAAAAAACCCTAAAAATCCCTCAAAGCTCGCATTCACATTCCTGTAAAAGTGCTAGAAAGATTAAAACAAAGTCTGTGAATCCAATGATACTTTGCATTCAGCTAAATGCACTTTATTAAAAAACTCAACTCACTAATATTTTTTCATCAAACAAAATCAATGATTAAGAATAAAAATATATATATTTTCTAAGACATCCTGAATTAACTAATTTCTTGCCCCTAGCAGCTTGAGAGATATGATGCTGATATTGTAAATCTGGTGCTGGAATCAAAGAAAGATGTTCTGCCAATATTTAGATGCAAAGCCCTATTCTGTCCTTGACTGAAGCTGCACTGAAGCTACAAGCCACAAGAAAAACACTAGAGATGATTGTAAAAGAAGATTGCAGAGAAAATTCCAGTTGTGTGTTTGCAGGGAAGAATAAAGAGTAGCTTTAAAATATTTTTAAAGAGTTTTTGCAAATTTAACATTTTTCAGAAAAATAAAACCATGAATGGTTTGTAAGAAGTACTGTAATACACTGACTAGATTTCAAAATTTCTACTGATAGTACTTTGGCATTGCTATTGTACTTTTAATACTGTACTTTTGGAAAGGAATAAATACTTCTAAATCCCATGCTACCTATATACTGAAAATGGCCCAAAGTACAGTTAATGGAGATAAATTACTGCAGTAAATCTCTGTTAAAAATGTAGAGACAAAGTGCAAATAAACAGAAAATCAAAAGAATACTTTTGATCCTGAGTCAACCAGTGACCTAATAGGAGTCAAAGTCAAAATTTATATTTCAGGAAAAAGGAAAAGAACTACATGAACTACATGTAACACCAACTCAGAGAGCGGTTGGACTTTGTTTGAAAGTACTAGCCCTTATTAGGAAATCTCCTGGAAGATGAGTTACTGGAACTGAATTATGTTTCTATTAACGGTACTGGATTCCTCAGCTAGACGGCAACAGTAAATAAAAGAGAGCACGCTTACATTCACTCAATAGTTTCAAAGAATTAAGTATCATTACCAGAACAAAGAGTTCCTCTTACAAAAATAATCAGGCCTTTTCCTTTGTTTTCAATATTATTTTTCATCTTTTTGTTTTCCTCCTCCTGCAGCAACAGGTTGGTGCATTAAGAGCTCTTGCTGCTTTCAATGGGGCGTTCTTTGCTTTGGTTGCAAGGTTTAGAGCTCTGATCCTGTCACTGTCTGTAGGGTACTATTACTGTCCTGGCTGCTGCACTACAAACATTTTTTTTTAGATTGCTTGAAAAAAAAAGTCTTTCTTCATGTCAATTTCTCTTCATTCTTCTTTTTGTGTAACTGAGTTGTAGTTCTCATGGAACACGGATTACACAAACTCTAATTTACTGCATTGTGCAAAATAACAAACCAGACACGGAAGACTCTTGTAGACTCTTGCTGAGCAGCAAGATGAGGCTAATGAGTGAGGTGCAGAAAGGACCACAACAGTTCCACTGAGTTGCAGAAGGTTGTTTCTCAAGGGTATGCAGTCTAATGTTTAAGACCTGCAAAGTGTGCAGACATGATAACAAAATGCAGGTATCTGTAGGAAAAGAAGCTACATAAATGCCACATATTTTTGCAGAGTTGAACACCCAGTGGAAACAAATACTTTGGAAATGTTCTGCTACACTGTAAAGAAACAAGTGAATTACAGAAGGATAAACTAAGCCTGTAGGGCAACTGCACAACTGTAAGACTTTTGTTAATTCTAATACCTGAGATAATTTTTGAATCTACAGTTAGAAAATTTAAGATCTTGTAGCATTTTGTTTGACTGAACAGGAAATGGGAAACAAATAAACAAACTACAAACCAGCAACAAAAAAAAAAAGAGCATCAGAAAGGAAATCCTCCGAAAATGGTGACAAGATTATGTTAGACAACAGAAACAGGCTGTTTGATCTCTAGTATGTTACATTCCTTGAGAGGTTTAAGATAACTTTCTCCTGTTTTGACACTTAAAAATTTCATTATGATTTCTAGACAAACTTTACTGATTACTAATTTATACCCAATTGTTCTTATGCCACAGTTCCTGATAGCATTGTCCTTTAGCTTCAAAAACATTTTTGCTTTTTTGATGTCTACTCCCATTGCATTTTTACACAACAATCATATCCCTGTTCAACCTTCATATTTATAGGCTGATCAAATCAGGAAATAAATCATTCTTCAGGGTTTCTATTCCCATAAACATCCAGCATTCATTTTCCTGAAGGTTGAGTCACCAGTATTCCAAATGAGCTGTCAGTTGTGCCCCTCTCAATTATCTTCGCATTTTCTTAGCTGCTCAAGGAAAAACCTTCCCTGATACATCGAGGAAAGCATTTTCCTTTTACTTGGCCAGACTTTATAAACTGTATATTCATTCTGTGATTTTTATTATACCCATCTCTTCCACCTACATTCCTCCTAGATGACACACCTCCCAGACTGGATCTGGAAATCTTCATTAGTCATTCTGAAAGGAATGATCTTACAATCTGCATTACCACATTTTATCCAAGTTCTATTACTCTGGTCCTTGAGTCCATCAATCCTTCCCCTATATCACCTGGAAGTGATATGCTTTCCAAACCAGTATCATCAGCATATTCTAGCAGCGCATGCATCATCTCTCTTTAAAATATTAACAAAATCTGACAGTGTTTTTTTGTCTCAGAAACTCAACCAGGCAGCATTCTTTGACTGGCATTTTAAGAAAACTAGCTCATGCCTTCCTCTTAACCAGCATCTTCCCTGATGTCCAGTACTCCTTACTAATCTCCAAGTTCTACGTCCACTCTTACAAAAAGAATGATTTATTGCAGTCTAGATAAAATTAGTCCAAACTTGTCCAAAAATTGGCTTTCTCATCAAATATAATTTTCTAAGTACATTTATTTAATGACTAATATTAAAATAAACTCAGAGGCTGAAAGTTAAAGAAACATGCTCAGAAATGCATTGTCATTTCTTTTAATGGCAATCAATATATTAAAATAATTTGGAAAAAAAAAAACACACACCACTAGATGTAAAGTTTGTTAAGACCTTGTAAAAAATATCAATATTATTTTCCTGAGCTCCCTTCTTTATGAAAGGAAGGAATGGCTTTTCTGAGATAGAAAAAAACCAACCTCCCTTCTCTTAAAAGTCTCCACCATTCAGTACATTTTATTCTCGATTTTTTATCTGCTTTATCTGTACTAACTACTACACTGACATGTATGAAATCCCCTTTTGTGTCATAAAGCTACAACAAATTATTATCTCTGCTCGCATTATCAAATTAAAACCAGATTTTTTTTCTAGCATTATCTACTCTGAAATTATGTAGCTCGGAACTTGGAAGATTTTTTTTTTAATTAATTTTCATGCTATCCAAGCAGTCTTATTTTTATCACAGTGTAGTGGTGCTTCCTAGCAGTCCAGCTGCTAAGGGCAGCCCAGTGTTGTTAAAATACCTCCACTGAACTGTCACATTCTGCATCACTGGAGGATACACTGATACCCAACAAAACCAAGAAACTCTATAACTCTATCCAAAAAGTCGATGCCCTTGGCTTTATTTCTGTTTGCTGAAGTTAAACTTCCCTAACAAAAGACGGACAGCAAACAACTCCAGTTCTTAGGTAGAAATACTTCATTACAGTTCATACAATAAACATGGCAAGGTATTTCCATTTAGAAAAAAAACATCACTATCAGTGAAACATGAAACTGGACATGCTCTTCATTCTTCCAATCTCCTTAGTTTCCTCATCTGCCACTGTTTCAAAGCAGTTATGGAGAATATACACAGTACCCTAGGTAAACTCTCCCTTGTGTCTTATGTATGATCACTAATGCTTTGCAAGCAATGACAGTGGAAAAACAGCCAGAATACTGAGACGAGTGGTGTTGAGCACCATGTCTCAAAACCATTACCACTCACAACACTGGTGGTTTCGTTTATACTTACTTAGAGCTGGCATTTTAAGTCTTTCTACCTGTACTAGCTATCATGTTCCGTAAATCTTAATTAAGTAAACACTTCCAAATTATTTTGTAATTCCTTTAAACTCTTACTCTCATTGCTTTTAACAGAAAAATTGGTCTCCATTGGAGGCGACTAAAGAATGAAAATCCTTCAAGTCCATAATTAAAAAAAATGAAAACACAGACAGCTCACCTGTCCATTTGCCTTAGAAATTTGCGAGCCCAGCAGGCAATTGTATCAGAGTGAACACGTCACAGAGATGCGATACTACCCAATCGCTGGTAGCAAGATGGTGAAGATACGATGGCAGAATGTTTGCAAAACTCTTTATGGACTTTAGAAGAACAAGAAAAAGTGCTCTTCTGACAGCACACTGTTAACAAGGTTAGAAAGCAAAAGGGAGGGAGGGATCTTTTCACTTTTTCTAAGGTATTCTTCTGCACATACTAGGAGATTTGGCACAGATGGGAATATTTCTGTTTACAAGCAATTGATCTTTCCTTTTTTTTCACAGGTGATGCCTCTACCATTGCTTCCACCCACCCAGAAGTGCATTATTAAGTCTCTATTTGTGGTATAAATTCTGCAGTAAAACTTCTACTTCATTAGGTTGCAGTTTCTATTTCAAAACAAATGAAGAACAGCAAATCAAAATGCTGTATTAACAATGTCAACCTAAGTTACTCATTGGCCAGGAAACTATGAGAAAATTATGCAAGTTGAATTAAAATAAAATTGCACGAAACATATCTGGAGTTGTTTTTATGCTTACAGGTCTTCAGTGTGGGTTCCTTCTTTTCTCTTCATTTGTAAGAAAAACTGGTTTGTCATCAGAAATACTGCCTGCAGATTACAAGCATTCTTCTCTAAATTGTGAAATCTACCCAGTTTGTAGACACAACAAACAAACCATACTAAGTAAGGATTTCCTTATTTCAATGAACAAAGAGTATTACAAAATCTGAAACATAACTGGAAAGGCAGGTACATAACTGAAAGGTACTTTTCTTTGCAGAGTTACTTAAGAATGAAATGTAATCCTATCACCGACAATCTTGAGTAAGGCTCAAATTCAGAAAAAAATATTTTCCAACAGCAGTGGCCAATAAGGGTGTACAAAAAATTTTGCTATTGGTCCTGAATCTAAAATGCAAGTAAATCTGCCCCATAAATGCAAAAAGGTTCACGCATGCATGCACAGGCTCACACACACAAACCAGCACTCCTCCTTTTTCTTTGAAAAGAAAATTAACTCTTAGAAATAAATGCTACCTAGTAGCAGTTTCACACACACCTCTACATTTGTATAGGATTAAATCCACACAGTATGCTAAAAACAAGAATTACGTACAAAAATAAAATAAAATGGATTTCAGCCCTAACTGACCATTTCTTCAAATGCAAAATCAAGATGGAAGTTGATTTTACTAGCTTTGGTGACAGTATTAAAAGGGAAGTTTTGATATACTTGTTCCCCAGAAATTTGGAAACTCAGATTTTCAATAAATACCCAATCTTTTGTTATTTTTTTTCTAATCAGTTAGTTTGAGTTATCACACAACCATTTTTAAAGATCTAGTTTATGCTGCATCACCAAAACAGATTTTTTTAAAATTTTTTTTTATTTTTATTTTTTTTACTGAGAGTGGCAGAAACATAGATTTAGTTAGGTGCAATATATTTAAATTAATTACTCATTTTTAGATTCCTCCTCTACTCTTGTACACAAAAAGAAGGAAGTGTGCCCCAGATTTATGCATAAATATTTAGTCTCCAATAATGGATTTTCTTTGGAAAACCTATCAAGTTTCCTGCGTATATTCTTACAAAAATACGTACTGATTAATCTCACTGATTTCTGACATAATTAAAATTTAAAAAAAAATTCTGATTAATAAAACAAACCACATTTTATTTGCTCATGTTATACCAGAGATAATATTGCTTATCTAAGCCACTGTAAGGGAATAGTAAATTTCATTCTCAATTCAATTTTACCATCCCAAATAACACATAGTTGGGGTTCACAGTTTGGTGTTCGCATTTCATGACGTCAGGTGCCCCACTCCTTACAAACTTTCTATTTACATCAACCAACATTTGAAGAGCTATCGCAACTACATGGGGAGAATGGGAACATCTGAGCTTTAACTAAATGATGTTAAAAAGTGTTCAAAAGTCATTTTTTAGTTTTTAAGTTAATAGTTAACCCCATTAAGAAGTTCAAGCAAGGCAAATCATCCCTAATTTAGCAGCTCCCTGTGCCTTCCTCTTAATCATACAACCTGGTTCCTGAGTGCTGCTGGACTTCTGGATAAGATGCTGCAAAGATATGCTCTAGTACAGCAATTCCTGTTTCAAAGACATTTAGGAGTTAGAGAGGAATGCCAGATCAAATTACAGAAATACCCTGTAAAATAGTTAAAATATTTTGTTCTTTAATAAGGGGAGTGAAATGACAATCTGAATCCTTTCTTAACACCTTATCACCTTTTATAATCTAACTGGATGCAATTTTTTCTAATACATCTAAAATAACAGCTTACCTTATACAGATATCTGTATTCAAGGCTCAGATTCAAGCGCTAACAATCTTACAGCACTTTTGAGCAACACAGCATTAACATTCTGGGCTTCAAATATGCCTGCTAGAGCTATTATTTAGTTCAACAGCATGATTATATGCTTTATGGCTTACAACTCCTAAATGAGTACTGCAGAAAAATATTGAAATCTTTTCATTGGAGCTGACTAAGCTTTACATTTTATAACACTTATACTGCTCATCTGTCCATAAAAGAAAAAAAAAAAAGGAAAAACGGAGATACTACTTACCTTAGTCTAGATTATCCTGACTATGTAAGAGAAGAGGTGAGATGCTGCATATTTAAATTCTAAATTCAATGCTAGGCTGAAGATTTTTTTTTCTTTCTTTCCTTTTCTCCCTTCACTTTCTTTCAGTAAGAAAGAACCCTTAGGGTCAGCTCCTGCTCACACTGAAGACAAGAGCAAAAGTCTTCATCAGAATTCAATAGGAGAAGGAAGGGGACTTTAAAACATGTTTGTTTGTTTTTCTCCATTTTTTATCTTTCTGAATGAACTATTTTTTCCTTCAGGCAATGCAGATATTATGCTTTTAAGATCTCTGAAGTAGCACTGAAGAGTTGGAAGTCTTATGTTCCTAAGGAAGCATCATTCTCTAGCCTAATTTAGCTTAATTCACTGACCCTATTTTGCCAGTGTTGTTTTTAAAGAGAAATTATTGGATTTACTCCTGACTAACAAATCAAAGATAGCTTTTAAAATCACATTTTTTGGCACCAAAGGTACAAACTGCTACACAACTTACATCATTGATATTCATTTGCTTAGATTTCAATTCCCTCATTTGCAAACAGAGCTTCCACTATGAAAAAAATTCTATACATAAAAGGTTGTCCCTTGTCAAATGATTATGCACTACTTATACCCACAGATAACTCTTTGCATTTATTTGCCTACCTGTAAACAGGGCTTCTAAGAGATGAAAACACTTTTTGTTGATCAGGACAGAAAGCTGTTACAGTGCATAGCTAAAAGGCATTTGTATTTGTTTTCTTGTAGTTGCCTAATGATCAAAGAACATTAACACATCAGAAATTTTTTCACAGTCGGAAAATCCTTTCTCCTAAGTAGACTATACCCAAATACATGGAACATAAATGCCACAGATGAAAGAACGGTAAACCACATCTGGTGAGAGTCCTGCTTCCAAATAGCATGCGTCTTACTCACCTGTTTGGCTAAGTTGAGATGTGCTTCTGCTCCTTCGAGACACTATGGCAACCACTTTGGCACTAAGACTGGAACGCCTTTTCTTCCCACCTGTTCCAACCATGCCGACAGCCGTGTCCGACTGACTCCCATCATTGTGCTCCAGCTTATACATCTCTCCGCTCACACTTGTGCTCTTAGTGATTCTCCCTGAAGTCCCCATCCGTCTGCCTTGCATTTTAGGAGTAAATGTACTACATTTACAAAGTAAAAACAAACATGTTAATTTGTTTGTGCAGCAGTGCTTTCAGAAGTCTTTTTTTTAATTAAAAAATTAATTGTAAGTTTAGGTAATTTCTTTTTTTTTTATTCACAAATATAAGGTTAATTTGGGTACTCCTCAGGATATATGTTTCCAGTATTGTAATTTGAGCTTCAAGAAAAAAAAAAAAAAAAAGGAAGTGAATGCTTTCCCAATAGCTTATCAGAGCGACACAGGAAACACTGAAAAGTCATGTGTAACCTTCCTGTTTATATCCCCAGAACACAGAAAGCAACAATTTTAGTGCCAAAGAGAATGAATGGGCCAAGAGTATATATGTTGGTTAATACGTGTATCTTATAGGCACAAAAGGCTTAAGACTTTCTAGATGTGAAGATAAAATCTCATGCAATTTCATACTTCAAGGAAAGAAGAGATAACACAACATGCAGGATTTTGTATGTTTACACTCTCTCACTTTTTAACAGTAAGCATGAAAATTGCAGCACGAAGGCAAAGTAAAGGTGAGCTAAAGAACTAATAACCCAACAGAACTTCTACTGACTGACAGAAGAATTCCTGATTCAATTTTGTTTATTTTTTCTTTAGGTATCATATTACATTTGAGTGTTTCTACGATTATTTTTTTTTCCTGGTCCTGCACACAGAAGCTGGATAAAGTATTTTGAAACATACTCATGTGAACAGTCTAAAACATGCACAGGACATACTAATGCACAGTTCTAACACTATGCTATGGCCAGGTGATGCCCTAGCTCTCATGACAGTACTACATTAGTTATCACTCTGCAGGGACACAGTAGTGGGAGCTGCAGCCTGACTCAGTTTAGTCGTAGTTGTTAAATCAGTCCAGTATGTGGAATATTCCTTGAACTTGTATTGCTGAATAGTAGACCTACTGGCAACATACTGGCTGTAGGGTCTGCTTCTTCAGTAATTCTGCATTTTGGATTCAAATGTTGAATTTCCTTGTTCTGTTTTGCTGTCCCACCCAGTGGGTTATCTTTCCAGCAAAAGTAATGGCCCTGACCCCCCATCACCTTAAAAAACAAATAAATAGAAGGGTTCATTATCCCAGAACATGTTCCAGAAAGACAGAAAGTCTTGCCAGGGAGAAATGAAGGCTTCTGCATGAAAGGAGCTGACATCCTGTGATGTGGTAGATCTGAACCCTGCTAAAGCATCATTCAGTCCTTTCTAAAGACTTGAAATCTGCCCTTGTTAATTTCTGATTTAGAAAAACAACTAGAGCCTTTGCATAGAAGAATGTGCTTTGTTGCTCTGCAGTACTCAACACATTTTAGTGGACCACATGAGGCACACAGAGCTTAGAATACATTATCTCTTCTTCTCTCCCATTCCATTGCATCATTAGTGAATGGCTTGTAGTTTTGCATAGCAAAAATGGAAGAAAATGTATTTAGAAATTGATACATGCTCCTCCTCCCCATACACATATCTGTTCTCCTTAGGAAGGATTTTTAACTGTGCTGTTCAGTCTTTCAGAAAGAAAAGATTCACAAAAAGACTACCTTCCACAAATATGTAATTATTAAGGAAAAAGATCTATAAGCAAACTACTTCTTTTCACATTAATGTAAAAATCAAGTAAAAAGCACATTAAAATATTTTAATTTTTCAAAATAAAAAATAGATTTATTCCTGAAAGCTGGTAAGGAGTTATAGGACTCACATGGTGATACACAAATGACAGTAACATCATCAAGGTCTTTAATCTTGACTGCAAAATTTTCTCACAAGTCTTGCTTAATCAGTAGTTCAACCCATTCACACAATTCTTTTGCAAAGTACTAAACTTGCTTTAAAGAGAGATTTTCTAAAATACTTTAGAATCTGTACCCACAATTTTCAATATAGTCCAAATAGTACAATTAAATGTATTAGACTTAAATCCTACTGGCCAGACTAACAGCTTGAAAACAAGCACACTGCAAATACACTAGATTTGGACCCATAAGAGTTCTTAGAAGTGCTTCAATCAGAAGCATTTCTGATACTGTTTGAAAACAGCATTCCAGGGGCATAGTGCACTGTAAAATCTGGAGACTTAAATACTGTTATCTTCCATTACTAGATGGTACAAAAAATATAAGAATTGGTGAGACACGAACCAAACACTTAACTACTGCCCCACAAGCTCCTGATGGTGTAACCTACTTTCCTGAAGAGGCGCATCTCTCATGAATCTCTTGTCTACTTCATTTGAATATAAAACTATTTATTATCATCAAACACTAGTGAAATTTACAGTATAAATAAAAGAGTCCACAGCCTTTTGGCTTGCCTGGGCCATGTTGAGTGAAAAGGAATTGTCTTGGGCCAAATATAAAATATGTAGTTAATATATGTAAGTAACAAAACATTTTAAAAAATATATTTTTCATTAAAGCAAAGAAAAGAGGGCAACAAAAACATTAAAGTTTCTGGTTAGACATATATGTTCTACATCACACATCTGAAAAATACTAACACTGTGGTTTGTTTTCTCAGCTCTAAAACAGATAGCTTTCAATCAAGGTGGTTACACTTCACTAAAATAACACTATCAAATGCATGCTCATGAAACATGAATTAAATGACCTTTCTGGAGCCACCACAAGAAGAACTGTTCTACAGTTCCAAAGCTATAGAGTATCTTTAATCTCAAGCAGTGTAAATTCATAAGCAATGAATATCTGCCAATCACATTTGTTTCCATAGAAGCACATATTTCACAGTACGCATCCTATCAGTCAAGATAGTAAGTAATTAACAGTTTGTTTCTTCAGAGTCAGGAATAATAGTAATCAGGCTTAGACTTTTTGTTGTTGTTTTGTTAGTTTTCTTACCATAATAGCACAGTAATCCCTTTTTCTTCAAAACTTCCTGTAAGCCTTTTTCCCACAAAATATTTTCCAGGTCCCTACCCAGCCATGCCATTCTTTCCTTCATTTTTTTTTTTAACACTGTCTAGAGAGACTAGCAACAGGCACTGAATTATGTGAAGGATGCATGGCTAATCAGTAGATAACTGTAGAGTTCCTGTCTTGGTCTTTCATCACTGAGTGCTGTGTTTCTTTTCCCTCTCAAGTTGCTTTTTGAAAAAAATCTTATAAACTTGAGATCCTGGTGATGTCTAGCTCTCCTCAAACTGGACAGTAAGTGGAAAGTTATCAAGCAAGATGGGATTATTACAGAAAGAAACAAAGTCCCATACAGATACCATGACAACATAAAACTTTTTCTGTCATGAAATCAAGCTATTAGAGTCTAATTTTCTTGAGGAACATAAATATCCTTTTCTTGAATTTATATTAAATAAATGATGCCCCTAAAACAGTACAGATGCTTGCTGAATACACTGCTGTCTCTTGAAGTTGTAAAGGACACTAAATTGTGATGTTTTTGTTGTTGTTCATAGAATGCAATACATTCATATTTACACATTATCTAAGCTAGCAGCTTAGACCATAGACTAGGCATGGTCTTAAGGCTTAGACTTAGACTAGGCATGGGTAATTCCTTTCCACACTGGATTTTAATGACCACTTCTGTGATGCCTATGGTATCTTCTATTTAAAGCTGAATATAGCATTTTTCCCTCATCTTTTGTCATTTATTTAACTTGACAATATTTCACTAGAAGAGAGGGAAGAAATTGAAAATATTTCTGTTGGGAGCATATGTTGACATTTAACACTATCCATATTGACACACAGTATATTGAAATACTGCTTTATAGAATGTATAATTTACAATAAAAAAGAATGAATTACAGAACCTCCCCTGCAATTAAAGAAATAACTGCTTATCATACTATTGACTTTGTTGTGCTAATTTCAAGTATTTATGGATATAGTAAACACTAATACTATCATATTATCATACCATCTGCACATTTCAAAAATAATAATCAAACTGCAATGCTCTAATTTCACATTGATAATAGTTTAGGGGACTGTGATGTCCATCAACTGAGAAATAGAAGTTGATAGTATAATTTTAAAAAAATCCAATTTTTGATCTAATAGTTTTCTAATTCAAGAATACTTTCTAACTAACAGATAAATCACTTTTTCAGAGATGTATATACATTTCAATTTTCATTGTTTGGGACAGATAGAGAAACTAAAAGATTCACCTTAAGAAGACTGAAGTGTTTGGAATTCAGATATTTGTGTTTGTTTTTACCATAAAATACCAATTTCACTTTCCTAAGAATTATTTGCTGGTGTACTTCTAGGAAAAAAATAAAAGTCTCTGGTTTACTAGAAACAAACTTAACTGGATAGGACCAGAATCCCAAGTTGCTCAGTATTCTAAGTCGTTGTAACTGAGCAAACAGGGAAAATGATTAACCTTCCTTCTCATTCACCTAATCCCTGGTCCAGTTTATTATTTGACATTAATTGAAACGCTATAAAAATATCAGACATTTAATATTCAGCCTTCTTATACTGTTTAATTGAATACCTTTAGAAAACAATATTTTTCCATTCCATTACTGGCTATCACTTGGAGGCATAGCTCCTAGCTCATCTTTAACAACATCTATTACTTTAATCACTATGCTCAGGGTCTAATTTATAAAGCACAGAGAAGCAGAAGACCTGCAAGAATTTACAGATACTCTTTTGCACTTAACCCTTCCAATAAAATACCTATTTTTTTCTTTTTCCTTACTTGTCTTTCTGGGAATATTGACACATTCATTTAAATACAGATATGTCTTGTGCAGGCTGAAATTGATAAATTATTAAGTTATATTGTCAATTTAAATCTAGTTATAACATAACAGATGAGTAAATGAATATAAATCTCTATAGGAGGGTAACTGAGAGTATGATATTAATCTTTCACCCACATTTCTATTTATTTTACCAGTTTTAGCAATTATTTAAATAAAGTAAGCAAAAAAATTATCCTATTTCTAATCACTGGCATGGTAACATCATTTATGTTACACTAGCTATTGATGTCGTGTCTGTGCATCTATTTTCATTTGGAACTCTTTCAAAAAGTACTAGAATAACATGCATTCATAATTTAACTTCAGGATAGTCCAAATATATTTTGTTCTCCTACAGCTCTCTCTCTCTTTTTTTTTTTTTATGTAGTGTAAAAATTAATTTTCTCTCTCTTGCTGTTGGTTATTACTTCAGTGCCATACACAATACATTAAGATGAATGAAACAACTGAATAGTAGCTGTATTTCAATGTAAGTATTTTAAGTTTGTTCCAAAGTTCTTATTGGTATTCCTTACAAGTTCTTTGCTTATGTTCAGCTCTACAGATACGAAAATTGTTTCTATACAGGGGACACGATAGGAGGATTATATTTCTTTCCTACCATAATAGGCAATTTTAACAAAATCAGTAAAATACGGTTTAATTTGCAAACAAACACGGATATTGAAGATGAAAAAGAAAGAGTCGCATTACTACTATTTTCTAACTGAAGTATCGCACTGACCCTCGCCCCTCGCCCCGACCCCAGTGGAGGAACCGGCCGTACCCCGGGTGCCCGGAGCTGTCCTTCAGCACCACGCGCGGGATCCGCCGGGTCTCCCGCGTAGGCTGGGCGGCCACTGTTCCCTCTACAAAGCACAGATCGCTCATGTTTTTCTGCCGGAACACTCTCAGTTGAGACAGATCGCCTCTCCAATGCTATCTGTCCTACACAGGTTGAAAGACTGTACTTATACGTCAGCGACCACAGCTGTTAAAAGCAGCAGTATTTTCAGTTTTGCTTGCTGCCAATATCTGAAAGTTGTACTTCACTCATGTCTGTAAGCGTGAAGAAGGAATCTCTAAGATAAATACCTGATTCAAAAAGCAGTTTGAATTACAAGCTGACAGAAGATTTAACTGTGAAGTAAGTTCTATAAAATGAAAAAGTGCAAGGACATTTGCTTATATTAAGCTACAGCACATATGAAACTTAAAGCCAGTTGCATGTATATACCACTACATATCTTTCTACATACAGATCTCTAATGCAGAAAAATAGACAGCAAAAATTATTTGGATTGAGAAAATTATTACAGAGACACACTCAGTATTACCCAACAAATACGTAAAGTATCTGCCAATGGTACATATCACCTGAAAAAGATATTAAGAAATAGGAAGTGAGAGCAAGCTTCGCCCGTAAACTCACCTACATAAAATGCTGAAGTGCATCCTTCCAGGGGAAAAAAAAAAAACTTAAATGATTAGCCATTGCTAAAATTACAGTATTTTCTTCATTATTTTAGGATCATTGATGGCTTAGAAAATAAAAATACTTTTTAGGTGTTTATTTTCTTTTTTTATCTCATCCATTTTCCCAATAACGCAAAACATGAATAAATAAATAATCCTCTGTATTTCCTGCAGCACTGATGACATTGTAACGTAAGTGTCTCCCACAGAATTGCAGTAACTTGAATCTTTAGACTATATCCCTGGCCTTCACAACCACAAGCTAGTGAATTTCCTTTCTATTCTACTGAATGCAGAATCACGTACGAATTCATAGTCCCTGTGGCATCCTTCTGCAATGAGGTAACTCATGAATTCTAATAACCTCCTAAACATATAATAGTTTTGGACCAAATGGAAGATGAGCAATCCTTTAATAATGAGGAACATTACATTTCTAAAAATAATCTACATCTTGTTATTAGTATTACATGATATATAATTAATAAATCCAAACTCAAATTTACCTATCCACAAATTGTTCTGTCAGCCTTGGAATATAGTCATATTTACCTATGATAAATGATGTAAGATTAATTACTATGCAATTTATGTATTCCATAAATCATACGTGGTGCTTTACAAACCAAGGGACAGGAGAGACATTTTTAGAGTACAAAGTTAGTTTTGATTCAATGAAATAATCATTTTCTACAGTCTTGTACCAACTGCAACTACATATTAATCTAACTCACACATTGATCACATATTATATCCATAAAATAAATATTAGAGTCACGAATAATTTTGTTCTGCTGTAAAATCTCTGTATTAGGGTCCTAATGGTGTATTAACAATAGCTGAAATTGTCACCTAAATTATATCTGTTCTTGACAATATTCCCGCTTCTCAGCAACATAAATATTTCCTCTGAAATTACAAAGTCTCAGCTCCTTTGTGCTCAATCTGTAACTCACACTGTGGTACGGGTGGGGAAAACTTCATTACAGAAGTCTCTGGGAGCTTAACAGATTCACATCCTACTTTGGAATGTCAGGAAATTTCTATGTTGGAATATAATATCTGAATCTGCATTCTGGAAATGCTCAAGTAATACACTGACCAGTGAACTGCAAGTTTCACAGCTCTGAAGGATTTGTATTTTTTAAACTTGTAATACCAGCATTTCTCCATGGAATGAACGAATAATACTTCCAAAGGTAATTCTGAACACCAGAGGATCTGAATGGGTTTTCCAAGAACATTTCAGCAAGTAAATTATATGTTCTGAAACTAGCACAGAATTTGTCTCTGCATGCAGAAATCTGTGTGTCTGTCTGTGCGAAGAGCCATGGCATTATCAGCTTGAAGCCAGCAAATACTACAAATTGTAAAATGAAACCAATACAAAAGAAGTCAACTTTTGCTCAGGGTTAAGGATGGCTATTACTGCTGTTGCGGACAGGCTAATGGAATCAAAGGGCAAACAGCTCAGCTGACTCAAACTTGACTGCTAACAGAGATGTATATACTAAATTCAAGGGTACCAAATACAGAAAGCACATCAATGTTAAATCTGGATCAAGAAATTAGGTAGTGTGATTATAAAAAAGGTTGAGTTTTTTTTATGCTCACCACTCAAAAACTTCCTTCAGTGGCAAGAAGGCTGAATTCATCAGTTTTTCTTTCTTTGTATGACAGTCAGCATGTTATTCTCCCTGTTACAACACACTGTGCTTTGTAACTCCCACTGAAAGTCCTGAAGTACCTGTAACCTTTCTGAGTAAAAAGGCTAAATCCCAGATACAAATCACTTACTAGTCCTTTAACGAAGTAGATAGCAACAGGGAATAGACACAAAATAGAGAATCATAGTATCATAGAATCCTTGAACCTAGAATGCAGGGGGAAAATCTAAAAATGCAACAGTAGAATTACAAGAATAACAAAATACAGTAAAGTTGTATAAAAGAAAATAATGCAGGTGAGAGCTACTTTGAAGTCTGAACCCTAGCAAAAACTATTTTTCCAGATTTCTTCATTCTAAAAGTGACATGCACGCTCTGTTAAAAATGTTTCAGGACAATTTTCCTACAATACCAGCTTATATTTTATCTTAATCAACTGCAGTAATGAAATGAAAAATTAATTAAAACTATTTTTCACACTTTTTTCAAATCATAAAACTTCTGGCAAGATGACAGCTTCTTTGAAAGGTAAAGTACAATCAGACAATAAAAATGCACAAGCAATGCTTCCTATTAGATATTTCTTGTACAGATGTTCTGAAGGGATTGAAGACTCCATTTCCCTCCCTCTCTGACAGAGGCATAAAGCAATTTATAATAACAGATTAAAAAAAAAAAAAAAAAGTATTTAGATAATACATACACAGAACATTAATTACTCTGGCTTCACCTTGGTCTTATACAGAAATGTCCTCAGAACCAGACATTTCCATCTGCAATATGCTGTTTTGGGGTAAAAAGGATGCATAATAATATTGTTAAGCAGCTTAGCTTAACTGTGTTAATTTGTCATGCCTCCACATTAACCATTTGGAGGACACTGTCCTCTATCTTCCCAATAAAAGCAAGAGTTGAGACACGAGTTAAACCAGTATGTCTGCCCCAGAAGGGATCATCTAAGGATCAAACTCAATTAACTACAATAAAATTGAAATTTTTGTTCCTCTTTAATGACACTGAGAAGTACAATAATTAATACAGCAGTTTCAGTGCAGTGATAGTTTTTGAGCTACTATTATATATGGAAACAAAATAAGATTTGCTCATTTATGTCAGATATTTTGGTAGGTCTGTAGAAATTTTAGATGCAAAATGCTGGCCACTTATACTTTTGCTGGTTTGGATGTTGGTAACATCTATAATTCAAGTTCGCAAAATAATAATTTGGCTAGAATTTTTCATGCCTGGTCTCTGCACAAGGTTGATTTTTCTTCTTTTCTAAGTTCCAGCAGAAATAGCAGGTCTAGTCCTCTTAAAGGAGATAAGGAAAACACAGTAATTTGACACTGTAACATAACAAACAGATTTTCCTCACTTTGAAAATTGCTTATGTCTGACTGAAAGATGTCAATGAGGTAATCCTTTTATCAAGCAGAAACTGCTTTCTATCTTTGAATACCTGTGTACATTTCAGAAAACAGCATCTTTATGTCCTAACTGTAATGACTTGGAAGACATCAACAACAAAAATATCAAAAGATGTTTTATCACATTCTGTTGATTCTGATCACTTGTAATTCCCACTGCCAATTAGATTGTCTGAAATTATTTCATTTCCTGGCTAGAGGCAGAAAGTCAGTATTTTCCAGGAAATTTCCTTCTATTGACTACTCTGGAACTGGGAAAGTTAGATCAACTGTCCATGACGCAGGAAGGTTGCACCTTCTGTGTTGGCAACCAGGCAAGATGTAAGGCAAGGTCATCTGACTGGAGTGAGATGGACAGTAATCGTTGGAAGGAAAAAGACTGGTTCTCTGAAGAAGGAGCATAAGAAAAGTTTGGGAATATATTTTTCTTGAGGCTCTTTTCTGAAGGCAAAAAGGCTCCTAAAATCCCCAAGGCTGAATGTAAGCCTTTCCAACATATCTTCACAAATATTTATTACCTTATCTCATAAGATGGTCAATTTCTCTTTTGCATCCACAAAACACTATTCCCTCATTCTTCAGAGAAAGTGTATTGCTTTTTCATACGCCAGCAAGTTCTGCAACTGTAACTTAGCAAGCACATAAACAATTCAATCTTTTACTGTGTAATTGTGTTAAGCTGACAAAAATTTTAAAGAGCTTCTTGTGTTTTTTTGTTCCAAACTTTACATATGATGAGGGGACCGAATCCACAGCACTAAGCCAGAATAAACTCAGATGCAAGATGCAGCATATGATCACTAATGAAAACACATTTGAAGAGATTTGTCCATCATCACATAAAAACTCTAGGACAGAAACCTGAAGAGAGAGCAGTAATTATCTACCCGAGCCAGAAGGCCATCCGTATCTTCCTGCCAATCCACACTCCCCATCCCCCCATCTTTCTCATCCTCTAAATGTATTCTAGTTTCTGTAAAAAAAAAAAGGTTTTTAAAAGGATTGGTGACATGCACAGTCTACAGTTATCCCCGGGATAGGCACATCTCATGTGCTGGCAAAAGAAATTTCTGCAGAGAGAGACGTGAGTGTAATTCAATGAAAAAAAAAACAAACAAATCAAAACCCAACAACAGATATACACAGCCAGGCTCAGTCACAGCATTTCCTATCTTTCAGCATTTAGCTTTGCATTACTCATATCTGTTTTGTATGCTGCGTGAATGTTTTCTTTGGTAATCATACTTTATATTACACAAATTTGATTTTACTGATTACTGTCACATTTTACTATGTGACTGGTGTTAGCATTTGTTTAAATGTACAGCTTAGCCAGGGAAACTTTGCTAAAAACGCAGGGTTTTTTTGACTTCTGACATGAGGAATTTTTAATTCCAAATTTTCATTTTGCACTTTATTGAAATTGTGTTTATCTTTCAACAAAACTTGGCTTGAATTCTTCCATCTTATAACTGTATTTTTCAATTTTAAATAGTTGCATTTTAACAAAGTACCAGTTATATCACTGCTACTCAATGCAGTTATGTTGAAGACTGCCAAATTTTCCATTAGCTTGAAGTTTCATTCTGTGTAAAAACTTAGAGTAGATCATTTGTTTTAAGGGTCTACTTATATTGACAAGTATCAGTCACCCCCCACTCCCCTGCGGAAGCTGAATAAAAATACTCAAATAATTGTTTCTTAGGCACAGAAAACAGTCAGACTCCTAGCTTTTAAATAAAAACATAACTGATATACCTTTTAAACATAGTTACAGGATTACCCTCACGCCCTCATGCTAATATTTTCCAGAGCAAAATGTTATAAAAAATTGTAAGAAATGTATTAATGCTTGTAAAATGCATCACTATCTTGAGTAGAGGAGTTTCTAGTGCTGTTTATCACAAACTTCTCTGAAAATTATATTATTGTTTTGACTTACAAACTTCCAATTCAGGAAGACAACCACAACAACAAAAATGTGAACATCATGAATTCACATGTGAACTTTCTGAGCTTCTACCTTTGTTTCCTGTGTTCATTTTGCAATTTTTACAGCCTCTGTTAGTCTATCCACTAACTCAAGGTGGTGAATTTTAACCAGAATTGATACAATGTGAATTGTACACCAAGGTTTTACAAGTTTTCTGAGGTCTGATAGAAAGAAAAGAGATGCCTTATATAGAGTCCCCGCTGAAGAAACCTGCTTTATGATCTCAGTACTTATTATTCTCTTGGTCTGCCAGCTGTATGCCCTGGGTAAGGGAAAATCATGGAGGCACAGTGGATGAGGCAGATGGCTACAGTGTGGGTTAGGATGTGACACTCCATTAACAGAGTAGTTTCAGAACTTCTTGCATGCAATCTTTTCACTACAATGAATATTAAAGTGGAATTAAGTTAATTTATTTTTTTATCAGCTCTCCATGTTAACACATACGTGTCTTTCATGAGCACAGCACTAACACAGACATTTACCAGGGATACATATGTGCATGACAGTGTGTAACATACAGTAAAAACGAGCACACTAAACGTGGAAAGCCTGAATCAAAAAATTTACTGAATCTAGCACCCAGTTTATGGCATTCATTTTCCTGCATTTTTTTTTCTTGCAATAGAATTTTCAATAGCCACTATGAAGTGAATATGTTTTGTTGCTGATTTTAAAGCATCCTGTGCTTTGAAACATACTGAGTCTTATGATTCTGTCCTATACGACATCCTCTGCATCACTAGTATTAAGAGGATCTTTGGATTGAACAAATGCTAACACCAGTCACATAGTAAAATGTTAATTTAAACAACTTATTTTTAAATAAAGACTTTGTAATGGAAAATTCCAAGATGAAAGGAATCTCCTGGAAACAGAGCAGGCTATGAATCTAATACAGGCTTCTATTGTTTATTTTTAACAGTAAGACCCTTGGAAAGTCTTCAGTCTGCCAGCAGCACTGGCTACATTACAGATGCTTTGGGAACCCACAACATCTGTGGGAGGGAGGAAGTTTTCCATAGTAATATCAACTAATTAATCTCACTCAGTATTTAAATACAAAACTAGAAACCACTGAAGTAACTGCACAATAAATGTTGCTTATTGAATTATTTAAAAAGTGAGCCTCTACTTGGTGACCCTAAATGTCTTGTTTATGGTAGAAACCTTGACTACAGAGAAACAGTCATACACAGGCAAATTATTGAGAATATAACTGGAGTCATAAATATAGCAGTTGTCTTAAGATATTTATAACAGTCTTTTTTATACCAGACTGGAATTCCATTATTGTTTTAGTCATGCTTTAGAAAAGCTAAAATAGCCAAATAAATGCTAATATGAGCGATAAAACAATCTAATTCTTAAAGCTAATGCAAATGAAAATGCTTGATAACTCCATGCAAGTGCTCAACACTACACAAAACTCCTGCAAGTCAGAATAAAACATGTAAAGAAGGGTTTAATATAATGACTCAGTAAAACACCTGCCATGTACTTCAACTGCCCTCCTTCCAGCAACTCATTTGTCACAGTACAGGCTATTCAGTTCTCCTCATTTATTTCCTTATCTTCCACCAAACAGCTAATCTTGCTGATAATATGACACTTTTCAAAGTGTCAATTCTCTAAAAATTCCAACCCTCAAAATACACGTCTTAGTTCAAACATCAACCTGACATCTCTGGGTCACCCACAGAACGCATTCCTGGATTTCTATGAAAGTTACTTGAGTAGTACAGATGAATCAAATTACGTATTATATGCATTATCTTATTTTGAGGCCATGGCAAAAAATGATGGAAAGACACACTTAAAGTTTCCAGAGGAGAGCGAAGATTAGCAATAGACTCTTCTCAAAGGTGAAACACTTAAGATAATTTTCTCTTCCATTTAGAAAAACCACTGCCCCCCTTCCCCCTGCCCAGACTAACCTGAAATAATGGGCCGTATAAGTTCCTATAAAGAGAAAGTAATTCAGTAATTTTTTTTCAATAGGCAATGAGGAATTCTATACTTTGTCCTTACTAGCAAAAGACAGATTTGAAGAGAGGTCAGCAAAAGAAACAAGTAACTATTTTTCCTGCTCCAGAGTATTCAGTTCCAGTATACTATTAGAGAAGTAAAAATAAATTGATCTCTGGAAGCCATCTATCTAACACGAGTACAATAACATAACAGACAGCAGTATAATTAAAAATAGTTGCTAAACGTTGAAGTCAGAAAATAGATAATTAGTTCTTATGAAACTAAAGATACTCTACACGCTTATAAATTTGTCATGGCTTCAGTTACAACTTAATGAACTGAACTCAAAACCTAGAAGTTAATCTAGTAGCATAACACTTTGAAGTTGATTCTGCACTTTAATAACTACTAGTATGATTTCTTTATTCAAATTAGAAGAGTCACTTATTTTTTATCATTGTTCTGTTAGTTGTACAATAAAGCACAAAATAAATGTATTCCTTCGTTATAAATATACAAATTACCGTTGAGAATGCAGCACAGTTCCAATATCTTGTATTTCTCTTCTACAAAGGAGGGGTAGCATACTGTACGACGATTTTATACAAAATACTGATACCAAGAGGTAGAAAAATCAGGAACATCTTATCTGGCCCGGGAAACCCAAACTCTGATCCCTTTCATGCTAAACTACATCTAGTAATTCACTGAAAAATTGATCCAGCTAAATTCTTTTTAATTAATATAACATGAACTTGCCCTGGTACAGGTTTGTACAAGGAGCATGGAACCAAAAATAAGCAAGGTACAAAAGAAATCTGTAACACTCAGCACATTATCAGCATCTGAGGATAGTGAAAGTTCAGATCATAAGTGGAGCAAAATGAATAGTCCATCCAAAGACAGTTTGGAATAGCCTCTAGATTAGCTTTTATTAATGAATGTACAGCAGTGTTCTGCTCTTGCTTCTGCTAGTTCTTTCTGTAAAATCTATAATAATAAAAGATTTTACATTTCAGTTTTTAATTTATGAGTGAAGAATCTTAACTACATCCTGTACACTGTAGCAGAAATTCAATATATGGATTTTAATTACTTTTGTAATTAACATCAAATGAATCAATCTATTTCAATACAGAACATATTCTCATTAGCTGAAATGCATTAAAAGCTTTTGGTCAGCATGTTTTCCTTGACTGTCATGACATGAAGTTAAACTTAGCTGACTATGTGGTGCTGTACTGCTACATATCAAGTGAATTACTGAGCTGACAAGAAGGATGGATACAGTCTAAACAGAGGATGGGGGAAGAACTAAACTTGTTGCACAGATCACATCACATAAGTTTATGACAGCAACAGACAGCACTAATGTGAAAGCTGAGAGGAGATCAGAAGAAACTTCATACTTTCTCTACTCTGTTCTCAATCATCACCCTAAATGGCTAAACTAGTTCCAATTTACTATGTAGGTGGGTGGAAATCCAATGGGAGAAAATCTGTTTCCAATCTAGAAAGTGCACCATGGCTATATTTCACTGCTGGCTGTCCTCAGTGAGACAGTAAACGCCCAGTTATTTTATCTAGCTCTACACTAAAGACTTTGAGCATTTTTTGCAAGAGAACAGCAGAATAAGCAGTATGTAGTGAAATTCTGAACAAAAAGAGGCATCTACATGTGCAAATATTACTAAATAAAAAACATCTACAAGCTTGAAGATGCCAGTACAGATGTGTTTAAATATTCTTTAAGTTAATTACTCTGTCATTAAAATAAATTTTGAGGTCATCAAAGAAATAAGACCCAGAAAACCTTGTAAAAGATGTGGGTGAGAGCAAAAGCAATCAGTAAAGTTAAAGATGGACCCTGATAATGTATTAAGCTCATACGAGTCTTCGTGATGGCATAGGCTACATTAAGGGACACTAGAGGGTAACTATGCAGTCCTATATTTTTACATGTGAAACAGAACAGATGTAGGAAGAACTGGCTTACAGATAGTACATATAACAAAGTAGGACTGAATTACAACCAAAAACTTCCAGATGTGTCACCTAATAAAGCTAAGGCTTAATGATACATCATTCCTGCAGATCTGTTTATGTCCAATCTGTTCAGGTATTCATTAAAGATAAGCCTCAGGACTGCTCAGCAGTACATATACCAGCTCAGAGTGGTTGATAACTTTTTTTATCAGGTAGTCACAATGAGCCAGAATTTGTGTGTTTTCAGTGTACTCATGGGACACAAAGTACTGTGGTCAATCTTAGAACTTGATATAAAAACAATGATATAACATAGGAAGAAGTTGTTGGAAGTGAGTTCAGGTCCAATTTAAGTGTCAACAAGACAAGGCCTTTCCTGCAAAACTAGGCATCAGCTCTCAGTGTGCACTGCTACATGGGATTATTCCTCTCTAAATGCAGGATTCTGCATTGCCCTTGTTGAACTTTATGGGATTCCTATTGACCAATTCCTCCATTATGTGAATGTTTCTCTGAATAGTGGCATATTCATCTAGTCTTTCAACTAAACTTGTCAGTTTTCAACAGTTTGCAAAACTGCTGCTGAGTGTGCACTTTTCCCAATCATCCAAGTCATTAATAAAGATGTTATACAGTATTACTGCAGTCCTGACCCCAAAAGTACGCCACCAATGACTTGCCTCCAGCTGGACTTTGCGTAACATAGCACAGCTCTCTGAATCGCCAAGTTTCAATAAGCTTCCCTGTCCATTTGCCCAGGCTGCACTTCTGTCTAAGAAAATAATAAAGATAAGCCCAAGAATAACTAATTCTCTCTCATTCACCAAGCAAGTTAATTAGTGAATGAAGACAGTCAGATTGGTCAGGCACACTATTTCCTTCATAAATTCACGCTGACTATTCACCATCACCCTCTTGGTTTGTACATCTAGAAATTGTTTCCAGGATTATTTGCTCCATCACTCTCCCAGGAGCTGAGATGAGACTGACAGGCTGTAATTTCCCAGATCCCAGATTTGTACATGGGAATGAGAATTTCTTTCTTCCAGTCTTCAAGAAAACTCCCTGGTTGCTTTGCCTTTCCAGAGCTTCGCAATGGATACACAGCAAGAAGTGCATTGGAAATCAAAGGAATGACAGAAAATGTGGACCAGCTACGGAATGACGGAAGCTAGCTGATAATAAATGACAGTGTATCCTTAACCCCTTTTAGCTTCAACTCCAGAGGGACTTCAGCTTCTTTGATCTTGTTCCTGTATACATATATAGTGCCTCTGTATTCTTTCTGTTTCCACTTTCTAACAGCTTACTTTGAATTCCCGTATATAGGGATGAAACATTCTTTAGCTTGAAGGAGGTGATCACTGAAAATCAGGCTGCCTTTCCAGATCCCTCTTACAGAGTATTACATGGAATTTTGCCAAGCAGAGCCCTGAATAGGACAAGGCCAAAGACGGGTTGGGATGCTGCTTTCACTTCTTCCATTCTCTTAGGATTGTGAATTTCAAGTTATCATGGTCACTGCAGCCAAAGCTGCTCCCAGCATTCACACTCCCAACTGTTTCTTCCTTGTTTGCAGTTACTGAGTCCAGAAGAGCATCTTCCCTTGTCGGCTTCTTGATCACCTGTGTCAATACATTGTCATGAAAAAAAAAAACAAAACACAACTCCTGGATTGTTTGTGCCCTACTACATTGCTCATCCAGAAGATCTCAGGATGGTTTGAGCTTCCCACAAGGACCAGGGCCCATGAATCTCAATCTTCTTCCAGTTGATGGAAGCCCATTTTCATCTACTATTTCTTGGTCAAGAAGTCTGATAGCTGACACCCACAACATTATCACTTTGGTCATCCTTCTAATCTTAACTCACGATTTCAGTCGGCCATCCATTTCATCCAGTTCCCTGCATCCTCTCTGCTGTCTCACATAAAAGTAACTCCCCATCCTTGCCTCTCTGGCTTCTGCCAGTCACAAGAAATGTATGAGTGTGTTTCACAAACAAGTGAGTAGCATAGCATAAGGTCTGAAATCAGGACTGGTTTAAGTCCACTGTTCCAGATGATTATATTTAACCTGTTTCTTTAATAAATCAATTTAAAGTATTTTAATTAAGCATAAGCTTTTAATTAAACAACACGTGTAAAAAATAGTTGAAAATATGGCACAAACATAATTATATTTAGTGCCTTAATGAATGTTTGATATACAATAATAAAAATAAAATACAATAATAAAACTCCTACAAAATATGTGTTTATCAAATTTTAAATGAGAAACAACTACAGTATTTCTTATAGAGGGATATTTTGTTTCAGATTAAGAGATTCTCTTTTGTTTCACAGTAAGAGAAATTGACCTTAAAAAGAGTTATCTAGTTTCCCATATAATTGACAGATAAAATGTAAACATCTTATATGGCAGACAGTTTTCTAAGTACCCCAGAACAAAGACCTGCTGTTTACCCCCAAAATGCATGACAGTTCCCTACCTGATGTTACTGAGAAGTCCATCTTCAAAGGTATGTTTGATTAAATAGGCTTCTAATGAATAATAATGCCACTGTATCACTGGGAATAATTTTAAATCAAGAGAGCAAATATCCTTTTTTATCTGATAAGGTCTACAAGGTGCTAATTCATGATCACGTATTTAACACTGATACTTAATTATCAACCATTTGCATTAAATCCTGAGAATTCCTTTCTGCGGCAATTAGCACTGCACTGCGAAATGTTCCTGAATCACGAAAAATAATCTGTAGGAAACACATGGACAAAGGATTGTTTGACTGTATTACAAATTCATAGTGACATGGAGTCAATGACTAATAAAAGCTAAACTGCATAAAGAAGGACTAGTAATCTGACTTCAGTTATGAAAAAAACACAAAACCTACATGTTATGACAAGGCAGATTCACCGATCTCATTCAAGTCAAAATTGACACAACTGATACTGGCCTGGAATTCCACTAGAGACCATGACAGTCAACACTTCCTACTAACAAGAAAGATATTTGAAATAATGTTATATCCAAGTTATGATGGCTGCTCTGAAAGTAATGCCTCTTATTTTGTTACCCCACAAAACCAGAGATGGGTGTTGGTGGCATGGCAATAGAGGTTGAACCTTCCACCAATATTCAGTTACACTCTGTTGCTGTGTGACAGATGGCAGCAGAGTGGCAATCCGACAAAGTGGTGTCTGACATGGAAGTGCATATGAAGTTAAGGTGAGTTATTGAATTCCTCCATGCAGAAAAATTGGCACCCATTGACATTCATTGATTTATGGAGACCAAAGGGTGTATGTGAGCACAGTGAGGCAGTCCATGGTGTTTTCAGCAGTGTACACAAAAGACAATCACAGAATCACACAGAATCACCCGGGTTGGAAGGGACCTCAAGGATCATGTAGTTCCAACCCCCAAGACAAGCCACATTCACAGAATCACAGAATCACAGAATTGTAGGGGTTGGAAGGGATCTCCTGAGATCATCGAGTCCAACCCCCCTGCCAAAGCAGGTTCCCTACAGCAGGTAGCACAGGTAGGCATCCAGGCAGGTCTTGAACATCTCCAGAGAAGGACACTCCACCACCTCCCTGGGCAGCCTGTTCCAGTGCTCCGTCACCCTCACTGTAAAGAAGTTCTTGCGCATGTTTGTGCGGAACTTCCTATGCTCCAGTTTCTGGCCATTTCCCCTTGTCCTGTCTCCACTCACCACTGAAAAGAGTCCGGCCTCGCCATTCTGCCCCCCACACCTTAGATATTTATAGACCTGGATCAGGTCCCCTCTCAGTCTCCTTTTCTCAAGGCTGAACAGACCCAGTTCACTCAGCCTTTCCTCATAGGGGAGATGCTCCAGGCCCTTCACCATCTTGGTGGCCCTCCGCTGGACTCTTTCCAAGAGATCCCTGTCTTTTTTGTACTGGGGAGCCCAGAACTGGACGCAGTACTCCAGATGAGGTCTTACCAGGGCAGAGTAGAGGCGGAGGATCACCTCCTTTGACCTACTGGCCACGCTCTTTTTAATGCACCCCAGTAAGCCATTGGCCTTTTTGGCCACAAGGGCACACTGCTGGCTCATGGCCAACCTGTCATCCACCAGGACACCCAGGTCCCTTTCCACAGAGCTCCCCTCCAGCAGGTCATCCCCCAACCTGTACTGGTGCATGGAATTATTCCTCCCCAGATGCAAGACTCTACACTTGCTTTTGTTAAACCTCATCCGGTTTTTTTCTGCCCAGCTCTCCAGCCTATCCAGGTCTTGCTGAATGGCAACACAGCCTTCAGGCGTGTCAGCCAATCCTCCCAACTTCGTATCATCGGCAAACGCTGAGGGTGGCCATTATCCCCTCATCAAGGTCATTGATGAAGATGTTGAAAGGTGCACAGCTCTCATACCACAAAATGAAGTACATTCTGATCAGCTCATCCATGCAAATTGGTGGATTATGACCAGAAAACTGTGTTTGAGCTCCATACTACTGTTAGCTTCAGTGCACTGGGAACAATGGTGGCAACGCTGGAATAATGCAAAGTTTGCTTCAGCTGAGTTCCTGTGCTCACACACAAACAGAATATCATACGCAAGTTTATCAGGACCTACTGAACCAACATGAGACTGAAAGTGATGGTTTCCTGGACTACATCTTTACCAGTGATGAAATGTGGTATCACCATTACAAAGCCAGAGTCAAAATGACAGTCCATGGAGTGCTGACGTGAATTCCCTGCTGAAGAAAAAATTCAAGGTGCAGCCCTCAAAGGGTAATGTAATGTACACTGTCTTTTGGTATAGCAAAAGGGTGATCATTCTGGACTTCCTGGAAACTGAACAAACTATCAACTCTGAGTGCTACGTCACAATGCTGACCAAACTGAGTGCTCAAACTTCCAGACTCAGGCCAGATAAGACAATCTTGCTTGCAACATGATAACACCAGGCTCCATACCAGTTTGAAGACCATGGAATACATAGCCAATCTTGAATGGACTGTTCTACAACACTCAATCGTATATTCCAGATTTGGTGCCTTCTGACTTCCATCTGTTTGCGCCAATGAAAAGTGGACTGTGTGAGAAACATTTTCCAAGTAACTATGCCATCATAGCAGTTGTGAAACAGCGGGTCTCATTTCTGGTGTACATTTTTACAAGCGCTGCATGTAGGTTCTTGGTCATCACTGGTGAAAATGCATAGGTAATGGTGGTGCTACGTTGAAAAACAATGTTTTGTAGCTGAGAATTTGCTCTATCAAATAGTGTTATTGGGCTCTTTGTATCTGTTGTAGTTTCCATGGAAATAAACAGGAGGCATTACTTTCAGTGACCTACACAGTTTATCCACGCTGGTTTATATACTCATATTTAGAACTGGCATCAGTCATAATTACATCTCCATTAGAAGTGCTGTTAATCAACAGAATATCCAAAGTGAAGATTAGGATGCATGCTATGTCACAACATTCTGACAGGTAATTCAATTACAATTATACTGTGGGAATGAAATTAGTCCTCTGCCTTAAAGGGTTCAGACACAAACTTGTCATTGATCAACAGACCAGAAAGATTTGCTTTTTATTTTCTGAGTTACTTAGCTTCTTCAATATGCTCAAGTTTTCAAATACTAGAAACATTCATATTTTTAAGTTTTGACTCAAGGAACATTTGGAGTGTTATCTACCTATTCAGATAAGATAAGCTGTATTTCTTTGTTGTTCTGCATCAATTTATTTCCTCCTTACTATAAACAGCATTTTGTTCTACAAATGATGTGCATAATGATCAATGCAATTTGAATGTAATGTAGTGGAAGGAGCAACTCATCACAATTAAAACTGCCGTATGAACTTGAACAGTTACATATTTATAGCTAACCTGCATACATTTTTAAACCACAAGGTGCGTTGCCATGTTTAAAAAGTCTTAACTGCTCAAACAAAGAAATATTTCTAAATATAAGGTAACACATATTATCCAAAACGATAGAATCTCAAATCATCAAAATCTTATCAGTTCTTCTAGCTTTATCTAGCTTTTTTTTTTGAGGATCTTTTCCTTCCAGAGGACTTAGAAGGCAAAGTCAGGCAACTGTTAACACTGATGGAGCTGGTGGTAAAGTTATTGGATAGAAACCGCAGTCACTATGACCTGAAACTGCAGTCCTTCTGACCTTTAAGAGTACCGTATTTTGCACAAAAAAGCAAAGTTGTTGCTTTCTTACTGAGAGCCCTAAAACAGTACTGTATTTTCACTTGCCTAACAGCTTCATTTGTATCTCTTTCCAGAAATGCAATAAAATGAAGCATGATAGGGTTAAGTTGACTAAAAGCATTAGCTAGAACTACTGCTGACTTAAAATGAGCTGGCTTATTTCACATTCAGAAATTTGACACCAGAACTCTAAATATGAAAACTAATCAACACTTTTAGGCTCGTGTAGGAATGCTAGAAGAGGACAGTTTAACAGGTTACTCATTTGAAGGCTGCAGTACTCTCCAGTTAAATTTTGCTATTTAGGATAGTTTGTTTGCTGGTGAACAGCTGTAGGATTCAGTCTCCTCAAACTCAATGGAGAGAGAGATGGAGATAACCTTTCCAAAGGTGATTCAGAGCAGGAATCTCGCTGGTGTATTCTGAAGGCTGATATTTTTCTCTTCAACACAAAAGGTACTGAAGCATATTACTTTGATAAGCTTAATTTAGTGAGATGTGTAAAACTAAGCCAACTTGTTTGAGCTTCTATATGCTTACTAATTTCTTTACAGCTCTCATTTTTCAGAAGATAACCAAAGAAAAGAATTTAGTACGTAAAATTGGCAGTTCAAAGAACTTCTGGGCCTTAAATGTAACATTACACGCATACACTTGCCACGGTCACTTGGCTGACAAACTTCCAAGTGAAGATGATGATGGAAACGTGATTTCAGTGAGATAGAATACAAGCAGATAAAAAATGCTCTTTTCCTTGCCCCTCCTCCTCACTTATTGCCTCTCCTCATACTTGATATATGCTAACATCAGGTTCATCAGAGGAAAAAAAAAACATCTGAACTTCAATTCAGTAACAAAACTTAAACTTCAAATTTCTAGTTCACAGAATTTAAGGAAACATTAAGAACAAGAGTCAATTTAACTTAATGTTAGATGTCAGAATTAAAAGAACCAATACTAACCAGTTATCTAAGGTTCCCCTAACAATTAATGCTAGAAAAAAATATTTGCCTCATTTTTTACCTCTCTTAAGAAGAAAATCATCTAAGATAAAAGGAGTTTTCTTCTTTTTAATGATATTTTAGACAAGTTTCATAAACTATTTAATAAACATCTAATTTTATATAAACTATACTGTAGACATACAGCTTTTAAGGCTGAATCTCACTCTGGAAAACTGTTCACAATACAATCAAACCTTTCCCAAATCAACGTTCTACTCCTATGTAATTAGAAACTGTGCTAAGAAGAGATTAAAGACTGTGTTACAGAAGCTGCTGCTTGTCACAGATGACAAGGAAGCTAACTTTTCCTCAGATTGTAAGAAAAAGGCCTTCTCTTCTCTCAAACATCCAATTTCCTTTCATTCTAACCTTGCTTGATATAAAATCACAATGATATCTATTTTTCCACATCTCTAAGGAATGTGATCTTGCATAGCTACAATATCCAATCACTAAAAAGTATTGGCAACGCACATCAAAAATTCTGAAGAGTGGATGATAGGCTATTGGATAAAAGGCTTCTCAACATAGCATCAAAAAGATTCTAAAATTCACTAATTGCATTTAATAGTTGAAATGATCTCATTTGGAGAGTGTTGTCCAAATGCTCCTTGAGCTCGGGCAGCTCGGGACTATGCCCACTGGGGAGCCTGCTGTATGCAGATGAATGTATTCCTAACCTCCAGCTGTCCCTCTCCTGACAGCTCCATGCCATTCCCTCAGGCCCTGTTGCTGTCAGAGAACAGAGCTCAGCCTGCCCTTCTGCTTCCTGTGAAGAGCTGCAGCCACCATCAGGCCTCCTCTCAGCTCTTTGCTCTGGGCTGAGCACACCCAGGGACCTTTGCTGCTTCTCATATGTCTTGCTTTCTAGACCCTTCACCATCCTTGGAGCATTCATCTGGACACTCTCTAATAGTCTTATGTCCTTCTGACATTGTGGCACTGAAACTTGCACACAGCACTTGAGGTGTGTGGCCACAAAGAGCAGAGCAGAGAAAGGACAATCTCTCCCATCACCCAGCTGGCAGTGTTGAGCTTGCCACATCCCAGAGGACAGTTGGCCCCTTGGGTTTCCACGGGTAAATTGCATTAGGTATCTTTCACCTTACTGGGTATTTTAGGGGAACAAAACCACGTTAGGGTTAAAAATTAAAAAAAAATTATGAGTAACATATGAATGTTAATTTCTTCCTCGTATTTCTATGAAAGATATGCATATTATTACTATATATTTAGTTCACCATGTAAGTACTATCCAAACTTAAAGAGAAAAAAAAAAAGCAAGCAAGTATAGAGTACCTCATGTCTTAGACATAATGTTGTGGACAGTATCAGATAGAATTCAGATGCTCTATCTGAATTCTGACTGCCAAGGCTCCCCTGGCAGGCTATTGGTTTTGTACACAGTGTTGGCCTACTCTATAGACAGGATGCACTGCTACTCATCAGAATGGAAGAAGTAGAATGAGGACAAGGCTCTAACCTCAGGTTTTCTCCTTTCTCCCATAGCATAACGTTACTGGTTCTCTTGGGTTGATTCTCTTCCGATATTTGTGATCAGACATTCTGCAATCAAGGAATATCCCTGATAAAATTTTCTCAACAAAGAGATAGTTATAGGAAAAACTATCTATTATTCAGCCTGCCACAAATACTGTGACAAGGCCTAAATGAGGAAATCCAGTATTTAGAAAAAAGATGTATTTCAGAATGACTAAAGCTCTTTGTAAGAGACAAATAGAAAAAAAGTTAGGCTGCACCGAAATGCAACATTTAAATACATAATTTGAAATGACTTTAAACACATGAATAACTTTCACATTTACAGCTGCATTGTTGTGTTCTTCTGGATTACAGACTGCATTGTTAATGCAGATGTCAGGTTGTGTTCACTCATCAAAAGCATGGCTTGGAACAGACTTGTGAACTTTCTTTAACAATAAATCAAAGTGGAGCTAGCTCATACACTGAGCCCACATTCTGATTTTCACTGACATTCCTCCCCACTGCGTGAACAGATTAAAGAGCGTTCAGCTAAATGTCATGAGTGGCGAGTCTGTCTAAAAATGTTCTGAAGTATTATATGATGCCACCCAGAATTTTATCAGATTGATTTTCTCCATAGGCATGTACATACACATATATATTTATACGGTTCCTAATTCATATCCTGACTTTTAACACTTAAAATCATATTTTTGAGAGTTCAGACATTTGTAGATGTTAACACCGACAAACAAGCCAACGCTACAGACACAGTAAGTGCTGGAAGTTTTGTCAAGTTAAATGTAGACAAGATCCCATCTGTATATTTAAAAAAACATGAAACTGAAAAGTAAATTACTATCAAGGATGAAAGACATTTGATTACTGATAATGCAAATGAATTAAACAGCTTTCAAAGTAGATATATTAAAATTACTATATAAATACTAGTTTCACAGCCAGTGATTCATCATCCATGAAAACAGCAAAACAGAAGCAGGCATATAGGGAAATAGTCATATAGAAAGGAAGAAAAAGGGAGATTTTACAAAATAGATTCTTCAGATGACAAAATTACATTGTTTCTGCTGTAATACCTTACTGGCATGTAGATTATTATACTGATTCACAATCCATAATGAGATAATAATATGCCTTTATGCCCACCTTCCCACAAATACATAACTTAATGGGAACTTTTGCTTTCTGTTGTAGATGTGTAAGTGCAAAAAACTACCATCATCTTAGGCTAGCAACGGAAGATAGTTTATATGTACACAGGCATATTTCATAGGTTCTTCTGTGGCTTTTCAGTTGTATTTGTATAACTTCTGGTTGTATTTTGGCAGATAGACAAAAAAGAGGTGTGATGAAACTGAAGCTGCATTTGAGAACTCACCTGATTCTGCCCCGAGGGCGTTCAGATTGCTCTGACATAAAACTTGTGCTGCTGAGGCGTGAGGCACTGCTGGTTCGCGAAATGGCTGATACGTCACTGACATCACTATCTGATGATTTGGCAGAGACGTTATCACAACTTCTGTACTGATCTGTTTGTATGTTATACTAGAGATTAAGAAAAGAAAGGGTGAGGAGTCTCATCAAAACAGAATGTATATACTGAGACAACAAATGACCTAAGTATGACAATTCTGTCAAGCAGCTTTTCAATTTAACAGTATTCGATGAATTCAGAGAAACATTCATATTAAATAATCTCTTTATGTCTAATGAAGAATTAAAAAGTGGTATTTATGGAATAGGTCAGATACTTGAAATATATTACAACACTGGAATTTTAAAAGGTTGCCTCATCTTCAGTACTCTTGAACTACAATGAGGAAATATTTATGCATTGTATGCACACCTTCTCAAGCACATGCATATACTCTATTTGATGGTGGATTTTTTTAAACTTTCCAAATACTAAAAAATATGCCATGAAATACTTGCATAGAGTTCTTTTGCGAGAGTAGAACTTTATATAATCTGAATGATATATAGTCTTATGCTACAAGAAGGTGGCTCTGAGGGGTTGATTTCAATTCTTAAGTTATTTCTTTGTATTGTGATACTTGAGAAACGGTAAAGCAGAAAGCTAACTCCGTAAAAATAATATTTGTTCTCAAGGGGATTGGTTCCCCTACCTGGCTTTTCTACATGTGCACAAGCATAAGAACTAACAGAGGACCTGTCAGGAAGAATATGCAAAGAGGGGTAGAAATTGGTACACTTTTATCAAAAGCAGAAACTTTGGTTAGTTAACTGACTGAAAATCCATACCATCTTTTATGCAACACTTGTATTACCCACATCATCAGTAAGACATGCAAAAATTCAGTCCCAGAAATGTCAGACTTAGCTAAATTAACTAAAGTAACTATTCAGTCACAGAGATATGAGAATCAAACCATTGCCAGGTTTCCAAAATTGAAATTCACTATCATTAGAGAGAAAGGGGCAGTTGGCTGAGAAAGGATTCTAACAGTGGCATACTTTCTAGAGCATTTTATGTGAAAGCTATGAACACATGGCAAGATGAGGCAGTTTCTGACAGAATGCTCTACAGAGTTCACTTTCTGGATATGCTCTACAAAACTGCAAGTCACTGAAGTTTATGTATGAATTTTACTCAAAGTTGTAACCATCTATGCGTATCCCCAGCTGAAGTAGGCATTAGATTGCAGGCTGAGCCAGTTGGCAGATGTCATGACTTAGCTTAAAAACCCTGGCAAACATCATCTTAAGTTTGTACAAATGAATGTATCTCCTCCTATCCTCTAGTCATGTTTATTTTCTAGTACTCCATTAGTTGCCTGTTAGCAGCTATCTTAGAGGTCTCCATAGCACACTTGGGAACCCCCTGTTAAAACAAGTAAAATGAAGAAGTTAACTGGGGTAGAGAATGGGAAGGAATAAAAATGGTGAGTATAGGAGTCTGTAGGAAAAGCTGGAGTTACACAAATTAAGCATCTCAGCACATGTTCTAGCATTACTCAGTTTCTCTACGTCAAAACTCACTGGGTAACATTTTTCTTCTGAAGTCTATGCTTCAAAAAAATCAAAGCAATAAAGCATGAAAATATTTTTTTAAGTCAGGTTAAATAAAAATGTTTAGAGGCTTGAAGACAAAAAAAAAAAAAAAAAAGGATTAACTTTTTCCAGATTAACAGCACCATTACTGAGCCAGTCTTGATATTTTAGGCAAAAATTCCACATAATTCCTAAAGGAATCTTTTACATTGTCCTAAGATGACACACCTGAAAATAGGAAAAACATCTAAGCATGTGTAGTTTTACTGTGAGATGGGAGATGAAGAAAGAACTAAAGCCACATCTCCTACTGCTTTGGTATTCCAACATCAAAACTGCAGCATTAAATATAGAGATTCCCAAGGAAGAAAGAACCCTTCCCTTTGCGGATATAGAGATTAGCATAAGAAGTAGCAAGGCTACAATTTAATGTTGAGTGTTGCAGCATTTACATTTTACTTCTTAGGGATTTAGCTCTTTCTTCCCATAGCCATTCCTTCTGCTGAATTGCCTGTCATCTAAAGGACACATAAAACATTGTCAGCTTCTTATTTCCTGCCCACCCTTTTCAGTACAGTTTGGCAATCAGACAGTAACTTTAACTAATATCCCAAGCCCTAATCCTAAAAGCCTGTATGATGGATTGAGAAGATGACAAAACACTCAAGAACTCACATAGCTTTCTCCCTTTCTTTCTTGCAGATTCTCCGGTGTAAGAGCACAGGGCATTTGAGTATAGCTGTACCATTTGATTTGTTCTGTTTCTAGAGAACTTCTTTGGGCAGAAAATCTATATAGATAACTTGCACTATTGCCACTCAAAATTTTCTTTTAATTTCTTTGAAAGAATATTTTAATTTCAAATCATGTGAAGGGGCAGGGAGAAGGGAAAAGAAACAGATGAACAAAATGAGAGCACATTGAAATTAACTTTTTTTTCTTTCAAACACAGAGAGAAGTAAAGAGCTCTTACATTAGTGATCATTAAAAGAAGACTATTTTACCGTTACAACACTTCCAAAATAATCTTTCAGAGGAAAAATGTCACAAGCTGAGATCCTCTTATTTGATACTCTCAGTAGAGTAATGCCTGCAAGTTTTCCAGTTGGAACCAACAGTAAAATCATATAGTCCCTCTCATCTAGAGTCCTACTCCTCTTCAGCATAACTGTGTGTAATGCACTTCCCTATCATGTCACATTTAAATGTTACATGAAGCTTCCAAACTAAGTGAATTTGCAGTGAAGTTTCTTCCCTTTCAACTCTATCTCTTACACAGTTAAAGCCTGAGTATCATTTCTATTTTGAAGTGCACTATTTTTCCCATTAGGAAGGTTGCTGAATTTTACAGCTAGCTTCAAATCTCCATACTGTCTGCACTGTTAGTTCACTTTTGTATTGCAAACATGTTTTTTTCAATATAACTATCAGAAATATAAACCCTTAACATGCAGTTCTCCATTCATTTTACCACCTATGGAGTCAGTTCTGTGCCAGCAACAGGAGTACAAAAGGGTTATGATGAACTGCAAACGTGTTGACACCAGTGAAAAGAGCACAGAAAAACAATGAGTGCACTTCATATATACTTTCACAGTTGCATAATGACTAGCAGTATTAGCAATTTACTGATTTTAACACAATTTAGAAGTAATTTAATAATTCATTATAATTAAATTATCTTTCATATTAATAAGTTTTATTTCTAGACTTGTCCTCAACATTTGGAGGACAGAATAGTTAAGAGCTTTAACAAGTGAACAAGTGCTCCTTCCTCTGACTTCAGAGAAAGCCTCAGGTGTCTAACTCCTGAAAATGCATGTCCAAAAATGTTTTAAATAAGAAAATCAAATGGGGTTTAGGTTAATGAATCTAGGTTCATAGAGGGTCTTGAGCATACAGCTGCCTCCTGAGGCACCTTACTCTAAAGATGAATTTTGCCAGGAAATGCTGAATCATGGCAGAAAACACCCAGTTTTAAGACTATTTTCAAAGGGTTCCTATGAATGTTGCCTGGATTCAAGGCCTGGCAGCCACCACTTTGGTGTGCCTAGACTGTCTGTGACTCCTACCAGGACCTGGGTCTGTGTCTGAGGAGCAGCCCACGTGATGGTCGAGATGCCAGTAAATACCAGCGTATCAGGTGGCTTTATATCCAACTCAACCTACTGCAAACCTCACTTATCTTTCTTACCAGAAACAGCAGAAATGAGTAAGTCACACCATGGAAAAGTTGCAGTAAAGCCCAGGGGTCAAATTTATCATAATGAATGTTTTGAAACCATACCAATATTGAAGTGACTATCAAAATAATACATAGGTACAACTATTACTTGAATGTCAACGCAAGGGGAATCAAAAAAAGTTACTGCTGACATCAGCCTCTAAAAGAATCCCTTTCTGCAGCCACAGGGGCTCTGCTCAGCATTATATAAAACTTTGGTAGTCAGCCTCTTATCCATATCTCCTATCCATTCTACCCTTGTAGGCTTTAACTATCAACCTAAGTCTAGATTGCCAGTAGTCTAATGACATGATTATACATTTTATGCTAAATGATTTCAAATCACATACAGTGTCAACTGAGTTGGAAGCACACCTAAATATAGAGTGATGTACTTTTAAGTAGGCACAATAGCGCTCTGATCACTAACTCTTAAATACAGACCTAAAAAAATGTGTTGCACAATCTTTGAAAAGCCAGAACAGCTGTAGCAGAAGTCTTGTACAGTTAATGTACAAGAGCCATCAAGACCAGCATAAATGATGTAGATAATTACCTATTCAAAATTTGTTAATTTGGATAATTTTGTTAATTTGTAAATTAGTTGTTTAGAACACAGATGTTTAAAAATAGTTACACACCAACTGCACTGTGTATGTTTGAAAAACTAGTTCTTGGCTACCAAGATGAAGAAATTGAGAAATTGAATGGGAAAAATTACAAAAATGGAAGAAAAACACCAGACAGAAATTGGAAATTGTACTGACTTGAGTCGATAATAACAGCAAATTTAAATTTAATACATTAATTCTGTCCATACACAAGTAAAATCTTAAGAGGTTTATGAAAGTGTATGTGTAATAAAGCAAGAATATTTGGGAAAAAAAAAAATAGAGGAAGAAGCAAGTATTTCTGAACTGGCTGTTTTGAAGGGTTTTTTTCTGAATGTACAGCAGCACAGTTTCTCTAATAAATATAAATATTTATTTTCTTATTTTCAAATAGGAAGCAGAGTTCCTTGCAAGTAAACTATGCTTGCAAGTCTTGTTTCTTTTATAGCTACTTTATATTTCTTTCTCGCTATTCTATACTATTAGACCACTGAACATTTTTTTTTTGTCTTCCATTGAAGCAAGTTTTATTCCTACAGTTTTCAAAGATTTTGGCACCAGAAATTAGGTATAATCTTAAGTCCTTAGAGATCAGATTCACTAGCTTTACTGGATTACTTGCCACAACTTACTACATCTTCATTAGAACTGTCACATCTTCATCTGTTTGGTCTATTTTTTCCTGATCTGATGACATCTTCACAGGATAAACAGCAGCACTAGGTTTGCATTTAAGAACATATTCAGTGTTTACTGTCACCACAGGGATGTGAAGCAGACAGCTACATCACTCAATGTAGTGTAGATATTTAAATGTGCTAATATAATTTGTTCTCAGCACTTCAGAATTTATCACATATTGGATCATCCTACTATACCACATCACGTAGAAAATGCAAGAAAAGTTAAAGATTTTTGGATTTAAGTATTTCATTCCCTTTACCTCTTTTATAGCATTCTGACATCTCTGTCAGAATATGATGTACTTCCAAAATATTTTTTCTTAATAAAAATGGACAGGGAATTTGCTTTGCTGGAGTTGTGGGCATAGTGAACAAACAATCCTTTAGCAGAGTTCTTTCCATCTAGTATCCTGAATGCTGAAATTTCAATTTTAATTTCCACATACGTTTAAAAAAAATAAAGATAATAATAGAAACAGCTAAGCATGAGTGGATAAGGGAAACACTGCAGTTTGTTTCTTTCCAATCATTTAACCATTCACCAGATCTACATTAGCCTTAGAAAAGTATACCAAATAATAAATCTGGCCAAATCATAAATCTGAAAAAGGTAAAAATTTGGTCATCCTTGACAATGTCCTCACATCACACATTCCCTTTCTCTCCTGAAAACACTATCAAGATCATTTTGCCAAGTTAGAAATATGCGAACTCGTTGGGAGTTTGATAAAGACACATTGCATCTCACTCTCTTGTCCCGAGTTGACACAGTCAACACGATATTAAATGATACTAAATGACATATTAAAATTATTATGCAAATCCTGACTTCTGATCAGAATCACAGAATGCCTGAGGTTAGAAAGGATCTCTGGAGGCTGTTTGGTCCAACTTCTGCTTAAGCAGGGCCACCTAGGGCAGGCTGCCAATACTTCTCTTTTTTGGGCAGGAGAGGGGTAACATTTGTAGCTGGCAGTTGGTCAATGAGGATGAAAAGCTTTGTTTCTCTCATTTTTCTTCCCTGTTTTAAATTCAGTGTTCACAACGAGGTGGTCTCAAAAAGGGAAATATCTTCATTATAAAGTCGACTTCGTATTTAACTGTGAAAAGATGATGATACAAAGTAGATGCCTAATTGCCTACTACCCATTCTGAAGTGAATTTCTGATGTTTTGTACTGCTGGGTACCTTCTGTTATTCATTATTTTAATCTGTGTCCACAGGAGCACCAAGTCTGTAAAACACAAAGAAGGGGCACTTGGGAGGGGCAGGGACAAAAAGCCTGGCGCTGCACTACCATAACAAATGCCAGGAGCATACTGCCGTCTCAGCTCTTGAAAAACTGTCAGTGTTTGCTGTTTTCTGTACATTACCACTTCACACACTGAAAGACTGTCTCTTTTAAAATGTGTTCAGATCTTACTGATATGAAAAACTTCTTGTAAAAATCTCTCTTAGGGTCTAAATTATTAGAAGGTGTAATTTTATTGAAACTGCTGCTGAGATCTTATCTTTAGTATATTTGGCTGTTAAATGTGTCCTGGAGTTTTCTGCAGCGGACTTCTACATTTGCAGTGCCATCCCGTGGTTACTCATTGCCAACACACTACTACTGAGTAGGCCTTGGTGGCAGTGGAAGAACAGAACTGCAGGAATGCTCTTTGCGAACCCTAATGAATAGCTGGTTTTGTCTTTGCCCTTGACTTACACTACAGAAACAGTATGCTGCATCTCTAAACAGGAAACTTCTGCAGATATTTCCCCTCTCTTAGGTTTCTAAAAGCAGCAGGACTTCAGCATGACTCAGCTCCAGCCCCTCACATCTTGGCTTGTGAGAGGCAGCCTGGATTTCTGAGATCTTCTGCAGATTGCTTAGAAGTCTATAGAGATTTGAACTTACATGCCTGTGGGACAGCATTTCAGCATTATCAACAAAAATATATATGTTCTGTCTATATAACTTCATTCATGTAATTTTGTATACCTTCAATAATCAAAGGAAATTTTTACATTTTTATTGGAAAAGGAGATCAAAGTAATAGGTATGTATTTCCAAAAGAAAATACTTTATCTGTGATATCATTAGGATGCAAAAATATTACACAGATATGAAAACAGCTGCGTGAGATTGGATCTAATTATGCCTCGCTCTCTGTATATGACACAGCAGCAAAAGCCTAGAGAAGAATAAAAGATCAGGATCAGCATAGAAGGATACTTCTCTTGTCTCCTATTTCAACCCCCAGCAATTTGTAGATCTGAGACTTCTTAAAATCATGGTGACATGGCTGTTTAACAGTTGTTGAAGAATTCGTCTTCCCTGAATAATTTTTTTCAAGCGTTCTGCTTTTTGCTTTTTAGGTAAAATCAAAGTCTAAGTGTAAAGTACATGAGGGGAGTAAAAACAATGTTGAATAGCCCTTACGGAAGACTCTTTGTCAAGCTTTATAACAAAATGTTCTTGAGGGTGGTATAATATTTTAAATAGACATTTTATATCTTCAATTTTCAAGCCAAAATATCATTTTAATACTGCTAACTTTACCTTGGTATATTGCTCACGCTCATGTTCTTGACTAGAACCAGACCCTGACGTCTGATTATAACGGTGCACTTTCATTTTCATCTGCCTTGTTCGCTCCTCCACTACTAAGCTTGCTGCAAAAACACATAATGAAAATCAATTAAAAAGAGTGAAAGATCTTCTGGAAAACACACAAACAAACAAACCGGTTTAGCAACAATTTTAACTTATTTCCATCTAAACGAAACAAAGAAATGTACAGACATGTAAAACAAGTAGGGTGTAAAAACATCACAAAGGAGCACTAACATCAATAAACCAACCACTTCCATCGCCAGAAGTCTTTACCTGAAAATGGGCAGACATCTCAATTTCTTATATATAATCAAGCTGATGCAACAGATACGAAGAGAGTGAAAGAATTTAGGTGGTAGACTGGATTATAACATTATAATGTCTGAATAGAGAGGACATAAACCTATGATCATCTACCTGAATATGTGCTAAACTGTAGAAAATACTACAGCAGCATTCTAATAACTAATACATTAAACAGGTATTAAGATTTGCTTTTAAAGCAATTAAATCCTATTACTATCTTAATACCTAAACACTTACCATAGCTAAACATTTTTTTTTTAAGGGAAATGATCTTTCTATTCAACCTGTTATAGTAAAATATACAATAATTTATTTTTTTTTTTTTTACAAGAAGTCCTTTAAAAATTCTACTTTATAATGCTCACTTCTACTTTAAAGAAATTGCATGTTCTTCTATTTTTTATTTCCCTACCATTTATGTATAAAAAAGGAAATCTAATATTAAACCTACAAGAGATTGTGGTGCTGTAAAGAGTACCTGATTCAATTTGAACGAGTAATGACAACATTGGCTGTGCTTGCCACAGGAAGATGTCCATGCACTAAAGGAAAAAACTGGTGTGAAAATACCCGGCCTAAAGCTTCCTTAAAGAAAGTTAACCTTGTGGTAATGCGTAATTAATAGAGGGAACTGCGTATTCTGCCATTCTTAAAGTTGGTTGGACTACAAATGCAAAGGAATACCAATAAAACCAGAACCTTGAAAACTGGTACTCTGTGGCAGTTCTCAAACTACACCCAAATATTCATCAGTATCTATTCTAAATTACAGTAACATTCACTATGTTCATCACTTTTCACAGGTTATAACTTCCAAGAAGAATTATTTCTTTTAGTTGCAATTTTTTTGTATAATCATAAGTTCAAGACCTGTGTTTTACTTGGGAAAACCCCTACAAAATCTTTTTCTGCTTTTGGATCAACCATTTTGGATCAACCACTTGTATGATTCTCTCCAAAGATTAGTTTTTAAGAGTCCCTCCCAGTTCAGTGACAGGAGACAGACATCAATTTAAAGGCTTCATGGAATCACTTTTCCATCACAAAACAAAGAGAACTTTAAATTAAGGAAAAAACAGGTGTACAATCATGATGTTTACAGATTTACATTATGAATTTAAAGGTACCAAAGATACCATAGGTGAGTTTTATGCTGCTACTTAACTATGGGATTCTTCACACTTTTTTGTTTGTGCTTTGCAAGCATGAACACAAAAAGAAGTACGTAGTACCCTCAGAGCTGAATATTTTAAGCTGTGTTACAGTACAAACAACAACTGTGCTTGCATGCACCACCCGTAACAAGTTTGAGGAAATCATGAATTGTCTGTGCACTGGTTGGGTATGAAAAAAATACGAAGATATCACTGTCAAGAATGTTTTCATGTCCTCCTTTCACATTTCTTATTTAAAGGTAGGGAAACTAAATACAGCAAATTACAGTGAAGTTCTGCTACAGCTACAAGTTTAAGGCAAAAGATAAAACTACCATCATAATCTTCAACCTCCCACACTTCAGAGGGATCAATCTAGGAAATTCTGCACATGCAGAATGTCACACTGGGCCCAGTGAGTATTCCAAAGGACTATGTTGGTTAACGTGTACCTTAATTGCAATGAGTCCAGTTCCACCATCAGATATGCAGGCACAGCTCCAATTACTTCAATGGAAGTTGCATGGAGGTATCTGAAGGCAAAATTGAGCACTTTAGGTGAAATTTTTAAAGACGGCCTCTCATTTTATGGACATATATGAAAGGATTAAGATATGTCAATTAGTGACTGAAGTCAAAAACTCAGATATCTCAATCTTATCATATATTCATGAAATAGACTGAGGATATAAAAATCAGAGGGAATATCGAGACCCCTTTAAAAATTTAGCCCTATATGTGTACTGTGCACAGGTTACAGTTACTCTAAAAATAACCGTTTCACCATGTGACTGATAGGTGCTTCACCCTGCTAACTTATGATACCTGAGGAAGTATAATATGCAATGCCTATTATTCCAGCAAGTATGCACGAAAAGTACTGTAGTCAAAATTGAGTAAAAAGTCAACCTTAACTCAGTAATTTTGGATTATGCTCGTATTTAAATCTTAATCGAAAACTTATGTTTTGCATTAATGGATGCCATTATACGAAGTAGCATGAGAACAAGTAGTGAGGACTGTTAAGTTGATGTAAAGACTCTGAAAGAAATCTGTTTTCGTGTAAGAAGCAAAACGTGCCATTAGCTACTAGCTAAAAACAACTGGTTATCAATGTACTTCTAAGTAAGGCGTTGCAATCTAGAAATTACAACTGCATTCTTTCCAGCTTTGCTCACCATGCACATCTAAGTGTATGATATATCTGGTTCAATTCTGTGATGGAAAGTTTTGTCTGCCTGAAAAATAGAGCAGTCTACTCTTCAAATTTTTATCAGAAAAAAAACAAAAACAAAAAACAAAAAACAAAACCCCAAAACTAACACAGGAGCAAAAGCACATGAGCAGAAGATGTACAGTAAGAACTATAAGAACTATATAAATATAAGAAACACCAGCATACATACACAGTTCTTTCTTGGAACACAGCTGGTTATCACAGGTAATGAAAATTTGACATAAACAATTATTCAAGAGCTTAACCTATCTCTGAGAAAAAACATGGATCTACTTTATTATTTACAGAGTGCTCTTCCCAGAGCTCTTCAGGAGAACTATGCAGTAATCTACATATTGAAGCATAGAAATCCCCAAACTCTGAATTTTACAGTGTCCTTAGAATTCAAAATATGAAGATTTAACACAAGTATCTCAAATTAGTGGTACAACTACCACCAACATCAGTTGTGCATCAGTCACGCTTTGAAGAGCTATCACTCTCATCACTTTCAGAGATGCTCAATCAGATCTGAGATCAAACAGCATAAGAAGTGTTGAAAATAGAGAACTCATGGAGTAAACTGCTTAAATAAGAGGTGCACATGTAGAGGAAAAGCCTTCATTGTAAGGAGTTTTCTTGTGTAAACTATGTGGAGATTGTAGAATAATAATGTATATAAGCAATAAAGCCATGAAAAAAAGACAGACATACAAATGGAATCAAAATATTATTCTTCAACTCCCTTACTTTGCTTGGAAACCATTCTGACTCCTGTAATCTCGAGAGTACTGAGTCTGTCTGGAATGGAGTTAATTTTCTCCACAGCATCCCATATAGTGCTTTGTTTCAGATATGCAGCACTTAAATGTCTTAGCTATTGCTGAGCAGTGCTTGGACAATATTAGGGCCTTTTCTGTTTCTCATTCAGTGATAAAACTGTCTTTCAAAGGTAGCCACTACGTGGAGACTATTTGGGCATCTGTCCACTGGTGGAAGATGGTAAGTAATTGCCTTTACATCACTTGGTAGTTTGAATTTTTTTTCCTTTCACTTACTAAACTGTCCTTAACTCTGCCCACAACAGCCCACACATTTTTACACACTTCTGCTCTTACAATTCCCTCACATACCTAGCTGTGGATGGAACAGGGAGTGAGGAAATTGTGGGTGCGTAATTGCTGGCTGAAGTCAACCCACTGTACTGACCTACCAATAATTAACCAACTATGCCTAGCATAATTCTGAATAGTTTTCCATCAAATAAGCAGAAGTTCTCTAGTTAGCATTTGGTTTATGACTGAACTCACTGCTAAGTGCCATCTACCTTCCACTGTGAATGGGATTGAAAGCAGAAAACACGGTCTCCTAAGATTAAGACTATTTCCTAACCCAGAAGCGTACCAGCTGTTCCTGGGTCTTTTCTTCAGATGTCATTTAAGAGATCCTTTTGAACACTGGGCACTCTGCACTGTAATTCATGAAATATCTTGCAGGATTCTAAGTAAGTCACATGTTGGAAATATAACTAAACATCTGGATTTCTAATCTTTGTAGAGTTGATAATGGTATGAGAAAAAGAACAATTTAACATAAATACATAATGGAAGAGTTGTTTTTTTCACCTATAATCTCAAGAAGTTGCATGCATTTCTTTTGATAAAAGTAGTTTTCTACAACATTAAAGACAGTTCTTGGTATATGTTTCCAGCATAGGGAAAGAGATTTTCTTTTTTTTTTTTTTTTGACTAGAAGCATTTAAAATACATGCTCTATTTTGATTGTCTAAAATACGCAAATCCAAAAAATGTGACTTAAAGGAGGTAGGGAATAAACTAATGAAAATGGCTGAAGCTCTTTAATTTTCAGCCTGAAACCTACCCAGGAAGGAAAATTAGGATAGGACAATAGGTGTGGTTTTGTTGTTTTTGTTATTTTGATTGTTTTTGAAAGAAGAAAGAGCAATTTCTTAATTTTTTCAAGAGATTATAGAATTTATATACAGTCATACTCCTTATAATATGTCATCACTATGGTATGGTTTACAGAATTGCATCTGATAGCATTAACTGTTTAACAGCCTAACATCTCTATCTCTATCCTCAGACAACTGTGAGCATATTTTATCCCCTATCTGCTGATTAAAAAATACAGAGGTTAGGCCTGGTTAGAATACTACCTATCCTTTCAATTATGTACAGAATAACAGAACAATGAGCAATACACTGTACTAACAAATCACATATATTATGGCAGATAGATGAAAAGGCAGAATTTTGTATTTTTTTTTTTAGAAATACTTCACAAATTTATTTGTAGATAATGCTGCATATGGCATACTTCTGCAATCTGAAGTCTGTGAATCTAATAATGTATAAAATCTGACTTTAAAATGAATTCAACCTGCATTGGTATCTAAAACATTCCAGTCTTATGAAAGTGACTATTACAAAAGCTGCAAGAACAGTAGTGAACAGTGCAAAATAAACTGAAGTAATTTTGAGATTTTAAGTCTCCTCTTTAAGTTTTCAAAGAAGTATCAAAGTAGATATCATTTGCATGATTTCTTAAATGGCAGCTATCTACTAAGCTGATAGCTCAGTATATGAAGTGTGGGCTCATGTATGTATAGACTGTATCACAGGAGCAATACTGAACTTGTATGGAGCTAGTCCTTACTAGCTCTGGTCTTAAACCAGTGAGCTTGTACATTTACATATCCATCTCTTCCACATTACAAAAAATATCACAGACAGCCTCAATTCTGCAGACTTTGGAAAGCTTTGAAGCTTGACAATTGATTACATTTAAAAAAGAAACCACTCATACATTTGAGAAAAGGGATTACAATTATTTTAGCACTGAAAAGATCTCTTTTACAGCAGTGTGACTGTCTTAGATTCTGATCATCATCAAATTCCTAGGAAAATTATTTTCTGCCCAACACTCACTGTTTACACAGGCAGCTCCAGCAAAATATCACTATCTTGGAAACGGAGACTTGCTGTTACCTAGCTAGTAATAAAGCAAGAGAGAAGGGAAACACTGGCAATGTATATGAAGATAAGCCTCTGTACATATAAAACCAAGAAATTCTTAAAAGCCATAACGTGATAAGGAGCTCTAGGACATAAAAGTAGAGAGAAAGGAAACTGGAAGATAATTTAGTGTCAGTGGATTCAGATATTTTAGGAAGACTGTAATTCCAGCAGACTGTCAATCCAAGCATACTCTTCTTGGAAAAGATTCAGGGAGAAGCCACAAAGTCCATAACACAGTTTTGCAGAAAGAGATTTAAGGAATGACTAAAAAGAAAGTAGATTTGTTAATTGACTGTGGTCTGTAATTATTTACACAGGAGAAGACTACTGTGAGAAGAAGGCCCTTTGATTGAGTGGACACATTCAATAAAATCCAGTACCTAGGATAAAATAGGTAAGGCCAGATAAGTAATACAGCATATGTTTAAAAGAGCCAGGTGGTTAAACACAAAAACAAATTTCCAACACTGACAGTGATTAAGTGAAAATTCCTTCCTAAAAGGGCATTCCTACTCAAATTAAAATATGGGCCAGAAAACTAATGCCAGAATGACAAATGGTATTACCACATCTATAATTAAAGCTGATAATCATATTGGTCTCTTCAAGGCTATAGAAAACCTATGGATGTTTTTGCACTGGTTATATCATTTCAGGTAAAGATGACAAACTCAACAAACATGGAATTAGTTTGAGGCACTGTGCATATCTCTGTTCAAGACGGTGAAAACACGAAGAAAATTATATACACAGTACAACCTCCAAGTCTTACCTGAGCTATTAATTGATGGAGTAAGGTAAATAATAATAAGGCACCAGGAGTTAAGAAGGCTGTAACCTTTACCATCAGATATCACGTTTTCTTCATGATACAAACTTCAAGTGAAAAAATCTGGAAGTCTAAAATGACAGATTTGCTTACAGAAAGGAAGCTACTGAAAAGTAAGTTGAAATGAAAACTTATCTAATAAAAAGCAGCTTTCTATGAGTTCTTTTAACTCCAACCATGCCCCTAAATGCCTATGCATTAAAAATGAAATTGATTTAATTTGTTCTATCAAGAAACTGAGGATCAGGCCATCTCCAGACACCATAACAAATATTGGATTGCTGACAGAAGCCAGAGGAATCTATTGCCAGGATTGTTAGTGCACTGCTAATTAGCAACAGGAATCAATGCTCTGCTCTCATGCAGATTTCTCCCCATTTGTGCTCAGTCAAGGAAACAGCGCATGTTCCTGCAGAAGAATGGGGAACTGTGCTTACTGCAGAAGCCAACACAGATCAACCTATTCCTCACTGTTAGTCGTCATATAAAGGTATACATGCTGATCTACACTGAAAAGCCAGGAATTTCATCTCTCTGTGCTGCTTAGATGTTCCATGGATGGGAACTGGAAACAAAAACAAAACTAAATAAAATGGTATCAGATTTGAGAAAGGTGGAAGCTGGAGATGAAACTATGCAAGGCAATATCCAGAATAAAGTCAGTATAAGGCAGCAGTGAGATCTGGATGGAAGAATTCCCTAGTGCAGCAGGTAAGGAAAGGGAGAAAGGAAGGAAGAACTCATGGAATAGCTGGCTGGACAGCACAGAACAGAGAGCTGACACCAGTAGTGGATGAGGATGAAACATTTCAAAAATAACAGAGATTCTCTAAGTAATTTTTTCCTCAACCTTCAGGCTGAATTTTGCATATTATGAAGAATCCCTATGAGAAGTTTCAGGACTTCAAAAATTCACAAAAAGCTGAATTGGGAAACAAAAAACAAAAAACTGAGTTTTGAAATCATGAGCAGATGAATGTTTTGAAATATAAGGCTAGTAACACTGAAAACTCAATTTTTGTATATTTTTTGAATACACAGAATTTGTTATCACTTCTCTCTATATATGCTTCTTAAAAGTACATATCATCTACACGTAGACAGCAAGGGAGCAGATTTTGCCCCTCTACCTGACTAGAAGATGCTGTGGCTTTCTCAAGTTCTGTTCAAGGACTCACATTTGCAGTATACTATTTGTTTCATGGCTGTGTCCCTTGCTACATAACATCCTCTAACTCTTGACTCACATCCCACATCTATCTCTTCTCCTTTACTTTTATTTCTTAAATGCACTGGGGAAGTCAGAGGTGATAATGGGCTACTAAAGTAAATCAGCTGAACATCAGGTTATGCACAGTCCCCGGAACTGCTGCCATTCCTCTTGCCCAGCACCTCTTTTGCCCACCTATTTTTTCTAATCTGCATTCAACTCCCATGAGCCACAGGAATCCCTGTGGCTGGAGTGCCCCACGACCTTCTACACATTCCCAAAACCTGGGCCAAATCTATCAAAATCTCATGGAAACAAGTTCTTTCACAAACCTGTTAAGCCATGTTCTAGTTTCTCAGTCCAAATCAGAGCAAGGCTTGTGAACTTGAAGAGTCACAAACAATAAACTGTCACAATTAATTGTATTGTTCTGTTTGGGAGAAATATAAATAATGAAGAAAGCAAAAGTGACAGATACAATTTATGAAATCAACCATTTTTAGTACTTTCTCAAGACATTTCATAGTACATACTTAACACTGCAAAATAATGTCCAATTGCTAGTACCTAATTAAAAAAAAAATATGGTGAAAACATACTCCTCAGTATTGACATGGATGTCAGAGTACACGCCTAGTGGAGTAGCTGCTGTATTTCACTTCAGCAAGTATGAACACATCAGTGGGATCCAGCCCTTCAAAAGCAAATAAGTTGTAGTAGACACAATCCTCCAAAGCCTGTATTCAAACCAGAACAGCCCGATAGCTGAAGGACTCAAATTCAGAAAAAGTTAAAATTGCTGCATTAGTGTTCACGCAGGTTAGCATTCTGTTATTAACACTGGAGAGACTAAAATGTTCTTTTTCTCCAAGATTCATTCTGACTTCAAGATAACTCCAGCTTTCAGAAAAAAATAGGATTTCTGAGGAACACATCTTGGCATGGGTGTGACAAGCTGCACTTGTCACTTCATGGCAGAGCCTTGAAGAACTTTTGTTACTGCTCACCAATTCACTGATATCAGCACATGCCAGGGGGGATTCACAGGAGGTCAAAACTGCACCTGTGAGGATTGTCTGCTGGCACGCAGAAACCTGCCCTACAACACACTCAGCTTTCTGAGTGTCAGGGGCTTGCCATGCAAACAAAACACAGCTCAGGTTGAACTAACTTTTCTTCAAAAATCTCTGCCTACGTAGAGATAGATAGTAGAGATAGATAGTAGAGAAAAGGGTAGTTTCTGGTCATTAGCACTTCAGCTCTTCCTAAGCCCAGATCTAGGAAACATCCTTCATAGATGCCAAGAGCTGTAGCTGCATTGTTACGATTGTATTGGAACCAGCAGCTGTGCAGAGCTCAGGAAGTTAGTAGCTAAAACTTCATCTATGGATGAACTTTAAATCATTCAAAGCAGCTTCTTTGCCATTTAAAATACCATTACTGCTCCTTGTAAGTCTATTATTTTTATAGGAAATCTAGAAATCACAAAATAAACCACTGTCAGATTCTAAAGAGGGATAAAAACACATAAATATTTGAGAAACATAATTTTCACCTGCTAAATGCTATTAAGTAAATGCTATTAACTAAATGTATTAAGTAAACTGACATGGAATATACTAATAGAAAAGCCAGTATTAACAGTTGCCAAACATTTGTTAAAAAAAAAATAAATACATATTTACCTTTTGTGGAAGAGTAATAATTCTCTTGTTCTTCAATGAATTAAATGCACGGAATGATGGAAACAGAAAAAGAAATCAGCAAATTTAAGGTTAGAGAAAGAAATGTGTTACGTGTGACAATGGCAAGTACAATAAGCAGTACTCTGGCATATGCAGAAGTAATGCAGAAAATTAAAATGACAAACCATGACAAATAATAAAGCCTGTGACGTTTTCTTCAAAATTAACAGGAACAATGAAGTTACTGAGAACCAGATTGTGGACTCCTTAAATATTCCACTAAAACAGTATTCTCACATCGAAATTTATGAACATTGCTTTAAGTATCATTCTGACTTCTGAAAGACATCACCCAGTTTTAGTTTCTGATGCCTTTCCTGAAATTCTGAGTATTACAAATTTATCTTCTGTTAATGGAAATCTGTAATACTCAATAACCACTCAACCATGGAAAACTGGTCTTTAAGGTGTTTAAGGAAAACATTAAAGACTACGAGCCTTGAATTAATTTGCAAGAGTTAGCAATGCTGAGAGTAAAGATTCCACAAGCTGCCTCAAAATATGCAGTGTCACCTAAGAATTTCAAAATAAAACCAGAAATATGAAGACAAAACAAACAGTGCTAGAAGACTAAAATCTAAAATTGAAATCACTTCTTCTTCCAGTCAATGATGGATCTAAGACAGGGTCTTAACTGCAAGCATTTGATCTTTTACCATCACTCAAGCCAGACTCTCACTGCAGTTACATTTCACTTCACATACACATGAAACTGTTTTTTTTCCTTTTTTTTTTAAGGATCTTAATTAGATATACAAATTGCAACTCTAATCCCTTATTTCTCAACGTGTTAATTTTCCATATGAAATTATGATTCCTGTTTGCTAAAAGGAACACAGGATATTGAAACATTTCATTCGTGGATGTTGTGACTACCATTGAAGATTTGTACACATACTTTATGTATATATTATAGACATGAACTTCATAAAAGCATCTCCCATTCATTACCAACAGAGATTCCAGTCTGACTTTCCTTCATGAAACAGCTGCACACACACACATGCACTTCAACCTGCATATACAAGAGCTATGCAGCTTTTTCTGACATAAGCCAAGATACAGTAATACCTAATGCTGGTCAGAGTTTCATTTTTCTAATGATCACTGCATAAGGCTTACTTCTGTAAATACCTGCCATTGGAAACATATAAACATTCTAATTCAGTTATGTTTATTGGCACTCTTTGTATGTAAATAGGTTGCTGATTATTGCAGTTCTTATTCCCATTACATGATTTTTGAACATGAAACTGTTGAAGCTGGGAAAGCGAAACCAAGCTGTGAGGCGTCAAACAGAAGCAGACACATGGAGAAAGACCTGCTTTCCTTGAATTAGCTCATTTTTATACTACAAACCATCATCACGCATTTATCTTATTGGTTCAAAGATTTCAATAGTATACGACATGTTTTTTCTTCACTTGTTACATTTCCTAACAGTATCTACCATTGCTAAAAAGGAGTGTAAATAAGTCATACAGAGCTTCAGGCTTTATTAGTAATTAATTGTTATGCAGAAGTGCAGAGACCCACCCTATTCAAGTGAAAATCCTGATGAGATCTGAGAGTTGGTGTGAGATAAAATGATAGTGTAAAGATCACGGAAGTATACTTTTATACAAAAGTGCCATTTAAAAGCTGTGCAACTATACAACAGATTTGTTGTACGAACAGACAAAAAAGTCAGTGAAGAATTCCCACCCCTCTTAGCTTCCTTAAGTGATTTGCACAGTTCTATCAAACATGATGCAAATAAATTCTGATGCAACTCTATTGCAAATTGGCAAAAGCTAATATATGGAGAGCACAGAATTGTCCATATCACAGCTTAGATTTTATTGCTTTAGTAACAAAATATCTCTGTATTATCAGATCATTATATAGAATTTTCAGTTAAAACAAAGAACAATTAACGCTTCACTTGCAGCACAAGTTAAGGTAAATACTACTATATTGTGAATTTTAGAAAACACAAACAGACATGCCTAAATCAGAGTTAACTTTCATATTCAAGCATCTCAAGATCTTCAGTTGCACTAACAACCCAGTGTGGAAATTACTGCTTAATGGAGTTGCAAAGAGAAACATATTGCCATGCCCTCCTTGAATATCACAGTGATTAAAATAAAAATCATGTTCTCTAACAAACACAGGAGCCTACAATCTTAACTGTAACTTCTTTAAAACATCTGTATGTACTGGCGTGGCTAAAAATTTAAGACAGAACACTTTCAAGAGAAAATAACCAACATGATTTTTAGTTTTTTCATAACTAGGCAAAGTAGCTATCTCCTTAAGAACAGTCACCAAAGAGCTTGGTTTTATTGGTTTTTTTTGCGTTGTTTTCTTTTGTGTGTGTGTGTGCACGCAATTATGCTATATTGAGGTTATTAGATTATCCTTTTACTGAACTTTTTCTTCTACTTTTTCTCCCCGTTCCTGATTGGTAGTACATGCACCTTTATGTCTTTAACAGAATGGGGAAGATTAGTCTTCCTACAAGACTTTGTTCTCTTACGAAGTAGATCTACTGGTAGTAGAGTAGTGAGTAGACCTATTCAATTAAGTCACAAGTTGACAGTTTATAATTCTAAAATCAAAGCAGTAACTAAGACAATATTGCTTGATAGAAGCAAAGAAATAGCCATTGTTTTTTAGTTCTAAACTTGATAATGAAAGAATGGAATGTCTAAGATTCACCGTTACTCCTAGGAGAAGCCTTATTAGCATGTGGGTTATCATCTGCGACAAAAAAGAGATAAAATATCACACTTTCTTGAGAAGAAAACCACAGCCACTCTTGCTTCTTTGTTAACTCTCATATTTTCCACAATGAGAATTTCAAAGAGTGAAAAAATTACTCGATTCCTGTATACTTCCTGAATATGTAAACAGTCAACAAAAAACAACAACAGTATTGATATAAAGTCATTCAATCTTTCTATAACAATTACTATGATTTGCAAAACAGATATAGATTGATATGATCTATATTCAACCCTTCTGACATAACAAAATTATAGTGTATGTGCAGTGTAAGAAAGTGCTTTACCACAAAAATGATACTTTACAGTACATCACATTGTATTTCCTTGAAATGCAGGATATCAACACTGACCACCAGTAAGGAGCTTCATTTTTAAATGAAGAAAATGCAAAGAACTTTCAAACTTTACTTCTTGTAACATTTATAGATCACACTGGATTTTGACATTTTCTGTACCCATGGTGACTGCAAACTTAAATCAAATTAAGTCACATTTCAGTTCAAAGTACAGTGAATGAAAATCTTTCATGGACAAATATATTGAGATTCAATTGTAACTACAGTCAACGCACTTCTAATCACTCATCAAACTGATATTCAAACGGCAGGAATTAAAGAGGTGAAACTGGTAACAGAATCTGATACCGAAAATCAGAGCAAATATTATTTCTTATAGCCTCACTGAAGCTACTCACCTAGAGAAGGTTAAGTTTATACATACTAATATGCTTATATCACATGATACTGTCAAAACATTTAAAAATATTTTGCAAAATCTATTAAATTTTGTACTTCCCTGTAAATACACTCTCAGTCTGAACAGTGTGTAAAACCTGGGCATTATCAGAAAATCTTTCTTTCAAACGGATAAGCTAATCACACAGAATCAAAATACTATGTAAAGAAGAAAATCTGTTCAGCCTTCAATTCCACTGCCATATTGACATCGGCGGTATATGATGCATAACAAAGTAAATAACCTATTTGTTTATTTTCTACATATGGCGCAAGCATATGAACCACAAACACGAATAGGAGTTCAGTGAAACAGCACTGTGTTACAGATATTCATGGCACTGACAGCTTTTAAAACCAACAGCAGCTTTTGCCTTCTGTTTAAAGTTCATTTTTTCTTTGCTCTTCTGCATACCTCATACAACCTCTTCTCTACTTAGTTCCACATGTTCTACATTCACTTCCAAAGTTTTTAACAAAACATTAACTAGCATTTTGTTCCCAACACACTAGTTACCAAGAACAGCTGAAAGATAACAGACAAATACCCACAGGAAAACCAAAATAAATTAAAAGCTGAATTGTCATCGTATATTGTACCAAGTTCTGAAATTGCAGATGAAAGAAATTTGAAATGCACCTTTCATTACACTTCCCTAAAAAGCTGTCACTTACTAGTATGTAGAAATAGAAATTGTATATGTATATTCAAACTTGTTTATAATCAAGACAGTCCTTAGTTCACTACGAAACACAATAAAAAGTCTCAAAAGTAAACTTTTAAATGAAAAAATATTGTATTAGTATTTTAACCATTCAGAATACACACATGTATAAAACAAGAACACATTTTAATGCATGTTAATTAAAGGTGTACTATGCCATCACAGTTCAGTCTAATAAAATTAATGCAAAGTGACTATCTATGTTAACGCGAGTGACTGTACATCATACAAAAAAATACAGCAATCTAACATGATTAAAAGGTCATAGTCAGCACTATTACCTATTTAAGAAAAAGATCTGCCATCTTCAGTAAGGCACAATAAGGTTCATTGAGGCACAACACAATCATCTGAAACATTTCTTTCATTTTCACACAGAAAAAAACCTTTAGTTGTTGCTTGTTAATGAGAAAAATGGGCTTTTAAACACAAAAGAAAACCTGAATGCACACATATTACCTACTGTGAAATTATAACTAATTTTATGGCCATTTGATTTTTCTACCATAGTTCAAGCTGTGTGTATAATACGTTGCTAGAAAAGGCAGCAGCAATATTTACACCTATTTGATGTTAGCTTGTAAAAACCACCTCCCACAGCCACTAAGTCTTCATTGTCATTTTCAAAAAAGAGCAGCGCTCTTTGCCCAATCAATTTATTCTTAATAATGTAAGAGCTGATGAACTGTGCCTTGATATTTCTTGCACTGATTGTTCTAATTCTTTAATCACTGAACTTGTCCCACTCCAAAAGGAATTTTTAATATTGTGATTTTTGTTTATGATTAGTCTATGTAAACAATACACAGCAATTAATACAAACCATAAAATAAGAACTGAATAACACTGTCAAAATATTTGCTCCAGATTTCTTTGGCTGAATACAAACTAGATGTGTTCATGGAAACTACCATGACTCTAACAGGAATTTTAAAGCAGACAAATATAAAAGGCTATTAGAAAATTAAGGCAGTTAAACCACATATAGTAACCCACCACTCAAAATCTACTAGACTTTCCAGACTACAAATATGCTTTCATTCTCTTCTATTTGGCAGAGTTATAGCTTTTAACATGTAGCTGTGAAAGCAGAATTTAAGTAAAGCGAAGAAAAGTAAGAAGGCAAAGAGTTAGAGCCATCATAAGCTCATTATTTGATACCTTGCTCTATACTGCCACTTCTTACTGGAACTTGCGGCAGCTGTCTTCCCCTGCGACTGCTGAAGGATGTGTCTGCAGGAGGAGACTGGGTGGGACTTCCTTGTTGATGTATTCTGCAGATGAAATGAAGATAAAATAAAATAACCCAAAGGAAGAGAATTTATATATTCTTATTTTCAGACACAAATTAAACTGCAAATAGAGAAGATGAGTTTGAAAAAATTTGCATTTGATGTATGCCTTATGCATGTATTCAGGACTGGACAACTAACCAACTTCTATGGCTTCACATTTAGCTTTTCTAACTGCCTTCCATCTAACGAGAAAAATTCTCTATCCTTCTGTTTTTTTCTGTTTTGAGAAAGTACAAGTTGAAAAACACTCAACTAAAAGCAATTTTCTAAAAATCATTTATGATTATTGTTCTCCTCTACTGGTACAAAGACAGCACAATATGTCACCTTTATATTTCATTGACTTTCGTGTTCCCTTCATGATGATGCCCTATTGCACAAGATCACAGAACTAGACAGCAAGCTTTTAATGCCACGGCACAATGGGTTATTTTTCCTTGAACTTAAACAAGGAAAAACATCTTTAGATGTGTGTGTGTGTCATGTGTGTGTCTGTGTGTGCACGAACTGGAAAGTGAACAGAACAATGTATAAGATTTTCAGTATTTTTACCTAAGCAAATATTGTAATCCCCTTGACTTTGGCTGAATTGTATCTACCACTATTTCAGAGCACTTCGGCTTCTTGACTTCTTACACACACATACAGCACCTTTAACATAGTGGGCACTTTTAGAATGCTTGTAAGTTTGCATTAGTAATAGGTAGGGCCATTGGTAATAACTAGAGAAAAAGCTTAGGGAAGTAAAGCAAAGGTGAAAAGAAGGAGATCGCTGAGAGGGACAGTTTGTTAAGTAAGCATCCTTGTCAGCTACAGTTATACCATACTAACTACTGCAGAAAAGCACTGTTTATCTACTGTGCTAAGGGGCAAGTAGATAACTTGCTGTTTTAAGTAATGCACTTGTACAAGTTCAAATTAATTTTAGCTTTCATACTACGTAGATCAACTGACTTTCTTTAAGACTGAGATGTAGCAGTCAGAAAAGGATGCGATTTCCTGCATGGTGTTGAAGCAAAATACTTAAGTAATTTTCAGATGGATACAAAACAAAACACAACAATGGAAGGACAAAACACAGCTGATTTTTTACTCTTGCACTGCGTAACTATTTAAGATCAACAGAAGTACCATCTAGATGGTGAAGATAGGCAGCATAAAGGATATGGGGAAGTGTAAATACCATGAAGAGAGGAAAATCTACAGTGCCAGGATGAGTGAACGCGCCATGTATGCTCAGGAAAGTACAATACCACACTGACACCTGGGAGGCAGAACATGAAAGCTGAACTGGACATGTAATAGCAACCTTGTCAGAAGTGGAGAAGGTGGAGCCGAGCCTCCGGGCGCAAGGTGATGCACAGAGCATAAGGCTCTGACACTAGAGTGCTCACTCGACCTGGAGCGAGCGTGATGTTTTCCCCTAATGACTGGCTGTTCAGTTGTTCGTGGGGCTGGAAATCCCCTTCTAGAAAGACATGGTAGCAGACCCCTAAAACACCAGGGCCAAAAAGAAACTATTCAGTTGTTAGCTCTAGGCACACCTTCCCATGCCCCCCTCCACCAAAGAATGTCACAAACATTGGCTGCAGGGCCAGGATGGGCATTTCAGACCCAAGTTATTAATTCAGATTATAAATCCATTTCCAAAAGAATAAACTACAGAACACTCACTGCTGCAGATACACATCACTCTACTTGTGGAACTGCTGAGCACTGAATACGGTAGACCATTGGCCAAAACCCTAGCTGCATCTCAAACAGCAAACACAAGCTAATAACATGTATGAGATAAAAAGGGCTAGCACAGAGTAGGCTATAAATACCTAGTTTTAACATAGAGCATTTCTGTTTTCAAAACATACCTTCTGTCTTTATCAAAAATATTAACTGGCTTCCAATTAATGTCCCAAAGAAGGACAACTGGTATTTGCACACACATATCATTTCCTTAGGAGTCTGAAGCAAAGAATCTATTTAAGTAACGTTCTGCGGCAGAAACCGACACAATTATACAGTTCTGAAGGAACTCTGATGAAAACATCATTAAAATATGCAGCAAAACGATTAATCGTGTTAGTGTAATTAGCAGCACAATGATTAGTAGTTTGATTACGTGTTTTGCAAGTATTAGACAACCTAGAACATCTCAGGTTTGGAGAGCAACTAAGTCAATGTCCAGCTGTGCCTTTTTACTAGTTCTGGGTTTTCTGGCAATGTAGCTTTCTGTAAATGATAATATTGCATCCTTTATTTCAGAAATGTCCATAAAGCCACTCATGATATCTTTTCATTGTGGGTTTCTATTTCCTAATTTCTCCAGATTTATGAACTGTCCCTGCACACACACAGCACATCTTTCCCGGAAGTTACAATCAAAATAACCAAGGGACTGCCTAGTTTGTAATGTAAAGCTATCACACGCTTACAAATTATCCTTAATAATAACAATAAATAAATAGTAATAAAAAAAGATTGCATTTGAAATAACATTTACGCAGATGCCTACCAAGAATAAAGGTTCCGTTTCAGGACCTACCAATGGCAGCCTACATGGAAGTTCTGCCACGGTGATACAAAAATAGGATTTGGTTCCTTTTGCTGTGTCTTTCTCTTAAACCCTGACACTTTCTAAACTCCTAATTCGTTCTGGCAATAACAGCAACATTCTTACAGGGACTGACTCCCTGATTTTAGAAGATGCTCAAGATGATGGTGATGAGCTACGATCTGAAAATGCCTGTTCTGTCTCAAATATAAATGTAATCCATGCTGGTCTAGAAGAAAGATCAGTTGCAGAAATGAAGAAGTCTACAATATCTGATTTGGAGAATGAGACAGAGGAACAAGGATGGGAGACAAAAGCTGGTGTGTGACTGAGGAAATGAGAGGGAAGTTAAGAAGTATAGAGAGGACGGAATTAAGGAGAGAAAATTTGAGAGAGAGATGACACCTTATGATAAATGACATTACAGCAAAAATATGTTGGTATCTTGTTGCTTGGTATCACTGCTTCTCCCAGAGGAAGGTAACATGACAAACTGTCACTCAACTGGCCATGGACCACAGGGGCATTCAACAGGTTCCACATCTGCCTTCCCACAAGGAAAATCAAGCTTCCTTCTCTTCAGACTGATATTTCAGTGACATAAATAAAAATAAACAGATAAATAAATCACAACAAAACCACATGCTGGCACATGTGGAACTATGAAAAACTAAAACTAAGAGTGCAGTACCAATCCAACACACCTTTGGTACAGGGACCTACATAATTCATAGCAAGCACAGTTAACAACTGTATCATGTTTATGCAGCCTTAAATTTAGTATTTTGAGAGTAAGAAATTAGGGATGGATGAATACACTTCAGAACTCTGATGAATTATTTTCACCCACTTTTTTTTGTAGTCACATTCATACAAGCATAAAATTATCTTCTATTTTCACAGCAGTTTAGCTGCTTCAGAAAATACTGAGTCTCATCTTCAGGCTTATCTCACTGAACCATTAAGGGAACTGTTAAAACACTTGTAAATTTTTGGGATTTTTTTTTTTTTCCCCCTCTTACACTGATTTCCTAAAATATCACAGTACTTAAGAATGTGATCTTACACTTTGAGCATGTTGAGGGGTATTAGAGGGAATCTGATAGCATGCCGGGTATTGAGCACCTGAGCTACTTGTAGATAACATCAGTAAATTACAAAATAAAAGCTAGATCAAGATAGAAATGGATAGTAGAAGAATTACTATGGAGTCATATTTGCCATTTGACAAGCAAATTACTTGCCTGTTATCAAAATCTTCTGGCACTGGTGCAGAATTAACAGTATGATGTAATTCTAAACTGTATCACTTCAATTTGTTTAGAACTTTGCATGTCACTTCTAATAGTAGTTAATCATTTTATGGAAAACAGAAATCTACACCATATGCTGTGAAGTATTAAAAGGAAAAAACATAATTCAACATTTCCCTACACTCCTTTGTTGCCCTGTGTTCACTGTTCTTAAAATTGCTAGAGCTTACTTTTCTATTGTGGAAAATAAAAAAGGAGCTATGGTGACTGACACTTTTGGAAACTTGCTTCACTTAAGGAGAAAAAGAATAGATTTTTTTTTTCTTAGTTTCCCTATTCGCCTATGAAATAGTTATTTCACGTTGTCTTAAAAACAAACAAAAAAACCAACCACCACTTATCTCTTGATAATGACTACATTAAGTTAATTATGCATTACCTCTTAACTAATCAACACAAAATAGGAAAAGAATTTCTCTCAGCACAGCAATGATTAAAGTATGAATTCATTAAATTCCATATGAATTCTGTGTATATAGACACTGTAGCAACATTTCACCATTATCTCCAGACTTACTCTTTCCCACATACCTGAATACATCATCAAATGTATGTTGTAACTTGCATAAGAACTGTAAGAAGCTTTGAAATATCCAGGAAAAAAAATCTCAAAATTTCAGACTTATGCTGGTCATTTTAATTAGAAAAACACATTGCTCATGCCTCTAAAACCAATTTTCACAAATGTAACTACACGCTTAGAGGTAAAGTCATGCGCTGTTAATGTATTCAGCATTAATCCCTCATAAGAACAGTTCTTTCAAATCAGTTCCTTTCAGAAAAAATATCTGAAATTTGGTTTCAAGATTATAATCCACACCAGCCATAAAATAAGATTACTAAAAAAACACATGGGATTTAGTGACATATGCATTTTAGATCTTGACATCCGTAGAAGGAAGATGCACTCAGCTCAGATGCTGAAATACCAGGTTTGAAATGTGAATGTACATCCAGACAGATACATTAATTCCTCCAATCTCATATGTTGTGGGATTTCCTTTTATCTGACACTTTCTTCCACTCTGTTTACACTGTCCTTCTTTAGAATCTCTTACATTTCATTTTCCTTCCCCATCCTTTATGTTCCCATGTCCATTTAATGCTTGTGTTTCCATATTTTCCACCCCAATCTCTTTATATCCAACTCTCATCTTTTCTTCTTTCTCAGCTTCTTGCCAAGGTTCATAAAACCATTCAGCCTGCATGATTATCAACAACTGAGACCACTGCAGTCTTGGTCCCAGGGGCTCCCTTAGTTTTCAGAAGTTAAAAATAGGGAAAAATATGGATGTAATGAACTGAAAGGCAAAACTGCTGCTGTTTTAAAGATAGCAAGGACCTCAGCCTTAACTCTGGCAATATGCCTGGTCTAAATTGAAATAAACTGCTGCTGGGACAGCAGAAGCCTCAAAACCAAAATAATAGTAATCCGGTCCTTGAAGCAGTAAAAGAAAATAAAAGCTCTGCACTTTTTTTCTAGATAATGTGTATTTGCTTTGAAAATAAAATGTGTCTTTGTTATTCATGGAAGTTTTTCAATCCTCACAATGTAAACAGGTGAGCCTCTCTGTTCATCAAGAAAACACCAATCTTCTGGAAAAAGCAGGATCTCAGTCCTCCTCACTGCTCTTAGCTCAGCCAACACACAGGCTTAACCAGATACACACACATGATTAAACATTTATCCTTATTTCTTCCACTTGTTCTTAAAAATTTGAGTACATAAGCATTTGCTACTATAATGTAAAAGCTGAAAGTTACAATAATAATGCATGCACAAGAAAATTCAGTGGAAGCAGAAGGTAAAGTATCGGTGTCCATATTAACTTTATGTGATGACAGCTTACAGAATTTTTCAACATCTTTTTATATAGAATTTAACATTTTTTTATATTAAAATGTGAAATTGCTAGCTTGGAATATAGGAGTGTGATTTCAGTGTAGCTCTTTCTTTATCATTTGATCAGATATCTCTTGAATTATTAGTCTCCTCATGTATTCTTCTCATTATTAAAGTTATTTTAACATAGACAATTGTTTTGAAAAACAAGTATGGTAAAACAGAAAGGGGTGAGTATCATACTAATGAAATATGCTGTGCATTTCCAAATTTCATCTTACAGAGATCAAGATAGTAGCAACAGGTCTCATACTTTGGCTTACTAAATGTATGATTGCCAGTCTTTACCTCCCAATTAATCTGCAATGATGGAGACTGCCGGAAAAATTGTATGGTATTGACAACACTACAAGCAGTGATAATAAAATGGATGCTATAAATAAGGCTGTAAATTATGGCAACATGGCTTATGGCATTGTTATGCATATTCTGCTTCAAATGTAGTATTAGATGTATATTATGAACACTGCAATCAGTTTGATCATAAGAGACATTTACTCATCAATCCTACCTTTCTGTTTCAGCTGCGGAGCCTTTCCTAGCTTGTTTTTGGCTGCTATATCTTTCCACTTTTCTGGACTGCCTGTGGAATGATAAGTCAGAAAAGCAATAAACATAGAAGAAAAAAATACAAAACTATGAAGATTGCATATTTATTAATGCATTGTTAAAGTAATAACAGAAATGGCTGACAGATGAAAAGGTGACAGCTATCTTCATGAACAGGTTCATGAACTTGGGATTAAAACAAATAGCCCTGATTAGCTTTGACTGAGGCTGATGGTGTGAAGGTTAAGAGGTACCAAAACAGGGAGATGACATTAATCCTGACTGGACATGCCACTAGCTCCTATTTCAATCATGTCTGATTAGATACAATGCTTCTCCTAGGTCTTTTAGTGCTCTCTTGCTAGCACTATAACAAAAGCAGAGTAGACAGTAGGAAGAAAAAATGCTAGAGAAAGGACCAATAATATTCAAACAGAAACTTTAGGAATTGCTTTTAAATCTGTATTTATAATGCATTCATGCATCATGTAATAATGCATCATGTCAGATTCAAATAACTCTGTTATTTGACGTATACTGTATTGATAAAAACTTGGCTTTTCAAAAATTTCATTCTATTAAACATTGTTAAAAGATTACGAGAAAGACTTTGAAACAAGTCTGCTTTTTTTCTGATTAATAGAAATGTATTAGAAGCTTATTTATTTATTAGATTATGAAAACAGTGACAAGTCTCATGTTTCCAAATTTCTATTATTACCCAAAGTAAAGAGAAAATTTAAAAATTAGGATTTATAATTTAAATTTTAAACCTCTGATAATCACAAACAGTTTTTAGGGGAAAAAGAAGTGTGTACAGTATTTCAGGAGTGGATAAAGAACGACAGTGATGATTATTCATTGTTAGATCGTGGAAAGTACCAACCCTTACTTGCACACCGCACAGGAAAGAGAATGAAGAAATAAGTAAGAAACTTGCAGTGATATAATCAACTTCTATACTAAGGTATAAAAGGATTACTGTGGGCAAAATAAATAATAAATAAATTATAGTAACGAATAAAGATTTGAAAGATTTGGTTTTAAACCTTAGTGGTTATACAAAGAGTAACCCAGTGACTGAACTGGAAGATACACAAACAGCTGTAGCATCAGCTTATATTCAAAGAATATAATCACAGTGTATTTTCACTGCAATATTTGATCAGCATTGCAGTGTGACACAGTCTGAGTCACGAAAAAGGAAAAAATGCAGAAATATATAATGTGTGTTTTCTTACATGTTTGTGATTATTTTTGTTAATGAGCAGAGGTACGCATGAATACCCAACGCCTTCCAGTTTTCAAAATAACATTTTCTTACAAAAAATAGTCTCTTGGAATAAAGATCCTTTATCACCAAACTGACTTTTCCAAATTTATTTTCTGGAATATATTCCCATTTGTTATTTATGCTTTTGCCAGGTCAAACACAAGGTAGATACACAAGGAAACATAAGAAACACATATAGCTTTAATTAAAACCTAAAGTGACCAAAGTATTTGAATGTATCGGTAGATCCACAGACTGCAGCATGATCTTCCAAATGATGCACCCTTTTTACTTTCTGTTTGGTTTATTAGGGGTTTTATTTTTCCCTTACTCCTTTATGTCACTCAATGACACTGTGGCATTAAGTACAGTGGAGAAAAAGAGTACATAGTGACTACTCATTGTAGTATGAAAAAGAAGAAAATGTAATATACAGTTCCAGTGAACTGAACAGACTTTTTTCTCTGCTCTATGTTCTGTTACTGTGAGCAGCAGGTGTTAAAAAAGTATGATTAAGATCACAATTTTCCCTGTTTCTTTCCTCTTGCTGAGATGATGCTGTGTGCATTCTGCACAGCTCACCAGCATACCACAGCACTCGCAGTCCTAAGTGGACACTGCAGGTAGGCATCCTTTCATGCCCATATCAAATATACAATGAGTGCATAGGGGATAAAGAAGATGTTCATGCCATATTTGAATTTACCTCTATAATGTACTTTATAGGGAATTAAATACTACCTATGAACAATACATGCATACCATGTACTTCTACATAAAAAGAGAAAAAAAAACAAACAACCCTAGCTATTTAAAAGTTTTATGCAGGGCATATAAAGATAATGTATAACTATAGCCAATACCTCATTTACTTGGAACTATGATTTGAGTAAATAAGGATACCTCTGTGCTGCTCCAGGTTTAGCACTTAGGTGGTCTACACTGTCCTGTTTTGGAATGCAAGACTCCAGCGTCCTTGTTCTTCACAAAATTTGGAAACATGGATGTAAATTTGGACAGAATGAGCAAAAACAGAGAGATGGTCACATGCAGTGAAGGTGAAGACATGCAATCACATATATAAACCAGATGCATTAAGGCACAATCTGCTGTCTAAGTCTTATTTCTCACTTCCCCTTCTGTTGATTTAGTCTATACACTTTAAAAGAATGTTAAAATTTTGAGATATAAGAAACTAAGATGCAAAAAGGATGAAAGCCACAATTTTAAATTTTAAACAAAGTCTTCATGCCCTACACAACAAACAGCAGCACTGTAGCTTAACAGTTGCTGTTATCCTTCCTAAAAAAAAAAAATGACAGTATGGTTCATTAAACTAATGTGTAAACCTATATACAACATCTTTCCCTTACATTGAGAAATTTTCCAGTTTTCCTGAAAATGCAAGCAAATTTCATACAGTTTAATATTTTATTGCCAGCAGTTCTGCTATGGTAATCATTAACAATAACAGTTCAATAGTAAAGGCAGAAAAACTTAGCAATTTAAAATAAAATTCAAATCACATACAGGATTTTTTTTTATTTCTATACTGGTTTCATTTCTGTTGAAGTCTTTTAAGAACATCAGAATTTGTTTATAGCTTTCAGCTTGGCATAGATATTATTAGCATCTTGGTTTATTGTTAGCTTGCAATGGAATATATCACACAGACTAATTTCTTTTTCTCAGTAAGATATATCAACATAAGATCTTTTTCAAGTATCTGTCTTAGCTCTCAGAAAGTAAACAACAAAATTTGCGGTATATTAATAATCTAAATACAAATTAAATCTGCATCCATACTTTCAGTGTAGTGAGCAAATGCTAAAATTTCTGTTAAGGTTCTAAATGCAACAAATTTCATACCAAACCAGTAAGTCATTACATACACAAACAAACACAATATATATTATAAATACAGACAAGTTATTCACAGTTCATGTGCAAGACACGTGCTTCAAGTTGCTTATTGCTATTAAGCATAACATAATCCACAGAGGTAAATGAAAGAATATTGCTATCAAAACTAAAAACTAGTACTCCCAAAGTGGCAAAAAAAAAACATTTCTATTTTTAAAAAAGGCCTTAAGACATCAAGAATGTCACATTCAATACTTCCTGATTTTTCCTGAGTTTTCTGAAATGCTGAATCTACACATGTGAACAGGGAAGTCACTACTCTGAAGGCTTGGCAGCTCCTCACTCATTCCTAACACTTCACTTCATGTCTTTCTAAACTGTCCCCCCCGATTCATGTTGCACAGCATTGCTGAAAGAACAGGCAAGAATCATTCCAGTCAAATTAGCCTTCCCTTGGCAGTATGTAGCACTCCTCAAGTTCCCATGGCTGTGCTAGAAGCACCACTGTGCTCAGCAGGTGCTTCAAGATGGCACTTAGACAAGAAGTTTACACATGCATGGCCACTAAAAGCAATTTCTCATGAACTGAAAGTATCCAATAAATATTTTTAAAATGTTTATTTTACCGAGTCTTGGTTACATGCTTAATTTATACCAAGACATCCAAAAATATAACAGTGTAAGTAAAACGCTCACCTAGTGTTCAGTTTCCATTCTTCTTGTTTCTAGCACTACTTATGCTTTCACAGTTTCACATTTCACCAATTACCAGAAAGTCTTTCACTTTACAGAGAATTTCTAATTCTAATTTCTAATGTATTAAAAAAAAACAAAACAACAAAATCTCTCAAAAATAAAGCTGCCAAATTCAACCCAAAAAGTTATTCTTTAAAAAAATCAAGAAAAATGCAAAATTAACCAAACATTTGTTAATTCTTAACACTGAAGTATAGTGTAACACATCTTCATCTTTTCAAGGTTTACCAAGGAGTAATTTTTTCCAATATGGAAAGTGATTTTCAGAATAACAGTAACCTTGCCAAGACATTTACCAAAATGCATATTATGAACAATTATCAATAAATATTATGCTGCAAACATTGAATTGGAATGATCAAAATCACGTGTAAGTCTTTCGTTTAAGAAATATACTCAGGAATAGATCTTGATTGCATTTTATATGCAAATTGGGCAATCTATAAGAATTCTGGAATGTTCTCAAATGAAGTGTAAGATGACATCTGTCGAAGTCAATTAATCTGTGAAAATATGATCTGAAAGTGGTGATAAGTAATTGTTAGTTATCCCTGTTCATCCATCAGACACTCAACACCCATAGTATCAACTGTCAATTTAATAAAAACACACCTTAAAATAAAAAAGTCAGAACTGAATACTCCTGGCCAACTGACAAATAAAGGTGAGAAAATAATCAAAATGAATGTAAATTCAAAGAACAGAAGATTTCTACAAAGATAAAGCATTCCATGCTAATATTCTACACACTGGATGGGCACTGACTACACTAAGAAATGAGACTGCAGTTTCTCTAATACAAAATATTGCCCCCCAAAGACTCTGTATATGCGAGATGTTTATTAGAAGGTATTAGATAATTTCAATCTTTGATACATTCAGAAAAATTTTGCTGAGATCAGAAGGCTTTAATTCTGCATTAAGAATGGAGGCATCCAAATGAGAACCCATTTTCACTGAAATGTATTTTAATTCTAATCACTAGAATGACAACAAGATTTTAACATCAATTCTGATCCACAGCTTAAAAAATGTGAAGAAAAATTTACTTTTTAAATGTCTAAAATATACAAAGTACATTTGCAAAGGGTTAATAACTGTCCCACCAAAGGGCTCAGAATCAATGTTGTTAAAACACTGAGAAATGCTGTATCTGAATGGCCAATTTTGAAATAACGTTTCACAACTTAAGTTTTATAATTTATAATGCTGTCTTAGTCTATTTAAAGGAGAAATGTTATCCAAACACAGTTACAGGTCTCACACTCTTCCAGTTTGCATTAGCTGAATACACCCAGTATCAAGCAAACAAGAGAAATTAGAGTACAAATGTAACAAATGGAAGCATTCTTGAATAGAAAGCAACCACCACACTCAAAGTAACTGAAAAAGTTACAGTTTTAAGAGCAGATTTTTTAAGAGTGTACGCAAGTATGGATTATTTACATGTGTATTCTCTCATTTACTGTAACACAAAAAGTTTGAATTTAAATGTCAGTAGAAATTATGTCTGCTTCTGATATAGATGAATCAGGAAAAAAAAATTAAAAAAACAAAAACAAACAAAAATCCCACTGCCAAAGCAATGAAACACCCAAACTGACATGAGTAGAAAGTGCATGGTCAGATAAACATACAGTGCTTCTATTAACTATAATTCACATTCTGTGTAAAAATGTATTTAAAGCACTGGTGGCTTTAACAAAACCTACCTTATTAGGAAAACCTTTTCCATGATGAACATCCTAATTTAGGACAGAGTTTAAGAGCACTGCCAATTTCTACATACATCAATCAGCAAGAGATACCAAGATTTCCAACATATCATGGCTTTTTTTTTTTTTTAATTAGAAACAGTTTGTTTGAATAGAAAAAAAAAACAAAAACAACACAAACGACAGTAAAATTAAACACCTAAACAAAAACAGGCTCTACAACAGGTATTTATCATATTATAAAGCACCATAGTCAAAACACCACCGCCATTTACAGAAGCAGGTAAAACAGACTGAAGAACATTGGCAGACAATGTTTTGTTTTAATGGACGTCTGATTATATGGCTTGGAACTGTTCAGGCAAACAGAAAATCTGTAAGGCGTTAATTCTAGGTGCTTTATAACAGTTCGATAAAATGCAGGGATGATATCTAAAGCTCTATTTTATTTTGGGCTTCTGGAGTTTAAAGGTATGTCTCTACAAACATGCATACTTTCAAATTTCAGAATACTCCTCTAAGAGTGCAAGATGCAGTAAGCCACCTTTCAGCTGGGAGGAATTGCCTAGTACCTGTCATCCTCCGGAGATGCATGCTGGATATGAATCCTGGGACTAGTAGGTCGTCTCCTCTCTAGGGAGGGGGACCATCTACCCCTGTTTGCCCGTTCAACAAAATAGGAAAAAAACAGGACATTTAGTCTGTGATAAAATTAAATATATGGGACTTGGGACTGGAAAAATACCCCACAAAGTAATGGAAAAGCGAGCATCACAATATTTTTACTAATTTCCAGGTATATTATTATGGCTGCTCACTGCAGAATTATTTCAGATGAAACTAAGGATATGTTTCCAAAAAATCAGAACTTCATCATATTAACTTAAATCTTTCACACAGCATACCATACATTATTAGTCTCCAAAACTAGACTATTTAAAAGCCTGCCTTTCCCACAGAAAGTTGTAATTCAAAAACAGAAGTTTTCAAAAGAGCATATGATATTATTTTCTATTGTCTATTGGTTACCATATTGTTAAACTAATCCTTCCTTTTAATCCAAAGGACTCTTTGCAGTGAAAAATGCATCCTTGGTAAATATATAGAAGCATGAAGTATAAGAAAAATCTGAAGACATAAAGTGACCCTTCTCTGGAAGACAGTGAAAGAGTCATCTTCTGCTCCATTCATCTGCCTATAGAGATCTCTTGCTTTAACTGCAATGGATGTACACATGCTTACTAATAAAAAGCTCAGTACATTTTAAGAGTTAGGCTTTTGAGTAAACTATCACAAAACTGGTATGACCATGATTGTCACAAGCATTTGTTTCTTCAGATTCTGTTCACTTTTTTGTAGCAGCAGCAGAGACTCTTCATGTGTCAAGGACTCTCTCAGCAGAGCAGTGATAAATAAACCAGAGCTCTTGTTCCTGTGATAGTGTGGCAGAATTTCTTACTCCCTAATAAAGTTCTGTTGCAGAATCAGAAAAGTTAAAAGATGAAAATAACAGCTTTATACAGGTACATTTCTTATTCAGTAACTTCAGTACCAGAGCAAATACTAATTTACAGTTAATTTAATAAATCTAACAATACTGTACTATGTAATCTAGTGTCTTATTGTGACTTTTTTGTTAACAATTTCATTTAGTTTACAATAACACACAGTATACTGTAGACTGACGTTGCTTTTGTTTTTGGTGATGTTATGGGGTTCTAAGAGTGTACATGTGACAATTTAGAAAATCCAAATTGACTGATTAATTTACAAAAGCAGCAAAGCGTTTAACTAAATGCTGCACAGTTGTGTAATAGTCACTTTCTGAGGCATCCTTCCAGTCCGTGTAATAAGGAAAAGGGTTTGATTTATGCAACATGCAAATAACAAAGGTTTCAAGGAGATTAGCATCACTTGAACATCTGCTGGAATTCTCAAGAGGAAACAGGTTGTTAGCAGTTACTTTCTTTTTCTCTCCAAAGCAGGAGCCAAAGAAAATGTTAATGCATCAGTGCACTCAAAGCCCTTAATATGCTGATATCCACTCTAAGTATCAAATAGCGTTTGATAGAATTAAGTAGGGCATGCAGTATGATCTTTGAGAACATGCTCTGAGTTTTAATGACCATGAGCCACAGTAAAAAGCAGAGAAACATGCAGTAATCTATTCCTTTACACGTTTGAAAATAATCAAAACCACAATGCATTACATACTTAATGCAAGCAGTTATTTTGCTCTACATATTTTTAAATATAGTGACGTTCAACATTGCTGTTAAATGCATGCATGCAATATGAACACCAAGTGCTTCAGATTTACTAAAATAAAAAATAGAAAATTTACAATGAAATCAGATCAGACGTCTTAAACAGAACAAATGATGCTCCAACTTTTCTGTTATCTACTTACGAGTTTAGCTTTGTATCTTGTCTGAGTGGTAGTGACCAGCTGACATTAAAAACACTGGGGATCTTTGAAACATTTCAATTCCTACTTCACCTCAGATCAAGCCCAAGCAGAGCTGCACTGTGTGCTACAGATAGGCAGACTCTATTCTACATGAACTCTTTACTTTGCTGTATTACTCACTTTTACTTGCTCAGAATTCCACTACCTAATCCTCTGAGGAGCAAAGCATACAAGTGTTACCAATCTGTACAACTAATTTTGTGCTACCTGCTGTTACACACAATAATTTCTTGGAACATGAGAAATTTACACAATCAATAAGCCATACTCGATATTAATAAGTAACTGTCACTGGCTACAGTCTTAAATATCACCAGATCATCTGGGGAAGAGGCTGTAATGATGAGAAACCACAGGCAAATTGATTCGGGACATGTAAATCCCATGCCTATGTGCTTTCATGATTTGAGGCTGGTGATAGCACACAAGTATCTCTGTTTTAGGACATGATACAAAGAAGCAGAAATTTTGAGACATGGTGATGACAATGAAAACTCTTACAGTAGCAGCAAAAACTGATTTTATGGGTTTGGAAGGTATTATTACTAAATTATAAAACTAATATAAGTCTTATTGATATCTACAAACCTTGACAAGATAATTATTTTGACCAAAAAACCTAGAAATTTTTTCCTGTTTTTTTCCTGAAGAAGATATAATGCCACATTTATTTTTATATTTTGAGGATAGAAAGACTATATTTTAAAATCTACAAATCCATACTGTGAATTAAAATAAAAAAGTACCATAAGCACAACTAGAAGTGCCTTCAACATAGTTCCTACATAAGATATAAAAAAAAAGTTGTGCTTTAGAGATTGGATTTCACAAAACCCTTGTGTTTCTCCTTGCTAGAAGCAGAATCAACTATACCTGACAGTGAGTTGCCCCATCTCTTATCAGAAAGTATCCAGTAACAAAGCTTATAAAAGCTTTTACATATTGACTATTGGAGTGTTTTATTATACTTGCTTACAAAAATATTCTTTCCTAATGTTGTGAACCGTTCTAACATTTCCTGGTGTTGTGAACCTGTAAGATAGATAAGCCTACCATACTGTAATTTTAGTGCCTTACTCTTGTCTTGCTCAGCACAGACAAAAATGTTTTCTATGTTCCTTGAACTTAATTATTTGTTCTTCAAACTAAGGACTCTTCTATCATTACATGCAACTGATGAGTAACCTCATGCTGAAGTGTAAGTGGATATGTTCAACAGTGGAGTATGAAATTTCCTGAAATCAGTTTACCTCAAAACTATAAGATTAAATTGGTAAGATTAAATTTTTAGATACTAAATACAGCACGTTCCTGCCAAAATTGGGCTGAATTAGGAAACAGTAAGTATATCTATATATAAATTTTAAAAAAAGTTCTTGATGACAACGCTCTGACAAAGCCACACACCTTGTTATTCACAACAAAACCGCCATGGAAATATTCAATTTGAATTTCATTTAATTAATTAAAAAAAAAGAAAAATCTACACCCCCATAAAGAATGCCATGCCAAAAGAAAGTTTTTAGTCAGCCTCAGGATTTATGAAGCAAACACATAAAATTCTTGACAGTTTTTTTGGATCTGGAACTAGAGGCAAACTGGCAAAAACTTCTGGCAGTAGAGGCCATTACAAGAAATCAAATTCCTCTCTTTGTGAGCAGCACATGTGAAAAGCTGCAGATTCTACTCAATGTCTCATGGAGAGATGTTGCTGGAGATGAATCTAAGGACACAACAGATCTAATTAATGTCAGTAACAGATACAGTTTTGAGGACAGTATTTTAACCAGATATTCTACCATTGCCAGCTACTGTTCATTAAAAATTCCAGCTTGATGGCTGGCATCCTGAAATAAAACTACAAAATGTAGACTACCTATATCCATACATTATTGCATTAAATAGCTACTTGCACATTAGTAAAGCTGTATGTAACTACACTCATAGTAATATAATGCAACAATACATTTTCTAAAATGTCTAGAGTGGTATCCTGTGTTTTAGTGTGGATGGCCTTATTTCTTTTTATTTTATTTTTTTGATGACTAGGCATACACTGTTATGCTATTTAGTGCTTTATCTTAAAAAAAGAGTGAACTAATGTAGATCAACTTGAAATATTCCAGTAGGGCATGAGTCAGTTTTGTGCAACAAGAGCACAGCTTGAGAACAGTAAAATTGCAATAAAAGAGCAGTAGGAGGCTGGGGAGGAGGGAAAGGAAAATTCCCCCCATGCATGAAAAAACAAGAGACATCTTTTCTCAAAGAAAAACATCATCTTACTGCCTTTCTTCACAGTCACTCTCCCAAAATAATACATTGATACAACAGTTTTCCTAACTATATTGTAAATTCACTGAGAAAGCAACTTGATACTAACTGCCATATTAGTTTGCATTGAACTGATGTAATTATGTCATAGTAGATGAGAGTTTACTATAGCCTTAAGTGAAGCTAAAGCCTCATTCTAAAATGGTGTGAGTATCAACCAAAACCAGAAGGTGCTCAAAAGTTCCATTGTGGAATAATCCCATCTGTCAAACACATCACTTATATTTAGTTCATCTAGGATTTTGAACCAAGATATTCCATTATTAAAGGTTCAGAAAACATCCAAAAAATACCTACACAATTTAAGTGACAAAACAGTCTTTTCATGTAAATTGCAAACTTGACTTCTTAAACCTTCAGTGAGCCTAAAAATTATCGTCACAGAGCAAAAAACAAACAAACAAACAAAAAAAAAACTGCAGTGATTTGCCTTGTAATTGCAAAAGCAGATGCAACAGATCAGATTAAAGAAGCAATGAGGTTTGGCTGGGTGTCCTATAGAAAATATGTGGCTTCAAAAACTACAGTTCTGGATTAAAATGTGAGAGTTTTGTTGTATAATTTATAAATTATGTCACTGTCTCATTAGCGGTCCACAAAGCAGGCAAGAAATACATGTAATACTTTTTAGCAAATGATGATGATTAACAATCAAGTGATACTTGCTCAACACTGTAATGTCAAAATGCTCAACACTGTAATGCTATTATCAGCATACTGAGGACTTTTGCAAACAATGACATCAGCTTGAACTGAAACAAGGAAAGAAGCCAGAAGCAATTATAAACTCCAAGACACAATTTACATGACATACATGAATATAGGAGCAAAAATGTCTACGAATATCAAAACAGACATGAATGTACAGGAATGTAGAGTACTCATATAAAGAAAAACGAAACGTAGAAAGACCACCAGCACAGATGACAAGAAATTTATAAGTTTTTATTTTATACCTTTCTCGTTCTGGTGAATGCAAACTAGTATCTGGTCTCAAGCAGTTGGTACTAGCACTCCTAGCCCTGTCAAGGGAGGGCTGTAGTTCACTAGTGCCAGTGCATTGCATCCAATGGTAGAAGAGAAAGAAAAAGAAAACAAAGAAAGGAATACAATGTTAGATATTAACTCATAAAATAATGCTCTCTTTACAGAAAATGTAAAATCACAATGATTTAATTAAGGAAAACATAAAAGAGCTGGCTGGATGACAGAGCCAAGTTTTGTTTAGAAAATAAAATCAAATAAAAGACTGCTAAAATATTCTTGCTAAGACTGTTGAAATGTTTAAAACTGAGGGAGACAGAATATCCACTGGCAAAAGAGTGGAATGAGAAATATCAAACAATAAATCTAAATCCTTATTATTAGCAGTAAGTCTTAAGCCAACATAAAAGGATGTGATACACTATATATGACGTGAAATTACTTTACAATGAAGCTCATTAATTCTGTAAATCCATCTTGGATACAAAAGGAGAAGGTATTAATCCTTAGTGTCTTACCTAACCAGTAGATCATCTCCAAATTTCGGAATTCGTGAATTAAGGCAATCACGAAGGAGAGAAATATCCTGTCTAACCACTGATTTGGTCTTAGCACATGCAGGAAGAGTTGAGCTTTGTAAATTAAAATTATTTAAACAAAATAAAAATAAATTTGACATGTAAGCAAAATCACGCACAAACAAAAGAATGCAACAAAGACAAAGCGTGCAACATACAATGTTAACAGTGAAGAAAATTGTGCATAATATAAAGTGCTTGTCTTTCATCTGTAGGGGTAATTTAGAGTGTATGAAGTTATTTTAAGAAGTCCCTTAACTCATGTTTATCAAAAGCATATGAAACGCTGTTGTTCTTTTTTTTTTAAAAATACATATATATATGGGAAGACTATTTCATCTCTAAAAAGTCATTAACTACTACTAAAGGGGACTCTAAATACTTCTTACCTGTATAGGTTCCAATGAATACCATTTTCTAGTAAAGGCATCTTGGGTGGTAATGTTTTATAATGACTAACAGAACTTCTTGAAAGTGAAAAAAGAGAAGAGAACAAAACAAAAACATGCCAGAAACAAAAAGACAAGTAATAGTAAAGCAAAATTGACCAGAACTGAAAATAAACACATAATATTCTACTATATGTAATATCTGCATGAGGAGATTTCTGAATGTATATTCTTCTCAATTCACCTGCTGTGATAGCTACCCGGTGGACAATTTTTTTTAATTTACTCTCTTGTTAGTACAGCCCATGAATTCATGACAATACTAGTATAGCTCAGACACTGTTCTTGTAATGAAAGTAATCTAAATTCCTACTACTGAGATTTTTAATTAAAATATACAAGCTCTTGTAAAGGATTAGGCTGCTATTTATTTGTCTTAGTAATGCTGTATTTAGACCTACAGAGACTTTAACTGAGACATGCTTCCAAAGCTAAGCATAAAATGCTTGTTAAAACAGAGATATGTAGTACCACAAAGACAGTTATAGACATACTTGCATCTGGCATCTCTGAATGTTTTTTGGGTGGTATATCAGCTTCAAAACCTAATTAAATATTCTTTATAATCATACCCTAATTAAGGGATGTTTAGATATTGTGTTGAGGGACATGGTTTAGCAAGAATTATAGGTGATAGGCAGACAGCTGGACTCGATGACCTTGTAGGTCTTTTCCAGGGCGATTCTATAACAAGGAAATTATAACTAGGAAAAACACAAGGAACGGCTGCACTCTCTGAATTCAGTGTTCTTCTAACCTAACTATGTAGATGCCCATGCACAATTTTTAGCTGGTTAGCTACCCGCCTGCCTAGTGGATTTGTAACACAATTGAAAATCCACAGCTGCTGGGCAAAGAGTGACAAAAGCTCGTCATATAATAATTACTCTGTGCGTTGAGAATTTAAATTCTGTCACTGCAAAATTATAATGAAAATTATAATCTTTATTACCTGATTATTGAAAAAAAAAAAAAAAAAAAAAAGCACAGAGCTGGGGATATATAAGGGGTAAAGCAATGGAGAATAGAGTAGAAAGAAAAATGCCATAGAAAAGAGGTAGTGAAATCTAGATATTGCATGACAATAATCTGACACAAAATAACAGGGAGTTCAATAAGTGATTAAGGTAAAATCTAAAATGTTGAGTCAGAAGCTTTTTGGCTGAAATATGACAATGAAATTATTCTTTTTTTTTTTTTTAAAGGTAGATTTGCTCGATTAAGATAGTAAGATAGTTAGTTATATTTAGCTCTGGCAACAGTTGAGAAAGAGAGTTTCAAACCCTGGGATAACACATTTTTTAAGATTGAAAATGAGCATAAACTGAAAGGTTTAAGCCTGGATCAAATTATTAGCACAATTCAAAAGGAAAAATATAGAAGCATTACTAATTCCCTAAAATCTAGGGTTGTGAGGAGGATGCCTTTAAATCATGACCTCCTTCATCCCTCTGCTTTCTCCTCAAATGTCCAAAGTCAGCATGAGATTAGGTGTCACAAGGAGTAAAGATTGTTGGCCAGTGCTTGGCTATAATACAGACATAGAAATGGAAATAAACAAAAACACAAAAACAACTGAAAAAAAATGTCTGAAACCATAACAAAACTGCCATGCATTGGTGGTCAGGACTACTGTGACTAGACAGATAATCTAGCCCCCCCCCCCAAAAAAAAACAACTGCATAATCAGGAATTCTTTAGCTGCTTTAACCCTTACTAGTGATACACATATATCAGTATATACAAACATAGATATACGCATCTTCAGCTGATTTAAAACAAACAAAGAATAACTGACACCTGAATCACAATGTACTGTGAAGGTCTGTACTTACTGTATGCCGGGCACACAAAGCACACACAACTAACCAGAGGTGTACCAGATTCCTGTATTTACCTGATGGTATGTAGGCACTCAGCACTTCTTCCTCGTTTTGCTCTGGGCAGCATAAGAAGCTCACTGCACAGACAGGATGGGTGGTGAGTGAAACAGATATAATTATGAAGCATTAGATGACATGGGTTATGCCAATGAAACGCAAATGAAAACATTAAAAAAAAAATAACAAAGAAACTTCCACCAAAATACATAGACTGCTAATGTTCAAACCCAGACTGCACTTCTCAAAGTATGTGAGCCAAAAAAAATGCCTGCAATAACTACATTTTCAACAAAACCCTTTCACCTAGTATCATGAGGTTTCTCCCATTAAAATTCAGTACTGATTCAGAGCTCCTCATGACAAAAGCTGTCTCCATAAATCATTTACATTTCTCTAATAACCTCCTTTCTTATACATCAAAGAACTACAAAGAAATATTTTAGAAAAAAGACAGGTGATTGTTTTTCTCTAAGCCACAAAAAAATACAAGAAAAAAGGAGGGAGAGTTTGTTACTTCACTGCAATCCAATTTATGGGAAGAGTAAATCCTTTTTGTCCTTCTGGGAAAAAGAAAAATATGCATTAAAGGGGAATATGTTTGTTCAAATAGAAGTTCTGACTGATAGCTGTTTTCAGTATTATTCAATGTTATCCTAACAAAACAAAAAAATAGCTGATCAGTTATCAGATTCTTTGTTTCTTATTGTTTCCAATTCAGAAAATCAGCCAACTAATCTATTACTCATTTGATGCAACTGAACACGTGCTAGCATCAGAAAGATGGTAAAAATAAGACATATTTATGCCTATGGTAAGTATGATTATGATATGAAACATCCCTTGACTTAATCTTGTAGTTTTATGCACTTCAATATGATCAAGAAGACGAAGTACCAACATCCCACAAACTATTGTAAATATGAAAGTAAAGCTAAACTTCATGGAAACATGCTATTTTAAAATAAGCAGGGAATCGTATGAAGTACTGTGGTGACAGAAAGAGAAAAGATTACAAAAGCAATGAAGTAGCAGTTGTTCAATGTGCTTTCTGCTTCATACCACTATAAAATGATTAATTTAATTGATGCAGCACAGGTAATATTACTCTACTGTTCTGAAATCAGAAAACTAAAATAATGGCTTCTGAGTAACAAGTGAGAGTTAAGTTTGTATCTGGAATCACCAGCCTGAATTAGATGCAACAAAAGCTATTAAAGGTAAACTGAATTGTTTTTTCTTTTAAAGAACAAATTCCATTCCAAGTGTTAGAGCACTAACAGCATTTATATGCAAATTTCCAAATTACAAATACATGTATATTAGGAAAAGAATACCATTTTCTGCAGTAACTTAAGATATTTGAGATTTTCTTTCAAGAAATGAGGAAATTAGCATAAAAACACTACAACCATGAAAATGCTATGCACTGCTTAATTTTCAGAGACAGGAATCCTTCTGAGAAACAGGATAAAATCTGAAAAAGAGTAGTTGTGAAAGGTAATTTGATAATATTTATTCTACTTTTGCTAAGCCAGAGGATATCTCCTGAAATGCATCCATGGCAAACCGTAATATTTCACTGAGAAAAGGAATATAAACACCAAATCCACCATGAAAACCTTAAATTAAAACAAAACAAAACAAAAACAAGGCAAAAAAACCTGTAACAGATTATTTACAATGTAAGATGATATTGGAAGTTCTACACTAAAGCTGCTTTGGAGAAATTTGTATTAAAGATTATTATTTTAGAATAAGAACTTCCTAATGGGAATACTTAAGAACTCAGATTAGCAGACATTATTTAGGAATAAAACAAAAAGTGAAATAGGGTACTTGAGAATCAGATGATGATGCTAAATTGAGAGGGAAGTATATTCCTTTGTTGGATTTCCAAATATAAAATTTTCCTAAACAGTTTTATATACACACATACATATACATGTATTTATATACACATGTACACATATGTGTGCGTACATAAATATATATACATATATACATACATATATATATATATATATATATATATATATATATATATATATATATAAAAGAATACATTAAAAAAAAAAGGTAAAGTGAACCGATCAGTTCTGCTGGGAGTGTATCATACCAAACACTTTTCTAAGAGCGTATCATAGATATGTCTACAAAGCTTCCTTAGAAATATTCAATATTAACTTAGGATCACTAAGATCACTGAGAAAATGATCAAAAGTAATGAGCAACTGCAATTTCTGCCATGCAATTATCAGAAAAATGTTCACTTTTCCGATCAAGTTTATGTTTGGTATCTACAAGAATATACTTAGATGATGGGTTCGGTAAATGAAGAACATAATACTTGCTCTAATGTTAATACTAAGACATTGTACTTGTACCAATACTGAATATTTACTTTTTTATACCCTGAGATGTGAAAGATTCTATCAACAATGAGGTTGTTGGCAACAACATAAAAATCACAAGTTGAGTCTGATCCACTCTGTGATTCTACTCTTATTCATGGGAAGTCAGTGAAGCCTCCAAGAGTTAAAAAGTTTCAACAACTGAAGGTATCTGGGGAAAAGCAAATGGAAAAAAAAAGAGAGAAAAGCACACAGGATGGTTCCTTGAGGAAAGTAAGTTCAGGGAACCTTTGATTAAATCCTGCTAATCCTATAAGTCACGTACATCCTTCATGTCTGATCTTTTAAATTTCTGAAAAGTATCTTCTGAACTCTGCAAACTGAAGACTATTTCCTATTCATCCGAAAAAATCCAGCAGTACTTTGCTGCTGTGCCCTTTCTGATGGCTCATCTTTGAAAAAGCACCAGTGCATCTCACAGACATAATTCATGTATGTATTGTCATTTATACTATGTTTTGAGGCAATAACATAAATCTGTATGAAGCCAACTCTACTTACTTCTTTCTAATGATTAAAGCTACTTTTAATTGTCTCTTCCAAATCTGTCGAACAAGAAAGCTATCCAATAAATATTTTCAGTAATACTTTGAATATATTCCTACCTATAACAAATAACATGAAACATCTGCAACAAGTGGAATTCTTGAACTAGCTTAACTGTAAGTGCAACGTTGCTATAGTTAAAAAGCATTTCAACTCATCTCTAAAAGGAAATCTGATACAAAAATCCAACTTAGGCAATTCTGTATAAACTTCTTGCCTATAAAGTAGGACACTGAAATGTTAAGCAGTTTCAAGTAAATGATTAATTCCCATACATACATCATGACAAAAAAAAAACAAAAAAAAACAGGGAAGATCATTCTAATTTTCTTCCATTTTTTGAAGATATTCCTAAATAACTGAAAACAATGCCTACTAGTAGAGAACATATTCTCTGAGCATCTTCATATATTCCAAGGAGTGTCAAGCATCAATGATTGGAGATATTTCTTAATTACAAGCACTGTAATTATCCTTCCTATATTTGTATACTATACCAAGTTCACCAAAATGTGATATAAAATTCTGTGAGACTGAAAAGGTAAAAATCCAAAACATATTCACATAGGAAAGCAAACTGTAGCATTCAACTCCCACATGGTAGGAAGTCATCCTAGTATTTTTCTCACTACCAAAACAGACAAATATGTTTCTCTGGTCTCTGCTACAAGTTTTATTAGGAAATATATGTAGATTTATGGCTTTAAGCAAATTCTCAGGGCACGTGTGCATGAAACAAACAGCATGGTAGTCTAGGACAAACAGCTAAGAACCATTAGTCCAGACATCTTCTATCACTGTCAACCCAGTGCAGACTTTCACCAGAAAAAAGGCAAAGATAATTTAATTGTGACTACTTTTTGCAGTGAGGATGATTACCTGACCCTTTCCAATTACTAACAGGCTGTAGTTTTCTGCTAAACATTTGAAAAGTGGGCGAACCGACAAACACATTTCTAATCTTATTTCCAAGTTCAGACTGACAGTATACCTTTCTTGATCAGACAAATACTGACTATCCATGTCTCTGGATCTGTAATCAGCTGGACTTCTGGAGGCCTCATGGTGTCTAGTTGGAGAACGTGATCTTCTCATTTGATGAATTTCATCTAAACTCCTGAAAGGCACATATATGTATGATAATCTTGTTTTTCTCACAAATGATATAGTTTAGTGGACAATTAAAAATTCCTGAAAGGCAGACATACGTGTGATAATCTTGTTTTCCTCATAAACAATACAGCTTAATAGACAATTAAACGGTACAGGTTGATTGAGCAAATGATAAATACAACTGGTAATTTAAGCTAGTTGTTACTTCAAAATAAATTATATTCATAGTATACAAATTGTATACTGCACTATTTATTATCGTACAAAAATGCTTAAATGACTTCATATAAGATTCAGTCACTGCCTGAATAGCATTTCCAAATCTGAGATGAATCACATGGAAAATATTAGTAAGAGGTAACTCTTAGAAAGATATGATTAATCTCGTGGCTGCGCTTGAATGATTATTGAAAGAATACATCAAGTCCAAATAACTATTAAACTGAAATACAATTCTGTTTCTACAAAATGCTGAACAAAAGAAAAGTAAACAGATACCAGTGAGAGATTGTACAAACTTGAAACCGACCAGTTTCACTCACTTGTGATGCCTACCTCTGTGATGGCACATTTGGTAAACGTGAACGGGTCCTGCCCTGATCGTCGCCACGGTGAGGAGATACAGATCGTGAACGATGATGTGTTGTTCTTTGCTGTTCTGGCACAGTTAGTGTTGTAGATCTACTTTCTCTAGTGCTAGATCTATAACCTACTGGTAAGAGGGCAACAGAAGGAAATTAGAGAATAACAGTGTGGATTTTGAATTAATTCAGATGGTTAGTCCTTTAAGGAACACACAACTAAATGCTTACACAACTGTCAGGTGGTCATTCAGCTCTCTTATATCCTGACATATCATGCAGCCAGGACAAAATATTAGGACTACCCTTTAATTTCTATATGTGCAGAGACAGAAAAACTGAGATTACTTTCAGTATACACTGGAAGGTGTGAGGGAGAGAATTGAGTCCATTTTCTATCTTGGGAAAGAGTACACATAGTAATTCGTATTTCAAAAATTGTCATTCAGTAGCAAATATTTGAAACAAATCTAAGTAATGTAGGTTTACCTCATCTAACAAATGGAGAAGCCATGCCTGTGTATTACAGCAGACTCACACAGGATTGCTCAAAAATAAAGCCTCTTTCTGACTTTTTTTCAGTTAAATATAAAAATGCTGTCCCACTCAACTTGGTCAAAGCCACCTACTTTCAAAAATAACAAGCATTTATACCATATTCTATAAAACTTTGAGCACCATATCCACTGCAGACCATGTTTTCCAAATACTATGAATGAGATGCAATATTTTTCATAATCTCTTCTTGCATAGAACTTTAAAAATGTACTATCATTCTGCCACTTGTTTAACTGCTGATATTCCAGTTCTTTTTTTCTAAATAATATACTGATCGTTCACATTTTGAACCTCACACTAAAAATCCTGTACCAAATGAAGATCAGCATGATGTGCTGCTTCCAAAAGGTGCTTGCTACCTTTCCAGAATATCCTACGTGGATTTGTTCAGAGTTGCCCTCATCTAGACATTTAGATGAGAAAAAAAAATCTCCCTGAATTATAGGAAAGGTCATCGCTTTAGTCATCCCTAACTGAACATCACAAACCAACAAAAAATCCCTTTGCTGTTTCTATTGCATTTGTTTAGCACCAAATACCTGTACTGTGCTTTTTACATTTAGCTAAAAAAGCAGCCTGTATCACAAATCTTCTCTCCATACAGGAAAAGATCATCATCTAAATACTACATCTTCAACTGGATAAATGAAACAGGTTGCTTTGCACTTTTTGTGCTTTTTTCTCTAGTGTTTCAAGGTTTTTGGCTTAGGTTGTTTTTCTTATTATTTTGCATAATTTGAATAATTCATGTAGTTCTTTTCTAATATTATACCAGATTGTTACAAGCCTCTTAAAAGTATGGCCTGTATATGAAGTCAGTATCAGACTTGGTGACGTGACACTTAACGACATGCTCAGCTACAACTCTGAACTTTGATTACAAGAATCAAGGTAAGACTCGCGTTATTTCTCTCAAATTACTCATCAGATTACCAATGTAATTCTAACGGACGTTTAACATCTGAATACATTATCTCAGCATTAGACCTGAAGCAAAGCATTTTGTTAAAAGTGATAATAATCTTTTACCATAAAACAGATTCACTTTAATAAACAAAATTCAAAAATTCAGAAGAGGGGCCCACTAAACTGTGTATTTTGTCATCCAAGAACCTCTAAGGCCCTTTTCTCTGATTATAAAGCTCATAACTTCACAACCCCCAGAAATGCGTCCATCTGTTATACACGATTGAGCACTACAAATATAAGACAGAGAAGGTGAGTGGGAAGGAGACATGATTCAAAAAAGATGATTAGACAGTTTTACTATGGAATTTCTTGTTAATGTCAGCTCAAAACATACGCAGAAAAACCTCTGCAAGTCTATTATTACTTTCTCCAATTATTGTCTTACACTTCATGGTTGGTGCAAGAACATGGGAAATAATCTCTTTTTTTCCATCTCTTGAAGCAGGGAGATGTGGGAAAGTCAATCAATTAGGGGAATAGAAAACAATATGACTTTTGATAGATCTTAGAGGGTAGGGACAAAGGAAAAGATTCACAATAAAAACACAAAGTGGCTCAGAAGCAAACGCTAGTGTTGCATTTGCATGTTTGCACTGTTCTCAGATAGCACCAAGTTAGGCATATGAAATAAAATGAACAAACGTGGCATCAAATTTTAAATGTGATAACATATTAGTTAGGGGAGGATGGCTGTTATCTTTTGAAAGCCAAAGAAAGATAAAAAAAACCCAAAAACTTCGTGAATGCAAATTAGTGGCAACACGCACAACAAATGCTTGCCACTTAATCACAATGGGTTAGTGAGTACTGACTACAAAAGGGGCCTGATCCCAGAAAGTATCTACTCCAAGGTTCATAAACTTTTTTACAAAGAAAGACTCCAAAGTCATGTTGGTTTTGATGCACTGTGATGCTGGAGTATCTTATCTGCTGAAAATGTTTTTCAGAGCCAAGTAATAAAACTAGAAAGAAATATCAGGATACCCTCAACATAAGTACAAGGACTGGGTGAAAACTTCAAAGCAAGACAGTGACTCACTCGGGATTTCAGTGGAGATTCCCTCATTTTCTGTAATAAGATTGACACAGAAAATGTCTAGTATTTTTGTCAGAGGAAGACAAATGATTACACACAACAAAAACTGATGTGTTCCCTTTCCCAGTCTAATTAAACTTGAACTTTACGCATCAGAATATATTTTCTGGAAAAATAACATGTTTCATGTAAAATCATGTACTCTCTAACACACAAAAAAACTAGGTTATATTTATTAAACATTAAAATCAAAGAAATCCAAGTCTGCTTTCTAACCTTTTTAACTATTCTGAAATGCGCTTCAAGTTTTCAACAATAAATTTCAATTTAAAATGTGCTTCCAGAGTATTTCTGGTCCACCTAAGAAACCAATACCTAAGATTATCCTGTGCACTTAAACATCTGGCATATGAAGATGCTATTACCCTGCATATTCTTCATAGCTGAGCTACCTGGAGACAATATTTAAAACCTGTGCATTGGGTGAACACAAAGCTTATAGCACAGACAGAGCAACAGTAAATAATATTTCTCCTATGTTTTACTTTTTGTTCAGTTGGTTAAACTGCATCCATAGTTCCACAGTGAGCATGACAGGGACAGCAACAGTAACATCTCCTCGTATCTTCAAAAACAAAGGTTCTGGGCTCTCCAGAGTGAGCAGAGAACTTTTTCTTTTGCATGGGAGCAGCAATACAGCTTATGGCAGTTCATGGAGAAGAAGTTTCTCAGGTGGTCATGGGAAACTGTCAGGTGTGACATGAAATGGAAACTGCATGGATGATGAAAATGTTTTGATTTCTAAAGCACTAACTTTATTTTTTTGAAAAAGGCAATACAGGCAATGCAAGGTGTTATGCTGATGTCACCCTGCTGCTTCAGGAATGTTAAGTGCAACACAACCATTTATACAGATAATTTTAGATAGAAGAATAAATTCTTCTGGAGTGTTACTCAAAAGCATTACAGCTCATTAATATGCTCTTGTATACTGCCAACTCAATATGAGCCACTAATGCCTCAGATTATATTTTATTTTGTTTTTATAAATCCTTTACTGACTCTTTTTATATACTCAGTAATGGTGTGGTCACATTTGGAATATTGAGCTCCATCACAGAAGAAAGACAAAGAGTTAAAGCACTCTGAGTCCAGAGCAGGACCACAAAGCTAATTAAAAGCCTGGAGCATCGTACATCTGAGGAGAGGCTGAGAGCATTAAAATAATATTCATGTAAACAGACATAGGCATACCACAAAAATTTGTCAAAAATAAACTGTGTTAAGCAGAGCTTCAACTGAAGTTACTTTAAAGCTGTGAGTATAAACACCTTTTATAAACAGTTCCATGAACAGATTCTAAAAAAAATCCGGTGGTATACGGCATTGCAATATACTGCAATTTTCTGCAGTGATCTCTTGAGGAAGTCTGCTCCCATGTATGCTTCAAAGCCGCGCTCGAGCACTCGCTGTCCTAAGAACTTTCTGTAAGAACTGCAGTTATTCAGGGGTTGACCCAGAGAATAGAGTCCAATGTACTCAGTTGAACGTTCTTGAAAGTTTCTGGCTAGATGGAAACGGTTTCAAATGAATGCCCTAAGGAATGGGCAGCATAAAAACATTCCTGCTCTAAGTATGTATATTGAGAGGTAAGAAAGCATACATTGGTATGCCACATTTTTGAAACCTATGATTTATTTTTAGCTTAAAGGTTCTCAGCTTCTGTAAATAACAAGATTAATCACTTCATTAAACCAAACACAATTATAAGACATAATGGAACAAATTTCCTGCTTAGTTGCTCATATGCAATTGTATGAAAGTAAGGGAAGTACCCTAACACATAAAAAGAAGCAAAATTTGTATCCATATGTGGTAATAAAATGTACAATGTATTTTTAATCAATATATAATGAATAAACTGTCAGATTATTTTAAACTCTGATCAGGGAGATAGAGGACTTTCTAAAACCTGCCATGATTTAATTCAGTAATTGTCATCTGGGACATCGAAGGAAAAAACGATTTAGTACTGCCAATGAAACGGCGAATCTTAGGATAGCTTGGGACAATTCTGAAACCTATCATCTGACTTATAACAACAGTCAAATAGAAATAGAAAAATATGGCATCCAAAGTACAAAAGGATGATAAATTGAAGTCTAACCATGGTACAAGCTAAATTTATGAACATTTAGGGTAATGGTAGTTCATGAAGACTCAAGGAAACTATAGAAGGTACAGCCATGCTACATGCATCATAATCTACAGCATGCATTCTCAATAAAGTCTATGGAAGACTCTTTTACATCTATGTATCAAGCAAAAAGCAAAATAAAACATGCTTGCAATAAACACTGAAACCCTAATTACTGTTGTAAAGCAATTTTTAAAATTAAATTAGTATTTTTAATAATGCTTGGAACATTACGTGGTAAACAATTTGAACCATCACGTGGTTCATATGTGAAGAATGGTATGCAAAAGAAATACCAATCAACGAATTATAGAATCTTTTAATCCACCATATTTGAGAAGGACAAGAACCATGGAATGATCAGAAAAACTTGTTCTTCCCACTATGCATTCTCTAAAACCAGTATCTTCAATATTCTGAAATGTTATAATGAAAATAAATAAACAAGCAAGCAAGAAAAAAGAAAGCAGGACCATGCTGTTCACCCACGCACCTGGAGGAACAACTCCAATACCATCATCAACATCATAATCTGAGATGTCACTATCACTGATTGGCCGAGATCCTGCACAACAGTAAGGTAAACAAATACCTGAACATCTGGCCATGTTATAAAGCGTAAAAATAGGTTTATTTGTAGTACTAATACTGAAAAGATGATTTTAAGTCTAAACAGTACAAGTGGAGAATTAAACTGCATCACTGATTTGGTGATGTCTCATCAAACAGCTGAGTCAATCCAACAGGTTCACAGATGCTGCAGCCTCCTCTGCCTTTCTTCCCTCAGTACTCTTCTACGAGGTTAGTTTAGCTCACTAAGCAAGGAAAAAGATTTCTTTATTTCTCAAATAAAGAAAAAAAAAAGGTACTTTTGTGCTATTTCAGTGAGTAGAGCAAGCTGAATCAGCTGAACAGGAAAGCAGAGGTGGCAGCATATGGTAAGAAAGGAGAAGAGGAAGCAGCACTGACAGCCTTTTAAAAAGTTCAAATATCTCCTGAAAACTAACCTTTAGTTTGCTATCTCTATACATATTCTCAGGCAGTAATTAAAGTAGTATCACATTTCTACAATTCACTCCTGAATATGCCCAATTTCTTAATCGTTAGCTGGAATTAATGACTTTTATGTCAAAAAGAAATAATAATAATAATTAAATAAATAGCTTGAAAGCTTATTAAAAATAACGTCCTACATCCTTCCCACGTTAAAATAAATCTTTTACTAAGTTAAATGAAGAGAGAGGCTACAACAGTCAAATATTTCAATACATTCATTATTTTTAGTGTGAATCATACAAACCTTGAATCAGAATCTTCAGAACAACTGTACCTCCCAAAGCAGTTTCTCTTTGCTGCTTACATTCCTTCTTTCATCTGATTATATGGTATAGTATATAAAAGTACATTGGAAGCTGAAACTAAACTTAAATGAAGTGTTTTTACACCTCACAAGACTTCAAAGCCTTTTTTAAATAAAAGGCTTTTAATTATTACAAAAGTATCCAACAAACGTGGACTTTTTCCTTTTGAAAGGAGATTCATGAAAACAAATATTTGATCAATTTTACTTTGCTAGTGCAAATCAATTGATTCAAATAGGTTTCATTTACTTGAAAGTTATGCATCACAGGTGAAATGTTGGCACGTGCAAAGGCATCTCTTTTTGCTGTTCGTTTGTATAACACTAACAGACCATGAAATAGCATTTTTGACTTGTATTGAAAACTAAATATCGGTACAACAGACCCAGGATTTCAAATTTAAAAATTAAAAAAAAAAAAGATGAATGGATTGGACCTACTCTGTAATTTTTTGCTAGAGCTTTCTCCACCATGAACATGTCTTCTGGGCATGAAAGGTGATGGCTGAGGCAGAGGTAGTGAAGATTCATCATGTGTCTGTAGCTTATACCAATGTGGTTCATCATCTAAAAGCGCTGTCTCCAGCTCTATTAGAATCTAGGAGGAAAATTATCACATTTTAATTTAAATTTTAATATGTAATTTTAACATGTATTCAAAAATAAATATCAAACTCAGGATAAATGTGATTGTGTGCGTCACCTCTCCAAGAAATTCACTCTCTTCTTCTTGGACTCTTGGCTGATCCCATACTGTTATTTCAAGCATTCGTTCTCTAAAATCTCTACGATGGACATGCGAGTAGAGAAAAGTTTGGTTCCATTTTGGCTCTAGACTTTTCTTTACTGTTTTGGTCCTCCTTTTACTTTTATCACTGTAACATAAATATTTGTTGTAAATTGTTTGTAAATCACAAGAAGCCATAAACTCATCAGCACTTATTGGTTTCATTTTTCCTGATCTGATAATGCCTTAAAAGAGAAAAGTATTTGCTGTACAGCGGACTGCATTCATCCAAATGTCCGGAGAGTTAATTTTATACTGAATTAAATACCTCTATTGCAATTTTTTTCTCATAATTAGTCTAAATAGGAAAAAAATACATATAAAAGAATATTGCAATTCAAAAACATTCGCTTAAAAATTGATTCAATAAATTACAAAATAATTTTCTCAATTGAAGTACTACCTCCTGTCTGGAAGAAAATACATTTTTACATAGGGATTCCTTGGCCGTCCATCTACTCTTGGTGGCAAATCTGTTGCTTGTAGAACATTCACTATTAACTGATGTCCCACCTTGTCATACCACAGTTTCACCTACATGAAACAAGTTACCAGAAAAAAAACATTGAAAAAAAAAAAAAAAAAAAAAAGTAATTTTTATATTGCATCACATTAATCACAATTTAGAAGTAACATTTGTTTTCCCAAGAGACAATGAGATGCATATAATTGCAAATCTATTAATAAAATATGTTGGTGTATACCAAAGACTTACATATTCACCTAGCTGAATAAAATGGTATTACTCAATTATACTTACATGACTTACTGTAATCACTGGTACCTGTAAGTTCATTCAAGCCAGCATCATCTTAGTTTTGCACTTCTGAATCTACATTTAAATAGGAAGCTAAACTGCAGCTAAACTTCAGGCATGTTCAAAATCTACCTCCTCTCATCTGTCACATTATAAAGGTCTAAGGGAAAGTATAAAATACAGCTAAATTCTTTCCTCGTAGGATCGTAACAGAATTTTTGAGTCTGCTGTGTACTTAGAAATTAATATAATCAATATAAAAAGATAAGAATATATAATAACAAAGTCTAAGAATTCACTGTGTGTTTAATAAGTACAGTTTCAATTAACATTACAGAGAATTCCAGGAGCTGATGTTTATCTAAATTCAATTGCATTTTTCTACTGTATAAGTTAACATAGCTCTTTACTTGCTCCTGTAAAGAACGTAGGGTGGTATGGTGCTTGTTATTTGCAAGTGCAAAAGAGTACAGCATGAAAACATTAGAAGGCACGTTTGTGGGCTCCTCAATGTAAATTTCTGCATGTTCTCATTTATTAAGACAACAACTCTTTACTTCTGCTGTGATTACAGTGAATGTATACTTAAACATTTGAAAGATGTTAGACTTCACTAGCAACAGTCACTTCCTTTGACTTCCCAATAGACCTTGGGAAGGCAGAGGGCTGAAGGACCAACATCTGATAAACATTCATTATTAACTTAGGAAAAATAAAATCTGCTCACAGAAAGCTGCCCTGGTAGGACTTGTGGTGCATCCCGTAGGGCTCCAGGGCTGGTTGGAGAAATAACAGAAATAGAAGGTCTTTCCATCTTCTGAGATTCAAAAGAACTTGAACCTAAAAATATGCAAGAAACACATGAACTCTCCATCTGAAATTATGAAGCAAATTTGGATAATTTATGAATTGTTTTTCTTTGAACATAATAAAGCTTGTCTTTATGCATAGTATTAATGTCTTAGCATACAGAATTTTTTTAAGCTGATGCAAATGAGGTGGTGAAAATAGTCTAGATACTTTTAACCCAGATTAAACCTGACATTTTTTCTTTTACTCTAAATAACATATTACAAAGTGTTCCTTATCTATCATTGACATACCATGCCTTGAATAAAATATCCTCATTGTACAGAGTGCATAGCTGAAAACTTTAATGAGTAAATGATTTTTTTCTTTTTCTTTTTCTTTTTTAATAGTAGCTTCTGAAATGTGATTTTAACTCCTGAGAATTCAGAGGCAGGAAGATATGCAAGACAGGCATCTGGCACAGAGGACACTCCTGTCTATGCAGGAGATCAGTAGTTCTCTATCAATGAAGCAGAGCTCACACAAGCAAGGACAAGCTCATGAAAGGCAAGGAGCAGCATAGCAAGTTCAGTGGCCCTGCTGGACCCAATGAAGTTTGTCATTGCTTCTCACGCAAGGCTCAGATGAGAAAGGGCTGGAAGCCATGGCTCTCATGCAACCCAGCTGACACTTCAAATGACAGCTAAGGAAACTGTTCTTTTCAAGTGTCATATACAAAAATTTCACCATAGGGTTGCATTCTCCATAAGTTAAAGAGAAGCAGAAACTCTGGACTTAGGCTGGATGGTACAGGAGGTGAAGTCCTGATGCCATTTGTTTGTACTTTTGGCAGCCTCTTCTACCTATCTCCTCTGTTATGCTAGAAAAAGTAAATGACTTCTTCAGGCATGTCTTATACACCCATACAGTATTAACAGTACAAGTAACAAAAGAGCATAGTAAAATCCTGCTAACATTTGAAATGTATATAGTTTTTAATGAAATCTATATCGTTTAGAATTTAACACACAAGATTCAGATAACAACGATTTTTTTTCACATAAAAATCTCAAGACAACGCAGTCTCCCACTGCATGGTAGGCATTCCAAAAATTCATACTGAGTACAAGATCAAGCTCAGTCAAAGGAACAAAGAGAGTGTACTCACTGGACTCTAATGGGGGATGAGAACTCTCAGGAATCCGAGGAATATCACTAAAAAACATGAATAAATAACACAAAATAAACACAAAATAATTAGGAATGAGGAAGAGTACCTTCTTCTGTAACAAACATGTTTCTGAGAAACAGTTTCAGAAACATATCTCTTTTTGTTCTGATGGATTATGGAGAAAGAAGGGGGAAGTATTTGAACCCAGTTCATCATTTTCACTGGGTTTCATGAAAATCTTAACAAGAAACTATTACTTCCTTCAAACTTAGAAGACAAAACGAGTGCTATGATGTAAATATTATGGATGGATTCTAGTATTTTCACAATCTAAAGCCTGAGAGGTTTTATGAAGAGAAGGGGGTAAATGGCAGTATAGCTAATGACACTAAACTATTCTTTGGAGGAAACATTTACAAACTAAACAGAAGACAGAGATTAACTCACTAGTAATCTTTATATAAACGTCTCAAGGAGTTCACAGAATGAAACTGATGAAAATGTCTTACAATAAAAAAAAAGAAAAACCAAGAAACATTAGAAATGTTAAACAACAAAAGAATAATACACTTCTTCACAGGCTAAAAAAATATCACAACTCGTTACAATTGGGTATAGAATTTTTTCAACATAGAAACATCCAACACATACACATAAACAAAATCAAACCAGTTACATCCATACACGTCTGTCAAAATTTTGTCATCAACACAATTACTTTTCCACCACAGTCTAGGTAATGATAGCTCCTCATTCTGTCCTGTTCTCAACAAGCATTGAAAATATATTGCAAAGGCAAGATATAACTATTTTTCTGCAAATATTAGAAAAGCAGAGCAAGAAAATGGAAACAAAGCTCTTCAGCAGTTCACTTGAAACTATTTTCTTCTGCAAATACTAATTCAAAATTTAAACAAAAATAGTATTTTTGAAGAACATTTAAAGATTTTAAGTGTAAAGGTGAGCATTTTAAAGGTACTCAGGTATTTTTCTGTTCAGTGAAACATTGCCTTAATGATTTAGAAGTCAATAAAACTAAGACATATATATATATATATATATATATATATATATATATATAAATGCTACTTTCAACAAAGAAACAGACACTTAAGTTAGAAAGTGAACGTAATAGTTCCCAACCAACCAGTCTTAAATTTATTTTTCAAGTTCTGCATTTTAAATTTTCTGGTACACATGATTTAACAAAACCTACTTTGGCTCCCAACTAACATTTGGCATTAGACTTCATCTCAGCACTAACCAAGAAAGTTCTTGACTTTTCCTTGACTTTGTGAGTAAGGAATACTGTGATTTCCTCAAACTCATGGAAATACAACTGTATTATTTGCTCTTGACATGGCATAATACTCCTTCACAATTAAACACATGACTTAGTGCTCAGCAGGGCTGCTGTGTGGACTTCATAGCATGTTCTCTCTTCTGTTTCTAAGGAAATTTTCATCAGTCTGAAATATTTGTTTATTCCAACTGATTTTCCTGCTCAATATGACATTAAGTCTGCGATATCTCTTGTGCTAGAAATATGTACTTTCTCTTCTGCAGCATAGCATTGCTCATAAGAATACAAAATTTAGGATATTTAAAGAGGGCTTATAGGTATAAGAAACATTTCAACACGGGAAGTTCATCCTACATACCTGGGTGGATGGAGAAAGACATCAACAATAAAAAAATCTTCAGAAGAAGAATCTTCTTCAGAAGAAGAAAAATCTTCAGAAGAAACGGTTTTAACTAACCTAAGCCAGACTAGCTAAAATAAATGGTTTTTAAAAAAGGAAAAAAAGGATCCATTTGCAGTTTACATTAACTGTATTACTCTAGTAACTCTCTGAAATCTATCACTGTTTAGTTTGTTATGGAGGCTCAGTCTCCTTGCAAAGACCTAGGGTACAGTAACACAGGAACTGAATCACACTGCAGAGACAACATTTTTTGCAATAAGATTTGTGGAAATCCAAGCAAATATAAGTTGTATATGACAAGGAAAACAAGAGACAAATAAAGAAAAATTTGTTTTACCTGCACTATCCCATATGAGCTCACCCGAACACACAAGAGACAGTTACCATGCCAGAGTGCTTCTCAAACAGTGTGCTGCCAAAGCCTATGCTGCCTTACATTAACAGCCTCTACCACTGCTTGCATATTCATAGCTCATTTTCTCCCCTTCATATTTAGATGCCAATCCATTAAATCTAATTTTAAATGGTTTCTTACCTACCTTGTGTATGCAATCACAAGTATTAATGTCAATTAGTTTCTACGGAGTTTTTATGGTACTACTGTGGTTATACCATTTGCTATGCCTTTATTTGCTAATTGTATTGAATTCTTCACATTTTTCTCTCATAAACACCCTACAATTATCCATTACTCAAAATTACATTTACTGATAGACACAGAAATCCAAATTTACAAGACTAAGCAAACTGTATAGACATCAATTTTGTAATTTGCAGTCGTCTAATTTGTGGCCTTCCAGTCCTCCTATTATTTACTTTAGCAAAACCATATTAAATTTAGGCTTTTTAGACCTAATATACTAGGACTTTTTAAAAAGAGACCATTAGATGTACTGCTACATTACTTGCATTATTAATACTAAGAGATGAAAACACTTAAATTATGCAGAAGAAATATCATTTTTCAGGTCTTTCGGGAACCTATTCCCTCACAGGAATTTTAGGTGTAATGGATTACCAATTAATGCTTTATCAAGCAGCTAGAAGTTTGCTGAATCAGAATCTAAAGTAGATACAAATCTTGGCTATACTAGATCAATTGGATTAAGTCAAATTCACTATCAGGAATGTGAAATGAGCACATAGTTGGAATAACAAGGCAAGGAGAAGCCAGAAGGAAAAAAAAAAAAAAAGTAATCCAAAGCAAAACATCCACAAATTCAAACAAACAAACAAGAAAATCATGTGCAGGATGTGGTGCTCATCATTTTTTTGTTGTTGTTGCTCACATCAGGATTTTCTTAGTCACATAATGCCTGGGTGGGGTTTTTCTGAGATTTTTTCATGAGGTTTAGATGAGAGAGAGGTAAATCCCAATGTGATGTAAAACAACAGGTATTAATCTAATTTCTAAGGGAAAACAAAGAGATCCTTAAATTTGAACAGTTGCATGCTCTAGACCCTTTGGGTTATTTATTTGCTCTCTGTAGAAAAAAAAAAAAAAAAAAGGAAAAGGAAAAAATAATAATTCAAGCAGAACACAGTTCTACAAGGATAGAATTATTATAGCATATAAACACCTCCATATTAAGACTCCATTTATGTCAAAATAAAAGAGTAATTTGATGTGCTCTGTTTTTGCTTATGTCTGGAAAGAAATACGTGTGGGTCATACAAAGCAAAACATTACATTTCATTGGTCCTATTTCTGCCTCATTAGTGCAATAATTGCTGTTCAGATTTAGAAGCAGTCTTTGTTTTTGAATACCCTTTATTTTCTAGACCTTAGTCCAACAGTTGTGGTATTTTCCCTGGATTTTTTTTCAAGAGCACATTAGTGGAATTGGCCACATTGTACTTTGTTTTTTGAAGTCTGTACATTTATAGAATTCATGAACAAGAAGTCAATTTAAGAATCAAGATAAAAATCTAAGGATATGTAACATTTACAAATACATTGATATCTAAAGCTCACTATTTAAAAAACTAATACAATAGTTTCTTTTTTGTATCAGTTGAACAGATCAATTTTCCTTCAATTGAGAAATGATGTTATGTCCAGTCCAATACTTCTTTTCTGCTGATTTAAAACATAAAAATTAAGTTTTCAAAAATCCACTTATGGCATTTGATTTTAAATCATAAAGACTGAATGTCAATTTTTGATCAGGGCTGTCTCTTAATTTACCTGTGACTTAAGAATGTCAAATAAGCTTTCTACTTCCATACTGCTTCACTCTGGATGTTAATTCGGGCCCTAAACAACCACTATTTTTGCATCAAGCTCTAATTTGCCATTAAGATCACCAACAAATGTTAATTTCATTTAAATACTTTCAAATACTTTTAATAGTGATTGCCATTAAAAAGGAAGAGTTCACTTGCAAGGTATATCTACATTTGCACAGTGTGGACAAAACCAAACACCAAAAGCTGATATGAAATACAAGAAGAATGTTTTAGTCAGAAGGAAAATGAATAGCGCTTTCTGTTTCTCAAAATAAAAACTTGCCATATTTGAGAAAGATAAAACTTATAATTAGGATGAAATCCAGCACATTCAAAATGAAAGAATCATGCATTTATAATGAGAAAACAGCTCACCATCCACCTACAGGTTACTGGTACTAGAGACATACAGTGAGCAGTGAGCATCTCTGTGAAGGCTAAAAACTACGGATAGATTTAAACCTCTCACATTTTTTCTGAAACTAGTCAAGAGTCACTTTTTATTGTAAACCATGTGACTCATCTCTGCAATCTAATTGTCAATTTACAATATTATTGAAATTCCATCCTGTAAGATCACTCAAAATAGTCCCATTAGAGTCATTTTCAGGGAAGGAGTGTAAAATATCGCTGTAAAGCAATTGTGACAAATGTAAAACCCTCGTTTTATCAATTCAAACAGATGATTCTTCAGAAATCAAGAATGCAAGAATTGTTACTGCCAAACACCAAACGTGGATTTATAAAAGAAATTATAATTCTAAAAAAAAAGAAAAAAGCCAAATACAGCTTTTTCAGTTACAGCTGTATTTCTTTTTTCCTCTCTTTAAAAAAAACCTCTTTAAAATCCCACTAGCATTGACATAATTCAATTCCTGCAATGCTCAATGCTTGCTTCCTAACTTTCTTGCTTCCATTTATACTGATAAATCACTGTAAAGGCCCAAGACTGCAACAGGCAATGACGAAAATGGAATGTACAGAATGTCAGCAATGGAAAGTCAATCACACTCCATTATTCAAAGATAAAAAACAAAGAACTCACAAATAACCCCTTTAGAAGTCCAATTAGTAGTAGGACTAATAACTGTACTTAAGAAGCTAGTATTTAGTCTTACCCAATAGGCCTTGAAACAATAATTTCAACTTGAGGTTCTGACTTTGATTCTAAAATAATGTTGTAAACTTCTTCATTTGTAGCTCCAGGCAAGGGTTTACCATTCCATTCTAGAACTTCATCTCCTTGAAGTTAAAGAGAATTTTAATTCATTTCAATATTCTTTTGCAAAGAAGCACAAAACATTTATGAAACGTACATAACTAAGTTACATTGCTCAAAATAAATTTAAAAATTATGTTGAAATCCAGAAAATGGTTTTTGAGACACTACCAAGGTTTGTTTCACAGAATGTAGCTACAACTTCTACAAAAGAAAACATATAAATGAAACAAATTGTCCTAATTTATTAAGTACTTCAGAGGTAATACAGCAAACATTACTGTGCTACACAATAAAAGTCTCTTTAAGAAGACTTTAACAGTAAAAACTTTACTAACAGTAACTTTAGCTCACAGTAATAAATGTTGACAATAAATAATTAATCTTCAAAAAATGGAAACAAATATCTAATGTTTAACTTTAATCAGGATTTTTCATTACATTTTATATACTGTGCAGTTTGAATTCTCAACAGAAAGTCTTCATTGTCTGTGTCAAATGAGCAAAAAAGAAAAGTCAGAATTAAATCATTACTTCTAAGGATGCCAGGGGAAAAGAGAAACCAAAACCTGATGTAAACGATATTTAGATAAGTGCCTTTTTTCAGCTTGTCACTTCCAGAATTTTAATAATATGTACATTGCATTGCACTTTAGTACTATTTTGAAAAGATAAAAGTATTTAATTATAGTTTCTTAATAAAGATCAGTGTATTGAATTAAACTGCAGGAACCATAAGGTAATCTTACACTCTCACATCCCATCCTATGTATTGGCCAGAACTGTGCATCCATTATCTGATACCACAAATATCCTTATTTTCTTTCTTGTAATTTTCAGTAACTACATTCTGCACTTAAAATCTATAATAAGGGGTGCTAATAACAACTTGTTTTTCAAATTGAAAAAAAAGTAACAAATGTCAATACAAAGTAGGATACTTTTGGAGACTCATCATGTGTCCTATTTCTTTATTACATTATTTGGTTAATGTAATCATCAAAAATTCATAAAAGTTCTCATTTGAATTTCTGGATTCCAATGAAGGCACTGCTTAAAACTTTTGTTCCTAAGACACTTCCAAAATAGTTGTTTAGGGCTATGATAAGAATATAAACCACCAAGAAGATGTTTAGAAAACCGTTCAAAAAGCATTGTTCATATTTCATTTAAAAATAAAGCTTGGAAAGTGTAAATAGTACAGTCAAACACTTGCAAGAGCAATAAATAATTATTATGTACTTTAAATACTTTAGGATCATTTCATAGAGCTGTTTTTCTTCTTTTTTTTTTTTTGGTAACATTTCATGCTGAAAGGATTAATAATGTTTGTTGCATCCATCATTCAGGTGACACTGCAGTGTTAGTAAAATTACTGCAGTGGGTTTTTGACACAATTGAGTAAGTTTCATAAGTTTTTTATGTTGCTTCTACAGAGTATAAAAAACACCTCCTGAGATAAGAAAGCAAAAATATACCAGTTAAATTCAACCATGGCACTTCAGCACAGACCAGAAGTGTATTGTATTTTTTTCATACATCCAAGCAAATGTAGTCATTAATAAGTTAGAAATGTAGGAAATTGTAGCATTCCATAAGAACATTACAGTGTTTTTTATCTATTCACCATATATTAGCATATCAAAGAAGTGATGTTAATATAAATTAACAAATGCATTACAAGAAGTCAAGAACAATATATTTTGTATGTAACTCATTGATTTACCTGCTCTGAGATGCCCCACCACATCAGCCAAGCTACCTTTCTTCACTTTGGTAATGAAGGCACCGAGTCGTCCTAATTCTGTCATTTTTCCTCCAACAACCTGGAAAATCATAAATTGGTAAGTTTCCAAGCCACAGACATACATCATATATATGTGAACATTGCAAGTGAACATCAAACCAAAAGTATGAAAATCCCCAAAACACCATTAGTGGTACAACTAAAAAATCTGCCAATACACCAAAAAGGAGCACATGCAAATAGTTCACACAAACACTGCTACAGTTAAAAACTTGGCCTCCCATCCAAGCACATAAGAAGACAGAAGATCAACTTCTGTCTTCTATTAAACAGAACTGAATGGTGTTTTGTTTTGAAGCAGTCTGCTTGTTACACAAATGGGTAAACAAAGGGGAAAAAGAAAAAGTCTCTCAGGTGATTCAATTTTTGATAAAATATAAAACAAAAGAAGCATTGTTGCTGACTTGCTATCCTCTCTATCCATCTCATTCTCTGAAGTCAGTACTTCTGTCAAGAATATTCTAGGATGAGTGCCATAATGAAATGAAACAGTAAAATGGTAGTTCATTAGGTATTATTACTTCATGCTGCCTACATGGTTTACTAGTCAGAGTTTTCATATAGATCCATACCCATAAAGACCCAGAAGTTTACCCGCCAACAGGGTTGTGAAAAGGGAATGTGCTAAGTTTACCATTACCTGGAGCTTAGTTTACATCATACAAAACTCAAAAAAAAAAAAAAAAAGAAAACAAAACAACAAAAAAACAGAGAAGCCTTTCAATCTATGTTTCCTACTGGGGCCAAACTTTTGTCTCACATTAAGAAAATTATGCTTGCTGCTAGCAAAAACCAGCCTTCTGCAAAACACTACAAAATGTTTAGTAGAACAAAGCTGTTTTTATCTTCTCTCCCTTTGAGATGAAATAAGTGACATACCATTACCAAGTTCACAGGGGTTTTTCCTGATTTAATTCCCATCACAATAAACCACCAACCTAGACCACATGTGAGGGCTTGAACACAAGTAGAAGCTGACTTAGTTGTAAATGAATGGGAATGTTTCCTCTGTTTCTTATTTTCTGTTTCTATTGGTTTCAGTGGAAAGAGGATGACACCTAAATTAAGTTTCTCAGTCATTTTTGGAGCTCCATATTAATAAAAATACGCATATATTTGAACACTGTACTCGCCAGCAGTCTCCAGAAGGATTCCTTTTAAGTGTTCTGGCATCTTAGGGACAAAAATCTGTGAAGTCCAGTACAAAATGAGTAATTTGGGATACTAAATGAAATGGAGTAATTGAAGAGTACTCTGACTTGGTACATTAAGGTTCCAAACAGTCAGGTCAGCAGAAATGTCATTCATTAGCCCATGAAGCATGTAACACTTACTTTTAGCCCCAGTAATGCACCTGATTCTTTTGGCATGGTTGTTCTCTTGTTAAGAATAACACGCCCAATTAAGCGATCTCCCTCTTTAGAAGGCTGCCACGTTACTGGATGCTGTTGATAAAAACAAGCAGTGAACAAAAATAAAAATAGAAATGCAACCACTATGTAAAAAATTTCAGCAGTAAGTCTACAGCTAGGTTTATATTACAATTAAATGTTTAATACAATTCATTATTTAAAATAGAATGCTACTAATAAGATTAGACATTTGCTATTGATTTCGGGACCCTGAAAATTATAAGTTCTGTTCTGTAGTATAAAATGTATGTTGCACAAAGCATACATGTTCATTATACAATAATATCCTTTCCCATTCTAATAGAAAAAAATATTACTAATTTCTCCGGGAGCAGTACCACATTCACTGCTTCTTCTGTGGTTAGTATTGGATTTGAAATCTATTAAAAATTAGTAGAGATTCTGATAAAAATCCCTTCTGATTTTTATTTTCATGATCCATGAAACCAAATTTTCACACTCACTGTACGTAATTTTTTTTTAAATATCTAAATATGTATAGCAAACTGAAATTATCAGCAATCATTTTAGTTCACAGTTACAACGTTCTTTTTCCTTATTGCTTACCGAACTAATAGGAGATGTCTCCCTGCTGTGCCACGTGGCAGGATCCAGCCAGTAATAATCCAAGTCACCTGGAAGAATATGAATAGAAAGAAATGTGTAATCTCTCAAACAGAGGAAGATGTATGTGTGATCACTTCTGGCATGCATGGGTTTTAACAGTTTGAAATATTTTGATGAAGTGAATACAAAAACTGCAATGTTTGAATTAAATTCAACATATCAGTTTGAAAATAAGATAGACTAAAAAAAAAAACAACAGAAGTGTATAATAACACAATTATTTGGACCTCTATTTTTTCATTAATCACACTTCAGGACTAGTTGTGCACTCCAACACTTTTTGTCAGTAGACTTCCCAGAACAGACCCCAGTGCACAGTATTTACAACGCTCCTCCTCCCTCATCCCAATAAAACACACATAGGACCACAACTAATGATGATGCTAAAGAGAATACTTCACAAAACAGGCATTTAGCTATAGTTAAGGACAGAACGGTAGACCACATTCTAGAATCTGGCAAATAGTTAATCAATACAACCAGTACAGACAGAGGGACACGAGAGCTAGAGGAGAATACACAGATTACCAGGCAAAACAGCCACAGAAGAAGAGTAAATAGTATCAACAGCAATTATGAGGTTGCAATCTTTCATTTTGCTTGGGACAAACTTACATACTATATACCTCAAGAATAAAATCTGGTCTGAAAGCAGTGGAAGGTTGAATTGGTTGCAAAAATAACCAACTCTACTGGCTGTTATCTACAATGATGTAACTGCACTCCTAAGATGGAAAATTAAGGAGCAGGAACTGTAGTAAGAAGACCACCAGGCAGTGCAGTTAGAATTTTCTTTACAAAAAGAAAGGGTGCAAATGGTACCGAGAAGGACTCTGAAGAATGATACTGGCTAGAACAGAACAAACAGAACACGACTTTGGATTTGTTCTTCCAAAGCATTTCTGTCCAAGTGCTAATTTTAAATGTGAGTTCTGAACCTTGTCACTATTTCATCCCTTAGGGTATTACTACGGTATGTTAGCAAAATGCAGTTGCGTCACTAGGACTGAAAATTACAGCTCCTTTCAAATATCTTTTTCAGTAACAGTGCTATATAGAAGTTCGGTCTTAAATAATCAAAGAGCTATTTTTGAAAGTTTTTACCTAAGAAAAAGTAGACAATTCTGACATTTAACATACAGTGCTTTTTAAAAAGTAAGGAAGCAAAAGCTCTAATAACCTAAAATTTAAACTTTCAAGCTAGAGGCTAATTTCAGTGCCTGAAAGAAACAGTTACTTCTCATTGAGGTTTCTATCTATACCTGCACTTCAGGCATTTTTTAGCTTCATTATGGGAAAGAACCTCAGTCATTCGAAAAATCACAGAAAAAAAAAAATTACAGAACAGTCCTCAGGATGTCCACAAGCTCTGTGTTGATCACTTAATAGCCACAGGGTAAAAACCCTAATTTCAGTAAGGACAGTGACTTATTTCAGATACCCTTAGTAATTTCGCCATGCTCTTAATCTTCAGAAAACAAATCTTATTTATTTCTTACAAGACATCTTCACCATCTGATTTGATGGAACACATCTCCATAACATTACTGTTAGACCAGTTCTTTTACTAGCACACAGTCATGCAACAAATGTCCAAAGAAAGCAGGCTTTTAGCAAGAAAACAAAGGGGTTTTGCATTTACACAAAGGGTTTACTACTTTCCTGACTGTCTTTATACAAATACATAGATGCTCATTATGAAATGCAAGTTATATAACCATTTATGACACATAAAAAATTTAATACCATATCAACTATGTGATCATATTCACAAGCTACTTTTAAAGAGCTTATTATTACCATTTGCATAACCACACAAGGCATTAGCTACTGCAGTTCTCGAATTTTGAGGGCTTAACTTCACATTTGAGATCTTGCATTTCTATTTTTAGGGTTGTTCTCACACCTTTAAAAAGACTTCAGAACTACAGCAAGAACAACAAAATGATGGAGCCAGACTGCCCCCCTGAGCTGTGTCAGCAAGCTGGGACCTGTGGCACAGAGCTCTCCAATTTTCAGTAATGGACTCCAATTTTCAGTAAAAAGCAATTCCCTTTTGCATACACTGGCCCCAGCTCTTTGCCTCCAAGATTCAGTTCTCTACAATAGAGAAATACTCAGGCAGGAATAAACCCAACTCCAGCAGGCAGAGATGAATCCCTTAGTTCTCAGGGATATTTTTGCTCTCTTTTTCTTTCTTCCTTCCTGCCTTCAAGTTTCCCTACTACCCCTCCTCTGGTTCCTTCCTGTACCTAGTATCCTCCACAAAGTTTTTGCTGCAGCAAGATCCTCTCAAACTTCTCTTTTGGCTTCCACATGCTCACCTTCCCTTGTCCATCTGCTTACCCTGTCATGCTGTTCCTCCCCGTCCATTCTTTTGCCATCATCCATCTTCTTTCTCCTTCTGCTACTGGCTTTGGTGTCTGCTCTTCAGCTGTGTACTTTAATCCCTGTGCCCCTCACAGCACGCCCCTTTATTCTAAGCTGCATCTTCACCACCGCCCACACCCCACACATGAATCCCTGGTCTTCTATCCCTTTCATCCCTCCTACCTGCTACAAACTTCCATAAATTCCAAGAAACTGATTGCTTTCATGTGTCCAGCCATAGGTTTGCTTATTTTTCTCTCTGTTCTTGGAAAATGAAAGTAGGAATTGTTCTGCAAACTCAGCTGTGCTGCGCCGCAGTAGCGCTGGGCATGCATAAATGTAGTGAGTAAATAAATCAAAGTTCCTGACAGAAAGCCTACAATTTGGCCAATATTTTAAATATTCAAAAAAAAAACATGAATTGGGGAGTAAAAGAAAAAAAAGGGGGGGGGAAGTCCAAGTTGTTTAAAAAAAAAAAAAAGACTGAATTAATGAATTTAAAATTAAAGATTTAAATTCAGCATTAAATAACTCATTGGCAAGCAAGCTTTTAGTTGAAACTAAAGCAGTAAAAAGTTGTTGTTTTTTTTTTTTGTACAATGGAAAGTATCAGTTTCTCTACACTAAATAGAATTATAATCAAACATACAAATTAAAATGTAATGGAAAAAAAAAATCCCCAAACGGACTTTAAAAATATTTTATTCCAGCAACATTAACACTAGATTTTTTTTTTAATATATCTGCAGCTGAATAGTATAGTTTTAAAATATATTTCTTGTCTCATCTGCCTATTATTTCTTTTCTTATTGCTTACTTACGCAGTTCTTGCATTACAGTATCCCAGAAGTGATGTTCAGTACCCAAGAACTGCATATTTCTTTAAATACATAAAATAACTTCACCAAGCTAGTACTGAAGAGTTCCAGGCACAGGTAAATACCAAGGAAGACTTTACAACCTGTAAGTGTCGTTTCACAACTTTGTAGGGAGATTCTGTCACTACAAAACAAACAAACTCAAACCCAAAAAATCAAACCCAAATAATCTATACACAAATTACTCTCTACACTGGCAAAAAACTACTAAAAGTAAGTGGTATTTTACAGATTTAAGACATTATGAAGAAAATAAAATTCTACTGAGGAAATCATCAATTTAGCACATTTAGCTCAGCTTCAACTGCTTTCAATTGCTTGTTAAACAATGTTCTAAATCTAAAAACATGAAAAATGTAAAAATAATAAGCCTCTAAAAGACATGGTAAGTGTAGTACCATTACTTCTGAACATCACTAATATATTTCTATAAAACATACAGACATACTTTGAAATCGAGCCTACAATTAAAAAAAAAATGTATTTGTAATTATAATTTAATTCAGACTAATGGAGTGAAAGAAGTATATCTTTATAAAATCCTTCTACCTAAGGGAGTAATTCAAAAAGTTGTATTCTGTCAGCAATAAAATACTTCTCCTATTAAGTGCTCAATTACTATATTGTTGGACTTCAATGTGCCACTGACATAAGTTACTTAACATGACACAAATTGGGCTGAGTCTTTTCTTGAGAAGTTTTTTTGCAGTCTTCAATCAAATTTCTAATATATTGCTTTGATTTTATGTCTGCAATATGCACGCCTTCCAAATAAGGGGGAAAGCAAGCTCCAAAACACATTTTCTCTGAAATACTTCATCACAAGCAGTGCTATTCATCTGAAAAGCTGATGTTGTAATGCTGTGAAGTGAAATTCCACAAAACTGGTAAGCATTAGAAATGACAGCCTCGTCTTTGCTGTTAAGCTGAAACATTGCTTTGTTGAAACAGGCACAAAATACAAGAAAGCCTGTTATCCTGTACGACCAGCCATGCTACTCCAGTGAGTCCTGAATAGTGGAGATAAAACACCACAAGACGCTTTCCCAAATCCAGACTGTGTATGGAGAGTGGTGGTATTCAGCAAAGAATGTGCTTCTGGTGCACTGTGGAAATCCAGATGCACCAGGTCTGCAGCTGCTACTTAAGATGAGAAGCAGACAGTCTATTGATAAGATGCAGTCAGCCCACATTAAGCACTTACTTGAGTCTAACATTCAGCTGCTAATTAATAAGGCAGTTCTAGAACATACCTAGGAAACTCAGACAATTATTTTGAGGGGATGCATCTATAATTAAAGCACAAACTGGCTTCCTATACAGACAGATTGGATCTATCTGATTAACAGTCATAGAAGCCATCTCTGTATTTGTCTTTGTTAACTTTTAGGCTCAGATACAATGCGTGTTAATGAGACAAAAAAATCTCATCAAAGACCTGTTATATCCATCACAGCTCCCATGGAAGTGGATCAATATTTCATGGAAACGATCAAATGTTTCCTCATGTAAAATCAACAGAAGCCACATATCAACCCACAAAAATGTAAAGAAACACAGGATATCAAATTGACTGTTCTCTTTCCTCATCACCATACTTAGAAGACCACTTTACTATTACTGGTACATGTCAGCTTTTTACATGGGTAGGCAGTTACAGGACAAGGGGGGATGGTTTTAAACTAAAGGAGGGGAGATTCAGATTGGATGTCCAAAGGAAGTTCTTTACAGAGAGTGGTGAGGTGCTGGAACAGGCTGCCCAGAGAGGTTGTGGATGCCCTGACCTTGGAGGTGTTCAAGGCCAGGTTGGATGGCGCCCTGGGCAATGTGATCTACTACTTGATCTGACAGCTGGCAACCCAGCCTGTAAGAGGGGGGTTAGAATTTGATTATCTTTGAGTTCCCTTCCAACCCAAGACATTCTATGATTCTATGTCTTCAGTGTACTGATTCTGTCATCAAAGAACACCTGGTCTCAATCACAGACATGATTTATTGTATTGTTAAATCAAGAGGACACTTCTATTTCCAAGAAAAATAGCAAAACTAATTAGTTGAATAAACAATGCATGTTTAAATGACTACAGTCAAAATGCTGACCAGCTTTCCAGAGAAAACACACTACAACCCTGACTTGATGTTCAGCCCTCACATGTAAGCGGTGAGCAGACAGTTCAGAAGCTACCCATTGCCTATATATGCAGAAATCCTCACAAAAATGCTCATTATCTCTTCAAATCAACTGACTTCAGATGCCTACAGTTAAGAACTTAAGTCATTGCAGAAGGTCTGTGTTTTACCATTTATGCAGCTTAAAGGCAGGCTGCCTCATAGAACGTGTGGGAGGAATTCAACCACATGACTGCAAAGTTTAGGTTATATTTTGTACTAAAGATACATAATTGCATTGGATACAAGCTCCCTTCTGTCACATATAATCAGCACTGCATGCTGACACACTCCCAAGTTCCAGTAAAAACTGGAACATACAAGTGACAATTTAGACATATAATAGTCACATAAGAACTGTGCTCTCACATGCCTGTGACTCCTGCAGCTCCTAATTTAGAGCCAGCCCCGCAGATTATCCCATCAAACACAATCTTTGGGCATTATAGCATAGTGGTGAAACACAAAATAGTTTTTCTTTACCTTCTCTAAATTTTTGAGTAACTAAAAGCGATTGAAAAAGAATTCACAGAGCTTTAGTGAGCACTACGCTTTTAGAACTAGACAACCAATAACCTACATACACTGAAAATCAATTTTATTCTATACATGCATGTCTAGAAGATGGGGATATTTTGTATTTTTTCCTGCACACAAAATGTGCAGGATTTATATATTTACATTGATTTTATATGAATCCATACATAGGATTTATATTTACAATTGATTTTATTTTGAAACAAACAGTTTAAAAATCTTCTGTTAAAGAAGCAGTTACATTACAAACACAGTGCAGACTGCAATGCTAATTGCTACTTGCAAACCAGAGGTAGTTCAGCAAGGAGCAGTAAACTAATGAGATACTATTTCGTTTGTTAACACCACCACTATTAAACAGGATCTAGTGAGAAGGAAAAATCCACGTGACTTCTACTTTCGTGATAGTTACAAAGTTGTTTATTTACAAGAATGAAGAGATCTATGCATGTCCATATTTATTTTTAATCTTGCAAAAGGCTGCTTTGCCAGTGACCGATTATTGAAGGCTCTTCCAATACACTTGTTTTATCAAGGTGTAAGGTGAGCTGTCTGTACACTGATTAAAATATAACATAGGTTTTTTATCCAGATATTTATTTAGCAAAGACTTTTTTTAAAACTCGTTTTGTGATCGTCTTTTGAGTAGATTTGCACACACATCTTTTGTAAGTATAGCTCTGGTGTTTGTTGTTGGCTGAAACAGGTTTGGCAGAAGTTCTACTGGTATAAGACAATCCAGCACAAAAACAACAGGGACAACTTGCACTTTTGATGGGTATATCTCCTACCTGAATCATCTCCATCATTATAAGGTATCAAACCCAAAGATTACAGATCTCACCAACTGAACCTTGCAGTCAAAAATCATGACTTGCCCAGTCAAATAGCAAATTAAGGATTTATGAATGTTTCTAAAAATTTCAATTAGGACACCCTAGAGAAGGGCAAAGCATAACAAAGAAGGTCCTTAGTTTCCTGAATCTTTGGGGAATTTGCTTGCGAGGAGCACCAGCTTACCTTTTTTTAGTTCCTTCACTCAAACATTGAGAGTGGTGAAGCATTCATCAATCCCTTCCAGCTCTATTATTGTTTTAATCCTACAGACATTCTGAAATTTTATTCTGAGGATGCGTAGGTCACTCATGCACTCGTGCAAATGTATATGATACAGTTTACAAAGCCCACAAAGGGATGATCTCAGATACATGTAACACAAAGTCTTCAGAAAACATGTTTTGAGTGATAAAGAATCTGGAGAGTCTTATAAATTTAAAATACCAAGCAAAATGCATAATATCCATTAATTCAAAAAGTTCCTTTAAAAGCATTATTCAAAACATTTTATTGAGGACAGTAGAAAAAGTGTTTAGCTCTACCAAGAATTTTAAATCAGCAGGCAAGTATTTTAATTGTTTTCTGACGCTGCTGCAATATCTAAAAGGAAAGAAAAAAAAAATCAAGAAAAAATTGGTTGCCTTGGGTCTAGCTCAGAGTCCTGATTTTACTGACTTTGATGAGTCTTGAGTGCTTGCTAATTCTGTAGATGGATGGATGTAAGGAGACTTTTCTGAAATTTAGAGCTTCTTTTAATTATTTTATTATATCCATTTAATTCTAACTCAATATTGACATTAAATTCTTTCTACTGTATTATCTGAGTTCCTGTTTAGTATAATTAGCACTATCTTTCTTTTGGCATAATCTTTGAAGGCAATATTTTCATTTTTATCTCCTTTGGTATTTTTCCTCTGGCAATTTCTAAAAAGATTCAAATTAACACTTTGTATCTTAATATTCATTAAAGCCAGATTCACGAAGAAAGTGAAATTCAAATCCATGCAGCAAGTAAAATCTAGGGTGTTTTAGTTGTCATTACATAGAATTTTTAACAAGGATAAGCAAATGAAAAATAATGCAATGCTCTGAAGCAGCAGCTCATGCCTTTAAAATCCTATGGATATGATGCCAAGTGACTTATCAGTGCCCTGGTAGCACCTACAGCAAATAAGGGGGTGTATTTGAACATACATTTTCTCCTACTGTGGGGAAGAAAAAAAGGTATTTTTGCTCAGATACAGAAGGTAATACACAGTGTTCATGAAAATGCTGATAGAAACAACAGCAACATGGAGCAGTACTTCTCATTATCCACAGGAATGGGACAGGCAGGAAGGCAGTGAGTTGTGTTGATCATCCAACATAAATGCACACACGAACAACCAGGTAGATCCACACAAGTCACTGGAGAAATAAACAAGGAAATTCCATTTCAGAACAGAAGTTATTTATCATGAAACTCTGGGGAGATAATTTATCTAAATATTACGATGAAAAAGAAAGTCTGAGTTAAAAAAAAAATAACACAAAAACACAAAAACAAACAAACAAAAAAAAAACCCTCTTGGTTGTCCTGTGCTTCAGGGCTGTAAAGGAAACAGAGGAGATGAAATTCTCTGATTATGATTAAAGACAGAATCATTCTGCAGTACTGTGATGGTACTACTCTAGATCACCAAATTAGGAAGACATGTCTGCTGAGCTTCTTTTTTGATGAGTATTCATCATACTCCTCTGTTATACCGCATCAGAGGGTAAGGGGAGGTTTTAAAGGCTTTTCTTTCTTCCATTCTGATGGGAATACTGCAGAAAGCATTTCTAGAGTGAAAATTCAGAGATCATTGACACTAGGAAATTAACCAGGAAAGAACTCGGAATTTTGCCTCCCACCAGTAGAGAGGTTAAGTACATCTGCAGATCAAACTCGTGGAGACCTTAAGGTTTTGCTGTTGTTGTTTGTGCTTCATTTTTACTTTGCTTTCCACCAGTCTGTCTTCTGGATACCTTGCATCTAACCAACATCCTGACATTACAATGACCTTTAGGGCAGTTCAGCCTCTACAATTTTCTCCTTGCAGAAAACAGTTACATTTTCACTGCTAAATACTTAAGTCAACTGAAGTGTGGCTACAATGGAGAGATTAATCAGTTAAACTCAATAGCAAGTGAGACAGGATCAGCTTTGCAGTCATTTGTAATTGTGTGGTCTGGCATACAAACAAAAGACAAATACCTTGAACAGAGTCCAGTGGTGTGGTTATAAAACACCCTTCAGCTCCCCAGTTCTACACTGTTCTAAAGTCTGGAGACGCTGCTGTGTGCCATCCCTACAGCACAGCCCCAAACCTGCCCAAAGCAGGGTCAGTCCCAGCCCTGGTTCACCTACTGCATGTACTTGTGCCAAGATGCGCAAAAGTTCATTGCATGGCAATTTGTGGCTGCCCACCACAGTGAGTAGTCTGAAGAAACAGGGTTTTACCTTCTTGGTGTAACTAAAGGCAACTAACTGAGTGTTAGAATCAGTGCAAACATTCTCCCCAGCTTCCTCCTTAAAACTGTTCACAGCTAGGGCTGACCTTGGCCTCTTTCCAAGCTCAGCAGCATCTAGTTTTCCTGATATTCCTGCTGCTGTTTCAATCCATCTGTTTCGACTGCTCCTCAACCTCATTTCCTCTAATTCATCTCTTCAGATTCTCCTCTGTATACACTCTTATTCTCCTCTAAACTCTGCAATAAGAAATTACTTTCACAAGCTGACTTCTTAAAATACGTTAGAATAACTGTAATGTTTGAGAAGATAAAAATTCTTTGCACAATCTTTAGGATTCATTCTCCTCTTGATTTTTTTTCTTTTCTCCTTCCAAAAATGACTTTTGCAGGCACTACCCAGATAAAAGATTTCAAAGACTTTTGTTATTTTCAACACATTGCATAATCCCCAAGGAACTTGCAGTCATCAATCCTTCCTCTCACTTTCCCCTGTGATCCTTAGTGATTTAACTCAGAATCTCATTCCTAACACAGATACCTATTTTTTCACAAAGAGGCGTAATGTCCTTCACTGGTTCAGAAAGTGCAATGCATCAGTATGGTGATGCAGAGATAGATAATATACAACATAATCGTAACTTCGTGTTTATTAAAACATATATAATATTATTATTATAACCATAACTGGATATAATGCAAATATAGAATAAAACATAGAACAAGACTATGTATACACTTTCACTAATATTTTTTCTAAAATAGGATACATTAATAAGTAACAGACACATATTCCAATCTGATCTTACTAAAACTACTGATGGTACATTGCAGGGGATTGAGGACATATCAATTGCCTTCTGCCCAACACAAATAAGACACCTGAATATTTGCTTCCTGAAGTAAATTTCTAAATTCTTTAGCAATGACTTCTCCAACGTACAAAATATTCGTAAGAAATCAGATTATTATTACTTTTCAAAAACATCTACATTTTGATGTGTGCTTTCACAACAAGCATTTTTTGTTTAAAAACTCAGGCCATATAACAACAGTAATGTCAAATTATGTCTGGCACATAAGTTTTTTGAGCATAAACATAACTGAAACACAGAGTTATAAGCAAAATGATTCCTTGCTCCCTGCTCAAGCTGTGCATTCGCTATGATTAACACTTTAGATTCAGAGGATACATCTCCACTCAAACCGTACAGTTAAAAATATGTTATGGAAAGATATATTTAAATAAACAAACAGAAAAAACATATCTAAAACCTCTGCACCGTATAGCCACTTGTTTACCTGTCCCTGAATGCAATGTATGGAGCAGAAACTGAAGAAACCCCGCAAACATAGCAGCATCAGCAAGAGAATGGTTAAAAAAGAACAACTGGCATCTAGTTGTTTGCAAGTTGCAGTCTGCAACTGTAGCAAAGCCAAAACGATATCAAAAATCCACTCCAGTGTGAAGAAGATGATAGTAAAAAAAAAAAGTCCCTAAGGTCCTTGCGTCCCGATCCTTAGCCAAATTTTTCTGCAGCGTCAAACATTCAGCACTGGTGACACCAAGCAGGGCTATGAGAGCTCTTGTCATCCAAACAGATTTCTGCAGTGGAGTGCAAGCATCGATTACTGCATTAGTTCATACATGCTCACTGCAGCAACGAGGAGTTTCAGTCTCCAGAAACAGCTAATGGTTTCAGGAATCCAGAATTAACAATTCATCAGGAAATAAAGCAGGAGAAAAAAAAAAAAAAAAAAAAAAAAAAAAAAAAAAGAGTTCCTCCCTCCCTGGGTAGAATAGGGGAGAAGTTTCTTAGTGTTTTTGGAAGCCAGTGGTACCCACAGGCTCAGGAATCAATAGCACTGCTGCAGTTATTTATATTCAGCAGTGGTGTGCTGAACAAGTTCTAATGAACTGCGTAAATGAAGCAGTCAGATGGCTGCTTTAAGTTACATAAAAATTCGCAAGCTGTAGCTTTACTCTCAAAAACGCAACGGTCCATGAAAAAAATTACTGTGTCTTTTAGAAATTAAAGGAATATTTTAATATTTCTCTTATATAATGTGTGCATGAAAAATAAAAAATAAAAATATATTCTAAATTAAAAACATACAGTATGTTGATTTCTAAATTACATATTCAAAATTAAAGAGAAAATCACAGTATGTATCCCAGCATACAGGGGAAAGATTAGCAAATTTTATTAGCTGTAGTTATCTGATCTCTAGAGAATTTTATCTAACTTAATCATATCCAAATCCTAAAGCAATGAACTTATTTTCTGAGCAGAAACAGCTTTCCATGGTGAAAATATTTGTTTCTCAGTAGCATATTTAGATACTGTACAGCAGAAAAAACAAATAAACAATAAGCTAACTGTTCAGAAATCACAGTGGAGAAAACAAAATACGATGAACTAACATATTTAAAACTCTCTGCAAAGAGAAACTTGTAAGGGAAAAAATATGAGTAATTAATCTTACTAGAGTTCACAATTATTTCATCATATATATCATATATATATATATATATACATATCCCAGTATGAATAAAAACATGTTTCTAGTGAAGTAGATTCCCTGTAATTCTTTCTGGATCAAAACCAAGTTACTGAATGCTGCCTTTCACACACTGTCCAATAGCAACAGAAATGTTGCTGATGTTCCAGGTGACTGCTGACTTTCAGTGTTCCAGCATAGCACTAGCAGAAGGACAACATTGTTTGCACTGCTTTTTCACTGCCATGCCCTTGTTAGGAAATGACACTTCTAAGGAGTGATCTAAATGCGTATGTTTGGTGGCCCTGCTAGGCAGGGGGGTTGGAACTACATGATCCTTGAGGTCCCTTCCAACCCAGGTGATTCTGTGATTCTGTGATAAGGAGGGCAATGGACAGTCTTTACATATTACGAAGATGACTATCTGGACATCTACTGGCCAGGGAACACATGTACAGCTTCCTCCTGAAGCTGGAGAGCATTTCTTGCAAAAGGAACAAGAGGCAGACCATGCTGAGTGGCAAGCGCTACCACAACACACCCTCCCTCACACTCTCTCCTGACCGTCCTATGTTTCTCCTTGAAGAACCTCCTATTCTTTGGCTAGGGTCAGAATTGAGGCTGTGCTTCATTTTCCAAAGAACGTGCCATGCCTCGATTCTGAATGCTCTCTTCTTTCATGCATCCACCACAACAGATGAAAAAACAGATGCAAAATGTTTCATAGAATCCCAGAACATCCCAGACTGGAAGAGACCCACAATCATCGAGTCCAACCTCCATCCCACAAAGCATCACCCAGAATCAAACACTGTGTCTGAGAGTGTTGTCCAAACACTGATTGAACTCTGGCAGCTTGGTGCCATGCCCACTGCCCTGGGCAGCCTGTTCCATGTCCACAGCCCTGCCGTGCAGACCTTGTCCCTGACCCCCAGCTGCCCCTCCCCTGACACTGCTCCATGCCATTCCCTCAGGCCCTGTCACTGTCACACAGAGCAGAGCTCAGCACTGCCCTTCTGCTCCCTGTGAGGAGCTGCAGCCCCCATGAAGCCTCAGCTCCTCTGCTCTCGGCTCAGCACACCAATGGAGCTCGGTGCTCCTCATACTTACTGCTTTCTGGACACTTCATCTTCTTAGCTCTCTTTTGGATGCTATTTGTATATCTCATACTATGGTGCCCAAAACTGCACACAGTGCAGTGCCATCACGCCTCTTACCCAGCCAGTAGCTCTAGATCTGATGCACCTCAGGGTGCAGTTGGCCCTTTTGGCTGCTAGGACATAGCGCCGACCTTGATTCAGCTTGCCATTAATTTTGTCCTAAAATCTCAATTCTTTTAAGAGAGACTGAACTCTATGGGATTTCTTTCCTGACTTTTTTATTAATTGTCATTTCCATATCATGCATGCATTTGCAGGAATGCAGCTGTGAGCATATGAAGAACAAGAAGGTGACTGAAAACCACCAGCACAGCTTTATAAAAGGCAAATCACTCACCCCTGACCAACTGACTTGTTTCTTCGGTGAGATAACTGGACCTGAAGACAAGGGGTAACAGCACTCTTGCTTAAGTCTGCTAATTGTAGCAAGACTTTCAACCAGCTATATCCTTGTCACTGTATCAGAGAGAGATGGATTGACAGGGGAAATACAAGATGGTTGGAAAGCTGAAGCATTTGACTCCATAAATGACAGGCAAAAGTATTAAATTCAACTGGTGGCAAAACGTTAGTGATACAAAGAAGTATCACAACAAAGATTTCTTGGGAGGAATCAAGCCTGTGCTTTGTTCAGCTAGCAGTACTCCAGACCATAAAACATACTTCTGGGATCACAGAAAACTTGAGTGTAACTTACGATGGACTTTGGCTGTGCATCCACAATTAAACTAGATGGAGAAAACATACCTGCATCTGATAGGTTTAGATGCAGAGTTTGGCTGACATTAATATAACTAACTAAAAGATTTTTGTTTTCTCTGTGTGTATTTTCCAAGCAGAAGTGTATCTTCTTTTCAGTCAGGTATTGCCCAATATAGAGATTTTATTTTTTCAGATTCTTTGGCAAAATACAACTTTTCAAAGACAATCATTCACCACTTTTCATTTAAAATGGTGTTTCCTTTTATATATATATATATATATATATATATATATGTGTGTGTGTGTGTGTGTGTGTATATCTATATATATATACACAAGGAAATATATATACACAAGGAAATATATACACACACAAATGTATACATACATATCCAAAAATGTTTTTGTGCTGCTTCTACATTTTACTTTTCAACACTGTTTGGTACGTCATAACTGCTCAGAAAACCAAAACTTGAGAAGAGGGATGACTGTGATGAAAAAGACACATAGCTCCTAAGCCATTGTCTGCACCCCAAACACCCACCATGCTTGTTACAGTTCATAAATGTTCCTTTCAGTTCAGATATGAATGCATTCTGTTTATACACTTAGTCGTCTGGCAAAAAAATGCACCAAAGTAGAAACAATGCAGACACATCAACAGGGCACATGGAGCTACTAAGTTTGGCTTTTTATTTAGCTTCAGATACATCAATGTCATGCTGTCGCTACTCCATGGCTTTTAGTTCAAACTTGCTTTTAGTTCAAACTCTGAGTTGAACGAATTCAAGTGGAAGCAAAGGAACTTAGCAACTGTTCAAAAATATTATGTAAATCTCACTGATGCAGTACTTAAGATCTTTGCTATCTAACTTTCATCATCCAGTAATATTGCAATATTGAATATCAGTTACCCAATCATCACAAAAAAAGCCAACAGCATCTTCTCAGACTGATCATCTTTATAATCCTCCTTGACTGAAGAGGATCTACAACAATCACTGCTGTAATGTCAGAATTACAGACTTCTGTCTTCTAGATTTCCTCTGACATCACAGGAGGATGAATTATCTTCAATATGAAAAGAGATTTTGTGAAGCATCTATTATTTCTTTGTGATAAGAGCAATACTTAAAATATCTATAAAGGATCTGCTAGATAGTCTTTTTAAAGTCAAAGGTTTTCTTAACCTAACCCTAATTCAAACTATTTGCTTATCCATTCAACTGTCAATGAAAAACAGATGCTTTCAGGAAAATGGTAACCGGTATGTACATACCAACTTCCTAATTTACTGAGCAATAATGATGCCAACTTTAACTATTATTTCTAAACTGTTCTTTTAAAGTCTCCATAGAAACAGACTTCTCCCAACTCTCGTGCCCTACATCATGGTGGATGTGAAAGACACACATTCAAAGTCTCTTCCCTACCTGGAAAGGAAGAGGGATGAAGTGCTGGTATGAAGTGTTGGTATGACAAACCTACTTTTGACAGCTGTGCTCAGGTACAGGCCTGAGCTCACAAAAATGGACTGCACAGACCAATTCAATGTTACAAACTATAGGCAGAAAAGACAAGCATCTAACCTGCACTTGAATTTGCCTGCCTGAGGAGAGTAACCACAGCAAAAGCCACTATAATCTGCAAACCTGGGCTCCAGCAAAAACAGATTTGACCAATAGCAATAATGTCATTATAGCTTCTGATGAGAGTCAGCTGCAGCACCCTACCAAAATTCTTTAACACAATTCCATTTATTTTATTTACTTCTTTAACTTACAACACTTTTCAACTCTTTTCCCCATTGCAAAGTATAACAAAAGTTAATGCTGCTCCTGAAATTATTCACGTACAGGCTGTGGTTGAAGGGGTGTACAGACATGGGTGAAAGACATCTAGGGATCACTAGTTCATTCTCTCATCCAGTTAGGGACAAGTCTGAACTTAATTTACATTCCCTCTTTTTCTTTCAGATTTCTCCCATATCCTGTAATTCTAAAAATTTCAGACTTAAACATGGAAATTAGAGCAGCAGTACCATATGTGCTGATTTCATTCTGAAAGACCTATATCTATTAAACAGCATTTTTGTTACTTTTGAAATTTTATATATAATCCAAACAAACAAATATCCAACACATCTATAAGCTGGGCTAAACACTGAGCATGTTTTTTGCTTAAGCATTTGCTTAACGTTTAAGCCAGAAAATTCATTCCTAATCCTTATAGCAACTTTTTAGGTCAAAGTAAGATTAGGCCCACCATAGTGCATACAACTGACGTTCTGACAATAAGCCCTAAGTTAATACCATTATTTGTTGTGGGCTTATTTTGTTTTTTGTTGTTACTGTTTTAAAACAAGACAAAGATGCTTATAGAAAAGAATTTTAAACGAAAGGCTTGAAGAGAAGTCTAAATGCAAATGATGAATTTGTTTGTTCAATAAATAAATAAATAAATAAATAAATCACTAATAAAAATTAATGTCTTCTGAGGTGCCTCCTTTCAGTGGCCTGGATGAACAGCCATTCCCTAAGACTTCTTTGGCAGTAATATGTAAAACTGGGTAACTGGAACAGATTAATCAACTTCGTGTACAGCTGATCTGAGAGCATCTTGTCAGTGGGAAAAGAGCCCATAGCAGCTGAACCTACTCCTAAGAGCCCCTTTCCATTCTAGTTGCCTGGGGGCAGTTCTGTCCTTCCACAAGCTCTGCTTCAGCACTACTGGCAACTCCATGTGCCTGCCCCAAGAGAGATAACTAAACCTATCAGGGCATGGTGACAAGGCTCACTGAGTTTTCATAAAAATTGTCAGAAACAGTGAAGAACCAGAAGAATCTTTATCTACTTGAATTTGAGTTTGTGAGTTATTTTTATGGGCTTTGTTTTTTCTCTAAGTGCAAGTCATTCCCACCCTGTTTTTTACATACAGCCTGAGCCCATAGAGAACATCACATTGCCTGTTATCTCGTAAGTTTTGATGTAAGCTTACAGCAGTTCACAACCTTCTTACAGAAAACTAGCAAAAATACTTTACCAGGAGAATTCAGTCACATATCTGCTGCAACACTGCCAGTTACATGGCTATGTATCTCAGTGAAGCATTGGGACCTTTTTTTCCCACTTATGTTCAGCTTGTTTCATTTGCATATGCATGCATGCACTTTACTTAATTGCACGTACACAGAACAGATTTCTCACTGTCCAACACTAATTTAACAAGCACTTACTTATAATGGCTATGGAGTTATACGTAATTTCAGCTACTCAAAAGTACAGAGTACTAATTGTACTGAATAGTTTAACACCGATCAAAATTCTGAAACTAGAGCTAGATTGGAGTTTCATTAAAATCCAAATCAGATGCAGATTTGCAGAACGTAAATTGGAACTAACTTTTAAGAACTAGTAATCTCCATAGCAAGAGTATTTTACTTGAAGTTAAAGCTCAGTCACAGATTTAAACAAATTCCACTCATTTTAAAACTTCATGCCCAACTCTCCCAGTGAACAGATGTAAAAATACACCAGCAGATGTTACAGTAGGACTTGACTTGCCTACATTACAGATTTAAAATACCTACGTGAAAATACTCAGCTAAGAACATATAAAACCAGCCTCCTCTGCAGCCTTTCTGTGATTGACGCTTTTTTCAGCCCATTTATACACCCTGCCGCATGCCCTACTTTGGATGCCAGCATTATAGAAGAAGAAATTGGTGGGGCAAGGATTGGATTTCTGCCTCCTTCCTCCAGGAGCACCCCCAGCACAAAGCCCTACTGCGGACTTCACAAGGTTGCGAGTAACACAAAGTGAGTTTACTTAGGTTCCTTCCAGTTTGCCATCAACACCTAATTATGAAGCATATTTTCAAGCCTCAACCATGTGAACAAAATGCACATTTAAGCAAACAGGAAAAAATGACTATGCAAAATGTGAAAGCATTACATCTATTTACATTAAAGCACATGAGCAGTTTTCAGCATCTCCTCAGAAGTTGAAAACATCTGTTGTAACTACAGTGGGATAAAAAGCACAAACTTGTCAGCACACAAATCTATTAGTTTAGAAATAAGAACTTATGTAGAACTTTAGAAGAATAGGGTCTTCATTCAATTTGCACCAAATCTGATTAGAACTCTGCACGGATGACATTAGGCAGAAGATGTTCTGTTTTAAAATTAGGTCTGGATTGCATTTATAAGTGCCTGGTTTATACGATCCCAATAAGTCTACACAGAGAGTATAAATGCAGTTTATGCTTCCTAAGAGGACTCCTTTTGCCTTCCTAGGTTGGTGTTACATATAATGCTCAACTATTACGGATTTAAGAATAAGAATTCCTACAGCCTGTATTAATAATAAAATAAAAATGATTAACAGCAAACACTAATAATGTCTTCTAAAAGGTAAAGTATTTTTTAAAAGGAAATCTTAGATAACAGTTTTGGACACTGCTAAACAGTTCACAGAATCTCAGGTTGGAAAGGATCTCAAGAGATATCGTGTCCAATCTCCCTGCCAAAGCAGGTACCCTACAGTGGGTCACACAAATAGGCATCCAGTTGAGTCTTGAATATTTCCATAGAAGGTGGAAAAGCACACAGCCTCTCTGAGCAATCCTTACCCATAAACTTTTTCCTCATGCTTGTATGAAACATCCTGTGTTCAAGTTATAGGCTATTACTCCTCCTATTGCTGTGCATCACTAAGAAGCCTCATCCATTTGCCTCCCACCTCCCTTGAGATATTTAAGAACATTGATCAGATCCCCTCTCAGCATTGTTTTCCCTAGGCTCCAGCCTTCTATTATCTTGATGGCCCTCCATCGGACTACTTCTAGGAGATCCCTGTCTTTTTTAAACCAGGGAGCTCAGGTCCAGACACAGTACTCCAAATGTGACCTCACCAGGGCAGAGTAGAGGAACATCACCTCCCTTCACCTGCTGGCCACAAACTTTTTGTAATGCACCCAGGATACCATTGACTTTCTTGGCCACAGGGACACACTGTTGGCTCACGGTCAACCTGTTCTCCACCAGGACTCCCAGTCTTTTACCACAGAGTTCCTCTCCAGCAGGTCATCCCCTAACCCATATAATAACCTATGTATGTGGTTATTCCTCCCCAGGGGCAACACTCTACACTTGCTCTTGTTAAACCACATCAGGTCCCTCCCTGCACAACTCTCCAATCTGTCCTGGTCTTGTTGAATGGTAGCGAAGCCTTCATCAGCCAATGAAAAATAGAAAAATGCTACATAACTTTTTGAGTCCTCCACCAAAGATATAAAATTGCATTGGATTCTCAAAGGCATTTATTTTCTGGAAAGTAAAGGTAATTTTGAAGTAATCTATATTAAATAATTATGAGTGATGAACTTGTTAAATTACACTTACAGAAGTTTTTTTATGCTCAGAAGACAGGCTAATGCAGAGATATTTCATGGAGAATTAAGGTACTTGGATAAAAATTGTGAAGTCTCCCACATCACATTCAACTCATCTCGACAATGAAAATTAAAACCTCTAGTTAACATGCATCAGGAAATAAATCTCACAGCTGGGTTCCTAAATCATTTCATCTAATACTGTTTGTAAGTTATCTGTTCAGCTTCAACAAAAACAACTATGAACTGTGTTACATATTTGAACCAAATGGCTCGTACTGAAAAAGGAAAAAAAAAAGTCATAGAATCATGGAATCATAGAATAACAGAATGGCTTGAGTTGGAGGGGACTTCAAGAATCATCAGGTTCCGATCCCCTGCCACATGCAGGGTTGCCAGCTGCTAGATTAGGTATTAGATCACATTGCCCAGGGCCCCATCCAGCCTGGCTTTAAACACCTCCAGGGATAGAGCATTCAAATCTCTCCAGGCAACCTGTTCCTGCACCTCACCACTCCCTGTTAAAAACTTCCCAAACAGCTAATCTAAACTTGCCCTCCTTCAGTTTAAAAACCATTCCCTCTTGTCCTATCAGTATATACTCAAGTAAAGATTTCTCTCCTGATTATAAGCTCCTCTTAAATACTGGAAGACCGCAATGAGGTCTTCCCACACCTTTCTCTAATCCAGGCTGAACAAGGACAGCTCCTTCAGCCTGTCTTCATAGGAGAGCTGCTGCAGCCCTTGGATTATCCTCATGGCCCTCCTCTGGACCCAGAACAGCTCCACATCTTTCCTATGCTGGGGGCCTCAGACCTGGATGCAGTACTCCAGATGGGGCCTCATAAGGGCAGACTAGATGCAGACAATCACCTCCCTCACCCTGCTGGCCACTCCTCTTCTGATGAAGCCCAGGATACCATTGGCCTTCCAGACTGCAAGTGCACACTGCTGGCTCATGCTAACTTTTTCATTAACCAGGACCCCATGTCCTTCTCAGCAGGATTAGTCTCATGAAGCTCTTCTCCCAGTTCGTATCCTTATCTGGGATTGCCTTGACCCAAGTGCAAAAACTTGCACTTTGTTGAACATCATTAGGCATCATTAGGTTCAGAAGGGCCCACTTTTCAAGTTTATCAAGTTCCCTGTAAGATTTAGCTAATTTGGCTGTTGCCAAAAAAAAAAAAAAAAACCAACAACAACAACAACAAATAGTAATAGTTCTCTAATAGTTGCTGTATCTAAGAGTCTAGACGGCTACAAGCAGTTTGTGTAGTGGATTTATTGGTAAGGTTTAACAAAGTTCAAAATTTATGTGGAATAATTCTATCACTCTAAATCCATTTATATTATATTATTTTGGCACCAGATTTCTGACAGAGTTGGTGACTTAGAGGAGAGGATGGAGTCCAGACCCTTCAGGGCCTACAAACTAAAGAGCTACAACTAAGGACCTATGTAGTAACTCTCACACATTACCAGCAAAGCACTAATGGAATGGTGGACGAAATTGTGCTTTGATTATGCTGTTAAATCACAGGGGATGGGTTTCTGATCACAGTTATAACAGCGGTATTTTTTCATCATTTTGAGTCCTCTTAATAACTACTGAAGAATATTTTTTTTTTCACTTTAATATATGAAAAGATTTCTAAAAGGTTTTCTTAGTTAGTAAGAATGTCCTGCCTTTCCATCTGTCCTCAGAAAATACTGCAGGTTATTTCAAGAACTGATGAAAAATTAATTCTAAAAATAATTGGACAAAAAAGCAAACAAGCAAACAAAAAACATAAGAGCTTTACATCATGCCTAATAAATGTAAAGATACCCTTCTGGTATTAATGTATTGCATAGACATACACTCACACGAAGGGATCTCTGAGGTCCCCAGTTCAAATCCCTTTGCTTCAAGTGGAGTCAACTAGAGCAAACTAGAATAGGTTGCGCAAGGCCTTCTACATTTAGACTTTGAGTAACTCGAAGGATTCAAAATCCACAACATTTCCAAACATCCTTCACATGCAAAAAGAGTTGTTGTTTTTTTTTCCTTTTCTTTTGCTTTCTTTAGATTTTATTCTTTTTTCTTTCTGTTTTTTTTTTTTTAATATGTAAGTGGACCAAGACTTCATGGGCAGGTTCACCGCCTCTTCTCCTTAAAAATGAGCAGAAAAACAAGCCTCCCTATTTTGAATGGAAAAGGTTATACTTGTAGTTAAACAAACAGTTATTCAGATGGGGTGGAAAACAGATGTCTTCTAATATGCGTACAGGGATGTCAGGAGACTACAACATCAGATAAAGACAGACAGACAGATTAGCATATCTGAATCAAAGACATGCCAGGATATAAAAGGGAATGCAGATATGCCATTGGCATTTTGAGTATGAACACCTGCAGAAACCTTTCAAGTTACAAACGCAGATAGTTAAAGAGCCAGCTACTGCTTCCAGAGAGATACAGAAAGTATTCAGCTCCATATAATGCCACTTCAAGACAAACTGCTGTTACAAACCAGACAGTAATCTATCACAGCCTCTCCTGGTGATCCTAATTTTATCTACTCACCATTCATAAATTCGATTAACCTCTTTAGCAAGAAGAAAGGCTTTGCTTACAAGTATGCAGTGGACTACACCAAATCCTCACTGCTAAGTGTTACCAGCAACACAAAGTCAAACTGAAGTAACAGAACATAGGCAAACTTGTAAACTTCAGATCAAAATCATCTAGACAATAGGTTAGGTACTTCTCTTTCCTGTATAAAATTCTCTGTGCTGTATAGTCTACCACTGTTAACAGTAAACTAAAAGATCTTTGATATTTTAAAAAAGTCTTCAAATGTCTCATATGTTAAAACTGAGGGGTATAAGTAAGGTTATGACACTTTACAACGTTCTCAGATTGTTACAGAACTCATTTTCAACTTCAATTCATTCAAAGAAAATTATTCTGCAGTGAGGCAAAAGGACAAAGCAACAACCAACTGTACAAATGTCATCAACAGAATAAACTAGAACTGTTAAACTGTAACCATTCTTGTCAAAGAGGGAAGAAAATTAGCAGTCATCAGTTCATACTACTTTGTAACAACCTCATCTAAAAATGCAAAAGGAAACATTGCAAACCAAATGTAAACAAGTATAAGAAACTTCTCAGCTGAAAAAAAAAAAAAAAAACAGGAAGGGGAGAAACAAAGGTGTATGTTCAAAAATGAGGCAAAAGAGAGAGTAAAATACAGCTGTTGGTTTTTGGTTTGTTCTTTTTTTTTTTTCCCCAAAACCATGGCCATGTGCATAATATAGATAAAGGTCCTTACCTTTTTCACTGACACTTTCACTTTCTATCTCCACATCTTCACAGCTAGTATATTCTGGTGTTGATGCCCCTTCTTCCTCTGAGCTACTAACTGACATCTGCCTTTTCTTTCCGCCTCTTTTTGCTCTATGAGGCTTTGGAGGGGATGGCCGCACTGATTCCGACTGGTCAGAGCTAAGGGAATCATTCCTTAGCATGGTCTCCATTTTCTCCCGCTTTGCTTTTCGCATGAGAATAGCAGAGCTAGGATCAAGGCGGCTCTGTTTTTTAAAGGTATCGTGGTTCTTGTATTCTACGTGTTCTATGGGAACTGGACTATGCCTGGGAGTTGGTGGACTATGATTAGTTAATTGTTTAGAAACAGAAATTCTTACATCACCTGTTCTGTCTATAGAGTACGACCTCTGAGTTTCCACAAGAGATTTTCTGTCCTGAGTTCCCTGTAATTGTGAGCGTTTTCCTAAGTTATTCTCAGGTACCTCCGCTTCCTCCATTTCTGTGTGTGGCAAAGCTACATCACTGTGTCTTCTCTCATGCCGTGCTTTAGAAACCTTGGCATGCATGCGCATTTGCTGTTCCTCAGGATGTGGTTTAACAGGGTATCTTGCCAGATTGGGGTCACTCCTGTACCGAGTATGATATTCATCTTCCTTCCTTTGTTTTTCATCATCAGGCACTTTGCCTTCCTCAAGTTTTTCTGGCAAGTCGGGATAGTCTTGTGACTTCCCTTTTTCCAGTCTTCTATTTTCATGCCTTTCTTTACGTTCCCTATCACCTGCTGGTCCTTCTTTTTGAAGTGAGGGTTTTGGCACACGCTTACGCTCACCCTTTACAACTTTGCCATTCTGGTCTGAAACCAACGTCTTCTTCCTACAATGAAAAAGGAATACAGTAATTTGAAAAAATTAATGCACAAATGAATACTTGCATAAAATACTGCAATACACATACAGTGATTTTCCAATATACAGCGCCAAGCCAAAGCCAATAGGACTGATTTTGTGGCACTGAGCCTTCCTTTCCTCTTTCCTTCCACATCGATACATTTTCGGATTACGTATCATAGATTTTCCACATATGTACTCTATGGGACAGTCAAAGATGCATATGATCCAAGTTAAGACCCTGTCCCCTTTTTTCCTCCATTGTCTTCATGAGCTGTTGGCAATATGCTGGCTCATCACTAATGTTCCCCATTCAAAAGCATTGGACTTCCTTTGAAAGTCTCAGTAAAAAGTAGAGGACATTGTTATTGCATTATTGATACAGACATCTCATTTTTGGATAGCAAAGCAGAAACAGAAATCCTTTTGATGCATTAAAAGTGTCCTTCAACTGCATGATGACTGCTCTGTGGCCCTTCTCAACTTTGGGGAAGAAAGAGTGAACAGAATCAGAGGAAGGCATCAGGTATTGGTTGCTATTATTACCTATGCATAATCCTAACTGGAGTTTTGCTCCTGTTAAATTAGCACTGACCTTAACCACACAATAGGTTACTAGCCATCCTTGCTCATTCATTTTTCAGCTCGAAAAGCCATGGAAAGAATCTACCACAGTATAATCTCATTTTGTTGCCACAGGGCCCCTCCTCATTTGCTCCATCATCTGGCAGTCAGCAGCCAAAAGAGCAGCAAGTGATTCATCACATTATCCTCCCTTCATTTGACATTCTTCTCCCAGTTCATTATAACCAGTGCAGATCAGGAATTTACTCATTTAGCCACTTAAAATATAGAATCATAGAATCATTTGGGTTGCAAGGGACCTTTGAAAAGGCCATCTGGTCCTACTCCCCTGCAGCGAACAGGGACACCTACAGCTACATCAGGTAGCCCCGAGCCCTGTCCAGCCTGGCCTTAAATGATTCCAGGGAAGGGGCATCCACCACCTCTCTGGACAACCTGTTCCAATGTCTCACCACCCTTATTGTATAAAAACCATTTTCCTTATATCCAATCTAAATCTTCTCTCTTTTAGTTTGAAACCATTTCCCCTTGTCCTGTTACAACAGACCCCTGATGAAGAGTCTGTGTCCCCTTTTCTTATACCCCCCCTTTAAAATATATAATAGTTTTTCTTGCTGGCTTCAGTTTTTCAAACAATTTACTTTGACTTCAAGATGGTGCAATCATTGTTCTTCATGAATGTTCAATATTCAATATTAAAAGTGTATGTCAAAATATGCTTTAAAAAAACCACTTATTTACTTTCTCTTCCCCTCCACTTCTGTTGCTCAAAAAAAAAAAATAATCCCCCCCCCCCCCCCCCAAAAAAAAAAGAAACACAACACACTTCAGATGATGTATTTGCTTATGTACACTTAATCCTTTCCTGGTAAGTGAATCAATTCATCCCTGCATGGCTCTAGACTCACATACAGACCAGCCAAAAGCCCTGTGTAACGCTGTGGCACTAGTATTATAACTGCAAGGTTCTGCGAATGCAGAAAGCCTTACCTCTCTCTTGGAGGCTCACTTCTAGACCTTGATGAAACTTGCTTTTGCTCCAGGCCCATAGCTGGCTGCGATACTTCAGCTCCTTTCCTCTGATCGGATTGAACAGTGGAAGGAGAGATCTCCTGTGATGAGGCAGCTGCTGTGCTTAAAGGAGTCTGTGATCTTGACCTCTCTTGAAGCCTGGCTTTCTTTTCTCTCGGTGCATCAGAGCTTGCACCAGTTGCCGTATCACTCAGTGTTCCATCCTGGCTGGGTGATGGCTGTGGTCCACTTCCAAAAAACCACGCTCCGGATTTTGTTAAGATTTCTTGTTGCTTTCGACATAAATTGCATACCCACATAACCTAGTTAAAGACAACAAGAAGAGTCAGTGCAGCTATCCCTCAGACCCAGGAGCACATGCTCACTCTGTCATGGTCAGCTACGGCCTCCCATTTCCTCTAAACTGATGAGGTTTGTGCTCATGCCAGTGCTCAAACATGCTTCTCCAAGCGCTACCTGCACTGGCCAGAGCCAGGCATCCTACAGGCACATGCTCTGCAAGCTTCTCCAAAATATGCTGTCAATATATGCCAGTATAGCAACCCTCCTCAGCCCAGCCCCAGCTCCCTCAATTCAAAGTGACTGTATGCTGGCTGTGGTGAGGTCCACCAGGCTGGGCAAAACCTGGAACTGGTTGACAGAGCTCTGCCCAGTTGCTCATCCAGCCACTGCCACAGAAACTGACACAGAATTTCCCTTTAATTTTTCTTTGTACCACATAACACTATTCCATAAATAAACTCAACATTTACTGCATGTACATTTAGCTACGTCCACAACAGCTACTTACCAGAAATGTAAGGAAGGACCTATATAAAACCTACTAATAGAGAACTCAATGCACCAACAGCATCATATTTTGTACTACTTCAAAAGGACCAAAAACCATCTCTCTGATTTACAGTGATAAATCATAAGCAAACAAACAAAGACCTGACAATCACAATTAAGCTGAATTCATCAGTGGTGCTGCATAGGATTTTTGCTTAAGTTCCAGACACAGAGGTAATCAGAGCACATACAATAGAGCAAGACTGGACATTTCAGGTCTACACACTACAGAACACAGTCTTAAATGCAAGAATGAATCACTAGCAAAAAAATAAAAGATTCTTGACCAGAATGAAGTCTGGGATTTTTTTTTAATTTTTTTTTTTTTTAGTAGATGGGACAAAAAGAGCGTTTGAAGTGAAGAACAAACACAAAATGCATACAGAATACATGAGGTAGGAATTTTTTCAGAAATAAAGCTAGAGATGTAAGGAAAGTAAGGTTGAAAACTAAAGAGGAAAATAGAAAAAAAAACTGAGTTGAATGTGGAAAGAAGTAAAGGAATGAGTGAAAAACGTTTAAATTATTTTGTGTCAACAAAGGGATGATACAACTGTGGTAAAATGATACAACACTTAGAATGAAAAAAAAACAGAAAAATAATCATAACAGGGATTATTTATAAATATATTTATGTATAAATATATATAAATATATTATAAATATAAATATATTATACATACATATTTATATTATTATACAGGGAGGAAACTACAACAGGACAAAGCTCTGGCAGCAAGCAGTTATTCTCTAGCTTGGAAGGAAGCACATGCCTTCTATGGTAAAATCAAAATTTTAGACATTTAACACATATAAGATAACAGAGATTTATTTATAAAACACCCTAGAACAGATTGTTTTAAACTATCTGTTTAGGTGTGAAGAATACATTACAACTTCCAACACCATTTCTCTACTGTTTGACCAAACCACACTGAGAAGACTCAGACTTTTCCCTGCATCTGGACCATTACATTTCTTCTATGTAGGAAGGATAGTAAAATACTAATTTAAAAACTTCAATTAATTAAAAAGAAAAAAGAAAAGAAAGAAAAAATAAAAAGCTACAATTATTCCAGCAAAAAAAAATATGTCTTACATCAAAAATGGATAGATAACTCTCAGTAGGACAAGAGGAGTAGCAAATTCATCAAAACAAATACTGGCCCTTGAAGAGAAAACACCCTCATTCCAAAATATTCTATTTCCTTAATCTAGAACGCATCTCAAAACAGCAATTCTGGTTATCAAACTGTATTAGCAGAATAGATTTCAGTCTGATATTATTATTATAGGTATTCAAAATACCAGCAAGGCTAAAAGGAAAAAGAATTTTCACACGCAGAAATGCCTTTATAGGCTCTGAAAAAACTGTTACCTCATTAAACAGCAATTGTGTGCATGCACACACATTTATGTGTAAAATTTATGTTGGTGCTATAAACTCAAGCCATTAATAAAAAATATGGCATGGCCTACATATCACTGACTCAGAGGGAAAGTTGAAAAAGACTTATGAAAAATTTAACAAAGCGAAGCTTATTTAAAGGAATGGTAAGGAATACTAATATCAAATTGAAATATTCTTATTTTCTTTCATGTGGATGCAAGTATGCACCAGTACTTTAAAGGAGTAACAGACTTCATTTACAATTTAATGTATTTTATCATTTAAAATATGTATAAAATCATGTAATAAACGTCAAAAATTATCATTAATTTACATAATCACTTTGATATTTTAATTAGTTTTACAAAACTACTATAAAATCCAAACAAATAGGAACTGCCAATGCGCAAATAGATACAAATAAAAACAGAATACAAAAAGAAATACTAGACATCTAAGTACAAAGAAAGCATTTTCTCATGTCTTTAAATAGCACAATTTAGACACAAAATACAAACCCATCACCACAGACTGCACACACAGAATATCGGCATTATACTCACAAGAAGCTACACTACCATCCCTCTTCAGGATTCTCTTTAGGACTTAACAAATGCTACATTTGTCTTGAGATATATTCAGACCAAAAGAAAAAATAAAAGAGCTTTTCTTTAAAATGAAAAAAAAAAATAATAATAAAAACACAAAAACTTGAGGTGCTATAACAGTTTCAGTGATAAAACCGTATACATAAAACCATTTTTAGAAATAAAAACTGTATATTGAAAAACATTTTTAGAGAAGTATGTGGAGCAAGCAATTTAGCAGCATGCAGGAATTATATCCTGATTGAATATACTGGGATGTGATCCAAACTAATCTAAACGAAAGCAGGTCTGTGTAATAACTTATCTTAACAATCCACAGATGTTAGGCAACCAAACAAATGCTCTGATGAAGGATTACAGTTCTCTAATGTAGCTTCTGGGCCTCCATGCAATGCATCAGTAAAATGAAGGGTGTTAGATTATCTATTTTCCTCTGGCCTGTCACGTCAAAAGTAGTTTGCTTACTTTTTTCTGGATGGTGAGCTCTGATGCAGCACTGTAGTCAGTCAATCAAGACATGTATAGAGGGCTTTTTTTTTTGGTTTTTTATTTTTGTTGTTGTTATTGGGTTTGTGGCTGGTTTATAAACACACAGCTGCACACGAAGCTATTTAAGTGAACCAAGAAAGGGGTGCTCCTCATCCAAACAGTTCATGTGCACAGCTTAGGAAAATGTTCATTTGCACTGCACAGCAAAGGGATCTACTGCTTTACTGCTACACAACAAACAACGTGGCACATACAGAACTCAGCAGAGGTGGGTCAATTCCCACACAGATTCACGTCAAAAACTCCACAGGCTGCGTGAAAACATGCTAGAGGGATTCCATGCTTGCCTTCAAGTGGAATATGGGTTATTTCATTCACAGAAAAAAATATTCCTCAAACTTACTCTTACAGGTACTGGTGATCCACAATGAGTAGGAACAGTATTCCTGTACTAACACAACATGAAATTCCAACTTGAAAGAGCCCATAGTAAACAATATATACAACCATGCACACAGAGAAAAAGAGCATTTTCAATTATGAAAATAAGAACACTTCTTTATGATTAAATATTTAAAAATTATATTTTAGAGTGAAGAAAAAGGCTTTTTCTTTCATATTCTAATTTGTAGTCTTCATTCCAAACATGCACTAGAAGGGAAACAAATCTTATACCAAATCTGTGCGCCTCCAAACTCACACTGAAGTTGCTGTGAACTCCCCAGAATTCTTTACCCAAGCCCAGACACTTATGAGGCTTCATTGTGAGTACAATCCTTCACCCTTTACGAGTTCAGAAATGGCAAACTCACAATTTCACAAACACCCATACATCCTGCTTCATCTACACACAAGAAATTAGGTATAATTAGGTGCATTAATATAGCAGGCCACAAGGCATGCTATACTGAACCTTCATGCTATCAGAATTATTTCCCTTCTGAACGATGTCTACACAATGCCTTTTCTGTTTATTGTGCTTATTTTGTTTGTGTTTCTTTAGCCACCTTCTTGTATATACCTCTAGAAGACACTAGTTGTTTTAAGCAGATCTAATTAGGCAGACCCTTTTCTCTGCTACAGACTCCATTAACTTCAGCAGAACTGTGCCACCATCCTACACCACTGCTTTAAAGTCAGAGGGAAGAAATGCTATCGATTTTTATCTCATGATACTTTCCATTCATACAATTAAGTTAAACTACATAACACTTCATTTTTCTCAGGTTACAGAAAAGAAGCAGCAAACAAATCAGTAAGAAGCACTGCATTCATCTCCTACTACACCAAATTGAATCCTGTAATAAAACAGTAGCTAAAGGGTTGTAACTCCTACACTCCATGAAAACATAAAGAAATGAAACTGAAAGTCTATTTCAATGCTTACATTCAGAAGTCCAAACTCTAAATAAGCAAACAATTGTATCATTCTAATGAGAATGTGCTTGTGAAACCAAGCATTCATTAAATTAATTTTGAAAAATTATGTGGGCAGCTGATTACATCCAATGTCTCTCAATCACCAAAATTGAAGGTTTTCTCACCATTTTTCCCCTCACTTGCTCTTCTTTCTCCCTATCCCAGTTTGTCCTCTCCCTTCCTTGCTTCCATCTTCACCATATCACACAATCCACTGCATCTTCTCCTTTGACTGTCAGGTCAAAATAACCAGCTGAACTTAAAAACATAGTAGAAATTAATCTGCATTTTTTTAGCTGGGTTAATTTTTTGTCTCAGTGATCTTTCTCTTGGAGGAATATGCTGAGGAATTAAAATAACGTTCTCAAAAATTGAGTCAAATGGAGAAAAGATGTTTCTCCAATGCAGTGGCTTACCATCTCTTAGAAAACTACATCTTAAAACATCTCAAATACCAGCACATTATGCTTACACAAACATTTTTGAGCACTGAAGCAAAAGGACACAAAACAATCTGCACTTATACTAGGATCTTCAAAGCAAGGTGGCTGCACGTTAATTGTCTCCTGGAGATGATCTCCAGAACATTCCAGCTCAAAAACCACCAAGAAAACTTAACTGATGAGGAAGTACTAGTGGGCAGAAGACCAACAGTAAGTCACGTAGCTTTCTGTCTGTTTACCAGCTCAGGAGCAGACCCAGAGTATATCTAATTCATTAGTGCCTGAAGTAACCTAGGTCTTGCTTTTGCTGCAGCCTCCCCTCCGGAACAACAGTTCAAGAGGACAATTAATTCTATTTCTTGCCTCTTTGAGCAGGGAGGGGACTGCTTTGCTCACACTGATGCTCATCAGACATAAGGGGCTCAGCCATTTCAGGACTGTGATATATCACCATATTAGCACTCCCTGTTCTTCCACTCTGCGCAGAGCAGACTTGCTTCATAAACTAGGATTTCTGCTAGATATTTTTATCCCAACTTTCCAAGAAAATGAGGCAGCTTATGCCAACAGCTGATTGGTTTCTTCCCTCTTTTCTCCTCACACTCCAACACTATTTTCCACCAGAGGACAAATGCAATTACATTTTGCATAGGCACAGAAGTTTTCATGAGATTATATCCTTATAAATTTCAAGGAAAAAAAAAAAAGGCACCTTTGTAAATGCCCTGTAAACACCCCAGTGCAATCTTTTATCACCATCACAGAACACACGTAGCAACTGCACTTCAAGAGATGCCTGAAAGAAGAGGACCCACTGTTAACGGGACTATTTGTCATCTTAAAATCTGCAGTGCCACTCAGATATTTGACTTACAGCATCCACAAGGCATGTTTAAAAGCCCACCTCACCAGATTTTCCCACATGTACCAGACGTAGCGTTTCACATACTATTTCTGCTCACGTTTCACAGTTAACTGAAAAGTTAACTTTACAAATCAATCCTCATGTGTACAATTGAGGACGACAGGAAGATGTCTGTGTTTACATGGAAATGTCTATTGGCATGACAGTTATTTAAGTTCTCATTTTTGTCAATGGATATCTAGTCAGCACAGCCAACAGGATCCAACAAGAACACACTAACTCTCAAGCAGACATGATGAAATAAAATGAAACATCATGCTTAATCTAGGTTTGCACCACCAGAGACAAGTCAGCATATCCCAACTGGCTGCCACAGACCAAGTCAAAGGGCATAAGCCTGCCACTACTGTTATAGCACATCTACCAGCCACATACATGTGTCGTGTACCACAGGCCATCAAACAGTATCAAATGTGTACTTTTAGGTAACTGAACACTATATGAATCTCAAAAATCATAATCCTGCCATCCTAAGTTTCTAAATCTACAGTTACAAACTGTCCATAAAAAGAAACAGAAAATGCACAGTGAAGCAAGAAGTCCAGTTAATAGAAGTCCTTTTTATGTCAGTTTTGTTGATATATCTGCTAAAACAGCATTACTAGTCATCTTAAGATAAAATTAAAATAAAAAACAATCAACTTCCTACACATGCGCTGCTGCCAAAAGCTCTCACATACAGCTGCCAATCCTTCAGAAAGCTTCTGACAACTTCTACAAAGATTAAACATTTCTAGAATAACGCTGCAGTAAACTGATTGCTGGAAGTGATTAATTCAGGCAATATAAAGTTACCATATGAAATATCTCTAAAACAGAACATAGCCAGGACCCAGTCAGTATCACAGTGCACTTCTCTGAGAATGCGTTTGGAGTTCAAGTGAGGAAGAAACCATGTTTGCTACTGGAGAAGACAGAGTTTCTGTTTAAAAATCTGCACCAATACATTTACAACAACTTGAAATCCCCTCTACCTGCAAATAAGTTTGTTAAAATTGTGATTGCACAGCAAGAGTAGGTCTTGGGCAAATCTATGAAACCTTGGATCCGAACTTCCTCGCAGCAATAGTTTTGAGTTTGATAGAACCGGTTTTATTTCTACCTAAACCGATCAAAAATTTACCAAAAAATTTACCAAATCTGACATAATAGGCTACTGCACCAGGAGAAGAGAATGAAGGAATGAAGGAATGCATGACTCATCCTAACTGGCTAAAAACCAAAGAGGTTCAAGAATTTTTAATCATTTGCACTGTCTTCTTCTTGTCATAAGGATTTCGTTTTTGGAAACAAAGGATAACCCTCAAAAAGCTTAAGTGTTAGACAGTATAATCATTAATCATCTATGGGTCACAATAAGGCTTATACAACTTCTTTTTCTGAAAATAATCATCTGAAACATCTCAATGGTTTGCTTTCTCCACAGCTCCTGTAGAGGAAAAAAACTGATCATCTTTTGCATATTGGAGTGCTCACTCCTTCTTTATTTTGTCCATACTATCTAATTCCACTTTGGAACTTTTACTTCCTCGGTAACTGAAAAATTCTAAGTACCAACAATAATCATAGCTTCAGAAAACTTTAAGATTTCCTCATAAATGAATCAATACATAAGTTTCTTTATTAAATTTACTGCACTTGTCTGAATTAATGTCAATTTCTTTATTTATTTCTGATAATGCAGTAGCTGTAAATTGCTAGTCATGTTTTTTAGCAACCTTCCCTCATCATATACCATTAGAATACACTAGAAATAATGATCTCACCAATTATTTTCTCCATTTTCCTAACAAGAAAAAAAAAAAAAAAAAAAAAAAAAAAACTTTTGCCTAATTACTTGAACATTTGGCTGTCTTGATGAGCCAAAAAAGCATCAACTGCACTCTTATTCACTTCATGGTTTCCATAGTTACAGATATACATGGAACACAGAAAAAAAAAATGTAAAAATGACAGAATTCCAACAAAATAAGGTAAATGGCATGAAACAGCTTACAGCTAGGACTAGTACCAAATTTAAGTTGTCAATCAAAAGGCTCAGAGAACTAACCAGAAGCTTTTCACACTATATATTCACTTCTATTTTTGCAAAGCTTAGTAAAAATAATGCATAAAGCCAGATTATCATTAATAGTGCTTGAGCACGTATATATTTTCTGCAGAGAGTTGCACTACAATATTATTATTTATACTTCTGTGATTCCCTTCTACACAAACTTTTATAAAAATATTCTTTGACACAAACTGTATTAGAAACAAAGAAGCAAGAGAGAATTTCTGTATCGAATGGAACATATTTTATGACAAAATAATTTGGATATACGTGCAGAAGTAGAGAAATTTTTTTAAAAGTCAAAATGGAAACACAGGTAAACTGCAGAGTAGTGTTCCTGGAGTCAATAAAGCTCTTGGAAGGAACTCTGAAAGGAACTTGAAAGTGAGTCAACTGATTGAGGTCATAGGTGACTTGATGGGCATAAACTCGATCTTCATTTTGTATTCTCAAGTTCAAAGAAACTTAAACATAATATTATTGACACCATCCTTGAAGGCATTCAAAACCCAACAGTACATGGCCCTGGCAACCTCATTCTGCTTTTCTGTGAGAAAGAATTTGGACTAGAAGAACTCCAGAGTGCCATTCCAAGACCAATCATTTTGTGATTCTGCATGAAGCACTGAGAAATTTAAATATTGTCACACTGTGGTTCTGCAACTACATTAACCATTTCTATGCTTGCAGTACTTCACTACTCGAATGGCTGCGTCTCTTTAGCCCCACAGCATACATAAGTTTCTGCCTTAAATCAAACAGTGCATAAAATCTGAAAATTACTGAGCTGGAAAAGTGCTGTAATTGTGCCAGGGTCAATGCAAAGCCCATTGAAGTGAATAAGCCAATTATTTTCCATATGACAGTCTAAAAAAACAGACATATGACAGTCTATAAAGATAGTTACTTTTCTCAGCTATCCAAGAGTTTAAGATTACCACCACCAAATGCTTGTGGAATGACTGAGTACTTGAAGGCTTTCAGCATGAGTTAGTGAGAACCAATTTGTCTTACATTTATCTCATACAAATGGATCTCTAGAGATTTCAAAGGTTATGTTTCTTTACTCTGTGTTGAAGGTCTTAACAGCTGAAAGTGCTCCCTCTAGATTCAAGAGTCTCTGTTTAAAACCTGCATTAGAGGTGCCCAATCTGTGAAATGCATGTCACTATTGAGTTATTCAGAAGAATATATTGGTCTTGACAGGCACTGTGACCTACTGTGGGATGACTAGAAGATCTATTTCGAGCAACTTAGTCTGCAGGGACGCTTCAAGGTAAAGAACAATGGACGCAGATGAGCAGAATTTACAGAGACTGCTTGGTTCCACAGGGGGAGACAGTGGGGCTGAGTAACAGCTGCACAGACACAATGTGGAAATCAAGGAGCTGTGAGGAACAAGAGGATCATTACTGGCTGTGAAAATAGGGATGAAAAGCAATAGGGGACGGCTGGCAATCAAGAGTATTCCCAGTGGGAATATCTCATGAGCTAGATAGACAAGCAGAGTGACAATTACATTAGGATAAAGATTTTTACAGATGACAGTAACTACACGCCTAGGGAACATAATGCAGCTTGTGCAGTGCACACAGATCTGTCAGTTCAAACAAATACTGAAAATCATTCTGTTTGAGAGGAGAAACAGCAAATTTTTGACATACTGCAGGAGAATCCCACTGTAGTGATCTCTGCTGTGCCACTTGACAGAGCTTTCTGTAACCACTTTGACTGCCTATCTACATGCTGCCTGGCAAATAATCAAGGTGGATGACTACCAGCTTTATTTACCCATAATGTCCCTACTGCTCCCCACCAAATCCCATGCTAGGGAACTCCAGCTGACGACATTTGCTTAGAGTTCCCACATCTCCAGTTCCACAAGAAGCCTAAAGTCAGAGTCTTACAATCAGGATATGAAACCAGGCCTCTAATGTGCATGCAATTCAGTGACATAGATGGTGGCAACATGGTAAGCTTTCTCCTGCAGCAGCCAGTGGCCTTACCACCCTTCTTCTAAGACAGAAAGCAAAGAAAGATGTGAAATTCTTCCTAACTAATCTGTTAGAGATATTTATGATATCACACACAGATACAAAACTAAACACAACCCAGACAAACTTGGAAATGAAAGCTTAAACACAGTTATAAGCAAACTATCAGCTTGATCCTTCATGCTTTAATATTTTTAAGCAAGTGTACTTTTAGTGAAAGAGTAAAATTCAGATTAAATAGTCACACTATATTTTCACATTATTCATATTCAGTTTTGTAATTTAAAAAAATCATCATGGTGGAAATATATCTACATAGAACTTGGGGGATGTTAAGTATAACACAGGACCTACCTATAGGCAAGTATTTTGCAAGTATTTTGCAACAGTTAGTACTGCCCAGTAAGGGATTCAGCACAGCACAAAGTAGGCTTATGTCCTACACAATAAATATATTCATGATTCACAATCTATCCTAGACTCACATTTAACTTTGTAGCTTTTTTCATAGAATTAAAAATACTTTCACTTTATATTTATATCACGTAGGTAAGCACACCAAATACTTATAGTACAGAAAGTGTATCTTTCCTGCTTTGTTATAATCACTAAAGCTTCTCATAAACAAACAGACTTTTTTGTGCAACATTCTGCCTTACAAAGATCGGCAATCTGGCCTCCACTTCTGAAATAGCTACCAGACCATCCGGAGAAACCACAACATACCATATGAGTTGGCTCAACATGTTATTTTATGGCCCTACCAAAAAAATGACAAAGTTTCTGGTTTGGGGTTTTTACATTTCATCTTTGTTGATCCTACCTTCTGGGATGTCCATGGTCCTTTCTTTTAATTCTCCCACCTCTTGCTCCAGGTGCAGAGTCTGAGGCTAAGTTGGTAAAGTCTGTGCTATCTGTGCTATCAAGCTCGAGCACAAAGGAATCTCAGTAAATCTGGGATGGAAGATTTGAGGAAGGGGAAGAGAGAATATCAGTGTTCTACAACAAATTTGAGTTGATATCTAAGATTTTTTTTATTTTTTTTTTTAATTGGGAAAAGCAATACTTTTTGGCAAGGAAAACTGGATTTTCAGGGTAGTAAAGACTACAGAGTGACCAAGAAAGGGATAAACATGTGAGTTTGAATATGGATTAAGAAGACAAGGTTAAGGAAAATGGGGCAGGAAAAGGCAATAGGAGATTCGTGCCAGCATAAGAATATCAAACATTTTTAAAACAAACTAAACAATGCACTGTTACAGCCAATTCACAGACCATCACTGGTATCAATTTCAAAAGGTTATCATCCTGAATTTGCAGTACTACTGGAAGATTACACAGGGAAAAAGGAGAGTTTCAGTAAGGTAAGATGATGTAAAACAGTGCAGAGCATTACAGTAATGATATTTCATTATTTGATGTAGCTAATGTTACAAAAACAGGTTCAAAAACTGAGATCAGAACTTTGTTAGATGATCATAGAATCATTCTGATCTACTGCACTTACCTGTATATTCAGATATCTAATGAGGCTTTGTATTTCCTAAACAAATAGAAGACATATAGTGTAGTGATGATTTAAGGCTATGGGGGGAGAAGCAACAGTTAATTACATCCTGCCCCTTTAGCATCAGAAATAGAGGGATGCATACTGCATGATGATACAAAATAGAGGGACTATGAGTCCTGAGTCCACATTTTCACATCAGTGAAAAATTTGTGCTCATATATATACAGTTCAAACATAATTTTATGTTCAACAGAATTAAACAGTCTTTTCAGCTGGGTAATTAATTTGTGTATCCCAGGTTTCTGTGCAGAAATGTAATGCCTGGTTAGGTCCCCATTAAGTGTTAGTTCCCAATGCATCTGTACTTTACTTATATAAGGGAAAGGGAATCATTTTGGCAGCCAAAAAGAGAATTTCTTTAGTCCATGCTTTACAGATGGTAGCCTTCCCATAGCAACAGCTTCCAGAGCTGGTGGTGCCCATCTACAATTGCCTAAGATTAGGTCCCCTTTCCTGCTTACAGATGTTAGCTGTATTTCATGCGTTCAGAACTCAGCTGTATTCAGTGTAGGTGAACACTAAACACAACCACAAGGTGCAAGGTTTATAGAAAGCAGGAATATTTCTGATCACATTATAAATCTGAAAATAACTTTCACATATACACCAGCCTTTTGCTGGATCCAAAAGGCTTGACCATTTATTGAACTGAGAAGATCGCTTTGACCAATCTATCTTATAATGTCCCTGTGAATAGTACCATCCCTTTCAGTTCTGACTGAACCCAATCATGGTCTCAGGAATCCACCTTCGAACTTTTATTTATTCACGTTATGTAACATAGCCACCAGAGCCATCCCAGCCAAATAAATCAACTTTAGCTGTTTAAATCCAAAACACATGTAATAGACAAATCAATTTAATCTTCATCCAGTTACAGTTTTTATGTAGTTTGTTCTACAATATTTTATTCCAGTAAATTTGTTGTTTCTAAAATATGTCTTTTAATCATTCACTTGTATTTCTTTATTATTATTATTTAATTAACTCTATAGTGAATTTCTTAATCAGGTCAGTAGAGTATATATTAATAAAGTCAACACTGTTCTAATCTGGTTGTCTCCGTAACTTTTACAAGATTATATTAAAATCAGTTTACTCCAGCTTTAATATAACTGATTTACTGGTGGCTATGCTATTCTGGTCCTATAGTATTTAAAGCTTTCACTTCACCATTTCAGCCAGTCAAAAGAGTACAGTGTAAGAAAGGAAAACTTGTGGAATGAGTTGGCATAGGATGAAAATGCAAAAAGACAGGAGCACGTAAGTGGAAAGAACCAAAGCTGGGTGAAGAGAAAAATTACAGAGATAACAACAAAAAGCAGAAAAAAATTCAGAGAGAGGCGATAGGGAGAAAATAGGACAAATACAATGAATTAACCACAGTACTGGAGAAGCAACAAAATGGGGTTGTCTTGTCACATACCAAGGGTTATTTCATTTGGAACAGAGATAATGCATGAGCATGTGAAACTTATTTCAGGGGAAACTCCTTCCTTTCCTCAGACCTATACTGGGATTTTGTTTGATCTTCAAGAGTTTAACACTCCAGTTTTTCTCAGATATATTTATTTTGGCTCTAAAGGTCAGAAAGAGAAAGATATTTTGGGACTCTGGGTTCTTTCTCTCTTAATAAAAATGCTGTTAGGCAAACTTTATTATTTATTCAGATAAAATCAGACTAAGACACTAACAAAACTATACACACACGTACACTATGACAAACCATGTAACAAATGAGCTTCTGAGGACTCAGCTCACAGCTGAAAGCAGTGGCAGATTGAGTATGATAAACTAAAGCTCTAAACAGAAACAAAGCACATCCACTAGCTTTAGTAATAACCACATGGCATTACTATCCTCTATTTGCAAAATCTTCAAGGTTGGTTGCAGCTGGTTTTTTTTTCCCTCTTTCTTTTCCCTCCTGCCCTGCCTCTTTTAGGGAAATAAAAACTGTTCTGTTGTCAAACACTAAAAGGACTTCTTTTCATCCCTAAAAACATAGGTAGTAAGAGCATTACCAGACTTGTAAGCTTTTATTGCTAGCAGAAAGTAACACTGCTGAAAGATTTAAGGCCCTCATTGAATGTCAAACTGCAAGCTCAAGCCAAGAGTTTTTCTTTATGATTATAATGGCTGTTTTTCAAAGCAAATCAAAACGGAAATTACTTTTTATTTCAGTTTCTATTTCATGTATTTACTTATCCTCCAGAAAAAATACTACCTTATTTGGAATTTAATCAGTTTGGTTGGAAAAGCTGCTGAGGCTACACCATGCCACCTGAATCTGGAAGCAGAAGAAAGTTAAGAATATCATTCTCTTTACTTGTTTGAAGCACAGGTATTGTAAATTCATTGCACTTTTTAATGCAATACTGTGTAATAATTAAACTAGAAAAGATAACTACTAGGCAGCTAAGGTTAGCCATCCAGAGTGCCCTCAGACAAAGGAGGAAAAAAAGATTACAGTACATATCTTTCAGTTATTCAAGAAGATAAACTGGTAAGAAACAGTAACTGTATATATGCTGAACAATTTATATACAACAGAATAAAACCAAGAACAGAGGAAAGATGATCTATCAACTCATAAACATCACAGTATCTACATTTATAACACAGACAGAGCCAAAAAAAAAAAAAAAGAATACTAAGTGACCTATGAACAGCTTTAAACTAAGATACTAAGATGCAAATTGCTGTCAAACAAAGTGAACACTGTACCAAGAGAAAGGGTAGACAGTACAGGGGATACAAGTTTTGAGAAAACAGCCAGAACATTCAGATTACAAGCAATGTAAGCTGTACATCAGGAAGTTATTCTTGCCATAATTTAGCATTCCCCAAACAATTGCTTTTGGAAGCAGTTGTTAAAGCACATGCGTCTCCAAATCTGAGACGTATAATAGAGATTGACGTACAGTAGAGATGTTGACAAACTCTGTGTATAAAAGATTAAAGGATCATCTCCCTTGAGAAAAGGGGAAATAAAAAAAAAACCTTTCAAAGTACAGTTCCAAAAATATACATGCTTTATAGTAAATATAATCACAGAATCATAGAATGGTCAGGGTTGGAAGGGACCTCAAGGATCATGCAGCCCCCCTGCCACATGCAGGGCCAAATACAAGCTGTTACTTCATGTACTAAATCAAAGTATTAAATCCAGCAAATTAACTGAAAACAGCAGCACTTATAGATATTTATGGTCAAAGAAAAAAAACTAATTAAGCAGTATGTGGTTAGTTCATATCCTGACACTCAGTGACAGAAAGAAATGACTAAGAAAGAGAGCAGATAGAGCAGCGTAATGGGATTCAGCTGCCTATACACTGGCATGTAGTTCTATCTACAATGCCTTAATGTTTCCAAAACATGGGTATGGAGCCATCAGATATGACACCAGAGTTATCCAAGATTCGCTTATACCCTGGGGAGCTGCTGGAGTGAAGCTCAGCAGTATCCAAATTAGAGCAGATGCCAATTCTGAAAAGCAAAGACCCCAGCTGATATAGTTCAGACAGAATCACAGAATCACAGAATCACAGACAGCTAGGGAAAGATTCAGAGCAAATTCAGTTCCAGTCAAAGCACTCAATGTCTTTGAGGTACGATGACTGGATGACTGCAGTTAGTGTAATGAAAGTGTAAACACAGCTTACATATAATGCAGAGGTTTCTATTTGGGACTGATTCCTGCTCAATCTGACAACAGATGTACTGTCCTGGTCTCTTGTGGACCCTCAGCAGCCTCCTCTTTAGCATTCTGCAGAAGTGACCCTGAATAAAGCTCCTCTAAGGCGAGCAACAGGCTCTACTAAACACTATCTGACTGATCAGAAAACTGTATACTTAGGTCTATAGAGCAAAGAGGCAAAACCCACAACACAGGATGAATAGATACACAGGGATGAAGTTTTATGTATGCAGAAAGTGACCAACAGCAACAACAAAAGGAAAAAAAAAGCAGAAATATTAACTCTTCATCATCTTAATTCCCTACTACTCCCTGTTTCATTGTTCTTACAAGGTCAAGAATTTGTGTTCTCTTTTACCTTCTCACAGGACTGCCTATGAAATAGGTAAGGAAAGCCTACAGCTATAAAGGCCAATCCAAAGCATGCTAAGCAGTAAAGCTGCTGGGCTATGAAAGGTGTTTTCCTGCAGAAAACAGAATACAGAAGAGAAAAATGAGCCTTGCTGTATATTTACATGCATATGTAAACAATAAAGCATTTGCATTGTGATCTCTTATCACACGCCGCAGTGATAGAAACTGTACCACCACTAGTAATATCCCAAGAATATATAAAAAAATTCTTCAGTCATGACAACACAATTATCATGTGTATGTCAAACAGTGGATGTGAGACAGTGAGGCAGTGGGTGGTGTGTCTCAGCAGCAGTGACAGCAATGTAAAAGACAAGATGCATTCTGGATGGCCATGCACAGATGTTGCACCATGAAACTAAGGGCATTTCAATCAGCTCATCTCTGCAAACTGCCTAACAGAGGTATTGAAAAATAGCATTCTGTAGCTGAGAATTTGCTCTATCAAAGTGTGTTACTGTGATCTTTGCACCTGTTGTAGTTTCTACAGAAATAAATAGGAGGTACTACTTTCAGAGTGACCTACATATATGTTGTAATAAATTGTTGATAAAATAACATTTAACTCCAAAGTTGTCTGTGAACATGTTGGAAATTAATTGATGTGTTTTATCCTGCATACAGAAGTTGCACAGAAAGTGATTAAACCTCAGACTAAGTAACTTGCAGCTCCTTAGAAATCTCTACCTAGATTTAAAAATTATTTGGTGTTATTTCCTCCTTAAATCAATGCAGATAACACTTTGTTCAGATTTTCACTTAATCTCTTACTGGTCATTAAACAACCAGCAACAAATATTTTATAATGTTTTATATAGCAGCTTTGGGAAGAAGCTTATTTATCTTCAAGGGAAAAATGAAATGTAAATGCATCCAAGAACTCTGCATAATGTTGCAGAAAATTTCTCTGTAACTATTATTACTATCCTCAAATTCATATACCATATTTATAAACCTAAGGTATATGCATGACAAACTATCCCTCACTAATTGCAGTATTGAAGATACACAGATGGAAGTAGCCATCTGTTAAGTAAAATCTTAAATGAATATAAATGAAATAAAATGCTCCAGAATCCAAAAGGTATAAAAGATACAAAATCACAGACAGGAAGTATCTTTATCTAGGACACAGCACTGCTAAAATTACACTGAATTTTAATCCTGGATGAGGATTAACGTTATTTATAATAAACAAATAAAAAAGAGAGAGAGAAAGAGAGAGCAGGAGAGCAGAGATTACATCTAGTCCTCATAATCACTTTGTTCTCTGGAAAATTTTTCTGCTATTTGTCAATTTCTCATAATGTTTAACAGGTCATAATCTAATCAAATGTCTCTTTGCAGCAAGATCTCTTTTTAATCAAAATATCTCTATGTTTCTGGGATGACAAAATAACACCAGAATTAATTTTACTAATTTTGCTTATATTCAGTTATCAAAAACTTCTATAAAATCACTTCTGCACAATCATTCTTTGCCTGTCTCCATTGCTTGACTGCATCTCCTCGCTTTCCAACCATGCTGAGGCCTGCAGCCAATTCCATGCCATGCTCCTGGACAGCCCCAACTGAATGCATTCAGTCACCATGTAGATTTACACTGCCCAATTTTTTCTCCATCCCAGCAGAAGCTGTGTGATAGAACACCAAAACAATATCCCTTGATTTGCCAATTGGTGGCACTGCATCTACGGCCCACATGCACAAAAGTGTGAATTTGGGGTACATTTCTGTGAAGCGTTCAATAAGATGCTCAATATTGTGAATGTGAAAGGATTCTGACTGCCAGAAGTCCATCTCTTGATCAACAGCCTTCCTCAGACACGAGGAACAGATGAGAAGTATAGTAACAAGCTGACAAAGCACAAGCACGGCCATCACCAGTGCTTCTCAGTGATAAAAAAGGCACTTTGATGTCTATTTTCAAAGCATTGGACAACATGAAGTAATTTCCAGTGACTAGAATCACTGGACAAATGCACAGTCAGAAAGAGAGCATGGGCTCACCCCATCCTTGCTCAGCAAGAACATGCTGGCTTTCGCATTGTACTCTAACTTCAGAGCTATAAATCTACCTGACAAAAGGAACTTATCAAATACATACAAGGTCAATTTCAGAGAAGCTAGATGTGGAGCAATTAAAGTTACTTATGTCATTCACAGTTTGCGGTCTCTGGATTAGCCATCTCTTTTATCCCAGCTCCTGGTTTTAACCTCAGAGATGATGTCTCCACACACTGAGATTCAGTATGGAAAAAAGATTACCTACAGCACAATTGAGACAGCTAAATTTATTTTCATGCATTTAAATGTATTTTATTACTTTAAATGTTAGAGCAAATGTTATGAATATACTTTCTCCACATCTTTTTGCTTGTTTGTTTGTTTGTTACCGTGCATTACCTCCTTAGCTCTTTATTCCACAACAGAGAGGATAATGCTATATTTATTAGATATAGTGCGTAGTGTTTTAGAAATCTCAGATGCCAACCACTCCTGCATGGCTGACAACCAACACAATATTCTATTACAAAAATTAAAATAACAGAAACACAGTAAATATTTTCCACAGTACCTACAAGGCATATTGTTTGCTTGAAGTGCAATACGGCAAACTAATTTCAGAAATAATAATGAATGCAAGTCTCATATGGCTATGAAAAAGCACAGCAATTTTGGACTATGAGATACCAGAAAGCTAAGAGTCTTATTAACAAGATTAGATTTGTCTTGTTATCAAAAGGTAATAATAAATATATTTCATAAATTTCATTCATGCATGAACTAAAGGACATGGAAAAGTAGTACACTGGGAAAAATTCAGACAATTAAATGTCCATAATGTGCTGAAGGGAGGCAATAACATTTCCAAACAAGTCTGGTGACCACTCAGTTGAAATTACAGTTTGCTATGCACTGTTTTTCATGAACTTAAGGATGACATTTGTTTTCTATTGACGTAGAAACATACTGAATTGAGCAAACAACTGGAGGACCAGAAAACCAGAAGAGAAACAGGTTCCTGAGGTGGCAGTGCTTTGAAAGTGATCCCATGTAATTCTTATAAAGCAGAAGTCAGTACACTCAACAACTAAGCTAAAATGGTGACCACCTCCAACAGTAAAGATCTACTGAGATCTACTGAGATTACCTTGGTTGAAAAAGAACTGATGGGCTGGCCATATTCCCAAATAACTAACCTTATTTTTCTGATGTTCAAAATCATCTACACAGATATCCTGTCAGCAATATCCAGCCTTATTCCCAAATACAGCAGTATGAGACATAACTCTGAATTATTGACTGTGTAAGCTTTAAATATTTATTTTCAAAGTAAATCTCAGAACTTACTGAGTCTTAATAATGAGTCAGCAATAAAAAATTGTTTTTAAAATGTTCCCATTACAGGAAATCACCCACTAAAAGAGAAATGCACTATTTAAAATTAGAATTGCAATTCTATGTGTCACTACTATTATGGGTATCTGCAAATCTTTCTGATGGCACAATCACAAGCAAAAAAAAAGCAATGAAATGCTGTTAATATATTTTCTATCTGCCATAATTCATAAGTAGATGCAATAAAAATTAAAAAGAAAATTGATTTAATGCATATGAACACATCACTTTTGCATTATCTGTCTGATTCTTTTATCCTAATTTTATGAAATTATATGTATGTGTAAAAATGTTGATAGACGATGATCAGAATTGTGTCTGTTTCATACCAGGCAATTCCCATTTAGATTAGACCACACATACCTACACTGTCACATCAAATCTGTAAGTTTATATTTGATTGTTTTCAAAACTGCAGGGCACTGAATAGATACGGATCAGAATTTATTATAAAGTTACAGTTCTTAGTATAGTGTTGATTGTTTTAATGTATATGAACACATCAAACAGAAACAGACTCTTCTCATGACTTCATACTGTGTTTCACTGCTAATATTTTCTACTTTCTTCATCCTCTTACCTAAAGAACAACACATGCAGGAAATCCCATCTTGGATGGCAGTTACTAGAATATGTGTCCCCTTCTTTTCAGTATTTATCTGCAGTTGAAACTAATTAACTAAAATATTTTCCTTTACACAACCCCCTTAAGCCATTTTATTTACAGAAACTTAGGGAAATGATTCACTATATTTTCTGTCAGATAAGTGAATAAAACTCTTTCTATGTTCCTGCATTTTTGAAATACAATTATTTCTCAAATCCCTAATATCCTATTTCCCTAAAACTTTTGAAATTTCTTGGATCAAGTGATGCAAGACCACAGTGAACAATTACTATTATGCAGTAACATAATAAAAAGGACAAGTCCTCTTGCAATAAAAGGAAATCAAGAAAAACCAAAATCTTATTTTAGTCACAGGTCAAAGAATTTCAAATTCTTATGGAAAAGCATTCAAAAACAGAGGTTCATACTGTCATATTTTTAAATTTTAATAATCCTTAAGAATATATTTTTTAAAAATAAGGGTTCTTTTAACCCTCTACTTATATTAAATAATACACAGCTAGGAAAATAGCATCAGCCTGGGAAAAGAATAAAAAAAGCAACAAAAACATTCCCTTCTTATTTGACTGAAGACACAAAGCAAAATGCAGGCACTGAATTTCTTTTTTTTTCCATAAAAATAAGTTGAAATATAAATAATGATTATTTAATTGATTTAATTACCTTGAATGATACACAGATTTTAAAAGTCATTAAGATGTTTCATGAGAGCTGTAATCCCTGTATTAGTGTATATACACCAGGGTTATGCACATATATCCATATATGACATATGCAACACAGAGAAGTCTACACAATATATGGTTATGCATACATAAAAAGAGGTGATATAAATTTTTTTAAAAAGCTTTATTGACTTTTGGGATCTTATCAATATTTAATTTCTTTAACAGAAACTTTTGCAGTAGGAATGACTACAATCAAAAGTATTGCTGACTTTTTCTTAATTAAAAAAAAAAAAAAGCAAAATATAATTCCCCATATTCTTTATCTTGAATCAGATAACCTGAAACAAAGGTACTTAAAATACAAGGAAAAAAAAAAAAAAAAAAGGATAACCAGTTTGGTATTAACACTGCAGGGAACTGAAAGTGTGGATTTTGCTATTTTTTTTTAATTTAGCCTCCATTGTACTACATGGGGTTTCCAGTATCACTGAAGTGGCGTCTCCACAGATCACCCTATGATCTAGCTTGCATACTAACAGCAAAAACAGCAATAAAAGACTCAGCAACCCTTAATCATAGGTTAAGAACCAAGGTTATATCAGTGATATTTTTTCTTGGCCATCAGCAGTAGAAAAGCAAGCTGCTTGAGTATGGCTAACAGGTAAGCAGAGCCTGGGTACAGCAACAAGTACAAGACAGAAGTTATTGGTTCAATACTGCATTAAAGCTATAAGAAGAACAGCAGTCCAGTGACTCTTGAGCAGTCAAAGCATTTATAAAGAACTCTTGAGAGCAGAGCCTGCTTTTTTTTTTTTCCTCCCATGCACAAGAAGTAAGCAATCATTTGTGCTAGGTAGACACTGAAAAATGGGCAAACTGTCAGTTAAACATGTTTACTTCAGCAAACTTGGTGAAGAACAAGCTAACTTTAAGGATTTATATGAAAATTAATGATAATGATGTTTTGTTTGACAGTGAACTAAGTTTTGCCAAAAAGGAGAGGAAAAGAAAGAGCTCTGCATTTTACTTGAGCTAGAATGCCTCAGCTTACTGAACGGCTCTCCTTTCCCCCTCCCTCCTCATCTGCTGAAAGCAGTAGTGATTACTGAAAAGCAATGATTCTTCCATGACACATCTCAAATTTCCACACAATCTCAAATTTTTTTTGGAGACAGATTACGCTAGGTGATACAGAGATAGAATTTATCCACTACCACTTTCCAATTTGCCATAAAATTTTTACCTCCTGAGGCAACTTTCCTAGCGCTACATCTGTATTATTGAGAACTTACACACATTATCCTTTTAAAGGACATAATTTGGTATAACAGTTCCATGAAAGGAAATGTAAAACATTCCTGACAATCCAGTCATTTTGCTCTGACAGTTTTAACAACTTTCTGTAAAAACCATCAATACACAGCTGAACTTCATGGCATACACATTCAAGCTGTTAAGACTTAAATTACCAGCCATTATGTAAGCAGTTTTTAAACATACTTCAACAGAACTGAACGATAAACAGTCTTTAAAAACACCTGACACACAATTTTGGAAGTGTTTCCAAGTTGTCTGTCTTTCAGTGTAATTCACTGGCATTATACTAAAGTGAACATAATTTCAGTGTAACCTAGATCTGAAACATAAAGTTCTGATATTTCACAGTACTGACAATCACCATCACTTTCTGCCATCACATACACTTAAGTCCAGTTAAATTAGTTCTCATCTATCCATAATGTATTTTACATCCTGATCTCCTCCCAGTCATTCTTGTATATAAACAGGAGAATAAGTAAGCAAAGTGTTTTGCTCTACATTTCTGAAAAACAAAGGAAAGCAGTAATAAATCTATTTTTCATTTGTTCCAAATTCTTTTCACTGTAAATCAGAACAAAAATCACAGTCTGAATGAAGTCTATACAATGGCAGGTTGCTAGGGATAAGCACATAGCTTAAGCTGAAGCATTGGTCTACCATTTAATTCTATTTACGTTCTAAAAACATCAGTTAGTTCAAAACACCCACAACAAAATATTGCAATTTTAGTTTGAAGAAACTGTATTCACTTATTCAAGGCTACTTTTGCATCCTACAATACATCTCCTTATCCATAAAGAAACAGAGTTTCTTTCCTTTTCAGAGACTCTGAGAGAGTCTCAGAGTTTCTTTCATCTGTCTGCAAAGGAAACACACCTTTCTACAAGCAAGTATTAGGTAAAAGCTTTTAGGGGAGCAGTGCAAAGAAGGTCACATTATCAGGTGGCTTTTGCAATGCGGTGCTCTGCTACAATTGTAGTAAAGAAAGGAACAAGCAGCAGCAGCCAGGATGTTGAGGGGGTGGAGCAAAATAGGCAAAGAAATGCTGGCCAGGTATTCTATTGCTTCTCCACTGTCCTAGGACTACTTATATTGGTAGATCACATCAGAGAGAACAGTAAATAAAAAGGAAATAATAGCATTAACAAACCCACCACTATTTTGGCAATTAAATTGCCAAATAGCAAATATAGCAGAAACAGAAGTATCCAGAGCTAAACCACTGACCCAATAAGGAACTAACAAAACCTAGAATGTGATCCATCAAATTAGAAAAGGTCAGTCTGGCCTGATTTTCACTGAGCACCTACATACATCACTTCCTTCAAAAAGGCTTACTCGTAAAATCCTCTTACTAATAGTCTGCTTTCTTAAAAAGCATACACAGATTTTCAGTGCATGTGGTGAAATAGGCTGCCATAGCACAACATCATTTTTCAATAATAGAGGAAAACACTTGTATTTCTCCAGCGTGCCACATAATCACCAAGTGTTTTGAGTGAACTCAGTCACCACTGATATTATTATTATCGTCATTAACACCACGAATATTCTCACCACACAGCTGTACCTAAGCCAGGTTTAAACTAGATAGCAGACCCCCTATCTGACAACGTGTCCATTTAATACCATCTGCCCGAAATCACATGGAGAGATAAGCAGGCACAGGTCAGTAGTATGAAGAGCTAGCCATACTCAAAGGACACGGAAGAGCTAATGATACATACTTAATAATGCATTTCAACATACTATAATAAGAATCACTGAAAGGTACGTGCCTCATTAGCTACTAGGTTGTACCAATTATTACCAAGTAATTTTGTAAATGCACGAGTCACCGAATTCCCTTAAGCCTAGGTTATTGACCAACTCCCATTACAAAAGATTAACGTTTTGGGATGTACTTTACTGTTTTAAAGAGGGAGAATATATATTAAGTTTCGCAGTATATTTGTGAAACAGCCTTTGGTATACATTTGGCATTTTCTTGAAATGGTAAAGAATGGCTTCAAAGGGAAGCCACCTTTGTAGTTTCCCATGAAGCATTTTGTCACCTCTAAACAACTTTAAAACAATCTTAGCAAAAGATGACAGCTGCATGGGACCTCTTACTTATCCTACAGTCAGAAGCAATCAAATCACAAATTCTTTCTTAAACTTACCAAATTCAACCTTTACAATTTTATTGGGCTGGTTTTCCTTCCAATAAATTACTTTCTGAAATCTTTAGTGATGGTGAAAATCTCTTTCCAAAAGCACTTACGGACAACTTACATCTACTTGCTCTTATGTATTCACTGTTCTTTAGATTAATTGTTGTTCTTATTTTTAAAACATTGTATTTCTAAGCATTAACTACAGTTTCTCTACTTTTTGTCCCTCTGATCTCTCTGTAGTCCTCTTCCATATGATGAATTCTACAATTCTTTTATCATCCTTTGTGCCTGCCACATCTTGAATTTATCAGACAGGTAACACATAATACACAACATCAGGTGAGATCTCATTAAAACTACCAATGTGGTTTAAAACTTCAGCACTAAGGGAAATACCTGGAATCTAGGACCATGCTTGATTTTTCCTGATTTCACTGTCCTTTCCAAGTGATGAACTCCAAACTTGTAGGAACATCTAAATGTCTAAACATATTGAAAAAGTCTATAGATCTATCTATATCTATCTATAAGTCTATCATTAGACTCATTAGATTGAAAAGGAGGTTGTCTCTGCATGTATGCTGGTCAGGTATGTCAAGCCAGTGAAAAGAAATTCAGAAAAAAGATATTTTTCTGGTGTGGCCCTGTATAAATTATACAAATTGCCTTGCTTGTAAGAGACATTATTTCAGGTATGTAATCATGTTTTTTAATTAATTCATGTCACGTGGTCTGTTAGCTTTCAGAGACAGACATGGCTTAAGCAATTGTACTTTGTAAAAAAAGGTGTCTCTATTCCTCACACAATCAGGACTAATTATTAGATATTCTCCCTCTGACTACCACGACTTTTCAGCTGTTAAAGGGATGTGGTTCATCTTCACCATGAGGACAAAAGGACATAGCCTTCTATGTCACTGTGGCATTTTCTCAGCATGGGGAATCTTGAAGTTCAACACAGCAAAACCTAAATCAAGGCAAGTGCAATCAAGGATATCTTTAATTGAATTTTGGACAATCTAAAGAAGTCAAGTATGTCTTCAGTACATATTTCTTCAGAGCACTTCAGCGTAGTGAAGTCTGTTTTCTGGAATCTAAATGACATTATCATCAAAGATGCAATCTCTAATGCATGTGCACACTACCACAGCTCTAACTATGCAGCAAAGTTTTGTTCAAAACTGAGGCGTGAAGTATTTCTCAATCACATAAGCAGGTCAGGTGGAGTTCAGCTGGATTGTTATCCAAAATCTATGTGGTTACACTTTACTGAAGAGGCACTTTCAGCATTTAAGAACTTTGCTGTTTCTTGTCGCAAGTGCACTATTCTTCCAGTGCACCCCAGTGGATTCATCAATGATGCACTGCTTCATCAATAACAAGATGGTACTTCTCGCGCTATCCTAATCTAATCCTTAGATAAATAGACTGGAAAAGTCCTGTATTATTTCAGCACTTTGTTCAGAGAATCACATTACAAAGTACAATGAAGTTTTATCAAGTTATATTTCATAGTAACCAAAACAAAAATTGTGTTCCAAGAATACAACTGCTTATGAAAAACAAAAACAAAAACAAAAACAAAAAAAAAACCAAAAAAAAACCCCTACATTGCAGGGCCAACAGAATACATCACTATTTGATCCCAAGGAAGCTTTACAGTTTCCCAAAATAGTAGCTGCACAGTCTCAAAAGATTCACTCCATGTTGCTTACTATATCTATGTACAAATTCTAAAGGATAAGTTATCCTTTGCCTAGGCAAACTACTTTATAAAAATCAGAAAGATGACTTTCCTGAATTTTTGCTGCAGCCAGAAGTGAAACACAACAAACTACATAAATCAGTGTAAAGTTACATTTCAATTACTTTAGATTTCCTGAAGCTGATGGAAGAACTTTGCAAGCAAAAAGTCACATTATTAGCAAAAGTCGTTTTTATGAAATTAAAAGTTAATATATTTTATTACCTCCTCTATTTTTCAGACTATTAAGAATCCTCAATTTCTAATTAATTCCTTACATCATCCTAATGTAAATCAACACCCTTGGGTTTCTTGCTGAGCTAACTTTGAAGGGTTTGTTCACCTAAGGGATAGGAGAGGCCTGGTTGTTCGGTTTTCTGTGCTTCCTCCCTCCCCTTCTGATCATTTTTTACATAATATGTTTCCCAGTTAACTAACAACATTATAATAATAAATGATAAAAAGCATGGATTCTAACCACTTTGTCCTCCTTTGGGAAAGCATCCAAGGAAGCAGAAAAAAAAAAAAGAAAGAAAGAAGAGAAAAAGAATAAAATAGGCAAGTATTAACAAGCAGATTTCAAATAAATGCAATTCTAGTAACTCTTTACAAAGAGCTAAGAATGTAAAACAAGCAAAAAAAAAAAAAGCTTTAAATAAAAATGTCACACTACTGCATGTGTAGAAAATGTTTTCCCACCCTAACCCACAGAACCATGAACAAATGAAAAATAAGTTACAAACAAATGGAAACTTTCCATTTCCATTTCTGTGACTCAGAACAGTAGGTGAAAAACAAATAATGTATATTCAGTTTCTTTCTGAGTAAATACAAGCTGCGCTATATGCACTTCCATTAATAGCACAGCCAAACACATCCAAGTGAACTGTATTTTCACAGACTTGCTCTAGTGATACCACCTGCAGGTGACACAACATAATGCATCCATTTACCTTAAAAAACGAATGTATGAAAATTTCTGCCCAAGACACCTACACCATTTTTCCAGAAAAAGAATTCAATGTATTGTACTCACAGGGACACGAGGGCTATGGAGAATTTCCAAAATAACGAGAAATGGGTATTTTTCTAAGGGTTTTTGTTTGTTTGTTTTATATCAAATTTCAGAAACCCTTTTCTGTTGAGTTTTAGAACAAAGAAGATGAAAAGGCCACAAACTAATTCTACTGTGGACGTGTTTATCTGAAATAGAACTGATGGCCACTTTTAACTGAATTTGCATTGATGGGAAGGAGTAAAATTTCACATACAAAATATCAGCATCTTAAGGCCGTATTTGAAAATCATCATCTCATGATAGTCAACAAAATCACGTGCAGTAAAAAGAGTATTTGTGAAATATTCTGAAACACACTGGATGATCAGCCAAAAGCAATCTCTGAACAGTGCACTTCCAAATACAGATCCTTCCAGTCACGGACAGGTAACTGACCAGTTCTTCATAAGAACTGCCCTAACAGGGCATGTGGGCAAACACTTCCATTTCGTGGGGAGGCAAAGATTTATCTCACCTGTCTGAAAGTAGGGTATCTGATCCAGATCAATCTATAGTTTTACTTTTGAAATAAATTTTAAATAAATTTACAAAACTTTCTTTGTGGTAAGGAAGACTTCTTCCTAACCAAAAAGTGCACTGGTTTTATATAAGAGAAACCTATACAAAAAGCTCTATAAAGAAGAAATTTGAACTGAAGTAAGTTCAATAAAAAAATCTTAATGCGGAGATTGGCCTCAACAAAAGGGTTTTTTCTTTCATTCTCTCCAAAACAAGTTTCCTTCGAGCCACCATTCAGTAGAAGTATACACTATGTACTCTTACCTGTTAACTCTGCGAAACCTGAGTATCTACAAAAACATTAGATACATTATTCTACTTCACATATACCTCATAGTGAAGTGATGAATAAAACACTGAAGTAAAATGAAGCATGAAAAGCCAAACTTAAGGTGAACAACCTGCAGCGTGAAAATGTTAAGGCTTTTTCTTAAGAATACACATCAGAAGACTTACATTGTTTGATCGCAGAGAGACACGACCTCCACATCGAGCACAAAACTTGGTCCGGCAATAAGAGCATAAATGGCCACAACCATCTGCAAACTTTGTTTTATGACAGATTCCACATGTTGGAGCATCATCCTTGTGCTCTCCCTGGTAACGGCGGGCTTCTTCCCCTATCTTTCTTACTTGCTCTTTATAGCTTTCAAATTGTTGATGCAACCTCCTGCATAGATGAGAAAAAAGTTTATATAGCAAGAATAGGAGGAAACACTACTACCGTGTCTTTCTTTCTTTCAATTTATAACTAAACCTAATATTCTTGGCATGTTCACAGTAATACCATGGCTCATATCAAATACGCACCACATTTGGTAAAGGAAAAAATTAATACATATATATCAATGTTAGGTTTCCTTCAAAGCTGGTGAGCATATCACTTGACCACAAGCTGATTAAAACATACAGAGATGGCACAAAATACACAGCTTTACCTAGAAGCATCTACTCTGTGCAAGATAAAAGCTAAACATAATTGTCTGAGCAAATCTGCATTGACTTTTAACCATATATATATATATACCAGCAAGTATGATCAAAGTCAAAATAAAGTAAGAGAGAGAGAAACTCAACTGTCATTTGCAGCATTACTTCTGTTTTCAAAATCTAAATTGCTAGCATACATATCTTAAAGATTCCAACAATCGTATTACAATCACACAGGCACTAGAAGAATCTGAAAACAAATTCCAAAATCAGATCAGAATATTAAAAAAATGTAGTATTCCCTGGCTAGTGTTAATTACAGAGATCTCTGAGGCTTGCTGTCTCTTATTACAGAGATTCCTTTCAACTTAGCCACAGAAGTATCAACGAGCAGACACATTTTTAAGATGAAGCAGGATGTTCAAAGGAGTAGCGCTTCTCCTCCAGCTATCCCACATCACAAGGAGAGTGAATCTCAGAAATGAATCACATAGAATTATATAGAATATAGGTTGGAAGGAGACCTTTAAGATCACCCACTTCCAACCCCCTGCTATAGGCAGGGACACCTCCCACTAGACCAGGTTGCTCAAAGCCCCATCCAGCCTTGTCCTGAATGCTTCCAGGGAGGGGGCATCCACAACCTCTCTAGGCAACCTGTTCCAGTGTCTCACCACTCTTACAGTAAAGCATTTCTTCCTGATATCTAGTCTAAATCTACCATCTTTCAGTTTAAAGCCAGTTTCCCTAATCCTACACATCCTTATAAAAAGTTCCTCCCCACCTTTCCTGTAGACCCCTTCAGGTACTGGAAAGCTGCTGTAAGTTCCCCTGCAGTCTTCTCTTCCCCAGACTGAAGAGTCCCAGCTCTCTCAGCTTGTCCTCATAGGGAGGTGCTCCAGCCCTCTGATCATTTTCATGGCCCTTCTGTAGACCCACTGACAGCTTGCCAAGCAGCTGGACAAACTGTTCTGCTACCCAAAAGACTCAGCTTCTAAGTTCGTTAAGGCAAGCACGTTCATTTATTTTCAACACCTTGAGCAAAGACCTCAAGCAGACCAAGTGGGCAAGTTACAGTAAGGCATGTACAAAGTTAAGGCTTTTCATCATGCTGTACGGCACCTACAGACTCTTCGCCCACCTTCTCAGATTTTGCTTTATATCTACATTTCCAAGGATAACATTATAGAAGCATGAACAATTAATAGATTATTAATAGATACAGGGATTCTTGAGTTTAATAAATGGTTTGGGTAGGTGTGTTGTCTACTGAGATCTTGATAATAACTCAGCCACTTGCTCTGAGCTACTTACTCTCTTAGCACAGAGACTGACACCATTTAACCAATGCATTGCTAGCGAGAGATTCTCTTTTACTTCGGGATCTTTTTTTTTAATAGGGTATTGTTTTGACTTTTTAAGAAATAAATAATCAGTGTTATTTACAAAAAACATTGTTTGGTGAAGTACTTTGGATACATTTATTCTATGACAACACTCAGAAAATAATAACTATCAGAAATCACAGTAAAATATTCAATTTGGATATGAATATCACTGCTTGCACCGATTTTCACACTTAAGAATAACGATCTTATCTGGATGCATTCTACTGATGCAGCAATAGTTAAAGGGAAAGCTAAGAATCCAACTATTACAAAGATGATGTATTACACTTAGTGCTTTATGCTAATGAAAATCTTGGAGGAGGTAGCAAAGGGATTTTTTGTCTTATTTTTATTTCTTACTAGCCTCCTTAAAAAACCTTTTCAGTGATGAGTAAGATGAAGAAAGTAGGTCAATAGAATTAGGAAAAATACTGGAGAAACTTAATACTTTTGGCCACATTATTGGATTACACATATGATTTAACGTATTTTACACAGCTGATCACTTAGAATGCACAAAAACAACTGAAAACATTCAGGAATAACTATCATAACCAACTTAAGGAATACATTTAAATAACGGGGAGGTCTGTAATTAAATTTCCCTCTATATAAAAATATATTATTGAAAAGTAGAACCATGAAAACTAAATTCTGTTCTCCTCCACCATAGCAAGATTTAAAGCTCTGATTTTTAATGTGGAAAGGAAAGGAAAGCAGTGCTCCCATTCCTGCTCTTTTCCAATTATACACTGTACATCTGATTTTTTGTTGATCTTGTACGAAGCTTAAAAAGCACATTAATATAATGTTTTACCCTTCTCTGTGCACTAAGGGCTAGATGAAATTATTCACAACTAATTTAGCTGAGAGATTTATTTCTAAATCAGTATTACTTACAAATTTCTTACTTAATGCATCATTGTATGATCAGCCTTTTCACATACAGGGTTTAAAAAACACCTGCTTATCTTGCATATACACATTCTGTGTTACTGGAAAAATTCTAACATATTCTGTATGACAGGAATGGAACTGAAGACAACGGCAGCAAATTTCAGGAACCAGCACACAAGGTTGTATGAATGCTATTTGCTGATGTTGGAGAAGAAGAGGCCATCAGAGATGTGCTTCACTCTCTAAGCTTTCAGGTCATTAATTCAGGCTATACTCAGAGACGCAGTGCTATCAGACTTCCAGGCCTCCAACTACACTTACATTTAAACAGAGCTGTGTAAATAGCTGCTTCTCTGCTAATGGGCTTAGTGAATGAGCTGTAGGGGAAATTAAAGGAATTTTTTTCCATCAAAATCTGTTATTTTTCCAGTAGCAAATGCTAAAATACAGATGGATAATTTTCAAGATCGCTCCATAAGCACATTTTCATCAGATGCAGGAAAAATTTAAGTCTATTAAATATTCCTTAATGTAGCCAAACACTTAAGTGTTAGGTTAGAGACTTAATAACAGCACATAAAGTAAATGCAACAAATATCTATTCAGTCCCCTCTGACAAGACAAACAGGCCATGATGTAAGAGGAATACGTGCATGTATTTATACTATTTTTCATCATGTACTCCAAAACCTAGATAATTCTACTACTGACATCAATACCGCAGCCAAAAAGGGGAATTCTCCCCTCCCAACAGTTTCCAAAGAATGAGGAAGAACAGAAAAAATAATACTGGAAACCATCCCAGTAGTTAACACTGATGATTGAGAACGTACATAAATTGGCATGAAGAAGTTTCACATAAGTTTTCCTTAAAAAACAAAAACCTTCACAACACTGAAGTCCCCATCCAGTTGCATTCTATAACATATACGATAACAAATACAGCTAAATTCAGTATTCATTTTTATGGTATTTCACATTCATACAGGTGGTATGTATGAGTGCGATCAAAAAGATGGGTGTGTATTTTTTGGGCACACAGTACAACTAAAAAATATCTTCTGTTGCTAAGAGCCTAGTGGAGATGCGTGGTGAGGCACATCATAGCGTCTTTTCTGGACTTGTAAGCACCACCCTCAATACCTTACCACAGATACACCAGCGGTTGACACCACCAATGATAATGACAATGATAACGACAAGAATAAACTGAAATTTTCATGCCTATAGTGGAAGGCTTAAACGACTAACTTTTACCTTATGATCATAAACCCACATTTAGGTTTCCCGCTTTTCATTTCAAGAGAATTTCATCATGCCATATATGTACGTTTTCATTTGAAAATGCAGTATTTCACACTGATACAACAAACACTTGAAAACATACCGGTAGGCAATTTTGCAAAGCCTTACTCACGTATTTATGGGCTACAAAAAAACCAGAAGCCTTAAAGGAGACTTGTGTGAGTAACCATCTGACACACCATGAAATGTTTATATGATTGGTAGGACAGACAACAGACATGCAGATATAACCCACAGTATTTACCGATCAGAAGGTGGCATGTCAAACCACACAGAAGTTATCATTTACGGTGGGGTTTTTTTTGAGCTGGCCCAAGATGTACACTTATACTGCTGTAATCACCTCCACTAAGCACATCTTAAAATTATCGCCCAAAAATGCCATTTTTGATAAGCAGAATGCTATGACTTCTTAACTATTTTACACTTGCATTCCTGTTGTATATATCTGAAATATTTGCACATAAACACTGAAGATTAACAAGAGAAAAAACGGTGCCCTTGTGTACATGTGCTCTGTTTGCACAGATCTTCTAAAAATGCCAAGATTTGGGTCACCTGTATGCACAGCTACATTTTAAATTATGTTTTAATGTAGTATGAGATCATGTTTCAGTTACTGAAAAATCCAGCAGAGGGCACTAAAGACCGCATTTTCAATCCCTCTGTTCAATGACTCTTAAAATCTTGATTTAACATTATAAAAATATTACTCTTCCTTGTGTTTTTGTCAGAAGACAAAGTGCTGCCTTCTAGCTGACCTAACCTAAGGAACTGTAAGTGGCTGCAGCACAAATGAAAAAAGAGCATAACAAAAAGCAGTATTTTCCCGTGTTCACCATGCATACTTGTGTTCACCCCCACACACTAAGAAACACAATGAGAACAATTTTTTTTACAAGACATCAATGAGACTTTTACAAAGTTCTGTTCTTAGCATTCTGTTTTAAAGCAAATTAAAAAGTGCTTCAAGAGTGCGAACTCAGACTCTACACATTAATTTCAGTTACAGAAATAAACGTACAAAAGACTAATCTTCAGTAACACACTAGTATGATAACTTACAAAAAATGTACAAAATAACAGGAGGTTCTAGCACTGCTGGTTATTTAATATGCCCATGAAGGCAACTGCTAGAGCTAAAAATCTGACTTCAGGCAGTTGTGTCAAAGCTGTGGTTTGAAAACCACTGCTTAGCAGCTCCAGGAACACTGGGACTACCTCAGTGTCACTGGCTTCTCACTGCTGTGCCTGTGTTGCAGATCCTGATGCCCACATCACCTCATGTAGATGTTCCCAGAGAAAGCAGCAAGGCATCAAGCTTTTCCCTTAAGCACCAGCAGCACCTGAACTAGGAAAAGCTGTCAGCCTGCGATGGCTTCAGGGAATACACACTTTAAACAAAAAGACAAGACAAGCAACCATAGCAAGATGCTATATATTGTGCTGTCTGAATTAAGGGAAATATGTAGTTCAGGATGAACCTGGGATGTTGACCAGAAGAGCACCTTAAGTGCAGTGAAGAAATCTAGATAAATCTTCTGCTTCATATATCATCACATCACATATAAATCTGTTACTAAAATTTATACCCTTACATTATCTGCACAAGTAGGACAGATCTAGGTTGAACACTGAATTCATAATTCTAACTCTTCCAACTCTTCAGTGTTTGACAGAGCAAAACGAATGCATCAGCATATTTGAAGTCCAGGTGTTTCGCATGCTTGAGGTGTGCTGCTTTTTAGCATGCGTTATATCTATTCTGGTTGCTTCGTGAAGATCAAATAACTGTTAAATATATTCATACTGCAAAATACTGTACTTGTGATTTTGGATGTTTTGTCAATATTCCTTAGTATTGTTAGCTGGAGTTCTTTATTCAGTACAACCTGTCATTTTAAGAGCAGAGTATAGCATTTGACTGTAAAAGGTACTCGCCAAAGGCAAGCAACGTGAATGGACTTGAATAAATTGTAAACAGGTAAGAGCCTCATCAATCACTTCATCTGAGAGTAAAAAAAAGGCCTTACTGGTGTAAGTGTAATATAAGCACTAGACCTGCTGCTTCTGGTCCCTTTGCCATTACCTACTGTCAAACTCCACTCCTCTGCGACTTCGCTTACCACTTTGTCAGCCCTTCCCTACTGTCATTTCACATGGGTCTCATCTCTCCCTCCTATATGTTTTTCTCACACTTTTTTTATATCACAATAGTTAATACAAACTATATATATGTCCAGTAACAAAATACTTTTTCTCAAGATTCTACCTAGCCTGAAGGTTTCTTCAGTCTCTCTTGCTCAGACAACACACAACTCTGTTTCAACTCAGTTATTTAAGCAAGAATCTTCATTTGTTTCCCCCCTTGTTGCCCCTAACTTCGGAGTATTACCACCAAAACCATTCCATCATCCTCTTCCTCATAGGTCTTGATGTCTACAAAGATCTAGACAAAATATTAGGTTACTGGTATGCTAAAACTTTCACTTACCAGGCCAAGCAATAGAGACTGCTCTGTCTGCTCATATTGTTTTGTTATTTGCCTGATTCTTACAATGCAGGTCAAAGACTTTTTTTTTTTTTTAATCTGTCCATAAAAACCCTCACTGAGAAGGTTTATTGTCCATGACAAGCACTCCCAGGTAATATGGTAATATGAATCTCTCAACATTCTTCAGAAATCAATGAAATTAGTTTTTGTATTTCTTTTTAATCATTTTGTGATCCTTTTTGTTTCTGAGTCAGGCAATATGCTCACAGTTCTCACATCCACAATGAGCAAAATGTTTCCAATGGTACTTTCCTATATGCACGAAATCCTAGGAACCAAGAGCACTGTACTCACAAAGCATTTCGCTATGAGATTCATGATAAAGTTCAGACTTGACCAAGAGAAATGTTTCACTCAAAGACCTCACACAGGTGTTCAAACCTGTGTTTGTCTGTCTGACAGGGATCTCTTGGAAAGAGTCCAACGGAGGGCCACGAAGATGGTGAAGGGCCTGGAGCATCTCCCCTATGAGGAAAGGCTGAGTGAACTGGGTCTGTTCAGCCTTGAGAAAAGGAGACTGAGAGGGGACCTGATCCAGGTCTATAAATATCTAAGGTGTGGGGGGCAGAATGGCGAGGCCAGACTCTTTTCAGTGGTGAGTGGAGACAGGACAAGGGGAAATGGCCAGAAACTGCAGCATAGGAAGTTCCGCACAAACATGCGCAAGAACTTCTTTACAGTGAGGGTGACGGAGCACTGGAACAGGCTGCCCAGGGAGGTGGTGGAGTCTCCTTCTCTGGAGATGTTCAAGACCTGCCTGGATGCCTACCTGTGCGACCTGCTATAGGGAACCTGCTTTGGCAGGGGGGTTGGACTCGATGATCTCTGGAGGTCCCTTCCAACCCCTACAATTCTGTGATTCTGTGAACCTGGCCACTACAGCAGAAAATAAGAGCTTTTCGCAGCTAACAAGTCATTAGACCTTAATTCCAGTTCCTTCGCACAATCTCTTATAATCAGAATGGCAGCACCATTAGAGGACCATAAAGGCTAAAACAAGAATCTCACCCAGTTTCCCTTCCCATCACGTCAGGCTCCTTGACAAAGCAGCGTGGGCTGTGGCTGCCTCAGCAGAGCAGGTGGCTACATCACTGGGGCTCTTTCACCAGTACAAACTTCACACAGCAACTTTCAAACTAAAACTTAACTAAACGCAGGTGTCTCGCTCCAATTTATAGGAGGGAGAGGAGGTTCTTTTATTATCTATATACCCGGCGTGAGATTAAGAAGCAACGGTTCAAATGTTGGTCCAACCAGTTTATTACAAATCTTAATCAGGGGAAATGGGGAAGGGGGGAACGGACACTATTATGATTAGGGTAATGGGGGAAGGGAAGGAGGGTGATAGAAAAGATAGAAAAGAAGAAGCAAGGAGTCTTTATAGGCAGCAAGAGGGACATAGTCACCACCATGGATCCAGCGAGGTTCGTAATTCAGTCTTTGATCTTCAGTAGCGGTGGGTTGTCAGGCAGAGTTGTCCTGTTGCCAATGACGACGGTGAGAAGGACGACAACGACCATGGCGATGATGGCCCCTTTTCAATGCTTTCAAAGTGGTGAAGTCAGCTATCTTTGGAGTGACAGCTGAAATCCAAAGTGGTTGAGTCAGCTCTCCTTTGAGTGGCAGCTTCTGGCTCTGGGGCCTCAGCAGGAAACTCCTTTGTTCTTATCTTCCTGGCCTTGCCAGCAGATAAGAGGAAGCAGGGAGGCACCAACTTGCATCTTGCCTTCGCAGGATACAATGGTATCATCCCCCAGCCTCCCATAGCAAACAGGAGTTATTTGGTCACAGGCTAGTTCTTCCACCAGTAAACAGTCCTGAGCACTATCTTCCAAAGGCAAACAGCTCCAAAGATGTAAAATTGTCCACACAGCGATGTTGATTGCCACACAACATCCATCACTTGCCTCCTCAACAAGTCACTCAGAGTCTTATCACAAGAAAAACCTCAGGAAGCAAGCTTTGAGCCAAAAAAAAAACTAAGAAGGATTCTCACAGCAGGTTTTCTACAAGCATATAAAAGATCTCCTTAAACAACTAGTATAGAATAACATTTTACAGTTTCCTGGAAGCTTCCTAATGTAGGTTACTGGAAAACTTTATTTTTATATACCCCTGCTTGTTTTTTAAATAATCTCAGCCCACAAGCAGACTTTCTTACACAACTGTGAGTCAGAGATGTGCAGTATCTACAATAAGGAATTTAGATTCTGGCTTCCCACGGTTCCCCCCAGATGACCGTACCCTTGCTGAAGTATAACAAGAGAAACCCACTAACCAAGCAAACAATGCTCAACAGTGCTAACAGGTATTGGTGAGGCATTCAGAGAGACTCTGTGTTAAGTCTTGTATTAAGTCTTGTATTAAAAAGCACTCATACGCTAAGATATTAGTAATGAAGAAATCAATGCCTTCTGTGGAAAAAGATTATCCCTTCTTTGTTTGAAAGCATCTATTCTTATATCTCATGTCTTTTATACAAAATAATTTAAATGATATTTTTTTAATGAAATTAATGTTTTATGTTGAGATTTCATAATAATACAAAAACCAATATTGTTGCTAAAAAGATGTTCTATTTTTCTCATGTGACTATTTCCACTGACTGAAACAAGAGTCCTATGCTTCATGGTAACTGCATGCAGAAAAGCTTCTGGTTCAAAATGAAAAGTCTCGTTTTTCATTAAAAGTGTTTCAGTAGCATGAGAAGGGTCCGAGATGTTTTTGAAGAGACTGAATAGTCTCAACAGTAAAGAAGCAGCAGCAGAAGTCCACTACTTTAGACAGACCATGAGACCAGGTTTCACAAAAGCTCAAGTCCTTCAAAAGTCCTCCTTAAGACTTCAAAAACGTCAGTCAGACTAATTAACAGGAATATGATGGTGATCTAGAAATGCTGGTAAGGAGCTGCACACTCCCTATCTCCTACAGGTAGGAAAAAGATACAGTTTCACCACTTTCTCAATTTCTTAGTATTATCCAAGTAAAATTTGTAATTAAATGGACAAGGAATAATTACAATGTCCATATTCAATAACACAAGGTAAACTTACCTTGCTTAATATAATAAGAAGTCTCATCAGGTTAGTGAGTTTGTACCTAGTTCAACACCAACATATTTTTCATAAACGTTCCCAACTAAGCCCTCTGGAAACATTTTAAACACTGCAAGCAACAGCCACACTCCTCCTGGCTCATACCTGAACAGCAAATTCAATGAAACTTTCTTTTGTGAAATGACAAGTCCTGGTACAATACACATCATCCTTGGTCTCCTGAATCAGAGTCAAACATGAGTCTAAAAAGCAGACTGCCTTTGCTCCTTAGGGCTGACTCAATACTGCACTGCAGAAAACACACTGTATTTGCTGAATGTTCAACCCCTGTACTACTTCTATGATCCTATTTTAACTATAGTGCCTGCCCTTCCAGCAATTACTTGAACTTTACTTACTCATCACTAGTCCCGTGGGTCAGGCTTCTCTCTCATCTCACTACTGCAGGCTTCACAAGCTGAAAGACTCCTACGTGCTAACACAGTCAATTCAGTGCTTTGCTAGAACACCACATAACAAATATAAATAGGTGCATACAATAGTGTCATGCAGAGGAGGTATATCTCTGCTCACTTGTCTTGTACTTCTACTCTTCTGTGGCAGACCTAATAGGCTGCTGTTGGCTCTCCACTCAAAAGAGGACCTAAAGAAGAGGGATGAAACTGAACACTACATAACATACTCAACATGGTGGAGCTAAATACCACCGTGAAGCTGGGAAAGCAATCATGGGAGTTGAAGGTGTAAAAAAAAAAAAAAAAAAAAAAAAAAAAAAATTGAGGGTGGAGAAGGGGGTGTTTCAACTGCATTTGCAAATTTACAAGTAATTTTCATACACATTTGTTAAAAAAACAAACAAACAAACAAAAAAAAAAAACGTCCAAAATGGGTTAAACGCAAGCCCTTTTTATAAAGACTTCTAAAGAACTGCTAGGAAGTTCTTTAAAGAAAGTTTCATCAAGATACAGGAAGAAATCAGTTATTTATTCCCCACCCGAATCAACTCCCCTGGATTGTCTCATGGCAACAAGTTACAACACTGTGTGTAAAGTAAGTGCACATCAACATGCTTGAGAATCAAGAGCACTGAGTAGCTGGTGAGGAGGCAACGTTCTGTAATACAGAGAATGAGTACAAAATCACTCTGTGGGGAAAGAATGAATGTAAATACCAACAGAATATGTCTAGTTTAAAAACAGATCAAGAACTGCTACCTAATCCTGGGTGAGTTTTAACTTTACTGATCGGTCAGCTAAAAAGCATCTCTACTCTTATGATGTGTAATAAGAAGTGGAATATTACAGGAACTAGATTCATAATTTCCCTTATCAACTCCATCATATCTTAATTTTCCCCATTTATCTAAATATTGCTAAGTCTTACTCAGAACTATGCTTTCTTCCACACCTCATAAAAAAGATACACAAAAGACTTCTGCTGAATGAGCCAACTTGTATCAACAGCACTGCCTTAATGCCACCGTCCCTGGAGGTAGAACATGCTGGTGTATGGAACAGTAGTCTCCCCATAGGAAACTCTTCTCGTAAAATCATGTTTTGTGAAGTGGCTCAGTCAGAGAACATCCCTTGAAATATGTTAAGTCAATGTGTAAGGAACCATTAATTTTCCCTTCAAAAACATTGGCTTTGTTTTGTTAAGTAACATGAACGTCATTTAAGCTAAACTTCACTGAAGTCACATTTTTGTGAATGAACAAGACCCAATCTCTTCTCAGAGTGAAGGAAAGGAGAAATCATAAATAAAGAAATGGTGTTCTCTTTACTTTACTGGTTTAATTTATTGAACCACACAGTATGCTAATAAGCACACTTTTTTCTAAGGATGGTTATCACACAGTAACCAGCCAGCCGTAACATGGAAAATAACTGCAAAAAAAATAAGAAACAAAGTACCAGAATCAGGGAATGGCCTGGGTTGAAAAAGACCACAATGACCATCTAGTTTCAGCCCCCCTGCTGTGGGCAGTCACCAACCGCTAGATCAGGCTGCCCAGAGCCACATCCTGAAGACTGAAGGAAACTGGCGGGGGGTGGAGGGAGTGGTTTACAATAAAAATACCGAGGAATGAGTTACTGTATGAGAAACAGAGAATATAAAAGAGGACCATTTATCTAATTGAACAATATTATAATTAGTAACATAGAATTATACAAACATTTGAGTTGGAAGGGACCCTTAAAGGCCATCTAGTCCAACTCCCCTGCAATGAAGAGGGACAACTACAGTTTGTTCAGGTTGCTCAAAGCCCTGCCAGCCTGACCTTGTATGTCTCCAGAGATAAGACATCCACCACCACCTCTCTAGATTAATCACATAGCACAGAAGAATTTGTAGCAGTCAACAAAACTAGCTATAGCAAAGACAATTTGGCTCCATAAAGACCAAAAACTGCACATCAGGTGGGACCATCTGAATTCTCAATTATCTGTTTCCATTTACAGTCAACTTATCCTGTAGAAACTTACACTTCCTGGCTGTTAGTCTGGAAAACCACATGAACAGCAATATCCAGAAAAATTATCAGAAGACAATCACTGAATTACAGAGCTTTGGTATGGATACACAAAAGACAATCACTGTTGTTTTGCACTCCCATTAAGAAGCCATGGAAAATAGATTTACAACCACCCAAGCTAAAATTTAAGCTTATGAGCACCTGGCAAGTCAAGATTTTTGCATCTTAAAATGCAGCCCTCCTCTGAATGAAAAATTCACTGTGCTTAATACCTCAAAAGCTGTTGCAGGCTCTTCCACCTCCAACTCAATGATTGCAATCATTTTCATGCTATCTGTTCCCCTACTCCCCAAATTTAATTATGCAGTGACAGACTAAAGGTGTGGTTTTTTGAGTGTCAATATCACACGAGATGTTAGGTTAAAACAGCATCAGCCATCACTAACGTCAGCACTTGCAAATCACAATGGATTTTATCCATCAGACCAGTTTCAAAAATACAACTGTACAGGCCCTGCTATGCCTTGAGAATACTGCTTTTGTTGAAGTTATGCAGTGGGAATAGATGCTTAAGCACACTGCAGCCTGTTGCTAACACTGCAAAGCACATAAGCAAAAAAAGCAATCTCAAAGCTGCAGTATATTATTTCAGTCAGCTGGCACCTGTGACAAAGTTTGGAAAGTTGAGAGATGTGCATACTGGTTCAACATAACAGGAAATTGCTTTGGAGCAATGCTTATTAAAACAGCTTTTTGAAACAGCCTTTCTCACACATACATTTAAAAAAAAAAAAAAAAAAAACCTGAATATTTTTGGCATCCAATGTGTTAAACAGATGATAGGTATCAGATGGCATTACAGGGTGAGCAGCAAAAATATGACAAAGCACAGCGGTCTGTAAACAGAGAAATTCTAACTACCATATGGTGGTAGCAACCAGGACACGTGCAAAACAGGAAAAGATCTCACAGTGAGGGGTGTGACAGAAGCCAGCAAGATGCAGAACAAAAAAAAAATGACAATAGGGCTGCAAGCGCAACAGCGATAACATTTCAAATTAATTATATTCAACCCAGTCCCTGTGTGTACAGTATGTCTTCTACCTAAAAATAATTTAAACAGCCTTGCTGAGAGCATCTCTAATTTATCATCGTGTTCAGCTTCTTTTATAATATCCACATTACCAGGAACAAAAAAGGCTTGCACATCTATTTTAAATATACCATCGATGTGCTTGAACACAAGATAATGATTAAGCTTGTCTCTAGCATTATTTAATTCTCTTCATTCTTCAGGATGCCAAAGTAAACACAAATGAAAAGCATATGGCAATTTAGTGAATTAGAAAATTAGAAAAGGAGAACATTACTGGTTTTATTTTGTGCTTTAAGCACAGCACATAGCAAAATTAAATATTTCAAAGCTTTTTATATTTGTAATTTACTTCCTATCTGTAATGCAGTCTTTACTGAAGTTAAATATTCTTCTCAAGAATACTATCTGAGAAAGAAAACTAAGTGTGCTCTTTCTACATTTTTATTACCTCTTTTTCCCCCCAAACATCACTGATTATAACTGTTCTAAGAAAATTATCTTGAGCTTGAAATTATTCTCACTGGAAAAACGGAGCTTCTGATGTGGTGAGAATCATTCCTTCTTGATGCTGAGAAGACGCAAGCTAAGAATTAAATCAGTCTTAACAAAGGATTTTTCTATAAAACTGTTGAGTAGAAAATATGAGGCCAAATTGTAAATAAACTTTTTTTTTAATCTTAGGCCTCCACAATAAAGACATATTGGAAAGAAAGAAAAAAAAAAAAAACCATGACATTCAATTTGGGATCTTTTCCTTCTTTCCTGCTATCTATAAACATTTTCACTAACAATTCAGCTTGGTTTGAGGGCTGCTCCAAAGGTAACACCTCCTATTTTACTATGTTGGACCATAATGTCACAGGCAGATGTTTGCGGTACGGCAGGAGAGGTTGAACCTTTCCACCAACATTCCATTATATTTTGTTGCCATGTGACAGATGGCAGCAGAGGGGCAGTCTGACAATGTCACATCAGACATGGAAGTGCAGATTAAGCAAAAGGTGTGGAACTGAATTCCTCCATGCAGAAAAAAAATGGCACCCACTGACATTCCTCAGTGCTTGCTGAACATTTATGGAAACCACACAGCAGATGTGAGCACAGTGAATGTGAGCACACTGAGGCGGTGAGAGGTGCATTTCAGCAGTGGTGACAGCAAAATGAAAGACAAGTCACATCCAGATGGCCACGTAAATTTCTACGAGTGTGGCATGCAAGCTTTTATTCACTGCTGGCAAAAATGCACAGCTAGTGGTGGTGACTGTTGAAAAATACTGTTTTGTAGCTGACAACTTTCTCTATCAAATAGTGTTATTATGCTCTTTGTATCTCTTGTAGTTTTCATGAAAATAAATGACGCATTATTTTCAGTGACCTACGTATTTTTGACCAAACTACCCCCAAAAGTCAGCCATATATACAAACCTAGTCCACAAAGTTCAGTGCTGCTAATTTACTCACATGTAAAAACTCATATTGGAAAACCCTACTATGGACAAAACACCCAAAAGACACCAAAAGAAAAGCTTCATTGACAATGTGCTCATTAATCACATCTAGAGAGCCACTGCCCTTCTCTCCTATGTAGTCATAGTGTAATTTAAAGAGCAGAAAAGCTTCTGCCAATCCATGCGCCATTTAAGTCCTGACAGAAAAGCCCCAGGGCTCATTTTAAACTAATAATATCTTAAATATCACAAATGTGTGTCCTCTGGGACACACTGCACAAAGCCTGCTAAGCCGCTTCATGATTCTGCGTTCTACTCTGAAATCCTCGTAAATGTGGCAGAAAGATGCTTTTTCCAATGGCTTTCCATGGTGTTGTGCTGCTGCTCTGCAGGGGCACTCCCAGCTGCCCTTTAAACAACACGCAACCCACAGAGCCTTAGGCTCCCTGCTCCTTTCCAAGTGCCACAGGAGCCCATAGGCTGGGAGCAGCCACATGCAGTGAGCTGAGCCCAAAGGAAATTTGGTCCTTTGCCACAGAAGGCTCCAGGTACAAAACTTGGTGCTCCAGTATGTCTGTGTCCGGGGAAAAAGCACAGATCATTTTTCAAGTGACCAAATCAATATTTATTTCAGAATACTTGGAACCAACCCCAGCATTAATGCCCTGTGCTAGCACTGGGAGAAAGGGTATTATTTCATAGTTGCTTCCCCTTGGCTAACCTTTTAGAGAGCCAAACACTCTAAGGACTCAGTACCCACCACACTCAGTATTTCCTTAAGAACAGATTTCCAATTGGAGATAGTTGTAAAGGAACAACAGTCTTCTATCTTAAGATTTCTTCAATTGTTCTACAGTGTTGCTAGTTGCTAACCTGAGTTCTTGTGGTTTTGATGATCACTAACATGTTCTTCTGCCACATTCACAGATAGTTCACATTACATAAAGCAGGCATAGAATTGGGCCATTATTTTGTAGTTCTGCCCTGTACCATGTTTTATGTTTGTTTTCTTTAAATGGCATTCATTCCCTTCATTTAGGGTATATTATGCAAAATCTAAAGCACTAAAGGGTATTTTTATCTAGCATGCTGTACAATGTTCATCCTTTGCCACTGTTCAGCTTCTATGGGTATCTAGAGTGAGATGAAGATTTCTTATCAGCTCTCTAGGAAAATTCAGGTGAAACAATTGAAAATGTCTCTCCATTATCTATAATCCAAACAGCCTCTGAGACTGAAGGCTTTGTGAAAATTTCTGGAGCTGGCTAATAGCACAAGTACTGAGACTTTGTGTTTCAAAGAAAATCACCTAACGAGCCATCTGTGCATGGCACCATGCCTTGGTCTAAAGCCAGAACAGCCGAGGGGTGACCTGGGTCCAGAACATTGACATAATCTAGCCATGTTATTAATGGGGCCTTGTGTTTATGAGCTGCTCAAAAAGTAGGAAGCTCAGTACAATCTGCCACACAAATTCATCATCATGTTGAGTGATGGATCTCAACAGTTCCAGTATGCTTTATGAGAGGTAATACTTTTCCTACCTGAAAACTGAAAAGCAGTAAGTACTTCTGGGAAGCAAAAACTCACATCTTTTCTTCAACTATGGATTACCAAGATTATCCAGATAATATTCTGACATGTACCGTATTATGTGGATATTCCAGTAACAGCAGAAAGAAAGCATTCTGCTAGGATTACACCAGTGTGAAACACTGTCTCTTGTTCTTTAGGACTTGACTTACTAAAGGGCAGATGGGAATTTTATGCTTTTTCTTCTGTGATGAGGACTGAGACATAAGAAATTGTTATTTTGTACTAGATTATACACTTAATGCTCACTGTCACTGCTACAGTAACACAATTTATTAAAGAACCAAAATATTTGTAAGGAATATCAGAAGGGAATGGAACATTAAGAAAATAAATGTTAAATGTCCCTAGATTACAAGTGTGAACAGAGATATACAGTAGATATCCTGCTCCATATCTTTTGTTAGATGATGTTACCTGGAAGATTATTTGGTATTTCACACAGAATCTTCACTCAAAGCATTACTCATTTGCTGGTTTGAGGCTAAATAGTTTACTACTTTAGCCTGGAGGAGTCTGGAAGCACGGTTTTATACATCTCCATTAGTAGCCAGTTGTCATAACTAGCTGAGTTATCATAACTAAGCAGTTATGATTGGTGCTATGTACATCTGATGAGTGAGAAAGAGCAGACTAGTTGCAACCATTATATTGGGAATATTATCAGCACATGCACTGAAAGATCTTAAAGCAATAAGTAAGGAAAACCAATTTTACTATGTTATAAAACATGCGAATTAGTTCCTCTAGGAAACCCATTTATAACATGGAAAGTACAATATGAGCCCATCACCTCCTTGCAACATGGTAACATTTAAAATCTTCAGTAACTGAGAAAAAAAATACCCCAATTCTAACTTTAATGAACAAGTATGAAAGTGCCCCAAACTCTTCTGTTCCTCCTTGGGAAATGGGAACAAAACAAGACCACACAAAACAAAACAAATCCACAGCACAACAACATTTAAGTCCTGGAATTCAGGTCATGTGCAACATTGCACTCACAGGCACTGTCAAGCTATATGATGCATTAAATTTAAGGTAAGAAGCAAGTCTTGTTCTGGGAATACTGAGAGAAGATCAACACCCGCTAGGTGAATCACTCTCACCACGCAAAATGCATGCCTTACTTCCAAGGACAGTCCTTCAGTGTTTGTCCTGCCTTTCACCACTACATTAAAAAGCTTTTAGTGGTAGATAACACATGTGTAAGAAAGTGTTTATATTTTATAATCCAGTCATCTCTTGATCTCCTTTGTGATGAACTCAACAGCTTGAGACCTCTTCAACAAAGTATTTTCTCTAGCATCATAAACCTTATAATAGCTCTAAAATGAACCGTTCATGACTTTCAGCAAGCTTTATAAACATAGAGCCTTAAGAATTGTATCATTCCTTCATTTGTTTTCAAACTCTGCGTTACAAATGCCCAGGATGAATGCCAGCTTCATTGACCCCACAGCCTCTTGGGTGATCCAAGTGCCCCTCTGCAATACTAAGCACTGCATGAGAAGTCATACAACCTTACTGAATTTTCCTAATACTCCAATATGGAATGGTAAAGAAAGAGGAAAAAGGGAAAAGGAATCAGCTGACCAAAGAATGCCACAGCCAAGCCTTTCAGCTTTCTATTTCACAAGTAACTTAGGCCTATTTCATTTTAACTATTTATTCCTAAAGCAAGAGTTGGTTTAAGTTTTATTTGGTTACTATCAAAATGGGAAGCAATTTCTTTGTCTTCATAGAACACAAATACACTTTCACTATATACTAACAGAAATATGTATGTAACGTTCTCCCTTCTTACACACATCAGCAATGCTAGTATGTCCATTTGAACACGGGTCTGTATATTCCTTAGGATATTAAGATCTAAAATAGATTCCCATTTTGACTACTTGCAGTTCTAGATTTCATCCCCATTTTTTTAGTATCCTGTATTTAATTCTCTGTACTTCATAGCTTATAATTCCGAACAGTTTTTAGCTTTGTTTATTAAGAATAAATACCAACAAGTAAAGGCAACTGAAGTTGTATCATTGTGTGCTGTTCAAATAGATTATCTACATAAAATATCAGCTTCTCTGGAGCATATTCCTATTAAACTTGACTGCTGAATGTAATCAAATGAAACTTCCAAAGTATTACATTAGATTTTGCGTCTCTAAGAAATACTAATAACAATGCCCTGTTTTCGTCTATAGTATCTGCAATTTTTTTTTAAGTAATGAAAAAGGGCAGTTTCTTTAAAAACAAACAAACAAACAAAACAAAACAAAAAAAACTTGTCCATTCCAGTGAATGTTTTTCCCTTAAACATTTGTACCACAGAAAACTTTTCAAATTCATAAAGAACAGCTGCATCTCTTCAAGAGAGAAGGCTCACACTAATTCACTATTCTAACACAATGCCATTTTCTCCCCCTTCCTTTCAAAAATTCAGGGTAACATGAATTATAGTAGAATTTTTAAAACTAAGGCTTATCTTCCTTCCATCAAACAAACAACAGCAACAAGAGGTAACTGCAACAGAATGCTCCTACAAGTTGTTTCCTTACTTTCTTTTTTTAGTTAAATCCCAGTCTTCAGTTAGGGGAAACTCCTAAGAAACAATTCTGAAATGTACAGTGCTGAAATGCTACATACTATTTTTAGCTTTCAGATGTTGGCAGGTAAGGAAGTAGTGCTTGCAAATACTGAATTTAAGCAGAGCTCCTTTGATTTCCTTCTTCAAGGATGTAACAGACAATTAGGATGCCCTGCTGTCAGAAAAGTTTCTTAATTAAGTTCATGAAAAGGCTTTTGAGTTCTTGACTCAAGTAGAACATTCTTGTTTATTGCTCATGGTGTCATCACTACCAAGGCTATAAATACCTCTCCCTCTTTGCCTCATACAACCCAGCCACTATTCTCTTGGGAGCTCTGCTATCACGATGGGCATCAGTGGCAGTCTTTCCACGAATCTTGCAAAGCTCTCCATGCTTCTATTACATTTTGGCCCTCTATCTTAAATCACAAGCATTCACCTTTTAGAATTTGCAATGCATTACCATAACAGTACAAAAAAAATAATAATAATAATTCAGGAATTCAGGTTTCTACTGTTTACTTATTGTCATGTTCTTCTGTGACCAGAAAAAAATCACCAAAAAAAAAAATAAAAATAAAAATCTAGAAACCCTACTTCCAAAGAAGGATTTTCATTGACTCTGAAAACGTGTGTAAAAATGATGGAATTTCATCTCAAAATTATACAGCATTCCATGATTAAAAAGTAAACCTCAGTTTTAACTTTCAAGTATTTATTCTGATTAGACTTAGGTGTACAGCTCTGGCAAGGATATGATTTGCATTTTGTTTGTGAGGAGAGCCAAAACGGATTCACACAACAAGAGGCATTTAGAGTGACAAGATCTGAGAAACAAAAGATAAAATTTCCAGCTCAAATCTTCACAAGTGCTGAAAATAAAAAGGGAACAGAAAACAGCAGTACAAATGCTGTTCTAGGAAAAAAGAAAAATTTAAAGTACAACTTCTGTCCCATTTTCATTTTTAGCCCTTTCAGAATCTTTCAAATAGGCTGTTTAATTTTCTTCTTCTCTATTAGGAAAACATGAAACGCATTAGCAGACTTCCACTATGGCAAACCAATATTGCTCTATTTACTTCCTTCCTTATTCATTAGCTGAAATGATTAAGTCAAGAGGATTAATAAGTATGTAATTTTCCATTTCTAGATCTCACAGTGCAGCAAAATCTATAACGTACCAGATCCTTCTGAGGCACAGTCATTTTTAAAACAGTTTTTTGAAACTGGCTAATATGCAAACAAACAGTTCCTGCTTGATTCTTTAAACCTCAAAACTTCAGACGCTTTCAGTAGAATCATCATCCCAGCAAATCTCCAGATGTCAATTTGCAACTGTCAAGCCCATATACTCAGATGTCCCCATATTAGATATCTTAGAAAGAATCTCAAGTAAGGCTAGATGCCTAACAGATAGGCAACCGAATCCTAAATCTACTTAATATGTAAGTCAGTAGTCTACAGCGTGGTTACCTTCTACTAAGGCAGAAATCTGACTTTGGTTGCCTAAATAACTCCCAATATTGTTTTTGTTCTATATTTCCTACTTTAATTCTTTTCTAAAAAATAATGAATAGTTGTTCATTCTGTAAACCTAATTGAATACATCTTAAATACATCAATCTCTCTGGTAATATGTTTCCTAAATTAACAGCAGATAGTCTAACATAAAGTTCCTTACAATCTATAGAGTTGGTAGGTGTCTCTATCACATTATATTACATTACAGACCTTATAGCAGCCTTCCATACCTAAAGGGGCCCTACAGGAAAGCTGGGGGGAAACTTTTTATAAGGGCGTGTAGTGACAGAACAAAAGGAAATGCCTTTAAACTGGAATACAGTAGATTTAGACTAGATGTTAGGATGAAAGTTTTTACTGTGAGGGTGGTGAGACACTGGAACAGGACACCCAGAGAGGTTGTGGATGCCCCCTCCCTAGAAGCGCTCAGGGCCAGGCTGGATGGGACTTTGAGCTACCTGGTCTAGCAGGTGGAGTCCCTTCCTGTAGAGGAGGTTGGAACTAAATGATCTTAAAGGTCCCTTCCAACCCAAACCATTTTATGATTCTATGATTAACCGACATCCAAAGTTAGCGTTTTGGATTCAGTTATCTTTCAAGTGAAGTCAAAAGAATTTCTTTGCTATTAACTTGAAAAGAAACAGGTTGGATTGTTTCATTGATGGACTTACCTAATGGAGGTTTGAAATTCCAGACTGGCTTAATCACATCATATATTTAATCACAGAAGCACAAAATCACGGAATGTCAGGGCTTGGAAAGGACCTTGAAAGATCATCTAGCCCAACCCCTCTGCCAGAGCAGGAGCACCTAGATTAGATCACACAGGAACGCAGCCAGGCTGGTTTTGAACATCTCCAGAGAAGAAGGTTCCACAACCTCTCTGGGCAGCCTGTTTCAGTGTTCTGTTACCCTCACCCCAACACAGAATCACAAGTGAACAAAATTGAGGAACTGCTTGTTTGTAATGTAAAAGATAAGCTTTGCTAATATGTAAAGTAGATAATCATCTGACTGGAAATGAGAAAGATTGCCAGAGCTTATTTCAGTAATGATCTTAACTGCACTGACAAAACAATTTCTTTGGAGTTATTACCCAAAATAATAATATGTCCCAAATTGCTGCGATCTCATTACAACTTTCCAGTACTTAGTGGGTGGTTACTAAAAAGACAGACTCTGTCTTCTCAAGGAGCCAAATGGAGAGGACATAGGGCAGTGGGTACAAGTTACACTGGGAGTAGTTTTGTCATTACATAAGGAAATACAGCAAGAAAATCAATCAACAGACAAAACTTTCCAGTAATATGGTGGAGTCCTCATGACTGAAGGTTTTTAAGATGCGACTTGGACATGACACTAGGTATCTTTTCCATGAAAGAGTTTGGGCCAGATTATCTTTCAAAGTCCCTTCCAAAACTGGGCTGTTCCAAAACACAATGAAAACTTATACATGGTGCGTTTAAGAGAGCTATCAAGTGCTATCTGATATTTCTTTCTACAGACTATAGTAAGAGTCTGGACAACAAAACTGATGAACTTCTTTGTTGATTTTAAATGACAAGATGTTGAAAATGAAAGAAATGCTGATGATTTCCAAGAACCCAAATCCCTTGCTTTGTCACAAACAAAATGTTCAGCAAAATTCCCAACCTTGCTTCAGAAAATATTAGCATCAAAAGGTTCATTTATAAAAAATCATTTCTGTAAGTTAGCAAAAAATGCAATATCCTATTAAAGGCATGCCACAACTCCATACAAAAAAAGGACAAGTGTAGAAAAGTTCATTTTATGTGCAAATTGCATTTTCGCTTTTCACACAGCATGAAAGCAGTTAAGATTCCAATTACTTTGATGTACTTAAAACTGTTTTAAGAGAAGCTAAATATTTAGTTTAAAAGAACATTCAGTAGACATGATAACGTTTAAATATATAATTAATTTGCACTTGGGATTGTCTTGGCGCTGCCTGAGCTGATTTTCATTTGTTTTTGCTCTGAAAGCTATTGTCTAGCAATCAGATAACTATCGCTTAAGGCTGTTTTGTTCAGCTTTAGCTTACAGTAGTAAGAAGTAGCTATCCTGTGTGGATTAAACTGCCTGTATGGTGCGCAAGACTGAAGACAGAGGATGATATCAGAAGCCTCAGACTGCACACAGAAATGACAGTGGTCAAACAGCAGCCACTGCCAACCTCCTGAGACAAGAAAAAAAGCAGTCCTAAAGACAGCAAAGAGATTATAAAATCAGAGTAATTCAGAATCAATGAAAAACTGAGCTAGATTGAGTTCAGTACAAAAATTAACCTTGGCTGACCATAACACCTAGGATGAACAAAGGCATTAACAGCTTAATCAGCACACAGAGGGAAGAAAGCCCCTTCTCTCCTGGTGAAATGATTATCATATTAGCCAGAAGAGAAGGCTTCAGGGGGAACAGAGAGCAGCCTTTCAGTATCTAAAGGGAGGCTGTAAGAATGTAGAGGTCAGACTGTTGAGATAGGACAAGGGGAGATGGTTTCAAACTAAAACAGGGAGATTTAGACTAGATAGAAAAAAAAAAAGGTTTGGTTTGTTGTTTTGGGGTTTTTTTTTTGGGGGGGGGGGGGGGGGGGGAGGGGTTCTTTTTTTGTTTTTTTGTTTTTTGTTGTCATTGTTGCTCGGTTTTTTTTGTTTGTTGTTTTTTTTTAATATCAAAATTAGTGAGGCACTGCAACAGGTTGCCCAGAGAGGTGGTGGAAGCCCCGTCCCTGGAGACATTCAAGGTCAGGATGGAGCAGGCTCTGAGTAACCCAATGTACCTGTGGATGTCCCTGTTCATTGCAGGATACTAGATGACCTTTACAAGTCCCTTCCAACTCAAACAATTTTATGATTCTAACTTCCCTATCTCCATTCTGTTCAGGAAACAACAAGGCTGTAAACCTTCAGAACCTGAGGAACACCAGTGAGCAAAGCAACAAAGAAAGGGGGTTTTGCTTGGTGGTTTTCTTTCCTGTGTAACAATATTATATTCATTATTGAGTTTCTCCTGTATTAATTTGGACTATAAGTACGTAGTATTATAATAGGAGTAGTCATTTGAAGTACTAGATTATTAAAATGTTAATAAGGCTAACAGTAAATTTGTATCTACATAAAGCCACGCTCATTTTTACCCATAAAATTTTGAGTGTTGTATTATATACAGTTTCTATGGGAACCTCAAACACAGAACTAATTTAAATCATAACCACCCTTTGTACTCCTATTTGTTTATAAACTAATTTATTTCTTGAAGTCTGACATGCAATCCTCCTATCACGCTTCTTTTCCAAGACTAATCCAAAACTTCCCAGGACTTTTATATTTCTTGTCACTCCTTTTGGTTTGGAAGGAGGGGGCAGGGGAGCAGATTTTTCAGTCATAGTCATTTTGGAATGACAGGCGATTAACCTCTGCATCTGTCTCAAGTCATAGAATCCACCAGAAAAGCAGAATTCACGCAGTGATCTCACATCAACATCCTTCTACTAAACTTCTATTTTCTGTTGTTCTCTTAACAAGTACGCAGCATTTTGACTCATCTCCTCTTCCACTCTTCAGTGTATCTTTTTGTATATTGGTGCTTCTACTCTCATAACTCAAGGTTTCCAAAAGGCAGAAAAAGCAGTCCTTGATGTGATTGCCAAACTGAGCCTACCACCCCACGTTCTCTGCCTCAATCGCAGAAGATGTCTCTCCAACAGCTCTTTGGCCAGAACATCTCAACACTCACTTGCCTCAGCTTATAGATGTAACAGAGAGCTTCATTTGCTATAAAGCAATACCCTGATTCATTTTCAAATAATGCAGTAATTCCAGTCTTAGTTTGGACAAGTTGTAGTCAAATGTAAACCACAACCACTGTAAAACAAAGCATTTTTATTGATGTGAAACATGGAGCTGAAGCTCTTTATACGATTTAGAAAATTACCTTATCAGGAAAAAAAAATTCAAGATCTGCGCATACACATGCATACACACACAACAAGAAAATGTGTTCAACCAGACAGCATCTCCCTGATGAGTGCTATCATCATGCTGGAAAACATCTCTTTTGGAACAGAGAAGCATGGTGGGATCTTCAGACACTTAAATTATATCAGTGCTTAAAACACTTATAAATACTTAAAATATTTTTTCTAATCTTCATTAAAAAAAGAACCACAGAAATAACATTTGCGCAACTATAACATAATCCCAGTCACTGTTATCAAATCTGTAATATTTCTCTGAAATAACCTGAATTCATATTTACAAGCCACAAAACCACACTGAATCTAAATGGAATCTTTCTGGTTATGCCTTAATAACAACTGTATATCATGTTCTCCTTCAAACTGAAAGGAATAAACCCTTTGATAATAACTTAATAATAGGGGAGTATCCTTTATCCATGTTGAATAATTGTGCAGTATAATATGTTGATTGTTGATTTATTGAAAAGATTTATACTGTTTTGAACTTTATAAATTCAGTTAGTTTGAATTTATGTTGCATGTGAAAATTTCATACAATTAAAAGATTCTCAGGACAAGTTTCAACATTTTCCAAGCACTTTATTGGAATGGCCATACTCACTTATACGATTAGACACAGATTTATATTTACATTTGCAGATGTACAGATGTGCAGATTTCCTACATTTGCATACATCCTCAATAATAAAAGTGCTTTGCAGATGAGAAAAACCTCTTTTTCTGGTTACCAGAAAAGTAACGGTAGGCAATTATGTAAAAACTAACAAAATATCTGGATCAGATGAGAAGGAGAGAGAGAGAGATCTCACAAATTCTTGACCAGATTGGTAGATGAGGGAAGGTCTGTTGATGTAGTGTACCTAGACTTCAGCACAGCCTTCGGCACGGTCTTTCACAGTATTCTCCTGGGGAAACTGACTGCCCATGGCCTGGACAGGTATACACTTCTTTGGTTATGGAACTAGCTAGAGGGTCGTGCCCAACAGGTAGTGGTCAATGGAGTTAAGTCCAGCTGGCGACCCATTATGAGAGGTGTCCCCCAGGGGGACAGTACTAGGGCCCATCTTGTTTAATATCTTCATTGACCTAAATGAGGGGACTGAGTGTACCTTCAGTAAGTAATGCAGATGACACCAAGCTGGGATGTGGCGCTGATCTGCCTGAGGGTAGGGAGACCCTTCAGAGGGATCTAGATAAGCTGTATCTCTCGGCTGAGGTGAATGGGATGAGGTTCAACAAGGCCAAGTGCCAGGTCCTGCACTTTATCCACAATAACCCCCTAGTCTGGAGGAGTCTCATGGAAGACCTCAATGCACTCTACAACTTCCTGAAGAGAGGTTGTGATGAAGAGGGGTTTGGCCTCTTCTCCCAGCCAACAAACAGGACCTAAGGAAATGGCCACAAGCTGTACCAGGGAAGGTTTAGATTAGACATAAGGAAGAACTTTTTCTCTCAGAGAGTGGTCAGGCCTGCCCAGGGAAGTTTGGTGGAGTCACCGTCCCTGGCAGCGTTTAAGAGACATCTGGATGAGGAGCTACGAGATATGGTTTAGTGCTAATGGTAGCAACGATAATGGGAGGACGGTTGGACTAGATGATCTTGCAGGTCTTTTCCAACCTTGTGATTCTATGATTCTATAAAACCGAAGTGCTCTGCTCTTCAAGGTCTTCTGTCCAACACATTTTCAACATGGTAGCATATGCTGCAAATTTAAAACTACAATAATTCCTTTACTCCTCACATAAGATCTAGAGCCAAGATCAGGAATGCCATTGGAGAATGGATGGCCTTCCCACCACCTTTAACTATCACTACGGTGCAACTAAATCAAGAAACCCACAGCCTAGGGAAAAAAAAAAAAAATTATATATATATATATATAATTTTTTTATATATATATATATATAAATATATACATACATGTATATATATATATACACATACACACATACACACCATATTTTATCTTGATACAGGTAAGAGCATCAAAAGCTGGAGGTGAAGAGGTGGTAGGTCTGTTCACAGACAAGAGGAGGATGATAAGAATAGCTGTTCCTCATTTTGCTACTGACTCACACATAATACAAGTTGTGCATTACACACACAAGAACAGGGAATACCTACAGCACTGCTGCTCTGGATGGAAGAAGAGTGCAAAATGAAAATGATAGTCTTGAGAGTTGACAAGCGAGGTTTAAGCTGTGGACATCATCTCAAGGGTTTTCTCCTTAGTTTTCCTTCCTTCTTCTATGCTGTATCAATCAACTAAATGCAATTATATTTGTCCTATCTATGAAGTCAATTTTTGTGTGATTTTTCAATAGTTTTACTTCTTTCTACTGAGAGACTTCTTATGTATGGCTTTGTCTAAGATTTTTTCAATTTTTTTTTCCCCCCACTATACAAGAACATACAAACCTAATAGGCCTACCTTCTTTTAGAGTTAAAAGTGTCATATGGGTTCATCTTCTGAAGTACTCTTATCCATTCATTATACGAAAAAATTAGGTGAAATATATCAGGACAAAGTCCAAGAACAGGCACCTAACATTTTGGTGAAGCAATGCCTACTTAGTAAAAGTCAAATAAAAGAATTTCAATAGCCTAAATTTCCTTTCTGTTGCTCATGACTGCATAATTATTAGGCAGACATTCATTTTCTATTTTTGGAAGTCTTGCTGTTTTCCTTAGTCTTTTAAGTCTTATCTTAGGACTGCTCAAAACAATATACATTTTTCTGTTTGGATATACAGTATCAGTCAGGAAAGTCTTTTGCCTCTTCCAAACATACTTCCAATCCCTAACTTCTTAAAATTAACCAAGGTTTAAGAGAAACACTTGAAGAGAAAACTTTAAGAGAAACACTCGTTCCCTAACAATACATTTTTGATCTATTCTTCCTTAGCTTAGCTCTCTCTAATATTTCTGCATAAAATTGTAAGGTCTTTGGTACTTTTTCCTGCTCCTCTTCATTAAATATTCACAGATCACACTTCCAACTATTTAGTATCATATAACATCTAGTCTGTAATTTTTTTTTAAAAGCAATTCTGAATGCAGGACTGTGATTCTACAAACTGCTAATTTCCAGTGAAAAACACTGGATTAGAAAGCACTTCACTTCTTGTGAAGCTCCTATCACCTTCACAAGATCCATGCCCATGAAGAACCTGTAGTCAGCAGCTTCAGACTTAAGACCTTACAGAACATCACCATGGCAAATGTCTCTGGAAAATTGAAAGAAATATTGAAAGGAAAGAAGCTGAGACTGGGATGGCCTATAATGGGTTAAGTAAGGAAAACACATTTTATTCAAATTCTTCCTTCAAATTCAGTTGTGACAATGCCTGAAAAGTTATGTGAAAGTTATTAAGGTGTAATTTTTGAGATCAGCATGACAGAAGATTCATACTCTTTCCGTGCATGTTTGTCTGCTCAGGCTACAAATTCTTTCAGACAATAACTGTTTTCTGTGGGATTTTCTGTGCGCAATTCTTATGAGGATTGCATGCAACACCCACAGTTCCTAGATACTACAGCAATCTGAGGGAGAGCTACAGAAATATTCCCACAAACATTCCACATAATGAAAAATTTAATCAGTGCCTTCTATCATGAAAATTTAGTATGTCAGCTCTAACATATTCCCTCAGTTTCACCCTGGGATTTGAAATGAATTCCCATGCACTCCTCTTTAACAGATTATGCACTGAATATGGCAGCTCATTAAAACATTTTTAAATAAAGCATAATTTCGGGACTTCTAATGTGAACATGATTTCCAGTATTACCTTAATACATATTTCTCCATTGCAGTACTTCCCCAGACATCACTGCAACTACATAAAAGCAAAGCATCAAAGCACACTTTCCATTTTAATTTCTATTTGCTCAGCATCAAGAAGTTGCTTCAGGAGGCTTGGGGTAAATAACTGTTTGATGCACATACTCAAAGAAATCCTTACTACCAGCTAGTGAAATCCACAGTTTGTATTAAAAGACAAAACAGCAGCCATAAATGATGAGCTGAACATCCCTGTTGCTGCACAACACAGAACAAAGCAAGGGAAAATGCACGGAAGAGGGCTCAGCAGGGATGGGCAGAATCATTCCCAATGTTATTGTCTGCTATCTCTCTTCTTTTCTCAGCTGCAACACCGATGTTAAGCCTTCACAACCAGAAGGCCAAAAGCATGTGGTTTTAAAGAGAAAAAGAACAATTTGTGAACAGCTACGTTCTTTACTATATCAGTAGGACTAACATTGATTTCCTTCAACTCTCCCATCCTGGAGGGAAGGCTAGTCTAGATACAAAGAGAAGGGCAGGGCAGGCTATGTGAGGCTGTGGAGGAGCAGGGAAGGCACTTCCCCAGCTATTCCATGCCTACGCCAAAGCTTGCTTCCAACAGGCAATGACTAAGAGAGTCTCCAGAAGTAAAATCTCACCTAATAAAAGCCAACATACAGATAGTTAACTACATTACAAACACCCTTTTAGCTTTCAATTACTTCTTTACAACCAAAAAGATTGCACATCCATCAGTAGAAAAAGTAAACGATCCCAGAGATATATTTCCACACTGACCCATGGACTGACACTAACTTTCTTGACACAGTTAACAACTGCAGGTTACTCAGTTGTCCATTTTTAAGACCCCATTCCTAAGCTGCAGGTAAGAATAAAATAAAGCTGATACATTCATGCCTTCAGAAAATTAACTGCCTGGAAGAAAAGGTTCAGGACTGATATTTGCTCTGATTATTCATCCTGCGAGCAGAAAAAGTCTGCCCTATCTCCAGTTGAAAGTCTAGGAGCAGAGTCTCTCCCACTTGCATGCCCTCCTTATTTAATCTCTCCTTTTGCTCAGCCACTACCCCCTCCTTCTTTGTTCTATTTTCCACTTCCATTATCACCTCCCCCTCACCTCTCACATTTTCCCTTTTGTCTTCCCAACTCCCCCTTTCACTTTCGCTCCCCCTTTTCTACTCCTCAGCCCACACAGCCTCCTCTGTTAGTTTAACTGTGTGAGAAATTAAGAGGAAAAGAAGAAGGAGAAAAGATAGAAGGATTTACGGAGGTGGAGAGCTACAAATAAGAGGGAGAGACAAAAAAAGAAAGATGTGTTAACCCATATCAGTTGTGTCAGCATAAGCAAGGATGTGAACACAGAGATCCCAATCCAGCAGACAGATGCTACCTGGTAGGAAGCAGTTTTGCCAGCAGGGACACCATTTAAGAATTCAATCAATAGCAAATCTCTGGTGGAAACAAATAAGCACACCATATTCAGACTTACATTGAAAACCATTAAAATCACACTGGGTTTTAGTGGCATAGTCAGAATTAGAAACTGTAGTACAAATGGAGTGACTCCTTACTCAGAGCAGCTCCAAATGCAAAAGTGTCTGCATAAATACTTACTGCAGTCATCTACTTCTGTGCAGACCACCATATGGACAACATTCTATTCATTCAGATAAACTACCTGGAAAGCATACTGTTTAATACTAATATTTTACTGAAAATATCCATAATGGCCAATCCCATTTGTTTGTAGGCATCCTCCCCCCAGTATTCATGAACTATGTGTCAGAGCCTGGGACAAAAATCCTACAGAATTGCTAAGCCCGCCTGGCTTTCACTGTTTCATGGCAATAGAATCAATGAGGCAGCATAGAGAGTGGTTTTTAATTGGATAATATCAAGATTATAATTAGTACTGTGTAGGAGCAGAGTTAGGGTAACACAGCACAACGTAGAACAATTTCACCCAGCCTGCTACAGCTAATACCTGCAGTAAAACACCTAATAGCGTCTGCTGATTTTCTGCTTTCCACATGTGCCTTCCATTTCCAGCAGAAGCCAATGAAAGCAGCTTTGAGAGGACCAAAGAAGAGAGGTGCATTTGTCCCACAGAGCTAATAGCATACATGGATTGCGTGGACTTCCAGGAGCAGGCACTGAATCGCTATGCAGTTAAACTATGAATTCAACATGATGCGAAACACATTATTTGCTGCACGCAACTTTTCTCCAGCCCACTGGAAGGGAGTCCAAGCTATTAGAATTTGATTTGTAAAAGCTGGAAGCATGAGTTCAGCACAGCAGATTCCCTCTGCTTCACACTCTTCCACGACGAGTACAACCAACAGCCTGACAAAAACAGCCTGAGATTTAACTTTTTATTTTTCATTCTCTCAGGACATGTATAGAATAGGTCTGAACACTGGGGGCTGCACCATGGCAACATCACACAGTGTGAGAGCATGTACATCAAAACTTGCTTGTTCCTACGCGACACAAGAAGATGGATGCTAAGAGGAGTAGCACCAATAATGAAGATCTCAACTGAGCCTGGTTTACAACCCTTGCCCTTGCAGCTCCAGGATAGTGGGAGGTTATCCCTTCCACAGCCCTCTTCAGGTGTATCGTTTGAAATCTGATGAAGCCCCTCAGCTATCTGCCTCCTCTTTTTTTGTCTGCATCCTACGATGAGAGACGCAATAGAATTAAATTCACTGTATTGCATTTACCTCAATAAAAGGTTGCCTAAGATTCTGTATCCATAATAACAAAAATATCAACAGCGGCCACATAGGGACTCATAAAACAGTCGATACAATTTAGAGCTCCATGAATGCTGTAGGCAAGGAAAGCTGGAGCATGGCCAGATTTCACAGAAAGTCACGTAGGCTGCAAGGGATCTCTGGAACTCACCCAGCTTACACTCTGCATGGAGCAGGCAGCCAGAGCACTTCTGCAAGGCAAAGGAGCCAACCACTGAGCACGGAAACAAAGCAGGCAGCAGAGCAGCTCCACTGAGGGTCAGTAAGCTCAAAAGTACCCTGCCTGAACAGCAGAACAGGTATAGTGACGGTAGCCAGCAACTGCCAAGACAAGACAAGAGGCAAGTCCTAGGTCAAGCCACAAACTTGAGGTCACAAGTCTATGACCAGAGTGATCAGGGTACGCAACTGTCCAGTAGAAATCAGAGAAGCTAACATTTGTTGTTGTTCTTTTGCCCCCAAGAAATCAGTGATGTCCCCTGATTGCCATGACCTCCTCAGGACAATATAAAGCTGGCCTATCACAACTGCCGGAATCTCCCACAAACCTATATGCATCTCTAACAAAATCTGCAGGAAAATAGAGAGAGGGACAGAGGAAGAGAGAGAGGTGTTCTAAAGTATGCTCAGTATTTAACAAAATGTAAAATCAAGTCCATAAGCTGCAGATTGTGTCTGACCTGGAATCTAGCACACGTCATTTCCATGTATCATTACAGTCTTTAAAATGCTATTGAAAAAAACTAACACAGAGATTAACATTAGATCTATGAACAGCACTTGCAAAGACCACTTGGAGCACTGAAAAGGCCTTTTCTCCTTGCATGAATGAGATCCTTCCCAGTTTGGTTGTCCCCAACACCACAGCTATCCCAGTGAAGTTGTTTAAGCTGGCTTTAAAGATGTTTTTCTAGATTCACACAGCAGAAAATCATCTCCCAGCAACTCAGATCTAGTTAGTCCACAACTGTGTGCACAGAATGCTCTACATCCATTCATACATCTTCTGGCTTACTTTAGTCTCTTGAAGGAAGCATCTTCTATGTGTTCAGGGAAATGCCCCATGCCTGGTCTATCCACTGTGATTCAGTTCCTGCGCACTCTTATATAATGGAATTTCCATAAGACACAGTACTTTTGTCAGATAGCTAATTTCATAGTCTGCCATATTTTTTCCCCTTTCACTGCAGCTAGAATATAGGTATTCTCTCCATTCCATGGGGAACTGGCTGCAGCTTTCTGCTTCTGATCTACTTTCACTATAAAGAGAATTATGTTGCACTGGCAGCGAAAGTCTCCTGGCTTATTAGTACTTCCTTTGCTGATCTTTAAAAGGTTGTATCCTGAGAGGAAGAATTCAGCAGCTAGGAAATGGGCCAAAGAAACACAATACTTGAAAGGAGCTCTCTCTTTCCAATCTGAGAAATATTTTGACTAGATTGACTGAATGCATTACACACCCTATCATTAGATTTCTTCCCAAAATCCATTTCCTGAAGATACCTCTAAAACTTCTGTCATTTCCCTACACCCATATCTATTGTCCTTAATCAGGTCCACAGACTAAATCTGGTAACACGAATGCAGTTTTAGAATCATAGGTTGGAAATGACCCTTCAAGACCAAATCCAACCGTTATTATATATCTTTATTTTCCCCTTAAGAAATCCCGTATTTTCAAAATACTTCAAGAAACTAAGACATGCTACCTGATTTCTACAATCTCAGTCAACTGTATGATGGTATACACTTGGTACATTTTGATACAGTATTTGATACTTATTACTTGCAATTATTTTTAACTCAGATTTATAACCGCCCTCAAAACTAAGTGAAATTGACTCTTAGTTATCCTTTTATCTCATTCCCCAAGACTTGCCAGGATGGAGAAGAGACAACTTGCCTTCTGGAACAAAGTTTGGGCCAATGGGAATGACGGGGCAGTTCTGCTCTGTGGCTCACATCTCGTTGCCTGAGCACAAGGCACATAATGGTGTACAAAGGGCTGGGTTATGGGTCACTGCAACAGATTCTCCAGCACTAGGATTTGGCTGTCTCATAATCAGGTGCTGAGATACACTTAGGTGGCATATTTAGAGCACTTCTTTTTCACTAAGGCACACAAGAACTTCAAGGAGAGCATCTTCAAAGTTGTTTTGAGTATACAAAAAAAAAAAAACAAACAAACAAAAAAAACCCTGAACCTCCAGACATTTGGCTTAATCAGGTGTTTAACTACAAAGAAATGTCAGAATGGTATGAATCAATCTATTACCAGTAGGTTTTAACTTGGGTCTACTGAAAGCACCTCATTTAATTAAAAACTGGAAAAAAGAAAGAGAAAGGGGCTGAATGAAGAAAGAATTGACAAGTATTACTGGGAAACCTTGAGCTCTGACATTGTATATTCCCTTAGTTTTTGAAAGGGCTTGCAAATAGTCATCTGCAGACAGTCTGTACAGCACAAGCCATTTTCCCTATTTTCCTCTAACATGTTGGAGAGGACATTTCCTGTACTTGATGCCAAGACCATAATTCAAAAGGATAATTATTTGTCATTGCTCCACAGAAGGGGCTAGCCTGAGGTTGGAAGCACAATTTGTATCCACTACAGAATACAATATAAATTGTGCTCTACTTGATTCACCTAATGATCAATATAGATTTAAATAGTTTTCTCAGTCCCGTGGTGAAAAGGGATGAAGAAGTCACTAGGTAGTACTGTAGTACTGGTGCCACACAAATATAAGACAAAATAACAGATAACCCAAAGACATTGCTGATACTATCAGGTCAGAGAAAAGCCAGCGACAAACAATTCCAATTGTGTTTGATCAAAACATCTTGCCAACACGAAGTGTTCTCTTCATGCTTTCCTATGTGTAGTGATATTGAAAAGCTGAAAGATCAAAGGTCTGTGATGTAAACCTTATACCAGTTTCAGTTAAAACAAGCTTTTAAATATTAAAAAAAAAGGAAAAGAAAGTTAGCAGGACATATTACTTGTAATATGTTCCCCAACAAACAACTTCTCAGTGCAGTGCCACAAATCGGGCCCTCTGCTAAATAGCATCAATAAAACAGCAGCTCCTGCTGAGAGAATTAAAATTAAAGAAATAATCCCTTATTCAGAAAATTCATACTTTAATTTTATGTACACACCCTTAAAAAAAAAAAAGATTTGAGAGGTGCCTTAAATTACACTTCCAATGCACAAATCTACGATCCACTATGCTACATTTAGACCATCCTCTGTGTCTCATACATAGGAAGCAGAAAAATGGGATACCATTTTCAGATACATGTGTGAGAAGCCTACAGTAATACCAACATCGTGATTTTCTGACAAAAACCACAAGTGTGATTCAAGTTCTGCTACACAGAAGCAGCAGCTGAGATTTCAGCAACACGCACACCGAGCCTCCAGAGCTCAACTCTAACAACAATGGATATGCTCCACAGCAGCATCAGCAAGATGGATCATTTAGTCAAGAAGCAGAATCATTATTTATACAGCCCATTAACTGGCTGTATACACACACACACACACACACACTCGCAGAGACACACATGGAAACCTTTTCAGCCTGAGGAACTATTATACAATGAACTTGGGGAGAGATAGGATTTCACATGGAGTTGCAGAAGGAGTCCTGAAAAAGCCTTTCAAAATGGATTTCAGAGCATCTATTACAGATTTTCATATTATATATGAAATATATGTACATATATGTATATATATATATATATATATTTTTTTTTTTTTACAGTTAACAATTTTTACTTCCTTCAACATCTATGCTAAAACACTCTGCTGCTATCACTGCCTCAAAGAAGCTCCTTTCACAGCAGAGAACACAATTATCTCACCATGAACACCATCTGCCAGGAGATACCCTCACTTCGCTGGGCACAAGAGATGATGGAAGAGAAGCCCAACCAAATGGCACCAGCAGCAGCACCGTGCAGCCATCCTGCTATGCCATCCTTCCCCTCACTCACAGAGGCGACACCCGCAGCTGCCAGCTAATGAAACAGCTTTATATTAAGTCCTAATTGATTAATTTTTAAAAAATAAACTTTCAAAACATCAAACTGTCTTTCCCAGTCATTAATTCAACCCTCTGAATATTTTATATCTCCAGACACTTCTACTTCTGCATGCTTATTTTAAGAGCACTTCAATCACAGCACTGATTCTGCTTACATACATCCAACCACTTTTCAATTTTCTTGCATGTGTAAACAGAATCAGATCTACAAAAGCATACAGCAAAAATAAATAAATACAAACGCTTGGAGTTTTATGTTATAATATTGCACAAACTATACCAGAAACATGTGAAGCCACATTTACTAATAACCACAAAACTCACACTTCTGGCATTCATCTCATTCTGTACACAGAATATCTGTGCCTATTTTCACATGATTGAATCTGGCAAACAGAATCTTTTATTTATTTATTAAAATAAAACAGAAGGAACAACGCTTTTGACTGAAAAAATAAATACAAAAATTTCACTGGCATAGACATCTGACTTTGACAAAGCTACCTTAAGACTTATTAATTCACAGCATACAGCTGGTGCTTTCAAACAAACAAGCATTTACATTATTAATGTTGTTCAGAATAATTCACGGGGGTATGACAGGTCAGAAAGCTGACTGGATAACAACAGCTTCTAGATTTTATTCTCCAAATATTATACAATACATAACCTTCCAAAGACTACTGACTGAATAGTCAATGTCACCAACATAACCAGCCTACCAGTGTCACCTCTTGCAAGAGTTCTACTAATTCAGCCACCTGTGTGGCACAGAGGGTAGAAAAAGGGGACCAAACACTTGTCAAAGTAGAGCAGTTAGCCTGTTCTACTAAAAACTGTATACTTGAAACCAGAGCCAAACCTATACTCTTTAGGAGTGGTGCCAGTCTCATGTTGTACACAGCAACCATTGCAAGGCAAGATTCTGTCTTCTTGAGGGATGCTTAAAATGCTCCAAGCCACATAAGATCAGAGCTGAAAGAAAAGCAGCTGTTACCAGCATCAGCAACTGGTTCCTGGGTCACCCCACATCAGGAACCCCTCAAAAATCTCCTTCTGAAGAAAGAGGCTGTTCCCCAGCACCCTCAGCTAGGGACATCACCCTTCAGACTCCAGATATCACTTCTGCAAGAACATTTTCTTTTCTGTTTTCACATGCTTTCAAACTGTAACATTTGGGGAAGCTGCAGGCCTTTGCCCTTCACAAAGATAGAAGTTTTATCTCTTACAGCTCTATCTGTTCTTCCTGGGTTCATAGCTCCTAAACCAAATTCCAGGAGATCACGTCATACACCCACTTCCACTCCCTGTCCCCTTGTAACTCTACTCCTTGATGGGGTAGAGGTGTGGATCATGGTCCTAACTGGATCAACTGTTGGCAGAAACATCATGTGCTGTTTGCTTGATAATCATGGAACTCCATGTTAAAAAAAAGGACACCCAGCTGAATTCACCTGTTAGCTTTTCTTCCAAGTCATCAATTCAATTGCTTGCAACTGCTGTCCCAGCTTCAATCATATAACTTGAGGCTCAGTGAGCAAGAAGAGGAGCAGATACAATAAACGTGTCCCACAATGGCTGCTTCTTGGCAATTTTTTTTGAAGTCTAATTTTAAAGTCAGTACGGCAAGAGATGCAAAAATAACAAAGAAGCACGGATGGAAAGCAAGGAAGTAATTTATATATTTTTTTCACTAGTAGAATCAGTTCTATGAGATCTACATTGCTTCCAAAACCAAAAGTTGATAGCACAAGTACATACTGCAGTGCTAATTTTCTGCTTTTTAGAACTTCTCTCTGAAGGCATCAAAACATTTTCAGCAATAATATAGGCTCCAAGCACAAGCATACCACTCATTTTTCCCTGGTCTAACGCTGTACTGAAGAATTTAGTGTCCTACTATAACCTATGATAGATAACCTACTATAGGCTATACAGAGCATTCATCTATACTGGCAGTGAGAAAATGGCATGATGATGAAACAAACCAGCAATAAGAAAACACAAGAGAATGCCACCAGGGGCAGTAGATCACACTAGACTACACAATTGTTTCAAGAGACTGAAGTCTCTTCAAGTGCACTTGAATATTTTCTTGTTAACGAAGACTTACATCAGCTCACTAACAAAGCCACGTGGAACCTACAATATTCATGACACCAGCATGCTCATGCTAACAGAGTCTGGCAATTTGTCAAGTCTAAAAGCATGAAAAATGAAAGCAAAAATCTAATTTGAAGTGAATATCAATGTAATTCCTCACACTGATCAACGCATTCAAGATCAATATTTTAAAAACTTTTTTTTTTTTTTTAAAAGAAAAATGCACCCAAGTTAAACGCAGTTTTTTTCTGAGAAAAGCATAAAACATTACTGCTTACTCAGGTAATTAACTGTATTATGAGACCAAGCACCAGCTTCTTGCAACTGAGATCATTACAAACAGAAAACTGTTGAAAGACAGAGGCTTGCAGGTTTTATTTGAGTATGTTTTTATAGGAAATGGCCATTTTTCTATCCTCATTAGGGCTTTCTCTCCCCAGAAAAAAATCAGCATGTTCTCACACCCAAGTGGAAGGGAACACCATAGTGCAAATAGATGTCTAAAAAAGAACTTGTGAATAGAGTATTATTTTTGCAGGCATTAAATACACCCAGATCACACATTGAAAACTGACTAATCTTTGTCAAATGAGGTAAGTCAGGAAACTTTGTCACCATTTTTTTTAGGGTTTTTTTTTTTGTTTGTTTGCTTTTTCAAAACACAGCGTCCTTCCATGAAACAGTCTAAATGATCAGCATGGCAAATGTTCTTCAGAAATGGTCTCCAGCAAGAAGCAGCAATCACATAACCAGCAAATAGCTGAAGATGTTTCCAAATTCCTTAAGAGAAAGAGATGGCAGGCCAATGTTTCTAATTCTTCCACATTTTATACAGTCACCACCATCTTCTTCTGCCATTGATTATCAGTTGTGCTCCTTCTCACGCTCTTTCTATATGGCTTACCACTTTCTATTCATTTTCTTCCTACAGTCTTTCAGACCTTTTTTCTTTTCTTTTTTTTAAATCATGACTTTAAGATTTCCTGCCTATTCTTAGTGAGGCTGCAGGATACACCTACTCTCAGGAAAGCACTGTAAAGTCTGAGAGAAAACTTGCATAAAATTACTTACATCCATGTTATGCAAATACAAACATCCCACAGTTGTACTTTGCTATATCTCCTTGAAGCCTGCTTTGGAGAGTCGTGTATATTCCATTAGTGAATTCCACTCATTTAATTTTCCCTCCTTCTATGTGATGCTTTACAAATCACTGTATTCTTGCTCATTATAGATCATTATCTTCCATTACCTTCTCTACTTCCCAGTCTCACTTTCTTTGCCATTCATCAATTTCCTATAGCATACAGCTGCACAACACAACACACAACAAAGCAAGCAAAAATCTAGAAATTTCACTAAAAACCCCAAAGCCAAGCAAGCCCGATTTTGTAAGGAGAAATTGTCTAATAAGGGAAAGTATGAGGGTTGTCCAAAAAGTAATGTCTCCTCCTATGTCACTGTGTTGGCTCATGAAGTCAGAGGCAGGTGGTACAGCAGCAGAGATTAAACCTTTCCAGCAATATCCTGTTATATTTTGTTGTTAGACAGATGGCAGCAGTGGGGCAGTCTGACAGCATGACAACATAGAAGCACAGATGAAGCAAATGCGTGTCACTGAATTCCCACATGTGTAAAAAATGGTTCCCACTGACATTCATCAATGCTTGCTGAACATTTATGGAGACCAAACAGGGAATGTGAGCACAGTGAGGCAGCCAGGGGAGGGGTGCATCTCAGACAGCAACAGGGAATCACTTTCACTAGAGCAGATTTTTATGAGCATGGCTCATAATGCAGGCTCTTGTTCACAGTTGGTGAAAATGCACTGCTAATGTGGCAGCTATGTTAAAAAATAGTGTTTTGAATTTGCTCTATCAAATATTATCAAATAATTGTCACTTCACACTGATGACAGGTGACAAGACGAGGGGAAATGGCATTAAGCTGTGCCAGGGTAAGTTTAGGTTGGCTATTAGGAAACATTTCTTTACAGGAAGGGTTGTTAAGCACTGGAATAGGCTCCCCGGGGAGGTGGTTGAGTCACCATTCCCTGGATGTGTTTAAAAACCATTTGGATGTGGTGCTCAGGGACATGACTTAGCAGAGGGCTGCTAGGGTAGTTTGGTCAGGCCATGGTTGGACTTGATGATCTTTAAGGTCTTTTCCAACCTGAGTGATTCTACGGTTCTATCATGATCTTTGTATCTCTTGTACTTTCCATGGAAATAAATAGGAGGCTTTACTTTCAAAGTATCCTAAATAATTTTTAATGTCCCAAGAAATAGAGACTACAACAGCAACTGCAAGAAAATCCAGGACCCCGGGCTCTCTTCTGATGTTTCAGGAGAGCATTGGCCTTCTTTGCATTTCAAGTGAGTTGCTGGCTCATGGTCAGATTGTTGTCCACCAAGATCCCAAAGCCCTTTTCTACAAAGCTGCTTTCCAGACACTTAGCCTCAAGCCTGTACTGGTGCTTGCTGTTTTGTTTGTTCCCCCCTGCATTCCCCCAGATTCAGAACCTTAAATATCCCTTTGTTGAACCTCATGAGTTTTCCCTCTCCGTTTAGTTCTCCAGCCCATCCGAGTCCTTCTGAATGAGAGCACATCTATCTGATATTAACGTCCACTCCTTCCAGTTCTGAGTCACCCGTGAACTTGCTAAAGGTTCTCTCAGTTCCATCATGCAGATCATTACTGAAGGTGTTAAATAGTACTGGGCCCTTATACTGATCCTGGATTACACCACTAATGACTTCCCTCCAACTGGACTTCATTCCGCTGACCACTACCCTCTGGGCCCTATCATTCAGGCATATTTTAATCCACATCACTGTCAATTTATCAAACCTGTATTTTGCCAGCTTGGCAATGAGGATGTTACAAGAGACAGCATCAAAAGCCTTACTAAAGTTCAGGGAGACAATATTCACTGTTCTCCCCTTATCCACCAAACTAGACACCTCACTGTAGAAAGCATCAAGGTTGCTTAAGCATGATTTCTTCTTCGAAAATGCATGACAACTACTCCTGATTACCGTCTTCTCCTTCATGTTTTCAGAATTGGTTTCCAGGATTAATTGCTCCATAATCTTCACCGGGTTTTAGGTGAGGCTTATAGGCCTGTCGATCCCTGTATCTTCTAGCAATTCCCTGAGATTGAAATGGCATACAGTCTTCTATTGCTCAGAACCTCTCCAGCCACTTTGACCTTACAAGAGTTATCTATCAAGAGCATCCTTGCAATGACATCAGCCAAAACCCTCAGAATTCATTAGTGCATTCTGTCAGGTTTTATGTACTTATATACATACCACTCTGAGAAATATGTTTACTTGGAGCTCTTAGTTTTCTAAAAGTCAAGTCAAACCCACAACTCCTCATGGCATGATCTTGGAATTTGTTGGTTAAGGAGAATCAAAAGCATTCAGATGGCAAGTGAGAAGTTACCACTCACAACTCTGAAGAATTCATGAAGCATACATAAACATTACAATTACATACAGTAACTACGTAATTGGCTATATGTGCATCACAGTACAAAATAAACTCCAGTGCACTGGAAGACTGCATTTAAAACAGGCGACAGTTACTACCTGTGAGGGACTTGAGACAAATACCTTCAGACTAACTGCTCAGTAGCTTTGCTGAATAAGCTATTCAAAAATAATCTACATGCCATTCACACTGAGTATCTATTTACCAGAAAACTGACAGTATAGGACTGCTGTGGCTGACACGTACTAACACTGTACTCTGCAATGCAGCTGGCCTTTTCTTCATAAAAAGACAACTTAAGACTGAACTTAATGCTGCAGCAGGAAGTACGTAGATGTAGAACAGGAAACAAGAATTATTCACACAGGCCAAATACTATGTTCTTATAGCATGTCCCTGAGGACATTAACTTTGAGTTCACCTCTCTAGAGGACTGCTGGAATTGGTAAAACTGAAAGCCAGCTTTGGCACATCTGCAACTTCCTCTAAAAATTGCTATACAGGTGTCTTAATCACCACCACCATACAAACCACCTCGATCCTTCAGTTTGAGTAGACTTAAGAAGCCTCTCCTTCAAATTAAAAGAAAAGCCATAATTCTGGCCTTTTTATAAAATCACTTTGCTGTCAATTGAAGTCTAAATTCTGTATTGCAGGCCAGTTAACACATAAGTTTAGGCTTTGAAAGATACGCATCACTGCTTGAATATCTAGTGTATGATATCAACAACACAGAGCAGATTGGGTCAAAAGCTTTTACCAACAGCACATCGTGCTACTTAATCACAACCTCCCTTATTTGCAAGTACGATGCCTCTTGACTCAGTGTCAACTTTTGCACCACTGTTCTTCACAAAATAGGTTTTAATTCATTAAAGATGTGCTTCTTTATTATAATGAAATAAATAGCCCATCTGATGTACTACATACTTTTTTTCTACAATCTTATAACTAATTTTAGGTTAGCAATTCGGGATATTACTTTGATTTTTTTGCAAATATGTGTATATTTCCAAATACAGATGTTATCAAGAAGAAAGATTACACCTGCTTTCTCTCCAGATTGCACTATATTTTTAAGCTATTACGAATTCTTGTTTTATCCTACTTCTGTTTTGATGTCTAACAGATGGCAGAATTACTTAATCTGTTTTCAATTTATTATGTACATACCTTATACAGAGAGGATGCAAGTAAAGAATGGGACCCCGTTCCCTTGAATGCTTCCCTGGGGCAGAAGGATAGACTTGCATGTGCAGCTTCTGCTACAGACCAGCAGAAATGGAAGGTGCTGACAAAACTCAAGTTGAAAAGTTGCCAGGTAGGATGAAAGGAGCACAGTAAGGAAGAAAGGAAAAGCACTGCTCTGGAGACCAAAGGAAAGTGGGGGGTTTGCATGACTTGAGAAAACTCTGAAGTTGGATCAGTGCCTCTTCTGAAGGAGGCTTAAGTAACAAGATTTACATGACAGACCAGAGCTCCTCCTAGTTAAACAGATAACTGCTTTAGGTAATCCAAGTGTGCTCCAGTAAAACAAACCTAGCTTTTAGGAGGTTGCTGGTTTGTTCAGCCTGAAGAAAGGAGTAAGAAACTTCTACCTAAAGACTCAACTCTAAGTCTTGTGACACAGCTTCAATGATCCTTTCAATAACCCTTGATATGAGAGACTAAGAGGTGAATGAAACTACATAAATGCGTCAGCTAATGATGCTAATACACAGGACTAAGCCTCTTAAAGCCCTCTGGCTTGGAATGAAACTGTGATTAAGTTCTTCAGATATAATTTTGTTTCCTAAAAGCAAAGTGCTAGTCACATATAGTCTCACCACAGCCAATGGTGGAAGAAAAATGAAAAAAATAAGACTACCATTCAACTTATTACAGATGTTTATCTGCCCTCTGAAAGTAGCTTTCAAGTGCTCAGAAGACAAGGAAGGTTTGAAGACCCTCAGCCCAAACCACCTGCAGAGTTGAGAGATAACAGCTTCTGAGTTTTCCTCGCATTGCCTGTCATATGCTGTAAAGCAAAAGCAGGGATCTGCCTGTACCTGTGGCTCCAAAACTGTCAAGTGCTGTGTTTGCTGAAACTTCCAAAAAATGAAATCTCCTAAGGGCAGTTAAGGCCCTCTAAAATATGTTTGGCTCATCTAATAAAAACTGTGATGGTAATAACAAGTAAAAATGCTTTGCATTATTGAAGCGTGCATCCTCAAATACACACACACTCCATGCTACAATCTATGTTCTGCCACTTAGAAGGCCTGGTAGGAGGCTCAGGGATACTGCAACAGGACTTACCATAATGCAGACCTAAAGAAAAGGTCATTAAAGTGGCCAATCTGAGTAAAAGCAACTGTCTTAAGTAGTCCAACTGAGAGATGATCACTTCCCATTCCAACATTATTACTGTCTATCAGCACCACAGCTAATGGCATTGCCTGTCATTTTCACCACTGTCAAAGATGATGGCCAATTAAAGTAACTGCTTTATGAACCCCTCAATGAAAGCGAAGCTGGTTGAGTAAAATGATTATGCTTTTTATGAATTCAAAATATAATACTTACGTAACATGGTTGCAAGAGAGACTATTGAGAGTTCCCAAAAAACAAAGCATTCATTGTACACCATGCTGAAGTGTTATGCTTAGAATCATAGAATCAAAATCCTTAGAGTGGAAAGAGATCTTTAAAGATCATCTAGCCCTGACTTCTGATGATTTCTGAACATCTATACTGAATTTTAACATCTTAAATATTGTTATACTGATGATATACTAATGATACACAAACTTAAATCAATACACAGAATTTCATTTTTGCAGCTTCAAAAGGATTTCCTCTGTTAAGAGGAAAGAAATCTATTATGATTATAATTCTATGAAATGTAACATATGCATGTCCTGATTTGGAATTCATTTTTCAACTAAATTTTATAGAATCACAGCTCTATTGAGCTTGAGAAGAGCAGCTGGCAGTCCCTGTTCCCACTCCACCACCTACCACCCTGCTCAAGTAGGGTGGCATCAAACAGGTTACTCTTGTCCATGTCTACTCAGGTGTTAAGTGGAGACTTTGTGTTCTCTCTGTGCAGCCTATTAGAGTGTTTGGCACTGCAATAAATTTGGCTCTTGTTTACAAGTGTTCTCCTGTGTTTAGATGGAATTTCATGGGTTTTTTGTTGTTGTTTCTAATATTTGTTCCCAGTTCCTTTTGTCCTGTCACTGTATGTCAGTGAGAGGGATCTGGCTCGATCTCTTTTACCTCCTTCCACTCCAATCAGGTATTTAAACAATGATAAAAATCCCTCCAGCCTTCTCTTCTCCAATCCCAACTCTCCCAGCCTATTCTCATAGCACAGATACTTTGAACTCTTCGTTGCCTGTGGGATTCTCTGCTGGACTCCAGTCTGTCCTTGTCTCTGCAAGGAGTGTAAAACTGGACATGGCTCTTCATGTGTGGTTTCACCCACACCAAATGGAGAGGATCCCACAATTCGCTAGCAGTGCTTTCAATGTGTTCCAGGATGTTGCTGGCCTTCCTTACTGCAAGGATAAACTGCTGCCTCATTAGCAACAGTGTCCCTGCACTTTCATGGTTTCTTTTCCTACCAATTTCCATCTGGGGGCCTCCCAGTAAGTACCAGTCCATGGAATTGCTCCTCCCCCGGGTGCAGGACTTCACACTTCACTTTTCTGAACTTCACACGGCATGAACTTCACAGGCATTTAGTTTGACTGGCTGCATTCAACTGAGAGGCTGTCATTCTGTAGTAGATGAGACATCACACTGACCCCAAAACACCACGCACTGCACAGCATGCAGTTACCAGCAGGGGAGTGAAGCACGACTCAGCCCACAGCACTCCAGAAGGCTGGCAAGCCCTCACTTCACAGAGATGGGAGGGAGGGAAAGTGGTCCAGGAAAAGTCCTCTACTACTGATTTTCTGTTTTGTCATTAAGATGCATTGAAAACATGGTTTGCATTGAGAATCTTTTTCCAAGTTTTTAATTTAAATAGCAAGAAAAATCCTGCCCTAACCACAATCTTCTGCTATCAGAATCAGCCCAAGAGGTTCAAAATGATCTATATTAAAAAAAAAAAAAAAAAAAAAAAAAAAAGCTACTGGAGCTTGTAGTTTGTGTTGTCACATTCTGCACTTAAAGCTTAAAAAAATTTTACTTACAGCAATGCAAATTAAACCCAAATTATTTGAAGATAATTTTTCAAGATTCACATTGCTTAAAGGGGCAATTAAATTTACCTGAAATATATATTCCAATGGGAGAAAGAAGTACATTATCAGACCAAGTAATCTTATTAAAAACTTCAGCAACTATGGAGAATTTAAATTAGTCCTTTCCAGATTTATCAAGGTGCTCAAAGACAAGACAAAGACTCAGATAAACCATATACTGTAATATAATTATAGATAATTTAACACACTGAGAAATCCAAAAGAAAGAATGGAAGGAAGGAATAGCATTCCTATTGTTATTCATTATAACAAAAATTTCTTATATATTATTCTTATACATTATAGCAAAAACTTTTTATTTCAATCAGTAGACTTGAACAAGCTTTATCATGGAGAAAAAAAGTAGAATGACTGCCATCTAAATGATAAGAGTGATATGGTCCTCAGGAATAAAAGTAACTAACTGATACAGCTGGTCAACAAAAAGGATGGGAAACTGTTATCCAAAAGGCACGCATCTCATAAAGAAAAGGGAGAGTGTTCCATACACAGACTCCACAGGTGGGAGTTTTCTTCCTCTCTTCTGAAGCACTGCCACCTGCTTTACTGGAAGATCTCAGCAGGCAAAAGGAAGCACAAGATGAAATCGGATCACTTATAGAGCACAGCAATGTGAAGTTGTAAGGATTTCTAAACAAGTAGCTTAAACTTAATGTACCACTGGCAGCCAGAGTGCTAAGCCAATGTTGAGTGCAACAGGACCTGGTAAATATCAGGAGAAAATCATTGGCTTAGGATAGTGCACTGTTTCCAGCCCTGAAATACTCTCCACTTCTTAAGGAAAATTAGGCCAGCAAAGAAATTTGCTTTTAGACTCGATTTAAAGTAAAGTTACATAAACAGTTAATTTTCTAAACATTTACATGACATGCCGCTATGGAATACGCCTATTATATTACATCATTCTGAATGCGTAAGCAAAAGAGTGAAGAACACATTAATAGGTTGCTACTGCAACTTAAAAATACAAGCATTCTTGAAGCTATAATGGCAAAATTCTAAGTATCCAGATTACAGATTGAGCACTTAGATTTTTCTCAAAAAGAAAAATAGATAATACAATTTCTCACTCCAGAGAGGACAATTCTCCACTTCTCCCTACTGAGTCCCACACATCCTGGACTCCTTTCCTGCACATCTCCCTCTCTGGGCAGAGCTCCACTTGGCGTCATCACAGTAAGTGTGGAATTAGTTCTAGAAACTGCCATTGAGAAGCATCGTGTGAGAAAATGGATGTCAAAAGAACTGCTTCCCATTAACTTCATAAAAATCAGGTTCCCAAAAGAAGAGGCTAATGACACACTCCTGGCAAATCAAGAAACACTCTCTTTGAATTTGAATCTGAAACAGTACTAAAGAAAGGAAAGGACTGTTGTTATTTTTATCTTTTTTTACCTCACTTTTACTAGCTTATGATCACAAAGGCGTATGGTACCAGGAGTCTCACCTGGTTCCTTTACACTGGAGGATATTAATCAATCCAGGACTATGAGAATAGAGGGAAAAAAAAATAAAAAAAAAAAAAATCAGAGATTTCACATCAAAAAACTCCAGAATCAGACAAAAAAAAAAAATGCATACGAAGGGATGAAGGGAAAGCCACATTCTCCCACTTCAGAACACAGTGTGATGCAGTCATTCATCCTCAGGATATAGTCAACTAGCATTTTGATTCTTGCCTTTCAGTTTTTTCAAACAACTTAATTGTCATCCTTTGCCAAAATGAATGAATGCGAAAGGTTTTATTCTCCAGCTACATTTTATGTTGTGCCTGTTGAATAGTCCAATGCAGGAAAGCAAGCTGAACTAAACGTAGCTTAAGCTTTTTGCTTGGGCAGTGATTTTAAGAGATTTCTAAATAACAACACAGAAATGCAGAAGGACATTGAAAAGACATGCTTGAAACAAAATTACTGACATTTGCAAATCTTATATGGAAAACACCTCCTTCACATTACTTCTCCTCCAGACCTGCTATACTGCACCATTTCTTCACTTGTACTGCCACAAGGAACAGACTAATCTGAAATCCTTGGAATGCACTAAACCTGACTTAACAACTGATGAAATTTGTTAAACAATCACTGCATTGCAAAGTAGCTGCTCTTTTTACATAAAGGCTGTGTTTAACTGCAATTTAAAGCATAGATTAATGTCATTTCCAAAGCAATACTTGTATGTGAATATATTCACTTTCACTGATTTATCAATCCATTTTCACTTTTGCTTTCTTCTATCACATGATTCAACAAGACAGCCTATTACAGACTTTCTATTTCCTCTCTGATGTTTCTGAAGTTTAAATTAATAAGCATATTTGTAAAAACTATTTATGCTGCTACAATGGAGTTATTTTAACAGCCTTCATTCAACTGTACATGTTTAATCTGTGACAGTTCCATTTCCCCTCTGTAAAATACTGGTTTCCTAATACCTGCATAAGAAAGGACAGAATTTTAGAAAATTAGTTCTACCCACCTACTGTTTACCCAGGATACTCATAAAAGGCATACTGAGTTACAAAACCGCTGGGGTAAAAATAGATATAATTGTTTAAATTATTATCTGGCCTTCTAGTGCTTAATACTCATGACTGATGAGAAATCACTTCTATTCTGTGATTGAATCTAATAAATACATCTATAAATAAACTATAATTACTAATTAGTTTCTTCTGTTTCAATGCTAATAATATGGAAGTAAGAGGTCTGAACTAAAACCAGATTTAGAGTTGATGTGCATTTAACACTGAGATGCAAAACTTTTAAGCATACTTTACTCAAACAAAAAACAGTTTATTGATGCATTATTCCTATAATATTGGTCACATACTGATAAAATATTACCTAATGTTATAATAAAATACAAGTGTTAATCTTCTACAGATTCTTAAAATTCTTTCTTGAACACAGTCTGTTTTTTCCTCACACAGTTGTGGTGGAGTGGCTTTACCTATCTTAGCTCTTATCCACAGAGGACATGAAAAATTTGTTTCCTGATTGTGACAGTATTTCAATGCAGCACTGTATGTCTGTTTCAAGCACAGATATGTAACAGGCTGTCATTTTTGTCAGAACCAAAGCTCTTCTCCTTCAGAAGAAGATCTGTAGGATTTGATGTAAAAGAGTTTGTTAAATAGATTCCAAGAATGTTCAATTTCCTCATTTAATTGAGTCAGTATTCTTGCCTTCTTTTTCCAATTGGGAGAGTGGCTAGAATACAGATAACGCAGTATAAGGGTGAAATTATATGGTGTATAAATTCACTACAAAAAAAAAAGTTAAAACAATTTGGAATGGAACACATTTCAATTATATAATAAATTTAAAAACTTTTCAATTACATTGCAAGTCTCCCTTGCCAAGCATGAAAAAACAGTGGAACAATGGTTATATTTTTCTGATTGATCTGCACAGTTAGGGCACCCAGAACAGCACTACCTACCTACTGAAGATGATAAGTGACAATCATATTAGTCATTTTTTTGCATTGGTAGTCTAAGAAAAAATAAAATCTGTTTCTTGAGTGTTCATTTATTTATTTTTTTTAAATATCACTTCTCTTGGCTTGTACCGCAACATGGCAAACTCACAGAAACATCACTCAGAAACCACACAGCCTAAGTTAAGAAAAGCTATTTTAAAATGTCATATTACATCAAGACATGACAGAAAGTTGGTGATAGAGACAACCCAAAAAATGTTCTAGAACAAAAGTAGTAAAGTAATTTCTGAAGCTCTATTTCCTGTGCTACTACTTGTATAGACCTGACTTTCTCAGATAATAGAAAGCAAATAGTACGGTCCTAGAAAACTTTATCAGATGCAGACAGTATCAGACACACAGAACATCTTGTAATCTACTTTACTGCCCTGGAAATGAAGAAGAAAGGACATCAGTCCTCTGCTAGAACAGTAGTAAAGTCACACGACAAAATTCTACAAATTACTCCATAAAACCAGATTCCTCTCTGTTCATTGAACATTCACTGAACACTATGCCCCTTCCATCAGGAAAACACAGAGAAATCTTCTCAAACAGTTGGGTAACAGAGTTGCATGCAATAGGATTATTTAGTGTTCTCTGAATCCAAGCTTTATTTGATGTTTTCCAACATCATCTTCCTAAAGGGATCCAGTACGCTGTGTCCAAGCAGTCCTGGACAGAATGAATTATAGAATCTTTTAGGTTGGAAAAGACTTTCAAGACCATCAAGTCCAACCATGAACGTAACAAGTCCTACCAATAAACCATGTCCCTAAACACCAGGTCCCCACCTCTTTTACATATCTCCACCTGGACTGCTAATTTCAATGACAGACCACCCCAACAGTGAATAAATTCTTCCAAATAACCAAACCAAACCTCCCCAACAGAATTTAAAACCATTTCCTTGTGCCTTATTACTTGTCCCCTGAGAAAAAAAGAACCAACCCCACCCCACTGCAATCTCCATTCAGGTAGTCATAGAGCGCAATGAGACATCCCCTTAGCTTCCTCTTCTCCAGACTGAGAGTTTGCAGTGGCCCCAGTTCCCTTGGCCACTTCCCATAACTCATTTTCTAGTCCTTCACCAGCTTTGTTGGCACTCTCTGCACACACTTAAGCAACTCAATATCATTTATGCAGCAAGGGGTGCTGACAGATGTATGTATGTGCACAACTCCCTTATGAGACAAAGGACTGTGAGTACATGCACGTAGAACAAAAATGCATGTCACAGAAAATTTCAGTCATTTCCTCTCCTTGGCTTCTGAAACAGTCTGGCTTACAAGTATCTTCACAGAATCATAGAATGGCCTGGGTTGAAAAGGATCTTAAAGATCATTTCAAACACCCTGCTGTCGGCAGAGTTACCAACCACTAGACCAGGCTGCCTAATTATTTTTTTTTTTTTAAACCTTGGATATCAGATCATACTCACAAACTGATTTGCTTGGCAGAAAAATAAAAAATTCTGTCCAAAAAATGCTAAGTAAAAATTTGACAGTAGTCCCATAAAGCATACCATTATTTCTCCTTGTATTCTCTTGTATATAAACAATAAGCATATTAAACAAAATATTTATCTTAAAAAAAAAAAAAAAAAAAAAAAAAAACACTACCACTACTCCAGTTTCCATATCTGGAACAAAATGCTCTGTAGGCACATAAAAAAAGTTATAGAACAATACAACACAGCTGAACACAGCTTCAGCTCTAGACAGACCAAAACAAATGGTGTGCTTTCTGATGTTTCTAACCCATTAGCCTTCACCTTCACAGTAACAAACCTGAAGCAGAACAGTGATTTCATATAAAGGAGCCCAATTGCAGACTCAATGTATTTAAAGTGTTTGCTAGTTCAAAAATTCAGGTGTGTTCTCTATGGACATACATGAGAAATGAAAATGTAGTTGCTGCTGATATTAATAGATTTGGACATTTTCTACACATCATGGCTCAAATAACAAATTTTCACATGAATAATTAAAAAAACCACTATATATTCCAACTCTCTGGTGTTACCTATTGCAATTGGCAACAGTTTGTATTTTAAGTTGTCTCCCTCTTTCTGCAGATGACTGATGGCAGAATATTCCAAATATGTCACTTCACTACAGTCTATCTAGTCTACATTGAGCCTCTAGATCAGCAAATTCATACACCTTATATAGTTAAAAAAAAAAAAGTAGTTTTGGGTGCTAGCATCCTAAGACTTAAAAATGTGCAGAATACTATGAGAATCACATGAGAAATGTTTTCCTTTGATCATGCTTCCTAGCTATTCTAATGGATGGGAACTGTGCTTTAGTGCTGCTATTAAAGGTCTACTTTACGTAGATGTAAGAATTACATCATGAAGATCATTACACAATCACCTGCGAAGTTTCAAAGCTTTAAAAAGCAAAGTAATTTAAAATGTAATAACATCACATTTTAACTAATATAACCATCATTTCAAGACAGATCTGTCTGACCAACTCGAAACAGTTTTCTCCCTGAAGCAGTTTTTAAACCATAATGAGAAGGGTCATCAATTCTGAAGGTATCCAAGTAAAAAAAAAATAAAAAAAAAATTGCTTATACACAGTTAAACCTTCTCTTAAACCAGAGCCAAAGGTTAGTATTTTTGTTGCTAATCACCAAGATGAACCATCTTCCACCAGTCTCATTTCATGAGAAAAATTACTCCAGGAAAGGAATTATTTTCAGAATCCAGGAGATGCAGAAGCAGTTCCACAACAGTCAGTGTTCACAGAAGCCTACTGTAAAACACAATCGAGCTGCTTAAAAGGGAAACTCCCTAGCATGAAGGCGTAAATGAGAATTCAGCCTCTGACTTCCAATCCTCAAGCCTAGAAAGGGGAAGTGAAATGAAAAACAATGCAGGATACAGACAGGAGTTCTTCCACACTGCAGATTTACTGTCAATCCGAAAAAAAGAAAGCTTATTTTATATAAAGAAGAACTAAAGAAAAAAAACCCAAATCTCTCCTACCACCTCCTTCATCATATAGACAGCAAGATGGAGATATGTGTAACAGGAGAAGTGACGTGGGCATAGATTCCAGGGATAAATATAATCTAAAAGCATGAGAAAGCTACCACTCTTCACCATACTATGTTAGGGTGGATTTAGAAGAGTGAGATTTATAAATCTGCCTGAATGACAGATGTTCTTGTTGTCCAACAGAAGAGCTAGAACAAAAAGCTTGTTTTAAATATCAGCTAACAAGCTACCAAAGACTGAGCGGGCTGTTCAGGAGTCTATCTTAGGTCAGAGTGGACGTAGCACATTTTATCTGAAGTCTGTGGCTGTCGCAACTGTTCAAAATTTATCCTGGCCTGAGACTGTACATCTCAGAAGTTGTATATCCAGAACAGGCACTCTAACTTGGATAAAACTTTGTAATAGCCTCCTATGAAGAAAGGTTGAGGGAACTGGGCTTGTTTAGCTTATTGCAGCCTTCCAGAATTTGAAAGGAGTGTATAAACAGGAAGGAGAATGACTGTTTATGAGGGTGGATAGTGATAGAACAAGGGGGAATGGTTTTAAACTGAGACGGAGAAGATTACATTGCCCAAAGAGGTTGTGGATGCCCCATCCCTGGAGGCACTCAAGGCCAGGCTGGATGTGGCTCTGGGCAGCCTGGTCTGGTGGTTGGTGACCCTGCACATAGCAGGGGGGTTGAAAGTACATGATCACTGTGGTGCTTTTCAACCCAGGCCATTCTATGATTCTATGAACATTAAGCCAAAACAACCGACTGTAAAAAGATGATTTCTATTTAGTATGGAGGTTACAATCTGAGTGGGAAAAATTGGATTTTGTTTAAATTCTTTCATATTAAAAGGAGTTGTACCAACAGAGCGCTTAGTTACCTTACGGCAACTTTTCAAAAATTTTAATTACATTACTTAAAATCTAAAATACATTTAAAATTCTTCAGATCTAGAAGAGTTTAAGCAACAGTATAATTGCTGGCATAAGAACTTTTTAGACCCTGAGTCATGGCATATCAACAATAAAAGACTTCTTAAACTAAATAATCATGCCAAAGATGCACAGAACCTTTGCTTATTGGTTAATCTATTGCTTTGGGAATTTGCTTGTTCCATCTTGGTTACGAAATAGGTGGTGATTTCACATCCATTCACTTTACTCCCAATAAATAGTAGCATTAAGACAGTATTTTCAGAAGCACGAGTTCCCATATTTATAGGTAATTTATGCCAGTAAGAGTCTAAACTAAAAATGTTTTCCTCCAAAATTTGAAAAATCTTTGATCTATAGCAGGAAGAAAAAATTGTATAGTAAATGCATTTACACTGATTGTGTTCTCTCTCTTTCCCTATCACACACAATTAAAATTAAAAGGTATCCATTTCTAATCACGTCACTGAATTAAACACTTCATGCAGATTTTTCACAAATTGCTAATCACAGTTTATTTCCATGTTTCCCATGGCTCAAGGAGTTAAAAAGAACATCCACTCACATAGCATGTGCCCTCATGCTTCCTACACCCTATATGGTCTTCCCATTTTCTCATATGCCCCCTTGGGCCTTCACTGTTATTCTTTAGAAAGTAGCACATACACTTTTTCCTGAAACTACAGCACACTGTTATTCACTTTTTTCCACTTAGTGAAGAACTATTAAGACAGCAATACTTATAGCCTAGTCTAAGGGATAGAATTAGAGAAATACACAAACAAAACAGACATTTTCATGCTTGATGATTATCCAAGTTCTCTGAGCTCAGACAGCATTATTATCTCCTCCATCACCCCAGAGGACTGTGCCTTGTGGCTAATTCTTATGTCACTCACACCAAGAGGAAAGCCTAGCTGTCACTCCCTTGCCCTGTACATTTGCAGAAAAAACTGTGCTTGTCAGAAGTTACTATAATAGTAAATATAAACAGAAGGAATTTCAAAGGAACGGAAGATTTAGTCCACCTGGAACTATAAACCCACAACAGACAGGGTGCTTGTATGGTGAATGCCAGGTCAGGCTTTAATTTCTGAGCTCAGAGGGCAACACGTGTCCTTCCCTTCCTCTGAAGCAACAGAGAGGGCTGGGTGCTAGCAGCAGGTTGTGGCACACATTGCTGCTTCCTGCCAGCAGGTTCAGTGCTCTCCTGCCTCTGTGTTAAAAACTCCTCCCAGTCTCCAGCTCTGCCTGACCTGCTGCCACATCCCATGCTGGAATTATGTTCTCAAAGGATGGAAATAAAACAATTCCACAGTGTCTTCCAAGATCAAGTCAGATGAAGATTCTCCAACTTCAATAAATAAAAATACAGATGAGCAGATTACTGCAGTAGCCTCCAATACCTTTCCTCAGAAAGCCCTCTCAGACTGCTTGCTCTACTACAGTAAAAGAAGAAACGCTCCATTTTACAGGAGTAATTTATCCTAAACCAGACTCAGGGACAGTTCCAGCAGAATGAGCCAAGAGAAGAGCCCCTAACATGGGTAGTTTCCTTAAGGTTCTCCTGAAGGCATCCAAAGATACCTTTCTGAAAGTCTCCGTTATAGCTATCCAAAACAGCATGCTTAAATATGTACTGTCTCCACACCAAAACCAGCACTTTGGAAATTATTTTTGAAAGCAGTAACGAGTGAAGGGAGAGTGTTAAGTTAGCTGATGAAGTCTTACTAGGCACTTGAGAGACTGTAGTAAAGAGGCTACCTGAATTTTAGAAGTTCTTAACATTCAGCCTTTTGTCCTTGTATCTAGGTTACAAGCAAAGGCAGGACACATGGCTATCTAAGAAGGACAAAAGAGATAAATAATTTGGGTTAGGAAATAATGGTTGTCTCCAGGAGCATCTCCTCCTTACAAATGAAAACTTGACTCACATAACCTGATTCATTCACACCCAAACCAGTCACTGCAGGTTTCCTTCACAGCCAAGAGAAAAAGGCATATTGAGGAACATCTCATTTGTTTTATAGGCCTACTTTAGACTGAGCCATAGGCACTCTTAGATATAGATGTATCAATTCCTTTCAATTAACAAGCCATTTTGCCATTATCAGCTAGCCTTCAGGAAGCCAGTGTTGTTGCAGATGTTTATATGTAGTCTGATGCACCCTATTTTAGGATAGCAACTGTCTATCAGTCAGTTTGCCAGTATTAACAGCTCCTCAAAAAAAAAAAAAAAAAAAAAAAAAAAAAAAAAAAAAAAAAAAAAAAAAACAACAAGCAGAAAACAAGAGGAGGGGTGAGCAGTGTGGAAAAGCAGCATTCAGATAAGATACTGACTTGTATTGCCAGTAAAGAAACAATATGGAGAAGTTCTTTGTGGGTACAATGTGCAGCTATGGTACTCATGTCACAGAGACACATTGTTTGTTTTGTTTGTTTTTGGTGTTGGTTTTTTTTTTTTTTCCTCCAGTGCTCCAAGAACCAAATTTGAGCTTACGATGCTTCTGATCAAACCACTTATGCATACAGTTGTAAACACTGGAGTGTAAAAGACAACATAAGAACATGAGAAGTGCTCTACCAGCTCAGACCAGTGGTCCATACAGCTCTGTATTTTGGCTCTAAATGAGGGAAAGCACATGAGCTCAGTCATTTTGTATAAGCTTTTCCCCTCACTCTCCACAAGCATCCACTGCTGTTGTTGGATGATGCGGAATAAGATGAGGCCATTTTTGTTATTCAGGAAAAACAAGCAGCATTACAGAGTTTCAAGGAAGGCTCCGCTGAGAAGCGGCTGACAGCACTAATCAAAATTTACTGAGAAACCTTTACCTTATCAGAAGACAGTGACAGAGACTTAACAGTATTCTGATTTCTCACAGCCAGGACAGCTGGGAATACAAAGTAGAGACCCCCAAAGATTCCTGCTTCTGCCACCAAGCAGCAAGAGGAACTGTGGCCAGGTCTGGCAGGAAAAGAGGAGGAGGAGGAAAGCATGGAGTTGCAGGGACTTACTTTTTTCTTCCTTTCAAAAAAGGCCCAAGAGCAGCTGCTTTCTGAGATAACCACCCAAATAGAGAGAATGGATGGGCAGAGCCAAGTCGTCTTTCTTCAGGCAGAAGAGAAAGAACTGCACTTCTTTGATTGCCTCCCTCATTTCATCTCTTTCCATCTTAGCAGTCTTACCATTCTGTATGGCACATCTCCTACCTTCAACAAGCTTTGAGATCTGTAGCTTTTTCATTAAGGCATGTAAGACAAGCATTTGCCATCTTCAATCTACATCTGAGACCCAATCCCCGCAAAAAAAATTGAGCGGATATCAGCACTATCTGAAATGTCACCAAAAGCTGTAGACTGGTACAGAGGCGAAGCTGCCAAGTTAAAAAATAGAAACTGTCATTCTGATTACAACCGTGAGATGCATTTCACTGATGGGCTGGCTTTTATCTGTTTTATATTTTATTTAAAAGAATGAAACTCTTGAAAAGTAACTTTATTAAACGTTACCTATTTCAGAACACCAAAAACTGGCAGTGCTGACTGTGGACAAAAATTAAAAGCAACCGAGAATATTCCAACACTCGTGCTCATCCACAGTAGGTCAGCAGAAAGCACTGTGACGAATCTGCTGCTGTTTTTCTTGTTTCCAGCTGCAGCAATAAAAGGGTGGTTAGAAACTGAAAAGTTATCTTTAACAGCTGTTCTTTGTGGATGCTCAGAGTTACTAAAGTGAGACAAGTCTGCTTTCAGGGCATCATACTCTCCTATGTAACACTTAGAGCTGCACATAGATAGCTATGTACATACTGTAACCAAATATATCATACCCATTCATCTCCAATAACAACTGCTCTCCAGTAATAGAGAAAGACTTCAAGTGAGCCTCCAAAAAAATCACCTGGATAGACTGCCTTCCTGTAAGCAGACTATACAATACCCAACATATCCAAAAAACAAAATACTGCTAAGGTAGAAAACAAGTTCAGTACTTTTGATCTCTTCCTTCTGATGTGAAGCATGTCTTCAAAAGGAAGCAAGATGCTTTCAAAAATTGTTTCTACAGTACAGTATTTCATTTCATCGATGAGGGAATTGAGTGCACCCTCAGCAAGTTTGCTGACAACACCAAGCTGAGTGGTGCGGTTGATACGGTGGAAGGAAGGGATGCCACTCAGAGGGACCTCGACAGGCTGGAGGGCTGGGCTCAGGTGAACCTGATGAGGTTCAACACGGCAAAGTGCAGGGTTTTGCATTTGGGCCGGAAGAACCCCAGGCACCTGTACAGGCTGGGAGGAGTGGTCCTTGAGAGCAGCTCGGCAGAGAAGGACCTGGGGGTCCTGATGGACGAGAGACTGAACATGAGCCAGCAGTGCGCTCTGGCAGCTCGAAAGGCAAATGGGATCCTGGGCTCCATCAGGAGAGGGGTGGCCAGCAGGGACAGGGAGGTGATTGTCCCTCTCTACTCGGCTCTTGTGAGGCCCCACCTGGAGTACTGTGTCCAGGTGTGGAGCCCTCAGTACAAGAAAGACATTGAGATTTTGGAAAGGGTCCAGAGGAGGGCGACTAAGATGATCAGGGGGCTGGAGCACCTCCCCTATGAGGACAGGCTGAGGGAGTTGGGCTTGTTCAGCCTGGAGAAGAGAAGGCTGCGGGGTGACCTCATTGCAGCCTATCAATACCTGAAGGGAACCTACACCCAGGAGGGGAGTAAACTCTTCAAAAGGGCTGACAACAGCAGGACTAGGGGAAATGGTTTTAAGTTGAAGGAGGGAAGATTTAGGTTGGATGTTAGGGGGAAGTTCTTTACTAGGAGAGTGGTTAGGCCCTGGAACGGGCTGCCCAGGGAGGTTGTGGATGCCCCGTCCTTGGACGTGTTTAAGGCCAGGTTGGACGGGGTCCTGGGCAACCTGATCTGAATGTGTATGTTTGGTGGCCCTGCCAGGCAGGGGGGTTGGAACTACATGATCCTTGGGGTCCCTTCCAACCCGGGTGATTCTGTGATTTTTCAAAATGCAAGGAACCAAAAGCACTCACTCAACACCAACACACCTTAGATGCCCATAAATACTTTTGCTTGCATACAGTAATTGACTGCATGTGCATATACAGGAAAGAGAGACTTTACACTCCATACCTGCTGCCAAACTTAAGAACCTGGCCAACTGCCCATCCCAAAAGAGAAATAAGGTCTACCACAGTTAACTACCACAGTAAGAGATATTTGTTCAACCAGTAGGAAAAGCAACACACTTGGGAAAGTCATACCCCCAGACGAGCCTAGTAAATACAAATCTCTCAGCAGGCCATCCGCAGTATTCTTTCCTTAAGCATGTATTTTCCTTTTATGTACATATATTACACTTGCTAATACTAATGAGAGCACTGAAGAACTCGTTAGAACAAAGGGAAAACAGTGCCCCAAGGGGTCTGTGCTCACTCCTGGTAGAAGCAGTGACTGCAATAATTTGAGCTGCCTGAACTACAAGAGATCTCCTCAAAAGACTAAGCATATCTGTATTTTCATTGGAACACTGCCATAGTGAAGTTTATGTATATATTTTAATGAAGGCTTCTGAATAAGCTTCAAAGAGACTACAATGCACAATTTAGTTAGCTATTTGTTAAAAAGAGAGGTTGCTTTGAAACTCTGCCATCTGATAAAGAACAAGCACATTTAGTCTGAGGTGTTACATAAACCATACATGTACAGTGCTTCAGATCTTCATTTAATTTTAAGTCTTCTAATACACCATTATGATTTTCCAAACTGTATTTAGTGCATGATCAGATCAGGACTCACCTGAAAACAGGTCAAATAGCAGGAAATCCAGATTATTCCACTTAATGGATAGTTCTGGTTGGATACTAGGACAGTGTTTTGCAATTCCACCTTGTAAGGCCTGACACAAGTAACCTGCAACATTCAGGTTAAGTCCTCGATGTAAATGCAGCCTTAAACACCACATCCCAGACAGTGCTCAATCAGCCTGAAGCAATGTGTAGCTCTGCAAGAAGCAACAAACCACACTGGCCAAACTACAAGAGATGATGGGGCGTTTGATACAACAGCATTTCTTTACACCTAGTTTCAAATAAATCAGTTCTATAAATTTAAAAGGGAATTATTTCAACCTGTTATAACATTCCCAGTTAGAACACAGTGAAATAAAATCTTGTCAAAACCATCTATTAGAGTGGCAGTCACTCTAACAAGGAGAAAAATACAGAAATACCAATTTTAAGAGTGAGCACATGTAGGATGGTTTGCTTCTTCCAACACTACTCATTCTCAAAAACCATGCTTTCACTGCCATTTATGCCTAAAAATTATGTGGTCCAAGAACACGTTTCCAGTTTACTTCAAAATTTCCATTTTGTCAATGGATCAAGACCCATTAATTTCCTAAAACTGCTTGTGTTAAAGGTGAAAGAAATACTCCAGATGGTATTTACTGCATTTAGCTGAACTAGTAGATGGGCTTGAGGAGAAAAATTAAAACATTTTGCTTTATTCTAAGCAGCATCTTATAATTAGATGCATTTGGTGTGCATTTCCTCATTATATTCATCACACAGTATTTGAGCAGCTTCTAGAAGCACTTGTGCTTACACAAACATGTAGCTTTTGCTACAGCCTGAAAGGCTGCTGCTGCTGCTGGCTCCTCCTCTTGGCTCTGCAGATTTTATGAATGACTAGCAATCACTGACAGTGAATGACTGCCAACTGCCCACTCAACCCTTTCTACTCTTCCCTGCACATACATACTAGAGAAGCAAACAAGCTTCATGACTGCAAATGAGCCTTCAGTACACTTTACAATGTACGGCATTCATCTTTCAAAACAGGAACTAGATGTTCTTCCGGATACTTAAGAGTATAGAAATAAAATATTAAAAGCTTATGTAACATCCTCCCCCCCCCCCCCCCCCCCCCCCAGATAACTTTTAGGCATTTAATCAAAGTGAAATTGTCAGTGCTTCAGCAACAAACAGGAAAACTAGAACTAGGGAGCCTCACTTACTTCTAACAAACTGAGATTTACCTGGAGCCAAAACATGAAACCTGTCTGTTGTTTTATAATACCATAGTGGTCCTATTTCAGCATAAAAGATTCTTCCTATCCAGAAGGCAGTTAGTTCTGTACCACCACTTTCTTCATGTAATGGATACGTGAAAACAATCAGTACAATTTTCCTTGTTTATCACAACAAAAATATCCTATAAAGAATGTTGAATGCCGCAGCAGTTAATGTCAGACAGCAATCAATCTATGTTGGTGACTATGAGCGACCAGTAAAACACTCACACAGGAGAAATATTTGTATTATGTTTTAGTTACTAAGGCCAAATGTAAATCCAGTAGCTCACTGCATGCTCAGACATTACTGTTACGACAGAAAATAAAATAAAAAGCAAGCTATGCTCTGCTGCATACCGTTTAAAATGCACTTCCACTACTTGCAGCCCCATAGTATCACCACAAGGAAGCAGCCCCAGGCTCTGCACTGAGCACGCTAGGCCTCAGGCTGGCCAGACTTGCTCTGCCTGAGCTTTCCTGCACTTCTCTTCTGCTTCATTCATTTTGTGCAGCTGTAAAAGCAAACACATCCTGGTTATTTAGAAGAGAAATCAGAGGTGCTTGGGATATGTAAAGAGTAGAGCTAAACAGCTTACAGTTAGCAGATCCAGAAAAGATACAGATAGTCAGGAAAAATGCACATGATCTAGAAGAGAAGCATACCAAAAGCTGTCAGATGAGGGATTGCCTGATGCCTTCTGCATGTCTGAAGTTCAGATTCAGCTAAAACAAAGCATGACTTAAGAGACCTGAGCACAGCAAACCATTACCCAGAATTCTGCTCATGGGTTGAGCGTATGTCAAAACTGGAAAAGGAGATACTGTCAGAGATGGTTGATGCTGAAGCTTAACCTCATGTCCTAATGCATCACAAGTTTGGACAGAGTTAAAGAACTAATATATCACAAAGGAATCTTATACATCATGTTTCAGCACAATAATGAACTGCACTGACTTAGAAAAACTGAAGGGATCTTACCAGTATACTTAAAATGTCAACAACTTTAAGAGATTTCATGCAGTAGCACATCTTTCTAACATAAACATGCTGATAACCAGATAACAGTGCTAGTTCACAGCACATGCATTACAAATCCCATTCTCCATATAGCAACCAAACTACACTAAACGCAAACTAAACTAAACGCAACTCAAACTAATGCTCTGTTCCACTGACGATGTGAATTCTGGAAGTCTGAAATAAAACATAAGCAATAATGTATATGGAGACAGAAATATCTGAACATCTTCATCTCAATTTGAAGTGCCTGTCTTCAGCTCAGACACACAAACACGTATCACAAAAGATATCAGAAGTTTCCAGTGAATTTTCTCTTAGATGCTATGGCTGAAAGCAAACTACTTCCTGTCCTCCAGTTCCCAGTAAAAACTGGGAAAGGGCACAGGACATAAGGAGGCATGAACTGATGCTGGATGATGGAGCCAAACTTTATTTCGAATCCTGATAAACTGTATTAGAACAAACCCTTAGCAGCAAAGATTTTTATTTTTACTTCACTCCTTGCAAAGTAAACGGAAATACAGAAAACAGCATCATTGACTCTCTACTTCAGGAAAATCAAATAACTGCACAGAAACAAAAGTTAAGAAGGCCTGAAGCTGAGCTTGTTCATACCCAAATTGCCTGTTTTTCTTACTCCAACAGCAATAAATAATCTAAAAAAAGATCATCACTTCTTACTATGAACCATGCCTTGCTTACTTGTCTCATTACACCACTTCAAGCTACCACAAAGCTATTATTAGAAGAGCAGGAGGTGACAGTGTCTGAGACACCCTTGGAAGTTGTGTCCAATTGTCACATTGTGCCGCCCTTTCCACCCCAGCACATTGATGTATTTCCTGCACCTAGATGTTTGCTGTACAGTTTCTGAGAAACCTGACCAATTTGCATTAGTCGGTTTCTGGAGCCAGGCACCCAAGGGAGACAATCAACTATTACCATTCTAGCAGTCAAGTAAGATTTTCTTTATGTGAAATCTGCTATCACTTTCGCTTCTGACACAATAAAACTCAGCAACACTTTCAACACAACAGTATCACAGTGTTTTGCCACTCTGCTGGTCATCCTCCAGCTTGAGGCAAGTCTGATGATCTTCTACAGAGACTAAATTCTCATTCACTAGGCTGACAGAAAGGAGCGAATAGAAGGGCAGGGATGAAAATTGATATCCAAAACAGACAACGTGTCCCCAAATTCATTTACATTTGAAATTGATCCTCTGGATCTTTTGTATTTTCAGAACAATCAATGTGATTGCTTAATACATTCACACTAGTGCTATTCATAGCACAAAAATCTCAGCAATTCTGATGTTTCTTTTGATCTATTTTTTGTAGGAATTCTGATGCTGACGTGATTAGGCTGAGAGCATAACGCTTTGTTTGAATGTAATTCTCAGGCAATACCAGAAGACCTTTATCACTCCAAGATCTGAAATACCATCAGTTTTAAGGAAGCAATTACAGGTTTTTCATGAAACTACTTAAGATTTTTATGACAGATAATGACTAAACAGTACTCACCATTCTTTCACATCCAATTCAAACAACTTTAGTTATACTATCACAGAGAAAGTCAACATGTTAGACATCTTAACATAATCAAGGAGACTGGCAGTTATGTTCACATCGCACAAAATCAGCTCTTCAGTTATTCCCGATTACATCTGTGCTGCCGCCCAGCTGGATGGAGCTGAGAGCTGCATTTAGACTTTGGTAGGGAACATTCACTGTACTTAGTATTTGTTAATTATCAAATGCCAAAGTTATGTTTACAAAGACATGCATCACCCTTACTGCATGTCTTCACTCCATTAGACAAGAACTAATTCATTTAAGCACTGTCTTCAAATAGGACAGCTACCCTGATACTGTGAAAATCCTCTTTCCCATTATCATGCAATAATTCTTCATTTAAAAGGAAATAAATAGTAGCAATTTATTAAATCCTGGAGAGGATACAGTATGAATCCAGCAAGATATATGTGCATCAATATGGTGGCAACTAACATTTCAGACCTTGCTGGCTCTGGCCTAAGTAGGATCTGTAAAGTATTGGGAAGGTAGAGAAAAGGAGACACTGTTGATTTGCGTTGGCTTTTTTTCCCCTCCCTTTTCTCCGCTGAAATTAGAGTATTCCTTGTTAAATGTACATATATATAGCTTACCAATACTGAACTACTTTTGCAGCCTCTATATCATTCTTTGAAGGTATCAGAACTCATTCTTTACTTAATCCATACTTGCATACTCCTACACACACATAGGATCACAGGATATTTGAAGTTGAAGCAATCTCTGGAGAAAAATCAAGCCCAACCCACTGCTCAAAGCTAGGTCAGCTCTGATGTCAGATTGGCTTCCTCAGGGCTTTATCCAATTGGTTTGGAAACCTTCAAGGATAGAGACTACACAACCTCTCTGGGCAACTGCTCACTGCTTGACTGCCCCACAATGAAAACATTTTTTCTTATAACCACTCTGAACTTCTCATTCTATCTAGAATTCTTCATCCTCAACACAGGAAGGCTACTAACAGGTTCTTTCAAAGCCAATTCTCCTCCAGGAGAAACAAGCCCAGGTCCCTCAGCCTCTTACAAAGCAAGTTCTTATGAGTCCCACGCTGCCTTCAGCAGGTCTGTGGTCCTTTTTTGTGCAGTTACACAGCTGTAGCACCAGCACTACCTGAACATGTGTGGTCCCTGAGAACCCCTAGATGAACATCAAATGCTCAGCACACACACCAGCCCGCTGCCTGAAGACACTCTCCTGCACCCTCCACAGGAACTGAAGGAAAATAGGTACTTCGAGTTGGTTTTCAGTATCCTCCTAAGCTGAAAATAGCATCCCAATCTGAAAAGTACATACCTTTTCGTTAACTGACATCCCACAGCATAAGCTGAGTGGACAGCAACCCAAAGAGAATTTTGACCACACACCACATGATGAAGAGCTTCTTCCCAGCCATGGGGAAGAATGGGTTCAGAGTGCTCAGAACATTTTTTCCCCAAACTATCTGATGAGATTTTTCATCTCGGAGATATCAATGAACCTAACAGTTTTCATTTTTCAGCAGTGTATCAATTCAGAACCCGTATCAGACAATAATATACTGAATAACAAGTAACTGACACAACTGTTCTGTTCAGTTCCACAGTGCTTATGGATATTTATTTATCTGCTTTTAGCAAGTAAGAATGGACCTCCACATGCAAAAACTGTGTTGAAGGTCTAGGACAAGAAACAGACTACCGCAAAATGGAAAAGTATTAAATAAAGCCAGGCAGAACGATGACAAAATCATCAACAGGCTATGATGCTGAGTGAGGAAGGAAACAGGAAAATTTGCTCTCCTGCAAGTCTTCAGGCAGAACATATATGTTCACAGTTCATCATGACTACATGTCAGATTCAGATGCTACAGTTTCAAGTGCCACAGAAGGGCATATCTGTACTGCCTAACGATAGATGTGTTTTACCAGCTCCAGCAGGACATAAGGAACATATTGCAGATTGGGTAGAACAACAAATGGTGCTTAAGGAAAAGGAAAGTGGGTCTGGAGCATTCAAGTCTTGAGTTGTCCAGCATGTGGATAAGGTCATCAAGACAATTCCTAATCATATTCTCATGATTGATTAACTGAGAGCATATTTAAATTTAAGTTAGTCTAATGTTAAAATTTAACTTTCTGAAGTGAAGCCAGCCACAATATACTAGAGCATATAATCTCCACACACAAAAAAGGCCAAAAAAATCCTGACAGCAGGTCAAGGGAAACAATTATTCGCCTCTGCTCAACAATAATGAGAAGCCCCTAGTTCACCAAGTATGTGAAGGGGGGAGAGGAGGCATAAAGACAGAGCTAGGCTCTCCTTAATGGTGTCCAATGATGCACCACAAAAGTCAATGGACACAAACTGAAATAAAGGCAATTCCATTTAAACAAACAGAACACTTTTCATCCAACACAGGTTGCACAGATAGGTTGCAGCAAAAGGCAGGAACAACGCGTAATTTATGGTTTTCAATAAACATCATTGAGACAAATTGTCAAAGGTAGAACCAATGGAGTCTCTGAAAGCTATATGTCAAATAAAAAAAGACTAACAACTTCCTTTTTAATGAAATCCAAATTTAGCTTTAATAATTATAATTTTTATAAAAAGGAAATAATCTTCCAAGTGAAGATTGGCACTAGTTCATGTTGTCAAACTTGACAGCATGAAATCACGGAACAAATGACGAGATTCTGCAGCTGCTAAATACTGTCAAATACACTTCACAAGTTTTATTCTAATGAATTCATTAATACAAGGCCCTGTCTTTGCAAGAACTACCTCTCTTCCTAACATACAATTTGGACCAAAATGGTTCTAAAACATTCCTCACTGCTCAGATCGCTTTTCATTCATTCAACATTTAAAAGCCCTAGTCTGCACACAAAGCCATATCATAGCCCTATAGAGCTGACAGAATAGACAGACTATTTGGAAACAGCTGGAACAGTGCAGAACAAGTTCTTACAGCTGTTCTGTTGGTGACTGTGTAGATACACAAACAGCTTCAGCATGAAGACAGGCAGCCAACGTATAAAGTAACCCACCTAACAAGAACAACCACAAGCCACTCATGCTGCTCAGCTGCTGACTGTAGCTGACTAGCTGTTGAGAGCAGCTAGTGAGGAATAGTGTTTTGAATTACTCCAGGTACATCTATTGGATTTCATATTTTTATACATAAAGGAAAAATATTAAGTAAATCTGTGTAAGGAAATTGTGTATGAGGGATTCACATCAGTATAAGGCTGATCCAGCTTAAATCAATGTAGCAGTGTGACCCAGTTTGGTGCTTATTTTCAAAAGTGTAATGAAAAACACAATAAATACATTAATGTATCAAGAAGGCACAAGTTCTTTGAATACTACATGTATACACTGCTTAATACTGGAATGGCAAAATTGTTATATGAATTCAAAAAAAGCACAAAAGTTGCTTTCATTGTTACTAAAGAGAATTACAATCAATTTGACATTAAAAATAGAATACTTCAAGAAAACACATGCTAATAAAAGTTATTGTGTATGCACTGAACTATCTGACTATTGTTTGCCCTACATTCCATTAATTTGTTGAAAATAAACACATGATTGAAAGTTCCAAAATTCAATAATGTAATTGCACTCAAAGCATCTACAATGACCTGGAGTGGTGTTCCTGCCATTCTTCAAAAACATCTTAAAAATCCACATCAGCTGGACACAATGAACAAACAAGTCCTGCTTCTTACCATCACTCAGCTCAAGAATGTCTTAGGCAATTCACTTGCCCTGACCAAGACTGCAGGCACAACATGCTTTTTTGCAGACCTCATCACATAGCTTATTAGCATCTACTAACTCTTCATTTCTTCCTCCAGATGTCATTGTGGATCACAGAACAGAGTAAGTGAGGGTTTGCTCAAATACAACAGCTGTAGGCACAGAAATAAAGGAAAGAAGCTACTCACCTTCAGAAGGCCTCAGGTACAAAGGAATCTCCAGCAAGATACCCTCATCTCCACTGCCAGCCCTTAAATGAGGTCTGAGAAGGGGATGCACCTGAGTTCCCCTGGGTTGGCCTTGCCTTTCCACCAGGTGCTCAATCACTGGTTCAGGCCATGACTTTGCATTTCTACTACAAGCATATTTCAGTACAGCTGTGATGTGGATAACTCATTTGCAACACTAATAAGGAATGTGTTGGGTTCTTGGGGGAATTGTTTGTGGGTTGTTTTTTTTTTTAAAGGAAAACATAAAACATAGAAGAGCGTCTGCTTAAATCAAAAACTCAAGTTTCACGTATAAAACAGCATTCATTAATAGGAAATAATTAAGGAATAAATCTTAACCATAATCACATAAAATCAAAAAAGGTTTCTCGGCCTCTCTCAGGTAAAAACCCCAAACATGGAGATATTCCTGTTTTGTTATTAGTATTATTTTATCGCTAATAAAAATAGAAAAGTATCATCTTCTATTAAAGCATTTATGTATCACTGTCACTAACCCATACTCATTTTCATCTGGATCAAGACATGCATTACAGTTTTTCCTAAGGAAAATGAGCATGTCTACATTCTGTTTGTGATCAAGCTTACTTTCTGACCTTTATGTCATATCTCCTAGACACAAAGTTACATTAAGCATATACTAGCTATAAACTTTTTATTTGTACTTAGTCAAGTTGCTGTTTTTATTCTTACAATATTCTTAATATGCTGTCATACATTAAGACCGATTACTTAAAATAACTGATACTTTTTGGAGCCCAAAATACTCACTGCCAAAAACACTTCAGCTCCTATATAGTGCTTCTTTGTTAAGCTTCACAAAAAACTTTACATGGAAGTCCACATCTTGTCCACACCATTTACTGAGAAACAGAGGTACAGAGAAAATGATAAACATGTATGTAGTCGCCATTAAGAAACTGGAGAGCCTTCTGAGTCCCAAAATGGTTGCTTATTGATAGCTCATGTTTCTGTTCTTTACAACATCACATTCAATCGCAGGCAGTCTTTGTCAGTTCTGAATCCACAGATTGAGAAGAAGGCTTATTTCTATATTTTCCTTAAGTGCTCATTATTACAGGTTTTGGGGCAAGATTTCCTCCTCTGGCTCCTCCTGGGCTCTCTACTGCATAGGACTACATGTAGAAACAGCCTCCACTTCTTAATTCTGAGAAGAAGGACTTCATTCCAGCATCTAACTGCTTCCAAACAGCTCCATGGCACAAGGAGTGGGATTCACCATGCCTATCTTCACACACTCAAAAAAGATTATCTGAGCTATTCACTCTAGGCTCCTTTTATAGTCAGTATGGAGAAATATATTCCTTTAAGACATGACTCATCAATTTTAGGATCTACCCAGTGATGAGAAGAATCATCACACCCCACAAGCTCTCGAACAATTATTAATGGGAATTTAGGTTGACTAACTCAGATTTACCTTTCAGATACACAAACACAAACTCTTTTATATTTGTTAATATATCCCATCTGTATCCCACCTGTAGTTTCTAATTAAGTTCATACTAGCAAAGGCTTGGATTTGGGTAGGTAACCTACCTTAACGTATACGTGACCAGATTTGCTACTTTTGTGGCATCTGAACAGCCAGAGAAGTATGCTGTATATACACCAGAGCACTTGATTTTTAACTTGTGATATGCTACTTCTCTCAGCAAAGTATGACAACTACTATTACACCAGCTGAAAAAGACATTTGCCTTTCCATACTTCCCATCCAGTACCAAATTTCAAACGTCTAACTCAGCTCTCAAAGCCCTTGATTTGAATGTGAACCTCCTCTCAGTCTGGCTTAGAATTATATATCCTTGGACTAAATGATCTGTTAGAAAGTTGTAGAGGTGTCCTCCAACATCAAAATATCAACAGGCTCCTAGGCTGCCTGTCGATACTTCTACATACCAAGAAAAACAGAACATCTCATTCAAATGGTCATTCCCCAGTATCATGTATGCTCTGTGGTTTCTCCCTTCCCTACTGCCTAAAGTGAGCAAAATCTGCATTTTTCCAAACAAGCAGGCATCTTCTGCCTCGGGGCAATGGAGAGACATACTCACTGAATGTAATCCCCAGTCACCGGGCTCGTAAGTCAGCTTCCTTGGATGGAGGTGAGTGCCTATTCAGAGTTCTCACACACAACCACGAACTGAAAGCCAACCCACTGTGAACACCAGGAGGTTGTGCAGAAGCAGCACCTGACACCCCACACAGACAAATTGCCTTTCTCCACTTCCCAGCCAGTGGAAGGATGTGGTCCTGCACCCCACTGGGAACTAAGCACATGGATAAGTAAGGTGAGGAGAAAACCACATTTTCTCAACACTCAGTTCACTAAGCAGTTCTTTTTGACCTCTGCCACTCCACCTATTTTCATCACACAGACGCACAAGCTGCCTAGTTTATGCACTGTATTTTTAAAATTAGTATTGCTTTCTGTTTTTTCAGGTCAAGACAAGCTGCCCACAAGTCTGCTGATGCTCCATATGTTGCTGAAAGATGAGAGGAAGAAGGGTAAGTGAATGCTGGCAGAGATCAAGCAAGAGTGGTTGTTATTTCAGTGCCATCACATGTAGCTGAAGATTGAAGTCATTCTCAGTCGGCTCTTCCCTAGAGGAAAATTTTTCCTTTTAAAGATCCTACGTATAAATCCTCAGTGAACACGCCGCATTCTAAAAAGTAAATCCTGGACACTGGAGGACTATGCCATATTTTCTACATTAAAAAATGTACAGTTCCATTCAGTAAAAATTGTAAATAGGTAACAGACTGGAATCCACCTCTATCTTATTTTTAATGCACGTGTGATGTGCAGGAGAGGGATCTATGGAGTTCTAAAACAAAAGTTGCTACCACTGTCAATGGGTGGTTAAGTCTGAAAAGGAAAAGGCTGTTTTTTCAGTTGGCTGCAATAGAATTCTCAGGAGAACAGCTGCTGTCATTTGAGTTCAGGCCAACATGGTAAAATTTGAGAAAAACAAGCGATCCTGTGAATTTCTCACTACTTGGAATTGAAATGCAGAGATGCCTGCATCAGATATTTCACAAGCATAAAGTCCCAAATCAGGGAGGAAACTGAACCTACCAAAGATTTCCTGAGCCGTAACCTGTTTTGCCTCTGGCCCAGCTCTCATCTCCAAAGTCTTACCAGGTCCAAGACCTTCAGGAAGCTCTGCGATCCCAAGTGGAGGCCAACAGCAGTACATCACAAAGAAGCAATCTTTATGGGTTCCTTCTAACTCTGGATGTTCTATGATTCTATGAAGCTTCCACTTCAGAAGGAAAAACTCACTTGTCAAAAAACAGCTTTCTCATTGATCAGCTGAAATAATGACACTGTCTCAGTATACATGAATATTACCATTGCCTTCTGCTTAGGTACACATCTTCAGGTTTGCCTTTTCTAAAAGAAGCACACATAAATACATTTCCAACGAACTCTAGTAAATTAAAGTTCTACATACCCAGCTTTCTAAAGCTGACACTGAAGCACACACATGTTATTCGTGCCACTTACTGGAGGACTGGCTGGGTACTGTGCTAAGGTGGGTGGCTTAAAAATGACTATAATGCCAACCTATGGCTGCACAAGTAACTGAACTCTGAACACTGACACTGGCAACAGGTTTGTTATTATTTTTGTGGACTTAAGCAGAAAGATCCTCTTAAAATTACCTAATGCCTTAAAGTATTAATTGAGCATTCACACAAGTACTGAAGACACATTTTATGAGCTCGTTTGTCAGCACTACCAAATACTAAAATTACATTTGAGTGCCTGCACTTAAATCTTTACATTGGCTCTTTGCAAAGCCTGAAGAAAGTATCACAACCCTTTAAAAAAAAAAAAAAAAAAAAAAAAAAAAAAACAGTAATTATCTTAAATTCATGTTATGTGAATAATGAGGATGTATTATATACTTCTTCGTCACTGAATGAATGTAAATCTTTAAGACACAGTTCCAATGTGAATGGTTATGGGAAGTTCACATAAAGTATTTGTATAAAATATTTGTAACTATTCCTAATAAATATGCTGTGCTTTCAAAAAATCCTATAATTAAAAATGCATGGAAAGCAAAAGTAAAATGTGAATAAATACAGTGAAAATTGAATTTGCTTTTAAATGACTGTGAAAATGTGTAGAAGACTGTTCTGTTTTTCCAGTTCCAGGGTACTCAACAGATGTTCAGTGAAGAAATGTATTTGAAATACGAAAGGATGTAACACTTTTTCAGTATTGCAACAAGAAAAATGCAAAAAAGTTATCAGCTACATGGATATCTCTTCTCCAGTAAATGCTATCCTACATTCTGCTCCTAGAGATACTAGCACCGAGTTTAAAATAATATTTACCTTAGAAGTCAGGAGCAATCATAAGATTCTGCATTTGGAATGTGGGCAGTGTTCTTTGATCAATACTGCACCCATATAAAAAATTAAGCAATTTAAATGATTTAAAGCAACTTCAGTTCCTTTATTGGTTATAATTTTGTGCACTTGCAAAAAATATCAGAAGTCCACCATTTTATCACATGTGAGCAAGAAATTCAGTTTTACATCCTATGGACTGTATGTCAATAGCAGAGTATAACTAAATTACAAATTTCAAATTCTGTTACATCATATAAACTTACTTCAGAACTGTCCAGCTGTATCTGAAATCTAATTATTTCAAACACAGTGGTAGGTAAAACCTGACTTCCTTTCATTAGAGTTAAGGCATTTATGTTTTAGCAGTAACTACTGTACATCAAAACAATGCATTAATCTGATCAGCCTCCTGATTTTTATAGATTTTCAACTGCTTTATTAAAAGAGTGGCTAATATAAATCACATTGTAATTGCCTATGTATGTTTGTTCTTTAATGCTTATATCACTGAATTCAAAACAGCAGAAAAATATCCAGGCTTAAAGTATAAGAAAATATTTTCAAAATCTGTAGCAATTAATTAGGCATGAATAATCACATACTGTCAAACTGAAATATTTTCTTAAATGGGGCTGGTGTTAGTAAAAAGCTCTGATATTTGACACTATGATTGGTTGGGAGTTTTCTATATTTACTGTCCAAATGTCAAGTGACATACTGTCAAGTAATTTAGCAAACACTTCTGTAGTGGTCATTGTCACAAATAGTAGCATCTGTTTCCCACAAAATACTCCAAAGTAAGAGCTGACATTTAAGAGATGTAGCTACCATATACAGCTTGAGTCTCTGTATTAACTTGCGTAGTCAAAGTGCCACTGAAAACAGACTGGGCTTGTGGTAGACATGGCAAGGAAGGAGTATTTAAAATGTGCTTGAAGTTATTTTGCTCTGTTTAACACAATTGAAGAAGAATGAAAGTGAAGACAAATTGTAACATTTTTTATTCTACACTGATTTGAAATATGCCAGTAATTTACAGGGCTTGATTCAGCGAACTGCATCATAACCCATCAATACTAACTGAATTGTTAATGAATTGTTCACAGTCTTTTCATTTAACTCAATGTTTTATACAAACAGAATCTGAAAATGAACAAATGAAAGCATTTTTAAAAATACTGATTAAAGTAATATTACTCATGGTAAGCTTGTACTCCCCTTCCCCTTAGGATACTGACATACTACTCTCCACTGCGGGCTTAGGCTCAAAGCCATTTACTTGTCACCTTACAAAGTCCCTGCAAAACTATGACATCCTAACTTTCATCAAATATCCAGTCAGGAAAAGATATTTTAATCCAATTGCATGTTTTTATTGTTGCTTACAAAGTCAGTATGCTTACTATTTAACTGTTGTTGTTGTTTGCTTTTTAATTGAACTGAATAAAGTAGGGGGAAAGCAAAGAAGTTCACTGAAAAAGTTACTATAAGCAATCCCTTTTAATACACATTTACATTACTTGTTTGTAAATCACCTGGGGGCCACAGGGTTTTCTATCCATTATTTAAGAAGTCAAAAGTATGCTGCCTCTGCGTAACACATGAAAGCAGAGGGTGACATTGCACACAGTGTCATTAAGACCAAGCTCATGGCTGTCTAGCAGAAACTGGCCCTGTCCAATGACCCAGTGGTTATCAGCAGAAAATCCAAAGCTCTCTCTCCATATGAGTTGTTTGAGGCTTCATTTCTGCACCCAGAACAATATCACAATTTTGAAGCTCATCAGAAGCACTTTGCTTACTCTTCTTACAAAGCAAAACTTCATGGGCAGCATCATCCTTCATACATGACATCCAAATGAAGCACATGAGAATGGAAGTTGAACAGGGAAGAAGCTGGCGTTTAATAGAATCGAGTTGATTCTTTAATATCTGTTCCCATGTTTTAAAATCCAAGGTTAATGACAGCAGTAAGGGCCACCATACGTGACAACTGAAGAAGAAGCCTACATGGAGTAGACTTGCATGACTTACGTATCTTAATGGATGGAGAACACTCCCGCAAATACAGAATCAAAACAGAAAAGCTGACAGATATTTTTCCTACCTCAATTGAATATGGAGGGAAAAAAATATTATTTTAATGTACAAATTGAAATGAAAGAGAAGCTTCTCAACTACTTTCACAGAATCACAGAATCACAGAATGGCCAGGGTTGGAAGGGACCTCAAGGATCATGAATCTCCAACCCCCCTGCCACATGCAGGGCCACCAACCTCCACGTTTAATGCTAAACCAGGCTGCCCAGGGCCCCATCCAACCTGGCCTTGAACACCTCCAAGGACGGGGCATCCACAACCTCTCTGGGCAGCCTGTTCCAGTACCTCACCACTGTTCCAGTACCTCACCACTGTTCCAGTACCTCCCCACTCCCTGGGTGAGAGAGTGTTTCTCTTTTCATACACGCTTTAAAAGAACCCACTTTGAAAGAATGCCCTGGCTATGCTTGAGACCCAGTAAGTGCATACTATTTAGGAGGTAAAATAACAGCAAATTTGCTAATGCAGTGTTAAGAGATATCTGGGATTTGCTGTTCTTTGAATCACGGGTCAAAAGGAGCATCTATTTAGTTCTATTTTCCAGCAGTGATGCAAAATGGATCAGGCTATTTATAGCATTTTCTTCATTTTTAATGTAACTAAGGATTCTGAATGCCTAATTACAGTCCTTTAAAAAGAGCCAGGTTTTCAAACAGTGCTGACTTTGAAAATCCTCCAAGGTGTTTCATGTTACTCATCTGACAACTGTCAAATTTCAGCGGCCATTTTTAAAATCGAGGCCACCATTTTTTTCAGTATCAGTGAAGGAGTATAAGATATTGGCCTGGGAAATGACAAAGGAATGCAAGGGAATATTAAAAACAATTATCCTGAACAGATAACAGATCGCAAGTATGCGCTGAGGAAAACCACACCAATTAAACTTATCAGGTGGAGTCCAGCTTCAGCTGAGAATGAACTCAGTAACATCAGCATTATTGAAAATAGCTAATGGTAAGCAGCAAAATCAGGTAATATTAAATGCTTCTATGCTGCTATCTGCTGTTCTGTAGCATAAAAGAGGTAAATTACACTTAAGAAGATGTGCAAAAGATGATTCATCCTAACTTATGTCCAGCTCTAACTTAATTTAGTTTCTAAACCAGTATTTTTCAACACACAAATCAGTGACGTAGTAGTATGACACAGGAGCCGCAGACATTTAGCTGACAAAGAGACACACAGTTAGGTTAAGGCATTACAAAACTTTTTCAACACTGTGTCTTCTAATTTTAAGTAAACACATATTTTGTTTTTACACCTAACTCCCACTTACCAGATTTTCTATACTAAGAAAGGTGCTACTGGCTTCACAGAATCCTGTAAAAACAGCAACTAAAAAACAATCACACTCCACAACAATAGGCATGGTTTTAAATACAGGTTTACAAAACAAATAAGGCATTTCCTCGCTAATGAATCTCTATGACTGTGAGACAGATATTCCTGACTTTGTACTTTGAAAAGCATTCAGATTTTGAACAAGTCTCAATTGTTGTCCAGAGAACATCGGGGAAAAATAACCATCTCTGGCACAGTTTATTCGTAGTGAAGTGCCTTCTGTTACCAACCCTAGAACAAGTGTTTCTTCCTTCATCCAGGACAATATTTCTCACTTGAAGAACATGAAGCTTCTAGCTATTAACAGCTTTCTGCCTCCTCTATTTTAGGAACTCAAAAACAACATGTGTATGAAAGGAGAAACAACCTAACTTCATGCACCATTACTCTACAATAGGTGACATCAACCATACTGGACAAACTACTTTTGCCTATTTTAGAAGAAGCTCCTAAGGGAACTGAAAGCTTCTCGAATAAGAAATAAAAAAATAAAAAAGTGACAAATCAATTTTTGATGGTAGGCATGCAATTGACAGTTATTGATTGCTTCATTTTAGCTGTGGCTGCTGGCTGCCCTCGGTGTCACACAGCCACAAAGAACAGTCCCTGCCAGCTGATTATCTGAGAGTAGGATGTGCCACACCACACAGGTACTGACAGATGGGAGAGCAGAAGGAAAGAATGAGTCAACATTGGTCTGTGAGCCCAAAGAATTGGCTGGCAAGGGAAGAACCAGGTATATCCACAGGTCCACCGAGGGACAGTCACACAAAAACTAAAACTAGCAGGCATTTCTAAAAATGTCATTAAAGCACTCATTAGCATGGGTATGCAACGTTTTATTTTGATTTATACAGTACATAAAGCTTCAGCCTGACACCAGTTGCATGTAACGCTTTTGAAGGAAGAGGAACAATCTAAATACAGAGGTAAATCTAAGAAAACTGAGAAGAAAAAGTATGGGTCTTCCAATGAGAGACTTGTGGCAAGAGCATTCATTGATAAGCAGGCTAATTTTTCTAAGCAAAGAGAAATATAGTTGAAATTTAATAAAGTATTTGATGCACTGTCAAATGGGAAATCATATAAACTGGAGAAGTTTTGGGTCAGCAAAATGACTGGCTTTATAAAAGGTTGGCAGAAAACAAGCTAAAGATAAAGCAGGAAAATATACATCTGAGAGGGATGCTAGTACACTAGCAGAGGATAACTAATCAAGCTTCACAGAACTGGGATTAGGATTGCCTGTATTTATTATTTACCTGAATGGCCTTTGCACAAGATCTGGAATTGTGATGAAGTTTTCCTGCAATACAAATTCAGGAGGCAAGGTCAATTAAGAGAAAGATTGAACTGTACATGGAGTCAAGGGATCCTGACTAACACAGTAAGATTACATTCAGCAGTACAAAATGTAATGTCAGGCAGCTACAGATTAATAACATCTATTAAAAGCTACAAGTTCATTACCTGGAAATGAGTGAGGAAAGCAAGAGAGCAAGCAGCCCAAGCGTGCTCATTTGTCACAGTATGACTGTGAACAACTAACGCAAACCCAGAATATGGGGGATATCGTGCATTTCTGATGGATAGCCAGACTATGCCATTGCTCTCCCAAAACCTCACCTGTACTTTGAAAAGCTGCAGATAACCCACTGAGATCCTCGTGATATACTTAGCTTAAAATGTTCATTTTTTATACGATGTTATAGAAACAGGCTGCCAACAATAGCCTACAAAGCTATATTGGAGTGGAGTTTTTTAAGTATTTGTGTAATGTTATATATTTTGTCACCTTAAGCAATTTATATGCTGCATGTATTTTAATTATATATGCATTCAAGTTCCAAGCAAAGGCCTTCTAAACCTCATGAATACAGGTATACTGAAAAAAGCCAGAAAATTAACTAATGAGAGAATAGAAAACAGTGGCCATTGATGCTTTACTGTATAAATGATACAGAAATGTACCCCTCATTTTGTTAGGTCAACAACTTAAAAAAATATATTCATATAAATTAGAAGCAGTCAGTCCTTAAGAATTCAAGGATTCATGGACATTAAAATGCAACAAACTAGAAAAATTGGTAGATGTATAGGGGTATAATATTCAATTAGAATGAAAGAAGAGAAGCAAAAGACCAGAAGAACGACTTAAGAGGAATGAGCTTCCCTATCTCCCAGAGGGTCTGTTCAAGAGGCAACCATTTCAGTCTAGTTAAGTTTATGAATCTGTCAGTTAAGCGTTGAATCTTGGTAGCCACCCACTGAAAATTTCTGAGTCTTAAGAATAAATTATGGCTCTGACCAGACTCTCTTCCCCTGAATTGGTAAGGAGGGAGAGAGAAAAACCTCCTGGAACATTCTGCTGGAGAAAAAGGTGCTCAGGAGGACCTGGGCATGGCGCGTGCCTGAGCAGAGGAGACCTAATCATCCAAACAAAATATACAAGCACACAACACTGATTTCTTTAAATATATCGAAGTTAAAAGCACAGAGAAAAAAGAGCTGAACAGTAAGATACACTGGAATTTATAACATCTAACTACTGGAGCAGATCGAGGTTGCTTTCTCCTCACTGGCATCTGGAGGCCTTGTGACAGGGGAGTCCTTCTGCAGAGATTTGAATGGATACCTGAATGCTTATAAAAATCATCACTCCTCCTGACACATATGAATACATTCATTTTTCTGCAGCTGAATACTAGAAAAAGTAATTTTATCCACTTTCCAAAACCATTCTGGGAATGCCAAAAATAAAAGTTACAGGTCTACAATGTAAACAGCCAGTCTCTTCTATTTTACTTAGCTGTAAGTGCATAAGCAGCTGTTAGTACACTGGGAACATCATTCAACTCACCAAATGCTGAGATTGAGTTTTCCAGGTCAGAGAATAAATACTGAGAAGATCCAAAACAGGCTACAGCATGCAAGAGGAGGAGGACTGAAAGAACATGGGAAACACCAGCAGAATTACATGGTTACTCAAATTAGATATAAATATTATCCTTCTGATTCAGATGTGTGATCATCTTTCTCCTTACTGCTCCTTTAAAGTGCAATCACACATAAAATCCTGCAGTGGTATTTTTATCAGCTATTTCAATTATTTGGTAGCATTATGGCATCTGAATTACAGAGGAAAGTGCTGCTAAAAGCCATTTTATCAAATAAAAAAGTGCTCTGAAGTAGCTATAATCCAAATTATGACCCACTGATACATAAAAGTAGGAATTTCAACCAGGAATCATTATTTGACAAGTATAAAAATACAAATGAAATTGTACATGTATCAGTGTGCACCGATATACATACACAAGGTTTTCTTTCAAATGCAATACCCGAGGACCAAAAGTAACCCAACTGCTATACAGTGGGGGCTGATCTAGGAGATACTGTCAGGACAATATATAAAGAAGTCTTTCCTCGGCCTCCCACTGACAGAAGAGGACTGCAGCACGAAGTAGAGCCCAAGAGTACCCTTCTCCGCTGCAGCACGGAAGCAGTGCCTTGGATGTTCATGCTGTTCTGCACCATCTGAGACCCAAGTGCCCACCCTGAGCATCCACACCAACCCCTGATGCCCAGCATATTGGTTTTCCCCTGCATGAGGCATGCTGAGGAACACCAGCCCTGCTTTCCTAGGCAGTCACTGACACATGGGTGTGAGCTGTTTGACCCCAGAAGTTGGTACAGTGCTCCCTAATGCAGGTTCCACATAATGGTACTCTTCTAAGCCTGCCTTTCTTTGACTGAAAGGTGAAAAAGCCACAAAAACCAGCTGCTCACTGGTGATGATTCTGCTGAAACTACTTTTTGTGAAGCACTGACCAGTGCCAGCTGGGAGACATTCAGCTGTATCAGCAGCCCACCTCTATCTCCACAGTGCTACTAATTTCACTTACAGCATAATTTTGGACTGCTCCCAAAAAGTTAGTGGGCACATTACTTCAGCTGAACTCTGTCAATTGATTCAAAAGGATACTCTGGGTTCCTCAAAGCTACGTTTCATAATGATTTCATGACACAGACACTGCTCTTTTCTGAAGATTTATGTTTTGGGTTTCCTTGCAAGGAAGAGAATGGGAATCTGGGTTTTGTTAGATGGAAGTAGGATGGTGCTGAATCCAGTGCCTGTCAGTGGATGTTTGACTACAGTCAGGCTACATCTTATTTTCCATTGATGCACATTTGGCTTCAAAACCATTCAGTTTCAAAAGGACTGAGAAAGTAACATGCCTCCTATATAGACTGTGACTTGGCAGGAAAAGAGATGATTTGAGGGATACACATACACAAGACTACCTCTGATTTACACCAGGAGCTCACAGCTCCGCATCAACAGCAAAGCACCTGCGTATTTCCATAAGGACACAGGATGTACGGTTTTCAAAGGCTGCCTAAGCAAACATATCATAATGTAACCTCTCAGTTAATAATTTGACATGCTGCGTAAGTTTTGAGAACATACATAGTAGGGTGGGTTTTTTTATTTGCTGACATATATTGCCTTCTGGCAATATACTGGTGAAACATGCTAATTCTACTTATGTGTTCCTTGATTTCTGATTTCTCACATGTGGAAACCTGAACTTGCCTTTAGTTCTTCACGGAATTTCTATGTGGAAACACACTGGGCTTTTTTTCGAGTAACTTGAAGCACATGCAGCACAATAAAAATCCACATGCCTGTAAGCACATAACTACACACCACAGACAATCTTCCATGTTCATCATCCGCCTTTAGGGGTGCAAAATGCAGGCATCACCTTGCAGCTCTTACCCCAATCTCCTTTACTAGCCAAATGGGCACCTCCAGGCCATGAGTCATTTCATCTTAGCACAAAGGTAAAAAATAGGTTTTTCAAGGCTGTGACTCATCTGTCCTGTTTTTCTCCAATCCCCACACACAGGGAGCCTTGGGTGACTAACTCCAATGTAGACGTCTACATTTTGCCATACAGATCCCACTCACAGTCTGTAATTTCATGAGCATTTAACGCAAGAGCATGAAACTCCAAAGCTGAACGAGACAGGTAACAGAGACAATTTCCCTCTCCTTCCCACCTGTGCCAAGTTAATTATATATGTTGCTCGTATATCGTGTGTGGTCGCTAAAGAAACCTGACAACATACCTTGAATTGTAAGACTATCAAAATATTTTCCAAGTGCTACCTTTTCTAATACTCAAGTTGAAACCTCTTACGAAGCCAAGAAAAAGCTCACAGTGAATATCACACACAGAATCACAGAATGGCTTGGGTTGGAAGGGACCTCAAGGATCATGAAGCTTCAACGCCCATGCCACATGCAGGGCCATAAACCTCCATATCTAACACTAGACCAGGCTGCCCAGGGCCCCATCCAATCTGGCCTTGAACACCTCCAGGAATGGGGCATCCACAGCCTCTCTTCCAAGGAAGGAAGGAGTTATATGAAACGTAACAGTATTAACAAAATGAAAATTGGTCCAAGGGAAAGAAATCAGCATCTCACAAGAGCTGCACACTTCAGAGGACAACCTATAAGAATAAAAAGGGGGAGGAGTTGGTTTATATTCTCACAGACAAGCATAATTAAAATTTTCCCAAACTGATTAATAAAAATGAAGGAAGAGGCACGGATCCGTAAAATTGCGCTTAATATTAATGTGGAAACTGTAGCATCCAGCTAACCCTCAGGATATGCCTTTGGTAAAGGAGTATACACAAAAGCCACAGTGGAAAGCCTCAGTGGGATTTTTTCATCTTGCCCAGAGGTGACAGCAAAGGGAGAACAGAAAGAGAAGCCACTCTTCACTTCACCCAAGAGTGCCCCAGACATGGGAGGAAGAACAAACACAACACCACTGTGTAAGAAAGAACATGAGGCAGTTCAGAGAAAGTTGGAAATCACCACACATTCATTTACACTGGACAAAATAAATTGTTAATCCTACTGTCTACAATATGGCCGTTTCTGGTAACACAGGCAGGATCCACTTGAGCAGCTTCAGCTGAGAAAAACTTAATTTCACTGCTACTTTACCTCTTTTGTCTTTGATGTTTTCTCATGTAATTTCCACCTTTCTGAGCAAAAGCACAACTTCATTTTTCTGAAATAGGTGTTTCTACTTTAACTCATCCTACTGTACAAAGTCAATTCAGATGACAGACACCAAGCATGCTACTTTCACAGAGGCAGAAATCCAAATAAAGCAGTGCTGCAGACAGAAATCTTTGAAGTACCCAAAAATGAAGACAAATCTCAGGATCCCAATAACAGGATGTCTTTGTCAATAACCTACAGGCTTCTGTTGGAGGAAAGGTGTCAGATGAAATGAGAGACGCCTATTAGAGAGTATTTTCAGAGTTCCCCTGAGAAGAGGCAGACAATTAAATTACAGTTATGACTTTGGGAAAACTGCTGTCATAAAGAATTAATAATATTACAATCCTGTATTATACATATATTAGTACGTTACCTACAAATATGCTCTACAGAATTAAGTACTGGACCACAACTACAGCCCACTTGTGCAAATCTATTCTGCAATCTCCCGAAGATAATGTAAGTACACCTCCAATTTTCTTTGAAGACATCAATTTGAGCTGCATTACTCTTTTTTTTTTTTTTTTTTTAGTTTTGTCTTACAAGAATTTCAAGAGATATTAACATATTTGTCTTTTACAACTGAAGCACAAAGATATTTCTATCTTTTGAGGGGTTTTCTTCTCAAAACCAAGAGCAATCTATCCCTTCTATTAAAATACCTAGCAGGCTCATTTTCCTTCAGTATACATCTAATGCATTTAGGTCCCAAACCTGTAATGAGCGCAGACGCAGAGGTCTGCCCACACACAGCAGGAAAGGGGCCATAACTCTGACTCATCTGGTAATTTATGCTTCTATACTGGTGTTACAATAATGTTAATATTGCATGAAAATATTTCTATAACACTTATAATATTTGTTAAATAATAGTATTCTAAGATTGTCAAATTGCCACCATGATTCTTGATCAGACCGCATCATCCTTCAGAAGACTGCACTGGCAAGAGCATATCAGAACCTAGCTTTGGTGCTTCTACTGTTTGCAATGACTGAGTTCGGAGGGCAATATGGAGACAAATCAAAATATTCTACTCAGTTGTTGTAACAGACACAAAATTGAGTGGTTTAAAATGACTCTTCTGGTGCCAACCTATATTCACCAACAGATATTCATTAAGGCTTAACCCTGCTTTTCCTCATTATACCACACATACATCTCATATTTCTATACAACAAATGCAAACAAAGATAACCAAGAATCTCAGAAAGCGTAAAATAAGTTAAAAAGAAATTAAATCCACACTGGCATGTGTAGAGCAATCACTGGACTGGACAGATGATGTATGTAGATGCAGGATAAGTCACATGTAGAATAAACATATGGGAGTTTCACATTTTATGCATATGTATTTCATGTCAGCTAGGATGGGCTCAAAAGTTGGGATTGGAATTGAAACTTTTGAATAGTATTTTTTAAATGTCATTTCATCAGTTAACTCAGTTAAAGCAAAAAAATTTCAATTTTTTCCCTTTGAAAATTGTAACATACCTCATATTTCATGCATGAAATATCAAATGTAGTAAACACAGATAAGAGCTTTGCCATTCTGAATTGGAAAAACAAAGCAGATTTTATTCAAGTTTTGCCAGTTTCATTTGCTTTTGCTCTAACAAAGGTTGTTTTCCACTTCCATGCTTGTATTTCAAGCATTTTGACTGTTGTGTCACTAAGAATGCCAAGGGGGGATGTTACAGGAATGCAGCATCTAAACCCTCTGTAGCAGTGATGGAATGTGCAAGGATGCATTTTGGTCAAAAAGACAAAGAAAGAAGATTCTCCGAGGAAAAAAAAAAAAAAAAAGGCTGGTTTGAAATAAAACTATTGCTCTAAAATAACTGCAGCTGTTTTGGTTTTGGTTTTTTTGTTTGTTTGTTGTTAAAAAAAAAAAAACTAATATCCTCAAAGGACTATATATAAAGGTTAAACAGATAAAGTAAGAAAGACGTGATTATGTGTGAATGCATGCATGTGGCAGGGGTGCAAAGACATGTATTTATGTAGATAAGTATGCTACTGGATAAAACAAGGTTATATTTGGGAACAAAACTGATTCTTACACAGAAGCAATTCCTAAGCTCTTGGGATCTCTTCTTGGAAAGGTCAGATCACTCAGTTCTTGTAGTTCCTTTCCAAATTTTGATATGGATTAATGCCACTCAATTTTCTATTGCCCTAGCACAAATCTGGTGCTTGTCTATGTCTTATTAAATAAAAAATAGATGAATAAATAATAAACAAATAAATAAATCAAACTGTGCTCTGATTTACTTCTTCCTAACTAAGTCAACAACAAAAAGACCCTTGCCCCATTTCCTATCCCTACCTGACTTGCGGTCTTCATATGTGCAAACACATGCAGTCTGATAGTACTTCGAGGTTCCATGCTTCTGGGGGACCATAGTGTGTAGATAGACAGAGAGACAGGGCTCATCTTTCATACAGTAAAGGATAAGAAGTGGCAGGTGGAGTTAATTAGTTCTTCAATCACTGAAAGTCATTACTGCATTAAATTAAGATTGCTTGAAGGCACATAGAGCAATTTACCTTGCAGAAAATAAAGGAATTAACAAATTTGGGCATAAAGAAACTATTATCTCATCCCCGAATAGCAATACTTCACATTTTCTCCGTGCCTTTCATCCAGAGATCTCAAAGCATTGAGGTATAATTTTTTTCTAAAGCTGAGTTCTATTTTTTTCTCTAAGTAGGTACAACTTGCAGATTTTTGTCCACTCCAAACTGAAAGTAGCTACAATGCCCAGGACCCAGGCTGCATTCATGAGCTAAATCTCCAAGTCTGAACACAGCCAACTTGCAGCTGCACAGCTTTGTGCATAGCTGGAAGGTACATCTGGAGTCACACCAGACCCACAGCATACAAGCAGGGTGTTCACATCACCACGTCTCCAGGTACGCTTGGATAGATCTTACTGCACTTGACAGGAAAAGCACTCCAGAGCGCACTTGCTGCACACTGGCTGTATTTGAGACTATTCACTTGGAAAAGGGAGATAGAGCCAGGCATTGTGGTTCTCCCAGCCACAAAAACACATCAGTATTGCTCCATCTCTTTTCATTTCCCACAAAGAAGTTTGTGCTTCCCATTTTTGCCTTCCACAGTAAGCAGATAGCATTCAGAGAAAAAAAAAAAAGAAAAAAAAAAAAGAAAAAAAGAAAAGCATACTTTCTTATACTTCATACGTGGTGGCATGTTCACTAACAAGTCAAAACAGCTATCTCTACCTTTGTGTGCCAGAGAAAAGCAAAGGGACAGTACAATCCATGGTACCACAAAGATAAGCATTCTTTCATGAAGCAAAGACAGGGAATTGCAGGCAGAGGATTTGGTTTTGTGCACATTTAACTGCTTGTGTTGTGGTGTTCCAACACACACTTCCTTGCTAAGAGGTAAAATCCTCAGGACGTGGCACTGCAGACTCAGGGTGGTGGCAGCTGAAGACAAAGTCTCTGTAGTTCTGCCAGACTGCCCATAACAAATGTAGGGTTAAGTGCAGTATCTGAAGCATCCCAGGACTGGATAGGTACAATGCTGATGTAAAACTTCACTGATTTCCCTTTCCTTTTATATGCAGATTTTCTTCTGTACATCACAGTATCTCAACAAAAGTCTCAATTTTACACACATTTCTGACCTAATAAAAAATACACAGGTATACACACACAAATTCCCATAGATATACACCCTCATATAAAACTAAACATACCACAGAAGGACCCTATAAAGGAATGTAAGGAAGTAAGGAATGGTCAAGATTCCCTCACCTATGAAGCAATTTTTTTCCTTCAAAAAACCTGCTTCGGACTCAAGTTTGCAAGGTTTCAGGTTTTCATGAAAGTGCCATAGCCATCAGGATCAGAATATTTCAATACATCCTCCCCACAGATGGTTCTGATTAAGAAAATTTCTGAACATTGCATTTCAGTCATTCTCTAACGCAACTTTCTTCCACTTTGGGGCAGCATCCCAAAAAACAGTAGTGAGCACACACACTGTGGTACTGATCACAGAGTGTGTCTCACTTCTTATAGTCTACATATAGTCTAAGTAACACAACAAATTTTCACAAGTGCACTGGCACTGAGTTCTTGAAAAAACAAAGTCAAGAATATGACAACCACATCTACTTGTCTGCAAAGTACAGTAGCCTCTGTGTAGGAAAGGCTGTCACTGGCAGTTCACTACCATGATGGCTGCAAAGTTAGCAAACTCTTAGATACCATATTATCATGCCAGTAGCAGCAGAGGTATTCAACACATTGAGCATTTCAAACCTCTATCAGAAGTACTGCACCTGCGCTGAACTCAAAGGCAGCAAGGATTTCACCGTGAAATCCTATGTTGAGTATCACACTAAGCATACCATACTTCGTGTCTGTCATAATATATTACAGGGTAAACTTCCACTGTTTATTCAGTATTACATTTTTCAGAGAAAAATACAGCTAACAAATTAAATCCAACAGAGTCCTTTAAAACAAGACTAAACAAATAGCAACTCTTATTAACACTCCATTTCTTTCCTTACACAATACCACATCCCAAGAGCTCTTGAGAAATCTGTCTCCACCAGTTTTCATTAAAATGAAAGGCTCTAGAATCTCCATATATGTTGCTAAGTACATCAAAAGGGTAGTATTAACTATGCAGCTCCGTCTGCAATCCCTTCCTGAATAACTGAAAATTTAGTTTTGATATGGTTACAGTTTAACTTAAAATCTTTGCACTATCTCGATTTTGAAAATACCTGACATTTAATTCTAGGTTTTTTTAGTAATTTTTGAATTCTCACAGTTACACCACTACAGCTGACCATTCATTGAATGGAATTTAGTGAAAAGCTGTAAAAACTTTCTGCTGCCTGGCTGAACACATTTTGCATGTTTCTTAGCCTTTACTTACGGGAAGATATGTCATTGTATGTATACAAGACCACGTATGTACTATGGAGATAGCTTAAATCTTCATGATTTTCATCATCGTCATTTGTGAAGAAAACAGCTGCTTTACTAGGGCCTGATGAACAAAATCTTAGAAGACTGATTCTGTACAAGACTACGTGCCTAAGTGATTCAAATAGCACACAGTACCCAGGGAATACAGGGGCATCACTACTTGCACCTGGTGAGTAAGGCACTAATCAACACACCATCAGAGATATTTCTCATCTCAGAAGGCAGAAATTCTCATGCCATACCATTCAATTGGTTACTCCACTAGATCTTGAAGCTTACTGCAAAAAACCCTGCATTCTCTATGACTGAGAACACTCTATGCTGACAAGTAAGTTTCACACAGGTTCCCCTTCTGTGTTAACACTGCTTTCAGTTAATAAATAAACAAATAAATAAACGCATTTAGGCGAGATGAAGAAAAAGCTTTTTGTTTTTAATTTAGATTTATCTGTGAACTCTCTTTATCCTAACAGTATTCCTTGGCAGATAGGTCTGGAGAAGTGAATGCAGCCACTTCTGATGATCCAGCACAGGGCCATGCACTTCAGACCTGAAAAAAGTCATGTCTTACCAGTCACAGCATATAAAACCTACACAAACACACAGCACACAGAACTGTTTATCAGGGGCACACTTCATTCTTCTTTTGTAAGACATGCAGCTGACACAAAGTGGAACACAGGAAGCTCCATATGAACATGAGACAGATCTTCTTTACTTTGAGGACAACAGAGCCCTGGAACAGGTTGCCCAGAGAGGTTGTGGAATCTCCTTCTCTAGAGATATTCAAGACTCATCTGGACAGCCTACCATGCAACCTATTGTAGGGTACCTGCTTCAGCAAGGGGTTGGACTCGATGATTCGCAGAGGTTCCTTCCAACCCCTGAGATTCTGTGAGTGTTGGGATTAATTCCACCAAATTTTAATGTACATTAATTATTCACACACGCTCAGAGTTCAATTTGTGTAGAATTCAGAAAGAAAACAAAACAAGACCAGTGCAACTTCAAAGACATAAAAAAGCTCAGTCTACTGTACAGAATAGAAATATTGAGCTATGCTCAATCTCTCCTACCATAAGCACCTTTGTGACAAGGAACATAAAGCAAATGAGAGGAATAGCAGCCTTCGGATCTTAACTATCAGTTCTCTAGTAGTGAAAAAGTGTGTGGGTCTGCTACCAGCTACTTTAAGTTATGCTTTCCAGAAAAAGCAAGCAGTTTGTGTTCTGAACACAGGTTGAACAAACGTAAGTACCTGATCTAAACAAAACTCACGTTACCCCGACATAACCATTCAAAACTATTTCTGACCTTTTTTGATTATTTCATTAAAGGTTGGCTTACAAGTTCCATTTGGGCTTTGTTTTGTTAACCTTTGTTAACCTCATCAAAACACAACACTTTTTAGCATCTTTGGAAAGGGGATATTTTAATGAATACAAAGACATGGCTGTTTTATTTGCATACAGTTAAAAGAGAATGATGAATGCTACTGAAATGTACAAAATGGGTGGCTGCTGGTTTAGGTCAAAGGTTGGATATGAGGAAGGCAAGGCATCTCACAAATAAGATCCTCAAAGGAGCTGGGATAATAAAAATATAAGCAGAAATTGTCAGGAAGCAAAGGAAGGCCACATGTGCTTAAGCTCTGAAGGAAAGAGACCAGGACTTGGAAATGAAGAGGAGTGAATGGGGAAGAATGAGAGCACAGAGAGGAAATGGGCAGGCAGAAGAGAGGATTGATTTGGAGCAAGAGCTGCATTGTATGTTTCTGTGTCAGCAACAATTAAGAATACATGTTCCTAGCTATATTTGATACAAACACATAGGAAAAAAAAATGTTTTTCAGAACATTTAAACAATATGTAAAGACTGTCTTTCTCATCCTTCTGTTCCCACAGACACGTTACCAAGACACGTTACTGAAGTAGGGTTCCACCCAAACATGTCTGTAGTAGCTAGTCTCCTCCTTACTGTGCCTTCATGAAGAAAGCAGACCGTCCTTACACAGAGGGCTCTGGGGAGACTTCATTGTGGCCTTCCAATACTTGAAGGGAGCATATAAACGGGAGGGGGAATGGCTGTTTAGAAGGGTGGATAGTGATAGGACACGGGGGAATGGTTTTCAACTGAGGCAGGGGAGGTTCAGGCTAGATATTAGGAGAAAGTTTTTCACACAGAGGGTGGTGATGCACTGCAACAGGTTGCCCAAGGAGGCTGTGGATGCTCCATCCCTGGAGGCACTCGAGGCCAGGCTGGATGTGGCTCTGGGCAGCCTGGTCTGGTGGTTGGTGACCCTGCACACAGCAGGGGATTGAAACTACATGATCATTGTGGTCCTTTTCAACTCAGGCCATTCTGTGATTCTATGATGATTCTCCTATGTGTATATTATATGCTGCCTAAAGGAAAATTTCATGCTGAATCAATCAGAAAACACAGAGTATCTATGAACAAAAAAGCACACTAAAAATATTAAGAAAATAATAAAGGACTTTCAGCACAGTTCATCTAGAATCAATTAAAACAAATATTTCCTTACATTTTTCAACATAAAATAGTCCAATATAAGAAAAAAAAAATCCAGACAGGAGCTACTAAAAGGCCCAAACAGTTCCCATTCTTACAACATTCTCCACTCCTTAGCACAGCATCAACCAGTCTCATCTCTGCCTCTTAAATGTACATAAACAGTAATGGAACAAGTGAGTAGGAGATTACAAAATCCAATTTTCCTGCTTCTAGTACAAATTTCCAATACACCAACCACCCACCTATGCTATGTTACTCACTGCAGGAAACCCCACATTAGCTACTGCAGAATGCATTTAAAAAGACAAACGTGCACCTGTAAAAACTTACACAAATATACACCACCACATGCCATTGGAGACCAGGAGATCAATAATTACAATCAGAAGGCACACACCATGCTTTAAAATAAATAGATAAAATTTGAAATTCTAGTTTTATCGAGCATTTCAGCTATTTCATTTCTATTTAGATCTCCACGCCTAACAAGCCATCAGAACACACCCAACACTTCATGTTCATTGCAGAGTAAAGGCAGAGGGAAAAGGAAAGTATGAGTGGCCAAAATCGAGACTGGATGATCAGGGCACTGGCACCAGGTCCTATAAAGGTATACTTCCAAATTCACAAACTGCTGTTTTTCTCATGGCTGAAATATTTAGCTTAAGGAACAGCTCTTCCACGCATGTGTTGTTCTTCTGCCTCTGCACATTGCTGAATTTCTCTGCACATTGCTGAATAACCTCTTCTAAAAGGTGGCATAGTTATGGAGCTATTTTCAAAACCTGGAACCCAAGTTTTTTCTCTTTAGTATAAACTAGTTTGTCACAAAATGCCACTGTTTTCAAAATACTATCAATGTGTACACACACACGCTCAGCAACGTGTAATTGCATGTATATTTGTTAATCAGTAGTGTGCCCTTCCCCTTGAGGTTAAAGAGAAAAACAAATGACGAAAATCCCTTGGTATATGCAGAACCCCTGGTTCTTGAGGAGCCATGGAGATTTTGGAAGAGCCACTTTTTAAAGACTGAAAGCTGATTGCTCCTTAGGATCTGTGGTCTCTAAAACAGCCGTTAGATTTCCCAGTAGCATCCTGGACTTTGTGGCACAGAAAACTGTCTCTCCTGCACTAAGAATGAAAATTATCTTTCCAAATTCTTTTATTTGCTCCTTATTAGACACTTAACCAAGGTTTATACTGTCTAATTAAGGGCCAAATAAGGTCTGGAAAGCAGCAAGACTTCTCATTCCAATATAATTTGAATTCTGCAATAACAAGAATGTGATTTAAATACAACTTTACATTAAGACATGGAGCCCTCAGAAAAAGAATATTAAAAAATTCAGACGGCCCCTTTGATGAACTAATTTAGATTTTCTTTACAAGTAGACAAGAAAGATTTTCATATTAAATGCCTCATGGAAAGTGTGGCCTCGGCTTCGGCCTTTAAATGAACTAAAACAATAGAGAAAATTAACAGAAGATGTAAATAGGATTTTTTAAATCTCTTTTGTTAAAAAGTTGGAGCTCAATTTATTCTTAGCATTATATGCAGATCCTGTATTGGCTAAAAAAAAAAAAAGATTAAAATAACTTTCTTCTCTATATCGATTGCATTTATTTATATAAAAGTCTGACAAGTAGGATTTGCAAAATTCCCTTCAATATTTTCTTTAATGTTTAAAAAAAAATCACTTAAGAATCAAATGACATCCAAAATATGTAAAAAACAGGTGCTGAGGGAGAGAATTTTGGAAGGGAGATTGGAATAAGCAACATAGTTTTTCAAACAATCGCAAAAATGCCTAAGGGGAAATATTGCTGTGACATTTTATGGGTTAACAGCTCTGATACTAGGTTCATTTCTAAGGAAATGAGACCAGGTGATGTTTGAACATCCTTTTCACTCTCATTTACTCATGGAATGCATTTTTATGCAAATACAGCTTTGTTAAACATGCTCCCTGTTCATACAGGAAACAATGTTTGCTGTCATCAAACACCACCAAAGCATGAAATTTCAACACACGAAGAAATGCTGGTCGTTAAGTGTTTCAAATCTTTATGCAGTCACAACACGCAGGGAGCACGCACATCAAATCCAAACAATGGGATCTGTGTTTCTCTATTAGAACCTGGAGACTGCAACAGTCTGATGTGGTTCTGGCAAAGAGCTGTTCCATTAGTCAGCATTTGGATACATCAGCTATCTGCACGGCAAATTTTGGATGGTAAAAAGCAGGTGAGGTGATTTAGGTGCATTCTCAACTGTGTTTTAGTAAATGACAAAGTTATGCTTACATAGATGATAGATGACCCAACTGAATTAACTACATCAAATTTCCAAGTTTGAGAGCAACAACACAAACCCTTCTTGTGAGCACAAAGTGTTCAGCTCGCTGTTAAACTAACATCATCAAATAGTTATTCCTTGCACTGTGAATCCTGTGTAATACTTTCATATCCTTTTTTGCATCCTGGCTTGAATCGGGAATGGTGTGGTGAGCAGGACTAGGGAAGTCATCCTGCCCCTGAACTCTGCACTGGTGAGGCCTCACCTCAATTACTGTGTTCAGTTTTGAGCCCCTCAGTACAGAAAGGACACTGAGGTGCTGGAGCAGGTCCAAAGAAAGGCAACAAGGCTTGTGAAGGGCTTGGAGAACATGCCCTGTGAGGAGAGACTGAAGGAACTGAAGGCTGTTTAGTCTGAGGAAAAGGAGGCAGAGGAGAGACCTTATTGCTCTCTTCCAATATCTGAAAGGTGCTCACAGCGAGAGCGGGGTTGGTCTCTTCTCACCAGTGACAGGACAAAAGGAAATGGGCTTAAATTGCACCAGGGTGAGTTTAGGTTGGCTATCAGGAAAAGCTTCTTTGCTGAAAGTGTTGTTAAGCACTAGAATAGAGTCCCTAGAGAGGTGGTTGAGTCACCATCCCAGGATGTGTTTAAAAACCATCTGTATGTGGTGCTCAGGGACATGATTTAGCAGAGGGTTGTTAGAGTTTGAGTAGTATGGTTAGGTTGTGGTTGGACTTGATGATCTTTAAGGTCTTTTCCAACATGAGCGATTCTATGATTTGCCATAATCATTTGACTCATATCTGACCCCTGGCAAATGATCACCTTCAAAGGATGAGGTTCAGCTTCCCAGCAGGCAGCAACCCCTATAACAGAACCCTAAAGACAGATTAAATAAAGTCTGGAGATTCTCAGATTCTCCAAACACACAGGAAAGGAGTGAAGGAGTGTCAGTGAGACCAAAAAAAAAAAAAAAAAAAAAGTAAGGAAGAAAGCAGATGGACAACAGAAGGGAAGAGAAAACCAACCATTATCTCAAATTAGCAAATGCAAAACTGAGGTAGAGGCAAATTCAAACTTCTCCAAAGCAGGAGCATGCAAAGCACAAAGGTTAATTGCATCTCAAGTCTGGTTTGGGACAATCCCAAGCACAGGCACAGGTTGGGCAGAGAACAGCTTGAGAGCACTGAGGAGAAGAATTTGGGACGTTTGGTGACTCAACCTGAGCCAGCAATGTGCACTTGCAGCCAAGAAGACAGACCATATACTGGGTTATATCAAGAGAAGCATGACCAGAAAGTTGAGGGAGTGCCCCTCTAATTTGCTCTTGTGAGGCCCCACCTGGAGTACTGCATCCAGTTCTGGAGCCCCCAGCACAAGGACACGGAGTTGCTGGAGTGGGTCCAGAGAAGGGCCATAAAGATGATCATAGGGCTGGAACACCTCCCCTGTGGGGACAGGCTGAGACAGTTTGGGGTTCTTCAGCCTGGAGAAGGCTTCAGGGGGACCTCATGCCAGCCTTCCAGTACCTGAAGGGTTTAAAGAAGTGCTAGGGAGGGACTTTTTACAAGGGCAGGTAGTGACAGGACGAGGGAAAAGGAAATGGTTTTAAACTGGAAGATGGCAGATTTAGACCAGATACTAGGAAGAAATTCTTTACCGTGAGGGTGGTGAGACACTGGAACAGGTTGCCCAGTGAGGCTGTGGATGCCCCTTCCCTGGAAGCATTCAGGACAAGGCTGGATGGGGCTTTGAGCAACCTGGTCTAGAGGGAGGTGTCCCCGCCTACAGCAGGGGGTTGGAAGTAGATGATCTTAAAGGTCCCTTCCAACCCAAAGCATTTTATGATTCTACGCCTCTGCCCAATAATTTAGCATTCACTCTGATTCTTTCTTAAAGTGAAATCAAGAAGTACAAATCTCAGAGTAGCACTGGCAGAACAATTTCCTGGATGACAATGACTGATAATTACTGCAGACGCTTGTCACAAGACTGCTGGCTACAGTTAGACTGAGCATAATGGCAGCTCAGTGCAACTTTGAAAAAAAATCAGATACTCTGATTGTAATTTCTAGCAAACAAGCAGCTGAATTAGTAAGCTTCCACCACAGTTAGCACTTCTGGCAAACCTCTACCCTCAGAGTTTAGCCAAAATCACCAAAGACCTGGGAAATTAATCACCACCTCAACTTGAAGTGATGCCTCCAGAACTGCTTGACTCCAGCACATGCTCTGGATATTGCATCTAAGTTGTGATTGAACAACTCAGTATGAACAATTGGTACCTTTCAGGTACTTTATTTTAATTGAAAATAAATGTTTCCTGAATAATAGCAGCATCCATGACCTTGCTCTTGTGATGGATGGCCACCAGGACCTATGAGCTGTGACTTTTTTTACCCCCTCTTCTCTGGCAAATGAATGTCATACTAAGTGTGTTGTTTCTTCTTCTTTTTTTTTTTTTTTTTGGCTGCTGCCTCTTTGTATCTACACTTGTGGTCACCAGCAGCATCCGAACAATTACAATTGCTTATATCACTGTGAAGACATGACTGTATGTACTGCATTTGAGATTTTGTTGTTCATCCTTTAACAATCACACAGGGACAGATACTGTTCCATACTGAAGTCCGCACCCTTCCACCTTTATGGCCATCCAAATCAGTTAAACTAAGCTTAATCACTTACTATAGTCATCCTTCCCAAATGTAGCATCCACACTTTTTTTTTTGCCTCTTTCATCTCTCTCTTATGTCTTCCAAGACACAGGATGACACTACTGCTTATCTGATTTGGAAAACTTATTCTTTCTACAACATCTAGAAAAGAAAGAGCAAGAGCAGCCCAGGATAGTCAGGGTTTAGTTCTGAGTTAACCACAGCATTGCTGAGTCTCCAGACATTGTGAATGTAAGGTTTGTTCTACAGCCAAAGTGGTTCTTCTACTTTAAGAAAAAGGGTAATGAAAAACCCAGCTGTAAGTGCTCCTTTATGGATTCTACTTCAGGATCCTCTGCAGAGACCTCTTTATTTGTCTCCATATCCCCATTGTGCCTCAGCCATTACTGGTTAAAATTGGCACCTATACCTACTGCAAAGCAACTATCCAGTTGCTTGTGTGAGCCAGTTATTCTTACTTTTACACAAAGACACATAGAGGAGTGCATAGTAGAAAAGTACCAGAAAGATTCTCTGGCCAAGAGCAGCTGCTGATTCAGCAAAGCTGGGACCTTTAGATACTCTGAACACTCTCTACAGTTTTGATTAAACTCTCTGCTGCACATAGAGATCTATTTGTCCCCATTGTTCTTTCTCCTCACCTGCTTAATCTTCCAGCTGTATGTGCACCCTCTCTTCAAACTTCAACTTCCTTTACTCCTTTTTCTTTCCATTCAGCTGATCCCTCTTAACTCCATTCTTTACCCACCCAAAAAGCAGAGATGCCACCTTTAATTAAAAACAGAAGCACACAAACACACTATTCCCTCAGGCACTGTGCCTGCACAGATTAATCTGAACATGCACTGAACCTCCAATATGTCAGGCTGGAGATGACAAGGCTGGACAGACACAGGCACATGGCACCCTGCCTATAAACTTTGAAACTAACATAATATTTAGTTCTGTCTTACAGCTGACCTACTCGTGCTCTTCGTATCTCATCTCCCTTTTGTCTGTTTACGCCATTAGGAAAGTAAACTCCTGGTGTGGAGCCTTCCCACAATCCTCCTCTGACAGCAGAGGCTCTTTCATAACCAGAAACAGTCGTCTTTGTAAAACAATACAATTGAAGCAAATTTCAAACATTCAAAATCACAAAAGCCCCAAAATTCTACGACTGAGTTAATGCAGCAAACTGCTTTGGAAACAGCAATTTGGATTTACTACTGTCAGATTTAGGGACTTTGTCTGTGCTGAGTTTCTAAGTCCTCTGCTACAGCTTGAGACCTCACTACCCTCCTCCTTGTCACACCAGACCAGATCTCTTACACAGACCCACATTCCAGTCAGAAATTTAGAGGCAGGCCAAAAACGGTTAGGCAGTACTGTAAAATGTTGAGTTTCTGTGAACATCAGATTCAAATGTACTGAGGTCCTGCACCACTCTTAGTCAAGCACCCCTGTGTTTTAGGATGCCCTCACTACACCACCCAAGCTAGCAGAGAGCCAGGAAAGCATCACTGCCAAACCCTGAGCTTCTGAACCAAATGACTCAGGCTCCTCCCTTCACAATCATGAGACTGGCTCACACACTGAGCATTTCTCATTCTTTTTATTTTCTACTTGCCATTTATTTCTACACTGACAATAAATGTTCATCTTCTCCTGATCTGTTTGCTTAACTATCTACTGTTCAAGCCCAAAATGAAATGGACGCACAAATATGCCGGTTGCGGGTCTGTTACCAGAGGATCCATCACTTTTCATTACCTAATTATCAGTGTGCAGAAGTGCTTTTTTACACTTGCTCTGTACTAGTCAAATAGGCATCTGCATCACTCACTGCCCACTTTCAGGCTTCCATCCTAGCTAATTCCAGCTTTCTCCTCCTATCTTTCTTCCATCATATATTCTTCCTGTTTGATCCCTGCAGACCTTCCTATATACCCTCAGAGTTCAACCTTCTGAGTCTAAAGTGACATGTATTTTCTTAAGGTTTCCCACCCAGTTGCTGCATAGTTTTCCTATTCCTGCTGTCCCTCACAAGGCCACGATCCTCACTCCCATGTTCTCCTCCCTTCTTTCTTCCTCTCCTGTGGCAACTAAGCAACCGCAGTTTTTCTAGCAAATAGCCTTGCCAACCCAGTGCAAAATACCAACTATTTTGCAATCTTTTTCTCAGTAATCCAGCGAGGACGCTGAAAACCTTAGCTATGATGTGACTCAGAATTAAAAAGATAAAAATGAAATATGGATTATACAAACGTAACTCACTTTTACTAACCCTAGGGCAGCCTCCAGATGAGGAAGTACCTACCCATGATGTGCCTGAGGAAACCTAGAGCCAGCCAGCTACCAAAACCGCAGCCTGCTCCTGAATTCCCCATGATTTAAAACAGTAACCAGCTTCCCAACTCTCTCCTCCTGCACATACACTCAGATTAGGAAGGCCTTGCCCTCAATAGAGCAGGGAATCAAAGATGGGATGCAAAAGCCCAGTAAGTGTTGAAAGCAGTCTTATACACCATGTGGGGCCCAGGTCAAAGCAAGGAAGGTACCGCTAGACTTCTGAAGTGGTAGCAGATATCCATGTTCAGACACAGACATTCCATTCCGGGAGAGAAAACCCCACAGGAGTCTGCCTCTGTACATCAGTTCCTTCTGTCTGCAGTTGCCACAAGGGTGGGAAAGCAGGCAGTACTGTGCATCAGTCTGATCCAGCCCTCTCTCCATCATGACCTGTTGGTGAGGGCCAAGAGAGCACAAGTACAGCTTCCTTGCTGTCACCATTCTTCCACAGTTATCATATACATACCTGCAGTCCCACTCCACAGTATTAAAACAAACAAACAAACAAAAAAAAATTCAGATCAACTGTGGTAACAGAAAAAAAGAAGCTTAACCATACTCTCAGTGGCCTCAGCTTTAACCTAGAAGAAACACGACTTTTCCTCTGCTGTCAGGGAAAACCCTTTTAATTTTCTTGTTCATTCAGTTCCTGGCCTCTGACAAGGGAGTCAAAAGGCTGGCAGTTACTGAAGTTACTTATTGATTTCCTTGGTTTATTTATGAATGCCAGACATGCGAAGGCCTGTCTTCAAATTTAACACCTGGTATTTAACACTCTTAAATAAAATGCAAGGAAGACTAGGTCCTACTCACCTCTGCAACTTTCATATAACAAAAGTTGCCCTTGCAGAAAGTTCATCACCACTTGCCATCCATAAAAATTCTCAAATTTGAAGTCCCTCCACTGAAACTGTGCATGGAAGTTCCCTGTTTTCTCTACTTTAAGAACGCCTTCTGTGGTCTCAGTTGACCTCCATTAATCTACCGGTAAATAGGAAAGAAACCATTGCTCTAGCCCAAAATATATGCAATAGCAAACAGTGAGAAAAAGAAAAAAAGCACAATATGAGATCAACAGGATTGTCTTCAAGGGTAATTCCATGTACAATATGTTGCAGTAATCCACCTCAAGTTGACAGAAATGATGCATCATTCTGACAAGGTCTCAATTTGTAAGAAATACAACAAACAGTTAAACACAGACAGAAAAAAAAAAAAACATTTGACCATCAGTTCTACAAGGACAGAGCTGAAAGCATTGCTGAACTACAAAACCCTCTAAAAAACAAGAGAACAAACCTCTGCAATAATAGGAAGCACTACAATTGCTGCTGTTCTCCTCAAGTCTTCCCTCATCTCCACTAATTCTACCTCAAGGAAGCCTCAGCTTGAATATATTTGATCCCATAAGGGATAGAAACCAAAAAAGGAAGAATCAGAACCGTGTGGTTAGATGAAAGACAGAGCACTGTGTCACCTGGCTTGTAACCAGAACTTACCAGATCTTTTTCCACATGAACCATTTAAATCCGCTCAGATGGGGACAAGATTAGAACTTGAAACACTGCCACCAGAAAAAGAGAATTTACAAGTGACCAGACTTCTAAATTCTCTGAACCGGTCAGTCTAGACCAAACAATGCATAATTAAAGTTATTTTACAGTGAATGATACTATTCTTTGAGAGACTCTTTTTAAAAGATGGATGCTCTCTTTTTAAAGGGGGGATGCTTTGCTTTAAGATAATGCAGTTTTACCAAGAATTTGCAAAATAAATTACACAGAGATTTTGCTTTTAAATTTAAAAACTATAATCAATATCAAATCATGTAAAACACAGAAGAATCACAATATGCTAGTGATATATTCTTAGAATGGATTTCACATTAAAAAAAAAATCAATATCTAATTTTGCTCTAAATGTAAGAAAAATGTACTTTGCATTTCATCTCAAAAGACTTACATACTTTTTACATATACAGTATCAGAACTAATTCATATAACTGCAATCTCCACCTCTGAATGAATGCAGTTCCTTTATCTGACTGTATTGAAAAACAATTTGAAAGAGAAAACAAAGAAAAACAAAATACACAATTAAGACTGAAAGAAATTAGGGGTAAAAAGAATCAAAAAGCAATTTAAAGAAAAAGACACACTTTTGTATAGTGATGAATGTTTTTTGGCTTTTTTTGTTGATAGTCATGCTTCAGTTTCACCTCTCTGAATTTTACTTTTTACATAAAGCTTATGGAATAATAAAATGGTTACTGAATGCATTTGAGAAATACATGCTTCTTTCTGCAAAATAAAAGACATACAGTGAAGCATCCCACCTGAAAGACTCAACAACACTTAAGTTTTACTCCACTGAGCAGATGTGCTTTCAGTGACACTTGTTCTGAGGAAGAGACTCACGGAAGTTAATCAAACTCAATGAAGGCACAAGACCACATCAGTGCAGCTGTTTGTTGGCCCATGGCAGCAACTTGTTTAACTGTGTCACCTGTCGCAATACATCTGCAGGCAAAATTGTTCCCCATTTTCAGCCCCTGATCAAATTTCACCAGGATGCTCTCCATATATCAAGCAACATAGTACTGCAACTAAAACCTATAAAATAGCTTGTACGTATTTCTGTACAGTTTGGTTCCATATTCTTAGGCACAAGCACACATACACATATAAAATCTCTTGTAATTCTCATCCATAAGATGCAGACCCATTACCCTGATACTTTGCAGGTGGCATCCAGAGTCAAAATCAATATAGTTAAAATAGGATAATCTAGAGTTCTCATAAATTCTGTCCTTTCTTCTCAACTGCCTAGCCTCATGCACTAGGCACTCCATCAGCCAGCTGTTTTGATGTTCCACATCTATAGCTAAAAAAACATAGCCATTTGGCAGAACATTTAACAATACAGCTTAAGCTTTTCATGCAATGTCAACATTTTCGCATTGTCAACATTATTGTAAATAACAACACCAAGCAGACTTATCACCTAAATTAACTGAAATTATCATAGGTTGTTCATGTCCTTTCATAGCTCGAGCTTTCACATTATGTTTTCATCAACATCTTTGCAATTTCATTCAATCAGTACAAAATCTAGCTGCCTGATGTCAAATGCCAAAACGATTCTGAAGTTAATATAGCTAACGTGCAAAAGTGTGTATTTTCACATGAAAAGATCATTTAAAACCCAGAGAATAATGAATATAAAAGAAAAAAAAAGACCAACCCTGATTATCTTATTTTTTATTTCATCTCCCCTCTTTTAGTCAGTTTCCCTCCTGCTTATAAACTCCCCTGAAATACTGGAGGGGCCACAGTGATGTTTCCCTGAAGCCTTCACGTCTACGTGCTGAATAAAACCAGCACTTCCAACTTGTCATCAAAGGAGAAGTGTTTCAGCACTCTGATCATCCCTGTGGCTCTCTTCTGCATCCACTCCAACAGCTGTATGTCCTTCTTGAGCTGAGGGCCTCAGGCCTGGACAAAGTACTACAGATGAGGCCTCACAACGGCAGAGTAGAGAGGGCCAATCATCTCCTTCTCTCTGCTGGCCGCCCCTCTTTTGAAGAAGTCCAGGATATTGGCTTTCTGGGCTGCAAGAGCACACGGATGGCTCACGTTCAGCTTCAGGACCCCCAAGTCCATCTCAGCAGAGCTATTCTCAGGGAGCTCTTCTCCCAGTCTGTATTTGCATCTGGGATTACCTCAACCTAAGTGCAGCTCGGTGCACTTGGCCTTGTAGAACTTCATTATAGCTCTCATGGGTACTTTCCTCAAGCCTGCCCAGGTCCATCTGGATGGCATCTCTTCCTCTGAAACTCAACTGCACCACACAGGTTGGTGTCATCAGCAAACTTGCTGTTGGCTCACATGATCCCACTGTCTGTATCATTGATAAGGATGTTGAAAAGCACCAGTGCCAAATCATTGATAAGGATGTTGAAAAGCACCAGTGCCAAGACTGTCCCCAAGGGACACTACTCATCATCAACCTCTACCACTCATCACCAACCTCCACCACTCATCACCAACCTCCGCATGAGAGATGTGGGAAGTCTGACTGCCAGCAAAGACCAAGACCCTAATTCAAGATCACCGTTTTGGAGCCTTCAGAGCATACTCAAAGACACTGGAATTAATCTTTATGAACACTGTCTATTAAATTTATAATGCTTGCTGTCCTTGTGGACCGAACTAGGTTTTTAAGATGTCATATCTCTTACTAGTAGAAGTAGAGAGACTTACTTGTAGGTACATAATTTTTTAATTTTATCAGTTCAGAGCATACAGTATTGGTAACTAAGAGAAACATTTGAAAAGATATTTCCCACTCAGACCATTCAAGTGCCTGAAGACTTCCAGTAGAAATTCTCAACACTAAGAGAGCTCTACTTCTTGGTACAAGAAGAGTAGACTTTCTCTACACCAAAATAGCATGGCTGGGCTATGTTGCACTTATAAGAAATGTCCTAATAAATTTCACACAACAAAGCCTAAAAAAGTAACTCTTTGCTTACAGTAAATATCTGCATTTTGATACAAGGCATTTAAATCACAATTCTAACTACAAATTTGTCTTTAAAGACCAAAATACAGAGCATGTGTAAAAATGCACATAAACTTCTCAGTCTTAGAAGATTAACAATGTTTTCTTTACCATCTTACCATAAGCGCAGTGCACAAAGTCCTGACACTGAAAATACTAACAACAAACAAACTCAGAAATAGGCTCTAAAACAGATGTTCTAGTTCAATCTAGAATTGATTGGAAACCACTATTTATTGTGCCATGTCTCCTCATGTCTCTGATGGGGCAAGTACATAAATGATATTGTGTGTGTGTGTGTGTATCATTATTCTGAAAACTGCAAGTAACTTTTCTTGCCAGAAAGTATATTCCAACATGGCTTTCTTGTTTAAAACTCTCTCTGGACATAATTTTCTGATATGCAATCAAATTCTAAGGATGATTACTTGTGTGGTAAGTGCAAAGAATTATACTGCTATCCCCTGCCTCGTGCAAACTGCCTTACCTAAAAAATTATGATAGCAAATTGATAGTGGTATTCTTTTCTGTTGTTTGTTGTGAAAACTAGAAACAACTCTAAATAACATTTTCTGCCTAGATTCCAAAACTAAGCATCACAAACACTGTATAATACTCTACCACATCTGTGACATTTAAGAAAAGGGTTAAACAATTCTATCTCTTGACATACGCAGGGATCTGATAAGCTATCTCCATCCTTACACATTCAATATATGGATCTGGGGTTAAAAAATAAATAAGTAAACCACACTGAGTTTGTAATTGATTACATACGATTTTGAAGCATGTTTAATTACCAGTGGAAAATACCAGAGAGAAACTGCAGGCACTCAAGTTTTTCTTTTTTTTTTTTTCCCCAAAATCAAAACTCCATGCCAATGCTGTAGTTCCCTGGATAAAAAAAAGAGGCCAAATCAGAGCAGAAATTAAAACTAGCAGGTGCAGAAAACCAGTGCAGTGTGCATCAGTAGGAAAAGTAAGGGAGAGGGTAACAACATAGGAATTATAACTGGCTCTAATGTTGGCAACCACAAGTAAAACTTCAATTTCATTCTTCAAGTTTGCACTTGAAGAAAAGTCTGCATCCCAACAAGCAGCCTGAAAACAAGTACGGCACATGTTAAGCCAATATTTTTAAAACAGCCTTTTCTTAAGGTAATTAACTTCAAGTCTTAAAATGCTTTGTAACTGCTTGATGAATGGTTCATGCTACATCTTTGTTAGTTGTTTCTCTGTATTTCAGAATTTCAAAAGCCTCTTAATGGTGTTCTCCCTCAGAAAACACTGCTACTGTCCAAAAAAAACCAAACCAACCCCAAACCATACCAATCTTCCATACAGTTCCTTTTAAGATCTAGATTTATTACAACTGTGTCAGAAAGTATTTGTGCAATGTCATGCTTTCTACATGACAAAGCCAGACATGAAGCATGGGGGGATTCTTGTGGAATTCTCTGTGGGAAGACACACACACACACACACACACACAGAAAAAGTCCTGTCAACTTCAATAAACCCACTGAAAAAGGTATCAGAAAAGAACTCTGGATGAAAGTTCGCACCCCAGGCCTTCCCAAATTTCAGCACGTACAGATCTGAAGTCCTCTTACAAGGTGGGAGTGTTTACTGCTGCCTCTCACCCCCTATCACCTCCTATTCCTCCAAGGATTTAAGGAAATCCCTAAAACTTTGCTCTTTTCTGCTGACAGTCTCCTTCTCCTGCCTCACTGGTGAGATGGACCCCAGAAGAATGGCCTATGATTGTCCTGTAATTACCATGACTATGTGCAGTTGTATGTACACATTTTGACTGCATATAGTAGTGTCCTTGTACTACTCAGTTCACCATCCTGCTTAAAAAAATGCTACCAATCCTATGAAATTTCCTGAAAGCCATGAATATTCTCCTTGCAGCCCCCCATCCAATGCAATTTGGTCTCCTTTGATGAAAGAAGGAAAAGTGAAATTCACGTGACCACAGGAAGAATAAGCAACAACAAAGGAGTTTCTATCAAATATATCTATTTTATCCTCTCGTTCCTTGCTTTCAAATGCACAAGCAGTTCCCAGAACTCTTGATTCTTCTTTTGTCTTCTCAGTGGGATTAAAGATAGACTTAAGAAGCTACATCCTAAAGATAGTATAGTCTTCCTCATGATGGCCCTATGACTCTTGCTTTCATTTCTGCCAAGTGTCCCAGTTTCAACAGAAAGGATGAAGAATGGTGTTACTTCTTCTTTTCCTCATGCTTATGGAAGTAGAATTAACATCAGCAGGTTTACACCATTCAGGCTAAGGTGCTCATGGAGCCCTAGGTCCCTATTTTACCTGTAAATAGAATATAAAATGAAGGTGGCAGCAGTTGCCACTGTGCTTCAAGCAGTATTCAGTGTTTTCTGCCAATATTAGGTATAGTCCAAATGTTATAAATGGAGAAGGAAACAAACTGTCTCCAGGAAATTGGTTAAGAGCACATGCCTCCTGGCCAATCTGTTAAACTCCAGTTATGTAGCAAGTAGTTCAGCATGGAAGCTTCTGGTTGCACACAGGAAATTATATGGCCTATCTTGAAACCTCTCTCATCACATCAGATTCTAAGCAAAGACAACTAACTTCAGGATTTAGCAGCCCTAAGAATAGAGCAGCTCCAATACCCCTGAATTCTACTAAAATCAAGGTTATGCACCATACTAGGTGGTCAAAATTGGGTGTTAAAATCACCTTTTCCCTAATTGTTAACTGCCACTCCCATAGCAATTCTTGAAACAACTCTCAAAAGCTAGGATCATTTTGAGTGCCTGTTAGCTTCTCTTCTAGAGCTACTCAACTGGAGTTATACAAGTTCAACAAAATGTCTAAGTCCCTGAGTTAAGTTTCCAACTATTGCCAATACATTGAAAAATGATCTTTTCCACCTTCTTCTTAAATCCCATCAGAGGTGTAGCAAGAGTTTTTGCTTCCACTTAAAGTTGCTCCAAAAAATTACTGCCATGGTAGTTAGGAAGCTTTTTCTAATTTATTTTTATTAAATCCATCTAACGCTGAGTTACAGTTGTTCCCCCTTGGATAAGCTACTTTTCCACAAGGAGAGAAGTACTCTGGCTATCCATGCAGTGTATGATTCTTTTGGGCTCTGAAAGCCCACAGCTGAACAGAACTGGAGCTCAGTTATGTGTTCACAGCTCTCATGTTCTGCACATAGTACTTAACTAACCCAGTGAGACAAAGCACACAATGGCATATAAGCAAATTTAAGCTTAAGTACATCCATATAAGCATATGCAGTTCTGTGATTTGTCTATGATTGAAATTTGCTGCATATTCCCTAGCGTTATTTATCTTCAAGGTACCTTGTACATACAAATAATATAGTTGTCTCAGGCTGTCTATGTTTGAATGTACACTTGAAATTTTTTATCTATTTTTCCTTAAGAAAATTGTCTGGTTTGTTGGGTTGGGTTTTGGTTTGGTTTTTTGGTGGTGTTTTTTTGTTTTTCATTTTTGTAAATGACTGTTTGTTTCTTTCTTTATCCTCACTGAAAAAATTCCTTCTCTTGCATCCCCATAATTTGTTAGTCACAAAAGAGTCAACCATTCTACATCTGTACTTCAGGCTAGAAACATTAACCACTCAACTTGAACCTCTTTCAGCTTCAGTATTACCTACCCACATAGAACAGGAAAAAATGCTTTTTATGTGAATGAGTCTGCAGGGGAGGCCGTGACACATTCTACCACTGTCCTTCACAAACAGTGCAGGAACACTGGAAGCATGGGTCTGAAAGATCATGCTCCAATTGACAGAATTGCTGGAGACCAGAATGATCAGACATCCCCAAAATCTGATGTTATCACTGTGAAGCTGGAAGGAGAAGGACTTCCTTCTCCTCCCAGAGCTCTCAGTCCTTTCAACTATTCTGACTCTTCTAAAAAAGGCTTAATAGCCCTGGGTAACCAGATGAATGTAGCATGAGAGCTTCACTTGCAAGGAGAGCTCTATCAGGCTCACTACTGAGTTAGGCTCCCGAGCTCATAAACTTCTCATTCTTCTCCATATAAGGAGCCAAACTATTGAGCAATACCAGAATGGCACTTCTGTAGGACACAGTTTCTTCAGACTGGGAAGTGTGCTTGGTTTAGGCAACCACTTTCTAGCCATCAGGCTATTAGCACTTAAAGTAGAAAGAAGCAGTAACTCCACCTATCACCTACGTGTTGCTGTATTATCATTTTGAGTTAATGGTTGAATATCAATATGCACTATACACGCACTGTATAATAATCAGCTCTTTCAGAGGACTTGAGCATGTGACAGTGTAGTTTGTGACTCCCTAATGGGCTTAGGCCTAAGTCAGGCAGCAGACATGCCTGCAGCTAAGGCACATGCTTGGGAGCTATATAAGCTCTGGACATGCAGGGACAACCAACTTCTCTGCTGCACCACTACAGAAAGATCTGTGAAGTGCACTCAAGGTGCCTCAGTTTCTACATTGTGCCAGGTAAGCATCAAACTGTGTGGATTTGAGTCTCCAGAGCTATATACCAGGCCGGGACTACACTTCACTGCACAGAAGCATAACTATTCTCAAGAGCACCTAGTGACATGGTGCAAAAATGCTGATGCCTTTAGATACAACACTAATTTCAAGGCAATTGGCTAATATTAGTAAAGTGTTCTTCATTGGTAAGGTGAAGTTGTTCATATGAAAGCAAAAGGGGGAACTTTCACAAAAACCTTAACTCCTCAAGCACATTGCTCCAAGATAGTAAACAGATCAAGATTATAGAATGTTCCCCTTCCACAAATCCCACATACTGTGGTTTGAAATCTGATGCTGTAAGGATGAAGGGATGACAAGGTCTCTGCCATTGACCAGGAACACATAGGAGGAAAAAAGAAAAAGAAAAAGAAAAAAAAAAAATTGCACCATACAACTTGCCTGCCTTTATCCTAAGGGCCTGACAAGTTTCTTCAGCCCTAGACTATTGAAGGAAACTCAGTAGGTCAACAAACTGACAGTGCAAGCTTCTGGAAAAAGACATGCAGGTTTCGAACTGAAAGATGCATTTCTGCCACACCCCCAGAGCAAGCACAGAAAGTATTTCATCGTACATTGTCCTGTTCCTTGCAGGAGCATCCTGCTCCCAAGCTGGCATGCTGCAGTGCATGCTGATGTCAGCATGAACTGGCAGCAGGATTTTACAATGCTTTTAGCTCAGAGTCAGAAATGGGCATAGGAAGCCAGAGAGGTACAGACCTGGAGGAGAAGGACATGGTCTCTTCACTGATGACCCTAATCCCTTCTCTTGAAGACCACAGAATCTACTCAAAGCAGCAGCTCAAATTTCTTTGGATTTGCAATGCTATGACTATCAGCTGAGGAATACAATAGTTTAAATAAATGGTAATTTTTCCTTACAGTTTTCTGCTATAAGGAACGCTGGAAAGTGTTGTAGAAACTTGTTTTGCTAACTATCAGGACAACCAGAACACACAAGAAACACTGCCCCTCTCTAGCCCTCGTGATGCCTGAGGCAGCATGTAACAGACCTCTGCTCCACTGAGAGCTGAATGCAGCCTAGTTCACAATACAGATCAGTATTAAGGTCCCTTAACTTCCAAGGGACATTCCAGATGTGTAGGTGGGTGTTACCAGAAGAAACGTGTACCTGCAGGTGGTTTAAAGTGGCAGCTGGAGACATTTGGAAAATTCAAACAACTTTTACTGGAGATAATAGGAAGAGAACGTGACAGTGTATGACTTTTATAACATAGCTGTGTCATCCAGTAGAATCACTTTGTATTTATAACAAGCCTCCAAAAAATTATGGAAGTTACTGTCTCAAAAGTCATTGCCATATGGATCACGATGGATCCATGTAATTGCCAACAGTAATCCAGCTGTTTGCCATGATCTAATTTGTAAGCCAGTTGTCCGATTTTAAGGTTTACAAGTTTCCCAATGTACTTTCAATTAATTTCCGACTCTTTCTTTAAAGAAATATAAATGTATACTTAAAATCACAATTTCTCAGGCCTGGATGGTCATTGCTATGAACTGCAAAAACTGTTGTAAGAAACAAACCTTTGAATATCACAAATCTGGGAAGACAGTGTCAAGTAATTTCAAGATGAATTCACAAACTGCAATTTTTTACCTCTTTAAAAATCATATTTAATGTATCCCAGCTCGTTCAGTGAAACCCCTAAAAATTCCCATAATTTCACAGGAAAGGAAGTATTAGTCCAGAATTCAGAAATACCAATATGAAAGAAGAACATAACTTAGAAAAAAAAAAAAAAAATTATCCTCTACCCCATGTTAACAAGAACAAGGCTGAGAAATTACCATCTCAACTGACAAAAGTTCATTCTTGCAGCGACTGTAAGATTTACAGTATTGCTCTACAGCACCACAGAACCAGTAATCTTCTTCAAGGAACACAAGCTAAATATTTATAGGGAAGTAGCTGTTCTGGAAGAAATGGGAGAAGGATAAATGTAGCTTAAAGCCTTTGAACTATTTCTCCATTTAATTTTCTTCTGATAAATAGAATCTAAAGAGGAAGCCATTGCTCACATTTCACCACATTGACGAAAACAATGTGTCTCCACAAAGCACATCTCCGAGAGAGCCACACCGCAGGGTAAGGAGCAGCAACCCACATCCGCTGTCCCAAGCCGAGACCCCAGCATCACGTTCCCAGCCTCACATTCTCACTGTGAGACGCAGCGCTGGGCCCAGCTTATGCTGCTGCCCTCAGCTCCGGCAGCCCATGCAGAACTTAGAGCAGGACACCCATGAAGAAGAGCAGAGGCAAAATCGGAATGTAGCATGTGAGGGCAGAAGTCAGGAGCCTGAGGAGATGAGGCAGCTCCATCAGCTGGTGCAGCTGTGCCGTGTCACTGGGTATTTCTGACGCTGCCGAAAGCACCCAGAGCGGGTGCCGCCTTGGGAGCGGCCCTACTGAGCACAGCGGTGTGTTGGGCAGGCAGCATTGGCGGGGACCCACCTCCTGCCACCCAGGGCCTGGGTCACCTGGGGCTTTGCATACACTGCCCTCACCTACCTGCCACAGCCATTAGCAAGAGAGCAGGCCTGATGGGGAGCTGGGGAACAGATCCCAGCGTCACAGAATGGCCTGGGTTGGAAGAGACTTCAAGGATTGTGGATCTCCAACCCCCCCACCGCAGGGAGGGCCACCAACCTCCACATTCAATACCAGACCAGGCTGCCCAGGGCCCCATCCAACCTGACACCTCCCTCCACAGGCGACAGCTTCAACCTGTTTATCCTCATGGCTCACTGCGGGCAATGTTACGTTTGAAGCCACCTCTAGACGGAGGAGGCTGGAAAATGTGGTCACATGTGTTTCTTGGCAAGGGTGAAGGGCGAGAGGGAGCGAAGCTTCAGAAGTGCCAGGGACCTGATGTGCAAACGTGGCACCTACCGACACCCCTCTGTGCGGCCGGAGAGTCCGAGCCCGTTCCGTCCCGCCAGCACGCAGGCACGCTTCCCTCTGCGATGAGCAGCGCGACTAATTACATAGATTTCCTAGTTACGAACGCCTCGCCGTCCCTACCGCGAGCCGCTCCCACAGCGTGCCGCTCGCAGCCGCTGCCGCGCGGGGGGCCGGGGCGCGGGGCGGGGCAGCCGCCGGGGCCGGAGCCCTGAGCCGTGCGGAGGGAGACGGCCGAGACCGAGACCAGGCCAGTCGGGGGCAGCACGGCCGCTCCGGTGAGCCGGGCAACCCCACCCAGCGGCCCCTCCTGGAAGAGGCGGGGTCGCGGGGACCCCGAAGGGATCACGACTCGCCCCCGAGTGGGGCTTTCCACCCGCCCTCCGCTGTCCCGCTCCCTGGGGGCGGGGAGGGCCGCCGTCCCGCTCCGTCCCGCGGCGCCGGGCTCCCCCATGGGCAGCGCCGCTTCGGGAGGGGCTGCCCGGGCGCGGGCAGGAGGAAGTCAGGGGCCGAGGCCGCGGCCGCGGCTCGGCAGCTCCGTGCCGGGCAGGGCCCCGCGGGGCGGCCCCGGGCAGCGGCCGGCTCCGGCCGTGGCAGCGCCCGCTCCCGCCCGCCCGCGAGCGGCGCATGAATGAGCGACCGAATGAATGAATGACGGGCGTCTGCTTACTTGAGCATGGCCTCTTCCTTCTCTTCCTCCTCTTTCTGCCGGTCCATCACTGCCATGATAATGTTCCTCTCTTCCTCTGTCAGGTGGCTCAGGTCGGGCAGCTCCTGCATCGGGGGGGGCACCGTGGGTGGTCGAGGGCCGCGGGGCCCCGCCGAAGAAGACATTTTATCTCTGCCTCTCCCTTACACCTTCTGCCTCGGCGAGGCGAGCCCCGCCGGCTCTCCTCCGCCCCCCCTCACAGTGTAGTCCTCCGAGCGGCGGCGGCCAGCAGCTCTCTGGCAGCAGCGGAGGAGGAGGCGGAGACGCAGCCTTTCATGGTTGCTCGCATCCACCCCAGCCCGGCTGCGCCGCCGCTCGCTCCCTTTGTCTCCGCGGCTTCACGGAGCTCGGGGGCCGCCGCGCCGTCGCCCGCAGCCCATCCTCTCGGCGGTGGGCGTGCGGGGCGGGGGTGCCGCGGTGCAGGGGCTTCCCGATGGCCGCCGGCGGGGCTGCGTGCGGACGGAGAGAGGCAGGGAGGCGGTGTGCACCGCGGGCCGGCCGGGAGGGGCGGGTGCCGCCGCCGCGATGCGATGCGAAGCGATGCGATGCGATGCGATGCGATGCTCCGCTCCTGCGAGCTCGGCGCCGCGAGGAGGGAGGAGAGCTCGGGGCCGCTTAGGCGGAGTCCGAGGCGCGCCGCCGCTGCCTCCCTCCCAGGCGGCCGTGCCAAAGCCGGAGCGCCGGCGCCGCCGTCCCCCGCTCCCCTCGCTCTTCCCGCCGCCCCGGCACTGCCTCTCTCCTCGCGTGCCCCCGCAGGTGTCCGCCTCTCGAGGCGGGGTCGGGAGCTCGCTCCGGTCCCCACCGGGACCGCTGTCTCACCGAAAGCGGGAGGCACCCAGGGAAACGGGGCGGCCGCCGAGGAGTTGTGCCGCCGGCTTTCCGCGGGGCGGCCCGAGGCTGCGGGCCACCCAGCTGCCGCCGAGCCGCCGCTCTCTCGCACATCAGCCATGCTTGCCTCAGCTCCAGCTGCACACTCGTCACCCCGAGGCAGCGCCATGACCGATCCACCATCCCTTCTTAGGATCCGAGACGAGAGCACTTTCTATGCTTCCTGCAGCAAGTGGCACCCGCGGCAGCGGTTCCCTGCCTGTCTCTCTCAACTCTTCTCTAGATCACTCTGGCCAATTTTTTCATAGCTGAAACCCACCAAAATGGCCATGAAACATGCCACGGTGCATTGGTCAATTGAAAAGGAAGGGCACAATAAACAAAGTATTATTCTAGATTCAAACACCTTCCCCTACCAGTTTCTAATCTACCAGTTTTAAGAAACTTGGTTTGGAGGAGCTGGTAACCAATTCAGCAGCCCTTCTCTTAGAAGGGACTGATTACCTGTAATCCACTGGCCCTAAACCCATCCCTGTAGCTCTGAAAAGCCCCTTGTTTGAGCACAAGTCTATCTGTGAATAGTTGGACATGCAAAGCTGAAATATGAAGAAAACTGAACTTTCAAATAAGATGTGAACTACTTCTAGCACATTAAGACCTCTCAGTCATGTTTCTGTCGAAGTCACAGCATGGAAACAGCTCTGGTTTCTAGAGATGGGTATGAACCAAAGGAAAAAAAAAATCTGCTGGCAGTGCTTAATGCTTCTTGCTGCCAAACTTGCTGGGTTTGCAATAGGGAGAGAGACCAGCTTTCAGCCAGCCACACTACTATCTTTCACACAAATCTGAGAGCTATGAACCTTCATGATCCATGGAATTTGAGAAGAATTACTGTGACCATCTGCTTGCATCCTCCCAAGAGATTTTCTGCACCAAACAGTTCAGTAACACAATTAAAAAGAAAAAAAGAAAAAAAGAAAAAAAAAAAAAGTACTACTGTGACCAGTAGAACTTTTGAGTTATAAAAGGTAAATTCAGCCTTTTCCATCAACTCTGAAAGTCTCAACTCTTCCAGCACATGAATGAAACAAACTTGAATGACCAACAGATGGCTCAGAGAGATTAAAGTGGTGTTAGTAAAGCACAACGAAGAACTGGTAAATACCATAATGTCACACTCAGTTAAGGAAACAGACCCTCCAATAAGTCATGTGGTGATTTCTTCCAGGGTCTGGCCACATTATTACTTATAGATGTAGTCAACCAAGCTGTGTACTAGCAAATCAATAAAATCACTTTTTGCCATCTGTGACCAGCAGGGAAGGCTGCCTTCCTGTTACAGTCTGATGTTAAACAATTTATCCGTTCATTTCCAGCAAGCAAAAGTATGGCAGCTAACTCAAAACCAAAGGGAGCAGGAAGGTGAGATACCACCTTAGCATCTGTTGTGCATCACACAGAACTAAAACATGAAATATCTGGAACTGTAACACTAGGTTTAAAGATTATGGTGTTGCATGTATCCATAGACAGACCACAGTCTTTCAGATGCTTTGGGCCTGCACACTCCGTGTAAAAGATGTAGCAAAGCAACTGCAAGAACTAATTCACTGCAGCCCCGGTGTTTCTGAGTCACAGCCTTAAAGCCAACTAAAAAAATACTGGTGGTCTAAGTCTGTAAGAATCAAGTGTCTTCATGATAGTTTTTGAAGAGAATATTACAGGAGGTTAAGTTATCCTACTTACCTTTTTGCTTATTAATTACTGACACAGTCGTGTGTGTCTGTTCTGTATTGCTTTGTTAATTGCTGTACATTGGGTCAAGCACATGAATAGTGCTGTATGCTGAATACCAAATAAATAGAAAAAGTGTAAGGGGACTTCATATATATTTTCTCATAACTTAAAGGGAAAAGCTGAAAGCTTTTGCGGAGTAATTGGAAAAAAAAAAAAAAAAGAGGAAATAGTGTGAATAGAATTCAGTTACTGAAAATCAGAATCATAGAATTGTTTAGTTTGGAAGGGAACTCTTTATATGATCTGGTCTAACCTCCCTGCTCAAGCAAACTCAGTTAGAACAAGTTGCTGAGGACTATTTCCAGTTGGGTTTTGCATATCTCCAAGGGTGGTGGTCCCACAAACTCTCTGAGTGATTTACTTCAATGTTCAACCTCTCCCACAGTATAAAAATGTTTTCTAATGTTCAAACAAAACATCTGGTGTTTAAATATACATCCATTGCCTTTTTTCCTGTCAGTGGACACCGATGAAAAAAGCCTGGCTCCATCTTATTTACACCTTCCCATCTGATATTCATTCAAATTAATAAGATCCCTTGAGCATCCAATTCTTCAGGCTGAAATGCCCTAACTCTCTCAACCTTTCCTTTTATGACAAGCCCTTTAACCATTTTCACAGCTCTTCCCTGTACCCATTTCAGCACGACCACATTTTTCTTGTACTGGGGAATCCAGAACTAGACCAAGCACTCCATGTATGGCTTCAACAGAGTAGAAGGCAAAGATCACCTCTCTAAATTGCCAGCAGTGCTTTTTCTAATGTCTGCTACATCTTAGGCACAACAAATAATATTACATTATTTTATATATTTTTGCACAAAGAATGTTGTCATGGTTTTATGATTTTTGGTTATTGGTATTCCACATCATAACATCATGTAACGCAAGGGGAGTTAAAAAGTTAATGCTCCAATTCTGTGGGTTGTCATTAGTTCAGGTTACCTGGTTCTCAGAAGGGAAGAACTATACACCCCAGAAGGCCTTCACTGTTCCATTTCCGTTTTCCATTTAGAGGGAAAGATAAAACTGCTCACAAGTCACAAGACATTCCCTTCTTTTACTGCTCGTCTTTTTGTGTGCACTCTAGCCATCTCGCATTCAGCATTAGAGTAAGGCCTTTAGTTTTGGACACTCTCACTCTCATTTTATTTGATTTATTAGCTTAAATTCCAATTATATTGTATTATATTGTGTTATCTCGCATTCTGATATCATATTTAGCAAATTAGATTTCTCCCTTAGCTTGTTGCAGCTGTTCTGCTTTTAGGCCCATCTCCCTATCATCTCCCTACCATTCCCCCTTTTTCCCCCTCCCCTGGGGTGTGGGTCCATGGGTCCCTCCATCCTATTAGTCATGACCCATTAGTCATGGGCTGAACCAGCCTAGAACCTGTTGACAAAAGTAGAGTTCTCTAGGGAGTAATACAGAAGAAACCATAAAACCATATCTCATTTTTCATCAGGCTACATGAGGACACTCCGTTTTTACTGCTAAATACTTCAAACTGAGTGGTCATTTTTTTTATTTGCCCATTTTTGCTTTGTAAAGATGAAATATTTGGCATTGCCATCCAACCAAAGATGCATGGAAAGCCAGTCTACTTCAATACAGCACATCCTCAAGACAAAATGATACATTTGAGCTTTGAAGAGAATTTCATTGCCTGGTTAGTAAGAATGCCCTCTGCCCAGTAATATCCAAAGTTTTATCACCAAGATGCATCCTATTACCTCAATTTCTCTGAGGTCCTACAAAGGGAAGACTACTGTGAAATCTAGAAAAGGTATGCAAACACAGCTGTTGGTAAGCTACTTTCTTAAACTGTGCTATCTAGAGAAGCCAACCACTACCATGGTATATGTGATTAAAAGAAAAACTTAGTAGTTCTTACTAAGTGAAACTTATAAAGTCTTCCGTTGCTCATCTGTCAATTCTCCTTGTAACATTTCTATTTGTTCTCTGAATTAAAAGTCTTCTGAATTACTAGAATTAAAAATATATATTTGTTCTGCACTAAGTTCAGCTTCTGTTATCAGGAAATGAAACTGACTTGCTACCTGTGTGAGAAGATAATTATGCTATGAAGTTGGCAACCTGTAGAGAAAAATTTTTACTAACTACCAAACTCTTGTTCAGAAGAATGACTGTGCAAGCTGGACTACTTTGGAAATAAGTTAAGCTAAATTTGGCAGGAGCACTGAATGTTTAATAGGAGAGCCTGTGTGGGGAGTTATAGAAGGAAGAATTCTATATATTCATGAACACCATTTTTCATTCAATTTTCCTTAACTTCCCAGTGAATTAAGCATAGAAATATAGTTGAAACCCACAGAAGTCTTAGCTGAATAGAAGTTAGCAGCATTTACTCCAAATGTACAACCTAGAGAGTCAATAGTTTCACAATACATGGTATATGTGAACACTTGTGCAACTCCAGATTTCACTGAGTTTAACTTAAAAGCATGTCTAAACTTCTTAAATTGTAGTTTTCAGAGATCTTCATAACCCCATAATTTGGTTAATTCTTATTTTCCAGCACAGTTTTTTGTATGAAAGTTTTACGTTTTAAGGATCCGTCTTCTCTTCTGAAACAAAAATCATTTATGCAGAATAGCAGAGAATTAAAGTTACGCTTTTCAGAAGGGTTGTAGTAAGATCTTCAGTTATTTCAGACATCATTGCTTGTGATAGAAGCACCCATGCTGTGCATACATTTATTAAGTGCTACCCGTAAAATATTCTTATTTTTCATCTTGTAATATTTATACATACCTACCATTGTTTGACAGTCTTTCAATTCCAAAGTCTGAACCTCAGCTAGGTAGTATTTGTATATTCATCACCATCTTTCATATATTTTCCTTTGTTCTCTCCTCCTATTCTCACTGATGCTTCATATTCCTGTGCCCCATACATGACAGTTGAATTCTTTATTTATGGTTCCATGCCTCCTTCTCTCTTAGAATCTTTCTGTCATTCCATATCTTTCTTTCATACTGTACAAAGCCCATCTTCCATATTTCTTAATTCCACCAATACTTTCTTTCCAAGCTTTTTTTTTTTTTTTTTTGGTAGCCTAGTTGTAAGCAGTCAAGACTGTCCATTTCCTTGTTCCTTCCCTTAGAAGGGCTGTTTGTCAGACTCATGGGATGCTGAGGATAATGAAAGCTGTAGAAGAGTTTTTCAGTCAGCTTGAGAGGGTTTGATGCTTGAGGGACGGTTCTGAAAGATGAAATGTACTGCAGCATCAAGGGCTTAGAGTCATTTTTCACAATGGGTTAGGAGAAGTGGGGCACTGTGACTTCTCTGTCACTCAAGAGGCAGTTGAAGGAATTGAAAACATTCAAAGAGAGTCCAACATCACAGCAAAATCTGCTTTATTATCACTGCATGATTTTTCATGAACACTTTTTTGTTTTGGAATCTGATTCACGAGTTTTTAATTTTTGAAGTTTGGGAGTAGTACAGTATTTTAAGAAAGAGAAGATCAAAGTTAGTTCTAGCATGAGAACAAAATAAAACAATCTTCTTCAAGGCAGCAGAAAAAACACTAGAGCAAAGCAAGTTCATGTCAAGAAAGGATTTCAGGACATGTTCTGGACAAAAATTGTTATTACACAGTTTATAATGAGTACCTACATACTGTAATAATCAACACCTTTAAAGTAGTCTTGGTCTTTTTAAAAATAATTTACATATATATATGTATATAAAAATATACTGTGAGATGTATATATAACAAATCAGAGTCCCCTTTATCAGGGTGTTGGAGCTCAGTGGTTTAAGACCTCTTTTTTGAGAGTAGTCAAAAGATTCAAGTATCACCAGAAAGGTGACAGAAAACCTGTGATTGCATAGGTGGGCTTTCTTAAAAACTAGACCAGAAACCCAGTTCCACTTCCATAGGTCTCCAGTTATTCCCTTTTTCTCTTCTCAGCTCCCTCCTGGTTAGCTGTGTATTTCTGGACTGGCAGTTTCCAGAAAAAAAGGAAAAAAAAAGAATCAAGCCATTCTTCAGGTGCAACTTGCCAAAACTGCATAAACAGGAACTGTCACCTTCCTCCCCCACGACGTGATGCTCTGTCTGTGAGGCTCCAAATCATGAATCCTTTTAGGTGCAACACTGCATTTGCAAACTCATATCTGATTTGAATCTGTTATGAGTCAATTCTTATTCAGTCTGACTACTGTCTAAATGTGGTTTTTTATTCCAAAAATATTAATGAGGTTTTAAGTACAACGTTCTCCAAAGTACTGAGATCAGTTTGCATTTTTACTCCTTTAACTAGGAAGAACTGTAAAAATGATAGAACTGATACCGCAACTCCCAGAGGAAGAAAAAAAGGCATCATCTGCTTTTCCTTGTCTGCTGACTGTATTGTCTAAATCTGATAACAAAGACAGATTGAACTCCATTCAGTTCAGGTGAAGTCTGCATAAAGCCACTGCAAAAAAGGACGATAAGCTGTAGTATCTTTTTACTTCTGTCAGACCGAGCAGCGTTAGATAAAAAAAACAAAGCCCGATTCTCTTGCTCAGCAATCTGGCAATCAGAAAAATAATAATTCCAAAAACATTGAAGTAATACCACCTTTTCTACAATCATAGACCATATCTTTTTGGAATAAGGGTGTTATTGTTGCTCCAGTTGTTCTACTGATCAGTTCTAATGGTACTGATAAAGTAGCTCTCATATATAATGAACACTGCATTGCAACATACAGCATTTTTTAATGCATTTGCTTCCAACTAAACTATCTTACCATTACTTTTTCTTCAGAAGAAAATATTTAAAAGTTTTTAATGCTTTACACCGTGATTTGCAGCAGACAGTGAAGTAAGGGTAAGATCTAAATGAACAATGTCTAGCACACTAATGCTGTACATGTCGCCAAAAAGTCCTACAACAGCTGCCAGCAGTCCAGAAATACTCTTGTGTAGAGAATCTGAGGAACTCCTGCTGTTTTATCAACTCTAATTGGCAGTAAACACCTGATTCCCCAGATAGACCATAAAGGAGCAGCAGGTAAGATGGTTGCAGTGAGCAAGGAAAGGGGTCATCCTCCAAAAACATCCCTGCATTGGATTATGCACCGTGGCAAGTTTTGTCTTACTTTATATTCCAACTTGGAAGATATAAAATAATACACAGTTCTCATGCATCTCTTTTCATATATAGCAACATGCTTTGAATGAAAGTCAACATTAATAAAGCAGACACAAACTGGTAGATCAGTTTGCCTTAAAAAGTAATGACACAAAGTCTGCACAAGAAAATATCTTCAATTATCCAATGGATATGATCAGAAAAAAAAAAGAAAAAAAAAAGAATAAGCTTCCAGGCACACAAACCCTTTTAAGTTTGAAAGGGAAACTGCAATATTCAAGCTAACCACAGCCTGGGAACAGTCACTTTGAGCTTAACTTTATTATTCTAATTAGTTAGACAATTTGAGAGAAGAGTACTTGGAATATGTGGAATAGAAAGGGTATTTGTAAGAGCAGCAACACGTTTGGGCAACAGAGAAGGAAACAGAGGGAAAGAAACAGAAATGTAATTATTACCTGTGAAAGAGGAAGATGTCAGATGACATGTGAGAGCAACCAGATGTCATAAAACCAATATCTGTACTGACTTCATGATTTCAAATAAAGTGTAGTTTCATTAAAATGAAAGGCTTTCTCAGAAATGTGTCAGTATCTGTGTTACTAAAATTGAAAATAAAATAGAATGTTTTGTTTCTGCGGTATAGAACTTCATTTTGATAACATTGTTTTGATCCTTTACTTTTACTAAATTATTGAAAGAGCAACCGCTAATGAAAAATGTAATGGATTTGTGAAGGGAAATACTGCAATATGAAAGAGACAATTATTAAAGTATTAAAGGGAAAGCTTGGAAAACAAAGTCATGGTAATCCCAAATTAACGTTTTGGGGATCACTTGTTCTGCAAACTTCGGATTTTTGCCAGTCAAATTTCATACTTGGAGGAAAAAAATAAGGAAAAAAAAATCACACACACCGTAAGTCTGTTCATCAGTTCTCACCTCACTGTACCATTTTCATAAATGGAGAAGATGAGGTACAGATTGAATAAGTGACAATATTCAAGTCACGCAAATCACTGGAAGTGGTGAGAAAATAGTAGAAGGTCAAATCCCATTTCCATGGTCTAACAATTGATCTGCCTCCCACATCTTAGGATGCTCTTGAAATTAATCAAGCTGAATAATAGCAGTATGTCCCTTGGTCTTCCCTTAGTTGCTGTATTCTGAGCCACAACAGAGACTGAATGGTTGTAATGCACTGCAACACAGAACAAGCAGGTAAGCTAAGACAGGTGATTTAAAGTGCTCATTGCAATATAAATCTGCAAAACAGTTGTTTTCTTTTCTCTCTCAAAATACTATTTTTGTTACTAAAAGATGCAATATTTTATTTATACATCAAATTCCCTTTTATATACATAGTTCTCTTGATTTGTTCTGAGTCTGTAGGTACATATACATGTTATAAGCAAATACCAAACAATGAACAGAGAGAATTAGGAACAGTGTCACCTAAAGCAGTGGCTAATTACCTGAATCATCCTGTTTTGATATTACAACAAAATTGTAACAATAGTAATGCAATGTATGGAAGTTTATAGAAATTTCCTTGTTTCAGAAATGAAAATCTTATAAGGAAGGCTGAAGATGCCTGAAGAGTGTTTCTAAAATGACTTTTTGTTGGCCTTCAGTACTCATTCCAATGCCAAATAACTACATTCTCAAATTATATTGCAAATCACCTTTAAAACCTGAAATATTGAAGAAAAGATGAAACTCCACCTGGCCTTTTCCCTTTCTCTAAGTATGTGAGACTACGCACTGAACTCCTAAAGGAGAGGTCAGTGTCAGATCAGTACTTGGTGCTCAAATTAGAAGATGTATCTATGTGTGTTTGTTGTTGTGCTAAAAATAGAATAAGAATTACATTTGTTGAAACACTTTTTGTGGTCAAGGCATAATTACAGAGCAAAATGTTTCTACAAGTATAAGAATGTCTTCAGTTAGAGTCAATATTGTAACCCTCCGTGCTAAAGACAAAAACAAAGCACCACAATAGAAGATTATCAAGATGAAGAAAATGGTGAAGAATAAATGAATTTGCAGTGAAGGAGAAAGCATTTGCAGTCAGTGGAGTAATAGAGAAACAGAAGATGGAGTTTATACATCAGTATCAGTAGACTGAGCATAGCAGGTTCTAGAGTGAAAACCCAACAGCATAAGCATGTTAGGTCCATTCCATGTAAGATTCTGAAACAAGTCTGCTTCTTTGTTTTCTATATTAAGCAGTCAAACATAGCAAATAGATCTCCTCCTAGCCTTCTCTTCAAGCTGAATAAACACAGGTAGAAATAAAACATAGGCATCAAACAAAAAGTGAAAATTCTCTGTGAAGGAAGAGTAATTTGGCAGAGCTCTCTGCTAGAATGCACACGCTTAGCATAGCTAAGAATGACCTGGAAAAGGGGGTGAGCAATGAGATTTAAAATTTTTCAGAGGATACAGTTATCAAGGTTAGCAAGGACAAGATTTGACCATACAGTTGCTGTAAGATCTTATAAGGCTTTATAACAGAGCAATAGAATGACTTCATGACAGAATAATAGAGCGTTTTGTGAAATGCCGTGCTGAAATACAATCTTAGCTTCATATATCAAACAGCGGACTGCGACCTGACCATCACCACTCAGGAATGACAGAGATTCTGGGGTTAAGATGAGTAGTTCCAGGAAAGCATCATCTCAGTGCACAGCAACGGTCAAAAATAAATCAAATGCTAGGAACTCTTAGAAAAGGAATAAAGAACAGGGCAGAAAACAGATGTACCTCTGGATAAATTCACATTTCTTATACCTTGAATACTATCTGTGGGTATAGCCTCCTGATTTAAGAGAGGATACATTATAGCTTAAAAAGCAATTCAGAGATGCTGATCAAGCAGTTCAGCATGGCTTCAGTACAGCTGATGATTTGGTGGTCTGGGATTCTGCAGAAATGGTGATTTGTGGGAATGTGACAGAAATCTACAGAACTGTAAAAAGCGTGTCCAAAGTGGATAGAGATCAAATATTCACTGTCCTTTCCGTGGACATTAGGAGACGTTAAATGAAGCTGGGGATGTTGGTTGCTCACACATCAGGTACCAGGTCTGCAAAAATCCTTGCAAAAGACGTCATGAGTGGAAGAAGTTTAGGTGAGTTCGGGGTAGACTGGATGTGTACTTGGAAGAATATTCATGAAGTGTTGCTAAATAAACAAAGGATAAAGGCTCAAAAGACCCCCTATATCTAAAACAGTAAGAAGATTAAAAATTATTGGAGGAAACTATAATAAGTACTGATGTTGCTCTTATTCTTCCCTAAACATTGACCACTCTTTAAGACAGGGCACTGGCTAGAAGAATCTTGCTTTGGAATCAGTATGGCAGCTCCTATGTTCTTACTAGTTGTAAGGTGTTTGTTTTTAAATAATCCTCCCCAGAATTAGCATCATACTGAACGTGCTACGCAGTTGCCAGCCTGGCTTGCTTCATTCCACTGTCAACTCAGACACAGCCTAAAATCTCACTCATTTACTGTCCAGAATGAAGAAATATATATTCTATCACAACAAAACAACTTTGTTATGACTGCAGAGTGAAACAAAGCGATGTGTTGTCAAACCATGATCTGCTTCTATACATACTAGGAATAAAGTTACATTCTCATATCTCATTAAATTCAATGCTTTATATTCTTCTATGTTCACAGTCTGGAAAGAAAACATTTGCTAGACTGGAGATAGGTGAGATTTCTTTATTTTGAAAAGCTCAAGCCAGTCCTGTAATATTTGTTAAATTTTTTATAGTGACTTGACCCAACCCAGATGCACTGAAGAAAACCCCAGAGAAATCAACCAGCTGCTGCTGATGGAAACTAGACAAAAAGAAAAAAAGAAAAAAAAGAAAAAAAAAGAGGTTGTCAGACTGAACAGCCCCCTATACTTGCAACAGAAAAGGGTTAAAAGCCATGTGTAGCTCGTTGTCCTTTAAAGGCTGTACTAGAGCATATAGATAGACTGGTGAAAAACTGTGATAGAGACAAGCTTTGTTCAGCAAGTAAATAGCAAATACAGATTTCAGCTCTGTCATGGTTTTATGATTTTTGTTCACTGGTACTCCACATCATAAGATCATGTAGTGCACTGGCAGTTAGGGTGCTGATGCTCCAGTTCCAGGTACCTGACCCAGAAGAGAAGAACTGCATTCCCCAGAAGACTGTTTGCTGCACTGTTATCGTTTCTGCTCAGGGGAAACAGATTTTGGTTTCCCTTTTCTGGAAGCACAGATTCATGAAATCCCTCCTCCCCGTCAGTCATAGAACCGGGCTGAACCAGCCCATAAACCATGGACAAGCTCTTTGGAAAAGATTGTCACCAGCCTTCTCACCTTGTGTTAAAGAATATATATTTTTTCCACTTTGATTTAAAAACCCACATTGTTTTCGATGTAGTGGCTGTACCACAAAGGGGAAAAAAAAAAAAAACAACAAAAAGAACAGAAGTCAAAGCTATCAAACTTCAAAATAATTCTTTCTGAGGGCCAGAGATAGTTGTCAAAGAAATGGCAAATACCCTGTTGTCACAGTTGACAGTTAAGGAAATTAGTTTACACTAAACCTGTATCAGAAACTACCCACCATTAATTAATGTAGGTGTTCTGGAGCAAACCTGTAGAAGAGATGCAATGTACACATAACATTGCAGCCTGAAGCCTTACACACACTATACTTGCTCAGTTTACAGTTAACATTATTGCACCACATTTGCCTTTCTATCTGTTTAGCTGAAAGGGGTGTCCTCGAAACATAGTACCACATCGTACCAGGCGGAGTTTTTTTGTTTGGGTACCTCTGTAGAGGCAACAGAGCCTATGTAAGTGCTGCTGCTGAAAAGAATTGTGTCCCCAGAGATGCAACACACTAACTGAAAGTCTTCAGGTGTAACGGTAATTTAGCTGGCATGAATCATGTCAGCCTTATGTCCTAGAGCACTCTGCGAAGTCTTTTGGCTTCCTGCAGGGTGATTTTGGCCAAATCCTGGAAGCTCAGTTATAATCTGAAGATCTGGGGGAGTTGTTACCCCAGGAATGGCAAGCAACCATAGTATTTGCAGAGATCACTAGCTTTGTGGATTTCTGGCAACACCCATAAATCTAACCTCAATACCTGGAAAAGTTATAGGTGCTACTGAAAGGCAGTTAAAGAACAGTGCAATTATCAGGCATAGTCAATTTGTGTTCATCAAGGAAAAGCCCTGCTTATTAATTTAATCTATGTGTAAAATAAGTCTTCAGGTTAGTGAATAAAAGGAAAGTTGGTGGATGGATTTCAGTAAGGTCTTTAACACCATCCCTCACAGTATCCTTCTGGTCAGATTGTCCAACTGTGAGTTGAACAGGTTCACTCTATGCTCTATGCTCTATGAATTGGATGGATCTCAGAACTCAAAAGATCATAGTACATGGAGCTATAGCTGTCTTCTGCACAGTCACTAGGGGTGTTCCCAAGGGCTCAGTACAATTCTGTTTGACCTTTTTTCTCAGTGATTTGGGTACAGGAGTGTGGAATGCATCCTCAGCAAGTTTGCTGATGATATTAAAATGGGAGATACTCTTGATTCCCTTGAATAAGAAGAGACCTTGTAGAGGGATCTAGACACCTTGGAGCATTGGACAGGCAGTAACAGCATGAAGTTCAACAAAGGCAAACACCATACAGGTACAGACTGGGAGATGAGTGACTGGAGAGCAGCTCAGCAGAGAGAGATCTGAAGCATGCTGGTGACAGCGGGCTCAACATGAGCCAGCACTGTGCCCTGACAGCCGAGAGGGCAAACCACATTTTGGAGTGTATTACACACAGCATAGCTAGCTGGTCATAAGGGGTGATTCTCCCACATTTTTTTTTATAGGTATGACCTCACCTAGAATACTGCATTCAGTTCTGCACTCTACAATATAAAGAGGGTGTTAAGGTACTTGAGTGTGTGCAGAGGAGAGAACAGAAGATGTTAAAAGGGCTAGAAAGCATCTCCTATGAGGAGAGGCTGAGAATTCTTGGGTTATTTAGTCTGAAGGGCGGGATGGAAGAATGTACAAATGTATGATTGTTTGTTTTTAACTTAAAACATCAGAAATATCAGAAATATATCACACATAGCTTGTCAATCTCAGAAGAGATGCTGGTCAAATATGGTATCAGTGAGGGAGAGAAAAGATTGCTTTGCCAAGCCTCTTGTCTACTAATGAAATATTGCAATATCAGACTTGCAAAAAAATGACATGAGAAAAAAATTGTAACTCAGTATAAGAGGACAAAATGTCTAATGTGACTGAACAAAAGGATGAAAAAGATAGGCATGGAAAAAATACCTAAAAGAGAGTAATCAACCTGTCAACATTTTCTCATAAGTTTAATCTCTTGTCTATTCTAAATGGTTTTGACAAGTGCAAAGAAATTAACATTAATCTCTTAAGTATCTCTAAGTGTAGATAAACACAAAAATATAGGCAAGAAGAGACTTCCAGAGGTCACCTGGCCCATCCTTTTACTTGATATACAATCAGTTATCATTTATGATCAGTCATCATTACTGCTGACATCTGCCTACCCTCCTCAGGACTGCTAATCTATTCCAGACACTGGCTTCATTTACTATTTGAGAGCTACTCCTAATGTCAAAAATCAACTGTGTTGCAATTTCAGCTCATTGTTTCCTATTTCATACACTGGGCCATTTTTACCCTTTTTGCAGGAGTCTTTAATGCAGCTGAAGGCTTCTGTCATGTCTTTTCCTCCGTATTCTTCCACAGTGTTTCCACCCTTGCAGTTTCAGACAAAAAGTAACCAAACTTTTTGAAGGAAGTAGTATTTATGCCCACTCTTATTATTTGCTGCCTAAAGTGTGTAAATTCTATTCTTAATGCTCTACCAGAGGAGGTGACTACACAATTTTTCAGAATCACTTGAAAGAAAAGAACATGAAAGTCCTGGGCATACAAGATAAGTGGCTACACTTCAGTTTCCCCATATTTCTTGGAACAAAGTTTCAGTAACTTAATTTCACGATGACATTCAAAAATACCTTGATTTTGAGAAGTGGATTTAGCTTCTGATTTTAGAGTCTTGATTTCAGTTTGATCTATATTATGAAACATTATGAATTTAGTAGGACCTCATGGAGACGTAATGAGATATTTTGTAAGGACCATTTTAGAGGCTTCAGTGTGTTGATTTGTGACTGAGCTAGCTTCAAGGAGCTAAGCAATACTTAAGTATTTTACGAATACTACTGTTACAAAAATCTGTTATAACTTGTTTCTATAAGTGTCATTTACCAAAGGAATACATCAAATACAATTTTTAATATAAGAAATCATTTAAAATAAGGAGCATAAATCATACTTTAAATTAATATATAAGCAAAAAAAATAGTTATGAATTGCACTCAGAATTAGGGAAAACTAACAATCTGATATTGTTTATTCTGATTTACTTCTCATTACATTTAGAGCTCATTAGACCAGGAGCCTCTCTTGCTGATGAAGGTTACTGCTGTGTTGCAGCAAGATAAACGCAAGGGTCAGCAATTGCTAAGCCATTCAATCTCTTGCTCCCATTTATACTCTTGAAAGGGAGAAAGAAAAAAAGGTAGAATGATTCTGTTTCTATTCTTGTTGAAGTTAACACAACAGGATCCTGCGTACTGTAGGTGTTGCTAGGAACGTACCGCACAAGCTGGTCTGTCTCTTTTACTGTACCAGCTCTCTGCCTTCTACCAGCTGAGAATGCCATGGAAACAGGTTGGAAAGCAAAAGCTGGTCAGGCTGGGGATTTAATTTTTTTTAGCACATGCATCAAAGGATACTTTCTTTGGAATGGCAATGTGAAACATCCTGCCCCATTTCTGATCTCTGCAGAGGGTAACAGCATTCCCCCTGGACAAAGACAAAACAGTACGGCCAGGTCAGCACAAGGGGCTCTTTGTCTTGGTATCACCTAAGCAGCAGTAAAAAAAAGGAGTAATTGGAAAGATGAGGCATGGGAATGCAGGAATATCTTGAAGTGTAAGCAAATAAACTCAGTTTACATTACTCAAAACCTTCAGGTGAACTCAGAAGCAAACAAATGGTGAACACAGAAAATAAAAAGATTCTCATGGTGCTAGCTATATTTTAATGACTGATTTTTAACATACTAGCAAACATCTTGCAAAACAGAATTTCAGTTCCTAGTTGTTATGCTTCTTGTCTATTTCAGTGAAAGCCTGTTATAAAGGAAGAAACTAACCACAGCAATATCTTAGTCCAGTTATGAATACAAGCCTACAGTCTGTAGGTGTCTAACTCACAGTGGAGTTGCTAAGATTTAAGCATTTCTCCTTATCACATGCTGCCAACTTGCATGGTTTAACCTTTAGCAAATGTGGGGCATCACATCTTGTCGCAGGCTGCAAGAATGCTCAAACTAAATGGAAATGCTTTTGAAATTGCTGTCCAGCAAGATTAAAAGCTGAGCCAGCAATTTCAGCAGAATTAACCTCTTATAGGCCTGTGAGCACAGACCTCCAGGCATGTATGCAGCTACTGTAGAATTAGTATTGTTAAGTGCTAAGAACCACATATGTGAGCACATATTACATGCCAAACGACTCTGTAACTTGCTACTACAGAATCCTCCAAGCATTAACCAGGTTCCTAGTAACAGATTTGAAAGCAAAATAAAGCTAGCTATCCACTTAAATTAAAAAAAAATAAAAAGCCCTAACAGAGCAAGAAGAATTAATACTAAAACACTGCATTACTGCAACAGCTGTCAGAGATCACAGGCCTGGCTGCATACCAATTGACACACAGATTAGCAAGGCTTAGTCACACCTGGCGTAGACTTAAGTTAACAAAACTATCACCATTCATACATCAACATTAAGTTGTTGTGGTTTAAATAAGAGGGAAGAGTAACAGAGGAACAAAAACACAACAATAACATTTATAGCTACAATACTATTACTTGCCACCTGCTGACCAACACACAGCAACAACATAGTACCCCACCAGACATATTGCTGCCAACTAACACAAAGCATCTCCTCCAGGGAAAAACAACCAACCCCCCCCAACTGCCTCCATCTTTATACCCCATCCCATGGTATCACATGGCATGGCATAACCCCCTCTCCCCAGTTGTGCTGCCTGTCGCAGCCCCTTCCCCTGCTGCCTCACATGAAGGAGACAGCTCACAATTGGGGACCCTTTGCTTAGTTCAGCCTTGAGTGTGTTTCTGTCTCTCAGTAATCACCGAAGGACTGGTGGGTAACTAACTCTGTTTCAGCAGAAGCTCCAGCATAAATGAAAGTGTGAAGGTAACCACTACTGCTAAGATTGTCCTGAAATATTCTATTGTAGATAACCGTGGTGTTAGTGACCGAGCTAGATACGTTTCATCAAATAGTTGTGACAAAAAAATAATTATCCAAAACTACTAAGATTTTAGGTCTTAACAATTGATCCACTCTAGCCAATGAATGGTTTGTATTAATGGTGTGTCAGAGTAGTGTTTCACTCATCAACAAGAAAGAATGGAGACTTGTACTGGTAGTCTTTGGGGTTTTCTGCTGAGACCCAAGGCCATAGATCTGAGGTACATTGTTGTAGGCGACTGCGAGACACCCCTTGGGATGTGACATGGCAGGACCTCCCCAGCTCTATGATTGATGTGTGGCACATGCTTTAGGGGCACAGATGAAGCACATAGGGTATATAAGCTAGAGTTCACGTGTAATAAACACCATTTTGCTGTCCATCTCATTGGTGTATATGTGCAGTTATTTGGTCCTGACCTGGTCAGGGTTAGTAGCGTAGGAGGCAATGCAACAGTACGTGAACTGTCCCATCTATATCATCAGACCTATTTTAGATACTCAAAGATGCTAATCCAACTAGAACAGATTCTCTATCTAAACAGAGGCCCCTAATAGCATTTGCAACTCCTGTAAGCATTGTGCACCCTCATGTGAGCTTGGCAGACCTGATTTAAGAGCTCCCATTAACCCAAACCATGTCCTGTGGTATATAATAGATATTATACAAATTCACTTGTAAGTCCTTCTCTGTCACAATGTTAATCTTTCCACTGCTTGTGAAAGACAGAAGAGAGAAATTCACAGTACTGTTGTCAGCAGTATTGTGTATTGTGAGGTGGCACCTAGAAGATGATGTCTGTTTATTATATCTAGCTTTGTTTTGTTCATTCTGATATACTTAGCCAAAGGATCCAAGCAGTATTAACTGTACATGAAGTTTGACTAACTAGCCTCACAAGCTTTGTCTAAAGTAGTGAGTTATAGAGTGCCATGGAATAGACATAAATATTGGAGATCAGTCATCTCTACTTTGCAAATTGCAGGGGGAGGAAGCCAAAATTAGCAAAAGCCCATCTGATCTGACAGCACCCAAGAGATTTTCTTTCACTGTTGAATGCCATCATTTCTTTCTCTCCTGGAGAACACGTCTTGCGTCAGAAAGACCTTCCATGTTTTCCAGTTTCACATTTTACACTGTGAAAGCAAAGGGAGCAAAATTGAGACTCAGATAAATTTTCTGCTCAGTCTTAATTTAGTCTCTAGAGCCAAAGGATGAAGTTATCGTGCCTGCTCTTTAATTTGGATAGCACAAATGCATGATCTCCAAAGAGTACCTGAAACAGGAGAACAACTTTGTGCTGTATCCTGTTTTGGGATTTAAGGTAGGAAAAGTTTGGCACGCGGGCAGGATTTGATGAAAGGCTACCATATCCTTTTATAGCGTGAATGCTGATTCAGTTTGAGAATATGCTGCATGCTGAAGAATTAATCTCCAGCCAGTTAGAGAATTGTTTAAGACATTTTGGTGGTTTCAATCAATAATCCAGAAAGATAATGGTTTAAAGCTTTCTAAACAGCAACTCTCTTTGAAAAAAATAAAAATTAAAGGCGCAAATGCAATTGCAACATCTTTTTATGCAGCCAGACTAGGAAACTCAGAGATGAAGTGACTGCCTTGGAAAGGGGGATGCAGTGATAAAATTGTGACTGGACTGAAAAGAAAATTAATTCACAGTCCTCTGTTTTAGTTAATATTTGCCATATGTCATATGTGGCAAAAGGGGGGACTGCTTGAGAGAGGAGCTGACCACAGTGCACACAGGTTGGAGCAATGGCCTCACTGACAAGGGCACAGCCTCACAGCACCCAAGCAAGACAAAAACAGCAGACTTGGTAATGGGCTCAGCTAACAGCGATCAGTGATATGCAACATGATATGTTACGTCTGTGGCTCACTATAGAAAGTCCAGTCTTGAATTCGGGATGATCAAGGAACAGAGCTGAGCCACAGAACTACCTTTACTGTAGCTCAGGCAAAGATTAGGGCCTGGGCTTGAATGCAGCACCTGGACCAGAGGCTTATGATGTCTAGGTAGAAGTCCCAGGTGTTCTCAGGGCAAAAGCAATTAGAGCACTCAAGGCATAATCCCTACACACTGTATTTCCTGCTCCTAATATCTATCAAGAGAAACATTAAGCACTGCTATTATTACTTTTATTGAGGTGACATAGTCTTTCACTGAGTGTATGGATAACTTTGTTCTTACTTTGTTTTAAGAACTACCTTAATATTCTTCTGCAATTATTTCCAATTTCACTTATAGGATGCCACAGTTATAAAATTATATTTTACAATGCAAATAGAGGCAAAAAAAAAATATCTTCTGGTTACCTCCCATAAAAAATAAGGTGCTTTTCCTGAAAGATAACATACATTTCTATAAATGATACAGGAAACATATGGTGGTGCTTCCTGAAAGAAATATTTTATCAAGACGAAGTTTTCTAACCTTGGGACTGTACAATTTTCTGACAGTGCCCAAACATTGCAGTGAGATTTTTACATAAGAGAGATGTATGCTACCTTGCTTGTGACTGTAACTTGTACTGTATTTGAATAATAACATTTGAATAACCAAACAACAGCAAATGTGAATTAAAAAATAATAATAATAATAATCCAGTAGGTCCTGTTCAAGTGTTTACATGGAAACAGTGACAGTCAGAGACAGTTTATCAAGTTCTCTTCATGCAAGACCATTTAATGTAAACTATTCCTCTTTCAGTCTTCTGATGTGCCAGCTGCAAAGGGTGAGGTTGTGACCTCTTCATTTCACTGGCAGAGCTGATTGACAGCAAAAGGCATGTCAACACCTACACACAAAAAAAACCTCAAAACCACTCTGAGATTCGGGGGTGGGAGGCAAATGGTTGAGGCCAGGCTCTCCTTGGTGGTATATAGCAATAGGACAAGGACTAATGGCCTATAATTTGAACATAGGAAGTTTCATACAAGTATGTGGAAGAACTTCTTCATGATAAGGGTGACAAAGCCCTGGAACAGGTTGCCCAGAGGGATTGTGGAGTCTCCTTCTATGGAGATATTCAAAACGCATCTGGATGCCTACCTGCTTTACTGTAGGGTGCCTGCTTTAGTAGAGAGGTTGGACTCAATTTCTTGAGGTCTCTTCCAACTCCTATTGTTCTGTGATTCTTTGATAGCTAAAGTTCAACCCTGCCTAGAGTTCCTAAAATAAGAAATTCACAGAGAGATATGAAAATTACTAGGGGGACAAATGCTTCTTTATGATTGTGAAATCGCTTACAGTGAAGACAACTGTAATAGCAAATATTGGGTTAAGTATTGATTCTTTCTTTCTTGCCTAAATTATCCAAAGCAACTGTTTATGTAGGTGTTCCACCACAAAGTATTCAAACTGAGATGCCTCAAGCATTTTTAAATTTCACAGTGCTTGAAAATTTGCTATCTGGAAATCAGATTCTGCAAGTTTGTTTGTTTTTCTACACAAAACAAATGACTTCCTGAATTTTTAAATATTTTTAAATATTTTAAATATTTAGCACATCACATGCAATGAAATTCATTGTTTCAAAGCATTATTTTAGAGATCTGGTGGGACTCTGAACTATGAATGTGCAGATTTACAAATAATATGCCAATTTAGTTCTGGCCATGAAAGCATTCCTTGCCATATTATCACACCTTTATGGGTATTGCAGATAAGTGCTATGCCTTCTTATGAAATTTATAATATTGGCTAAGAGATAAAATATCAGAACTTCCACATTGCTTGCCTTATTAGTGACTCTTCACTGATTTCTGTTATATCTACGTATAATGACTGTCCTAATGAATTTCAAATAATCAAATGAACAGTAATCTAATAATCCATTTTGAAAGTTTTGTTTTACGTAGATAAACCATTCCTATTTATACTTTATTACTGCTGGCTAAAAGACCTTCTTTTAGTGCCACAAGAATGCAATTAAATATGGATGAAATAAAAAGATGCTGATATTGATTAAGAATAGCAAGGTAATGTTAGAGTTTATTATTTCATAACAGCATTACCAGAAACTCAATCACCCTTTGATATGGCAGCACATACGGCACATAATATCACCCACTGTTCTGAAGCGCCCTGTTAGACAACCATATGTGCTGACAAGAGTCTCTGGTTGTTCACGGGCTTATTCAAGATATACTGGCTGCTTTTTCTCAAAATGTCCTTGATTTACTGTTTTACATCTAAATTAGAACTTTTAAACTGCAAATATTCATGCTTAGTTTTAAAGTGCTACAGCACATATAATTTTAGCCTGAAATACCAAACTTCATTTCTACCAGACAAAAACAAGGAACGCCATGACACTCAGGAAGAAAGGCTTATTTTATTATTGTTAACATTCTTGCCTAAATACTTTTCCCACTTTATTTCCTAACAGTACATCACTCTAGATGTGACTTTCTTTGTGATGGTAACATCATAGTCCTCATTTCACCTTTTATATTTTAGTATCCAGTTTGCGTACACACTGTAAGTTCTCTGCGGTTGGAAGAGTGGAAACCTCCCATAGGAAATAGATGTAAATACCATCAGTTATGACACAACAAATAATGATTCTTTTGTGAGTCAGCTGTGGCTGCTCTGAATAATACAATGTGGAAGAGAGCTCATCACAGTAAAAAGGGTACTGTAGGATATTTTCTGAAAGGAAAAGTAGAAAGCATGGGAGTACACACCAAAAATAAGAGCATTTTGCAAAGGCAAGTTAGGCAGAGAGCAGCACAGAATAAAATTGCAGAACATGTCCTTTGAAATTCTTGACATTGTCTTTTTATTAATATGAATTAAATTTGGATCTTCCTGCTTTTTAAGTTAACATAAAATTAGGTCATTTTATTTCTTTGACATAAGAATTCCTTTGGAAACAGAATTGAGATGATTTAACGTAGAATTTAGGAAAGTTTGATTTAGTTCCTTATGATTTTCTGTTGAACAATTAGGATCACACAGTGCTTGCGAAGCACATAATAAATGGCCTCATAAATAAGTCTGCAATAGAGTCTGTCAGTAGGGAATCATCTCTTAGTAGTGTGTGTCTCATGGATTTTCCTGTGACTAAGTTTTACAGTATTCAACATTCTCCTCAGTGACCTAAAAGTAAATATAAAATCAGCACTAATAAAAGCTGCAGAAGACAGGAGAGTTGTCAGAGTTGTAACTAACAGTGAATGAAGATAAGTCAGTGTGATTTGGGTCAGCTGGTAGACTTGTTGATTCAAACAAACTAATTTAATACTGCAAGGTACAGCTATTCCTACAGAATACTGAACTCTAAACTGGAAAAAAAAAAAGTGACTTGAAAATAAATTATGGAGTCACAGCAGACAAGAATCTGAGTTCTTATTGTGATGCTATGCACAAAGTGGCATACAGACTGAATGTGCAAATAGAGAAGTAGTGAATAAAAACAGAAATATTTTTAACTCTATGTGTAACACTGGTGACAATGACATGCTATCTCTAGATGTAAAACACAACTTAAAACTGGTGATGAAAAAGACTGACAGAGCAGGAGAAAGCTGAAAAAAAAAAAAAAACCCAAACAAAAAAAAAGTGAAAGACTTAAAGAGTTTGCTGCTTATTTTAGCAAGAACATCAAAAACTTGCTTGGATCTGTTGTTTTGCACAGTGAAAATATCACGTTCTCTATCAGAGAAAGGAGCAATACTAGAGAAAGGGCAACGCGTGTTTACTTAAGGCCAATCTGCCTTTAAGAAAGAAGTTCTAACAACAGAAACATTTGAGATTTGGTCCCACACCACATCCTTATCTCTAAACCAGAGAGATGTGGATTTGAAGAGTGTGCTCCTCAGTGGATATAGAGTTGGTTGTAGCCAACACGTTGTTGTTAATGATTCAATATCCAGATGGAGATCTGCCACAAACAGTGCCTCTAGCAATTCATCCTGGGACCAGCGCTCCTCAACATCTTCATCAGTGACACAGACAGTGAGATCAAGTGCACCGTCAGCAAGTTTGCTGATGACACCAAGCTGAGTGGGGCCATTGATACAATAGAAGGAAGGGATGCCATTCAGAAAGACCTGTACAGGTTTGAAAAGCGAGCACAAGAGAACCTAATGAGGTTCAGCAAGGCCAAGCACAGGGTGTTGCACTTGGTTGAGGCAATCCCAGATACGAGTACAGACTGGGAGAACTCATTGAGAGCCTCCTTGCTGAGAAGGGCTTGGGGGTCCAGATGCACAAAAAGCTGGACACAAGCCAACCGAGTGCTCTTGCAGCTCAGAAGGCCAACAGCATCCCGGGCTTCATCAAAAGAGATGGGACCCGGGCAGCTTGATCTAGTGAATGAAAACTCTGCCCCAACACAGGGGAGTGGGCATTAGGTGATCTGTAAGTTCACAACAGAGATAAGTAGGTGAAACATGAAGATTTAAAACAAAAACAAAACGAAACAGTGCCAGTCTGAGTAATCTAGCACCCTTTCTGTTCCTAAACACCATGAATTCATGATACACAAAACATTTTCTACAAGCTCCTTTTGGTTGCTTTACAAATAAATGTCATTGTCGTGTTAACCCCATTTCTTTCAAAAAGAAAAAAAAATACTGACAATTTTAAATGGGAAAATATTTAAGATATTAAATCTTAAAATATGAATTATAACGTTAATATTTAAATCACTTTTAGCTAAGGTGTTGACGTTTACATGCAAGGGCACTAATGTAATTGTTATGTTTAATAAGGAAAAAACATTCATTCATAGATGACAGTAATAAGTTCCTGCACCTCTGTTCACATAACTATAAGACGCACCTGGAAGGTTTTGTATAGAGTATTCGTCTTCTTCAATTACTAATCCTCCAGTCTCTATTGTTTTGTATTGTGTACCTTCCTACGAGATTCGTCTCCCTGAGTTCCGGGCCCGCACGGAGCCCTGTCAGCACCACGGCCAGCACCCACGTCTCGGCCTCCTGGAGCCAGCTTAAGGTCTCACACTGCAGAGTAAAAACCTTTCAACTTGTAAGATCAGTGGATTACCTTCGTTATGCTTTCTACAGAATCCCGAACAATTATGGACACGGGGAGAGATTTTTTTTTTTTTTTTAGGTGATTAAAGATGCATACAATCGAGCTGCAAATCACAAAGCAAGTGAAAAGTGTCTTTTGCAGGTAACCAACACTGACAGAATGCACTGCCAAACTTAACATGTGGTGGTTTGGCCCTGACCAGCAGCCAAGCACTCACAGCTGCTTGCTCACTCTTTTTGCCCGTGTTTTAGAAGAGGTCAGTAGGTTGGAGAGGGGCTCGATGGTCTATTTAGGTGACAGGAAATGCCTCTTACATATTTCTGTGCTATTCAGGACTAGTAAAAGGAGTATTTGGCTTGCTGTGTCTGAGACCAAAATAAATCAGCTTTTTTCATTTGCTTGCTTGTCCAAGGTCTCACGGACTTATTCCATAGTTAAAACATCTGAAGTTAAAAGAGCACAGAGCTAAACTTCATTTACCTCCTCTTTGATTAAATTGTTCCTGCTTTGTACACTGGAAAATTGCTTATGAATGTGCAAGGAAAATATAGAATGCTACTTCACTGATTTTCAAACACACAAAATAATCTATAAAAATTTGATACATTTTGAAATGAGGTCTCTAACCACTGACAGAGGAGAACTCTAAAGGTGTGTAACGGATGTGAGTATAGAACATGACACCATACCTGATAGATTAATCTAAGTGTTGCAAGGAATATGCAGAACCGCAGTGCTTTTGAATCTGAGCTCAAAATCTGGAGGAAGTTTTCTTATGTGCTAGCTGGGCTAAGCTTGTATTGGCACAGTTGCATATGCCAAATTCATAATTCCACTTCATTTTTAGATTCTCAACTATCATAGATTGACTTGGCACAACTTCCTTTTCCATTTTGGATTCCCTTGACCTAATTTCCTTGGGACTGGTATCAGTGCAGCCTCATTAACTGCAGTGGCATAAATCCAGACTTACAGCAACATAAACGTTAGATCCATATTTATAATGATATCCATATATTCTTCATTACATTCGTGGACAACAGCCTACTAACAAGTCATCCAACTTCCTTCCAAACAGGCAGACTAAAGAAAATAACTTACCAATATCCAGCTACAGACAAAGTGAAATCACATAAAGCGTACTAAAAAGCCTCTATGTTTCACTGTGTCTTTAACATAGTTTTAAAAAATTAAGAAAAGAAAAATAGCAACTCTTTTCTGTTATGGATCCATAATTGCTTCTGGTGAACTTTATGATTTTAATAGGTCTTTTTAGTCTGCAGTGGTTGAATTAAACAGCAATGTACTATGATTTTAATATTCATAAATGGAATTTGTCTGATGAGACCAAACTAATAAGTCATTACACAGGGATAATTCAAGAGAAGTCTTATTCTACCAATAACGTCTAACATGTAATGTATATACAGACATAGGCTCTATCAAAAGAATGAAATTGCACAGAGTTTGTACACTATATAGAAGATAAGAAGTCAAATCACATAGGATCTCTTCATGCAGCATTATCATTCAATCATTGACCTCATTGCAGCCTATCAATACCTGAAGGGAACCTACACCCAGGAGGGGAGTAAACTCTTCAAAAGGGCTGACAACAGCAGGACTAGGGGAAATGGATCCAAGTTGAAGGAGGGAAGATTTAGGTTGGACGTTAGGGGGAAGTTCTTTACAAGGAGAGTGGTTAGGCCCTGGAACGGGCTGCCCAGGGAGGTTGTGGATGCCCCGTCCTTGGATGTGTTTAAGGCCAGGTTGGACGGGGTCCTGGGCAACCTGATCTGAATGTGTATGTTTGGTGGCCCTGCTGGGCAGGGGGGTTGGAACTACATGATCCTTGAGGTCCCTTCCAACCTGGGTGATTCTGTGATTGCTGCCATTAACAGACACTTTTAAATGTCTTTACAGATGAGTCTGTTAAGCCCAAATCAGTAGAGCTGGAACTTAATTGGACTAAGTGCCTTCACACATCAGTAATTTCTTTTACTTTCTCATTCCAAGTATGAGGAATAAGCATGTAACAAGTTATCTGTGTCTAGACATTCAGCTGTCAGACATCCCCATAGGTGTTTCTATAGAGCATTGTCATTTTTCTTGTTTACATAGTATCAGTTTGTTTTAGTGCAAAGAATGTTGAATAGTGGACAGGCTGAGGAAAACAAAAGTAATAATGCCAGAACACTGGGGACATTCATTTACTTAAGAAGTCCTAAAACTCCAGAATACTTTTTCAAAAAATACACAATTCATATTTCTCAGTGCTCCCTTTAAGAAACAAGATATGCATAGGCAAAGCAAAGTAAAACATGAAAGCAAACATAGCTCGGCTTCCTGGAATGTTCAAGTATGAAAATACACTGATAGCATCCCTGAAAATCCTAGTTACATTTCTCTTCTCATCTCTCAGTTCTATATTCATCCTCCTTTCTCATTATCAATAAAGGCATAATGAAAATTATGATATATTTGTATTTAAATATAAATACCAAAACATTGATTTTCTTGTCATGAAGATGTTGAAGATATAGCAGAGCAGTTGTGATCTGCATAGCACTAGGGAAAACATACCTCTATGCAAGAGGAAAGGCTTTCATTCAAATGGCATCCACCTGTAATTTAAAAAAGTGAAGGCTTTGGCAAAACAATTATAAATTAAAAATTATTTTTAATGCTTCTAGTAAAAATTTATTGAAATCCAGCTGAGATATTAATATTAGTACTAATAATGCATGCAATTTACGGTCCTCAGAATCCTAACAGAGAACACAACATTCCTCATTACAGTCTCAGTAGATTTTTTTAGTCCAAACCTTAATCTATGTCTAAAATTAAGAGAGCAGATTTACACCTACTCTGTTCCTCACCTACACTGTTTTTCTTAACATTGCCTTCTTATCATACTGTAAGCAGGAGGGAGGAAATAAGAACAGGAGGAGTGAAGGCAGTCATGAGGAGGTTTCTGAAAAGAGCACGTCCTTAACTTGTTAGGTCAGCAGGTATCTTGGGGTATGCACAGTAGGTGTTGTGGGTAGCTGAATAGACAAAAGGGGTGCACAGATTGACTTGAGCTGATGAAAAATTAGAAATTCCAGAACATTCAAGATTTTCTAAAGTTATGCCTATGATTTCAGAAGATAACTGAAGTCCAGAGATAGAAAATAGATTCACTTAACACTTTTGTATTAATTAGCATAAACAAGTTCAATTTTATTTTAAAAGGAGGCATAACTCAAAACCTGAAGTACTATCAGTAACCATCTTCCACTAACCCTCCTGCATGCATACCAAGCATAGAGGACTGATCTAAAACTAGATTCCAAGACAATTCCTGTTCACTCAGTTTGTCTCTCAATTTGCTGTGAAATGTTATTGATTGATAGAATGCAGCATTTGCAACCTAACTGACTACAGTGTGGATAGATAATAAAGTGTGTGGATTGTTGTTAGTCTCTTCTATCTTTCTCATTAGTTATTCCTCTTTATTCTATCCTAGCTTGTCCAGTTCTTTTTTTCCTCGTTGTTCCTTCCAACTCTCATTTATGTTGTTTCACTTCTCCCATCCTCCTTCATTGCATCCTTTCTCAAAATGTAACACCTTTTCCATCTCACTCAGCCTACTTCAGTCTCTTACAGAATCATGGAACTACAGAATAGTTGGGGTTGGAAGCGGACTATGGAAAATCCCTAAAAAAACAGTTTCAGTGTCTCAACAATTGGTGCATTGCTGAGTGGCAAAGAAGGTCAGGAAAGCACGCGCTCAGTTTGTAGATGGAATTTGGGAACCAAAAGTACTCTCCAAAGACAGTATAGGATAAGGTGGAGGACGGATGTGCCACTCACACTTTGCAAGTTAGGTTAGCAACATCTAGGTAGCCTGTGACCCCTGGTAAATCATCTCATTGTTTTCTTGGGCTTTCCTACTTTCACAGAATCACAGAATCACCCGGGTTGGAAGGGACCCCAAGGATCATGTAGTTCCAACCCCCCTGCCTAGCAGGGCCACCAAACATACACATTCAGATCAGGTTGCCCAGGACCCCGTCCAACCTGGCCTTAAACATGTCCAAGGACGGGGCATCCACAACCTCCCTGGGCAGCCCGTTCCAGGGCCTAACCACTCTCCTAGTAAAGAACTTCCCCCTAACATCTAACCTAACTTTCCTGGAAATCTGCCAGTAATCTTTTGGAGACAGCTATTGCATTTTAATGTTTTTGTGCCAGACCTAACAACTTGCAATATTCATTGTTCCTTAATTTTTAGTTTGTCAAAAATGTTTTCAGCTAGAAACATTTCTGCCAAAAATCTATTGTATCTTTAATAACTCTTATGAGTATGTCTTCTCTATAATTTAGGCTACTATTACATTTTGATATTTGTTTCACTGCTTCCCATTTTTCTACAAAACTTGTGGAAGTGAAGGAGGACTGCAGCTATTCCACTCCACCTAAACAGAATGACTTGCTGTTTTCTGCTCATTGGACTTTATCAATATCAACAGGAACAGGATGCCTGAAAAATTTAGGCTTGGCCTTTTGGTTTGCAGTGCTGGTGGAATAGAGGGATCATACACCTATGTATCATCAGTGTACATAAATATGTATGCATAGGCAGATTTCATCCACACGTCTGTACACTCCAAAAAATACTACCAGAACTTCCCCCTTGCTGTTGATCTCTTTACTTGTCCAAGGACAAATATTCCAGTACTCAAGACATCACTTACTGTAGCTTTATAATAAATATTGTAGTGCTTTTAAGAGTGGGCCAGATAAAGCTTAAAAAAAAAAAAAAAAAAAAAAAAAAACACAAGATCCACTAAAAAATGCCTGTGCTGGAATTTATGTTCTTAAACACCATGTAGATCATTTCCCCTGCCTTCCTTTTGTTGCCGATGTGCTTACAGAAGCCCTTCATATTCCTTGCTAGTCCCCAGGCAAGCCTTGACTTTCTCAGCTCCATCCTTCTATGTTAGAGCACTGCCTCTACATTCCTCCTAGGGCATCCATTCCTCCATCTTTTTTTTTATGTGCTTCTTTTTGGGGTTTGAGCTCATTCAGGATTTCCCTGTTGATCCATACTGACCTTTCCCTACGCTTGCTCACCTTTCTGCTCATCAGAAAGGACTGCTTTTGTTCTCCAAGGAAGTTCAACCAGCTCTCTTGTGCCCTGTTGTCCTCCACATCAGCTTGCCATTGGATCCTACCAAGAAGATCCCAAAAATTCATTCTCCAAAAGTCCAGGTTATGATTTTTTTTGTTTTCCTCACTTCTAGGACTTAAAACTCTATAAAAACTACAACTCCACTGTAACAAAGTTCACCTTTAACCTGCAATGGTCTACTTGTTAAAATAGTTTTCCACTTAGTGGGATGTTTTAGGTTCTCTCAGTCTTTTGAATCCTTCAGTTTTGCAAGGTCTGGATTCATTATAGGCTGATACAGCATATATATCCTTCCATTTAATAAAGACATTGAGCCACTTTAGGCAAAAAGCAGATCTCCATAAGACCTATTAAAACACCCTGGTAAGGGATGTACAATTCACATTTTGCAACTTACATGTCCACTAGACTAGTTCTAAATTTGCTCAAAGTAGCTTGTATTTTTTTTAATATTCTTTACCCAGATATAATGAATCTGAATTATACTCCTTAGTTTTACTAACTTTACTTCTAATCCAAATACAAAAAATACCAGATTTTTTTTTGCTATGGCTATCAACAAAGCTACATTGATTGCTGTTACAATCAGAAAGATTAACGCAGAGGAAAGGCAATTCAGGAGTGGAATGGCAAAAGGGACAAACAGGAAAAGAACACTCACCTGTCTCTGAAGACCTAGGCTCACAGGCAAAAACTCCACAAGGGAGGAATCTCCAACCAGAGATCCTTCCCCACTACCAGTCAGCCCTTAAATGGGGTCTAAGAAAGGTGCAGCCAGGCTCCACCCCTTCTGGTCACACAGCTGAATTGCCTTCACCTGTGCTCCCAGGGCTGACCAAGTCCTTTCCCCAGGTGCTCAATCAGCTGTTCAGGCTGTGACTCAATAGTTCCCATACAATTGCTGTTAATTAAACATCTTCATTAAATTCCATTCTGATTGCATTTTGTATCAGCCTTCTTGCGATTCTGCTCAAAATCACTCTACAGCTGATGCACCTATTGTTTCAAGGTGATGGCTAGGAGGAAAAAGACATGAAGGAGAGAAGGAAAAGTTGTAACAAATTTCACATCTGAATACCTTTGTTTTACTGATCCCTGTAGCACTGGCTATGTTCAAAGGTTATGATAAGAATTATTCTATTTGTAATCAGCAATGAAGCTCATCCAAAAAGAAAGTGTCTGTTCAATTTGCCTTTGAAATACATTTTGCATAGTCTCAACAAAATACTTTTCAAACATTTGAATGTTAAGGAACTTTTTAGCTAGTTAGTAGGGGCTCGGCAATGTTTATCCCTTGACGATGAAAATTAATGTTAGATATCATGCAGCTTTTAAATAAAGTGACGAGCTTATCTAGAGAGGTAGTACATTTGATGTGCTCATTAGTGTAAAAACTTGAGGTGGCAGTGTATGAGTAAGCCAGGCTGCAGTGGCTGTGTTTGTATACAGCATTGTCTAGCTCAGTCTAAATTACAAAGATAGTAGACAGAGAGGTGTGGTGAGCAACATCTCAAATCAAACAAGTGTCAATTCAGCCTCATTTCCTGATTTAAACAATTACATAGCTGACTAACATATACTTAAAAACACAAAACCTAATGAATAAGCAATAAGACTACTTGACCTATATTCAAAGCAATTGTTAGCTTCTATCCTCTGTATTTGAGTTCTGTCTCATTCACCGTGGAGCTTTCTGAAGCTGCTATTTTTGCTCACAGATCAAGTTCTCTCTCCATGATAACCCCAAAAAACAACAGTGGACAGAACATCACCGTTGCCATTACTGTTCTGCTGGTCTGGGGGATGCATTTTGCCAGCATGTTCCTCTAATGTTGAAAACTGATGGTTGTTCAATTTTTGTTTTGTAATAAAATAACATAGAAAATCAGAAGAAAGTTTTCCTGGGTTCCTCAGTTCATTAACAATCACTGTCTTTTGCTTTGAAGAGCTCCAAAGGCAATTCCCAGTGGTCACATAAGACCTAAAATTTTCTTTGGTCAACAATACTATCATCACAATCTCCTCTTTTTTCCTTCTCCCCCTGTTCAAAAATCCATGCCTTTGCTCTGGTCCCACTCTCTTCTATTAGAGAAACTTGTATCTACCAGAGATATCCAAAAAACAGATAAGAATTGCTACAATAACAAGCTCTGCAGATGTACTCACATGAAACAGGATCTTCTTTGACCTCTAGGAAAAAAAGGGACAAGGTCTCATCCTGTATTATTACCTTAACTGACTTTAGAACAATACTTCACTGAACTGCCACCCCACGATGCAAAAAATAGCATGGGTAGTTTTAGCTCTGCACGCCTAAGAAAGGCTCAGACCTGAGAATAAAATAAAAGCTTTATTTGGCTCCCAGTGGTAGTTATTTTCAAAACTTCTTGATTTTGTTTCCAGATTGAAGTCATTCTTGGTAACTTTGCAGCCACCAGCTCCAGCTCTAAATTATTGGGGTGTGACAAGGAAATTCCCAGCTAAATACAATTGTAGAAACTAAATTTTCCAGAATAGTCCACATAAAGCACTGCAACTCTGCCTGGGTATGTATCTTAATTGCCTTATTTGTTTCTTAGTGGCAATAGCATCACGAGCTCCTTTATCTCTTACTGTCTACTCTGTTGTTGCAAGCAGGCTGAAAAATTACCTAACTAGAAATGAATTCCAAACCGCTCGATTAAGGTGCTTTCTACCTTCTGATGCCTGGCAAAAAAACACCACTTGAAAATAAATGCCATAGAATTTGAGAGTGTTGTGCTTTGATTCATTATTTTTTTTTAACTGTTTTTGTTTACAAATATTTCCTTTTTGTCACAAGACAGAGCGCAGAGTGATTAATTCAAGAGTGAATGCCTGTATCATAGACATTTAAAATTAAATGGGATTAATCCAACCTTTACTGGCAGCAGTGTACTTCAACTGTTCTCCTTGAAATCTCGTATACTTTCTGGGTCTCCTTTTGAAGGTCCAGTTTAGATTCACTGCCCATAAAATTGCCTGGATCCTAGGTCTTCAAAGGACGGTCAATGCCTGCAGCAAAGCGGCAAATTCAGAGAAGCGAGACTTAATCCATTTCTCAACATGGATTCAGTCTTTGGAAGCCTTCGTTCTCCTCCTTGACTGGTTAACTTACAGATTCATTTGCAATAGGTCTAACCTAGTCCAACAAGCCATAGACTGGATCATGCTCCCTGAGAGCAAGATTCCTGTTGAAGAATTGTCTTTTTACTTACTTACTGCTGGAAAACTGTTCAGAACCTGAATGTTTGAGTACCAAAATTATTCTCTGGATTTCAGGCCTAGAATTAATTTATACGAAATTCACTTCATTTATGCTGCACTACCTCCCCTTAGTTTAAAGAGCTCTCTTCCTACATTGATCTTTACATTTATAGGTAGTGATCACATCTCCTTTCAACTCCTGATTTAGTGTACAAAGAGCCAATCTCCCATAGGCTTCCTATTTCCCTAACTGTCTTGCTAACCACTTCAAAAATACACTCCCACTTGAGATCATCTTCACCAAACAGTACTGCATAAAGCATCTGGCAGGAGGACTCAAACTATTCTGAACTTGCATTTATACTTGCAGGTCTGTGAAAGCTGGTTTGGTGGAATTTCTTTTTTTTTCCAGTGAGATAGGCAAGAAGGATATGCTTTTATCTAGGACATCTACAGTAAAGCTACACCTGCTGTCAAAACCAAATGAGGCTGTCACAGAAGGCATCCAGTAAACACTGGGCTGAGGAATAAGAAATGCATCCAGTTGCACAGGTCTGGCATCCCAAGTGATTGCTGCTGGTGCCCTCCTGAGGGGCTTTTGATATTGCACTGGGTACTAAGTGCAAAAGGAAATAGTTGGAACTGGATAAAACTTACTTCCTTGTGTAAGGAATAGAGTTTGGATTAGCCATGAGGAAAAAGCACCCCTTCATAGTGCTGAGGTGACCAAATGCTTGAATACTTTTGACAAGAGGAAATGCTGAGTCTAAAGTAGCTCAGCTCCAGGATCATGAGATGTGTCAGAAGACTCTTCAAAAAAAAAAAAAATAATAATAATAATAAAATTATCAGCATTCACGAGCAGAAAAGGGCACAGAAAGGAAATGGAATTTCCCTTGTTTTACTGAAATTGCTCATATAGAAATCCTCTGGCATCAACGTGCTTGTTCTTAAACATTGGTGATATTTTTGCTGAAGATGGCAAAGGCCGCTGGAGAGGAAGGTTGTAAGGATCTTAATGGTACGGCATGTTCCTGTACAAATCCACAGATCTGCAGGAGGAGATCTGTGGAGTTCAGGTGTGGGAAATGGTAGTGGGGCATGTAGTTATATGAAATACTTTCACATCTGTCAATTGCTTAAAAAGGTAAGGGTCCAGTTGTTTGTCTTCTCTGTATCAACACAGAAGCTTCAGTTGTTTGCTGCTAATTCATGACACACCATTTATACCACAGCTGACACTTCTACCTGAACTACATCCAATCCATTTTATGCTGAGTCCATTCTTTCCAGTACATGTCTCAGTAAGAAGTCAGCCTTTTGAGATGGAGTAGACAGCAATACAAAAATAAATAAATAAAAATCAATGCATAAATAATACAGAAATGCCTAAGTATACGTACCTCATGTAAGCTGTGCAAAATGTGTTTGATTTAATTTTCCAAAAAGGCAGAGATAAATTCAGTAAGTAGGAATAATATTATACAAGTAACATTAAATTTAGACTGTTCTAAATCTTGTATTTAAAATGCTTGCTGGTCTTGGATTTTAAAAAGCTGCAATAAAATATTTCTCTCTTGGTTTTGGAGAGATTCCAATGCAAAAAAATGCAAAGAATAAATCATGTTGTTGGGTCAGAGCACTGCCTTGCAAAGTCACCAGCAGTAGCCAAAGCTTCAAAGAATTATGAAAAAGTTCCTAAGAATGCCAAATAAAAAACATCCACTCCCCTTGGAATTTCCTCTTAACAGCAGTCAGCTGGTTTTTACCCTGGAATGTAAAGACTTCTGACTGTAATTACTTCTAGTCAGTAATCAAGATTTTTAGGGTTCTGATGAGATCTTGAAGCAGTAACTTCTGAGTGCTAATCATGCACATGTGAAAACACCTTACTAAGTTCCATTCAAATCATCCCTAACAAATAAAAAAGTTAGAATTTCCCAGGCTTTGGAAAGGTATTTTGCTGAAGCATTTAGAATGTTTTACTGATACAGAATAAAGAAACAAGTATGGGTCAAGGAGGGAGATCAGAATTAAAAATAAAAATAAGTTACCTTAAAATTATTTGTGAACAAATATTTTGATTATTTTGGTGGCTTTAGTCTTTGTGATCAAACATATTTCTATATAAATAGATGTAAGTAGTAACTCTTTAAGGGAAGAAAATCTTGAAGAAGATGTACCAGTAAGGAAGAAATTAATTCCTTGGTCAAGCACAGGTTAATTAGAAAATAATACAGAGAGCAAAGACAAGTGGCCAGACTGTTTTAATACTTCTATTGTGTGTATATAACTCATAGGAGAATCTTCAGAGTAGGTTGAACTTGCACTATGAAGCACTGAAAGAGATGAAGCTGAAGAAAGTTATTTTGGCTAAAGTCAAGAAAAGTATACCATGTTATGATTAAAAAGATAGGTGAGATGAAATTAGTGAAGTGGACGTTCTTACAAAGAGGGTGCTGGTTAATTATCATCAAGTAAATGAGAAATTTGTAGTTTCTGGAGTTAAATGTTGTGCAGAACTTCTTGTAAGTAAACAAGCCTCAAATAAAGTCTTATCATGACCAGGGGGATAAAGACCGACAGGCAAATGAAATGCTGTTTCATCTTCACGTCTTCAACAAAAAGATCCACAGCTTTTCATAGAAGACACAGGTATTGTCATGGAAACAAAACTGAAAGCATTGCTCTGCAGAAGGGTATTTCAGGACCAGTAAAAGCAAAAAAGTGTATTTGCTTCTTTCAGTTATGCTAAACAGGGAACATCTGTTGTCATGGACCTCATTATAAAGAGCAGGCTTTACCCAGTGGTTTAAATTGATCATTAAATACGTAGTTAAGAAAGGATAAACATTAAAACACTATGTAATGTAAAGAAACAATATAATTTAATACTTTTCCATTATTTTCATCTTATTTTCCTGTTGGACATATTAAAGTTTATTTTCTGGATTCTTACACGTATCTGATCATCTTACATGAAAAGAAGAATTTCACAGAATCACAGAATTGTAGGGGTTGGAAGGGACCTCCAGAGATCATCAACCCCCAGTTTGTATGTTCTTGTACTGTGGTTCAAAAACGACTATGTTGGCTTTTAAATAAAGCACACAGAAAGAGGAAGGTGTTTCACCTTGGCATTGTCCCATTCACTGATGGAAAATGCTGAGAATGATATCTAAGGTTTTCAGACATTCTGAAATGTGACCTAATTAACACATCATGTGAAACCGAAGTAGTATTGCTTAATAACGTTGTGCTTAATAACACTGTTATGTGAGGAGGAGTCATTTTTATCATAAATTAGCACTTAGGATTTCTCCAGGTGTGGTGATAATGTGAAAGCTGTGTCCCTTTCCTGATATCCTGAGTAACAACAAGCTCTCAGAGTTGTGTACCATTCAGAAAGAAGTATCAACCTTACCTAATTTAACAGCTACAGCTATTTTACCACTGACAGCCTGTTCACTGCAAAATAATAAAACAGAACTTTCAAAGAAGACATTAAGAGTCAGTTTCAAAACAAAAGCTGTTTTTCAGTGCAAGAAATCCCATAATCTGTAGGGAACACTTTGCCAAAGGGAGCTGAGTGTTTCCGGGAACTCAAAGGAACACTACATAAATTCATGGAAGAGAAATTCTCAAAATGTGGCTGAAGAAGCTTTGGTCTGTTCTCCTATGCCCATTTTCTGCTCCTTTAGTCTCAGCACTTCCTGCCTGGTTGAGAAGCTTTCTTCTCATTGCTGTGCTACCATATATCCTCATTATTTAAATCTTCCAGTCACACATCTTGAGAAAAATAATTGAGTTTGTAGGATAGCTCTTTCTGATACAAGTTTTGCTAACTGAAGCAAAATCATTTCTTATCCCACCTAGTTCTTTATTCAGCATTTTTGGTTTTGATCCATTAGCTTCTATTCGAGATGTTGATTCATTCACACTGCTGTTTAGAATGTAGTTGTGCCACATTGGTTTCTGACATGACATTCCCTATCTACCTTTGTATTATTTTCCAAAACCCTTGTCCTTTGCCTGGTATTCTCAACAGATAACAAAGTTTTTATTGTTTCCCTGAGCAATCTTCATCTTCAGGAAGTCACATCTCTCCAAAATCTGTCATACTTTGTTACCAATTTACACACCCGGAGAGCTTTGCAGCATGCCTGGAGCTCTGTTCTTTTCTGGAAGCCATAAGGGTGCAATGGAGGCCACAGTTTAGCTTCTGTATTTGAATATACTAATTTCAAAACTAATATGTGTATGAGTATTAAGCACTCGTTTAATTTGTTTGTGAAGACTTCAGTGAAGAGTTATTTTGAATACTCAAGGGAGTTGAAAACCCATCTTCCCATAAGCTGGGAATTTCAGGTGAGGAAAAAAAAAAGAAATTAAGTGAACTTGATTCAAAAAAGATATCAGCTCTTGTGTGAAGAGACAGCCCACACGTACCTATGGCAAGTAGCGACCAGTAATATTTTAGCCTCTCAAAGGGCATTATGAAGAAGAATAAGTGGCAGGAAGCAGTGATGGGCTGACACTCCTTAAGGACAAGTGATTCAGGAACTGTGGATGACCCCAGTGCAGTCTGTGATCCTGCCTGCACAGTATTATCCCATGGAGGCTCAATTCGAATAGCTGCCCAGAACCAGAGCCTAGTGGCAGGATCCACCAACAGACCCACGCATGGGAAGCAACATACCAGGTCCAACGTTCATCTTAGCTTTGTAAAGAGCAAAAGTAGATAGGGTTAGAAGGAGGACAGAGACACAAACCAGCAGAGCACGAGCAGGGACTGATGGCCCCCAGATAAGCTGGGATTGTTGTTCTGGGCCACAGGACAGGGATGGGATGACCCCAGGGGAAGCAAGGCTAAGACACCTAGACCTACTTGTGTACTCAGGGCCTTGACAATACAAATCAACACAGAAGTTGAGATTAACATGGTATAATGCAATTGAAAGCACAACAATGATAGCAGAGCAGCAAGATCCAAAGCTACAGAAGTGAGGATTTACCCAAGCACAGAAATAAAGAAGCCACTTACCTTTAGAAGACTTCAGGTACACAAGGATCTCCACCAAGATAACCTTACTTCCATTGCCAACCCTTAAATGAGGTCTGGGAAGCGTTGGATCCTAGTTCCACCCCTTCTGGTCACTTAGCAATATTGCACACACCTGAGCTCCCCTGCGTTGGCCCTGTCTTTCCACCAGGTGCTCAATCGCCTGGTGTTCAAGCCTTGACTTCACATTTCTGCGGCACACGGTGTCCAATAAATATTGCAGTATTATGAAAATGAAATGTAGATGCCAGAGGGGAAGAATAATACTGTACTATGCTAGAAACTTGCTGTTTTTTGTTTTTTGTTTTTTTTTTTTTTTTTTTTTAGTTATTATGTTCTTGTTAACTCAATCTGGCTTTACTTTGACAAAAGGCTAATAGGGCTTACAAGCAGGTAATGTTTTTTTTCCTTCTGGTTTGTCCAGATGTGTCGCAGACAGATTCTTCCTAAATAGAATATCATGTGTGTGTTTCAACTTTAATTCCTCCTTCAAACAGATAGCCAATTAGTCCATTGAAAATATCTGACACTGAATTAAATCCAAGTGGCTGATGAAAAAAATATAGCAAAAATGGAATTATACAATATTCTGTAGACAATGGTTTAGTCAACCAAACCCTGAGACTGCACTTAAGATTTATAACAGGTACATTTTAAACATTTGCTTCAAAGCTAGTTAGCCTAGACTTCCCTTCTGATCTGAGGAGATGCTTAAAAGTTTCTTTAAAAATTTCCTAAAAAAATGCATTTAGAATGTACCTTAAAAATATTTACTTCTCTTTGTTGACTATTAAGAATCTACTCTTTAGTGCAAATACTATGGAGCAGACAGTTCATCGTTAGGCGAGATAAATCCTACATTGTATGTCTGAACAAAGTTTAAAAATTATTGTTCTGTCTGCCTACTAAGTAAATCATTCTATCAGAAAGACATTTACTGAAGTATATTCAACTCTGTCCAGTTCCATTTAACATCTGTCCCTCAGCATCCCTAGAACATGCCTTGGAGAAGGAAGCAAGTTAGCTAGAAGACACTTGTTAGCTTCGATGTCTTCCTTCTAGACACCCAGTTCTGTGAAACTTCCCCTTATTCAGTTAGACTGTCAGAGTTCATTATTGTCATGCTGTAGCTCTATGTATTAGCTTCACAGTTTCAGATAGCTTTATATCCATTATAAAATCCAAAGCCCTGGTTTAATGGGGAGATCAGAACAAATTCTCCTTTTCACAGCACTATTTTTTTTTATTGTTGGCACTTGATCATGTGAAAGAAAGTGCCCATGTACTTATGCCTATTGGTCATGTCTTTCAACAAAATTGTTACAAAAAATAGGGGAGAAAAAAAAAAAAGCTTATTTGCCTAATTATTTTACTTTTATCAGAAGGCTGCCTTTATAAGATACATCTCAAAGTTATGCCACAGTTAGGCATTTAAGTAACAGCTACTTTTTAGCCTAAAGGAAGTTATGATACCTTTGTTAAGTGAAAGCATTTATTTGTTTTAGAGAGAATATCTTCAGTTTTAAAAAAGTTCATTTTACACAGGCTTGTCCACTCATACATAACTTTTGTAGCTAGTTGAGACAGTTCAGTGGTCACTTTTTCTATACAAATGCCATTTCACTGAAATAAAAATGTTCTGAAGAAGTAAGTCAATTTTGCTTACCTTTTATAAATCAATTGAAACTTTCTTATGAATCAAATTTTGTTTGAGCTCATCATATTTTGGTTTTTATTAAAGACTCTTTTCATTTCCAAATGCAATTTTTCTACTATGAATTATAAAATAGAAAATAAGAAAACATCAGAAAAAAACTGAGCTCTACTAAATGAGAGTTAATTTTAAGTGTCATTCTCTTGAAATTCTGATTTTTTTTTCTCCATTCTAGTATTGAAAAAAACAAATTTTTCAAATCCATTTCCCCATAATATAAATTCAATTTCCTGTACAACTCATCGTTTCTGTGGTATGTATTTGAGAAAGCAATCCTTCTCCGCTTAACATCTCTTCTAAGACAGACAGATGAATCACACCCTGGAGGTGCCTATTTCGTTCAGATGGCTATAAAGAGAATCTAGGTTGATGAGTCTAGACATCGACAACTAGCTTTCAGCTATTTACCCTTAGGCAAGATGACTCCATTCTATTGAAAAGATGAAAATACTGTACAATTACTTTTCAGGAAGCATGATTGAAAATCATTTATCAAGATTTATCAACAGTTTGTCCTCTAATTATAAGCCTTAAAAGAGATGTGCTGGGGATGTGGTATAATACCTGGCATTCAAGAACATATTAAAAATAAACCTGTCGGCTATGGGCCGTGCCAGTGTGTCCAATTTATTCATCTCTTTGGCTTTAGGCTGAGATTGCTTTGCAGGTCACACAGAAATAAAACACTCTTGCCCATTAAGCATGACAGAAGTTTGCTGGACTGAGTGTATGGATGAGACTCAGGAGGTGACCAGGACCCTTCCAAACACTCCAGGCCTTCATGCCTGTTTTCTTTGCTCACCCTTGCGGGCCAAGGTCACATCAGTAGATGCTGAGCCAGATGGGATTTCTCAGAGGTACTGAACCTTGTTGCTGGCTTCTACGGACCTTCATGGCTGTGTATATTTAGTCCTGCCTCTTAATGGAAAAAAGGACCATTGATCTCTTGACATCTCTCCTACCCTTTATACATCAGAGTCTTACATTTGCCCAGTATTTGAAGCAATTCACTTGTAGTGATTACAGCTAGAATTTCATACTTTAGGAGACCTGGAACTTTGTCACTGTGTACCACTAAGGATGTTGTAAGCCTGCAAAAATTCCCAGTGCCCTGCTCTGCTTGCATGAGCTGTGGGTCTGAGAGAAGACATCAGGGGATATTATTCACAGGAGGAACAGGAGCTCAAAAACTGGAGTATGATCAAAGAAAAAAACACATGGCTAATGGAAAAAGTAAAAAAAATATTGAGGCTTTGCTCATCTGCATAAGGATAAAGGAGTAGGAAGAGAAGGGTAGGGTAGCTGTAAAATTTAGCAGGTCGAGTGTACGTTTTTGGACAAGTTTGAGCACAGTGAGTATATAAGCTTCTTTTTTATTACAGTTTTCAGGCCAAAGAGAGAAATTTTGTGTTTATTGGGTCATTGTTCAAATAATCAAGGCTGTTTGAGAACTTAAAATAACTCTTCATTTCATGGTTTTCTAGAAGCCTAATATTTTTTTACTTTCCTGCTCTGGAAAGGGCACATGATATGCCTGGGATGTGTCTACTCTCTTAGCAGATTTTTTAGCAGTAAATTACTTTTTTCTTGAAGTGAGTGCATCTACAATTGTCTAGTGAACTTTTAAGCAATTGCAGATATTCATTTAAGATGTGGCTGTAGTGATTTAATTCAGGTATGTGAAATCAGGCAATGTTTTTCACTGGTGTTTTTCACTCGGTGGAGAAACAACAGCGTCAATACTGGAAAGAGTGAAATGGTCAACTCAAAGGGCATGATCACAAATCACCCAGACCAGTGAGGGGCTTTGGAAATCCTCTGTCACTCTTCTCCCCAGCAGCTGCAGAGGCATTAGAAGTGCCCAATTCTTACCCTCAGACTCAGCTTAACATGATGCAGATTATAGTTCTGCCTAATACTCTATCTGAAAATGCAAAAGAAACTTGAATATATACATCAGGATGTCACTGAGATTTCACAACATAACAGTTGCAGTAATAGAAAACATTTAAAGCAAATTGTTGTCTCTTTCTTTCATTATTTCCTTCACTATTTCACAGTGTCCAAGTTACTCTATTCATACTAGCCATACAGATCTTGTTCTCTTTTTTTTTAATTATTTCAATTCAGCAGTTGTATTTCTGAAGGAAAAACAACACAAACCAAAAAACATTCGTAGAATCTGACAGTTGTAAGAAAGCTTGCTATTTCTATCCCAGAAGGCTCTCTCTGAAGAGCACCTAGTTCAAAAATTCCCAAGAGCATGTCTCAGGACCTGCATCACTACAATGCACTAAGAATTGAGCGAGCACGCACTTTTAGAGCACTTAAAACAGCTGTGCTTTGCCAAGGAGAAGGTTCTGTAGGTCATTTATCCAAAAACTATCAAATGGATACTCCTGGAGCAGAAACAAGCTGGAACAAGAGTTCTGATCTCATGCTCCAGAATGCATGGATGAGGTCATTCATAGCCCCTTTCCCACAGCTTCTGTGTGAGAAAGGTGAAATGCTTAGAGCTGTCTCGAACAGCAATACTCACTTGACCAATGTGATCTCCTTCAATGACCAGGTGACCCACCTGTGGATGAGGGAAAGGTGTTGACGTAGTCTACCTTGACTTCAGCAAAGCCTTTGACACAGTACTCTCCTGGAGAAGCTGGCAGCCCATGACCTGGACAGGTACACTACTTGCTAAATAAAGAACCGTCTGAAAGGCTGAGCAGAGAGTGGTGGTGAATGGAGTTCACCACAGACTTGGAGCACAAGTTTGATGATGAGCAGCTAAGGGAACTGGGTTTATTCAGTCTGGAGAAGAGACTCAGGGGAGCTTATAGCTCTCTACAGCTAACTGAAAAGAAGTTGTGGTGAGGTGCAGGTCAGCTACTTCTGCATAACTAGCAATAGGATGAGAAGGAATGGTCTCTAGCTGAGCCAAGACAGATTTGGGTAGGATATTAGGAAAAATTTCTTCTCTGAAAGAGCAATTGGACACTTGAACAGGCTGCCCAGGAAGGCAATGGAGTCATTGTCCCTGGAGATGTTCAGTGAACTTGTAGTTGAGGTACTTAGGGACAAAGTTTAGTGGGCAATATTGGTCATAGGTGGACAATTGGACTAGATGATCTTAGAGGTCTTTTCCAACCGTAATGATTCTATGACTCTATTCTACACTTCTAAGAAGAAACTAGAAAACTCAGGAAGAAGGAGGATCTCACACCTCCAGTCTCCTATGCCTATCCCTGCTCCCTCTCAGTCCTTTCAATCCTCTCTGACTTGAACTTCACTATACTCTTTCCTTCCCAAATATGACACCGTTCCATCCTGTTCTTCTCTTTTCCTTTACTTCACTCCTGCTACCCTTCCCTCTTTCCTGTTTCCTTGGCAAGCACACACTTGCTTAGTGTGCATTCCTTCTTTGGGAAAGCACTTTCTGAATGTCCAGCTGTGCTGGACTTAGAGTAAAAGCTCAAAACTTCAGTAAAACAACATAGCAGCAATACTTCATCTCTAAACACAGGGTAGTTAGCTTGAGTTCTGCAGTAGATGCTATCCAGTTCATTGATCCCAGCTTATACAAAACTCAGCAAGTTGACATTCCATCCAAATTACCCAAACATATTGTAAGGCTGCAGACTTTTTGAGGTTGCCTCTTCACATGGTCACTGAAGGAAACTCAGTTACTGGGATAAATATGATTTTCTGAGACTTAAATAAAACTCCAAACTATCTCTTTGGTGCATTAAGAAAAGTATTAGAAATTGTCACACCTAAGAAAAGTTAGCAGGGCTAGGCTCCTGAATTGTTTTCCTTTCATATGGGACTCTCACCAGTTTGTATAAGAGATCTCTGTGAGATCTCTACATGCTTTTGCTTAGACTCAAAATCTGTGAGAACTTCTAATATTAAAAACCTCTTTTCCATTCTCAGATGTGCTTAGATATCCGTTTTTGTTGCTTGGTAGTGTTTTCATCTCAGAAGAAAATTAACAGCACGTGAAAGCTTATCAGGGTTCTGTGGTAAATCTATTCAATTTAAGATATGCATATTTTTTTCTCTAAATTTCATTTGCACATAATATCTACAAAAAATTAATTTTCCGGGTACATACCTCTGAAATACTTGCTTCTTTGAAAAGCAATATAAAATTAATACTCTGTCACTATATCAAATTATATGCTGTTTAAATGCTAAAAATAACTAAAAATAACTGTGTTTTGTTTTTTTTTTTTTGTTGTATATGATACAAACAGCTGGGATTTATGTGGGAAACCTTCTAGCACACCTTCATCTATGTTAATTACAATTAGAGTTAAATAAAAACATTCCTACTTATTTGATTCATTTTACCTTCTCAGTGTTCATAAATTGTCTGCAAATAGACCAACCCTTTCAGGATTTCACTGTTTCTTTAAATTTAGAACCAGCATGAAAGTTTGGTATTCCAGATTCACAGATGAAGAAATGTTACCTACTTGGTTTTAGATACAGCTCCTCATGGGTACAGGTGATGTGCTGGGCTTATCCAGCAAGGAGGGGTAAGGAGGCTTCAGAAGTGCCCTCTGCGAGCAGAGCTCAGCAGCTGTCCCATGTGAGATCAAAGCCAGCTCCAGCTGCTCCAGAAGAGACCCACTGCTGCCAGAGCTGAGGCATGCGCAATGCTGAGTGTGCTCTGCAAGAGCAGATTTAGGGAACCGAAAACTGTTGCACAACAGCAGCTGGGAGAGAGAGGTGAGAAGCGCGGGAGAAGCAGTCTTGCAGCCAGCAAAGTCAGGGCAGGAGGTGATCCATGTGTGGAGCAGAAGCCTCTTGCAGCCCAGGAGAGGCCTGTGGAGGAGGAGGCTGTCCCTCTGCAGCCCGTGGATGCCACACAGAGCAGATCTCATGCAGCCATGGAGGAACCCACCGTGCAGCAGTGAATGCGGCCCGAAGGAGCCCCCACAGGGCAGGCACTGAGCCACAGCCCATTCCTGGGCAGGGTTTTAAACCCAAGGTGGAACAAACTTCAATAAAGAATAGTTGGCACACAGCTGAACATGTCTCATGGGAACAGGGATGGACTAGGTTAGTGCTCCTCAACAAGTGATGTGTAGACTAGAAAGCACACCATTTTCAGTGAAATGATTCCTGAGTGTACAAATAGGTTTCATTACAAGCAAGCAAAGCAAACAAGAAAACATATTTTTTTCCAGTTTAAATTTCATTTTATTTGGTTTTAAGTTAACACTTGGGTATGTTAGATTGAGTGTGAATATTTTCCTTGTGTCATTCTTGCACTGAAAATGGTAGAGAAGAACTACACCAATTGTTTTCAAAATGGCTCTCCAAAGTGATGAAAAGAGCGAGTCTCATACTTGTCTACTTCACCCTTGTGATTTTTAATGCATAAATTTTCCAACTAGTGCTCTGTTTTGGTCATACTGTCTTTTAGCACACCACTGTTATCCAGAGGTCCACACCTCTGCATACAGCTCTGCCCAGAGAAGGTGCTATTAGATTCAGTTCTCTCCAGTTAGGGCTTGATGCTGATTGATCCTTCCAACATCAACAACCTTTGGAAATCCTAGCAGTGCTGTGGAACGATGCTGTATTACTGAAATCTCATCACTGTGAGAGCACTTTATATTATTAAAAGTGCAATTAAAACAAAATCAAATACTTCCATTAACTGCAACAACCAAAAATGATACTCCCAGTTGCTTCCTTCTCATTAAGAACATTTGCATTTGAACAACTTTTCAACTGTGTATATTTGTAATTAATGCAATTACAAGCCAGAGATCTGTTCCCAAAAGTAAAGAAAACTTCTTTATCAGTTTTAACATTTTAATTGAAATAAGACTTTGTATAGTGAATTATTTAACGTCTGTTATCTGGGAAGTACATATACAGATAATGAGTCAGCCTGCGAATTTGTGACTGTGCCCATTTATTTTAGAGCTGGTATAAGTTCTGGTATCCACAAAGGATAAATTGCTGGATTCAGCTGTGCAATATTGAGTGTTACGACTTCACTGGTTTAAAACAGAAGCATATTGTTTATTTAACTCTTTGAAATCATCTTTCCTTTCCAAATTTATGTATTGTGTGCAGGAAGATACACACTCATAACACAGGAAAAAAACTTCAGCTACATTGAGGGATTGAAGGGAGATTAAAAACATTCATGACAAGAAAGGAAAAAGTGAAAAATGATATCATTTATAAACAATATAATCTGGGATTGTGAAATAATGTGATGTAAAATAACAGGACAAAAGAGCTTTAGGCATAATCAACATGATATTGTGCTAGATGCTGCACAAACACATAGAACTTGGAGAATTTTGCTTCAAATAATGTATTACATCAATTTTCAATCCTGAATTTTTTTTTTTTTTGCAAATATCTCCCAGGACTTCAGGAAGCCTCACAATCAGGCCTTAGTTTTAATACAGTTTACATGTAAGCATTACTGCAAGGCTCTGCATCTCCATGTTTGTAAAACTCAACAACACAGTGTCCTTTGAAATGAAAGCCATGGATGTGTACCATCAGTAAATCGACATGGCGAGATAACAGGTGTAAAGATGTGTGTGGGCAGAGTGGACAGTTCACGAACAGCTTGGAAGGTTTTTAATAAGGTTCATCTATTGTAACACAACTTAGCTATTATTGATTGGATAATTTCTTGTCGGTAGGTCTCTTTAAAGGAGGAAAAAAGGCAGACTGAGTTTGAGAAAACTTATCAGTACAGTGGAAACGAGCACAAAAGGCTAAGCAAATGCAGTTCCAGATTAGGTATATTGAGATATGAAAGGAAATCAGGATGAAGATAACAGATCTGTGGAGAAAATACCATAATACTTTGATTGTGAGTTCATAATTAACAAAAAAACAAACAAACAAACAAACAAAAAAACATAGAAAAAAAAATTGAGTTCTCCATCACAGAAGGACTGCTCTGCTTTTTGTGTCTCTTCAGCTGCTGCCATGGTCAGCTCTCTGGGACTGGTCCAACAAGAAGGAGAGGGCAGCAGTGGAAATACTATTGACTGCAGCAATGCAGTGTGCCAAGCAATGCTTTCACCATCGTGTAGATAGGACAGTGCTGCACCTCATATTTCTAGACTGAAATTTCTGTGTTCCTTAAATGTGTACCAGAAAAGCATTGATTAAAAGGAAGCAACTTAGCATGCAGTGCTCCATCCTTATCACTCACTAGGATTAGCTGGGTACCTTAGGACCACTTGGCCAGAAAGCTCATTGCACTTTCCAGGAAATTCTACTAGGGCAATTCACCTAGATTAGCTTACTAAACTAGGCATTTATCAACATTTATCAGCCTTCCTTCTCCTCCCTCATCAGTATGGGCCTCACATCAATGCTCTCAAACTGTCTTCTAGCTATGGTTCTTTGTTTAAGGATATTTCAGGTGAAGAACTGGAAAAAAGAAATTCCATGATACAACCATATGTAATTAACCAGAAGGAATCTTTTAAATGTATGATCTAATCCAATCAGGAACTGATTCAAGAATGTTCCATCTGTTGCAGAGTGGATCAAACAATAGTCACATTAGTTCTCTTGGGGTTACATATTGTTAAACTAGGAATTAGCTGAATTACTCCTTGCCTTCATATAGGACAGTTCACTCATGGCCATTTACTGGTGATTCTCCATAAAAGGAGACTTTCTCTTCTTTCCTTAAGGAGCGCTGTTGCAAAGAACAAATAACACCAAAAGCAACTGAATCCCAGAACAATTATTTTTTTTTTCTTCATTTCATTCTCAGTTCCGTATCCTGGTTATTGAACTACATAGCTCTTCTTTTTTTTTTTATACCACTAAAGTGTTTATAGATTGTTATCACGCCTGTGTGGAGTTTTTGCTGTGATGCAGACAAAATGAACAAGTTCAGCCTTTTCCACTTCCGAGTCACTTTGTTGCTCTCATTGAATATTCTCCAGCTTGTTGAGACCTTCAGGACACTGACTTCAGGAAATTTGTAAAAGTTACCCCAGAATTATCTCCTTTCTCAGAGTTGGTTGAAGTGGGGAATTATATTCAAAAGTTCAAAAGTACATGAGGTATGGAAAAGAAAAAGAAAGAGAAAAGGACGCAGAGAAAACAAATCTTATTTTCCTTTGGAAAGCATATTGAGTAAGTTTTTAAAGTCATGTACAATCAAAGCCTAATTCTTTACACTTTATTTCAGATTATAACTAGACTCTACAGCTTTCTTTACTTGATCTTTAAAGTATTAACGTGCCTTCTGTACAAAGTAAGTTTATTTATGTGATATCCCTTCACTAATAGTCAATCTTAGCAAAATTTCCAGCTAATGTCAATGTAACAGAGTGTAACAGGTATCTGACATATTTTAGTGGCAATATTTAAACATAGCTATTGATAGTCCATAAAATAAAAAGCAGTAAACTCTGGATAGCAGATGAAGACCATGGGTATGTTCAGCTCAGAGAAGAGGAGGCTGAGGGGAGGCCTCATAGCAGCAGCAGCTCCTGGCTCTTCACCAGAGCTTGGTGGGCATGGAACAGGCTGCCCAGGGCAGTGGGCATGGCCCTGAGATGCCAGAGTTCATGGAGCACTTGAACAGCGCTCTCAGAAATACGGTTTGATTTCGGGTGGTGCTCGAAGCATGGAGCTGGGAGTTGGACACTGATCCTTATAGATGTTTTCCAACTTGGGATATTCTGTGATTCTATTATTTACAATTTTATCTGCAGATGCACTGTGATGTGTTCAAACATTAGGCAACAGTTACTGACAGTTAACAAGAAGAGTAACTTTTAAATTCTGAAATTAAAACCCAGATGAAATTTGAAAATAAGAAAAATGGAATGATGCTCCTTGATAGATTAAGTAAGAAAGATGCAAATACACTTTAGCAGAAGGTAATTATTTCAAGGCACATACTGTTCAGTATAAGATAAATGATATTTTAGAAGAATTCTATAAAGATCCAAGTGAGAACTTCTAATAAGGAAATTGACAATTATTTTAAAAGATGAGTCTGCTGTCACTTACACATAATGGGAAAAATCTCTCAGATTTTTCTTTTCGTCACACAGGAAATTGAGAAAACCAATTAAATTTCTCAAATTTAAAAAACTTTCACTAATGACAGGTTTCCAATAGTGTGTCACAGACACTACTGTCTGCTCCTACTTCAGACTTTACTTCAAATACTTCCTCTTCTTACAAAGGAGCTACTTGGACAGCTGTTGTGCAAACAGGAACAGTCTCTGCACTGCTTAAAACAGACGGGGTCATTTGCACTGTAACAGTTTGCAAGCACTTCGTTACTAAAGGCTGCCAATGCATTGTTGAAAAAGAATTTGAAAAAGTGGGCTTTAGAAAATATAGTTTATTCATTATGAGGAAAAAACAAACAAAAAGCAAGTCTCAGAATGTGCTCTGCAAACTATGTAATGCTAATTACCTCAAGTTCCTCTCTGAGGAGATAATTCCTTCCTTGCAATACTTTCAAATGTCCTTTGATTGCACTGAATAGCTGTGCAAAATCTTGAGTCACTGAAGCCTGGAAAGATCTCTAGCACTGGACTAAGGTAGGTAGTGCTGTGAGTTACATGAAAACTACATCAAATCTGTGAGCCATCAAATGAGATTAGTCCTATTCTTCTTGGTTTGGATACATCTACTACACCTTTGTATTTATGTTGGCATATGTTGTGAAACAGGCAATTCCCAGTGTCTTTTGTTTAACAAATGGTGTTATCAGATACATACATGTTGGAGTCGCAGAAAAAACAGGATTTGAGGTGGAAACTAAGATTTATGTGCACGTGTGTTATTCAGTAAACTGCAGCCTGTCCTAACTGAAGATTCTGGTGGTTACTGTGGCAATATAAAACAATACAGAGAAAGATCTTTAAATTGTCTCATGTTTTTTTTTTTTCATCTGAATTGTGGACTGGGAGAAGTATTTTGGACCAGTGAGCTAGTGTAGAGAGTAGCTAGTGTAGAGAGTATATATATTTTATATATATATTTTATGCATATTCTCATTTTGCAGTTTAATCACAGGGTTGTTGGGCTATAAATGAAAGAATGCAAAGGATGAGCTGCCTTACAAAGCCTGTACTGTGTGTGTAGCAGAGGCAACCTTCCTTCACCAAACCCCCACCAAAGGAAACACTGCGTGTCCAGCCAGGCCTAATAGTAACATATTGTGTTCTGACCATAAAACTCTTCCAAAAAACAGTCTCTATGGTACTCTGCTACGTTTTCTGACTATGATGAAACCTAAGAGCACTGCCTTCTGGAGGCTACTCTTCCCTTGTCTTCGATCTTCTGTATACAGTGACAGAATGAAAACAGGAAAAAAAGTTGCAAATACCAAAAGCAAACTCTATAAAATAATAGAAAACAGGAGGAATTTGGTCTTGACAGATATTTGGGCATGCTATTTCTAAAATTTACCCACAGAAATATTAAAGAAGTAACAATATAATGGAGCTTCTATTGCTTCAGAACTATTTTCAGATAGAAACACATATTGAATATATTTGTGATAACAAACTACTATCTTCATGCCTGATAGCTCTTGCCTTTGTAACAGCCTTTCCAAGAGTTAATGCCCTTCCTTTAAGAATGTACTTTATAAATATAGATGTATAGACACACACCTCACTAAACACTACATCTCTACACTATGTACATACAGCTGAATTGCAAGTCCAACATACAAACAAGAGAGATCTCCACTTCCCATTTCCACACTGCATTCTACTGTCTCTTACAGATCATATTTTCTAGGATGTCTGTATTTATTGTCCTCCGGATTCTCTCTAAGAGTGCTGTTCCACAGTAGCCCAGCTCAAGCCCTATCAATATCAAGTAAGGTAGATCAATTAGTTCCAGTGCGTATGACATTTATTTAATCCATCACTTAATATGCTTTGCCATTTCAACAGCAGCATCATATTGTTGATTTGAATTGAGTTTGAAGGCCACAGTAATTTCAATTTCATTTTCTGTGTTGTCTCAACCTACCAAGCCTCAGGAGGAGGAAGGTGGTGAAGATGTTATTCTGATACAGGAATCTATGGGTAAGATGTGATATTATGAAGAAAAAATGACACTGAGATAATAATGTGAAATCAAAGCTAAATTAGAAGTTTGACTATTCACTGAAAACAGAAGTCGATTTGATGTTGGAGGAAAATTGCATGTCTCATGAAGTGCTTAGAGCTGAAGGCTTTATACTCTTTAAATTGTATCTCTGTGCATATTTGCATGAAACAACTTGGGAAGTTTTATTATCATGCTGAGTAGTAGGATCCAGAGCTGGTAAGAACTGAAAGATGTATACAGTCCCAAGGCAGAATCAATTATCTCTATGTTGCTCCTGATGGATAGTTGTCTGACCAGCTCATACACAGACAAGCAGTAAAGCATTCACAGTCCCAGCGCTTTCAACTTTTCTAGCAACAATAATGTGATGATAATATTCAACATGAAAATTTCCTGTGATTTAAGCCCATTTTATACTTCCCTATTCCCATTCCTATGAGAGAATAACCTACTCTCTTCCAATTTCCACGTCTTTTCAATACTTGAAGATTTGTCATGTCTCCCCAGAATGTTTACTATCTTTATAGTAATACAACACAGTTGACTCACACATAACCTAAGTACAACTATCCATTCCTCATGCCTACATTTTAGATAAGAAATATCATCTAAATAGAGTAGTACTTTGAATTTAGAATTGAACTGTGTTCTACTTCTTAGAGACTACTTCTCCACCTCAATATTAAGCTTCTCTTGGGTGTATTTCAGTTCTCTCATCTCTGAGTGGACTTTAAACATAACACACCTGTAATCAATACAGACAAACTTTGCTCATGGATATTATGTACCTGCAAGCCATCACATAGAGGATATTTTCTGCAGTTTGAAATCACTATGAGACAGCAATAGTCACATTAAGCTCATTTATTTGTAAATGAAAATCAGTAGAGAAGTGATTCATGTAAGCAACACTATCCCTAAGCAATTCTAATTTATGTATCTTACACTTACAGAACGTGGCAGAAATCCACAGTTCCCCAGCTTTAATGGTATGCACATCCTTATGCAAGCCTATCTTTCTCTTAACTATGTTCTTAAATCTCTTTTGTACAGGTGTTGTAGGAATATTAGATATTTTGTGCTTTTCTGATGTTTAAATTTTAAAACTGAAGCATTAATGTTGTTTCCAAATAAAATTAATCTACTTATCATTTTCTGTTGCATTATCCAAGCCAGTATGTACACGTTCAAAATGTTCACTGATAAATCTCTTGGATCTCCTCTGTATCTTCCCCAAACCAACGTCTATTCTGTACTTCACAGTTTGAGGGTGCTGTTCATCTCTCCAACCATACACATGCGTACACATCCATCTCAAAACGCACGGTTTAGTCCTCAAACACTGTTTTCCAGTTTGCACTCACCCTTTACTAGTCTTTATATAATCAGCGCAGAATGCTTTTACGTTTCATTCTGTGAGATAACCATGGAGACCTGAAAGGGTTGACATTTCTAAGCAAGGAGGAGTAAGGCACTGAAGAGCCTTTGTAGAGAAAGTAATCCTAAACTAATCCTGTTTATTTCAGCAATGGTTGTTCTACAGCCTGTACCAGTCAACATTATTCAGAATTTTCAGAAATGTTTCTTAATCTGTAAGCAGTTAGAAGAAATAAAGGAGAAGAAGAAGAAAAAAACAGATTATTTAATTGTTGTGAACAGTTAACAACATGATCAGCTATGTCAGAAAAACTGCAACAGCAGCTTCATGTGTTGTTCCCAGGCATGTTAAAGCAAGCTAATTTTAGCAGTCCTTATGTATTCTCAGAACATGTGTTCATTCTTTATGAAATTGTGGGATATCTTAGTAGAGGGATTTCATGTGAATTATTTATGATAAATCTTGTGGCTTGGTTTGGCTTAAGTCCACTCTGAGTGAAAGAACTTTAAATTTCTTAAGTGGAAGCATGATGTGAAATATTAAAGAGAAATATTTATATATACATTCACTTTCTATCTATGGATTGCAGGCATGAGATAAAAGGTTCCTATTGTTGATTATTTCAGCTCTCTGGGCACTACTGCAGCGCACTCACTGCAGAGTTCGAAGCTGTAGCTTGGGGATTTCAAACTGACAGAAATGCTCCAAACTAGCACTCTCCTTTTGATTTGCCTACAAGACTTCTGAGCTAGAATACCAGTATTTATATGGTACAGAAAAAGATCAGATATAATGAGTCCCGTTCCTCACACACTGGAGAAACAATTACTTGATTGAATAACAGCAGTTTGGATGAGGTAATGACTGCAGGATACCACACCCAACTCCTAACTACATGATGCATCATTTAAAGCTTTGCCCTAGGTAAGGGAGATGCTAGCTGACAGCACAATCAGGTTTATATTCAAAATCAGCAAACTTCTCACAGCCTGTTTTAACGGATGCACTCAGGTACAAAACCTGCCACGCTGTCCAGCCGGTTGTCATCTTTAAACAATAGCATGTTTAAAATGAAAATTAATTCAGTAGCTGCTCAAGTAATTCCCATTACTGAGTTTAATGCTCCCAGTTATAGACAAATCTTCTGTACAGAACCTTACAGTGACAGATTGGTTCTTCCTTGTTATCAGGTATCTAGCAAGTGAGCCTCATCAAACAACTCCAGCAACCATGAAGGATGTTTTTGTTCCCCTGGATACACCCTTGTGTCCTTCACAATTTTATTTTTACTTTGTCTTTAAATCAAGAATAACCAAAGAGTAGAATTTGAACACACCCAGCAGATTCAAGGTTGTTTAGTTTCTGGTGGATGCAGTGGATGGTTACCACATTATAGTAATTCTGTCATCTAGATCCTTTCACTGCAAAGCCCAGTGTAAAGCACTTAGAGCTCTTGGCCATTTTTTCATAAAATTTTTCTCCTGGAAGTTTTTGAAGCACCTCTCAGACAATAATACAACATTCTACATCTTGCAGTTTTCTCTCCATATGTAATGGAGCTTGACCAAAGCGGGTCTTTGTTTTGTGCATTCTCTTCAGCCATCCTGGACTTCATAGTTTATTTATAAATTTGGACTTTAATATTAAAATAAATCCATGGCTCTCATTTTAACATATTAATATGCTTCAAAACTCTGTAGGTCATTTTTCAAATTACAGCAAATCAGTTGAACTAACTGAATTTATATGCTCTGTACAATCTGAATACAGCAATATATAACCGAAGTATTGTGCTTTCAAAGCTACAGGAGGAGTATAGTGCTTTAGGTAAAGCTGTTTGATCCAAAACACTTCTAATGCTCTGAATACAACGTGAAATGGAGAGTCTAACAGTGTCTGTGTCAGTCAGCAAGTCAGTACTCAAGACCTTGTAGATACAGTGGAGATGCAGATTGTTTATGATTCAGTCAGGGAGCATGCAAAATGAACTTAAACTTTGTGAGAAAACCAAATGTATTTTGCTGACTATTCTCAGCATGTGGGAGGTGCTCAGTCAATTAAGTTAAAACAGATAAATGTTTAAAACTGAGAATGCTATAAACATGAACCATGCAGCAACCACCTGCAATGCAAACTACGCCTGAGATTCATAAATATATTCAGAAAGATCTTCTGCTTGGAGTTGATAACATATTGCTGTACTAAAAATTATGACAGAAAACAATAAGGGTAGTATTAACACTGCCCATTCTACCAGCCTAAGAAACCAGGCTAGGCTTCCTCTTATAGCAATTATGGGAGGATAAGTATCTCAAAGGTTATTTCAGAATATCTAAGACAAGCAGCAGTGCAAGTCTCCCAGAAAGCAATCCAGACCACCAAATTATTGCTTATCTTGGTTCCTCTGAATTGTTCCCTGGAAGTGCTAACTCTTCACTGGTTACAGAAGGTGTCTAGACTCTTTACTTGGAAACCTACGTCAGTATTTAAAATCAGGTGCTGTGAATACTTCCTGCATTCACTGGTACTTCCCTAGTACTTCCAAATTGGCCAACTCACTGTATTTCATTAAAGACAACGGAGTTCAAAATTTAATTTTTGGAAGTTCTGCAAAAAAGTGTCCTACAATATTCCAACCACCTCAAGTAGTAGAGAAGTTAGTTGATAGTGCCATGTACCCCTGCTGACTGCAGATCTGCAAAGTCTATGCAGCACGTGAACAACCTTTTAGTGCATAAACATCAAATGTAATGGATTTAACTCCACAGGTGTAAATACAAAGAAATTTCAACAATGGAAATTGATAAAAAATAAATATCGTGCCAATTGCCCCATTCTTTTGTACAACATAAATAACACTTACCTCTTCCCAGTGGCATTTTTTAAGAGAAGAAAACATTTTCTCCTCTTGGTGTAGATTTAGCAAAAAATAAAATCGATGTGTTTATGAAAGACACAACAGCCTCTTTTTCAGCATGTACTGCACTAAATGGTCTTATGGACCTTTACATCGTGTCTATATACACCTTTCATTAGAAGAAAAAGACATAGGTGCTGAAATCTCTCATATTACTTAGCAGTCAAGAATTTAGCTATGTAGGATAAGTTAGTCATCTAGGTCTCCCTCTGTTGTCAGCAGAGTGGCAGGTACTTCCAGAGGATGAGTCATCTCATCTATTTTAGACACATATCTTAGAAGATTATGAATCACTCTGAAAACCCCTCTCCTTTGGATTACGGAAGAAGCCTAGGCAACTATCTTAGCCAGGACGCCCAACTTCTAGGCAGCTAAGGCAGGCTACTCAAGTCTTCACGTGAAAGTTACATGAATTAGAAAGGAGCATTTCTTTGAATACAGATGCATTTATTCTGAACTATCAGACCACAACACCATTAAATCATTAACAGCATACCCTGATTCTAACCAGTGACCTTGAGGTGAAAAGCTCCCTATCCCTCTGCCAACCTTGTGCACCAACTAATTTACATTTGAACACTTTGCTAAGGCAGGTGCAGCTGAGCAAATCCCACGGCAAGCCTATAAATTAGTGACTGAGGAGTAAGTATTTTTCTAGCCAATTCAGTACTTTTTTTATCCCCTTTGGATCATACTGCTTGTTGATTCCATGCCCTTTGCTTTAAATTCCTATAATAATGTGTTCATAAAAGCTGCACTCAAAACATGTATTCAGACACTGAAAAAGAAGGAAGTATCTTCACAGTGGAAAATGTTTAATCTTTCTTTTCCCTTCAAAATGGCCTGGATAGGGAAAAGAAATCTGCTAATTAAATTATAAAATTTTTTAGAGATCAAAACTGTAGCACACATGAAGATCGAATTCAAAGAATACAGGAAGCAGTGCAATTCGCATTTGTCATCCTTTCACACAGATAGTAACAATATAGTCAGGAGTTTGAGAGAAACACACGTCTTTTTCATCCTTTCTCTCCCTCTGGGGTCAATGCACTGTGATCTATTTTTAACAGGAATAAAAAGTTCTCATTGTTAAAGCAAGTTGGATGCTCCCATATCTCACATGCAATCCGAAAGCATTTCAGAAAGCCTAGTGTCCTCCTTTCAACCTGCTTTCGAGCATTTCTATTGGCTATAGATATAATTCATCCACAGTATTGCAATCCCGAAAACTGTTATTTTTTCATAGTAAAAAAATAATGGAACTTATGAATAAATTGTTTATATTGAAATATTTTCTTTAAAAAATGCGTAAGAAGAAAAGGAACAAAATGAAGCAAGCAGAAAAATAATAAATCTAACCACAGGCCTACAAAATTCTTGGGGCACTGATGTCCATACATTAATCACCTTTCCTTCAAATTCCACCTTTAGAAGGGTTTGCCTAAGGGATTAGTCTGAAGAATTATCTAACCAAATGTGTCGAGACTGATACTTTGTCATGTTCTTGAATTTTCCATCATTTTGAGATGCTGAATTGCCAACTTCTTTATGAAGCCAGTTGCTCACGAGGAGGGAAACCTGAGAGGTGGGGGGAAGGGGGAGCAAGCTGGTGATAGAGGAAAAGAGGAGGGGAGGGGGAAGAAAGGGAGAGGGGAAGAGGAAGGAAAAGAGAAAGAAAAAAAGAAAGAAAAAAGAAGAAAAGGAGCAAAGATGGCAATTGCTTTGGAATTTCTTGTATCTTATTGATTACAGCAGGAGACAACTTTGTATTCAAATAAAAAGTTACAAAATACAGATTGCATTTTACTCATAGTACCTTAAAAAATAATTTCCATGAGCATGGGGGTTCATAAGCTCTGAAGGCTCTCTGGTGTGATATGGTAGGTCCATGCCACAAACCTGATCCATCCGATATACTGAACTCCGCACCATATTATGAAACTTACAATAGCTCCAGAATACCCTGGAGCATCCAGCACAAGATGGAAAAAGTCCAGAAGAGGACTACTAAGATGATCAGAGGGCAGGAGCACCTCCCCTATGAAGAAAGGTTGAGGGAAATGGGCTTGTGTAGCTTAGAGAAGAGAAGGCTCCAGGGAGACCTCATTGTGGCCTTCCAACACTTGAAGGGAGCATATAAAGAGGAAGGGGAACAGCTGTTTACGAGGATGGATAGTGATAAGACAAGGGAGAATGGTTTTAAACTGAGACAGGGAATGTTCAGGCTAGATATTAGGAGGCAGTTTTTTCACACAGAGGGTGGTGACGCACTGGAACAGGTTGCCCAAGGAGGCTGTGGATGCTCCATCCGTGGAGGCATTCAAGGCCAGGCTGGATGTGGCTCTGGGCAGCTTGGTTTGGTGGTTGGTGACCCTGCACATAGAGGGGGGTTGAAACTACATGATCATTGTGGTCCTTTTCAACCCAGGCCATTCTATGATTCTATGATTCTATTACAATGTTTTCTACAATTTTCCTTTCCTTATTGATAACATTAGAACCTAATACTAGAATTTGTTGACTGAATGTGTAAACATTTGGATGAATAAATAAATTTCCTTTTCCTGTACAGTCCAGAAAAACCTCAGTGTAACTTCAGTGTGTGAATGCTGTTAACAGAGAATCATAGAATCATAGAATCACAAGGTTGGAAAGGACCTGCAAGGTCATCTAGTCCAACCGTCCTCCCATTACCATTGCTACCGCAAGCACTAACCCATATCTCATAGCTCCTCATCCAGAAGCCTCTTGAACACTGCCAGGGACGGCAACTCCACCACCTCCCTGGGCAGCCATTCCAGTGCCTGACCACTCTCTGAGAGAAAAAGTTCTTCCTTATGTCTAATCTAAACCTCCTCTGATACAGCTTGAGGCCATTTCCTTGGGTCCTGTCTGCTGGCTGGGAGAAGAGGCCAAACCCCTCCTCACCACAACCTCCCTTCAGGAAGTTGTACAGTGCAATGAGGTCTCCCCTGAGCCTCCTCTTCTCCAGACTGAACAATCCCAGCTCCCTCAGCCGCTCCTCATAAGATTTGTGCTCCAGACCCCTCACCAGTTTCGCTGCCCTTCTCTGGACACGCTCCAGGGCCTCAATGTCTTTCTTGTAGTGAGGGGCCCAAAAATGAACACAGTACTCAAGGCGCTCGGCGAGTACTCGAGTACAGATCTGTTTCATACTGAGCCACAGTACCCAACTGAAAGTAGCTACTGAATGTAATGATACACATAGTGATTTACTATTTTCTTTTAATATTGCTTACATTTAATAATCATTTAAATATTTTAAATTGAGATTATATTAGGAAATATTAGTAAATAGGGACTTATTAAACAAAGGAGAATTTCTGCTTCATAAAATAATTTTTTTGATTTGCACTTTACAAAAAGCTTTAATGCGAGGTTCTGTTCTCATTTGTTTTATTTCTCAACACATGTCACAGTTCTGAAAACAGTACAACGGTGCTTACGTTTTGATTCCTAGCAATCCTCTTTTCTGTCCTCAATTCCTGTCTTACTTAAAACAGTCATAATGGCCTTTTTTTCATCTGTTTACTCCTATGTTATGAGTACTGCAGCAGCTTCAGTGTCTTCTGTAAAAGACCCTGCAAATCCACTCCCATTCATCTTCCTTTAACCACCAGTTGTCAAATTGCCTCCTTCTGTAACTTCAGAACAATACTTAATCCTGAATTTCTTTTTCATATGAGCTTATTTAGGAATTCGCTAGCAGCAGCATGATCAAATCTTCAGGAAGACATCTAGTTCTGCAGGCATCTAACAGTCCAGCATGCATGTGTAAGCTGTATTTTTGCTTACTAAAAGGCAAACGCAGTCTGCTGCTTTCAGCATTTTTAGAAAGTTTACAGCCAGTAGTACCAAAGCAAACAATATTCTCCACCTATGATCAGCACAACCAATGCTACAAAACTCTCCATACCTCCAAGATGACATGGCTTGAATTCTTCTCAAGCTCTCATGAAATAGTTGCACCCTGTGCTGTGCTTTGTACACAACATCGTGGCTTTCTTTCCCATGTTGGAGAAGAAAGTCACTATAATGCTTCCCACTTTCAAACAATTCCCTTGGTTTCTCATTCATAACACAAATAATTTCAAAGTGCCTTTTGTTTCCAGAATCCTTACATGGCTTACTCCAAAGTATCCCACAAATCTCATCACTTGTTACACTGCATTTCCAATGTAATCTCTGAGCAATCTGACACCAATTCTCCAGCAGAACATACAAGGCAGATATCAATCAGCTGTTTCATATTTTGTATTCTCATTTTAAAATCTTTCCTTTTTCCCTGCTTGATCAGGTCTCCCTGCCACTGGCCTTACAACTGACTTAATTGATTCATGCTTCAGAGTGATCTGTTAGCACACTATTTGTGGTCTTGTTTATACAGTATTCTTTCATTCTGTAAACAATTTGCCAATCATCTTAGAAAATCTGTTCTTAAATCAGGCTTTTAGATTGATACGCAACCACACTGAAAACTGCTTTATGTCTTTAGTTACTTCAGTACAATCAGGGTCCTGACTCAGAGATGAAAAAAAACCCAAAAGATCAAGTTTTCAAAATAAGACTGCTTGCTCCTCAGTCTTCCCTCACACTTATCTTCCATATTGAAAAGTATAACCACAATGGTGTCTTGTTGTAAGTTTTATCAGATTCATTTGTAATCATTATAATAGTGTTAGAGATGCTGTGCTAATTATACTTATTAGAAATTAAGAGGAAGAAATGCAACTCACTATTAAGAAACAAAATCAAATGCTTGCTCAAAACCTGCCTTGCAACAAAGGACATGGAGAAAGCTGCAGTTCTACTAGCAAGTAAATTGAGGAACAGCTCTGTTGAATCACCTTTCTAAACATGCCTTTTGAATCTTATTTTATGCACTTTGCAAATACTTTTACTAAGCATTTTGTAATACTAATTACTATATCAAACTATCTTTACCACTGAAATTTTCATGGTTCTACTGCTGACACATCTTTGTGTTTCATTACATATAAAAACAAACACAGAACATTTGAACTAAGCAAAATAATCATGCCTTTCCTTTCTAATGGGCATTCAAGGTCATTACAACCCTCCTGGTAGCAGAGTAGCTTCTATATATAAACATACTTGCATTGTTATGCACTTAGGCATAGCAAACTTCTAAAGTTTAATTTTTCCCTACCTACCTTATGCAAAATTAAACCATCTCCACAGGGTCAACAGAGGTGGTGAGGATGACTTCTTATTTAAGGCCGAGAGAGATACATCTACTAAGTTGCTTAGGAGGTTCACTGTTTTGTAATATCTCTAGAAAAGAGACATAGGCAGGAGAGTTTTCTCACATTTCAAACTGACAGAGAGAATCTTAGATAGAATAAAGGGGTCCCAGGATATTTTCCTTTACTTGGTTGCTTGGTTGAGCCTTTATCATTGAATCAGAGTATAGCCCAGGCTGGAAGGGACCCACAAGGACCATGGAGTCCAACCTCTGACCCTACACAGCATCACCCAAAATCAAACCCTATGTCTTAGAGTGCTGTCTAAACGCTCCTGGAACTCTGGCAGCTCAGGGCTGTGCCTACTGCCCTAGGCAGCCTGTTTCAGTACCTGAAGAACCTAACACCCAACCTGACATTCCCCTGATTAGTTACTACAGTCAAGTTACTAAGAATTAAGTTACTAAAAAAATATTATTTTAATTCCATGACAGTAAGTCCCCATTTGCTGTCATTTTATTCCTATTTAAATGCTTAAGTATCAGGGCACTTGTTTTTGCAACTGCTATGCTGATGCCCTTTTATTTTTTGCATTCTGTGATACACTGCAGTTAGGGTCAATACACAATTGTACATTTGGGTGACAAGTCGTACTGGAGAAAGAAAGACCTTCAATAGATTTCAATTTCTCATTTTGTTCATTTTTTTCTCTTCCAGAGAAAAAGTGTCTTTTCCATTTTTTTCTCTTCCAGAACTTGGAGACAGAAAAAGCCTCCCTGAATTATTTTGAACTTCAAAAAAATTGGGCTATCCTTTTTCCCCAAGGTGTTTTATATACATTGACAAGGCCTTTAAACCTTGGACTTCATTCTAAAATCTGTGCTGTGGAAACTTCTATCGCCCTCAAGAGGATTACATACATGACAAAATACTCACAATTGAACCTTAGTTACTGCTGAAGTACATTATAAAATTTCTCTGAAAACCCCTGGAGTGTTCTTAAGTCTGAAGCAGTACCTCAAGTAATATTTAAGCAAACGTATTCTAATCTATTTTAACAGGTTAATTTTTTTTTTTGTCTCAAATACAAGCTTAGCACAGTTAAAATCTTTAATTAGTTTAGCACATTTACTGTACATTATTAAGAGGAAAATGAACTGCACTTTTCCTAATGTGATCAAAATTTAGAGGCAAAGTAAACGTGAGAGGCAGGTAAGGAAATATCCCCCAGATATGGCATTTTTAAGTGCTTGCAATTGTGACAGCCATGGAGCTTCAAGCACTTTTAGCTGGAGAATGGGCTTGAACCAAGGCAAGGACAACTCTTGTGAGCTCTGAGAATGCTATCCTTTGAACCGATGGCTCCAGCAGTTCCCTGCACTTGATGGGAAGACTTGTAAGCTTCTGTCAGACATGTAGATACGTTTTCCAACACGTCACGCACATATTCTATGCAAACCAGACAAATAAGAATGATCAAAATGGTTTTATTACTTTATTACAGCTTGGAATAAACAGTAAGAGAATGGAAAACAATCTCACAAAATCGACCTTGATCTGCCTGCTTTGAAGTTAAAGACAGTAGAATGGGGCAGGCTGACATTTATAGACTGCAAAGATTGTGGGCAGGATTTCAAAAGCACAAAGGTGATAAGTACGTTCCTTCAGAAGTGTGGTGACAAGAATGTAGCATGGCTTCAGGGCTTTTTTAGCACAATAACAACAGAAAGAAAAGGAGAACAAAAAAAATCTAATTTTGGTCTCTGTCAGTAAACTGTGCGGAAATTTCAGGGCTGGCCCTGTTTAATATCTGTACTGATTTGGATGAGAGGATTAAGTGCACCCTCAGTAAGTTTGCAGACTATACAAAGTTGAGAGGGAGTGTTCATCTTCCTGAGAGTAGGAAAGCCCCACAGAGGGACCTGGACAGGCTGGACTTCTGGGTTGAGGCCAATTGTATGAGATTCAACAAGACCAAGTGCTGAATCCTACTCTGGTCACAACAACCCCATGCATCATTCCAGGCTTGGAGCAGAGCAGTATGGAGAAAAATGATCTGGGCACGTTAGTTGACAGCCGGCTGTCCATGAGCCAGCAGTGTGCCCAGATGGCCAAGAAGGCCAATGGTATTCTGGCTTGTATCAGAAATGGTATTGCCAGCAGGAGCAGGGAGGTGATCATCCCCCTGTACTCAGGTCTGATGAGACCACACCTCAAGTACTGTGTTCAGTTTTGGGCCACAAACTGCAAGAAAGACATCAAAGCCCTGGAGAGTGTCTGCAGTATGGCAACAAAGCTGTGAAGAGTCTGAAGCACGAGTCTTACGGGGAGTGGCTGAGGGAATTGGGATTGTTCAGAAGAGAAGGCTCAGGGGAGACGTTACTGCTCCCTCCCTGAAATGAGGTTGTGATGCGGTGGGGGTCAGCCCAGGGAACAGCAATGGGATGAGAGGGAATGGTCTCAAGCTGAGCCAGTAGAGGTTCAGGTTAGATATTAGGAAAAATTTCTTCTCAGAAAGGGTAGTGAGGTATTAGAACAGGCTGCCCACAAGGAAGTGGTAGAATCATCCCTAAAGGTTTTCAAGAAGAGACAAGATGGGGCATTGAGAGACATGGTTTAGGGGTCTGGAGGTGATGAGTTGATGGCTGGACTAGATGATTTGAGTGGTCTTTCCAACTTAATTATTTCCAGCTTAATGATATCTATGAATTCAATTGCCTTGTGCTCAGACACTCACCTACAGCACACCACCAGCAGAGCAGAGCACTGAATGTGGACATTTCCTTTCATGATAAATATATGGCACAGCGATAGGAACTGCCACAGCCAATTTTAAATACTAGCTTTGGAAATGAGTTAAACCCAACCTGAGTATGATTCAAAACTAGGATAAATTAGAAATGTTCCATTACTATTATTGTATCATATGCTCTATCCCAACAAAGGGTGTTCTCAAAGACCTGCCCACTTCAGTCTCTGTCAGTACCCTTTTGCTGCAGACAAAAAAAAACAACACTGCGCACAGTAACATACTGTAACTTCTTATGTGGGGAATCTGCTACATGAGGAACATCTGAGTTTTGGGTCTCGCTTCAAGCATTGAAAACAGCATCAAGAGAAGAGGACAGAGTGTAAAATAGATAGGACCACATCCCTAAGCACTCACTGTATCAGTGTTTTATGTATTATGGAAAGGAAAAAATATTCTGAGCAAAGATCACTTCAGAAAAGGAAAACAAAACTATCTCTAGCTTAGTTTTATTTCTGGGCAATCTTCACAAGAAAATTTTTCCAAAAACACCTGAGCACCCCAATGCTGCAGTGATACCCACGAGTTCTGCCTACATGTAGAGATTCTAGTTTGCAGCCTTCTTGAATTAGTGCTGTGTTTCTGCAAGTTTATCATGCTTCCTCAAGCAGCTTCAGAGTTGATCAATGATGTATGCTCCCAGAACTCTATTAAAATACAGAACACTGCTTTAAACGTTTTAAAGATTTTCAAATACTTTGTAGATAACAGAGAAATTTCCACATAAGCATTTACTCTAAAAATAAAGAAGATTCATTAGGTGTGCAAGTTAAAAGAGCTACTTTTACAGTATGTTTTATTTTTTTGTTGGTTCTTGAAATCCAACTTTCAATGACATTCCAAGGGAATTCCTTCTCTAGAAGCAGGCAGGATTGTCCTTTGTTATACAGGTTTGGAAGGAAAATAGAAGCCCCCATTGCAGCTGAAACCAGCCTCTGAAATTGTAAGGCAGACCCTATGACACAGCTCTGTTGTCACTTAAACACGCATTGCATCCATGCACAGTGCGATCATCCACTCTGTAGCTTCAGCCCTGCAGCACCTACTCACCTACAGCACTCACTGTAATACATTCCCACCTCTTTCAAGTATATTCAATTCAGTATGCAAGCAGAAACACTTATCTCTACAAGGCTGCACATATAAAGAACGCATTTATTCCGTATATTTTTAAAGTTGCTTCTCTGGCAATTAAAATATGCAAAGCTCTCTTAAAAAATTAGCAAGAATGAAGTCAGGTTTCTGCAGTAATGATTTAAAACTTAACAGTTTACGTAGACTTTGGACATTTCACCTCTTCAATGTACAGTGATTTTCTCATTATTCTACTAGACATCCCATTCCTACACAAAGGTTTAAGAGACTACTGTCTCCCAGTGAGACACAGGAAGCAGTGCAGCACTGACTCCTAAGGAATATTATCTCCACCAATTGCCCTTATTTCACCAGCTGTCCCAATAATAATAACATTTTGGAGGCCCTCTCCAGACAGCAAAGGTATTCCCTTCACTGTTCCAATGCTAACTTGGAAACTGCTTATGACTCAGTTTTAAAAACAAGGGTGGTAAAGAAGGTGGTTAAAAAGTCCTTACAGCGGAAACCTGATGAAGACACTGATGTCCCACAAAGTGGCACACTTATTGAGCCATGACAATGTTAGGTCAACATTAATTTTGCAGTTTAAGGTTATTATATACATTTCATGTCCAGTTATCTGTGCAAATAATTGAAATAAAGATTTTCAAGTATTTTGTCTAGTTAGCATCTAGCTAGCATCCCGTTTTGACGATACCACTGGAAGCAAGGTGAATAAAGATTTACTCTCAAATAATTCACACCCTAAATTTAAATTCCTCTTAGTTGATCCTATCAGTGACATTGTCCAGGATGACAGAATCACAGAATTGCAGGAGTTGGATGGGACTTCAAGAGATCATCGAGTCCAATCCCCTTGCTAAAACAGGTACCCTACAGAAGGTCACAGGTAGGCATCCAGATGGGTCTTGAATATAGAAGGAGACTCCACAACCTCTCTGGGCAACCTATTCCTGTGCTCTGACATGCTTACCATAAAGAAGTTCTTCTGCATGAAACTTTCCATGTTCAAGTTTTAGGCCATTGCTCCTTGTCCTATTTCTACACATCACCAAGAAGAACCCGGCCTCATCCATTTGCCTCCTACCTCCTTGTAGATATTTATAAATATTTATCAGAACCCCTCTCAGCCTTCTCTTCCCCAGGCTGAACAGGCCCACATTACTCAGCCTTTCCTCATGTGGGAGATGTTCCAGGCCCTTTATCATCTTTGTGGCCCACTGCTGGACTCCTAGGAGATCCCTGTCTTTTTTTGAACAGGGGAACCCAGAACTGGACATAAAATTAATCTTCAGTGGACTGACTGCTTGTTGCCCTAAGTCCTTGCTATTCTGCACTGCCAGCTCAACTAAGCTCAGCTCACGAGTCCAAGGCAGGCTGCACTCTCCTGCACCTTGGAGCAACAAAAGGAGAAAAAGGGAGTGAAGAGACGGGGAAGTGAACAGTGAAGAGAAACAGTGGAGCAAGAGGGCTGGATGCTGGGAGAGGTTGCACAAGTTCTGTGTTTTTTTGTTTTTTTTTTTTACCATTAGGTAAGGAACTTTGGAAATTATTATTTTCAATTAGGTTTTTTCACTGTATTTTTGAAGATTTTTTCCTTTCCAGAGACTTTCTGTTTAGTAGCTCTTTTTACACCAAGTAACGATGTGTTCCCCCAGCAGTGCAGTAGTAACAGCACATTTCTCTCTCACCTTTGTTATCTTTTGGAATCTACACAGACACACACCATCCAGCGTCACTCGGTCAGTTCCCACCTGACGCCTCACCTCCTCACGCCTGGATGCACTTCCCAGGCCCATGCCGCGCGAACCTCACTGCATTTACGGAGTCGGAGCACTGGAAGTCCCAGCTCGCTGGAAGGAGAGCAGAAGGAAGGGCGGACGGCACGTATTGTATTGACGGGTTTGGCTTTGGGGAAGAGTCATTTTTCTCGTTTAACACTAGGGGAAAACAAGCGGTGGTGAGCGACGAGGAAATTAAAGGTGGTGCAACATCTGATAGGAAAGGGTACATCACCGAGAAGAAATGAGGGCGCTTATCGCCGCATCGCCGAATGAAGCCGCCCCGGCACCGCGCCGGGAGCCGTCACTGCGGCAGCGGCGGCACACGGGGAAGGAAACCGCACTGCTGGGCACTGCTCCCGGCTTTTGTGGGGCTGTCACCTGCGCTTGCCTTCGGGCAGGCATTTCTGCCCGCACGCCACACGGGCTGAGGCAGGGACGGCCTATTTCCACCATCCGTAATGCACAGGGCTGCAGGCACGCCAGCTGACCGAGCTCAGAACCACATCGGCTTCCCCAGCGTGACCGCAGCCGCGCTCTGTCAGCACACCCTCCTCGAGCGGCCGCGGTGCCGCCCCTCCGAGGCAGGGGCGGGCGGGGCGGCGGCCATCTTAGCTGCGGGCATCCCCCGGGGCGCCATGTCTGGTGAGGGAACTGCCGGCCGTGTGGTCCGGTTCCGCGCCGCACTCAGCTGCCGTGGAGTCGGGAGGCCGCAGCGGGGTCCGGCTCCGCTCTCCGTAGGGCTGGTGAGGCTGGCTTAGTGCCGGCAGGGACTCGGAACGCGGACGGCGGACCCTGAGGGCTCGGTTCTGCCGCTGTGGACAGGCTGTGCTAGGTTCCTCCTTCCAGGGCAGCGAGAACGTGACCGTGGGGGAAAGAAAAGGGCAGCTGTCCGTTGAAATAAAAACTCGGGCTGCCTCCAGGAGAACGGCCTCGCGTACGGCAGCCCGGTGAAAATCGAGACGTTTCTGCCCCGGGCAGCGCGGGCTGGGCCTGCAGCGTTGGTGCAGTGCCTGCTGCCTTCACGGGGCTTCATCTTCTGGCATCAGTGGGAGACGAGGTTCCTCATCCTCAGATGTGTGGCAGCGCTGGTTTGCTCACAGGAGGCAGTGAACAGTGAAAGCGGTTAGCTGCCAGATTTTGATGCCTTGTTTTTCTGAACAAAGTACAATGATTTTAAGAGGTCGGAGGTTTGAAATCCACACAGCGTGGTTAAGTTGCTAATGCAGGGCTGGGCTTTATCTGTGTTTCTACGGGTGTACTCAAGTAGTGAGGTTAGTCATCTAACCAGCAGTTTGCAGGACTGAGGCTCGAGTGCTCATTTCTGCGTAACCAGTAAGGTAATACCAAAGGCAGGCAGGGTCTGTGGTGAGATGGCACAGTTCTGCTGAGCGGGCCCTGCAGAAGTCAGCACACCCCACGCCCTGCTGTCAGCTGGCTGCAGGCTGTTCAGGTTCTTCAGTGCCTGGCACAGGGGGAACTTGCTGTTGGAGCTCCTTAGAGGGAGTGTTCGGCTTCTTGAAAGGTGAACTCATGGGAGTCAAACAGCCTATCTGCTCATTCATCTGCAGGGCTGTCTCCATTGGAAGGGAACAAATACTAAACACAGTTCTTTCCAAAACAGGCTAATTAAGAACAACCTGTTGGCACAGCTGGAGGAATTTGACAGGATGAGGCCTGTCATTGTGGTACACGGTGGAGCTGGCCGGATCTTCAAAGAACGAGAAGAGGGATGCCGTGCTGGTGTCGTCAGAGCAGCGCTGCAGGGTTATGGTGTCCTGAAACAAGGAGGCAGCGCCTTAGATGCAGTTGAGGAGGCGGTACGGTCAATGGAAGATGACCCTCATTTTAATGCAGGTAATTTTTAAAGAATTCAATATCTGTATAATCATGTTCAGTGCTTGATTCTAATTACTGTGAAAATACCGGCTCGCATTTGCCTTGAATTATGCATATTGTAGTGAAGTAACTATTAGTGTCACAAAATATGAATTATTTGTTTATTGATGTAATTAAAAAAGCATGTTATGTACCATTGTTTCTTCTGAGCACACTTAGGCAGTCAGGTTAGTCTTTGTTGTTTCTCAGCATTCTGTACCTACTGATTCATTCTTGTTCTCCAGTCCTACTGTTATGTAAATCTTCCCTGTCCCCATGCTGAGTTTTTAGTTTTAAGACATGGACTCCTTAATGGAGTGTATGTTCAGTTAATATTCATATTAAAAGTCACTTGTACGGAGCTTGTGGCAATATTTAAGCCTTAATTCTTTACCTCTTGTTAAAGGAAGATTTTGGGATATTGTGTATGTTTTAGTTAATGCTTGCAATTAGTGCCTTCTTAAATAATATTATAAAAATAATGCAACTAATGATATGAGTCATTTAAGGTTTAGAACTGAATTTCCTAGCAATTAATGTCAATTAATGTTAATGATAGTTAATATCCAATATTTTTCTCCTATTCGTATAACTTCAAGTTTACTATTTGGATGCATTTCAGTGAAAATTCTTCACTGTTTCCAGCAAGGTATGTCAGGAATGAACATGGATAAGAAGACTGTCAGAGTTCAGTGTCTCAGATAGCATACTTGATTCTTGTGTGGATGCTTAATATGCACAGATTCACTTTTTCTTTCTCACCTTGCAATTGAGAAAGATGGAAAGATTTTTTTTCCGTATGAAAGTTTTGAGTGATTCATTGCGGACTTGGATTGAATTTCTTGCTTTTTAGAGGTTTAAATGAGATATGTGTACCATGAGGCAGTTGCATAATTAATATGAAGCTGGTGTTCCCTCATTAACTTTTTCTTCACTTGCTGTCTAAATCAGTCAACCTTTAGGGCTGTGTTTTGCTCAGGTCAGTAAATCTGTAACTGTTTGACCTTTGGTGCTTTCTATAATTCTGGATTCTATCTCTGAACAAACCTCTGACCAAATAGCTTACATTTGCTATTTCAAAGTCATCAGCTTCCTATATTGCAGGAAAAAAATCCTAATTCTCAAGGAGCATCATTTTCTAGCCAATGGTAGTTGTCCAGTGTCAATGTGGAAGCAACTTCAGTATAAATTTAAGCCAAAAGATTGTTTACATCTCTTAATCATTCCATGTAAACAATTTCATACTTTCTTGGTTTCTTATATGCTAATTTTGATGGTTCTGTAAATCAAAATTATGTAAACGGAAAATGTATTTTAATTGAATGGGATTCTCTGGCGAAAGCTTGCTTTATAGCAGTCTATTTAGGCTTATTTATTTAAATGATAAGCAGCAGTGTGTGTCATTTCGGCACATATTTTGGTAAGTGAGATCACAATGGCAGTATTAATGCAAGCTTTTTTCACCCTTAGTTTGCAGTCTTATCGCTAATACTGCTATTCTGAGCTTGGGAAGTGGATAACATGAAGTGAACTGATATGGGACAGAATACGTATTTGTATCAGAGGAGGTTTAGGTTGGACATAAGGAAGAACTTTTTCTCTCAGAGAGTGGTCAGGCACTGGAATGGCTGCCCAGGGAGGTGGTGGAGTCGCCGTCCCTGGCAGTGTTCAAGAGGCGTCTGGATGACGTGCTGCGTGATGTGGTTTAGTGCTTGTGGTGGCAATGGTGATGAGGAGATGGTTGGACTGGATGATCTTATAGGTCGTTTCCAACCTTGTGATTCTATGATTCTATGTTTCTCTTATCTCAGAGCATCCACATAGCTCTTCATATGGAGAAGTTTCCACAGACTTGTGCCTTACACGCATTTCTTGTTTCCAGAGTTGCAGAAAGGAGGTTTGGGCTGTAGTTGAAAGTTACCGTCTTTCCCCAGGGAGAGAATTGCAGCCTCCCTCTCATCATACAGCCACTTAAAGGAGGACGTGCTGCTCCATGTTCAAAGTGATTGCACCATTTGAGGACAGGCTCTTAGACCCTACTGTAGCTAATGCCTGCTAGACAGTTGTAACTTTTCGTTTTCTTCACGAATGTGCAGAACATGTTTGTGGCAGACCTTCTCATGGTCTGACAGCGTATACTTATTGAAATATATATTAAACTAATATTTTGTCTAAAGATGTTTACTTATACTTGTTCTAACAATATTTATCTGTTGTTTATAGTAGATTAAATTAAGAATTTTTAGCAAAATTTGCTTGAACTGAGCTTGAGCCTTGAGCTCTTGTTCACGTCTGACTATGCTGATCTAAGTCCTTAACCACTTATATATACATCCAGCTGTGTTAGTGCTCGTTAGATACAGCTGCTCTCAGAGTGAGCTGACAGCTATGTGAAGAGGGCCCTGATTGGAGTGGCTTTTTAAAACTCGTGGTATTTATCTCTGTAAAATAAACATTTGTTTTGTTGTAATATTTTCCTAGAAAACACAGACATTGCTAAACAGTAACAATAAATATGGAGAGGAATAAGCTTAATAATCAAGTTATGTCCTGCGGTTTTCTGCAGAGGAACAGTTAGGAAATCTTTAGAGATCTCCAACGGACATAGGAGATTTCTAATGGGGTGATGCAGGAGGCTGGTAGAGCATCCCTTGGGGCTGTCATTCTTCTGATTACTGCTGTTTGAGAAAGGTACACCTTGTTCTAGAGGGAATTTTGTGAGCGTGGGTGTGAGAAGAGCCTACCTTGACAAAGGAAACAAGAAGAACATGGCAAGGCTTATCTAAGAAATGAAAGAGGGCCTATTCCATACATCAAAATAAGGGAAATTCTGGAAGAATGATTTTAGCACAGATGTCTGAAAGGAGGAATGTGTAAGCTCTCCACACATCAGTATGGCATAGAAATAACCTATTCTGAATGATGTGGCACTGAGCTCAGAAATAGCTTATATGGTTGGAGGGGAGCAAAAAGTAACTGTTTGGGGTGGAGTGTAGGCAGGTGTGTCTGTTAGGTGGAGTTTTGAAGACCCAGAATGTAGTTGCCACCTGTAAGTGAGGTTTTAACATACACATATATTCAGGGCAGAAGTGCATAGGTGTAGTTGCCTTATGTCGGCAGTTACCAACAGTAGTTTCTGACCTGCCCTAGTGTCAGTTTAACAGGAAAAGCAAACAACAAAACCTGTTTTAGTTCTGTACAACGTTTGAGTATTTCTACCTGAGCTACTCTATAGTTCTACCATGAATTTTTATATTTCTTTCTAAATTCAGTCTTACCCAGCCTAGTTCGCTTGCACACATGTTGACTTAAAAGCTTAGCGTTCCCCTGGGAAGAGTTACTTACGTTATTTAAAAAAAAAAAACAAACAACCAAACAACAAAACACAACAACACCTATTTGCATTGTCTCATCCTGTATCATCAGTTTTCAGTTAGGTTGATGTCAGCGTTGATGACTGCTGAAGAGAATAACTACCCAGCATTTCATTTCTATCTTTATTCTAAATTCCTCCATCTACTGTTATTTGAGGACTGGGTTATTTCAAGGTTTTGGTGCAGTAGTGAATGAGCACTTCTGTTGTGCTGTGTCAATTTTGACAGCTTCTTGGAATGCTCTTTGGCATTATTTCTTTGATGGGACTGAACACTACACGATATTGTTGGGTGTCCTACAGTTGGAAGAACTGTAAAAGTGAAATAGATATTTTTACGTGAGTGTGATGTGATCTGGGGGGATAAAGAATCTTGTTTATGATTGCCATTTTAGCTTTCATAGCTGGTATATAATTTTGGATGGAATTGCATAAATGGCATTCTGTATACCATCTTATGACCAATTCACGATTGTATGAGTTTCAAGTGCGTTTTTCATCATATAAAAATAAAACTCAATTTTTTTTTTTTTAAGTAGCCATTACACCCTGTCAGATTTCTGTCTACAGTTGGATTTTGCAGTTATACTCAGCAATGTTTCTGCTGTTTTGTTTTTATTCAGGAGGTAGGTCCTTCCAGTAAGTCAGACATATAATTGGAAAACAGAAAGTTTGCTTGATGAGATCCATAAATTGAATCAGTTGCTGGTTAGCTCTTAATGACTTAACTCTTCTTCTCTTACTCCTCCTCTTTTTAATTTAATTTTTTTTGTTCTTGTTCTTTGGTCTTTAGGCTGTGGTTCTGTTCTTAATGAAGAAGGTGAAGTAGAAATGGATGCAATTATCATGGATGGAAAAAATCTGGCCTCTGGAGCAGTATCTGCAGTTAAATGTATAGCAAACCCAATAAAACTAGCTCGACTTGTCATGGAAAAGGTATGCTGAATCTGTACTTGAATATGAAACATTTTTTCCTTAATATTTCATCTGGTGTGTTGAAACACCTCGTTGATGTTGTTTAGGGGAGGATTCACAGACTATGAAAGAATGAGAAATAGAAGGTAGCGCTTAGAATCTGTGGTTGTGACTATGAGGAACTTTTATTTTTAACATTTTTGGATTGTTTGGGTTTTTTTGAATGCTATTATTGAAAGATAGCACTCTGAGGAAATGAGTTCTGTTACGTAGTTGGAAGGCTGGGGTAGAATGTCTTTTAGTAACTTGAGGGGGAAAAGTTGTATCCGTTTTCTGTAGATCACTTCTTATAATGACAGTTAAAAGCCACTGATGGTGTCTCCTCTATGACAAAACCTCATTTAGGATAAAGTTTCAACGATATTTTTTGGACAACAAAACAAATGCATCCCAGCCACCTCCAACAAAAAACAAAACCAAAAATCTGCCCTCCGTCTCTTGTGTGCTGTAAGGTCTCTTGTCATTGAGTGGTGCTTCAGCTTTTCAAAAACGTTGAAGCTAAATTTAGTAGTACATAAGAAATTCAACTGCATAAGGCCATGTATAATGGTTTGGCACTAATACCACAAAATGAGAAGTACTTCCATTTTGTGGTGCAGTGTATTTCTGTTTGCCCAGCTGCAATAAATTCTGTGTAGATGACAACATTCAAATATAGATGTTAACCTAAATTGCTTGATATATCTTGAGGTGAGCTTCTGCTGTTTTTTCTGGCAGACGTTACAAACTGGAATACAAACCAGCTCATGTTACTCTTCTGTTCATCTTAGGAAGGAGTTTGGGGACACTAACCCAGGCTATTTTATGGTGCTTTTCAGAGTCTATTTTATTTGTTGTATTTTACTGTAAATAATTAAAAATATTTTGAACTCGGTGATCCCTGGGTGATAAGTCTGGTGTTTCCTTGGTCCTAAGGATTTTAGGATGCTTGTTTCCCAGTGATGTTAAGAGACATTACTGCCCCAAGGAGAACATGAAGTTCTCCAAAACAAGTAACAAATGGAAGAGTTCTGCACCTGCTTGTAACTTTGTGTTTCTATTCCTATTCTGAAACAATATGGGCTCCATCTGGTGGTCAGAGTAGCTCCTTAGGCTGCTGTTGTGCATGTTTGTCTTGTACATTATCGCGTTCTTAGTGGGCTCCAATTTGCTCAAATTCATGGTACAGGAGAAGGGAAAGCACCAGAGTAATTTGTGTCTTACTGTACTACTGAGCACATCAGTCTCTAGAGATGGAAGGCTTAGTACGTTAACAAATTAATCAAATGGATACTTGAGAAAGCAGTTAAATTCCCATAAAATTATTCCTGTTTGTGGTGAACAGCAGTGGAATGATGCATTGAAATGACTTGTTTTTCTTAATGGGGCGTGTAATCCCCCTCAGCTCCTGTGCTCCATGAGATGGATGTCACGTGAACGTTGCAGCGCTGATTCACTGGTACCCATAAACTGTTGGTGCATACTTTCCCTTATATCGTCCTCATCCAGCTCTTGAAATGAGAGGAAAATTTAACCTACCCCATAGACTTCTCAAGGCAAAAGGTGGAAAATTCTGCTGTGCTTTTTGCACTGCTGGGCTTCTTAAATAAAGAGCTGATCTGAGTTCCAGGCCAGCAACTGAAAGTTGGGGATTTTCTTTCCGCTTCTGATAAGATGAACTAAACAGAAATTTTCCAACATTTGTTGTTTGCTATTAAGAACTCTAAAAACTATTATTTATTTTATTTTTTTCTTTTTGGATTGCTCTGTTTTAAGTGTGTCCCAGAAAAATGAGGCACCTAAGAAAGTTAACGAATACATTCGTGAAACTAGAAGGAGAATGAGACAGGAAAATCTGTTCTTTTGGTTGCTTGGCAGTGCTCTATGAGCTCTTTTGATGGACAGAATATATTAAATTCTCCCTAGGACACTTTATTTTCAGCAAGGACTGCAAAAAGCTATATAGGAGCTTATTCCTCTGTGTACAAATATCTATTGCTTGTGTGCAGCTCATGAAGGTGGTATGTTATCAAAGTCTGCACATGGGATGCTCCTTTAAGAAATTTTTTAAGGAATTGCTTCATTTTTTATGTAATAAAACCTTATTTTCTAAAACAAACAAAAAATACTAGAAAAGCAATGGAATTGCATTCTTGAAGAAAGCAAGTGATGGAGGAGGCTATCTTCTTCTGAAAGTAAAGTCAAAAGAAAAGCTGAATGGAATTTTCTATAAACGGAATTATTGAATCATGTGCTTTGGTGGTTTAGTTCCAGAGGCAGAGGGGGGGCAGCGTTGCGCAGAGAAGTTCCCTTCTAAGTTGAGAACACTTCAGCTTTGTTACAAATAGGTAGGGTCTTCCATTGTCAGGTAACAGCACTTGCCTAAGGCTGTTCCCTGCTCTTTCAAATGTGGAGCACACTTCCTTGTGACTGTTCCTCTTGTTCTTTTGAGTGGTACTGTCATCAACTGAAGTAATTTCTTAAATATGAGAGAGATTTGATATTAGGGCCACCACCTGGTGAATGGCCAGTCAGGAACATTTTTAATGTGACATGGCACTTCCTGCTTGTGTAAGCATTTGGAAGGATTAGTGCAGAGATACAGCAGGCTGAAGCAGACTTGAGTATCTGTGGTTTGGGAAGAATTTGGGCTCAAATCCTTCACGCTATTCAGTGCTTGGCTTCCTCATGGTAATGATTGCTTATCATTGCTTTACAAATCAGAAAAAGTTGATGTTCTGCAGCATCTTAAAGTCTGAAGCTTTGAGACTGTTTTGACTATGGAGTGTGTCAGTGCAGTGTGTCACAGAAATGAATACCAGATTTGGGAATTCTCACTGCAGGCTGAGAAGCAGAGCCCCCGGGTGCCCTGCAGGGCTCTGCAGGCCTGCTGTCTGCAGCATCTCCTGAATTTGCTTTTGGATCTTAGCCTGGTCCCCATGTTGCTGCATGGACATACAAGCTTGCCTAAAGGTAGCAGTGTTCTGTTGTGAGTCCTGTATTGTCAGGCCATTGCTCCTGCCTTCCTAGGCTCTGCTGAGCAATGAACACCGTGATCCAAATAGTTGATGCATTATTTTGGACACAGGTTCAAAAAAAAAAAAAAAACAAATTAGATGCTGGAGATCCTGCTAAAGCATAAGGATTAATGGAACAAACTTAACTGGTAAGTTTATAAAAAATAGGAATTAAGCAAGCCATGCAGACTTGGAAGTGTGGATTTGACCAAGGTTGTTGACTTAAAATCTGGTTTAAGTGCTTTGCTAAATAGAGGAATAAATATAGAGATTCTGCACGTGCAAATGTTGTTTGAAGAGAGCAAACAATTTTTATCAAATCTATTAGAATGATATTCAGTTCCTAAATAGGAAATTCTGGGTGTGTGAGAATGGCAGGTTGTTGAAAGAAGTATTAAAAGCGAAGTGGTGTAGCTTCTGTTAAGAACCACTTGACTGTATTGCATTAAAAATTTTCTGGATGTAGGCACAGAAAACCAGGAAGTTTAAAAATGAAACAAAATTTGGAATGTTCTTTGCATCCATCCTTCTAAAAAATAGTGACTATAGGGAGCAGTTTGTATAAGGAAAAACAGGAGGTGTCAGTAATTTTTTGCCTGTCTTCTGCAGACAAAGCACATGCTGCTAACTGACCATGGCGCCCGCCTCTTTGCTCAGGCCATGGGTGTTCCTGAGATTCCAGGGGAGAAGCTCATAACTGAGAGGTCTCGGGAGAGATGGAAGAAGAACCTTGAGCCAGATTCCAACCCTGTGGAGTTCCAGAAGTAGGTTTTTGTAACTTTTTTTTTTTTTTTTTTTTTTAAATTCAGGTAGTTTACGTGGTGCAATCAGTTCACACACCCCCTGCCAGTCTCCTTCCAAAAAGACCCCCCCCAAAAAACTAAAAGAAGAAAAATCCCAAAGCTTGAAGGCCTGTTGTCAGCCTTGATAATATTTCAGTTCTGAGTGAACTGTGGTTTGCCATAATCTTCCCAATATGTCCTCAAAACACTAACAAACAAAAAACACCCTCAAAATCCAGCTTCTAGTGAATTTGCTGAAGTTTAAGTGAGTATGCAAGTTTTCCAAAGAAGAACTGTGAGTTAGGAACTCTCCAGTCCACTGTTTAAAATTACAAAGTCCATGTGAAAAGTAAAATTATAAAGCTGGTTTTGAGCAGGTGATCCGACTTGTTTTTAAACTGGTCTAGGTAGTTAAACTGTGTCATATTTTGATCAAGTGTGCCGAGTGCTGACTGTGACTATTGGTTACTGTAGATAGAAGCAGAAAATGACCAGGAGGTTCAATGTAGTGGTGGGTGTGAGAAGAGATGCTATCGGATGATATTACATGGCAGCAAAATGAAAGTCACTTGAAAAATAAGCAGGCTTCACATAACAAACCAGAGAGGAAGACAAGGTGGATGAGAAAGGAATGAAAATCATGAGGTGTCAAATATCTTTTATGCCCATGAGGTAGGCATGAATACTGAATTGTTTTGAGTTTGCATTTGTATGGCAACAGTTGCTGCATAGGAAAATACTGTATTACATACTGCTGCTAGTCTGCTGTGTGAAGTAGTAGTACTAAGTGAAGCAGAGCTGAAGAATTTGTAGATCAGAGAAAAGGAAGAAGCTTCTTCTGTGGGCACGTTAACTAAAATCAATGAAGTTAGGCCATAATGTATATAAGCTATACGTTACTTACATTAAATTGCTGGAAGGAAAAAGAAAGTCTTGATACAAGTGTAAATACAGTCTTGTAAACGAAGTGAGGTATCCGTCGTCGTTCATCTTGTCTCCCCTGGAAGTTTCAGGTTTTTTTTAATCTGTGTGGTATGCAGGGACTGTGTGGTGTTACAGCTCATTGCCAAGAATTCTGAGAATGGTGTAGCTGCCAGTGTCCCCTGGCCTCCTGAAGAAGAGAGCTGGAAGCATGGCATCTGAGTCTCTGATCATTCTTTATAATTACTTTGCCCCTTTTTTTTCTTACAGTTAACAGTGTTAGGCATCTTTAATTTCAGCTTTCTCTTATTCTGGAGTACCCAATACTTGAAGATTTGTGTATTTCTGACAAGTTTGAGACTTCTTGTCTTGGCCACACCGTGCTTTTCCTGACAAGCACTGCCCACTAACGTAGGCAGAAGTTCACAAAGCTGAAGAGAGGTCTCTTTATGCCAACCTGTTTGTTCCTGTGCTGTGTGTGGAATGTTCTTTTTCCTCATTATGTCTATAGTGATTATGCAGAAACTTGCCTGAAGCAAATGGGCAGAGGTGAAGTACTACTGGTCGGAGGCAACCTAACACCAGCTAATACTGGGAATGTGAAGGTTGGCTTGTACTTAACCTTTAGTCAGGTTCTCAGAGTTTATTGGCTCTTTTAGAAGCCTTAGACGTTCAGAGCTTTCCAAGCAAGGAGCTTGGAAGAAGAGAGAGCTTTCTCTTTTGCTGTTTAGAAGCCTGCATTCATTTACATTCAGAAATTATGATTCTGTTGCATGTACATTCAGCTATCTTGTGCCCCTTCTACTAACAATAAAATGTGGAGGGTTTTTTTTCTTTTTATCTTCTGTCTCTCAGTCCAGAGATTCTGACCACATGCTTTCTAGAGTTGCTGAAGATTCCCTGAGAATTCCAGCACTGCTCACACTGCAGCCTGACCTGGGCCTGGGATACGGCAAGGGCACTGTGTACTGCTGACATATAATATGGCACTATGCTTGATTTGCTAGGAAATTGTCTCAGTTCTCAAATACTGCAATTTGAAAAGACACTGTACACAGAAACGTACTGCGTTTGCATTGATTCCTCGGCATTGCATACCGAGGAATCTTAGAACACCCTGCTGTAGGCAGGGACACCTCCCTCTAGACCGGGTTGCTCAAAGCCCCATCCAGCCTGGCAATGAATGCTTCCAGGGAGGGGGCATCCACAGCCTCTCTGAGCAACCTGTTCCAGTGTTTCACCACCCACATAGTAAAGATTCTTCCTATTATCTAGTATAAATCTGCCCTCTTTCAGTTTAAGGCCATTTCCCCTCGTCCTGTCACTACATGCCCATATAGAATTTTCCTCCCCAGCTTTCCTGTGCCTGAAAGGGCCCTATAAGATCCCCCTGAAGCCTTCTCCTCTCCAGGCTGTAGAGCTCCACCTCTCTCAGCCTGTCTCCATCAGGGAGATGACCCAGCCCCCAAGCATTGAATGCTTCATAAGGACAAAACAGTGGAACTGAAGAAAGTCTGTCACCTCAACAAAATATATTTTTTTTAAAGTTAAAACTCAGATGGACTCTGTTACAAAAGCTAGTTAAGTGATAGCAAATTTCATAATAAAAAAAAAAATAATAACTTTCCTGATGGTGACTTTAAGTGGTGAATGGAAAGCATGACAGATATAATGTGTTCTGATTTAAAAAATAAAAATCTAAAATCAGTTTGTGTGACTGGGCTATATAGCCAGGTGAAAGGAAGGAACAGGAATGTATATCAAAAAGAAATTTGGAGAGTAATGCTGTTAATTTCAAATTTCATACTTTGGCAATAGGTGAAAGTACTGATGCTACAGATATGGCTCTACTTGCCATTTTCATTAGAGGCGATGATAACTGATGTAAAGTCACTGACAAAAATGGCTTCTTTGGTGCCATTGAAAGACACAACTAAATCTCTTTATTTGTGTGAAGCAGTAAAAAAGAAGAAAACATTGAAGGGATTTTATTTAACCTTTATCAACATATCTGATGTAGCTACGGATAGTGCCCTGATGATGATTGGTTAAAAAAGAAAAAAGAAGAGGGGCTGAGAAAATTCTATAGGAGATGATGCCATTACCACTGATAAATCAGATTTGATGTAATTTGACTGTGTTGGGCAGCAAGAAAATGCTTGTGGGTAAGCTTTAAAAATAGTGTCATGTAAGCAGTCATCAAAGCTGTGAATTTCCTAAAGTCCAAGGAATTGAATCATCACCAATGCTAGGAGTTCCTTAGAAGTGTGCATGCTGATCGTGGGGTCATCATTTACTTTTCTGAAGGAAGGTGGCTACGTTGGGGTAAAATGCTAAAAACGACTTCATGATTTGCAAAGTGGGATCGAGTCCTTTATAGAATTGAAAGGAAAACTTGTGCTGGAACCTGGACACTAAAATTAATATTTAGCATTTCTGATTCCTGCATTTTGAAACATCAGCTATATGCAGTCCTGTGAACATTGAAAGATACGCAGCTTTGCCTTCCATTTTGATTTTAAGAATAGATTTCAAGATTTCAAAAAAAAATCTATATTTTAAATGTATTTGCAACTCTGTTTTCAGTTGAAGTAAATACATTACTTGCAAATTTTCACATGGATTGTATGGAGTTGTAACCAGACATTCAGCTCGAAGAAAAATTTGGTCACATCTCTTCATCAGGAAGATCTCTTATCATATAAAAATATCCCTTGTTTCACAGCCATGCCTTATACATACTGCCAAAAAACAATGACGTGAATACTTGTGAATGGTTATTACCAAGGATGGAGCATGGGAAGAGTAATATTTCATCAAAAATCTGACAAACACCTCTAGAATTCAGTAAGAGCGGCAGCTACTGCCATCAAACCAGACTGATGCATCAGTTTCCCAAAAACAAGGTCAGACATCCCACTAGTTTTTTGTTGCTCTTTTTTATTATGTTAAAAAAAAAAATAAACCTCCATAAAAAAATAAGCCTTGTGATTAAAATTCATTAAATTTGTTGTATATTTTATATGTGGCCCAAGGCAATTCCTGTTTGCTCGATGCAGCCTAGACAAGCCAAAAGGTTGGACAGCCCTGCTCTAGAGTGTAGCACAGATACTTGTGGAGTTATTCCTACAGACATTAACATTAGACCTATGACTATAATACAGTGTTTCTACTTAGACAGTTTTGTCTGCCTTGTTAGTGTTTCTGAGTCAGTGGACTATGCAACGAGTTGTTGCATATCTGCCTTCTGAAGATGAACAAAGAAAACATGACACCGAAGTATTCAAAAGTTTAAAAGAATAGTAATTAGAGTCTAGTTTTGTGTTTGCTCCACAACAGCTAATATGTTTTGGGCACACTCACTTTATCATTTATTGGTGCTCCTGTACCAAAGTAGGTATCTGCTGCATGTGCAATCTTTGTACTTGCAGTATTCTCATGGCAGCCCAGAAAGCCAACTGTACGCCGAGCTCCACCAGAAGAAACATGGGCAACAGGTTGAGGGAAGTGATCCTGCCCCTCTATTCTGTGCTGGTGAGGCCTCACTTGGAGTACTGCATGGGCTCCTCAGAACAGACATGGACCTCCTGCCATACTTCCAGAGGAGGGCCACAGAACTGATCCAAGGGATGGAATACCTTTACAGGGACAGGCTGAGAGAGCTGGGGCTGTTCAGTCTGCAGAAGGGAAGGCTCCAAGGAGACCTGATAGCAGCCTTTCAGTATCTAAACGGGGGCTGTTGCTAAGAAGGGGGCAGGCTCTTTAGCAGGATCTGTTGTGATAGGACATGGGGAAATGGTTTCAAACTAAAAGTGGGGAGAATTAGATTGGATATAAGGAAGTTTTTTATTGGAACAGGTTGCCCAGAGAGGTGGTAGATGCCCCATCCCTGACATTCAAGGTTGGGCTGGATGGGGTTCTGAGCAATGTGATGTAGCTGTACATGTTCCTGTTCTTTGCAGGGGACTTGGAGTATTATTTTTTATATATATGTATATATAAGATATATATATAAAATCTTGGAGTATTATTTTATATATATATATATATATATATATATATATATATATAAACCCTATTTAAGAGTCTATTCCAACTCAGACAGTTCTGTGATTCTAAATACATGCCTTGGAAAATGTAGATCTGAACATGCGTTTCTTAATTTCTCAGGAGGATCTAACTTTAGTTAGTTGAAAGGCACTGTATGTCTAAGCAAGGGAGTACTGAATCTCCTAATATTCTCTTTAGCAAACTATTTGTAACAGATGGATGGGTGGGAAGCCCATCTGCACCAGCATACCAGTTTGAGATTAGGTTCGTCTCCACATAAATGTCAGAGCCGTCTGTAAGTCCTCTGAGTCATCAGTCAACTTTGAATTGCTGTGAATGTAGTGTAGGGGCTGACAGTAAGATATTTTACATAAACAGGAAGGAACTGGGAGTTGGTTCTGTGAAAAATTGACTGGATATCATAGAATCATGATAGCAAGTTGAGAAAGACTTCTAAGATCATCTAATCTAACTGTCCTCCTGCCACCAATATTACCCACTAAACCATGTTCCTAAGTACCACATCTGCACATTTCTTGATCAACTCAAGGGACAGTGACTACACCACTTGCCTGGGCAGCCTGTTCCAGTGCCCAACCATTCTTTTTGGAGAAGTTTATCCTAATACTTGACCTGAACCTGACATGGCATAACTTGAGGCCATTCACTCTTGTCCTGTCAATAGTTACCTGGGAGAACAGGCTGACCTCCACCTTGCCACAACCTCCTGTCAGGTAGTTGTAGAGAACTATAAGGTCTGCCCACAGCTTTCTCTAGACTGAACAATTCCAGCTGCCCCAGCCGCTCCCCATAAAACTTGTGCTCCAGGCTCTTCACAGCTTTGTTGCCCTTCTCTGGACACTCTTCAGGGCCTTGATGTCTTTCTTGTAGTGAGAGGGCAAAAACTGAACACAGTTCTCAAGCTGTAATCTCACCAGAGCTGAGTACAGAGGGACGATCACCTCCCTGCTCCTGCTGACTGCACTACTTATGATAGGATGCCATTGGCCTTCTTGGCTACATGGGCACACTGCTGGCTTGTGCTCAGCCGTACATCAGCCAGCACCCTCACATCCTTTTCCTTTGCACAGCATTCTGGCCGGTCTGCCCCAAGCCTGTAGAAGTGCATGGGGTTGTTGTGACCAAAATGAACTTAGCTTTGATTTTGGGGGTTACGTAGAGACCCTCACCAGTGCTCAGACAACATCCAAAAATAGTTGTGCAGTTCACTGAAGGATTGGCACAAATTATTTTCCTTTGTGGAAGGACTGAGACTTTCTGGATCTAGCTTTCCCAACCAAATGTGGTTTTATGTACTTATGTGAATTGCCAAGATTGGACCTCAAACTGTTGCTTCTCAGTACTGTCTTGCTTCTCAGTACAGCAACTGTTATGGTAAGTTGAGTAGCCTTTTTTTCCTACCACTATGAACTTACATGTATATTGTAAGCAGCCTATTAAATACGACTGCTGAAGAAATCAGGCAGTAGTTGAAACTTGCATTTTCTTCAGTGAATGAAGATTTTTTAAATGGTTTGCAGTTTTAACATTCTCCTGACCAAGCAATTAAACCTCAAGATTGCTTAGCTGCAAAGTACAGAAATGCAAGTATGTATTAGTGATGCATTATGAACAATACTAATTGAAAGCCACATAAATAACCTTTTTTTTTTTTTTGGCATTCAAGCATTTGGGAGAGTAAGGAAAAGGAAAGAGGAGGAACAGGAAGGAAATGATTCAGTGCATTCTAACAATGCTCTCTTTTTATGTATTTACTTGTTTACATTCATTGTCGTAAATAATTTGAGTTAACTGCTCATTAAGACAGTGGGAGATGATTCTTGTGTCTTTGAGTTGGCGCTAGGGGAAAGCTGTACGTTAGGCATGCCATAGCCAAAAAACTGCTCCAGGTCTGCTGATAGTAAATAAGTCATGGGGAGAGATCAGACTCTTTAAAAAAAAAGTTAAGAGCTATTGAATTGCACAGAAAACAAAAGTTGTGAGAATTGCTTTTTACTGGTTATTTTTGTAGTGAGAAGCATGATAAAAATGGCTTTCTGATGAGCAGTATTTTTTTTGCAATAATCTTTTTCGATTTTTTTTTTAAAGCAACCTAGAAGATAAATACAGCATGCTTTGGCAGGTATGTTTTAATTCTACCTAATTTTGTGAACTGTTTTTCTTGGCAGAGACCTGGGAACAGTTGGTGCTGTTGCTGTAGACAGTGAAGGAAATGTAGCTTGTGCAACATCCACTGGAGGACTCTCTAATAAATTGGTTGGCCGTGTTGGTGACACAGCATGCATAGGTATGGGCTGTGGGGACTTGCCTCTTGTTTTTTGGAGGTAGGCCGTGTTGGTGACACAGCATGCATAGGTATGGGCTGTAGGGACTTGCCTCTTGTTTTTTGGAGGTATCTCATTAAAAATTTTAGTGTTTGTCACACATTCTCCTTTCTATTAGTGGAATGAAAGAAAAAGTGATGCATCTGAAACTAAGGTCTGGCATTCAAATGTACGAAAACTGAAGCTCCTCAATACAAACCTCAGTTTGCAAATAGGGGTTAGAAGTAGAGATATGGTGCTGTCATCATCATCCCACTTTTCTGTTTCGAAAGTGGGAATGGGAATTTGAATTTTTGTCCTTTTCTGAATGCTAATTTATTTTTCTGTGTGTCTTCTGTTCGTTCATTCTAATAAAACTATCAATATGAACATCTATGCTCATAGCCAAACAAAAAGCATAGTCAATTCTGTGCTGTTTTCTTCATACTTAATGTATGTGTAGTTGTAATGACTGTTTGTCAGATCAGTGAGCCAGAATTGCCAAACGATTTGCATCTTGGAGTAAATTCCTGTTCTTAGAGAGCCCAGATAAGACTGCCTCAGAGCCTAATGGATGTGGTACAGAATCAAGGAAATATTTTAAGATCTCTCTTATCAGAACATAAAGAGACACTTGAAATCCCTTCCCCAGACTTGTTTCTCTTGTGGGACAAACTTGCCATTTGATTACTTCAGGATTATATTACTGAGTTGGGATTTGGAAAATAATTATTTTTAGTAAAGCATGTTCCAAACTCAGATAGCACTGCTGTTGGCAGCACGTGATTGTTTTACAGAACTAACTTTTTCGCACAGCCTGAGTTACTAATGTTCCGATACGCCTTGGTTTGAGTATGATTTTCAGCTTCGTTGCTTACTGCTGCCTTCTGACTGCAGATACCCTTTTCTTAGGTGGGTCATGTTCATGGTATTCATAATATGGAAAACGTTTGTGGGGAAGAAGTGAAAATGGCACCATTCAGTATACTGCTTTCAACTTCTATTCTTACTGGAGGTCTGCAGAACTGGATACTGAAGTAACAGTTGTCCTGTTGAAGATACGAGATTATTGAAAGGGAATTTGACAGGTCAATTGTGGCAGCATTTTTCCACACGTAAATCATAATATGTTGAAAGAGACCAATCTGATCAGGAAAGTAGGAAATGGAGGAAACTTTCATAGCTCTTCTGTACCTCTTTTGCTCCCCAGCCCAACACAAGTACCTTGCTTATCCATGTAACTCTGTGGTATGCACCTCCCCGCAATTGGGAAATGTTTTTCATAGAAGATGTGTTAGAAATATGGGTGTTGAGCAAGCCAAAGCTTGGTGTAGAACGGTGTGGAATGTGCCAGTCAAACAAGGATGAGGGAAAAAAAAAGGAGTGAGAGTTCAAACAAAAGAAATAGTCTGCTTGTGGTGAGGACTTGAGAGATTCTTCAGGGTGCTTCATGATGATTCACCAGAGCTCGGCTTTTCAAATCTCTGCTCTCATTTTGCTCTTGCAGTCAAATCCCCCACAAATTTTGGTCACTTCATCTTGTCCTCACAAGGCCTTTTGTCATTCTGTCTCTGTAATATTGTGTGACCTGGCATTTTGCATTCTACTGGATCCTCTTGGATCCAGTATTGATCCTCAATCCCTGATGATCCCTCACTATTCTGGAATTTTTTTTTCCCCTCTTTTCCTGGCTTTTGTGGCACAAACAGCTCACTGGTCTTCTAGTTCTTGTAAATTGGCATTTGACTTCATCTAGCTGTTGCTGATGTCTGTCAGTGTTGAAATTGAGGCAGAAATGTGAAAGATGCAACTTACTGACACTTTGCTCTTGGAAGTGCACAGAACTCCTGGACCCTTAGGAAAAGTGTGTTACTATAAACATTGCAGAGCTTGTAAATTGTATTATCCAAAATACTGCTTTTCTTTTTCTCTCTCTGAAAAGGAAGCGGAGGTTATGCTGATAACTGTTCTGGTGCCACTTCAACCACAGGACATGGAGAGAGCATTATGAAAGTAGTCTTAGCCCGACTGATCCTCTATCACATGGAGCAAGGTATCTTCCAAACTTTTTGTAAGCTGAAATAGGGAGGATGGGGAATGTTGCCTAATGACAGATGGCAGCGTATGTACTGTCACCTCAGAGCAGCTGTCAAAAAAGTTGCTACTGTGGTGTATGTGGATTGATCACCTCTTTAGAAAAAACAAAGTACTGAAGTGTTAATAAGGTTAGCATTGCTCTGAGTGGAAAGAAATATTTGGGCTTCTTGATGTTAAATCATTTTTAGATGAATGTGTATTAAAATATATGATTGTTTACTTTGTATTCTTTATCTGAAGTTTTTTTTTTTATAAAGCCTATAAAACTATATATATAGTTTTAAAATAATTTTTTTGAACAAAGATAGAAAACAAAAACAACACTTTAAAGGAAACAATAGGAAAGAGTTGGAGGTACAAGAATCAGAGCTGAAATAAGAAAGCTCGGAAAATCACCTGTCTAATGAGCTATGATGATTTTTGTTTTAACAACTCTGATTATAGCAACAGAAATATTTTTAAGACATTTTGAGTATGATTTACAATTTCATTTTGTTTTGGAAAATCTACTGAACTGACTGGGTGGGTATGTGGCAAACAGCTGACACAGTATGTCTGATGTGACTGTAATATCATCTGGCTGCGGGATGACCCTGTGAAGCTTTACCTTCATGATTTAGCCTCTCATTTAAACCCTTCGTTATGTTACAGCCAGTAAACATTGCCAGACAACATACTTGCATTGCGTGCAATTGAAGAACCATTAGTATAGATATTATTTTTAGCCATAGCTCTGGGATTGTACAGTGTAGCTCACTTTGAGATCAGATGAACTGGAAATAGTTGGAAAACTTTCCATTTACTTTTTTGTTAGGGAAGCAGTAAGTAGAAAGACATAACAGCTGAGAATATTTTTGTTACGCTTTTTGCTTTGCTGTTTGCATATAATGGATGCACTTTTCTGCAAATCTCTTTAGTCGTGTTACAGTTTCAGTGTAAAATATAACCTACAGATTGTTTTCCAAAGCTCTGTCACATCATGGTCTCCTCTTTATGTACTCTTTATATTATGTCCCTAGCCATTCAGTTTGTGAATGATTTTCAAGCCCGGGTGCAAACCAGTTTTTTCTCTAAATGTAAGTTCACTCCACTGCAAGACCTCTGCACTGATAGGTGTCTGGCTCATGATACACCAGGCAAATGGGGCTCAGATTAAAACAAAAGTACTAATAGAATAATCAGTCCACATGTGTGCATGCTTAAAATGAATACTTACTTGCACTTATTTACCCTGTTCTACCTTCATTCATCCTGCCCAGAAATGCAACTCAGATGCCAGGTAAATACATCAACAGTAGCTTTCCTTTAGTTTTTCCCCCACGTTTCCACGAAGATGCTGAAAAGAATCCCCCAAGTTCTTACAACTTTTTGAGTCTTTGAATGCTCTATTGAAGTTTCATGTTTAAAAACAACAATAAAGCTGTTCTGTAATTCTGTTTTGCTATTCAGTAATTTACACAGCAAATACCTTCTTTTGCAGCCAGTGTTAGAAATTTTAGTTTGCTATTTTATGAAGGAATGGCTTTGCCAGTCTCAACGACTGTTGGAATCTCTGCCTTATGGCAGCAGCTGTTGTCTTGATGAAAAATCAAACAGTGAAATGCTGACCCTTTGAAGTCAGTGCCGCTGACTTGAATAGTCACAGTGTCGCCCATAATGACATGGAATGGTGCTCTATCCTGTCAGTCACCAGTACTGTGAATAATTCTGATTCTGCTGGTTTTGTTTGGTTTTAACTTGAAATTTGCAAGGAAGACATGAAGGTCATTTTTTATTCTGCATCATGAACTGCATAACATTACTGATAGTCTGTGTGTTCAGACTTGCAATGAAGAAATACTCTGCAGCTAGTAGAGGCGTGTGAGGATAATGTGCACAGTAACTTAAGAATTCACATATATCTGTTATGATGAAATCTGTAAGGAACAGATAGAGTTGTTTTGCTGGTGCTTTCTGGTGTCCCTGTCTTCGTTTTACTTGATACTTTCAGAAGTTTCAAGAAGGATAATGCTGATCTGTTTTCAATAAATTGTGGAGATGTGAAATAATGTGCTTTGGGCTCTGTTACGGCCGGGGACTTTGAACGCAGATGACAACTGGCATTTTTTGTTGTTTTAATAACTTTTCCCAACGTATAAATGTAGCTAATGGCATACCTATGAGAGAAAGCTTGCAGATTGGCATTTTTCCCTCAAATGATGGCATAAAAAATGTTGTGTCTTGAACATAGAGTTGATGAGTTAGTCTGTATCAAATGCTGAAACCTGAGTATAATCTGAAGCTATTCAAACCCAGTCTTTGCAGCAGAACCGTACTGTGGAAGCTGTTTGTGACTGTCCAGTGCCATCCTATAAAGCAGTTCATTTCCTGAACTGGAAGTTTTTTGTCAATTTAGTTGAAGGAAGAATTAGATTTGGCTGGCTCTAATGTGGAAGCAAGAGGAGGATGTGAATCTTGAAGAGAATTTTAAAATTCTTCTCAAGGCAGATATTGTGAAGTTATCTTGTTCCTCTTTTCAGGAATGTCACCAGAGATGGCTGCTGACACTGCATTAGAATACATGAAGACTCGAGTCGGGGGCTTGGGAGGTGTCATCGTTGTTAGCAGTTCTGGAGAGTGGGCAGCGAGGTTCTCCACCAAGCAGATGTCCTGGGCTACTGTAAAGGATGACAAACTACATTACGGGATTTACACTGGGGAGAGGCATACAAAGTCTCTTGATGAAGCACTTGCATCTGAAAGTGAGGGATTCTGAGATTGAAGAACCATTGACTATGGTCAAATGAAGATCTCCATTCTTTTTTGGAGGACAGTAACAACTGATTTAATTTTTCTTGAGAGATCTGTACTTTATTGATTGATTCACAGACATTGCTATGCTTTGACCCAAAATGAAATCCGACATCATGATCATGGATATATGTATAGTGCTTACTGGTGCCTTCGGACACTCAGATCTTCCAGGAGAATGTACAGTTTGAGGGCTGTAGGTTTATGTGTTTCTTTAATCCTACATTAAAGGGAGCCTAAATTTCAGGAATAGAAAAGCTCTTTGTCATGCCTGTTCTCAGATGCTGCTTCCAGGATGATTAAAGAGATACATTTTTACTATCTGAAAACTGAATTCTGAAAATCACATAGCTCTCCAATGTATCTTGAGCAGTCATACCTCGATAGCAAAGTTCTTACTGTCAGTGAAAAATCATTAAACAATAGTAAAAAGTTAAGACTAATTTATCATCATGGGCAGTAGGGTGTATTGTATGCTGTTTTCTGACTTAACTAGATTTTTTTTTAAACTGTGTTATAATTTAATGGATTTTAGCAGATGCTATGATATGGGTTTCCTTTGGGGCCAGGTATGTATGTATTGCATGCCATCATACAGTGGAATGTTCTTATAACCCAAATAAACATAGCAAAAACAAATTAGATTTTAAAACTACTTCCACAAGTATCCTAACTGCAGTAGGCTGTGTTATTGAGTTGGCTTATGTAGAACAGTAAGTTTGCCAAGACTGTGTAACTCGCCTTCTACTTTAATCTGTGTTTTATTGGATGTTGCATATGAGTGAATGTAGACATTGATGGCTCAAGCATAGACAGCTTGTGCAAAACAACCATGGATTTCTTGCATACCTTGCTCCTCAGGAGGTAATGTAGAAGATGGCTACTCTTGTTAACTGTTTGTGAAACAACAGCAGTATTTAAGATGTGCTCATAGTCAGAGAACAGCCATCTCAGTAAAACTTTGTTCCTGCTTTTATGTGTGAGGTACCGATCTACAGGGCCAAGCTGTTCTCTGGAGCAAAGCTGTATTGTCTTCACTGCCAAAATATCAAAGCAATCCAGATTTTGTGGTCAGGACTGTACTTTGTTTAACTCACCTGTCCCTACTGCAAGATCAAATGTAGAACAGGTAAAAAATACAATCTTTCAGTGTTCTGCCAAATATCTCTTTGCAACAATATTGTTTTGATGAAAATAGTGACTTTTTAGTGGAAAAAAAGCAACTTGGATGTTTCTAGCATGGATGATGTTATGAATAGTACAGAAATCTTGTCTTATACTTGCTTTTGATCAGATTTAAGACCAATTTAAGAGACATATTTAAGAATGTGTTCCCAGTCACCCTTCCTTTACTTGCTGTGGCTGGGTCGATGAGCACTTCACTCACTAGTGCAATAGGTGGGCAGCCAGCTCTGTTCTTATTGTGCACTCTTGAGTGGATGCAGGCCTGTTCTGGTCAGACTCCAAGTTGACTAAAACCCAAGTGATTGTTGGCATAGGAGCAGGTATAAGCTTGTATACCTGTGGAGTGGTTTGTTGATGAGGGTTTGGCAGTATGCTAACCTGGGCAGTTGGCTTTAGGTTTGCTTTGAACAAGCTCATATCTGCCCAGAAGCTACCATCAGCCACAGGAGTAGTACAGATACTATCTCAGGGCTGTCTGAGAGAACAGCAAATGGTTACTGTGGTTAATTTGCCTCAGCTGTTCTCTGAATATAATGTAATAAATAGCTGGCACTTAACAAAGAACATTATTCTCTATACGTTCTTCTGTCACTCATCACCAGGCTAGCTGGGCATCTTCCAGCAGTGCATTAAGCAGTGTGACTGCCATCTGGGCTGTATGATCTGTTCTCTTACCAGCTCCTTGGTAGTATGCTCCGTATTCCTTTGTGAAAAAGCATCTGCTTTTTAAAAAGATGTGTGTCCTCTTGCCTTTCAGCTGTTAGGCATAGTTAGGAATGAGGAGGCCTTGTGAATCGCCTGGAGACATTTGGTCACCCCTAGGCTGTATCCAGCTTGCTCCATGAGCTCTGGTGAGGGCTGCGGGCTTCCCTGCCAGTTGACTGCCTCAACCAAAGCCCAGCAGAAATGTACGTGATTTCCACATGCAATCTGCCCAGCACACAGCACTCCCCTTCCTCTTGAAAAGGTGGGGTGATAGCAAATGATAGGGATTGGGTAGACCTAATTTCTGAAGAAACTGGGGAGCCGGGGATGGAACAGGTGTTTTCCTTCTTTTCCTCTTTACGCTTTCAGTCACATTCTTTAGCTGGAACAACACAGACTTAACTGCTGCTGATGTGAGAAGTTGCTTATACTGCACAAGGCTATCCAGTTTTTGAATATGAAAGTCTCACCTCACCTCTGCAAATATTGTGATATTCCCCATCATAAGGGCTTTTACAGTTTTTATAATTGCAGTTACAGTCAATATGTAGTTGAAAGGCACTGAACTTTGGGGTAAAGCTTCCGCTAGGACAGAGAGCTGTGTGCCATTGTTGTGCTCTGCTGCTGGAAATGAGCCTCTAATTCAAATGGCTGTGACCTGGATATCAAAGAAGGAAAATTAGAGGCTGTTGCCAAGAAACTGAGTGTCCTTGGCATGTAGCAAAGCAGCAACAGAGTTTTAATTATCTCATTAAAGTGTGGTGTCCTGTTATTTTATATCGTCTATAAAGCCAGTTTCACGTGTTGTTCTTTTTCCTCCTTCCTGCTGTGCAGATACAGCTCCTGGCCCAAGCAGGGAGCTGTGATGGGTGTGCATACCACAGTGAAGGTGTTGGCTAAAGCAACCCAGCAGTGAGCACTGACTTTACTCATATGTTGTTAGCTCTGTGCAGGCCTTCCTCTTTAGTCTTTGCTAGTTATAAGTAATTACAAATGTTCTATGGGATCTGTAGCACATTGCTGCTTGGAAATTTTTGTTTTTTTTCAGGGTGCTACTTTGTTGTATGTTTTAATTCTGTCTCAGGTGGCTTTCACTGACTTTGAAACCTATCTTAGCAAAGTTTAGTGGCACTCTCTGTTTTTCTTGCTTCTCTTCTGGTATGGTTCTTCTTTGATAAGCTTTGAGAAATACCTGCTATAGGACAGATTTCAATCTTGGTTACATCAGTCTGAATTAAAGCACCAATACTGAGGTCTGCGACTGTACTGGAGGAAGTGAAAGCAGACATGGGCTGGCCTGGCCACAGCCAGCATCTCTGTGAGTACTCTGCCTTCTCTAAGGAGAGGGAAGTACATGGGACAGAGTGTGGTGTGGGTAGTAACTGGGGAATGACAGAGCTCTGGTTTCAGGCACCATCCAAGTGAGAAAGATGCCCAGGGAAACTGTTAAATATGTGCACTGGGAAATAAGTAGGTGTCAAGTGAGTCACATGAAGGAATCTAAGATCGTGCAGATAAGGGTGAGCAAAAGCTCTTTTTGTTTTAGACACATAAACTAAGATTGAGGGGAATCTCCTTTTTCCACTGTGCTCCTTGCTCACAGGGGGTGCATCCGTACCCCGCAGCTTTTGTGCAAAGGAGCTTTGCTGGACCAGGTCACGTGGGTTTTATTTGGAGATATTTTTAACATTCTTGCCTTTTGGCCTTTGAAATTCTCCTTAGCAGTGCGATCCTGATTTTCTTGCAGTTCCTCCTCTAAGTGCTTTTCTGCTGAGGACATTATCAGCTACTGTGCAGTCAGTGTAGGCTTTAGCTCTCAAGCTTTGCACTTTTGACCCTTCCCTGCCAGTGCTTTCTTCCAGTGTAAACTATGTAAATGTACGTAAGCTATGTAAATGCACAGCAGCATGCAGCTCATTGAGGGCTCATATGCTCCCAGCCTGATGGCCCAGCCCTGTCCTGCCTCCCTGGCATAGCAGCCCCTGTGCTTAGCAACCCAGCATCAGCCGGGAGCACTCCCTTCCTTCCTTGCTGGCTCCCCATGGACCACAGCAGGGATTTGATGATTTTTCTGATGATTTGCAAAGCCTTGTATAGATTCAGGTCACCAGCCAACCAGCCGGCAATAACAATTGGTACTGCAACAGAACCATGAGGCTGGCTGATGGTGGGGATGCCAGAGCCACAAGAGATGCTGGCTGGACTAATTCCTACAAGTAGTGGTGAGTGCAAAACTATATGCAGCACAAAATGTAGACCTTATGGTTTTAGCACTTGCTTTTTCTCAGCGATTTCAAAATATTTACTCATAAGCAGTTTCTGGAATAATTAAGAAGCTGCTGCTCCTCTGAGGAGAAGAGTGCAGTTCCTGGGTCATGAGTACTCTCACGTCCTCTGTGCCTGGAACTCATTTATTTCATGGAACTTCTCGGCGTTCCTGTATTACAGGAGATAACTGGTTCTGTTTAAAAGCAAGCAAACTAACTAAAAACTGTTCTGTGGCTTTACCTGGGGGTTTTTGCCTCTTCTGTCTCACCTCAGGTGACCCCTTAGATCTCCTTGGAATAAGAGTATGCCCCAGCAAAGCCCCCAGTAAGATAATGGTTCAGAGATGAAGATCTTAGGGAAATTCAGTAGGAGATTAACTCCAGCATGTGTTTAAGCATTTTAAGCCATCTAATTCTTCTTCCTAAATAAACAGGCCATAGGTCCTTCTCTCTGTTATTCCTGCAATAAGCCAGGAAATTTTGAGAAAGTGGGCTATGTCCCTGCAACTGGCAGGATGGTAATGAAGCCTTTCTCTGAGAGGAGAGCCAGTCCATTTCGTAAACACCTTAGTTTTAACATATTGAAGAAGGATTAAAGCAAGGCCCTCGTGGTGAGCACCCTGGTAGCTCCTGTGCTGCCAGCAGGCTGCATCTGCAGTCCCCATGGGGCTGGGTCTCAGGCCTGGTGCTAGAGCACAGGTCTGTTGCCTCAGATCCGAGGTACACGGTGATGTTCTCTGGGGGACAAATGTGGAGAGGTCTCACATATAACGGTAATATTTATGCTGCCATTCACATTGTCAGACGAGTATGCAGAAGCTGGGAGCTGACTGCCCAGTTCCTTAGTGGAGCAGACAACTCACAGTGCTGCTCTGGTAAGTGTGCAGGGAGTGAGGGGCTGCTGCTCCAGGGCCACCACATACATCTGAGGCAGGGCCGAGATGAGAATCACAGAAGTTGGAAGGGACCTCAAGAGATCATCGAGTCCAATTCCTTTGCTAAAGCAGGTACCCTGCAATAGGTTGCACAGGTAGGTATCCAGATGGGTCTTGAATGTCTCCTTACTAGGAGACTCCACAACCTCTCTGGGCAACCTCATGCTCCATCATCCTTACCATAAAGAAGTTCTTCCACATGTTAGTACAGAATCTCCTGTGTTCAAGTTTTATGCCATTACTCCTTGTCCAGTCACTACATACCACCAAGAAAAGCCTGGCCTTATCCATTTGCCTCCCACCTCCCTTTAGATATTTATAAACATTTATCAAGATCCAGAAATTCTGATTCCTGGCCTTGCATCCCAGGTACAGTGCACTGCATTATGTTGTTTTTCCCAATAACACTTAGACAAACAGATCTTGATATACCAGGAGCATAGTAGCCTCTCAGTAAATTGAGCAGGGCTTTAGCTGTTTAATTCCTGTGATTTGTGTCTGCCTTGTGCTTGCTCCCAGTAATCTCAGTAACTATTGCGTATTTTCTGTGGAACTCACAGCCTGAAGCATGCTAGACTTCATGTAAAGCAGAAATGAGCCTACTTAACATACATTTTCTTCTTGTTAGATTGAGATCTGCAAATATCAAATAGCAAAGAAAATTTGCTTCATTCCTCTTAAAAAAAAAAATCTCCATCCTCACCAACTGTAGCTTGTTTCTCCAGTTGTTTCCTTGTTTGATTTAGAATTCAAAAAAATGGGAAAAGTCCCATGGATTACACTTCAAGTACAATTGCTTTCAATGAAATTACCAGGTAACATCTTTTCATAAGCAGATTCTGATATCTAAATATGTAAAAAAAAATATGCAAAGGTATGTCTGAAGGCTAGAATAAATTCTGCCATGAAAATAATTCAGAGAGTTTTGTGCTAGAAAACTAGTTTCTCAGCATCTGCAATAGTCTAAGGTAATTGCCATTGCGACAAGGCAGTAAACCTCAGAAATAACTGAGCACGGTTAGATGTGGACTAGAGCCTTTATGTTTCTGAACTTCAGGAATCTCGTTTGCAGCTATCAGAGGCCCCGGCATGCTCTTACGGAGTGTCCTTGAAATTCAGCAGTCCAGTTCAGAACAGGTCAAGTTATTTAACAGCATTCCCCGCCCCTCTTTGTTCCTTGATGAAGTAGTACAATGTCATTTGTCAGAGAGCCAGAACTGGAGACATGCTGAATATGTGAATACCAAGGAAGTGGTTTCCTTAGCAATAACAGGCATGTGAAAATCAAAACTTCCTTTCCTCCTCATGTGACCTTTTTCAAAGCAATTCATGTTGGAGACAATAGAAGTGAATTCCAGGCACCCACAGTGTTCCTGCAATGCCAGTGATCTGCCGAACAGCAAAGTTATCTTACCTTTTTATTAAGGTATAATTATATTTTTCTTTAGCTGAACTCCACTAGGTGTTTTGCATGCTCATGTGTACGATGTTGATTCTCCTGAAATAAAAATTGCCTAAGGCCATAGAAACAAATACATAGAAAATTGCTTAGCAATTTTCTTGCCAATGTGGATTGAAACTTCTGTGTGACACTGAAATCCTGAAGTCCTTTCTATTGAGAGGAAATGATGGCCTGAAAACTCTTACCAATTAGTTTTAACAGCTGGACCTCCCTGGATGCAGAATTTACAGAAGGTAGTTCACCTACTTTATATATGGTAAAAATCAGTATTCCTTCTGAAAGTCTGTAAAAAGAAAGTGGAGAGGGAGGCTGTTTATGAAGGCAAACCAACGAGAGATGGCATTCACCTCACCCATCCCTCACACTGCCGCGGTATCAATCCTCTTTGCTATTTCAGAACTGATGGGAAGTTTATTGGAGAGGGCCCTCCAGCAGCTGAGAGCACGCCCCTGGCAACTGGCAGAGGGGTACGCTCCAGTTCCCAGAGCCTGCGGATCTCCATCTTGCTTTAGCCACACCTGATGGGCTTTTGTTGTCCGGGATTTTTTCCCCTCAATTCCAGGATTTAGTCTTAAACTCCAAATGATGTGATTTTTTTCAGGAATTGAAATGTGGATAGCTGAGTTAGGAGCTGGTCCCGCTAAGCAGGAGAAGAAATCTCAGACTTCATCTGAAGGTGTCTGTGAAGCTGGGGCAGAGACATGGCGCAAATTTGGAACCTGAATGTCTGAAAGAGAATTGGCGATCTGTCTGCTCTGGGGTCTGGTACATCTCTGCTGTGTGCTGGCTGCACCAAGGCACAGCTCGCAGCCCAGCCAAGCATCTGTGTCCTGCAGTGTGCGCTTACCTGCATTTAGTTGCCACAGAATTGCCAGGTCTGCCTTGGCAAGCTGTCACAGTGAACATGTGACCTAGTGCCAGGTGCTGCACAAACACTGAACGATGCTCCTGTGGCTGCTGAAAGTGTGCTGTCAAGGAGGCACCTGAGAGAGGTGTCTCAAAAAAGAGGTGGAATACAGGTTTAGGAACAGCCTGGAAAATGCTCTCCAGCAGAGGAAGGACAGCAGTGGGCTGCTCACGAGTTCTCCACCAAAAACTGTACGGGAAAGGATAAGGAGAGTGGGTCAAAGCCACGTGCTGTACCCTGGCACCAATACCCAGGCTCCAAACGACAAACCATGCCGATTTTATTTGTTGCCAGAGGCTGAGCTGGATTTGTTCCATGGGTAGACATGCCTGTGTTGCTTTCTTTCAATTCTGTTTTGCTTTGGACATGCTAAGGCAGGCTTTATTTCTTTTTTGTGTGTCATTTAGCTTGATAAATATCTTTGAAAAATGACAAATGTTTTCTAAGTAAATATTCTTTATAAGTATGTTCCTTTTGGGGGAAATCTGTCAAAATATCTTCTGATCTCTTCTTTCAAAGGACAGATAACACATTCAGGATATGCAAGCGCCTCCTGTGTAGTCCAGTTATTTTTCCCCCTTTCTTCTTACATGTTTCAGTTTTAAAATTGTTCCCATAGGCCATAATAAGTCAAGCTATAAAGAAAATATATTTGATGTCTTTTGAAAAATAACAAGCTGTATCCTTTACATGAAATTTGGGTTGAGGCATGCTAGACAAACTTTTGTCATGTTCTTTTTAATCTCACTTAAGAGAGACACATTTCAGCCATTGGAGCATTTGCTGAAACAATTCAATGAAACAGATTTCAGGTTCCGTAGCTGCTAGAAACTGTTCAGCATAGAGTCATTTTGTCAGCACTGCCTTTCAACATGCTGTCCTGCTGTTGTGACATCCACCCAGGAGTCCACTGCTGGTCCTAAGCAGTGAGGAGCACAATGACCTGATGCATGTGTCACCACAAGTTCCTTCCACCTCAGCCCATTCACAGCGTTGCGGAATAAACATAGGTATTAAATTATTCAGCTGATGGAAAAAGAAATACAGTTCACATCCAAATCTGTGTATTACAAAGTTCCTAGGCTTCATTTTTTGAGGAGTACGTTTTAACACAGCTCTGACATCTAGAAGGTTGGAGTCCAAGCTCAAGCAGCTCAGCATGCCACAGGAGTCACCCAGCTGTTAAACTGCATCCAGCTTAGCACACTTGTGAAATATGTCCAGAAATGACTGCGAAAGTCATGATAATCAGGTGTATTTTTCTAGATTGGAAGAGTTGCTCTGGCTGAAATACCAGCAAAAAGGCTCCTCCAGCAACCACATACGAGGACGGGACACAGAGACAGGAGCAGAAAGTAGGGATGAGGATGGGATGTGGGGAAGAGCTGGGATAAGCACTGAGCAGCACAGGTTGCAGCCTTCTTCTCAGCGCAGGCACACAACCTCACCTCTTTGCGGGTTCTTTAGTGTCTGAGAGCCACCAGACACACCTAGCAAGCTGACATGAGTGAAAAGTACCAGAACTTTTCTTTCTAATGATTAACTTGAAAGCATGCAATTGCCCATAGAGCTTATCTTCTCTTGTGGACGGCTTAAAGGCGCACAGACATTCAGCACCTCTGCCATTGCTGCTACTGAGACCTGAAGAACTGGTTCATTACCAGTTCTGCAGGTATACAGTATGGATATGGATCTTGCATCTTTGGTTTCGCTCGCTCTTGGTGCTGGTCTCTCCACAAGGCAGATTTGTTCCTGTCCCTGGCTCATTCCCTCCCGTAGACAGTCTCTGGGAAGAACACCTGCCTCTGCAATATCATCTTGCATCAGCAGATCTCACAGAACTTTACAGAAAGAGAGGAAATGGAAGGAGTGAGGCGGATGTGGGGCAGCAGGCAGGGTGGGTGGGCAGTGCTGTGGCTAAATAGGTCACACTGCAGACCAATGTGTGGGAGAGACACTATGTGAAATAATGTAGCGGATCCTGGAGCCATACCCAAATTTTCTAAACCCTGTGTGGCTGCCATTACTGCTGCGACCCACAGCACGGTGTCCCGGTTTTATCAGTATTCTGTATCATGACAGAGCTTTTCTTGTGCTGGTCCACATATGGAGAATGAGTTGCTGCTGTAAGCAAGCACACTGCTTCAAGTGGCTGCTGTTTCTCTGGGGAACCTAAAGGCTTCACCTCTTATGCCCCAATATCATACAAGCATCACCACGAGTACTTGGGGCTTTTCTGCTCTAGTTTTTGAAGAAAATTATTTATGAGAGCTACATTGAAAGAAAACTGTAACATCAAGCACTCACATATTATGAAATGTGAGGATTACAGTTATGGCCTCTCATTCAACTCTTTTTTGTCATCACACGATACAATCTTTAATTATATTCTACCAGCTAAACTGTAACACAAATGTTAATGCCAGCTTTTACTGGTAATTTACTGCAGGAAATAACATGCTGAACACAAATGACATATTCAGTGATTTAATATTACCAAGGCAATAGTGCAATGAGATATTCTGGTGTTTCTTGTTCACTCCTCATACTGTGTTTACTGTAAGAACGTTTTAATGAACAGCATGGAAGGAGCTTGAAAGCATATTTTGGCAAAAAAAGAAGATGCTTAGTCCACGAGGAAAGCAGTCTCAGGCAAAGGCAAAGGCTGCAGACTGATTGCTTTGCTTTCTTGTCCCGGACATTCAGCTAGAGAAGTTTTATGAAACTCATTTGATAAGTAAGAACTGAGCAGCCGGCATTGCAATGCAGAATTATTAGTTTGTGCTGTTTGATGTTCAGTGGCCCCTCCCCACCATACAGAGGGCACTGATCCCTCAGAGCTTGTGCACAGCGCATCATATGCTAAAATTACACGTGAGAGAAGTGCACAGCAGGGAAAGGGCAACGCTCTGAGCATATCCGCTTGCTGCTGCCTCTAACTGTCCCTAACACCGTCTGAGTCTCAACTCAGCAAAGCTAGGCGTGTTTACAGCAGTCTAAAACTGAGTAAATCCCAGTTCTTGTGATGTAGTGTCTCATGTTCTCTCTTTTTTTTTGCTTCTGGAAAAGGTGCAAAGAGCTATAGGCTTTTACTGTTCTCTTGTATTACAAATACAGTTTCTTTTGAATTGAAATGCAGAAGATCTTGTATCAGCAGAACGTTTCTGTGTCTTCAGAGACATTTGTTCTAGTCATAATCTAATTGTTTGCATTTGAGTGCTACATTCTCTTGCTCTTTACTAAAACCAAGTGGCAGTAACTGAACTGTCCTGTTGCAAGACAACTTAAGAAGTCACACCCAAGCTACTGCTGCTATTTTAAACCCGTGGTAACGCTGCTAGTGGCACAAGGACCACAATCTCAGGTATAGGAGCAGCCCAGCAAGGCCCTTCATTCTTCAAACAACTCAAAGTCATGCTGCCCTTATTGTTGGCCTTCAGTACTCAAAGCTTTCCTCATGCCTGGCTTCCCTTTGACTTCATGGCTAAGGTTTCAGCACACGATGCTATCAGACAATAGCGGAACACAATTCAAAACAACTGCTGGAAAATCTTTGCCCTGTTCCAGAGCTGCCAAGCTGGGACAAAAGCAAAGCTGCAATACTTACTGTGCAGAGAGCAGAGGCGCTGAGGCTCCCAGGCCTACAGCTGTATGTGCGTTTGCTCACTGTGCACTTAGGTTTTTGTTCTTTCAAAAAAAGATTGCAAAGAGTTTATAACACGACCACAGAACTTACAGAGCTTCTATATCTTTTAAGAATTCACTATAAGCTTTTTTTTTTTTTTTTTTTAAACTTTTTTTTCCCCCAACTTTTTCAACCACAGCATTTCTCAGGTATTGATGGCGATCCCTTAGTATATAACACACCACCTAAGTCAGAACACTTTTTTTTCTTCTTGGTCTTAATAAACTCAACTCACGCCAACTTTCAGACACTTAAGTCACCAAACATGTATCCAGGTCACCAAAACTGAGCACTGAATGGTTGCTGCAATGGCCCCTCTCTATCTTAATTATAAAGCTGTCCATCAGCCTTGCAAGCCTGGATTTTTTTCTTGGGGAAAAAAATGGGGAAGGAAAAGGAGTGAAAAGATGTCTCAGAAGATCTAGTTACTCTCTACGTAAACAGTAAAATTTGAATCGGGAGGGGAAACAGAAAATTATCATTTTACAATTGAATTTTTATTTGGAGGAAAGGATGGTGGAACAACATCTTGATGTATCCATCAAGATTCAAGTTGATGCCCAATGGGGATGCCCGTAATATCCCCACTTACTTCCTTCTTTCTCTGTAATAATGAGTATTATGGTTTAACTCCATACAATTGCTGATATAACCTATTGGCATCATTCTTATTAAGGTTTATTCTTAGAAAAAGAACAACTATTTTCTTAAATTTCTTTCCTCAAATGTGAAAAAAACTGGAATATAAATATAAAATATAAAATCTCAATATACCTAATCTGGAACTGCATTTGCTTAGCCTTTTGTGCTCGTTTCCACAGAATCACAGAATCACAGAATCACCCGGGTTGGAAGGGACCCCAAGGATCATGTAGTTCCAACCCCCCTGCCTAGCAGGGCCACCAAACATACACATTCAGATCAGGTTGCCCAGGACCCCATCCAACCTGGCCTTAAACACGTCCAAGGACGGGGCATCCACAACCTCCCTGGGCAGCCCGTTCCAGGGCCTAACCACTCTCCTAGTAAAGAACTTCCCCCTAACATCCAACCTAAATCTTCCCTCCTTCAACTTAAAACCATTTCCCCTAGTCCTGCTGTTGTCAGCCCTTTTGAAGAGTTTACTCCCCTCCTGGGTGTAGGTTCCCTTCAGGTATTGATAGGCTGCAATGAGGTCACCCCACAGCCTTCTCTTCTCCAGGCTGAACAAGCCCAACTCCCTCAGCCTGTCCTCATAGGGGAGGTGCTCCAGCCCCCTGATCATCTTAGTCGCCCTCCTCTGGACCCTTTCCAAAATCTCAATGTCTGTCTTGTACTGAGGGCTCCACACCTGGAGTGTGTTCCCAACACTACCCTTAACTTGGCTTTTGGATGGAAATAAACCTTAAGGTCATGAGTACTCGCTGAAAAGCGATTTGAGCCACATTTCATGAACTTGGATCAAAAAAGGCAATAAGATATCACTGGTTTTGCCCTTAACATTCCAGTGTGTATTTCCGTCATTTAAAAAACAAAAACAAACAAACAAAACACAATAGAAGACTGCTTTTTCTTTTTCCCAGTCTCCCACACAACAGCTATGCCACAAATCAGATGCCACGTAGGGTCAGTTACTCTGATTTCCAAATGTCTTGTTTAATCTCCTCCTTCCCTTCTGTTCAGCTTCCCTTACAGTACAACAAACCCCAGACTTCATCCACCAGTCTGTATGTATGCATTAGGTCCAGAACATTGTTTGTATTTCTGATGACCTCTGGGGAGAATACATCAACAGTTTTTCATCTCAGTACAGCAATGAAAGTGAGTAAAACACAGTTGTTATGTCTCTGAGCAATGGGTTGGATGAGGAGATTATCTTCATAATTAAAAAAAAGCCCAGCCCCCACAAAGGTCTGAATGGCTCCTCTATTAATCACTACAAGGACACCATTTACTTACTGCATTTGTGAGAAACATGGCATAACAAAGTAGACACTTTTTTTTTTTTTTCTAACTCAGAGGGCATTTCATTCACAGACAGTAATGGCTTTCCCTCATAGATATTACAATAATAAAGTGAAACCGAAAACATTCAGTAAGTATAACCCTGCACAAATTACATATGTAACAGAACCTCGTACATTTACCAAGCTGTGCAGAGTGTGAAACATTGCTCACCCAGCTCCTGAGGGACCCAGCTGGGTGCCACCGTCTGCGGCCAAGCAGCACTGCCATGGCTGCTCTGAGTCTACAGAAACCTCCTCCCTGCGCAAGAGGGATACAAAATGTTGCTCTTACAGTGGGAACAGTTTGTGAGCAGGAACTTCCAGCACTGTGGCAGCTCATACTGCTGCTGCATGTCACCTGTGGGTCTGCTGTGATGGGTGGACCTTCCAGGCGTCAGGAAGCTGGACCTGACTGTTGCAGGAGGAATTTGGGGAGTACGCAACTAAGTAGAAACAGAATTTTTGCTCTGCCACTGCCAGTCACTGAGGATTTAGAGCAAATTTATAAGGAAGGTGTAATTAAACATCTGGAAGTTAGTGGGAACCAGGATAAAATGCAACAAGAAACTGGCTGAAGGACAATGTCACACAGTGAAGTTCCCTCACAGAAAGAAGCTCCATTAAATGTGGAGGTTGGCAGCCCTGCCTGTGGCATGGGTGTAGGAGATTCATGATCCTTGAGGTCCCTTCCAACCCAGCCATTCTATGATTCCGTGAGCAGAATCTTAGTATCCTTCACACTCCAAAGCTGTGGTAAAGACCCATCAAAGGCAGCTTTTATCAGCGGCAGAGACAACGATTACACACAAACCTTCTCAGTTTGTCAGGCTGCTTCAGTCCCTACCAACTTCTCTCTCCCAGCACAGCTGTCACCCTGTTTTTCTCCTGATTCCCGTTCTGGTCACCTGTTTCCCATCCTGTCTCATGGGAACCAACTTATGGGAAGCAGCACAGAGTGCGACAGCCCGGCGAGGGAGGCACAGGACGCTTACGGGGGCCAGTACGCCATGCAGGAACTGAACTCCCTTGCGCTATCCATGAGCCCACACCAACCGAGGGCTGCACCGCTGCCCCCGGGAACCGCGGGCCGAAGGGAAGGCGTTCCCGCCCGCACCATTGGCTGTCCCCGCGGGACTACTCGCCGTTTCTCGGCGCTCCATTGGCCGGGTTGCCCCTTCCCCCCGAGCCGATTGGCGGAGAGGGACGGAATCCCCTCGGGCGCGGGGAGGCGGCGCTCGGTCTCCGGGCGAGGGCGGGCACCTGCGGCCGGGGCGGCCCGGGCGCGGCGGGGGTTCGGCGGCGGGGGGAACAAAGAACATGGCGGGTGAAGGAGGAGCTGGGCCGGCCCCGCCGGGAAGCACGCGCCAAGGGAAGACAACGCGCTGAGCCTCGCCTCCTCCACCCCTTCCCCGCCTCCGTGGCGGGGCCCGGGGGAGGCCGGCGAGGCGGGGCGGGGCGGGGCTGGGTGGGGCGGCTGGGAGCGGGGAGCTGCGTGCCGCAAGTTTTGCCCGGAGTGCCAAAGTTGGGCTCGGCTCAGGTGAGCAGCGGGAAGGGCGGGTGGCGAGTGGGGGGCTGCGGGTGGGGGCGGAGGGGTGCCGAGGGGCGGCACAACTTTTATTTTTTTGATATTATTATTATTGTTTCTTCGTCCCGAAACTTGAAATTTCGCACGGCGAGCGCGGCTGTCATGCCGGCTGCAGCCTTGGAGACGCGGTGCCGCCCCGCCGCTCGGCAGGGCTGGGAGCCCTGGGCTCGTGCTGGAACGCAAACTTTTCTTTATTATCGTTTCTGAGAGCACCGATCGGCCGGGCCTGAGCGAGGATGCGCCGGTACCGCTGCGCGCCTCGGGGCCGGCTCGTAGCGCGGAGTTCTTGCTGCCGAACCGTGATTAACGCGCTCGGAATTAATTCTGCCGGAGGTTGGAAATCCCGCCTCCCCCGCCGGGATGTACATCCGGGCAGCGCCGCGCGGATCAAAGCCCCTCCGCGTTCTTCTGTAGGAAAGCGCTCAGTCAGGGCGCTCCCGCTGCCGGCCCGCACTTCGTGCTGTGCCGGGCAGGGCCGAGCGGCGCCTCCGCGCTTGGCCGAGCGGAACGCGAGGGCGGCTGAGCCGTGCGGGCAGCCGCGTCGGGGCGGGTCGTTGTCATCTCTGCCCGTGTCGGGAGTGAAGCGGCGCCGGTTCTGGTGGGCACCGCTGACCGCACCGAAGAAGAATATCTCTTTAAAACGTGTTGACATTTAATTGACCTTTGGAAGTTCGTTCTGTTAATCATACTCGAAGCGCCGGCGCTATGGTTGACTGATCTGGTGTTCTCGCGCTCGGCCGTGCTCGGCATGTAAATTCTGTGGCATAATTGCTACTTATTGAGCAAGAAGTTCTTTTCTTCTCCTGAAAATGAGCGAGTTTTGCTGTGCCTCTGGCTGAGTGCTACTTGTGGAGCTCCGAATCAAAAGCTTTCCTGTCGTTAGTTCTTGTGCAGGGTGGGACCTGGGGTTAGAGAGAAATTCCATTACTGAAGCTGTGTTTTTCTCCTTCCTGAGGCCTCAAACAGGGCAAGGTAACCTTGAAGGTTACTTCTGTGTCTGCTGCAAATCAAAACACAGTGGTTCCCTCTTCTTTTTTCTTTTGTGTACGTGTGTTTCTCCAAAGCCTTTCTTCTCTCCTGCTATTCGGATGCAGAAGTCTGAGTCAGAAGAGGTCCCAAAAGCAAAATAAAAAACTCCAGAAGTGAACGGTGTGAGCTGCGTGCTGCATGTGTCACGGCTGGCGGCCCTAACTTTGTTCTGAGCTGCGTTTGTGCATACTGAAAATTGAAGTGTTATGGCTGAGAGGTCTGAGTAGATGTTGGTTTGCTTTCTGAAGGGTATGTTTCCCAGCGAGGCTGGTGCCACTGGTGGTGCTTTGCATGGCTGGAGACCTCTTGTGCTGTATGTTGTATTTATAAGTCTGTTTTTCATGGAAGGTGGGGGAAACATTAGATCTTAATGTAATGTAATATCTGTGCTTCCTAACAGATTGCTAGCTCTTCGCTGTTACACTTAAAACTGATTAAAAGCTATTGCCCCATCCTTGGAGCTGCTCAAAGCTGGGGCGGATGGGGCCCTGGGTAGCCTGGTCTGTTGGAGAGCAGCCCTGTCCACAGCAGGGGTTGGAACTAGATGGGCTTTAAGGTCACTTCCAACCTGAGCCATTCTGTGATCTTATCATTATAAAGCCAACAGCTCTGAAGGGGCTCCTGCTGCAGTTCCCTCAACCGTTCCTCATACTGCTGTACCTGGGACTCCCTGCGCAGCTCTGGAGTAGAGGTGATGCCTGCACTGCTCAGCAGCTCTCCTGGTGCTGCGTGTGTTGGGGAGGTGTGGGACCTGTTTCAGGTGCTGCTCTTAACAGCAACCTATGCTGTGAGTACTGAGAGAGCTGCTCTAGTGGTAGAGTGCTGTTTGCTTAAGTACAATAGACACAAGTGTTGCATGTGATTAGTTATACTGAATCTTTAGAAAGCAGAGTGCAGGTGAATACTTCAAACACATTCCTCTGTTGCGGCTGACGGGAGAAGGCAGTGAGGAACCCTGGGCAGTGTGAGAACTCGTACACGTGGTTGCCTGGCTGGCAGCTGCCCCAGTGCCTGCAAGCTCATGGCAGGCACCTGCACCTTCTGTGGGAGAAGCTGAAAGGCAGCGACCAGGGACAGCCATGGGCGGAGGGCCTGGAGTGGCTGGCAGGAGATCTGGGAGGTCTGACCTGCAGGTTAGCCTCTCTAGAAGCTCAGCCCTTTGCTCTAGCTGGATGAGAGTATACAGCTGTTCCCATTTGCAGCTGCATACTCTGTCCTGCAGTTAGGTTCCTGAGTAGTCACTTTTCAATGCTTCCCCCATCCCAAGGCCAGGCCAGAAGCTTGTACCTAAGGATCCTTCTGCAGTTTGGGGCAGAATTTCAGACGTGGTGCCCTCTGGGGGCAGGAATCCCGGGCTGAACCTCACCTACTGACATTGCATGGCCAAGTGTGGGGTCCTCACAGCAGAGATATCTTCAGCTGTGGAGTGAGGCCTGAGGTGGAGCTGAGGAGATGTGAATCTGGATGCTTCCTGTCCTGGTGCTTGTGCTGTGCTAAAGGCTTCTGGTATAGCCAGCCCCTTCCCAAACTCATGGTTGTATTGTCAGGATTAAGGTTAGATCTGGAAATCATGCCTCATAACACATTTTAATTTCAGCAGATGGGAGTGAAGTAAGGATGCTGAGAACCGAACAGAGCTTTGGACACACATTGGTGGTTAATGCAGTTCTGTCGGTGCGCATGCCCTGGGAAGCAGGCTGTGTGCTCTGAGAGCTGTAGGCACTACAGGGTTACACGGCAGCCAAGCAGGCATGCTTGGAGTTTTATTCCTATCTAAAACTCTATCAGGCACCTAAACCCCTGAGGGTTAAGAGAGAGTCTTATGAAGGCAAGGTTGATGTTCTTTTTATCTGCATTCCTAGATTACTCTGAGAAGGATAATGTGAAGTCATTCACTGAGGATTATGGCATTGCATGAGAGGAATGTAACATTGGGCCATAAATTAACAGAAACCAGGAAAGCTCATTCTCAGGTCCTGCTCATTTGTGCAGTGGTTTGCATGTGACCCTTTACACCAAGCACTTGTAGTGCAGAAATGTACCTTTTGTAACAACAGAAACTGCCCTGTCACTTACATTTTGTGAAGGCTGTGAGCAAAGAAAAGTGTTCTCTTTTAATTTCAGGTGTGTGAAAAGTAAGGTTTTGCATCGTTCTCTAAGGCCGTTTTTGCCTATATCACTTCATGTTGAGTAAAGCAGAGCAGTTGTGTGGCCTCGATCAGTGTTAGCCCAACAGATGCCTTTCCCCTGTAACACTGCATGAGTGGAGTGCTGTTGTAGATGAGTGTAGTTGCATTTTAACATACCTGCTGGTGAAGATGAGCCCAAGTCATCCTAATATGACGTGCCTGACATAATCCTAAAGGGATTAGTTATTAATACATTTGAGGGGAAAAAAAAGTCTGTTCTTGCCTCAGTGTTTCTGTCCAGTGACACACATGCTAAATTAAAGCTTTTGTGGGGAGTTGATTATAAACTTTCTCTGCATCTACACAGCAGTCCTTTTCTTGGAGCTGTCAAGATACATTCTAATAGCTCTAATTTTTAGCTGACTACAAAGCTGTATTTATTCACCAGGGACTTTCTGTGCTAATAAACATCAGAAAAATTTTGGTTAAAGACCTTTTTGTAGCTGGCCTCCTGTCCCCTTTTCTATAACTTCTGGGCAATTATTTCTAATGATCAAAAGCAAGATGTGTTTAAACCCCTTGTTTGCATCTGTAGGAGGCTGTGCAGGGATAACACTTAGAATAGCAATCAGTGATGATCACAACTGGTTTTTGTTGTTTTTTTTCCCCCCTTGAGGGGAATTCTCCCTTGGACTGAAACTGACAGGGAACTTTTCTCAGCACATTCATCTCTTTCTCCCTGTCCCACAACTCTGTTCTGACTGCAAACTGGGGTTGGCTCTGCTTCTCCCCCCCATATAACTTTTAGTGTGTGTGCTCTTGGTCATGGCAGTGCTGGTTTCTGTGCAGCGTATTCCTCTGCAGGTTGCTCACTAGGGCTTAGCAGGGACATTTGTGTTGTGTTGGTAAAACCCATTCACTGCCTTAAGTGGTCAGTTAATGCACTCTCATCTCTTCCTAGTGCTGAACTGTGTCTTTTTAGCTTGGTGGACCATTTTGTCAGCGTGCATAAGTCTACTTGGCTTCTGGAGAGCTGGGAGGAAAGAACTTTTCACACTGAGGTTAAGAGGAATCTAAAAGTATAACATTAACAGTTTCAGGTTCATGACCCTGTCAGTGTGATGTCAGCTTTCCACCAATAAAGTGGAGTACTTAACGACCGTGGGAACAGCGAGCATTTTGCTACCTGGAAGGTGATGTTTGGCCTCGTGCTGTAAGCCTGGTCATAGCCAGGGAGAAGGGAGGCTGCTGAAAATAAGCAAAGGGCTGGATTTCAGTAGCTGTATTGCACCTGGTCTATTGTGTGCAAAGGTTAATGCATGTGCTGCATATAAACTGCAGTTTTGTTCCTTACATGTTGGTTTTTTAAATACATTTTACCTGCATAACACTGTGAGTAAGCAAGCTTTTTCTCGAGCACTATAGCATATGGTGTTGTTAACAGGGTTGCTTTCCGCATATTTTTAGTGGAAGCACTGCTTGACATAGTATCCAGAAGTCATCTTGCATCCAGTATAAATTTCTAGCAATGTTCAGGTACCTTCAGGGCAAACACTGCACAACTGTAAGTGTAAGCTGAAGTGTGGCAGACTCTTCTGCAGAGTGTGGAGCTTTGCAGTTCTCTCTGTAGTACATGGAGTAAAAATGGCTCTGTGATCAGAGATTGTATTCATGTCAGTGTACTGGAGGTGAATGGTAAACGTTAAGACTATGCTAATTGTTTTGGGAGTCCTTATGTCCTAATTGCAGATGAGCTCTGTAGGAGAGCGGTGATGATAGGAACAGAGAAGTGCCCTTCCCTGTTTCTGCAAGGGAAGCTTCTCTCCTCTTCCATCCTCTCCAAATTAGTGCTTTGACCCTGGCTAAGGGCAAGCAGAGCCAATTCCTGCCCCAGGAACCAAAAATATGAGGGTAAGCACGCTGCGTGTGAGATATGGGTCACTCGGCCACCACAACAATAACAGCTACGTTTCTGCATTTCTTCAAAACTATGTGAGAGACGTGGACTGGGAGTCTGTTTCCAAATCATAGGATGGAAGCGTCCTAGATGTTCCTGTGGTTTGCTAGTGTGAGTTTTGTTTGAAAATGGTTGTGGTTGGCTCAATCACAGAATTGCAGGGGTTGGAAGGGACCTCAAGAGATCATTGAGTCCAACCCTCCTGCCAAAGCAGGTACCCTGCAGTAGGTCACACAGGTAGGTGTCCAGATGCATCTTGAATATCTCCACAGATAGAAGGAGACTCCACAGCCTCTCTGGGCAACCTGTTCCAGGGCTCAGTCACCTTACTGTAAAGAAGTTATTCCAATATTAGTACAGAACTTACTGTGTTCAAGTTTTAGGCCATTATTCCTTGTCCTATTGCTACACACCACTAAGGAGAGCCTGGCCTCGTCTGTTTGCCTTCCACCTCCCTGTAGATATTTATGGACATTTATCAGGTTTCCCCTGTCTTCTCTAACCCAGACTGAACAGGCCTAGGTTACTCAGCCTTTGCTCATATGGGAGATCCTTTTTTTCTTTTTTTTTTTTTTTTTTTTTTTTTTTTTTTTTTTTTTTTTTTTTTTTTTTTTAACTGGGGAGCCCAGAACTGGGCACAGTAGTTTAAATGTGGCCTTACCAGGGTACAGTAGAGGGGGAGGATCACCTCCCTTGATCTGCTGTCTACGCTCTTTTTAATTCACCCCAAGATCCCACTGGCCTTCTTGGACACCAAGGCACACTGCCGGCTCATGGCCAACTTCTTGTCCACCAAGACCCCCAAGTCCTTCTCCACAGAGGTCTTTTTCAGCAGGCCATCCCATAACCTGAGCTGATACATGTGGTTATTCTTCCCCAGGTGTAAGACTCTACACTTGCCCTTGTTTAACCTCATGGGGAACACCAAAGATGAATTTCTCTCATGTGGCCCCCTTCTTTCTGCAGAGTGTCCCCTGTGCAGGAGGCTTGTTGTTTCAGCAGGAGAGCGTTGTCTTCAGCACAATATCCTCTGTGTGGTCATCTTGCTTTCTTTTTAAGTATATAGATAGAGAGGCGCACTGTGTTGTGTTACAGCTAACTTGTTAAATCTCAGTAAATGGTTCTTGCTGGATTTGGGAAATGTTGTGTTTGGGACTATTGGGAAATGCTCCACCCAGATACTCATGGGAAGATGTTATTGCCAGTGAGGACTGTTTTCTTGTCTATTGTATGCTCTTTATTCAAATAAATAACCCTTCTGTTTATCTACATTGCTTTCCTCTGAAATAGAAAAGATTAGCCTAGAGTGTGCTACTGTGGACACTGGTACAGAGGAGCAAACAGTATAACCTCAGCTGGTTCCCTGCTCTGTGGTGGCACCATGACTTGCACGTGTCTCTGTTGATGTGTGATCATGTTTAATGCTCTGAGCCACCTGTAATTCACTTCTGCCAGGTGGTGTTAAGGGATTAGTGAGTGTGTTTCACCTTCCCTTCCATCCATTGGTACCTCAGGACATAATGCTTTTGGGTTATGCAGAAATGCTCTCAAAACCCTGAATTCAACCACTGTATACTGTTTCTGATTTCGTAGCTGAGTATAAATATTGCTGATATTTTAACTTAATCTTTACTCCTTGCTGGAGCTGATTGACAGAAAAAATACCTTTATCAAAAGCACGGTTCTTTGAGGTGGCCACATAAAACAACTGCTTTCAGCGCCTTCAGAAGGCGTAAGGAGTGCAAATTGATAAATGCTGTATTTTGATTATGTATGTATTTCAGTTAATGAGCTCTACTTATCGTATCTCTTTCAATTTTATTACACACTACTAACTAAGGTTTCAGAACTGTCAAATGCATATCTTTTTCCTTCTGCAGGCTGGGTTATTTTAGTTCCCGTTATTGTATTATTTTCATGCTCTTCTCTGAATCTCTTTCTCTCTTTTGTTGTTATTCTCCTAATAATCTGATTCTGTCCTGTGTGTTCATCCAACAATCTGCAGAGGGGTTCTGTATGTTCCTTTTCCTCCAGAAACAAATGTGTGAATTAATTCCTTCTCTGCGTCGGAGACTTAACTGAAAGGAATCTGGGGTTTTTAGCTTTTCTAAGGTGATACTCAGTCACAGATTTATTGTGGTTTGGGTTATACAATCTGTTTATTTCTTTAAATAATAAACAGGAAAGTTTATTATGCCACTCTGAGGTAAGAAAGTTAACTTCTTCAGTATAGTTTCTGCGTTCTTATACTACCTAGGCAGTTATGTTTATCTCCTGTAATGGAGAGAGAGCTATAATCAAAGGTAATATGTCACATTGAGCACATTTTAGGTTTTAAATGAGTGTACCAAAAGGACACTATTTAAATAATTGTTGTTAAAAGCTATCTAACTTCTTGCAAACAGTCTTAATAATGAGAATTCTGTGATCTGAATTTCTGGAATTACAATAACTTCTGTTTATATGTGTGCTGCAGGTTCTTGGAAACTTGAGGAGCAATCTTCAGTTCCTGAAGAATGCAATTCTCACAGGATGTGTGTATCCTACATTGAAGAGAACAGAAGCAGGATCAGCTGGTGTCCAGGAAGTAAGTTCTTGTTCTCTCTCCAGACTTGTTGCTGCTGAGGTACTTGTTGTTCCAAGATGTGTAATGCACAGTCATGATCCTTCACCTAGATGTGCTGGATTAAAAGCTGATGTTGATGAGGTCCAAGAAGATGCACTACATGTTGCTGATACTTCTACCAAATTCTAGTTTTGACATCTCTTTTCCAAATGTTTCAGTGTCCTGCGTCTCGTTTTGGCTGCTTGTCTGCAACTGCTGCTTTCGCATTGCTGAGTGCAGGGGGAGCTTCTTTTGGCATTTCACAGTGAGTTCAAATGCAGTTGGAAGAAGCAGATTCATCAGCAACAGTTGGAGATACTCATGCTGTATCTAACAGCTGTGAACTTGAGTTCATATAAGTAATGTGTGTTGGTCCTGTCCTGTCAGAGACAGGAAGAGAAGGAATGATTTTTTTTTCAGTATTTAATGAATATCTTAAGGTTTTTGACAGACAGATTTGGAAAATGTTTATTATGAAGCAAACTAAGAAAACAATTGTGAGTGAAATTATTTTGAAGTTTTATCTGGCTTTCTTTAAATTTGCATTTTTGTCTGTTGGTATTTCAGTGTTTATTCAAATAGGATTAAAAACTAATTTACCTGTCTGAATTTGCGGATCACCTCATCTGCATGGGAAGTGATGGATAAAAGGCACTATTTTTAAATTTGAACACAAACAGCACTTCCAAATTCTTGTTTCAGTTGGAGTTCTTTTTGTTGTTGTTGTTTGGGCTTTCTTTTCTCATTTTTCATCAATGATTCATTTCATCTTGCTTGGAAGCTTCAGGAGAGTTATGGAAAAACAGCTGGATTTTTTTTGTTTTTGCTGAAGAATGCCTAGGGTTCCACTGGTGTGCACCTTTCTGCTTCTGTGATGTAAAGTGGAAAGATGTTGAAAAGTGTCTCTACCTATTACCGTGTTCCTTTCCTTTCCCTTTTTTTTTTTTTTTAATATATATTTTAAATCCTCTGTTTGTTGAAAGCTTTATCAAAATCAGTGGTTATTGAATCCTACTAATTGGTGTTTGAGTCTCGGACACTTTCAATTTAAACACTTGTTAAGGATACATGACTTCCTTCAAATGCAAGAAAAGTACAAATTAAATAGTGCCATAGAGATAGCTGATAGCATTCTCTTGCCTACCAGTCCATGCTGTGTGATAAAATGCCTCTCGGTTTCAGATTGACCTTGCCTTGACTTTCATACAGATATAATCTGTTTGATGTCTTTTAAAAGCTGAAAGGAATTCATACATGGAGTGACATTGCACATTGTTGCTGACATAATGTCCTTCATTTAATTCATTCAAAGTAGTAGGATTAGGTAGTATCTCTACTCCCTTCCCCTTTTAAGTTGTAGATACTAGATCAGTACATTTACAAATGAGAGGCTAATCTCTGTTTTATGACCAGCTGTAATTAAACTCAAATATTTTCATTCTGCAATTGCTGATTTGAATCCAGGAACTTTTTTTGTTTGCTTTTACAGTCCATGTAGATTGTCTTGCAAGGTGACTTCATATATTTCTTAACTGGCTTGTGACAAACAAGATGGAACTTGCCAGAGTAGGAGCTATTTTTTTGTTCTTTATTCAGAAATGTCATTATAGGAAATACACTTTCTTTCCTGTGTGCCCTTTGGGAGATCTCCCACAGGCCATCAGTACCTCCTCACGTGGGTAACTTTGTGGAGCTGAGCACCTCACTGAGAATTTCATAGCTTTCCTTGGTAGCTCTGCAAGACAGAGAGAGAGTTGATCTCATGCCTCTGGAGTGGTATATGGATGCCAAGTGCTAAGAATTCCTGGAATGTAGAGTTGTGCAGTACTGATAAAGTTTGCTTTGTTTCCTTAGTGACTTGATCCATTGAGAAAATGTGGTTCCCTAGGAAGCTTTAATAGCTCCACATTGGTATTGAATAAAGGGGAAGGCCCCAACATAATTCTGCTTGTTTTCACCTGCTGCCTAAAAGATTAATTTTCTTAGCCTAGGAGTAGAAAATACAACCCTGAGTTTTGAAAGGGATTTATAGATATCCTTCACACTTATCAGTTTGAGTAAATACACCACAGGCTTCTGTGTCGCAAACAACTGTGGTCTTTTCATAACCTGCTAGGTTTACAGCGCAGTAATTTCATTTGGGGGCAAGAAAGTTTCAAAGAAAATCGCCTTCTAATTAGAGTGATATAATCACCCTGTTTGCGTGCTGTGGTTTCATATGACTTCAGAAAAATAGTTGAGTGATTAATCTTTAATTTTACCCATCATTAACTTAATAAGGAAACTGAAGACAGGATGAAAAACAAACAGCAGAACTGTACAACTGAAGTGTTATTGTGCCAAATTCTTTTGGCTTCTTCATTTGGTAAGAGATGCCATTCTGTGAACTATGTGAATTGTGGCAGCAACTGCTTACCTCAGATGATTTGTAGAATTCCTCAAACCTGTTTGAACTTTATTGAAGCCTTTACAGAGCTTCCTCCCTCCTCCTCGCTATCCTCTCTGGGTTACTTATTTTTTTTTTTTTCTTCTATGATTTTATTTGGAAGCAAATGTTGCATGAATTAACATCTAATATCTCAGAATTCCCTCGCATCCACTTTTCCTCAGGGAAGAAAGCCATCTCAAACACTGTAGTGAAATGTTCCTGAAGTGGGTTTGGTGCTATCCTAGCACCGTCTGCTGTCTTTAGTCGTTTCACTGATCAGTTAACTTACTCAGTAGTGCAGTCATGCAGTTTCTGCAAGAAGTGTGATAGGGTTGCTCTAATGTCTCAGAGAGCAAAACAAATGCAACAATGGAAACAAGTTACTTTATTTGATACGTTTTTTTTTTAATTCTTAGCAGATGTAAAATAGCCAACATAATTCTCTAAATGTAATGCTTGAGCAGTAAGTACGCCTGTCTGCTTGAACATATTTCTCTGGAAGTCAGGCTTCCTTTATTTTGTTAGTAAATACTCATAAAACTACCCCATGCACCTCTGCATGTAACAACACAGCAACAGAAGTTGTGGCAATCTAAACTAACCTGCTTGGAGGCCTCTGCATGTTCATAGTGTAAAGTAAACAGCTGAGGAATGTGTATTGCTGTTGACAGTGAGCGACTGTAAACATCCTCGACTGGAAGCTGTGAAGCAGCAGATGGGGCTTTCAGTCGGATGTTTGCAGCTGCCAACTGCCACAGACGTCAAGAAATGTTTGACACCTAAAGCATAGTTGTCTGTTTAAAACTTCTATTCTATTTGGTTTATCACAGACATATGAGTTTAGGCCAAACCTTTCTACATATGATATGTGGTGCCTGTGTCTAGAAACCATCCAGTTTCTCATAGGAGCTGTGAAAAAGCTTTTTTTTTTTTTAAAAAAAAAAAAAAAAAACACAAAAAAACACACAAAAAAACCCCAAAAAACTGAATACAAAGTAAAACAAGAAATAAATTAGGCTATATTTTTAACTACAAACTTTCAATTGTGTTTCCAGAAGCAAGTTGCCATGTAGCTTGCTTGGCTGTACATGTTGTTTGGCTTGGTTTCTAGGCTTTGCTGAAGATATGAGATTACAAGATTAGTACACACATGCAGCCTCTCTGTAATAGTTCATTTAGAACTTGAAATCTGAAGCCTTGTAGGAAACAATCACTTACAGGGCTTTTGGAAGCTGGAAATACACCAATTACAGTGACATTGGGGGGAAAAAAAAAAAAAAAAAAAAAAAAAAGACTATTTTTTCCTGGAAGAGGCCGACCCTGAAAAATGATGGAGAGAATGTGGAAGCTTTATTTGATTGGTTTTGTGTCTGTCATGTATCACAGTTCCTCAGTCATTTGTGGTCCAGCAGTTCACCCCCTTCTCCCTTTTCCGTTTATTCACCTTCCCTCTTCCCCGTTGCAAAAGTGTAGGCCATACTGAAGGCTGGTTCAGATGTTTCTAGAGGTCAGCTGAGATGATTTGAAGACTCCAGTCCTGCCAATCAGTTTTGTGTGTGGGTGGACTCCAGTAGTTAAATTTGATGCCAGAATTCTAGCTGGAGAGAACAGCTTGTGAGGTTGGGATGGTACTCGCCTGCCTTTGGTCTAACAATGACTGCTGTCGTGTCAGAAAAAGAGCAGCAAGGCTATAGCACATAGCTGTGTCAAGCTGAAACTGAAAGCATTTGTTTGCTTTTGAAAGAAGATAGGCATCTTGTTGGTATGTGTTTTAAATGTCTACACCTTTGGTAGAGAGAGCTTTGTTGCCAACTTGTTATATATTGTTCTCGGTGTCCTTCTTTTTCAGATATGTCTATGTACATAGACATATGTCTATGTCTATGTACATGTCTGTGTCTATATACAGGGGTTTATAATGTATACTTTAACACATCCCTTACGTTTCATACAAGATACAGATAACCTAAGACTATTTTTTGCTGATTTTTGTTCTTTAAATGAGCTATTGTCCCCTCAAGACTCATAAAATACTATTGACATGTCTACTTAAAGCTGTATGTAGAGGGTCAAGAAAACATACTCTCTTTGAGGGAACTTAGTTAATCCATGCTTTGTGTACCGCTTTTAGTGGAAGTTTGTGGACTTGCCATAAGTTCAGGTTCTATTGCATTTCAGTAGTGCTTGATGGCTCCTGCTAGGATTAGTACTGAACATCTTGTGTGCTTTGCCATCTTGACAAGGAATTACAGTCTAATTCAAGGCCAGCTATAAAAGTGGAAACTAGATAACGCAGACGGAGGACAAATGGGGAGAAGTGGAAAACCAGGGGGATAAAGGGAGCAGCTTATGTCATGACTGTACAGAGTGGCTATCTGTGTGTAGGAGGTGGTGAGCTGTTTTCTGATTGCAAATAGAGAAGACAGAAGTGGCAGCTTCTTAGTCAGTTATATTGCCTATATATATCCTGAAAGAAGACAAGTTTGGTACCCAAAGGGAGTGTATAAACAGGAGGGGAGCCAGCTCTTTGAAAGGGTAGATAATAGCAGGGGAAATGGTTGTACGTTGAAGGAGGGAAGATGTAGGTTGCATATCAGGGGGAAGTTCTTTACGGAGAGAGTGGTGAGGTTGCCCAGAGAGGTTGTGGATGCCCCATCCCTGGAGGTGTTCAAGGCCAGGTTGGATGGGGCCCTGGGCAGCCTATCTAGTATTAAATGGGGAGGTTGGTGGCCCTGCATGTGGTGGGGGAATTGGAGCTTGATGATCCTTGAGGTTCCTTCCAGCCCTTTTGTGATTAGTAGGATGGTGTATGGGAGTGAAGTACAGATGAAGGGATGTTTTTTGGCTATTTTTTTTTTTTTTTTTTTTTTTTTTTTTTGTAAGTGCAGAGGGAGCAGATTAAATGGGCAGACGTTTGTGGAGTCTTTTCTCACAAAACTGAGAAAAACTTGTAGTTAACTCAGAGGAAGAAGTGTCATAAATCCATATTTAACTTACAGGTATTGCTATTTATGTGGGAACTATTGAGTCACAGCCTGATTGATCACCTGGGGAAAGGACCTGGTCAGCCTTGGGAGCATAGGTGAAGGCAATTCAGCTGTGTGACCAGAAGAGGTGGAGCCTGGCTGCACCTTTCTTAGACCTGGTTTAAGGGCTGACTGATACTGGGGAAGGATCTCTGGTTGAAGATCCCTTCTTGCTGAAGCTTTCCCCTGCGAACTAGAATCTTCTGATACAGGTAAACAGTCTTCTTCCCTTCCTTTATAGCACCTTCCTATTATGCCTGTCTTTCTGTCATCACACCTCTGTAGTAATGCCTTTTCCATTGTGTTGTTCTGTCCAATTGCTACGCTGTCTTAACATACTGAGATCAGGGACTGATATAGATATCAGAAATGGGGCACTACATCTGTTGTAAAAGTAACGAGATCTTCTGTAAGTATTGTAACGTGACTTGGGACCACGACCCTGGAGGAAACAGAATGAAGGGGTAAATTTACAAAGGCTTTGCTGAAATTTCACAGTATCAATGACAAAGAAGAAATGAGAAACACAGCAGTCAGGTTATACCTGAGTGATGGGGATGGGTGTTTCTGTTGACATCACAGAGCAGTAGTTGAGAGAGATGAATGAATGCTAAGTTCTTTGGTGGGTGCTTTAGCAGCATTTCTAGATTTAAATCTATCTTTTTTGCTAACCCAGAGAATTTCCCAAGTGACCTTGTAATGAAATTCATGGAAGCAGGACACACTTGTGAAACACTATCCAGGCAGAGCATTCTTAACACCCTCGTCATCTGGAAAGCTCTTCTGTATATTTAAGGAAAAGGGTTGAGCAAGAGGAGAGAACTTGCATAGGCAGAGTAATATCAAAAGCATTTAGTATCTACTTTGAAGATTTACATATTGATAGTATTTGTGCTTTGGCAGGAAATTCTTTCAATACCCATTCTATTATTCTTCTTCCTGAATTACGTATTGTCTCAAAGTTCAGAATGTTTCCTCTTGGGGAAATGTAGAAGTACATTGGGACTGATTTCTTCAGCCTCTAATCTCATTGCATGCACATGAGGAGCTTTCTTCCAGAAAAACAGCTTCAGACAAGTTGCCTTCTGCCTGCGACCTCTTAAAATCTGCTAGGATTAAGCTTCAAAGAATGTTAGAGTGGTGGTTCTTAATTTCTGTCTGCAGAGGAAAGCAGCCTATTGGTTTTATTTTACCCTCTATTCTGTTCATGAGGCCGTGCCCTGTACTGATTGAGGTTACTGTCTCACTTGGAGAGAACTTGCTTTCGGGAGAGGAGATTTAAGTCCTCTTCACTCCCTTTTTGATTTAAAAGGTGCGTCCTTTAAAAAAGCTGCTTTGTTGTCTGAATTTAAAAGCAGAGAGCAGCTCTTCTCTGAGTGTTTCAGAAGTCATGTCTGCCTTTGAGAAAGGAGGGAAGATGACAAAGTTTTTTGGTTTTTTGTTGTTTTTTTTTACATAAAAAACAACCACATCCATACATACTGTTTATGGAAATCGTCTTGGAAATGATGGGACAGCTGTTGGAAAACGCACAATCCATCTGCCTACATATGCACTTGTTACAAAGAGAATACAGCTGATGATATGAATGGAAAGCTTTCAGTACTGAGAGCTGCTGTTCCTACTCAAGCCACATTTGAAACCATAAATTGTTCAAATATGCACTTTAACTCTTTGCTTGAAAAGTGAGTGTTTAATAGCCTCACTTCTTATGGAGCTTCTTTATTACTGGTAAGTGGAACAGACCTAATACATTTGTGCTCAATGTGCTTCTTTTGTTTAAAGATACAGCAAGGCAAGATGAATTAATCCTGCCACTCTGTAAGAAATCTGAATTGGAAAGGATTACTTATAAGTTGAATTGAGTATATAACTTTTTTTCTCATAAGTAACTATTTATTGACCAAGATGCATGAAATCACTCCTTTTTATTTTTTGGTACTTATATACAATAAAACTTTGTGCAGACTGTTCTTTTTTTTTTTTTCCCCCAAAAGCTTCATACAGTTGTTATGAAAAAAAAAAAATAAATGAACAAAGGATATGAGAAGGAAGGCACGTGCAGTGGAATACTGTTTTTCCAGATGATGCCTTGAGGCATTTTGTTTTTTTTTTAGCAATGCATGTAAATGTAACTTTTTATTTCACAATACTCCTCTTGATTTAATATGGATAGCCAGCCTTTTGCCCCAGTTCAACCTTCCTGTCACTGGTGCTTGCTTTCTTTCCTGTCAGTAAGTTGGAGATGTTTTCAGTAACTTTTGTGTTATGTTGCTGCTGAAGGTTTTATTTTTTTCCACCTCCTTGTATGTCATTTAATTAAATACATACCTCCTCTGGTAATGCAGAGTGACACAAATGAGCTCCAGTGCTTCTACCTAGCGAGGCAAGAATACCATCTGAAGTGAAGGATATTGCTCAGGAGTTTTTTGCTGTCTCTTCTGGGCATCCAGATGTACCTCAGTTGATAGCTGTTTTTTTCAGTGTCCTTGGTTCCTTCTTTATTGCATTGTGTAAAGGCTGAGAATTCCTTCTTATCTCTACAAAATGCTGCACTGAGATCTTCTGTTGCTTTGCCTTCCTTGGTGGACTTGCCGCTATTCAGTAGATGCAACTTAACCTGTTTTCTTTTGTCTTCAAGATCCTCACAACCTATAGTCCCACATGGAATTGTCTTATGATGCTGTTTTCTATTACTGCCTTTACCTTCTTTTTTTCAAATTTCCCAAAGTTTTTTTTTACTTGATTCCACAAATAAAAAGCTAATCAACACCTTTATAACTACTGCAATGTAGTAAAAGCCTTGGAAGAGTTTGTGCACTCTTCTGAAGCTACAAGCTGTTAGGTATCTTCTTACAGTCATTTTTACATTACTTTTTTTTCCGTTGCCTTCGTCACCACCTTTGTACTTTGAGAGGAGGGTAAATATTTCCGTATTGGATTGTTGAGTTTGCAGAGTTGATAGCTGCACTTCTGATGTGTGCTGCTTCTTCTGGGGAAACTGTCGACTTTCACCTGTGCAGACTGGTAAATACTTTTTTCTTATCCTCAAGAAACCTTTTTGCCATTCAACATAAGAATGTGTATATTGCTTGTTTATTTATATTTTTGTATTATACATATAATCTCAAAACTAGTTGTATTAACCAACTCTACAATATAAGGCTGATATAGTCTACTTTGTATTCTTTCATTTGTGTCTGTGTACAGGTGTGCATGCATACATGTACCAGCTAAGCTCAAAATAATATGATATGAATCAGAAGAGGGGAGAAGAGATGCACAGGAGGCTGTGCAAATCACAGAATGGCCAGGGTTGGAAGGGACCTCAGGGATCATGAATCTCCAACCCCCCTGCCACATGCAGGGCCACCAACCTCCACGTTTAATGCTAAACCAGGCTGCCCGGGGCTCCATCCAACCTGGCCTTGAACACCTCCAAGGATGGGGCATCCACAACCTCTCTGGGCAGCCTGTTCCAGCACCTCGCCACTCTCTGGATAAAGAATTTCCCCCTGATGTCTGACCTAAATCTCCCCTCCCTCAACTTAAAGCCTTTGTCCTGCAGTTATCAACCCTTTCAAAGAGTTGATTCCCCTCCTGTTTGTAGGCTCCCTTTAGGTATTGAAAAGCTGCAATGAGGTCACCCCACAGCCTTCTTTTCTCCAGGCTGAACGAGCCCAGCTCCCTCAGCCTGTCCTCATAGGGGAGGTGCTCCAGTCCCCTGATCATCTTCATGGCTCTCCTCTGGACCCTCTCCAACAGCTCCCTGTCTTTTGTGTACTGTGGGCTCCACGCTTGGATGCTGTATTCCAGATGGGGCTTTTTCCATCAGTTGCCTGAGTGGAAAGCAAAGCAGAACAATCAGCCCTGCATTCTAGAATTTCTTTAATACAATTAGTTTCAAGCACTGTAGCTGTTTTTATTTACAACATTATTCCATGGAGTACGTGCTCATTTGAAACTCGTGCTTGACAATTAAAAAAAAAAAAAAAAAAAAAAACCAAAAAAAAACCCCAAGAAACAAAAAACAACAAAACTCTCAATACAAGCAATGGAATATCTGGTATGTTTACGTGAAGACCAAATGCTGCTGTTCATTTAGAGTAAGGATCTTATTAGTGTGCTGTCAATTTAATGTGTAGAGGCTAGAATGAACCTTGGAGTTGCTCTGTTTTGATTGCTGAAAGCTGTACAGTCTTAAAGTCTCTCTCTGAGATTCGTAGTGGTGATTAATACTATAACTATAAATGCTCATCATCAGCACACTGAAATGTTTTCAAAACATATGGAGGGGTTTGTAACAGCTTAACCTAAACAGCAGTGAAACAGATGAAAACCTACGCAAGATATATTTGCAATACTTCTTACTGTCTCTTTGAAACTGTACCTGCTGAGAAAGTTCTTAGTCTTTTGAGCAAATAGTGATGTCCTTCAAGGGACTGCAGCCAGTAATTACAACTTCTGTGTAATGCAAGGGAGGCAATGGAAGGAAGATGGATTGTAAAGGTCCGGCCAGCTCTGCTGAGAGGAGTGGGGAAATGTATCGTATAGCAGGTAGCACAAACACTATCTTCTGAACACCCTCAAAACTAGCTCAGGCCATAGGCTCACAGTGCTGGACCTCCTGCTCCCACAGCCTAGGACTGGGGGCTATGGGTGACTTCACTGGCCCTCTGAGTCTGGCACAAAGTCCTGCCTGATAAGCCATGCTAAACCTTCTTTAGCGCTTTCTGGAGCTGCTTGGCATGCACAGCAGCATCTTTCCAAGCATTTCCAAGCACAGGCCAGATGTGTTTGAAATGGACGTGTGTATCTGTAGGCCTTGTTACTCTGGGCCTGGGGCTCTCACACTGCAGGTGTGTCATTTTCTGTTCTCTGCTGGCCTTGGAAATATATGGCAGCCATTTAGGAGGTCACGTAAATACAGGTATCTGTGGATTGGTGAAAATAAAAAAGTGGCTTTTTTATTTTCTGAGCAATTAAGCAGCTAAACAAATGGGAATTAAGTCTGAATATAAATGTGGTGCTGACTTACTGGGAAAAATGTTTCTCTGTCCTACGGTGTTTGTGGTGTTATCTTAACGTGTATATATATATATATATATATATATATATATATATATATATATATATATAATGTAATTGTTCATGAAAGCTGGTAAGAAATACTTGTGGGAAGGGTTCACAGTGCTGAGCTTTCTACAGCTGTGGTGTAGTTGGTTATTCCTGAGCTGGACCACTTAGACTTGCCTTAATGAAGAAGGAGAGGTACTTTCATGAGGCAATTTGTATGATTAATTTTAGATATGTATTTAGGAAAGGGGTGAAATTGTCCCCAGCTGCCATGCTTGTTCTTCTTTTATCTCTAATAGTATCACTGTAGGATAACTAGCTCGGATGTGGGTATCTTGGCTTAGGAGTCTGTATGTGGTCAGATGAATGCAATCTTTTGCTCTTAAAGGAGGATATTTGAAAGGTAGGAAACTTTGAACCACACATGGTGAGAGATGAAGTGTGAACAGGAAGAAGTGGAATGATTTGGAAGAGCCCACAAAAATCTTACTAGTTGCTGGAGAATCAAAAAGCAAGGGAAATAAAGATAAAAAAACAAGGCTGAGAATAGAGATAGAAACTGCTATTAAAAATACAGTCTTTTCTTTCCTCCTACCACCAGAAATCCCTAAATAGATAGCTGACAGCATTTATTTCATGAATATAAATTAGCAGGTAATTAAGCATTGTATAAAAATAGTAAGAAAATTACATTAAGTGGAAAGAGGACAGCTGGACAGTTAAAGAAAGTAAGATTTTATTAGTAAAAAAAAAAAATAGCTTTAATCCTGGTGCTCCATGACCAGGTAGAAGTCAGGGAGCAGTGCTGAGAGACAAAAATACTTGATAGATTTGTCAGGTGTGTGCCTGAAAAGCCACATGTTGGACAGATTAATGTTGATGTAATTTTTTTTTTTTCCACGTAGCAAGCTAGGAGGATGCTCAACCACAGCTTTTAAAATATGGAGTAAATTAGAATATGCAAGGAATTTGTATCAGTGAGCTAGAGGAGATCAATATGAGAAACTCTGTGAAATGCTAATCTAAAATTGAGTACTCCAGATCACAGATTGAAACTAGTTTGTGTCAATGGTTAACTGTTTAAGTAGAGTGTGTAACTGCTTTATAGGTTGTCAGCTTGATCGGCATTTTGGTCAAAACTATAGAAATAGGGTTTAGATCAAAGCAGGTAAGTATAGCAGATGATTGTGAAATTCCAGGAAATTGAATTCACCTACCATGTTGTCTTTTTATTTTACTTCTTTTGAAATCAGGCAGATTTAGAGATGTCATAAATATTAGCCTCTGTGTTGTAATTCAAGGTATTTGATTTAGCAACACTAACGTCTTGATGGAAAAAAATTGAAATAGTAAGAAGTGTAGAAACCATGTATCAGTGGGATTAAAAATTGCTCAACAGATTTAATACTGTAACTGTCAGTGGAGTATTATCATTGTGTGGAATGTTTCCCAGAGAAGGAGAGAGCTAGACGTTGATTATTTTTTTTTTTAAGAGATGTATCTTAATGATCTCTTATGGTATTTTTGTTGATTTTTATTAGTTTTGTTTTTGTTTTTTTGCTGTTTAGTTGTCTTTATTTTTTTTTGGGGGGGGGGGGGGGGAAGGAGAGAGAGAATGGGGAGGGAGGAGTGTGAGGAAGGGAGGCATTTTTTGTTTAGTAGTTGGTTTACCTGGAGGAGACCAGAGGTATCCTTGTTAGCTTGCAGATGAGCTAATATTGGGAAGGTATAATGAAGATGGAAAAAGATCATGTAACAGGTTATGTGTATCTCCTAGGAAGCAAGCTGGTAACATTCGTCTCGCATGCAGCCGAAATATGTGTATATTTAGAAATGAGAGAGCTAGAATGAACTTAGACTTTATTTCTGTTTTGAAAAATGCCATGCAGGCATCTACTAGATAGTGGGATGATGTTCTAACATTGTTAGAGTGTGCTTTTTAAGGTCAGGTGAGAGAACTAGGTTGTGTTCTGCTTCCAAGATGACTTTAGATCCTGTTATAACATAGAAGAGGAAAATGACGTGTAACCTTGAGTATTATTGTGTACTTTTCTCCTATATGCTGTGAGAATAGTTGGATCATGATTGGACTTAGTGTGTAGTTTATGTGTTGGAAAGGAGAAGACAAGATTGCTAGTGTAGATTGCAAGGTAGTGTGTAGAGTCAGTAGTTAGCAGAATAGAGGGAGATGTAAAAAAGAAATGTTTTGGTCAGCAAAGAAGGTAAAAGTGAGGAAAGGAAAACTGAAAACACTTAATAGACAAACACAGGCGAAATGGTGCCAAAAACTTGAAAATGGATGCTGTAGATAGTGCTTTTGAAATATTCAGGTTTTTTTTCCTCAGGATTTTGAGTTGAGCATTGTTCTGTCAGGCAGAATGTCACCACTGTACCTCTGAAGCATCTGATCAAAAGTGTTCTTGCATGCTTGAGTGACAGGGCAGAAATAGGGTATTGACCAAGGCTCTGGGGAGTGACGGTGGGGACAATGGTTTCAAGAGAATGGCCTTTAACTAAAAGTGTCCTGAAGGAGTGTAACTTAATTTTTTTAGTAGACTTTAATGTCTTTTGAAAATCAGATCCTTAGGATGTGTGTCCTATAAAGTGTAGTTGTGCTCTTTGATTTCTAAAGAGGATATTCAGAGTCACCTTACAGCTTGCATTGGATGGTATTTTTGAAAGGCATAAGATTTGGCTATATTAAAAATAGTATACTAGAAGTATTGTTTGAGAGCTCATAAAGTTGTCTGGTCTCACAACTCAAGTAGCTGAGCTGTAGATTACTTCTAATGCACCAAAACGCAACACGATTATGAGCTGAGGTTAATAGATCGAATTCCTAAGTCAAACTGTCCAATTCTTCTTTTAAGTATTTTTCCAGCTCTTCAAAGTTAGCCAGATTCTCTACAGTAACAAATTTTTCTACTTCTCCGAGCTTACTGAACAAGTAAATAAGTACAGCAAAACCCAAATGCAATTTGGCAAGCCAGAATACCGTTGGAAATGCTTGCCAAAATTGCCTTGGCAAAAACTCTCCTCTGTTTTCAGTAGATTTGAAATGAAATCAGACAAGATCTTGATTCTCTCTCCATGGAAGCCTAGTGATTGTCTTAAATATTGCTACTACTGGGTGAATTGTGTGCAGAGAATGTAGCTGTAGAAATGCTGGATGTTGGTTTCTTTGCACCCCATCCTCGTCTTTGAACTGTGAGAACTGGGTTATAGCTATAAAAGTGGGATCATTCATGTGCTTGTTAAATAAATGGGAAAGAACAGCCACATGTGCTTGTAAACTTTACATTTATGAGACAGTACTTTCTTCACTGCTTAGAAGTCTGTTGTTAAAAAGTCTGGCCTTGGTGAAGATCTGAATGTAGTCACAGGAGCTTCTGGATTAACAGCCAGGAGATGAATCATGTTCTCTTGAAAACAAATCCCAGGAGATGAAAGAACCAAAGAATAATGCAAAGTCTGTGTTAATAACAGCCAGTGTATGTTTTTTCTTCAACTTTCTTGGAGCACTGATGGTAGTGCAATACAGATGAGATGCTACTGATCAGTTTCAGCAGTTTGCTTGTCATATAGTGCAAATGGATAGGGGCACTGATTAAATTTCCCAGGTATTTGTTGTGTTATTAAACTTAAGACAACTGGAAAATGGCATTGGGTTGTTCAAACACATTTTGTTGTGTGTGTTGTTCAAACAACAAACAGGTAAAGGAAGGTGGTAACAGATGATGGCAAAAAATAGATGAGTAAATTGCAATGCAAAGAGTGTATTTAAAAAACAAAACTGCCGTGGACTTTGAAATCTATTTTAGATCCTATTGATTCTTCTATTTATTAATTTTGTATCCTTGACTTGGCACAAAGTACAATATGCAGGCTGCAGCAAGGCATTGGTGTGGCCAATGTGGTGGGTAAGATGGGTACTCTTCAAAAGCATTCTATGTACAAGATTCAAATGCCAAAAATTAGGCGGCATCTCCCTCTGGAGGTCTTCGAAAGCATCTCTGTGCAGGAAAATTGGTACTTATTTTAGAAATATGGCATTATTAAGCACTAAACCTTGGAATTGTCCTGGATACTGTAGTGATTTTGTCATCGTCCTGCATGTTCAGTAAAAGCAGTATATATGGCAAAGTCAGCCTGCTCACTGGCTGAATAGGAGAACTAACCCAGTCCGTAAGCATAGCTTTTAAGCACCACACTAAAGAAAAATTGGTTAAGGAAATGGATGTAGCAAGCTGTGTTAGAAGCTTTTGGCCAACAGGTTGTAGTCTAATCATTTGGCATAGTGAATAATGAATCTAGTCATAGTACATGTGGCTGCTTCTTCAGATGACTGGATCCTAAAGAAGTGTCTGCAAAGGCCAAAATTGATTGAAATTTACTGGATGTTTAAAAAAACACCCCACTAGTGAATAGACTGCTGTATAAGTAGTAATTGTCAGTTGACAAGAATGAGGGATACGTTCCACTCGTATTCCGCAGGGTGATGCAAAAAGTGAATGGAATAAGTTTTCTCCTGTTGCACATAATTTCTCCTGTCTGTCATATGATCCATGTGGATGTGTTTCTCGAGATCAAGGCAGGACATGTGGGAGCTCTGTAAAGTTGCAGACACTGTGTTTGTCCTCTGCCACTTGACAACCTAAAGACAGGAAGCTGAAGGGTTTCAGTTTCGAGATGGATCAAGTGGAGCATATTGGAAACCTGTAAACAAGACGACTGATCTCCTCTCGTTTTTTCCCCTTATATCTGCACCCATAGCGACTGTTAATGCTGAGCAATTTCTGTGGAAGAAGGAAACTTGTGAAGAAGCCTTGTTCTTTTGTATCGTAAAGATGTATCACATGAACATATCTTGTGCTGGCTTGGAAAGTTGGATGTTTCATGCATGGAAGACACTAATTGCAGATACCAGCTTAGTTAAAAGATTTTTTTCCTTTTCCTTATCAGCGCATAGAGTTGAAAATGTTATTGTAAAGGATCTGTAAACTTCTGCTGAAAATTACGTGCAGATTTTTTGGTCTGAAAATTTCTTCTCCTCAACTGGAAGTGGTGCAAGTTTTCCACATCTTGGTTAAATGGAAGGGAGTTGGTAGCTCTAAGAAAGGATAACATAACCGTCCCTGTACAGAATCTGAATAATTAAGATTTGGAATGGAAAACATTTTATCCCTTGACATTTTGCTGTTGTTTTTTTGTGAGGGTGATGCATGATCCTATGTGCTACTTTTTTATGTGGTCCTATGTGTTATTTTATATTGCCAGCTGTGTGAGACTGTGCTTGCATGGTGGGTCTGAAGCTCACATATTGCTGTCTGGGTATCACCTTCAGCTTCAGAAGAGCTGTTGTCTTTCTCCTCTCAACTTCTGTACTTAAGTAAGTGTACCCATTCATTTCAGTTAAAATAGTTTTAAAGTGTTGATAGGGGAAGTGCTTTAAGTCCCTCTGACTTGGTACTTGCTGTCTGATGTCTTGGACATAGGTGCCTGCACTGCATCGTGTGTTGTCAGTGCTTTTCTGGTGGAAGGAAGCTTTCTAAACCAGGCTGTGATTTCTAGGTGTATTGAGTTACAAGACAGTTATACACAGAGATGTTTTCTTCTCTATGAAAGCTGTAGAAAAAGCAATTGCTGCTAACTGCATCTGCAGATGTCTGTTTCTGATGCTGGTAGAGTATCTTTACACTCAGGGATTAATAAAACTTGTACAGTTCAACTTCTAAGTTCTTCAACTTTCTAAAGATGTTGCATGGTGGCAGCAGATCCGTTCTGTTATGTGAAGTATGTGAGTGGAAACATGCTAAAAACTGCTTTGTAAACTAAATTAGGGTTGTGATATGTTTTGTATATTAAGAAATAGTTTGCATTGAATTCCAATTGCTTACTGTAAGAATGTCTGAAGGTATAAATAGTGTGGATTTCATTGTAAGCAGTAAATCAACTTTCTGACTTACAGTTTGCCAATGTTTTGCCTTTTGTTGCTATCATTTTTATTTTGGAACCGTTATTCTGCTCTTAGGAGAGAACTGTCCACTGGTGGAAGTTCCTCTGAGCTGACCTAAAGAGTAACTGACCTTCCACTAATGCAGTAATTTTTCTAGGTTAGTATACATTATGTTGGTTTTTATAACTGTGATCTATTTCAACTCTTGTTTCCAGTCACTTCAAAATTAATAAAATGTATCTATTTCGGAAAACAATTTATATGTTTATATATAAGTTCTTTACAAGGAGAGTGGTTAGGCCCTGGAACGGGCTGCCCAGGGAGGTTGTGGATGCCCCGTCCTTGGACGTGTTTAAGGCCAGGTTGGACGGGGTCCTGGGCAACCTGATCTGAATGTGTATGTTTGGTGGCCCTGCTAGGCAGGGGGGTTGGAACTACATGATCCTTGGGGTCCCTTCCAACCCGGGTGATTCTGTGATTCTGTGATATGCTTTCAAATTCAGTCTGAGAAATTATATTGCTGCAGTAAATGTTGCTGAATTTACACACTCTACTTCCTAAAGAATCTGAAAATGTCCGATGTAAAACTGAACGTCATCTAGTCTTGTGTTTCAAACTTGTCATTTAAAAACTGAGGATTTTATTGTTTTTAGAAATGAAAATCTGAACTTAATTTAACTTTTAACCTTGTGCAGTTGACATGACTGCTGTGTTGGTGGGAGGTATTGTGTTGCTGGGCTCTCAAGCAATTTTCTGGCACTGGAATGGGCAACACCAGGACAGATTTTTTTATTTTGAAGAGGGCATATATGTTATGCTTCTTAAATGTGGGTTTTGATCTGTGTGGAATGGCTAGCAGTGATGGCAGAATTGGTTCTGAAGGTCTTCTGCAGCAGCTTCAGTGCAGCTTGGGCTGTGAGTGGACAAGTGTTGGCAGCTGCAACTTAAAAGAAAGAGAAGAGTATTTCTAGCTAGAAATGTATGGTAGTATAGGCAAGGAAATAAACACCACTGCTTGTTTGTCTCATCACAAGGCAAATACAGGCTCTCTGGTTATTTTGTGTAACTTCCAAGCAAGCAGCCTGCATGGCCCTGCTGTCATTCCTCTCTTTGGTTTTGTTTTTAGTGCACAGGCTAAAATTGGGATGTTGCTGAACCCTGTCTGACAAGCCAGTTGTTCAGATAAGACCCATAGATTTGCAGAGCTGGTCAAAAATATCTCCGAAAAGGAAGTGCCCAAGCTGCTTACATCCCTTTCTTCTCCCTTTAATACTTGGCAGGCTTTCACTTAGCTTGGTCAGGAAATGAATATGGTGTGGTAGTTGGAGAGGTCACTTCCATCGAGCAATCTGAAATACTAGCTGCCTGCTCTCATCTTGGGCCAGGAAGGCCGTAGGCAGGACCGCAGGCAGTCACTGGAGTTCTTCTATGTTTAATTTTTTTTCCTTTGGTACTTCTGAGATTTCCTGGTGCTTGGAAAGGCAAGTTAAGCTTCTTTCCACTGTTGGGTGGCTGGATCTAGAAGGGATTTCTTGCAAGTTACTTTTTTTCTGAAAAGTAGCCTGCTAATTTTACAAGTGAAAAGCTGGGCTCTGGAGGTGAGTGGCAACAGTCCAGGTTAATAAAGTGAATCACAACCCAGAGCAGGGAAACAGGATGCAATTTAGCAGTCTCGGGGGGGGGGGGGGGGGAAGGAGGTATGGATTTTAATTTTTTTTAAAGTATTACTATTTAAAATTTTTTTTTTCTACTACCGGATTGTATGTTTATGAAAATTCTTCTGCCAGAGCCTGCCTTTGTCTGTTCTTACCTTCTGCTGCTGACCCTTGAGTTTCTGCCTTCCTGCTGCTTGAATGCAGGGTGGGTATCCTCATCTCCCTGGCACTGCTTTGCCTCCTTCTTCCTGTCAGTTGTGACTGTCATTGGCCCTCAGCTGGGCTGTGGAATTGGAAGAAAGGAAGAAACAAGAATGACTGTGGTGCCCTTTTCTGCCTCCTTGTTTCATACTGTCAGTTGACTGTATGATGTTAAAAGTTGGATTTGTGTGCCAATGGCATGCTGAAGGCACCTTCCTGGTTCTTTCCCGAGTTAGTAACTAAGAGACTGAAAACACTTCAATTACCAAGTGGAATGGTTTTTCAAAAGTTATAATTCACTTGAACTTTGTGAAGCTTGAAGTTTATATTTATACATCCTACTCTTGGATTATAGTTGTCTGCATTTATTTGTTTAAGTATGGGGTACAGCATGTACTATTTTTGGTGATTGCTGTATTGTTCCACTTCCTTAAAATAAATGAAATGAAAATAGAATAATATTTAGCAGTATGTCAAGCAGGGAGAGGTCAATGACAGTCATACTCAATTAGCAAAGTATATACATGAAGAATTACAAAGGACAGAATCCTTCTAAATACTTCAGCTACTGCTGCTTCCAGATTGCCCAGCCTTTGTGGAAATATCATTTCAGTGTTTTTTAATAGTAGTGAAAAACAACCAAAAACCCACAGCATTCCTTTATTTTATGTGAGCAGTGTGTAAGTTGGGCGGCAAGAGGAGGAGATTGAAATAGAAAGCTGTTGCTAAATTGGTACCTTTCAGTTCCTTTGTTCAGCATAAGATTTACTTTAACCACAGTAAGATAGATGTGGTTTTTAAAGAAGCCGCTGTTTGAAATAACTAAAAATGTACTAGCATTTGACTAATGCATAATTTACTACTATTTCATTGGAATATTTTTTTGGGTAAAACTTTTGTTACGCAGCATCAGAAACTGTCCTATCTGTGGCAGTGCTGTTTCTGTAAACACCACCCCAGGGCTGGCTGCAGGACTGTGTTTGTTCAGAGTTAGTTGGGAGACTCCCTTCCAGCAGAGGAAATGGGCTGTTCTGTATGAGCTCTTGCTGGAGATTGTTCACATCCACAGAAGCCGTATCCTCTGCAGGAAAAGAGAACTTGGACTCTTGCCACAATCTGTCCGTGATGTTAATGAGTGGGAGAAGCCATGTGTTCATTGCTGCAGCAGCAGTTATCTGCTAATTCAGGGAAGGAGTGAGAAAACAAAATGGGGTTGGGATGAAATTTAAATGTGACACTTAATCCTACTCTAATTGCACATGGAGTGATGAATGTTGTGTTGCAGGCCACGGGGTGAAGGAAGCTGTTTGAATGTACCTGAAATCTATACATCAGGAAGAACCAGATCAAATGGGATCTGGATCCAAGCCTCATCACAAATATATTGTTTGCCAAACAGAAATCTCAGTTGAGTTTCTGTAAAACCGAAGCCCTGCTTGTTTTCATCTCACAGCAACTGTTGTTTAATAAAGATGAGCAACTTGATCTCCTTTGGTTGCTGACATACCATAGTGATGAGCCTCACTGAAATACTAGTAAAGAAGTTTGAAATATACTACCCATTTAGGAGAAACACAGAGCAAGTCCAGGTGAGTTTTGCTGCAGTCTTTCTGCTGGGGTAGTGCGTTTAAATCCTTTTCTCCATGTAAAGATTGCAGCTTCGAGTAATACCTATTACTGTGCTTAGTTTTCTTTGGCCTCCCTACTCAGGGAGCCCAAGCCTAAGAGATGTTCTGTTTTTAGTGACTAGTTAAGGGATTGTATAGGTGATCAGTTTGGTGTTAAATGTGACTGCAGCATATAGTCTGGATATCCGATGATTGCTGTGAGCTGCCTACTTCAGGTCTGGATTGCAGCAGCAGGGATGAAACAGGACTGAGGCATGGGCCTAGCTCACAGCCATGCCAGCTCGCTGCCCTAATCCTCTTGCAGAGGGCTCTTAGTTGTAAGTTGCCCTTCTGTTGGGATGCAGTTGAGGAAAAGCACAAATGCAGTTTTATAGAAACTTTATGTGGTAGAGGCTGACGCTATGTGATAACTGGAGGTAGAGAGGACTAATTAATAAGGTGGTGGAAAGGTGAGTGCAGGCTTTGATCAGCCCAGACCATGGCAGTAGCTGCTGTTTGATTGAACTGAGAGGGTAGAACTATAAAAGCATATAAAGGGCTGACTTCTCAGGCTGTTTTTTTCTGGCAGGAGCTCTCAGAATGTGTTAGCCATAGCAAGGTTTTGTCTTTCCTTAATTTAGTGAATATTGTGGTAAAGTGGAATTTGGGAGAGACTCTGGATGAAAAAGATGCAAGGAGCAGTTGAGAAGGCTGCCATTTAGTTTTTATGCATAAGGCATGTGCTAGGCTGGATGGCTGGCTGCATCTGTGTAGCTGGAAGTACTGATGATGCATTTAAGTTGGTAGGCCTGTTTTCTATGATCAGAAATGAAGAGATTTCTTCTGTAAGAAGTTCCTGTGTACAGAAGGGTGTAGGTATGGAATAGAGACAGTTTTGTGTTCAACAACACTGGCAATTGTTTTTAATGGCAAAGTATGTTACCCAGAGACTAGGTAAAGGATCTCCACATTAAAAATCAATGGAAGGTCTTCTGGTAGGGGAAAAAATAATAAAAAGAGAGCTATGTCTGAGTTGTCACAAGGGAAGACTGAACTTGAAATGCATGGGTTGGAACAGTGCAGATATCGTCAGACTGTAGCAAGAACCCCATTAACTAACCTGAAGGTTTATGATGGAAGTGGAAGAGTGGAACTGGATGCAACTACTGTGCTTAGAGGTAAAATGCAGATCTGGGAAGTGAATGAAGAGGTGAGGAGACCAAAGTATTTAAGGGGGAAAATATCTAATGTGTGAAAACTCTGCTAATGACAACTGCATACTTTCCCATAAAATTTGTTTGTGAATTCTTCAAAAAAGGGAGGTAATAAAAAATAAACCAAAAAATTGGTTTTACGTGGTTACCAAACTGTTAGTAATAGAAAATGTTCACTGTGGTTGTGTTGGTTTTTTTTGTTTTGTTTTGTTTTTTTTCCAGCTCTTGCACTTACTAGCATCATTTGTGGGGTCATTTTCTTGCCCAGCTGGTGTTTTTCAAGCCTTGTGCTAAACCTTGTTCCTGGGTTTTGTGGATCTACTCGTCCGCATAAAAATGGCAACATTTCACATTGGCAATATCCCTTTCTCAAAAGCATCTTTATCTAGAACTTTTTTCAGTAGAGGAAAAAAATGCATCCATCATACTCCATCTGCTCTGTCATGCAAATAGTGCCTTGTCACTACTGAAAGGCCAGCCTGTCTCAAAGCCTCACAGATTGAATGCCATTTGCTGCAGTTTATTCAATAGCAGAGCTGGCTGCCTTGTGGGTGGAGGGAAACGTTAGAGGCTAGCTGAGCGTAGTTTGGGTAGTCTAGAGAAAGACACCTTTGCTCAAAGGGGAACTTCTACTTTAAAGGTAGAATCTAATAGTGCAACTTAATTTCTTTAAAAGCTGTATAAATAGCCTGTAGGTTCCTTTCTATCCAAATTTTGCTGCTGCACAAGCTGAAAATCCTTTTTACTATCGTAAAACTTTGATTTGTGGAGATGTGAGACCTTTGAGGGACGAGGGCCAGCTTTTCTGTTTCTGGCACAGCATGCAGGCTGGCTGTTGGGTCATGCGCTCTTTGTGCTGGCAGTGCTCTCGATATCTGTGTGACTGGAACAGCTCTTGTCATATGGGCATTTCAAACACTGAATGGGCAAGCAGCACCAATGCTTTTGGGGGTGTTTTTTGCACGTTTTTATTTAATGGAGGATGTGGGGGGGATGACTTAGAGAAGAACAAGTGTTTACATGTAGAGAATTTGAGGGAGAGAGGTTAACACAGAGAAACTATGAGCCTGGAGGGTCTTTGTTACAGTTAGAGCCAAGACTAGTAAATTAAATATTCCAGTTTAGAGAGTATACATAAATTACCTCTTGTTTTAACCTGACAAAGGCTTGCAGTTTTATGGAACAAAATAGGAATTGTGCAAAGGTTTGCTGATGAAACTCAAAAGCAAGGTGAAACTTGCTTGTAGGTTTTATATTTAATTAAGCATTTAGTCAGGTTTGCAACAGAACTTGCTTCCCTTCTTGAGTTCGTGATCAGACTCCTCAGAGAGAAACCTCTGTGACTACAGAGCTCATCTTAATCAGGGCGAGGTTCCAAAACTTAGTTTTAGGCATGAGAATAGAGGCGTTCTTTCTTCAAACCTAGTTTTGATACCATGTCAAATGATTTGGGAGCTTTCTTTGAAGCGATTTACTTCAAATTCATTTGCCGCCCCACTTCTAGACAAGCCCTTCACCTTCCCAAGGAATTATGAGGTAAATCTTTCAGGATGCTATGCCTCTGAATTTTATTCCTCCTTTCCTTATTGATGTCTAAATTGCACCGCATCTGTATTAAGAAAACTGCTTTCAAAATGGCCTTTCTGTATCTGTGTTCTGCAGCTCTTACAGCTTCGTTCAGTTTATGAAGTCATACAAAGGAAAGGAGGAAGGTAGACTTAAAACTTGAATTTGAAACCTCGGAGCCATGTTAAAGCTAGTCTGTAAGACATGGCAGATTTTTGACTAAACACTCATCCTGGCCATCAGTCTAAAGTGTTCGTAGTCTGGCTTCTTTTTTCTGACATATTTTTCTGTAACTTTTTTGAAAGTCTTTTACAGTGCACTGCCTCTTATGTGTACTGAGTTGATTGCATTTGGTAAGAAAAATCAAGATGTTTTTTGTAAGCTGGTGCAATAAGACAGTATTAAAAAATATGAACCCTGTTCCTTATTCCTAAGAAATAAATTGGACACCAATTTGCTCTAATGTAAAATTCCAGCTTATTTCTTACAAAATACCAGGAAATCAGAGATCTCACCAATATCCAATAGTTCTGTGTTGAGCAAAGATGGCCTTGTTTAAATTTCTTTATCATTTGACAATGATTCTTGACAGTTCTTTTCTTGGTTCCTATGAATTCTGCTGTTCTCTTAGTAAATGTTTTTCCTTTAGAGTAAAACTTACTAATTTTAGTGTGACAGAAGCTCAGTCTATAACTAGCAAAGCTGCTAATTCTTACTAAGACTGGATAATTTTGTGTTTGGGATGGCTGAATTTTCTTTTTTAATTGTTTTCAGTCTTTGCAGTAATGATTTGGAACACGTCCCATCCTTTATGCAAGGAGCATGTGAAACTTTCCTAGTTGGCATCAATAGCAAAGTGTGTAATCGTGTTTGGACATAGTGCAGCTAAAAATGTTTCTCTGACACGTCTATCTTGCTGAAATCAGCAAGAAATTTAAACTTTGGTTCTTATTTGCATGAAGAAATGAGATAAACTGTGCTGTTGGAAATTTCTGACTAAAGCCATCTCAACCAGATGCATTTAGGAGCACTTTCCTTACAACTCTTGTCAAAAAATTACACAACAGGAGAAGGCAGAGGGAGCTTCTGCTGTAGCTCAAGGACACTCCTGATAATGCTTGTTTCACAGAACAGCTTTATTTAGCTTAGCAACCTTGTTGCTAAATATTCACCAACCCCTAGCAGCAGCATCTCAGAAGACAGGCTATTTGGGAACAGACTGAATTGGAAAGGTGGGGGGTGGAGATGCGTGCTGTGACCATGGTGTGAGGAGTGAGGGAGGAGGGGATGGAACCTTAGTTAGAGGGTGCTGAATGTAGAGCTGCTTCTTGATGTCCTGCAGCAGTCCTTACAGCTTTCTATTTCGGTTTTTGTCTGTCCTGAGAACATGCAGGTAGGCCTATATGACAAGCCCCAGGGGCTGCTTCTCTGTGTTGAAGTGAGATTTGCTGTTTTGTTGAACTTTCTTGGGCAAAAGCATGTACCCTAACAGTTGGGGTTTTGAGTAAATATCTAAACTGGTGTTGAGCAATTCTCTAGGTTGTACTGACATCTGCTGGCAGTTTGTATCTTAAAGTTGTATTTGAAACTTTTATTCAGAGATGGGGCAATTACATATTTACAATCTTTTTTTATTTCAGTGGGTTGAAATACTGAGCTCTTCAGGTATCCAGGTATCTAGGTGTACAGTTCCAAAATGTAATGGAGAATGCTTTCAACAGGGAAAAAACAAGAACTCGTTGAGGTGATCTTGAAGCCATTGAATAAAAATGCCAAATGTGTGTCTGTCTGTTTATAAGGCAACAAATTTGAGTTACCAGAACCAAAAGGAGGGGGGATTCTTAAATACCTTGAAGCTTTCCCTTGGGACTGCTGCTTTGTATGCTCTCCATGTTCAGGATGGGAATACAGCGCAAGAATTTTGCTCCCCAAATGCACTTCTTTGTATGATATAGTCAATTAAGCTTTCTCTGTGTGCATTACAGGTGAATTTTGAGAATGATTTTGGGCACTAGTTTGAGCTTTCGTTTGTGAAATACGCTACAAGAGACCTTACAATATAAACAGTGCCTTAGTAGATTTGCTAATGCTGTTGTGTCCCTAGTGTTCATTGACTCTTCCCCATTTCAGTGATTTCAGGCTCATGGAAACTAGCAGATGTCAACTCATTTGATAGGCTGTAAAAGCGTTATACTGTACAAAAAAAAATCTTTCTCTGTCAACAAACTGAGGATCGTAGTTTTTTGTTTCCCCACATCATCTGCTGTTGGGTGATATAATCAGGTGATGGTGCTTGACTATAACAGATATTCTGGGAAGTGAACAGTGAGTAATTCATGTGTGTTGATCCCCAGATTATTGTTATTGCAAGCAATTAAATGTTTAACTTATGAAAGAGGAAACAGAATAGGTTTGCTTTTCAGACCTTTCCTTCTGTGCTTTACTGGGGAAATCAAAGTGTGTGGGCAATAGTTTCTCCATAGTGCAGCCTGTACTGTGTAGCTCAGGATAACTTCCAGGTGATAGCAGTGCATTCCTCCTTTGTTTTGGGGATTTTTTTATTTTTTATTTTTTATTTTTTTTTGCTACACTACATTCTAGTAGCTGCTTCAGTTGTAACTCTCTGTATTACCTTTTACAGTCCTAGAATACCAAGGGTTGCCCGAACTCCTTGTCTCTTCAAGATCTGGGGAAGAGAGAAGGCTCTGTTGCAGCAATTGGTTCTTAGTGTGATAGCTTTGCTGAGCCAATGGTCATCCATGTAGTGGCTGGCTGTAGTGGTAGTGCCTTCCCTTAGCTCCCATAGCTGCTCAAGGAGCTGGGAATGTTCAGCCTGGAGAAGAGGAGGCTCAGGGGAGACCTCATTGCTCTCCATAACTTCCTGAAGGGAGGTTGTAGTGAGCTGGGGTTCAGCCTCTTCTCTCATGTCATTAGTGATAGGAATAGACTTCAATAGGTTTCAAACTACAGCAGGGGAGATTCAGGCTGGACATGAGGAAGTATTACTTTTCAGAAAGGGTGGTCAGGCACTGGAATGGACTGCCCAGGGAGGTGGTGGAATCACCGAGCCTGGGGGTGTTCAAGGAAAGACTGGATGTTGTGTTGAGGGACATGGTTTAGTAGGAGCTATTGGGAATAGGTGAACGGTTGGACTGGGTGATCTTGTAGGTCTTTTCCAACCTTGGTGATTCTATTATTCTATTCCAGCACAGCTTTGTGCAGGACTTGCTGGCAAACTGCCAGTTTTGTGCCTTCTTAGAGACCTATGGAGGGCCATACATTGCAATGAAAACTGGTTTTCTTTGCTGCTATCTGAATATCTAGACACAGATGAGGAACTATGCATTTGTGGTAGGCTTCTACCCCTTTGGCCAAGGGATATTATGTTACTCAACTTGCTGCCCTTCCCTACCTCTCTTACTTTAGAAGCGTTATTCAGACTTCATTAGTAGTGATTAAAGTAACATAGATACCTGAAATGACTTGGAAGTGAGAAGCAATCAATAGAGGAACTGCAGAAATACTGAGCGTGCGCTTATTGTAAGCATTTGATTGCTGTCATATTCTCCTATTGCTTATTTTGAATGTAAGCCTTTCAGAGTAGCATTGCAATGTGTTGAGTGTAAATGCAGTGCTTGTTGAAAGCTTTCCTTCACTTGTTTGAAGTTAAGCATATCTGGTGGGCAGCGTATCTGAAATGCATATGCAAAACTGACTGAAGTCCTCAGCGACTTGTATCATTCATTCTAATGCAGAAGTTCAAGAAGAGCATGTAGTTAAACCTCAGAAGGCATTGTGGAATTTTGTAATAGCATGAGACTATAATACATTCCTTGGTTTTTATTTTGATGTTTCTTGTTCTGAATTTCATGGTTATTTTTCCTTCATCTATTTGAGTATTTCATTGCCACTGTATCATCTGCCTTGATAAATTTTCATTGTGTGCTGACATTGTGTGCCCAGCTATTGAGCTGGCTGTCACAAATTTTCTTAGATATGAGGCTAACAGCTACACAGGCATGTTTTGAAACTAAAATTCTTCATTGCTGCAGGGGGGGAAAAAAAGCCAAAGCAGTTTTTATCCAATATGAATTCTTTAGCAAATGTGAAACATGGACAACAGGGGCTGTATATGTTTGGGTGGCCGTAGGGACAGAGTAGGCGACTGGGAGGGATTTCTTTTACATTTCCTTGAATTTTCAGTTCATTAAAGTTTGAAAAATGTTTTGTTTTGGTTGTAACACAGGTTAATATTTTCAAAGTTGTCTGATTTTTAAGCTCCGGATTTTGAATTGTACAGGGAAAAGAGAACACTAGTAAGTACAAGTTCCTCACTTGAGTAATATATAAATAAGAATTGCATCGTAGTCCTTAAAGGATCTGTTAACAGTAGAAATATCAGATGCCTGTCTGCAAAGGATGAGAGTGTTGTAGTAATTTCAAACAGGAACCAAAGCAGTATTATTTTTTTTTTTTTTTACCTTCTCTCACCAAAGGTTGGAGTCCCTCTTATATATCATACTTAAATTGGAAAATCTTGAGTGAGAAATGTTTGGGCAGGTCCCATTCAGCACTTAAAATGTTGACTGCAGTTTTTAGGGAAAGCAGCATCTTCTGAGCGTAGAACTTGTGTAGGTTATTTAGCTGCTGACCAGAGAACACATTTATTCATCGTGGACAGCTTGAGAAGGGGACCTTTTAATTCTTGAAATTCCCCAAATTCCTTAGTTAGAAAGCTTCAGCCTTCTTTGCCCTTGCAGTTCCCATAACTTTGTAGCAGACCAAAGAGGATCAGTACCTTCAAATTTATTTCAGCTTTTCAGGTTCCTGTGCATCTGCGGGCCTCCCTGTGAATTAAAAAGTAGGGCATGCAATTATGTTGTCCTTCTCTTCTTTTATCCTGCTGCTGTAGTTCTTTCTCATGACCAAAACCAATGGGGGGGGAAAGGTCTGTGACTGCAAGAACTGGGCTCGTAGCTACATGACTTGATTTCCTGAAGTGCTGCAATGAGGTGCAGCTAGTGGGAGAGGAGAAGTTGTTACTGTACATGAACAGTAACTTGGGTCCAACTGTACAAAACAGATGTTGAGACCAAAGTTGAGCTTTCTTCAGACACGTCCAATATGTTGGGCTATAAAAGAAAGGGTTTAATGATAACAGTACTGGTGTTGGGGCAGCCTCCTGTGGGTTACACACAAACAAAGCTGCTCTGCCTTTTCAGTAGCAAATGAACTCTTCTTAACGCAGGTTGCTGCGATTCTGGGAGGTGATTCAGGTCCTCAATTACTTGTGCAAAAATGCCTCTGCACGCATTTTTTGTTTAAAGTAGAAGCTATCAATAATCTCATCTCAAAGCTACCAAATTTTTTTTCAGTGGTATTTTTACTCCTGAGGATTATGGCTGTGGTACATGAGCAAACCTTCTAGCTATGTCCATGTGTCTGGTTAGATTATTACAAGAAAGACATTGAGATTTTGGAAAGGGTCCAGAGGAGGGCGACTAAGATGATCAGGGGGCTGGAGCACCTCCCCTATGAGGACAGGCTGAGGGAGTTGGGCTTGTTCAGCCTGGAGAAGAGAAGGCTGCGGGGTGACCTCATTGCAGCCTATCAATACCTGAAGGGAACCTACACCCAGGAGGGGAGTAAACTCTTCAAAAGGGCTGACAACAGCAGGACTAGGGGAAATGGTTTTAAGTTGAAGGAGGGAAGATTTAGGTTGGATGTTAGGGGGAAGTTCTTTACTAGGAGAGTGGTTAGGCCCTGGAACGGGCTGCCCAGGGAGGTTGTGGATGCCCCGTCCTTGGACGTGTTTAAGGCCAGGTTGGACGGGGTCCTGGGCAACCTGATCTGAATGTGTATGTTTGGTGGCCCTGCTAGGCAGGGGGGTTGGAACTACATGATCCTTGGGGTCCCTTCCAACCCGGGTGATTCTGTGATTCTGTGATCCTGTGATCTTGGTATTTTATTGTTCTTTCTTCCGTTTTCTGTCCTTTAGAGGTAATATATCTGAGGAAACTGTGAATACTTGGTAAGTTTTGGAGAGAAGTCTATCATTTCAAACGCAATCAGACTGCTGTGACAATCATCTGTTGTTGTATAACTAGAATCCTAAGTTTATCAACCTACTCTTTAAATGTATCCTTTTCCTCACAGTATCCAAAGATGCTTCAGAACCATAATTCCACTGATAACTTAAAATGTGACAGATCCTGTACATGTTCCTTGAAGCCAGCACTCTAGGATTTGCTCTTAAATAGTATTAAAAGCTTTGGGAAAATTACATTGGCTTTTACTTGTGGAATACAAATGAAGCCTTTTCTACCTGACTTTTTTTTTTTATTAGTGTGTATTTATGTGCACTCATTAAAATGGTGAATTCTCTCTTCTGCAGAGACAACTTCAGGAGATTCGGGAGCACTCTGGAGTGAACCAGGAGGAAGCCTTGAACTACAGTTGTGTCAATGAGAGTGGCTGTCCTTGGGAGATGCTGAAGCTCAGCTTTATGGTGGACTTATCTTTTGCCTCTCAACATGTGCACAAAGGACTGAATTTTGTTTGGGATTCATATGGTATGAAAGAGTCGTGGCTGTATGGTTTCTTCCTCCTTTCACTTAAGTCTGTATGTTTCCTGCAGTCAGTAATGAAGTCTGTACAAGGTCTGCTGACATTTGGTCTGCTTTCAAGAGCTCTGAGTGACAGGTACTGTAAACATCCTACACTCTCAGCTGTGGAAACTAAGAAAGCTGGGAGAAGGCTGTTTACTCTCCCTGCCTTGGAAGTCATCTGGAGGGTGAGGATGGAACATTGTGAGCTGTGTGTTCATTGTATTTCTGACAGCCTGTATTTCTTATTTTATGTTTGGTGTCAGTAAACAAATAATAGCATTATATCATGCCATCAGGCTCTTGCATTCTGACTAAGGCTTGAACTCATAATAATAATTTTAAAAAGGTCCTTCTTTACAATGTACTTACTTGCAGTCCTGGCTTGATGGAAACTAATGATAGCAGTAACACGCAACAAGGCCTTCATCCTTAAATACTGGGTAAAGCAGACCTATTTTACTGTTTGTTCACAAGTTAGTGTGCATGTTTTCAGGTTCACACGTCAGTGGTGTATTTTGTTCAAGTCTTCCTTAAATGTTTGGATCTTGTGTTCACTCAATGTGTTTTCCTACCTAGAGGGACTAGAAACAGATGTCTGAAGGCAAAAAAAGAGTTCTAGGGGATTTCAAGTTTCTGTTCCTATTTGAAGAAATTGAGATATCAACCCCAATTAGCTCGATTTAGAAATAAACTGAATTAAAAATGCAAAAGTATTTAGCTTGGATTTTATACTGGCTCTTCTGTGCCACTTGCCATCCAGACTAAATTATTTGTTGTACTTTTCTTGGCAATTTTTCTTCCTTTTCTGGTTTCTTTCTATTTCCCATTAGTTAAGTAGGGCTTCTCATTTTAAATGCAGAATAACTTTTTTCTTGAATTTTAAATCTAAAATCCTACTGGTGTGGCCTATATCCTCATAAAATGTACTTTTACAGCTATTCTTAAGCTGTGATGTTGGCAGAAATGCAATGATTCGTGCACTTTCTTTTTTTTTAGTTTATTGGAGGGGGGCATATTTTGTGCTTTTGAAGTTTTTCATAATGCAGTTAAATTCAAAGATAACCTTTTTTGCTCTATTATCATATTTAAATATCTGCTACTTTAGATTTTTAGTAAAGGTATTTAAAGAAAAAGCTCTGATATGAAATGTCCTAAAGGTTTTAAATAATTTGGGAAGTGATGGAAATGTGGAGAGAACAGCAGAATGGTAGATCTAGTAAGGTTTTGAAATAGTACTTCTACAAAGTGGTCAAAAAAAGGAATTTGAGCAGGCAGATCTCTAAAGAAAAAAAGGGGGAAAAAGTCCATGTTTTGAAGCAGTAATTATTAAGGAAAAGGAAATGGAAGGGAAAAAAACTCAGGGTTCAGTAAAGTACTATAGGCAGGATTTAAGATGATGAGATGATGTCTGACTGTACATAAGCACCAGTTCTTCAGGTTTATGAGATTTTGGCTCTTGATATGTCTAGCGATACTAGAAGTGAGAGGTCAGTCTTATAAAAATATGGTTTTGTGGAGAAATAAGCTGTTGAGACTAGTGAAACGATAGAGGGTAGCATTTCCTAACAGACATGGTTCCCTTGGCAGAGATCTCCAAGAGTGATGGAGCACAGAATTGTATCCTCATCGCAGTCGATAATTCTGATGGTAGGCTGTGCTGTTGAGATCAGACAGTTTCTTGAAAGGAGGCATCAGCTTTAATGTGTTTTACTGTTTTTTATTTTTAATTTAGATTTGCTTTAGGCTAGGAACTGTTATTTTCTGTCAAATAGAAAAAAACTTTGTTTAACGTTATCTATTTGTTGTCTAATGATGAAATTCCATCTTTGATTTTATCTGTGTAAGTTGGGACTGTTGAAGCCTTTCTCATACATTTTTCTTTGGCCATTCTTTCCTGTGGCTTCACTTGTGCTGGTATTCATGTGTGCTTAAACTGTGAGCTTAGTTCAGTGGCTTGACTCAGCTGAAAATTAAACAAGCAAACCAGCTTTTATTTGGACCGTATGAGATAACAGCTTACTGCACTACTGTGATGCTGTGACCAAAATGCTAGTACCTTCAAATATGATCACCTTTCTAAAGGGCCAGAACAGCTTTTCCTGTAAATAAGGCCATCAAATCCTAATGCAGTAAGCGGGTGAAAATAAAGGATTTTACATGTTTTTGTATTTGGCAGTAGATTGTTCTATTGGTGCTGTTTGAAAGCAATTGCCAGCATAGCGCGGAAATAAATTCAGATTAAATTATTGTGATTAAAGCTTTTGATTTCTTGACAGCTATTTATGCTTCTGTGTCTTTGAAAGATTTGTTTATAAAGTGTAATAAAATAATTGTGTTGGTAATGAGGAGCTACTGGTAATTTTGCTGCCTCCAGATCTTTAATTGTAAAGGTATCCTTGGATATATTTGCACCAGACAAAGCACTGTGTAAATTGCATTATTTCTAGATCATGTTTTGCTTTTTTTCCACAGGTATCACTTGCCAAGCCAAAGGCAAGCTAAATATTCTTTTCTAGCACGAAACTCAGATTTCAAGGAGTTTAAGATTCTTTCCAATCAACGAAATATAGAACTTTCCTATTGTGAAAGAACATACATGGCTTTTTCAAAACTCTATTGCCACTAATGAGTTTTGGATTGGGTCTTTAGAGAGGTAATCTGGAGAGCTACCACAGCAAATAGTCTGTGGGAAATCTGTGATTGGAGGCATGGGCCTTGTGCTGTTTTGTTTTTGTTTTTTAATGAATGTTGTGCCAAGATGCTAAAGTGACTTGCTCCGTGTGACTCTTGGCACGGCTGAGGGCGATATCATTCTTGCATGCTAAGCTCAACGCGTTCCTTAGATTGGTTGATTGACTTTTTAAATGGGGAAGAAGAGATCTTATTTATTACCCTATTTCCTTACTGCTAAACATTAGAGTGTAGAGGGTGAAAATTGCAGACCCCAAATTTAATACACATGAAGCATGTATTTTTCCTCTAGACTGCATTTTTGGTTATGTAGCCTAATATCTAATTGTCTAATACCCAGTTTTGGTAGTGTAGGGAGTCACTGTGGGAAGTGCTTGGGAGTCCTTGGGCAAAGCTGTCTCTTGTTTGAAGATTGCAGCCTGACCTTGAGTTTTACAAGTGAAATATTAGAGAAACATTGCATTAGGAGTTTCAAAGAGCTGCCAGTGGGGGAAAAGGGAGGTGAAGGAGAAAGAGCGGAAGAGATGTGGGTTACTTGTCATACAAAGGGGGGGGGGGGGGAAGGTGGGAGGGGAGGAATAATATCGTGCTCATTTTCAGCACAAACGATTTCCTGATAGTACAACGAAAGAGCAGCAATTGTCCTTGATGCTTATACAAAAGTTGAGGATTGCTTTTATGCAGTAAATTTAACTGTCAAAGACTCTAATTCAGTGTGTGAGAATTGAAAGGTCCGTGACAAGCTATTGTACTTTGAAGACCTCTATTCTAAAATCAAAGAAAGAAAATCGCTTTGAATGAAAGAGTGGAAGAATAAGGCATTATGTGGGCTTCAGTTATAACTGCCCCTGAAATTAGTGGATTCTAGACTTGAATATTCTCTGTGCTGTGATGGAGATAAATATGTAGAAGCAACTCTGTGTACAAAAGGTAAACAGGTGTAACATTATAATATATTTATGATGTGTTAAAGCAATCCAATTAAAGCGTAAGAGAAATCAACTTAGTTAACTTTAAAGCAGACCACCTTGGCTTCAGTTAATGCTTTCTTCAAACTTAGGTTTCCTCTTTTGTACATCTTTCTGGACACTTTTTTTCCTCTTAAAAAAGCACTTTACTTAACAGAATGCTGAAGCTTCTTTTATTCTTGTGTGGAACTTTGTTTCTTGTCAGCTTTGGGCTCTATCCAAGACCCACTCAACTACAGTTAGGCTTTTGTTTCCTTATTTTGCTTTGGTTTTGTGGATGTTAGTGTGAATTAAATGGAAATAAGCTTTTATTGCAATAGCTTGATGTAACGAGTCCTGTTAAACTAATCACTGCAGTCTATGGCTATGAAGTGTCTCAGAAGAGAAGCTTAGGGCTCGCTTATTTTAAATAGTGTGTTATGATGGCTAATTGCATCTTATCTAATTCTCCAAGTGGGAGTGTAGAGTGAGGCTGTGTTGCCTTAGCCTTACTTTTGTAACACTTAACTCCCCTCCACAGGAGGAAACAGTTCTGTTCCTGCTGCAGTTAATAGGAAGTTCTTGTTGCTGCCTCCATCCTGTTCTTGAGGTGCTGAAGTAATACGGCAGAGCAAGGGATGGTGATCCTGGCTTTGGAGAGAACCTTTGTTTTCTCTTTTGTGAAAGATAATGATGCTTTCTCTCAAGGTGGGTGTGGTAAAACAAAAAACAGAAATCTTTTTGTGCTGAAACGGCTTGCCTAAAATTGTATCGTTGTGTCCTAGTTTGTCTTGTTATGTTCCAGCCTTTCACTACGGTCTAGAGAGAATGCAGTGCTTGATTGTATTACTGGGGAAAAAGCAAAGGACCTGACACCAGGTTATCATATGTGTTGGTAAAGGCTCATTCTTGTGCTGCTGGCATGTTGACCTCTTACCAGGTCCATGTTGGCGTGCAGCTCCTCTTGTAGTGATAGTTCTGAGTGTGTACATACAGGGCAGCCTGAGTTTGTCATACCTAGGTCACTGGGGCTGTGCCCCATCAACTGCAGCTTAGATGTCAGCTCCAAGCTAGCCTCACCCCACTTGCTGACATCCTGAGCATGCTCTCAGACTGGGGTAGGGTTCAGGCCACCCTGCTGCATCATTGAGGTCAGCAGGACTAAACTCAGCACTATTACCAGCTGAGGACTTCTGGACTTTGTGTCGTTTGAGGCCTTCCTCAAGTTGTTTCTTAGTATCCTAAAGTACCACTGAAGAAATACTGCTAAAACAACTCTGCACCAGTGGGGCAGTGATGTTGATGTAGACAAATGAAATAACTTAAGGATCTGCAAAATTCCTGTTCCTTAGTTGCCTCAGTGGAACTATAAACTTCATGAATAGTTGAGTTTTGTGCAACTTGTCCAGCTTGCAGATATTTTTGGTGAGGATGTTGAAAGGCCATAATCTCATGCTTAGTTGATGCAATACAGGTGAAATGCACACACTGACAGATTTTCCTTCTCCTTGGTGCTTTCCACACTTACTGCTTTGACATTAATGGAGCTTCTAATTAAGATCTCGCAGCTTCAATTCATGCAATTGATGAAATGCTCCAATATACTCTATGTGCAGATTGCATAGAAAGGCACATCAAATCTAAATGGAAACAGGTTGTATCACCTTGTGGTAATTGCATGTAGCGTGCAGCTACTGAAATCAGATGTGACAAAAGCAGTTGTCTCTGTTGTCACTCAGAGCAGCTGTAGGTCACAGGGCACAGGTCTGTGGAAGCAGGGGTGACCAGGCCTGTCTGCTCCTTGACAAACGGTCTGAACTGTGTGCTCATGGTAGTGCTCGCCATTTTTATGTCCAGAATCTTGTCAAGCTGACTTTTAGGGACCCTGGCCCTTCTGATTCCTGTGATGTTGCCCTCTTGCCCCAGGAAAGGGCTTTCCTGAGAGATGCTCTGCTCTTGCTTTGCTGTTTAAACATCAGCCTCATTTTGTGATAGCTCTTGCTGAAGTTTGCACGCTATCTGAAAGTCTTAGCTAGTATCCAAACCGAGGCTGCTTGGTGGAGCTGAGCCCTATTGCTGATGCGAATCTCTTTTCTGCTCTTTCCAGTGGCAAGCTTTATTCTGATGGTGTGTTCTTACCTGTGGTTTACCCAATGTTTGTCTTTCCTGCAGAGCTGTGTGCCTGTTAGCTTAAATGCTCCTCAGTGAGGCTTTGTTGTTCTCCAGCTCCGAGCTGAGAGCTATGGAAACTGACTGCAGACTGACCCTGTATTGTGGTAGGAAGGGAGCACAGCTAAACTCTGAGGACAAAAGAAAATGAATGGAAGGTATATAGTAAGGTTCTTCTGTGAGTTGTTGAGCTCTTCCAAATCGGGGAAGAAAAGGATTAAAAGTGAGGAATATTAAAGACAAATCGAAGCTGATGTTTGAACTACCAGTCCAGGAAACTCCAGATACAAACTGAATGGTAAGTTTTCCACTGAAGTCCGTAAAGAATTTTTAAAGACAAATCTGAATGGAGAACAGCAAGGATTTACATCTTTGTGTACTGGAACGGAGTAATTATTGGCAGCTGGAAAAGAAATTTCAGATTCTAGGCAGTGGGAAAAAAAAAAGCTGGTCCAGGTCAGAGACTGGAGCTGAGTAGATTTAAAGCCTTTAAGGGGTGAATCTAATGGTTTGGACACGTATAATAGAACGCATTTGTGGAAATGCTGATACGGGAAATGAAGTGTATTAGTTAGGGCTTAAAAATATATATACCTGCATTTAGATTTTTTGAGTACGTTTTCAGGCTGGAACAATGTCTGAAAATATCTCAAATGCATTGTTTGTGCTTCAGGTTGTAGTCATTTAACTTTTGAGTCACAGGTTTTTTTGCTCTTTGTAAACCTCAGAGCACATATCCTGGTAGACTTGGTGTTAGGGCTGGACTTGTGTGTCCTTCAAGTGTTCCCCTCCTGCTGCATTCCTTCCTGAACTTCTAAGGACCTCCACAAGTCTGGATCCACTTCAGATTATCCTGAAAGAAAGGTGAATGTATGTGGCCATCACCAGCAGGGTGAGGTCATCTGCCTTAGCTTTCTAGGGTGATTTTTAATGTCTGAATTTGGACCAGGACACCAAAAGATACGTGCAGGGGAAGAAAGCTTCATTTTATTTCAGGCAGGAACATTGACTTTTTTTGTTGATTGTTTTCTAGGACTTAACCTATATATGACCTCATTCTGGGAAACATGCTCAGAACAGTTTTCCAAAAATCATTTAAAATAGAATAAAAAATCCAAAATCAAATTTACAACCAGTTTTAATAGTAACATACGGATTTTAGGCATAGACAAGTACTTGACATTTTACTGAAAATCAAAAAAGGAAAAAGGAAAATGATAATATATATTTATAAAATAAGTGATGCACAGTGCAAGGGTTGACTGACCTGAGCGGTGTCTGGCTCTCCTGTCCAGCTCCTCTCTCCACGGTGTCACAAAGTATGACATTTTCCTTTGGTCCGTTCTCCTGCCTCCTGGAGACACCCTCCCAGCTCCTTGTGTCCCCCAGTCCTGCAGCCTCCCTTGCGGCAGGAGAGTATGAGAACCTGGCATGTCCTTGGCTCCATACAGCAACAGCTAGAACGTTAGTGTGTTATCAACACTGTATTTATCCTAAAGCTAAAACGTAGTATCGTATCAGACAGTGTGGATAAAAAGTCAACCAGCTGAAACCAAGACAGTAGCAATGATACCAAATGATACAAAAGAATAGGGTGAAGGATGTGGGTGTCTGGACAGTTCTAGAAACAGGCCCATGGAAAGACTTAACAGAAGCAATCTGAGAATGGCTTGGGTAGAGAGAAGGCTTGGGAAATAAAGAAAACATTCTCCAACAGGAAAAGCAGGAGGAGCTTATGGAGGTGATGTGCAGCTTCCTCAGTGAGGAGTCCCTACAGTGCCTGTGCAAAAAGACTTTGCTGCTATCGCTGTTCTGGTACAGCAACAGTTTGCCTTTCTACTTTGGCACTCTGTCCAGAGAAAGCAATCTAAGATCCTTACCCAGAGAATTAAATCAAATGTTTTCCTCAGTTTTCTGCAGGGCCCAGAGGGAGTGCTTGGGTCTGGCACCCCATGCCACCCCTTCTGCCTGCCCTGTGGCCATGTGTCAGTGCAGGGTGCGTCCTTTGGTTGCACTGCACTACACTGCCTCCAGGTAAAACTGAAAATAATAGAAGAGAAGGATATAGCAGTAACAGCTAAATCTTTTTTGCAATCCCAAACACAGATACAGGTTGGGTGGAGAATAGCCTGAGAGCAGCCCTGAGGAGAAGGATTTGGGAGCGTCAATTGAAAGCTTCAATCTGAGCTGGCAATGTGCACTTGCAGCCCAGAAGGCCAACCGTATCCTGGGTCATGTCAAGAGAAGTGTGACAGCAGGTCAAGGAAGGGGATTCCGCTCCTCTACTCTGCTCTTGTGAGACCCCATCTGGAGAACTGTGTCCAGTTCTGGAGCCCCCAGCATAAGAAGGATATGGATCTGTTGGAGCAGGTCCAGAGGAGAGCCATGAAGGTGATAAGAGGGCTGGAGCACCTCTCCTAGGTGCAGGAGAGCACCTGGGGCAGGCTGAAAGATGGGGAATCTTCAGCCTGGATAAAAGAAAGCTCTGGGAAAATGTTATAGCAGCCTTCTGGAACCTGAAGGGAGCCTACAGGAAAGTTGGGGAGGGATTCTTATAAGGGCATGTAGTTACAGGACAAGGGAAAATGGTTTTAAACTGGAAGAGGGTAGATTTAGATTAGATATCGGGAATGAATTCTTTACTGCAAGGGTGGTGAGATGCTGGAACAAGTTGCCCTGTTTTCTAATTCAGGACCATGTTGCTGGAAAAGCAGAAGTGATTTTTCTGCTTTAGATCAATGTGAATGCTGTATGCTGCTTAACCTCCTTGTTCGTTTAGGATTCAGGCCATAGTTAAGGCAGTCTGAAATGTTTTTGCAGCTAGCTAGTCCATGAAGTACAGCACGTTTGGCCTATTTTTGGAGTTTTTTGTTTGAGGCAGAGATGTTTTCGACAGTTGCATAATGGACAGGACTTCTTTTTTTACAATCCTCCTTGTGTGCCAGCATCTGGTTACTGTAATCTCGCTGCTGATCAGCCTGTAGTTTTCAGAAACTTTCCTTTTATTTATTTTATTTTATTTTTTTGCCTGTCATGTTCCCTGTTTTTGGAGGTGGGGAGAGGTGAGGCCTTCAAAACTGGCGGTAGCACAAAGCTGCTGTTTGCATTTTTGTAGAGCCCTCTGGCCCCAAGCAGTACAGCTGACAGAGGCCTGCTACATTTGCATCTTGCATTTTGCTGGCACTTTTCAAGTTATTTTTGTCACCCTCTAAATACCCTCTTTGCCCCCACTGTATTCTAGAGGGTGTGTTAGAGAAGCAGCACCAAGGGACGAAATGATATCAGACCATCTTAGATGGCTTTCTGTGGAAAGCATTGGGACTCTGTGTCCCTTTGGTACAGGAAAGGAAAATTTTTTATTTGGATAAGGCTTCAGAGAATTTTAAATGCTAGAGCTTTGGGAGAGTCTATTTCACGTTTTCATTTTGATTAAATTTAGAATTGTTCATTTTTTCTGTCAAAATGTATATTTTTAGGCAATGAATTTGATATGCTGAGGAGATGCAGATCACTTCATTTTCTGTGATTCTTCCAATGAAGGGTCAGGAGAAGGCAAGACTTGGTAGCTGGCGGTACAGGGAAGTCCTGGCTTGTCTGGCACTGCAATATTCCATCCATCTGCCCGGGATTTCTGTCTGTGTTCAGCTCAGATAAGCAACGTGACTGTGTTGATTTCTGTCTGTATCAGAGGGGATTGCACTGGGCAGGTATTTTGTATTGTGCATTGCTGCTGGCTTGTTTTCTTTTCAGTTGCTCTTTCAGAAGATCTGAGCTCAGGATAAACATCCACTCTGCTGCTGAGTACTGTGCTTGGAGCCTTCATACTATGATACTCAAGTGGAGTCACTCAGAGGAACAAGATTGCTCTGTGAACAGACTCCTTCCTTCTGTGAGTAACAGGGTGAGTAGAGAGACAGATTAACCTTGCACTATACTAAAGCAACTGTAGGAACAACAAAATGAGTGTTCACAACTTAGGAAAATCTGGAATTTCAAATAAACCCGCTGCACTGACCTAGGCACAGTTTGTCAGTCATTCCTATAGGGTATTCAAACTAAGCAGTGAGGTTCCTGCTGTGATGGCTGTTGGGAAAGACTTTGCAAAGTGTGTCAGTTCTTCCAGGGTCCAAATGCACTTTCCCTTTCCAAGGGGAGCTGTAGGCATTTGGTTCCTTGCAGAGAAGTACTGGAGGCCAAAATCAGCAAAACACTTTTAAGCATGTCCTTAAGCACTTTGTTGATGAAGGGAGACACGAACTCTTAATTATCTGTGCTGTATAGTAATCTGAGAGGCTACTTGAATATCTTTTCAAACACTTATACTCTAGCTCTGCCCCAAAAGACTGAGCCCAAGAAGCCAGTGCTTTACCCTCTGGCTGCATTTGCATTCTGTGAATGCGCTCACTAACCTTCAAGTAAATGGGGCTGATATCTGGCTCTCTGTAGGATTTTTGCCTGTCCTGAGTGCTTATCAGCTTAGAAAAATAGGTGTTATGCCTTATTCAGCATAAACTGGAGCACTGTCCATCTTACCCACATACTGTCGAGTGGGAGATTATTAAATCATCTGAAGGAAAAATGAAGAATGAAACTAGAAGGGGAAATGGCTTTCCCTTTCACACGCTCACATCTGTAGCATAAGCATTGGTGGCCTCAGCCCTATGGCACAGCTGGCACTTCGAAACCCTTCATGGGAGGCAAAGAAAGAAAAGAAACACCCCCGTTCCCTCACCAAAGCAGCAAGTGATTGCAGCTGTTCTGGAGAAGGGTTGTGTCAGCACAACGTACGTAGCCCTGCTCAGAAAGTTGGTGTCAGCAGCCATGAAAGCTGGCCTGTCAGCATTTCTGTTGTATTTCATACACAAGATGCATGTTACTGAACAGTTACACTGAAGGCAGAGAATATTCCTTGGTAACACAACTTGGAAGTAGCATCTTCCTGTGGGAGTAATTCAGACCGTGTGCTGCAGAAACCTGTGTGGTTTGGATGCAAGGCTTCGCTGCTGGGGCTCACTGCAAGCTGCGTGGGGTGCCAGGGCCACAATGCCACAGCCTGGCAGGGAGCCTCAGCCCATGTAATTACTCCTGGTAATTCTAATTAGCTTCTGATCATGCCAAAAATACACATTCAGCGTGAAAAAAGCTGGGAGATGCTTAGGTTTTTGGCCTCCAAATCCTCCAGAGGGTATATATAACTCTAGCTTTGTCCACCGGTCTCAATGTGTCATCGTGGTGGGACCACTTTAAAGGGTGGAACAGAAAGCTGGGATGGAGCTTGAATATCAGTTGATCTTCTGCTTTAATATAACTTCATTGCTCCATTGAAGTCACCATTTGACTGCTTTGTCTGTCTCTGAAAAACAAGGAGCTTCTTTCTCGTTGTCTGAAGGCTGCAGCTCAGAACGAATATTTTGTTAAGTAATGTAGCTAGAGAAACACAGCCAGACTTTAATTTTATTATTGTTACTATTTTAACTGAATGAGACCTTTTGTCTCCTGTGAATAGTCAATGACTTGCCACACAGTCCTCATCTCTGCTTACTGGGAAGCAGAAATTCATTAAGAAAAAAGCAAAAATAAAAATAATTAAAAATAAAAACAAAAACAAACAAACCCAAACCGACAAAACAGGCAAAAAGTCATGCTCAGAGTAGTTAAGGAAGCAGGAGAAAAGGAGCATAAAATCCCCAGGCGCTTGCTGTTGATTTGATCTCTATCTGTGTACAGGAGCTTGACTAATTAATTGCATGTGGCTCCAACTCTGTTTTCTGAATCTCTTGCAGACCTCTGGATGTGACTGCAGTGATCCCAGCTGGCACAGAAACTGCTGTGATGCTAAGATGTGCCTTACTACGTGTTGGTTGGTACCAGCCTGCTGCCTGCCTCCCAGCACAGAGCTGCATAGCACAGCAAGCTGTATGAGGCTCTCCTTCCTCAGCAGCCCTCGCTGGTGCTCCTATGGTTTGGGTGCTTGCGTGAGGAAGTGAGAGGAGTATGAGGAGTGCTGCATTCTGCTGGGTCACTGGTGCTGGGCGGAAACTCCAGCTCTAGTGGAGTGCAAGGCCTCAACAGTATTTTTTAATATATGTACATCAGGAAACAAAGAGCCACCACTACCACTGATAACAACAGTCTGTACCAAGTGCTCTGCACCAGTCATCTGGCCACAGCCAAAGCCACATTTAAAGCAAGGCAGTGTCTGTGGAAGAGCTAACATTGATTTAACAAAGCGATGCCAGAGGGAACAAGTTAGAAGAAATGTTTCCATGGCTGTTGGTTTCTTTCCTTTCTTTTTCCTACGTCTTCCTATTACTTTTTTCATCTTCAATTCATACTTAAACCCTCCCAACCTTTCTGAGAGTCAGAAGAGTGGTTCTAAGAGTCAGGAGCCTCTCAGAAAAGGTCAGACAACCCAACTGCACAGTATTCTGATTTTCCCATGGGCCTTCCACTAGTACTGGCACTCAGTCAAAGCAAACATGTATTCTATCTGTCAGAAGCAAGCTTTAAAGCTTGGTGATGTGTCTATAGCTTAAGGTACTTGTACTTTTTTTATGTATACAGGTTTTATATCTCTCCCTTAAATATAAGCTGGCTTTCATTTTCCTTTATGAGCCTGATCATTTTTCTATACTTTTCAATGAGAATTGCATCGGGCTTCTCACTGCCTTTTACAGGGCAGCATTGATCTCTCTCCATTTTGGAGGGAGCTGAATGATTTTGTCTAACTAGAGGATCTTATCCTTTGTGTTTACAGTTCATTTCAGGATATCTTTCAGTATGACTGATATAAATGCTAATTGTGGGTGGGCTAGGTGTTAGGGGACTTGTGCAGTCTTGCAGTTTATGTATAGGCAATATATTGCTCTTCCTAAGGTTAATAACAACTGATTTTTGTTGTATTGCTCTTCTGAGAGAGTAACTCAATTATTAATTTTTAGTTGCACATGCAGGCAGAATCCTGTTTGTTTCACAAAATGCAAATAAATGCTCTGAGGGCTAACTGCAGGAGTTTCTGCATAAGCTACAGCTTAACTCCATAGAACATCACCCCATAGCTCACCCAGGAACTGAGTGGGTCATCAAACCCAGTGTGTATTCTCAACCCCACCTTTCTAAAAGCACCTCAGCTTGCAGGATGCCTTCTCCCACGTGGGCTCATGGTGTCTCAAGCTGCCCAGTTAGTGTGCTGGGTACCACGGAGTTTTAATGACCTTCCTCATCTGTCTGCATGTCCTCCCTTAAGTTATATGGAAGCTCAGATGTGTTCTCTACTGGTGTCCTTGACATGGGCTAAAATGGAGGACAGAACCTCCTGAGAGTTTCTAATAGTGTGGTGGTCTGACAACTCAAATGATTTTGGTGACTCATAAGGAGGCACAAAGGCCACCTTTTTTTCTGACTGAAAATCAGATGGCAAAACCCAATAAATTAGGCCTGAAAGAACTGAAAAACCTCTCTTTAGTTACCTGGGAAGGCGAAAAGGAAGAGGATCAATGTATTCACTACAAAAGCATCACAAAGTTTCCTTTCTGTCCTGTCATCCATAGTGTCTTCAAAAACACTTCTTCCTGAGACAGAGCTTGAACTGGTTCTTTTTCATCTTCAGCCCTTTACGCTATTACAACTAATCCCCAGTGGAAATATTTCTTTTCCTTTCATTACTTTTTGTGCAAATATTTATACAGTTATCTTGCTTGTTTCCTTTAATTCGTATACCTTTAGACCAAATAAATTTAGTTCTTGTCATCTTACTTTCAAGGTTGTATTTTTAAGTAATAAAGCAACGTTAAATATAGTTGGAAACAGACAACATAATGCACCTAAGATTTCACAGTAATTCAGGCTTTTGGAGACAATAGTGTCCATTTGACTAAGACCAGCAATACAGTGTTATGAATTAGTCCCTTGTCAGGAGTTTTTGAGCATTTGAAATAATAACTGTTTTTTAAAATGATTTACGTGTTTGTGGTGTAAAAGCCTATCTTTGAGATCGCGTGTAAACTCTTCAACCTGTTTTAACAGTCATTACAGTGAGAACTTAGATATTTAATTTCTAAACACTGAATTAATTTTTCTTTTATCTTGTTTAAGCACCGTGCAATAACTTGGAAACTCTTGTGACATCTGACAAGGGACTTCACAGTGCCTGATGGAACCTGTTGCATGCTCCCTCACATCCTGCTCTGGCAACGGTAACACCATTCATCCTCCAGCTAGTGGGGCTGGGAGGAAGTCCAGGTTTATTGCTCTTTCCTGGGGGGCTGGAAGGTTCAGGAAATTATGGGATTTAGAGATTCTTAACTTCTGAGACATTTGCTTCAACTGCTCGTAACTGAGAAATTCAATGTGCCGCATTCATATTTCCAATGGTTTGACCAGTCATTTGAGCTTTGCAAACTCACGCTCTTGGCTCTAAGCACTGGATATTTTAAAGCAGGCTCATAATGAGTGATAGGAAGCTACCTTTTCCAGGTGACACTCTAGACACTTTTTGCCTATGTACTTAGTTAAATTTACCAAGCAAGTAAGCAATAAAATAAGGTCCATAGAGGTATATAAAACCAGAGTTGCTTGGATTTACTGCCAAGAGTTGCATGATGAGTATGATTAAGAGGCACTTTATGCTGACTTTCTAATAATTCTCTGCTAAAATATGTACTTCAGACAGTTTTGTCAGCTTTATTGTTACTTTCTAATTTTGGTCTAAAGATTTTTATCAGATACGATTTTTCCCTTTAGGGATTATAGGATGCGTAAATTTTTGATGATGAGAGAGTTCCTGTGATTCATTCCAGGACTCCAGTGTTTAAGATGAAGCTCCTCACCACTGTCTGTAGGAAGTGTTGTTTTTCACTCACTCTGAATTCTTTTCTTGAATCTTCAAATCTTCAGGTTTTTTTTAATATTATTTATCATATAGAAAAAAAATCCTTTATGTTTGAGATCAGGGGTCTGTATCCTAGTGTGAATAAAGGAAGTATTATTCTTTTCATTATTGGAAAGAAATGGAGCTGAATTCATATAATTTTGCTCGTATTACCACTGAGTTCAGACTGTGATTGTGCTGAAAGAATGTAGAAACTGAGGTCATCTTTGGAAACCTACTGCCCCAAAACTAAACATATTATGTTATCTTCATTTTCATTATGAAAATTATTTCAGTCTTATTTTTTAAAATAAATATTAAAATTGTATCCATCTTAGCCATGAGTCAAATGTGTTTTGGACTTGACTCACTTGCCCAGCGTAAGTGTTACTGCTCTCAGTCTGTCTGGATTCTTGCTTTGGTCCAAAAGGGCACCAGTGACTCATAACTCCAGTGTCACACCATCTGGACCTGCATAGATAGAACTACATCAAACCACACCTCTAATGCCTAAGAGGACCTTGAAGAAAAATAAAATAGAAAACTAAACTTCGCTGTTTCTTGGAAACAGTAGGGTGAAAACTCATCAAATTTTTTCTTGTAAAATATTTTGACTTTCCAGTAACAGCCTACAGAGGCAACATGAATCTACGGGCTCAATTCAGATCCATAAGCACAGGTGTCCAGTTATTTACTAGCAATCCTGCCTGACTTCCTCAATCCTATCTGCTAACCTTGTAAACACATTCTGGTTGCATAAATGCCTGCCCTTTGTCAAGATGAATCTATAGGCTCTTTGTCTGTGTCCTGGCTTTGGGGGAAGTTGCCCACTCAGCTATCAGACAGAAGCAGTTTGGTGTCCAGTGCAAAGATATGCTCATGCAGTTCTCCTGGCTGCCAGATACAACTCCAAAGGATGAGAGTGTTGCAAAAAAATGTTGTGCCAGGACATCTGAGATATTTCTGCCTGGTAGCAGTCCATTCCACCTTCAAAAAACTGTATCTGGTAAGGGATGGGACTCATTTTACCTAACTGTAGAGAAGCTACAGTCTTTGCCAGTTTACATTGGGAGTCTAGATTCCTAGTTTAGAAATATAGGCACTTTGAAATGGGTTTTGTGATGAGGAGCTGCTTAGGATGAGTGAGGTGATGCTACCTGCTTCTTACTTGTGATTGAAGAAGAAACCTAGGTGACTAATTCAAATTGTAGCCGTAGAGGGTATATCTACACTGGGTAAGGAAAACCATAATGAGCCTGCAAGAGAGCACAAGGGCACAGCCAGGTATGGCTTTAGTACACGACCACTGAAAATAGGAATGTAGCTTTGCTGCTGTATTCAGGTCCAAAGCCATGCCTTGGGGTGGTTGTGGCTAGGCTGTTGGCTGTAGGGTATACAGCCCTTGGAAAACAGCACAGCAGGTAAACTCCACTGCAACACTCACCACATGGACCAAGCTATGGATCACCAAACTATCCCATCTTGTTTCAAAAACGCACATTAATTCGCTCAGTGGCTGTCAAAAATTCTATGAAGTTCAGTGTGGATTTGCTTAAATATTTACCCTTTTTCTCAGTGTTTTTCTGTTTGCTTTGTTTTGTTTTGGTGGGACTTGCCAAATTCCACGTTCTTGCTGCACTTTAGGAGTATTTATGATCGTTAGCTCTAGAGTTAACATGTTCTTTTCTGGGAGGGTTGTGCTAGGCCTGCAGTAGACATACTTCCTTCTCAGGGAGCCTTCGTGTCTCTTTAGAAATCCTCAGGTCATACTGAAGACGCTCATTTCCTCTTTGTGGCAATAGAAATTCCCCAGGGAAAGTCCCGGGGCACTTGCCCTGAGCTGTCAAACTAAAAACACAGCACTGCTTCCTCTGAGTACATGATGAACTTCATAGTTGTGTGATGGTCTACAAGCTGACTCATTTTTCTATTCCCTTTGTCTTCGCTTCATTCTATGATAGTTATATATATATATGTGGACATATACATACGCATACATACTGTAATTGGGAACGTGGATGGGCTATGCACCTAGTTGTATTTCAGAAAGCTAAAATTAGGCTTTTGGTGTTAAAACTGTATCCATGCCCTGAGTTGTGGTTCAGCTTTCCTTTCTCACTGTTTCCTTAGTAACCATAGTTACTGCACCTTAATTACTGCGAGCTTATTTCTCTGAGATTCCTTCTTTTACAATTACTGGTGTAATTTCTTACAAATTCCAGCAGAAACCCCCCACAATGAACACCCCATTTCTTCCTCTGGCCTCGATCCCTTTCCTGGCCTAACTGTTCCACCCGTAAATAAAACCTGCCCCAGTTTGCTTTGTGATTGGTTTCCCACCAAACAAAATTGGTTAGTCACCAATTTACCTGTACTCCTTTTGGTTGATGAGAGCACCTGATGCCACCTGTGTCTAATCTAAAGAAAATAACTCGTGCTCCTGGCTCCTGCTGAGTATGGTGATGCTCAGCAGTAAAGCTTAGAAGATTGATTATCCTGAATCATTTTCACCAGCTACCAGAGCTGCTAGTATTTTTTTTTTAATATATACTTGCAGTGCTTCTCTTCTTAAAAAGTATGCAAGGATTTCAGGTCTTTGGCTAGCAGGGGAGCATAAATCATCATAGACACCGTGATGCTGATGATTTGTATTCTTGTAGCCCCTATTCCATAGTCCTGAACAGCTACAAAATAAAAGGCATTCCCTTGTCCCAGATGATAGATAATCTTGGCATAGAAGAAGGAAAATAGCAGATGGATAGAGATGCATGGGGGAATACAGTCGGTCTGGGTCAGGATGGTGCCTGTCTAACTGCAGTTGAATTTTTAAGGCTTTATGACTGGATCATTTCAAAGGAGAGATACAACATAAAGATGACTGTTATTGTGCTATCATAAAAGAAAAGGAGGAACATTTTGTAATATATCTAATAAGTAATGAAAGTCTTTCCTTTTTTGTGTGATACCTGTTTACACTGCGGACTTCTACATGAATAAATCACTGCTGTAGTTGTCACAATCCAAACCAGTGCACTGCCATAAAAACAAAAGCTAGACCACAACACTTTATTATTATTATTGTTATTAATTTTGATATAGAACATGGCTGTCAAAAATGTTCTGGCTAGGTGAGCAGAATTCAGTTTAAGATTGATGCCTTAGTGCAGGTGCCTATAGCTCTTCCTACTGCTGCATATTCCCATTTCAGTGAGCATAGAGGGCATTGGCTGAACAGCCATCAGCTGTCTGAACAGCCATCAGCTGTCTGCTATGCAGTGAGTCCAATCATTCTTAGGCTCCCTGAGCTGCATTAGTTGGGTTGTCACTGAGTATAACAGAGCTTGTTGGTTAGATTTCCCACTAAGTTCTTGGAACTTGGAGGCACAGCCTAAATTTCCAACATGTTCCATCCTTTTGCCATCTTTTAAGTGCTCTGCTCAAATGTATCTGCTCAATCTGAAGTCTCCAGGTTGGCCAATAGATCATGCTTTTTAGATGTAGGTTTACTGTAAGACTGGTATCATATCTTGCTATACTGAACATCTCTGATTCCTCTGAATACCACAGACATCACCAGACATCAGAGTTAGGGTGACTAATTCAGTTGTCCTTGCTCTTTAATGCTTAAGAAGCCTGCTCAGATCCTGCCAATATGATGTACATCTTCATGTTGGTAATCTCAAAAGCTGGTATATGAGCAGTGGCTAAAGGATAACTTGGTAACTATCTCTTTCCTAGTGTTGGAGGAATGCTCAGCCTAGATCTGTACAGGGGTAGCATCCCATTAGGGACAAAGAATTTGATGTGGGAGTGAAAGAAAGCTAGTAGGCAGAGATCCTACACAGCACGTTCTCAGTCAAACGCTTTAGGTTGCCATGGCTTTTACTACAATCCACTGTCAGTGCTGTATTCTTATTTTGAATGTCTTGTCATGCACATCACATGAACTGATCGCTGTCTCTGCACTCTGTACCAGTGACTCAGCTCAGCAGGGAGCAGATACAGCAGGAGCTACTCATCAGGTAACTGTGAGTGGCATCACTGCTACAGGGATGCAGTATGCTTTCTGCAGACTGGATGCAAACCTTCCCCTGACACCAGGCAAACCCACGAGCTGCCAGACTCTGTGGTTTGTGCCCTCATGACAGGGCTGTGGTGTTGATGTGCCTTTCACTTGGTGTAGTACTGCACAGGCCGGGTGCACCTCACGGATCTATGGTGATATCTAACAAGCACACAAGGGCAACCTTAGGGCCAGGAAACTAACAGATCCATGCTTTGGTCCTGCATCTTGTGCATACAGCCCACTGAGGTGAAGACACACCATTTTCTCAGTGTTACCGATCTCATCTACCCTTCTTCACTCTCTATGCTCACTTTCCACTTTATTTTGTTGCATTTTGCATTTAGTTTTGTAGCTAGACAATGGTGCTGGGCTCATACACGCTATCTGACTTGCACCAGTGCTAACACGAGCTGATCTGAAGTGAATTACTCAAGGTCAGGGATTTAGCTTGCTTCCTATGGTTTTGTACACGGGGCTGTACAATAAGTCCTTGACTGGGACAAGCAACTTGCTTTAATACAAGAGAAAAAGACATTTATTTGCAAGGAGAGCAAGACTGATGCTGCTGTTCTGAAAAGCAGGCATAAGGAAGGATGTAAATTTTTGTTCATGTCTAAACTGTATGATTTTCTCTATATTGTTATATTGATTAGCTTTGCTAGCCTTCTCCATTCTCAGAGGAGATAAATGCTTGCAGTAGAAGAATTCTTGGTTATTTCAGGATACACCTCTTTTACAAATGAAAAGAAGTGTTAGAGAATGAAGCAGCAGCACTGCATCAGTGTATGAAACTGCATTACATGCAGAGACATCCACAGAGGACCAGAACTGTCTGTGTTGGTTTGTTGCCATGCAGAGAAGCCACAATTATATGAATCTATTATTTTACTGAAGTGGAAATAGGAATACTTTTCAACCAAAGATTACAAAGATTGCTTTTAAATGTCAGTTTTTAAAGGATATTAGCTATTAAGAGATGTATTGGATAGTGTCCCCTTCATTTTGAGTATAGCTTGCAAAAATAAAAATGTAGTGGCTCCTCATGGCAGGCTGTATTTAGACTTTGAGGTGGTTTTGTGCTCACTCAGAAAGTCAGTACAAAGCTTTAATTTTTTTAAAGTGCAGGGCTGCAGTGATTCTACATGAATTCCTTTCCATACTACACCTGTTTTACAGAGCAGACCACTTGTGAGGTTTCTGACATATACCTAATTCGGGGGGAGGGGGGGGGGGGGGTGGAAGATTTTGATACTATTTATCTGGCAGCTTTACTAAAATTTACTCAGAATTGTGTTCTCAGGAAAGCACAATTTTAACCACGTGAAAGCTTGAAAGAGCTTACTAATCCTAAGAGAAAGAAACTACAGAAACATGTCAAATTTAGTTGTTTTAATTGGAGGTATTACAGAAAACAGAATGTCATTTTCTTCCAAAGAATCAGTGTCCATTCATTTACAGGAAGGGTAAAAGGTTATGAAACTTCCCTGAAAGTATACAAATACATTGCATGAGGAAGACCTTAAAGTTTGTGAAGCAAAGGCAGCATTCTTAGACTATGCCATACCTGGCACTTCTTGTAAAAGACCGCTTGGAGTGATTGCTCCAAGGTGGAGCAAACTGGTTTGGATGAAGTTGAGCTTCTTCACAATGGCCCTGTATAGTGCTGTGTTTTGAATTTGTAGCTGAAACACTCCAATGGCTGCTGCTAAGCAGTGCTTTCACAGCATCCAAGCTCTCTCCTTTTTCCACTCGGCCCCCATGGGAAACAAGTGGGCAGGAGAGTGGGAGGGCAACACAGCTGGGACAGCAGACCCAAATGGACCAAAGTGATATGCCACACTGTAAGCATCATGCTCAGCAAGAAAAGCTGAGGTAGGAGAAGAAGGGGTGGGCCAGTGTTCAGAGACTGGCAGGACATCGGTCTGCCTGTGCAGTCTCCCATGTTTCACTTCCTTTATTCTCTTCCTTTACTGATTAGACTTTATCAGACACCACAGGCTCTGTCACTTTTGTTCTTCCTATGTTCTCCTTCCATCCTGCTAGAGGAGAGGAATGAGCAAGCAGCCCACCATGGTCCTTTTTGGTGCCCAGCATGGGACTTGAGAGGTTCAAGACAAGGAGAGATTTGATTGAATGGCACCTCCTCCTTCTCCTCTGGGACAGAAGTTGCCAGCCTTGCACAATTACTCTTTAGGTTCTTGGGCATCCCTGCACAAGGGCTGTCATACCAGTGTAGGCCATGAATATGACTTTGTCTTTTCTTAAGGGTAATCAACTAGCAGGGGATATGGCACAGGAATCTGCTCACCCAGAAGACAGCCTGGGTGATAAAGAGGGAAAGACGATCTGGACTCTGTCCTGGATCCGGCTGGGATGGAGTTAATTTTCTTCATAGCAGCCTATGTGGCGCAGTGCTCTGGGTCTGTGGCTAAAGCAGTGCTGGTAGCACACCAAAACCATACAGCAGCTGGTGTGCTAACACAGTCTGACATCAAAGTGCCATCACGTCTCCAAAGAACTATCTCCAAAGGACTGAACCAAAACCAATGGATATTCAGGACCATCTTTAAGCACATGTCAGTGTGTTCCTGGTAGGGCCCTGTTTAGTGATATTTTTCACCAGCTTCTTGTGCCATCTTGCAATTTACAGACTTAACCTAAAGAGTTCTCTTTTGCTTTGGGATTCCAGTAGTTGTGCTAATACTTTATTATCAGGTGTGTAATATAACTTCTTACTTAAGGAACTGGTGCACTTGGGTCACTACTGCTAGAAATGGTCTTTATGCTTTGTTTTGCAGTTTGTGCTGTTCTTTTGCAGCTATATAGACCTGTAGGTAATAACATCACAGTTAGCTTACAATAATTTATGCTTGGATGAAGCCCTGAAGCTCTACTGCTATAAACAAAATCCCACAGTTAGCTGTATTTTGAATTTACTAGCCATCTCAGACAGATATACTAACTCTGGAAGCCTGGAAGAGTAATCAGTAATCAGCAAATACATTACAGTCTCAATTAATTCACTGCTGCAGGTCCTATGAAGGGCTTGTTTCTGCCTATGTTTAAATGATACTTCCTTTTTTTTAACAATGCATTTTGTAAAACCAGTATAGAGTCTATCTGGCAGCAATTCATTTCATTCACTTTTAAGTCTGCTAGCTTAGCCATCTTGTTTTCCTAAACTTCTCCAATGGTTAAAGAAGCAAGGACCTTTTCTTGGTCATTTTTCACTTCTTCACTTTATCTTATATTAGAAGACAGTGAGAACTGACAGCAGACCTGTAGAGCAAAACAGTCAGTGCTGAGGACCTGGCCTTTTGAACATGAACATTTTGGAGATCTTTTTCGTCTTGAGACTAGCCCTAGTCTACTCCTATGGACTGAATGCCCACTGCACCTGCAGTGCATTACGTGCACTCCTGCACTTTATCTTCCAGGTTGTTTTATCTAAAAAAATTAAGCTAATGTGCTTTGAGACTCTGTGAATCATAATGTGAACCAAAGCCCAGTAGGTGGAAGGACTGGGAAGTTAGTGGTAAAAGCACTCTTCTGATCCAGACTAATGCACTAATAGAGACACACCCTTGAAGAAAGAGACACTTCTTCAGGCCTAAATTTAAGTGTTTATATTAGGATTAAGTGAATCATGACCTAACAGTTCCAGTTTTCTGCAGGGGACTCTGAGCAAGTAGTTAGAGGCACAGAAGCTGAAGATGTCTGATGTTGCATGGGAAGCTGACATCCTTCTGTATCTCAGACAGATGACAGAGATGTAGTTGTCATGCTTTTTGCTGTTGGTTTTTTTGTTGGTGGTGGTGGGGTTTTTTTTGTTTTCTATTTAAATTGAATCACTTCTCATTTTCCATCATTTTCATACCCAGTATGCTAATCATGATTTCTTTCACAAGTTTTATTCATTTCCTGATGTTTACTTCCTGGCTCAAAACGTCTCACAAACACATCAGCCATCACTACCTTTCACCCCACCATCTGAGCGCCAACCTCATTAAATCTCAGGACTGCATAAAGGAATACTGAAAGAAGGTTTAAATCATATATTGGTGGATAACTGACGGCACTGAGAACCTGTGGTCTATGAACATACCAAATTATCAAGCTGCTTAAAGAAGTAATGAATACTGCTCACACTATCTGCAACAAGCATTCCTTTGTAATGTAGATGAAAGAACACACCAAAGCCATGATACTGGAGCTGTGTCTGCTCAAAAAACACTGCTGAGGGTGATTTCTCCTACTCTACATTTTTAGTCCTAAAACTATGCTGTGGGATTTGTTTTTGATTTGTGTGTTTGTTTGCTTTTTGCATGCTCTCAGAACTACAGATTATTTTACAGCTGTAGGCCAGCTATGAGTTGTGCTACAGGGTGACACGTTTCATGGAAATTTAATGCAAATAGTAATCATTCTCATCAGGAGCAGAAACAGGAGATCTCTCACATTTCTAGCATCTGCAGACACCTGCATGAGAGTGAACTCCACGAGAGTGAACTGCTCATGTCGAGCCAGCTCCCTTACAAAACATCCAGCACAATGGATGTTTTTTACAACCAACAAACTCAAAATTAATGCTCTTGTATGCCTGGAAACCTTTATTTCATTTTCGTACTGTTTCCTCTGAAGAATGTACTAATGCATAAAAACATGTAGCATATTCTTTCAACATGTGTTCGTTCCAATGTTAACTTTATCTCCTGATCTTAACCTGTAGCTTCCCATTACAAAGAACCATTACATAAAACACCACAAACAAAAAAATGCCACCATTTTAATGTTCTGCAAGTGTGCTACAAGTAAACTGTACTGTACTGAATTGGATCAAAATACTCGATGCATTTTGAGCACACTACCACCAGTATATTGCTGGCCCACTTTGCCACATGCAGAAGGACAATGCTGTGCTTATTGACTCATCTCTTCATTCTGAACAGAGGGAACTCACTTGGATGCCAATGGTCCATTCAGCCCAGCCAAACACTGATTTAAAAAACAGTGATGTCTTTCCCAAGCACACCAGAGGCTGCCTGTACTGTACAGAGGCTGCAAGGTGGGTTCAAGCTGTACTATGGGGTGTTACAAAGCTAAGCAAGCTAATTTTGAAATACTGCACACACTTACTATATTCAGATGATATAAGTTACTGCACCAGACTCCTTGAGTGAATATTCCTTAGGATTACTTGTTAAGGCATAACTCAGCTTGTCCATATCAGAAGAGTTTTCTATACTTTGCTCACTCTTCAGTGTCACCTGCAGTAGTATTACAGCTCTTCAATTTGCCACCTCTCATGCTCCATTCAGGTGACAAGAACACTTAATGCATGGGTGGCACTGAGCAGATAAAGGGCTAGAGGGCTTTTACAGGCTCTACTAAAGTGCTTTCTTCAGACTAGAAGTGCACAATACCATGGTGATAAGGCTGTCCTGTGCTGATCTAAGGAAGCCTGTGATAAGGAATATAATAGGAGCAATAAGATATAAAAAATCTTTCATTCCATAAACTGTGTATCTGCGTATACCAACTGCCTACAGTGTTTTCTCTGAAGGTCATGTTTGCGAAGTGTTGCATGCTTCAGCTCCATCTTAGATGGTTTCATGCCACAAGGTGTGGGCCATTTATTGCTTGTCACTCCAAAGCCATTGAACTCTTCAGCTGTGCAGTCTGCTCCCTCCAGCCTTCCCACTGAGAATAAACAATTGGCAGGGATAGGGAGAAGGGGACATCCAAGAATGCCAGGAAGGGCTAACACAGAAAAAAGCCATGCCCTATACAGCAAAGGATTGAGCTGGTGTTTTAGTGCTATGCACAATAGTTTAACTGTGTGAATTAGCCCGCATAGCTGTAAAAATCACTGGGCCCATGATAAGAAAATGAAAGACAGTATTGTTGATGGTTTCTGGTTACGCTTGTTTGCTGTTATATCTCACTCTCTGTATATCTGCCTTAATCTGTGAAGGATCAGCAACCAATAAAAACTGCATTTCTGATTGATTTCACCAGCTTTTTTTATTTATGCAGGTTTGTGCAGGTGATATACAAAGCATGATAAAGGCTGGAGGGAAAGCAGGTGGTGGCAGTCACTGCCTACAGTTAGTTGTCCCACTCACATTGAATGACTTTGAGCCACCTCCAGGAGGGACTGATTGCTGTGGAGTCTGTCAGAGGTAATGATGGCAGCCATCTCCAAACTGTCCATCATGAACCACCTGAGATCCACAACTGTCCTTCTGAGAGCAAAGTACAGAACTGCACAAATACCTATCATTTAACATTGACATTTTTTAATTTGTAGGAATTCAATGAGCTCCATGAGTCATGCCAAGCTTGACGTCAATTAGATTTTTGAAATAGGTGCACTGCACCATCCTGACTGCAGAAATTCACTCAGTCACATACAAAAACTCAGTTAAGAAGGTCAGAGTTGGCTGTCTTGAAAACAGACAAAAGATTTGCTGACCATATCCTTTACAGGGCCACAGTGAGATCCTAATCTAGACTAACAAAGGTACTGCTTCATTTTCAGTGGCATGTCTGCATGTTGCTACTGCTGAACTGCACCTGAAGCAGATGTCCCTGCTTTAAGTGGATTAAAAGTCAAGCCCTTTAACTCAAGCAGAGTGGAATTTATTATTGTCTCCTCATGATGGGTGGGGAACGAGCTGTAGGTGATGAAATAACACACACTGTACTGATGTATCAGCAATGTATGACACCATCACCTCCTTCTACTGTTCTATAGTTATCTATTATTCATGGAGCACAAGAATGGCTATTCATTTAATGACCACAGAAAAGGCAACTTTCTTGACTTAGTAGAATCAATGAAACTCTAGTCAATGCAGCTCAAAGTGATTCAGCTAACCAGCCAGGCATATACAGGCACAGTTCATAGTAGGCCTACCACGTATTTGAGATGTTCTAGAGCAGCCAAGACATCTGCATGGAGCTCACAAGTACACCATGTAACCAGTGGAGCTCTGGAGCCCTTTCTGCAGCAACAGCTGGATACAGCAGGCAATCTCCAAGGGCACCTGGATGCCCACATCTGACCATGCAAAGCACTCTCCTGGGTTTCTTTCAGAGAGTTCCTTTCTAGGATCTACAGCCAAATATAATGGCTTTCCTACTGCAGTTCAGGAGCCCTGCTGTAGGGAAGCTGAGTGCTGGCCCAGGCAGCTGGCTTCAATCTGTTATGGGGGTTGTGGAGGACCCTAAAATATATTAGAGGTCGGTGCTGAGCAGCTTATATAGGCCTTGCTGCATCCTACAGATGGATTAATTCCTCTCGAGAAACTGGCTGCATTCTCACATGATGTTTAAAAAGTCAGTAATTGATGTAATAGCAGCCTGCAGTTCTTAAGATCTTCTGTCTTTCTTTGAAGATGGCTGAGATAAAAACTTCTCTGACCTGTGTTATGTAGAAGTCAGAGTATTTGACTGAAATAGATCTTCCTGGCTTTAGCACTTAGTAATCTCTTGTACTGGAATAACTGGATAAACTGAAGTGCCAGAAGTTCACCACTTTCTAACCACCAATTATGACTATGAGATGACTGAAAATTATTTTTTTTTATTATTAAGGATTGTTTTGCAGAGATCTGATTAAACTCCCAACTATCATCCTATGAAGCCAAGTAAGGTGCTGAAAAGTCTTCATGAATTCTGGCAACCTCTTATTCAGAACTGGAACCAGCAATAAATTGCATCTGTGAAAGAAGACATTGTTCATGGGAAAAACGTAACAGCCTGGCAAAGTACAGATCTGCCCCGCCACATCCAGAGCTTGTTGTCATCTCAAAGACTCCAAACTACATCCCTCTGGGCAGCTGAGGTATAGTTGCAAGTAACTGATGACAAAAATAGGAAATGACTCATTCAGGGAAGGAGACCTTTTTTTCCTCATTCAGCTGCACGACAATGCAGACAGGTCCCAAACCAGGTCCCCCATCTCTTCACAACTAGTGGTTCTTTCTGGACCACTGTTAATCTACATAAGAGCTGTTCAGTCCTCTTTCTCTTCATCAGACTCACTCAGAAACTAGCCACTAGTCCAATGGTAAGCTAAAGGATGAAAACTGATTGCATGAGAGTTGACTACAGCTAAGACATAAAAAATTTAGATGAGTATTTGAAGGGGTTGGGTGTTTGTTTTGTTTTTGTTTCTGTTTTTTGGAGTGCCATACCAACAATCATCAATTCAGTTTCTAATTTGAGAGTTCTTTTATCCTGTTTTCCTTCAAGGCAACGACTAATACCTTACAACATATCTGGTTGGCTAACAAAACACATACTACCCTGGTGACCCAAACTTCAGCCAGCCTCACTTAGATCATCTCTCGCATGGATTGCAAGCAATATGGTCTGCTCAGCTATCAACTCTTAAGAAACTCCAAAAATACTTCCCAGTAGTTCAAGAAACTCCATCACATCACTTCAATTACTTGGATTACCAAAAGCAAAGCAAAGCAATCCTCTGCTCTTGGCACTGCCCAATGATGACACCAAGTCAATTAATTTGACTCCCAGTTCTTATCAGTGGCCTGAGTTCCAGATCATTAAAAAGGCCTCCTAAAACTCTGTGATGAGTTGACAAAGCAAAGCTGACAGGAGTTTGCTCTTCGGGTATAAGTGAGCTTTCTATAATCAGGTGCAATTATTTGTATGAGAGAGAGCTTTCTTACAGGAAGTTTTGTGTGTGAAGTCAATTGCCATACAAGCTAAAGATTAACAAAATCTTCACCTGTTTTTGGATTCATGTGCAAAGTGAAGTTCTGCTGTCCCTAATGTAAACACAGTCGATGTGGGATGCATAGATAAAAGACGTAACAGGAGGGCAAGCTGAGCTGGTCAGCACTAACCAGTGCTCCATACAATGGATACCAACAAGCAGCCTGCAAGGAAGAAGGCAGAGATGGTCGGCCTGACAATTCTGGTTAGAAGCAAAGAGCCCATGTTTAATCCCGAGTTGAACACAGCCACTGCAACAGGATAAGCCTCCATCTCACCAGCTCTTCTCTCCAGGCAATGCTTCTGTCCCAAACGCACGCTCTAGCCAAGTACAAAGCCTTACCCAGCCAAACCCGCCCTGCCGTATCAGTTTTAACCCCAAAGCCCGAGGGACTTCAGGAAGAGCTGAAGCCGCCCGGGCAGCACGCCGCAGTCCCTCAGCCCTGCCTCCCGCACCCCGAGCCCTCCTCACAGGAACGCAACCCGTGCGCTGTGCGACCCGTGTCCGCACGCTGCCGCTCACAACACGAGCGGCTCCGCAGAAGGAGCTGCCATCTTCTCGACACGCACCCGGCTCGGCTCGCTCCTCCCGGCTCGGTCCCGGTGGGCGCCGAGCTCTCCTCGGAGAGGAGAACTTCACAACAGCGCCGATTCCCACGGCGCTTCCGACGCCGCTTCAGCCCCGCAGCACCGCCCCGCGCCCCACGGCCGGGCCGAGCCCCGCTCTCCCCCCCGCCGCCCGGGCGCCTCCCGCGAAAGCCCCGGACCCGCAGCTCCGCCCCGCGCCCGTCTGTGGGCTGGGGCCGGGCGGGGGAGCGGCCCCAGCGGCCCCGGCCCCGCCCCGCCATGCCGCAGCCGTAGGCAGCCGGCGGCCGCTCCCAGCCCTCGGCCTCCGCGGCCTCCGGGAGGCGCGGCGGCGGCCCGGCGCTGCCCGATGGGCGGCCTGCTGAGCGGCGTCAGCTTCAAGGAGCCCACCACGGTGGAGGACTGCGACTCCACCTGGGAGACCGACTCGGAGCCCGAGGCGCCGGAGCCCGGCGGGGAGCCTCGGCGCCAGCAGCAGCAGCAGGAGGGGGTGTGCACCGCCGCGGGAGGCGGGGAAGAGCCGCCCGCCGCTGACGACCGGCCCGAGGAGCCTCCGCGGCCGCCGGAACAAGGGGAGCGAGCCGAGGGGGACGCCGGCGGCCCCGAGCAGGTACCGCCCGCGCCGGGACGAGCCCGGGTCCGGCACCGCGCTGCGGCGGGGCGGGAGGAGGGAGGGAGCGAGGCGGTGCGCCGCCCCGATCTGCGGAACCGCTGGCGGGGGGACCCGAGGGAGGGCGGCCCGCTTCCGACACCCGGAGGCGTCGTGTCGGGGTGCGGAACTCCGCATCTCCATCGGAAGGAACGGCGCGGGTGCTCGGGCGGGGAAGAGGCCTCCGTCGGCCCGCCTCCATCCGTCGGGCCCGGCCGCTCGCGGCTGCGGGAGCTCCGTGCGGGGCCGGGAGGCGGGTCGTACCGCGCCGGCACCGGAACGGCCGTGCTGAGAGAAACGAGGCCTCGAGAGCGCTGCTCCCGCTTCCAGCGGAGGTTCCGTGTCGCGTTGCGTTTGGTCTGGAACTTGGCCTCAGCATTGAATGGTTGAAGAGCCGGGACGTTGGGGCAGGCGTGGCGGGGAGGTGTGGCATCCGCCGGCTCCGAGCGGAGGTTCCTCCGCAGCCGCTGCTTGGCCGTTAGTGTCGCCGGAGTTTGCCCCGAACGCAAGGTGCACCGACTGGGTCTGGATTTTTGGCTTACGAACTGCCGCTGTGCAAAATTAAACAAGTATAAGCGTTTATTGTTTTCATTTCTACTTGATACGCGGTGCTGGTGGCTTGCTGATGCCCGTGTCGGGCTATCCCTTGCTCAGGTAAGCGCGTTTTGCCTGCAGTCAGAGTTGGGCTGCGTGGAAACAAATGCCTGTCAGTAATGTAATACTGATAAGCAGTGAGTGTACGATAATAAATCGTCATCGCAGAAGTTTCCCTTTTTAGTTGTGACTTTAATCTGTTGTTTGCCGGTGGCAAGGTATGGAATTACTGTATTTTTTTCACTCTTATTTGGCCTTTAGTCTTAGCGTAGAAACTTAGTTTAGCGAATTAAACAATCCAAATCACTTTGTTACGGTATAGTTACAAAGAAATAATGTAGAAAATAAAGTGGTTGGCAGCACGTTGAATTGCTCTGTAGAGCAGTACTTCTTTTTCTTCAATACATGCTGGTTTTTTGAGTGTTCTCACCAGTCAATGGAATGACTTCCATTGACCTTGGTGTGCTCTGTTTGTCTCAGGTTGTAGCAAACAGCTGCTGTTCAGAACAAGGCCTTGTACAAGTGCATTTTCTCTTTGCAGGTTTTCCTTTGGGAATTTAGTGGTATTTCTCACTAGGATTATAACTTAAGTTCTGAGGAAAGAATAATACAGAACAGTTCATGAAGGCACTTGTACTACAGATTGTTTGTCTGTGACTGTTTTCTTCCACAGAATGCAGGGAAAGCAATTAAGTCAAGATACACATGACAAATATTATTTGCAAATAATGTGGCTTCCTGATCAAAATTAGCATTTTCACATTCAGTTACTTATTTAATCTTCTATTAGCACCATCTTGGTTGCTTCAAAGTCTTACCTTTTAAATTTGGGAGTAAGTATGTGTATGTATTCAGCAGAAAGATGTTTGGTGTTTGACCAGACAGTAGGCAAATATGTGTACTTGTGTATGTTTACATTGCTGAAATATTGTGAAAAATAATTACTTTAATATTACTCAGGTTCAGTATTTGGTGTGTTTGTGTACCATTGTTATTTACTTTTTAAATGTTTCAGAGCGGTGATGGAACAGAGCTGACAGCCAAGCCAAAGAGAAGCTTCTATGCAGCAAGGGATTTATACAAGTACCGACATCAGTATCCAGTAAGAATATTTTACGGTTTAAAATTCTCTTTTTAGTAGAGAGCAGCACATGACCTGGGAAATCCTGAATGTAATGATGCTTAATAAATATCATATATTTATTATGAATAAATAAGAATATATGAGAAATAAGAATAGTTATAAAGCTGCTGGAAAGGCCCAGTGTGTGCCGGTGAGAGGGGGATGAAACAAGGGCAGCATCTTTTCATCCTAGATGTATGTGCAAACACATGAGGTGTGTAAGCCTGGGAATAGTGACAGAATCCCAGAAAGAGATGTATGCATTGAAAACTGAAGAGGGTACACAGAGTCTGGATAATGTGTTATTGGTCCTTTGGAAGTTCCTTGAGCCAGAAGGCCAGGTGCTGCTATGCTTGCTGTTTCTTCTCAGCAGGAGAAGGAGGTGGTCAGAAGGAACTGGCAGATCTCTAAACTGCTTACCTGAAATACTAAGCCTTTATTGTCCTCAAATTATTCAAAGAGCAGAATGTCACTTTGTGGGTGTTCTCAGTAGCGGGTTATGTTTTGTAGGCTGATAACGTCCTATTTTCTTTCTTTCAGCAGAACTTTAAAGATCTTCGATACCAAAATGACTTGTGCAATCTCCGCTTTTACAAAAATAAAATCCCTTTTAAACCTGACGGTGAGTAATCTGTGACACTAATAATGATAACAGTAGAATGTTCACCCATAACAATAACAGAGCGGAACTGTTATTATCTGATAAATTTGAAGTGTGCGGCTATATGTTGTATGATTTGAACTTCCTGTATTGGACTACCATGTTGATAACAGGCTGATAATGCTTAAGCCAAAGTTTGCTTCTCCTCTAGGCAGGTCATGCTTTTCTTGTGCTGAAAAGTGCGATGAGATGTTGTTAGCACAACACATTTACTCTAGTGGCACTGCCTCTTGTTAAACAAAGATAATGCTGTTCCACCATGCTTAACAAACTCTTGCTGCTTGAAAAGGAGTGACAGGGCTTAGGCTGTTATTCCTAGCACCATGCGAGGGAAAATGAATATGTTGTCACTTCCTCATGTGTGAGAAATTGTTTTGTTATCAGTAGTATAATAATCAGAGTCCCTGGTGGTTCTGGTAATGAAGCAGGGCTCTCACAAGCAAGGTACTGTGCAAACACAAAACAAGCTGGAAAATCACAAACCCTTGCTCTAGAGAGTTTGCCATCCTTTTGTCTCTGATACTTTGGCTGCAGACAGATGGGGGAAGCAGAAGGAGACAATAAAACAGTGTTGGTTAGAACGATAGGCAGGAGTCTTGGCACATGAGAGCTCAGCCATTGACCAAAAAAAAAAAAAAAAAGAAAAAGAAAACTTCAAGCAGCAGAGTTCTGAAAGTATGGGAAGGTTACTTTGAAGGTGTATGCAGAGAGATTTTTCTCAGTGTGAGAGGAGCTGAAATACAAAAGCATGTATTTGAATACATAAGGAGTGGGAAGTGGAGGCTGCTGTTGAGGGCTGGTCAGAGATAGGAATCAATCTCTTAGCAGCAAACAGGTTGTGACACCATAGGATTGGACAGATCAGAAAAGACTGAAAGTGAAATATAAAGTTAAAAAAAAAAAAAGAACAAGCTGCTGTTGTCTAGAAATGTGTTTTCAGCAGCATTCAGAGTAGATGTACAGTTGGCAACAGTGTGCTTTTCAAGGTCAAGAAAAACAGTGTTGAGATGAAATACCTAAATTCTGATGGAAAGCTGGAATGTTATCAAGAAGGATGTAAAGATGTCAGTTATAGCCAGGAAGGTTGAAAATTACAGCTGTTGATAGGCAAAAAACTGAGTTATAATAACCTCAGTGAGTGAGAAGATAAGTCAGGTTATGCTAAAAAAAGATAATAATCGTGAATTTTAGATCTAGATATACACAGGCTAATGCTGAAGACTGCATTTTCAGCTTGGCTAGATGAAAACTTAGATCTGTGAGTTACCTGCAAGTTCACTTGCAGAGAGTAGATCAAGAAAGAAAGGGAAAGGTTCACAGGACCATGTGAGCTCGAAAGGGAAAAGGTTTTGGGTGATCCTTTAAAGGCTGGAAAAGGAAGGAGGTGTTCTAGAGGATTAACCAGGTGAAGCTATAGGAGGCCTTACCTCCTAAGACAAATGTTAGTTTTGGCAAGTTTTAAAATTTTCTTTTTCAGGAGAAAATCATGAGTGGTGGTGTCAAGGGTTAGCTGATAGGCCGTGAAAGCTGAGGTCACGATGACAGAGCTCTGACTGTGAAGGTATTTTTGAGGATGGGAAAGAATTGTTACCACCTTAACCTTGCCCTGGTCCGTGAGAGTATTTAGAGGGAGTTGAAGCTACTGCATTTTGGGCTAAAGTAGTAGGGAATGTTACTGAGGGAAAGAAAGGATGTTTGTAGAGCACTCCTAGGTCTGAAGTTTAATTCCACAATGTACAGACTCTTGAGTTACAGTCTCTAGAGCTTGGAATTCAGTGGGAAGCTTTCTGATACTTGAAACATAATTACTTCGCAAGTTCTGTGGGGTGTGATGAGGGCAGGAGAGCCTCTTAGTCAGATCCTTTCCCAGCCTTCCAGCCTTGCCTGCGCTGTAAACTTTGTGTTCTTATCTCTTTGGCTACTTTTTTAAGTACAAAGGGAGTTTTCACTTGTTACTGGGACTGACACGGAAAATTTCACTAGGCAGAGGTATCCCATGTGTAATAGGAGACCATTCAAATGGGGCTTTGGGCTTTTTAGGTCACTCCTGTGCTATTTGAATTTGGAAGAGGCCATGCTGCCGTGGTTGAACTGCTGGTTTCAGACTAAAAATATGCTAATACTGGCTGTTCATGGGAAGAGAGATAGATTTTGGAACAAGTAATGTCCTTATGTGCATGTGTACAGTGAAAAGATACCCTGGTCTGTAACTGAATTTCATGTCCGTGATCTTGATGTGAAAAATGATTAATTTTTTTTAGGTATACTTTGTCTCCTTTTTCTGTCACTCTGGCATTGCAAGAAGAGCTGATTAAATGCCACAACTGTTTTCAGGCTACTAAAAGCTGAACTTTCCATTTGATGAGCTTGACCTGAGCTTCCAAGTTCCGACTTACAGCAATGGCATTGATACTTTTGGCCACAGAAAATTGCCAAAGATTTTCAAATCTTAACATTACTTGCAGCAGGAGAGATTCCTAGAATGAAAGATTTATGGAAGTGTTGAGGCCTATTCCAGAAAGATGATAAATATGCAGAGCTTTCCTGTGTTCAAGCGATGGCAGTTGACTCGTGTTTCAATAATACACTTAAGTGGTTTGTCAATTACCAGTCAGTGTGACAAAGAAAACTAGAAGATGAGAATATTTTGAAAATTGTATTTCTTTAAGTTATTGTCATGTACCCTTAAGTGTTTTAAGTCAATTGATTTATTTTTCAATTAAAATTTGATGAAACTCTTATTTTTCATTAAGTTTCAGCAACTAAATAAATTATTTTTTTTAATAGGCCTTATTTTACACAGTATGTGAAAGAAAATTAAAGCATGTATTCTGTCAGTATGAGGCACTTGCCATGTAAATGGCATAAATGATGTACTATCTTTATGTAGCTGAAAGCTGGTTTTGGTGGCTGCCTAACAATTTTTTCTAATTATTTTTGTGCAGGAGTTTATATTGAAGAAGTCCTAAACAAATGGAAAGGAGATTATGAAAAACTGGAACATAACCACACATACATACAGTGGTCGGTCACTTACTACCTATTGCTATTTCCAAGGATTAACTGGGTTAAGTGTTTATGTACTGTTAGCTGTAATTCATTGTTTCTTTTAACAGGCTTTTCCCTCTGAGGGAACAAGGTCTGAACTTCTATGCGAAAGAATTAACTACATATGAAATTGAGGTAATACAAGTTGAGCTTAAACCATCACACTGATATTGATACATAACTACTTCTTGTTATGCAGAGTTGTTTTTATACAAAGCAGAAGCACTTGCTTTAATGTCACTTTGAATTTTGGATGTTTTCTTTATTAGGAGTTCAAGAAAACAAAGGAAGCAATTAGAAGATTCCTTTTGGCTTACAAAATGATGCTGGAATTTTTTGGAATAAAATTAATTGATAAAACTGGAAACGTAGCACGAGCTGCTAACTGGCAAGAAAGATTTCAGCATTTGAATGAGTAAGTAATGACATGCACTCGACTCCAGAATTGCTGTAGAATCTCTTTAGTCTGTTGTTTCCTACAGAAAGGGAAGCTGCATTTTTCTGAAAGTTGCCAGTAAAAAAGATAAAAAGAAATACTCATGTCTAGTTTGTATCTGTTGTACATTCTTCCTTCCCCTTTCTTTGAATCATAAAATTATATCATGAAATCATTTGAGTTGGAAGAGAACCTTAAAGGTCATCCAGTCCAACTCCCCTGCAGTGAACCAGGACATCCACAGCTAGGTCAGGTTGCCCAGAGACTCTTTCAGCTTGACCTTGAATCTCTCCAGGGATGGGGCATCCATAGCTTCTCTGGGCAACCTGTTCCAGTGCCTCACTCTGCTTATTATTACAAAAAAAAAAAAAAAATCAAACAACTTTTTCCTCCTATCCAGTCTAAATCTCCCCTCTTTTAGCTTGAAACCATTTCTCCTTGTGCTGTTACTGAAGAGTCTGTCCTTCTTTCTTATAGCCCCCTTTAGGTTTTGAAAGGCAACTCTCGGGTCTTCCCAGAGACCTGGAAGGTCCCGAAGGCCTCTGTTTTGGTTGTGCTTCTTGCCTGTTAAGGAGCTGACATCCTTGTGTTCTGTACACAGCTTGAGATGTTGTTGAGGATCACAGTACCAAAGTAATTTGTCTGTCTTGCTACAGAATGCTCTCACTTGATCATAAGGCTCAGCTTCTCAGTTATAGGGAATGGGTTGCTTGTCTTTGTACTGACATTTTTTCTTGAGGAAAATCAAATTCTCAACACCTGTATGGAAGCTGACTTATAAAGATATTCCTTCCTCCTCAAAACAAATTCTATTTTGAATTTGATATTTATTAACTACAGTGCTTAGACTTGTATTGAGTCAAACTTTACCTTCAGCTTTCAGCAGCAGACCATTTGTCACCTTACTTCATCATTACAGGGAGAGTAAGTTTGCACTGAATTTTGTCCAGTGCAATGTATTTAAAATTTCTTTTCACATCTTGTGATTGCTTTATTTTTAGCTCTAAGGCCAGAGGTACCAGCAGCTTTCTTGCAGTATTTTATTCTCCTGTTTAAATGAAAACTTGTTTCTTAAGGTAGGCTTGCTGGTGGCTAAATCTGAATAATGGGGATAATTTGTTACTAATTTCACTCAAATTTTATGAGCCAACTAACAGGGACATGCTCAGAGTCAGGCCACAGATAAAATGAGGTTTCAGGAGACCCAAGTGTCACTCACTGCGCATTCATAGATTGTAATTACTATGTTGTTATAATACAAAGTAATTATATGAGTGTCTACTTGTGTACACACTACCATGTAGCTACTCATAGTACTCGTGAGCAGCTATACTACTTTAAATCAGGAGTTGTGATTCTTCTAACCTAACTTCTGCTGTGTAAATTTTAGGTGTTTAAGTTATACTGTTTACTTGTATGTGTTTATGAGGAGCTTCACACTTCAGAACAAATTTCAGGAGATAAATTTATTTCATCTACTGCCTCAGTACCTTTTGCAGACATTAATTTTCAGTCCCAACATCCTTGCAAAGATGATGAATGGATGAAACCTGGCAGGCTTCATCAACTGTGAGAAATAAAACTTGAGAAAGTTTGAAGTATATATCTTGAGTGATTAAAAATGAATGAGAAAATGTATTTCCAGTTCTGTTTCTGTAAGGCTTTTCTTTTCTGATTCAATGGATTTTTTTTTAACCTTTTCTTCCAAAGGTCTCAACACAACTACTTGAGAATCACTCGAATTCTGAAAAGTCTTGGTGAACTTGGATATGAGAGTTTCAAATCTCCCCTGGTAAAATTTATTCTCCATGAAGCTCTTGTGGAAGATACCATTCCCAATATTAAGCAAAGTGCTCTAGAGTATTTTGTGTATACTATTAGAGACAGAAGAGAAAGGAGAAAGCTCCTGAGATTTGCGCAGCAGCATTATACACCATCAGAGCATTTTATCTGGGGACCCCCAAGAAAACAGAAGTCAGAGGGAGGCAAAACAAATAAAAAGCCAGCATCTCCAATTTCTGTGCACAGTAGTTATATTTCTAAGCATAAGAAACTGAAAGAGCCTAAGAGTACATCCACAAGTGGAACCTCAGCTAGTAAAGCAACTGAAGAGAGAAAAGTAGAACTCACAAAAAATGGAGAAGAAAATGATCAGGATGAACAAGAAATGAACTGTGATGCTGTTAAGCAGAGCAGTGAAAAGAACAGCGGTGCTGACAGTGGCCAGCTTTCAAAATCAGAAGCAATTCACGATCCTTCGGACAAAAAAGAGGACACTTCTTATTCCAAAAAGGATGATGAAAATATGAACAATGACTGCAGAAATCACCCAGACAAATCTTTATGTGACCCTGAGAATTGTTCAAATAATGTGTCGTCAGATCTACAAGATAACCTTGATGAGGATACACCTTCAGGGGGAACCACCACAAAAACCAAGGATGAGATCAAATTATGAGTCTGAGGTTAAAAGTCTTTGTTTCATAACGAATGAAGCAAATTATTCATCACTTCTTCATTCTTGGTGAAATTTGCATCTAATCTAGTATAAAATGTTCATGCTTGTTGGGAATGCATCAGATTAGGCTTCTGTTACGCTAATGTATTTTGCTTTTTTTAATCTCTGTTTGTCAGATGAGAATCAAGTGTAGCTATTTAGAATTATTGTGTAAATTCAAAGCCTGGGAATTCATTATGCTTTCCAGACATTGCATAGCAGGAAAAAAAATAGCACTTTTTCCCATTAAATTAATCCGGTGTTTATTTATTTATTTATGTTAAATGTAATTTTCTAGTAAGTCTTAGAGCATCCGAATTGAAGTTTCTTTTAATATGCTTTCAATGTTGATTTCTTTTTGTGAAATGACTAGAAATTATTTCAAAAACAAAATTTTTCACAAGTGGATTTTCCTTAGGAGCTATGTTTATTTCTAATGGCAGCATTTGCACAGCTTCTTTTACCTTAGATTAGCACCCTTGTCTGAGACAATAGATCTTGAAACATCCTATGCAGCTGGATAGCCAATACATCAAATAAATGTTTAAGTTACAGTAAAACTGTACACACAGCTTTTGGGTGCAAGGAAAGTTGCACTTTATCTTTTAGTCTCTTTAAGGTTTCCTCATGCCTCATTTGCCACTTCTGCTGATTTGAGTTGTGAGGTGGAGTCAATCTTAGGTTTGGTCTCAGTATGAAAGTTCTTTAGCTCTCTGTCATCATCTCTGTCATCAGCTGGCTTTAGCAGCTGGGAAGCCCCTCTCCCTAGGGATCAACCACCAGCAGCTCAAAAGCAGTTCTGTTTTTTTGTTTTGTTTTGTTTTTCCCCACAGGAAAGCTACTTAGCCATCAGAGCCATTGGAGGAAATGTCACCTGGCCTGTCCAGCTGAATCTGAACTAAATTGGGTGGTCTGTACAATGCAGAATCTCCTGATGCTGGCCTGTGGAAGAAAGCCAGTCCAACTGGTCTATGAGTGAAAGGAATTTCAAATCTTTTCTCTCTGTCAGAGGTTTTTCACTTTTTCATGTTATTTAATAGGCTGAGAACTGAGAAAAGACTGTCTGGCAGGCTGACTAGAGCAGGTAGGAATTTTGGTTTTGTTCACTTAAGGACCACGTGATTTTCCTGAGCATCTTTTTCTAACTTCATGCCATTCAGTCAAGCAAGATGCTACCCAGCAAGTTAATTGTATACCATATGGATTAAAATGTAGTGTAGGTAGAACTCATGCTTTCTACAGTGCTAAAATAGTCTACTATATGTATTTTCTATTTTAAAATGTATATATTATCCACTGCCTTTGATGTATTTTTGATGAAATATTATAAAGCAGGTACCTGACTATGGTTTGAGTAACAGAGTGCTGCAAGACTTCATTCAAGCCTTGTAACTTAAAATGACTGTCTTCAGGGGTTTAAAAACGTAGATGGAATGTCCTGTATTTTTCTCTATCACTAATTTCCTTTATGGCAGTGCATCATCTCTTTCTTTCCCCAGGTAGCTTTTTTTCTTGGGGTCAAACAGAGTTGCAATTAGAGATCTTGGCACCTATGGAGAAAGATTAAGCTCTTTCCATCCAAACGAAACAGAGGAAAGTTATATTTCTACTTTTTCTGTGCTTTTTTGTAAGGAAAGGATTGTATGTAAATCTTTGTTTTCAGTTTTGGTTGGTTATTTGTTTGTTTGTTTTTTAAGGGTAGCCCAGGTAGCTCAACAGGCATTGAGTCTGATTGGAAATGTGCAAGAGAATTCCATCATAGTCAGTGTTTCATGAAAGATGACAACTTAGTTGGTGCTGAGAATGACCTTCAAATTGTCCTGGTCTTGAACCAGGGTCCTCCTTTTCATGCTTGTCCCTGACCTTCTGAGCAGAAGAGGGCAGGAAATGCTTAGATAAAATTAGTCCATGTAGTTAAAGACTCCAACCCTACGCATACACTCAGAGAGGACAGTTCTGTGTTCTGCCTATGACTTTTTAAATCTTGAGTGCCTAGCCATGCCAACTTAATAGCGTTGTTTTAACACAGTTATTACTTGAATGGCATAGGAAAAATTTACACTGTGTATGAAGAAGTATAAGCTAGTATTACAGAACCTTCAGTTTCTAGACTTCAGTATTGAGATTAAACATTTTTTAAAAAAATTGCATAGTGTTCAAGTGGGATAAGAGTCAGTAGGGGTTTTATTATATTTATATTGTAATTTGATTGATCTCAGGAGATTTGTCTTCATTTGACTTCTGAACACAATAGAAAGAGAAAAATAGCTCTTTAACCAGAAGGCTGCTTGTAGCTTTCTGTGGGATGCACACCCAAAAAACTGCACTGCAATGTATTATTCTGTTATTGTCACATGTCTTGCAGCTACCCTGCATGTGCCTGCTGGTTGTCCACTCTTAATTAAGTACTTAATGTAAAAGTTGACTTTTTTATTGGCAGTTGTATGCATTCAGGGTATCTGAAAATAGAATTGAGAACTTTGCAACTTGTACCCATATTCACTTTTTTTTAAATCCCCATCTCAGTATATTTCTATCATTGTTATTAAAGAGAAAAGTGATAACAGCAGTGACATGTCAACTAGCTGTGAAGAACTTTGGCATGAGAAAAGTTTTCTGTGTCAGCTGGCCTCCTTCATTCTGTAAACCGTGTCTTATATCTGTGTCAGCAGACTGAAGTGTCTCCCATGAGACTCTTCAGCTTTAAGTGACAAATTTGCTCTGCGTAAAATGTGATGGTGTATCATTATTTTCATAGAGGAGTTGTTTCTTCTGATTTTGCAAGTGCTTGAATGAGGGATTCATTGCAGAGCAATGTGTAGCATCCCACTGAGATTTTTGAGGACCAAATGGGTGCGATGCATTTTATTACAGACTTGTGTCCTTGGCAGCTAGGAGCACCCTGTGCTTGTTTGTAAGTATTGGCTTTCAGGTTTTCAAGAATTCACATGAATGCCAATACTTCATTATTTAACTATTACTTCAGCCACTGAGTGTGTGCAAACAAAGTCAGGACACTTGCTCACTATTAAACTGATATTTTTTTTAATCTTGCTGTGCACTTAAATATTCAGGGATTTCTGTGTACTTCTATCATAACGTGTTGGCCCAGTGTTTTATTAGGATCTGAACTATTCACATATTAATTGAATGGGAACCTCCCATATAGGGGTTCTTACATCTGAGCAGTCTTTGCGACTGAGGGAGAAGTGTGCGTATTCACAGGTCTGTGAGTTTGATTCTGTGTATCCTCTGGTGAGGATACTTGAATGTGTGACTTGACAAAATGCTAAGGAGTGTGTACGTGTGAGTGAAGGCAATTGTACAAGGCATGCAAAAGTACAACATTCTAAGATTAGTTCCATCTCTGTGCCCTACTTGCCGGGATGTGACTGTATCTCAGTACCTGATGGTGATGGAGCATACAGGCTGAAAGCTTGGATTCACAAGGCATGCACCACCAGCTGTTCAGATAAGAAGAGCACTTACACACTTGCACATGTCTAGGGACAGGACTTGAGTTATTGGTGTCTACTGCTTGTATTTAAAGGTATGATCCTGAAGGATACTAAATATATTTGCAATAAGCCTCTGAGAGCTGTTCTGTGGATTGGTCAGCTCCTCAGTTTCCTGCTCTAAGTTAATAGCAGTCTAACATATTAAGCATTTGTATAACCATAGTTAATATTTAATGTAACCCAATATAAACCTCTGTGAATTGTTCCAGGAAAATACTAACAATCTGCAGTTACATGTATCTGCATATGTCTACTAAACTCAAAAAGTTTACAGACCTTTTAAGCTTTTTATAACTTTGGTGGGTGTCAAAATTACCTATAAGGTAAGTCAAGGGAGTTTTAAATGGAAAACAGCTTTTTTTTTTTCCTTTGCTTTTTTTTTTTTATTTAATAAAATTTATCTATATCTGTTTAATTGAATTATTTTATGCCCCTTTCTTTGCCTGAAAGTTGTAACGGTAATGATTTGTCTAGTGCCTGAGGAGCAAGGAGGGAATAAGAAGATACTGGTTCACCTGTTGTAAAGAGGCTGCTTGGTAACAGCGTTTTGTGATAGTATTTGTGATGCAAACTGAATCGCTGTAGATGGTTTCTAACCATGTTTATGGCTGATCATGGCTGAGAGGCAAGTCTTTTAAGATGTGATATTGCCTGAGATGATACTGCAGTATTTAGGAAAAAATAGTCTCATAGAACTGGAAAGCATTTTCCTTTTGGAAGATGTAGCATTGCTCGTTCTTATTAAAAAGCAAGTGATCATAAGTATGTTAATGCAAAACTAATCACAAATGGTAAAATACACATCACATATTTGTGACAAAAGTAGTAGTCCCCTGCGCCAGGAGAGATTCAGGCTGGATATTAAGGAAATACTACTTTTCTGAAAGAGTGGTCAGGCGCTGGAATGGGCTGCCCAGGGAGGTGGTGGAGTCACCGACCCTGGTGATGTTCAAGGAATGTTTGGATTTTGTGTTGAGGGATGTGATTTAGTGAGTACTATTGGTGATTGGTGGATGGTTGGACTGGATGATCTTGAAGGTCTTTTCCATCCTTGGTGATTCTGTGATTTATGGGTAGGATGCAAAAATGTGAATGAAATTTATCCACTAACAAAATTGACAAAATCACGTTAATGGTGTACATTAGGTTGACAACAGCAACCTAACAACAGCAGGACTAGGGGAAATGGTTTTAAGTTGAAGGAGGGAAGATTTAGGTTGGATGTTAGGGGGAAGTTCTTTACTAGGAGAGTGGTTAGGCCCTGGAACGGGCTGCCCAGGGAGGTTGTGGATGCCCCGTCCTTGGACGTGTTTAAGGCCAGGTTGGACGGGGTCCTGGGCAACCTGATCTGAATGTGTATGTTTGGTGGCCCTGCTAGGCAGGGGGGTTGGAACTACATGATCCTTGGGGTCCCTTCCAACCCGGGTGATTCTGTGATTCTGTGATTCTGTTATAACCAAAGATATATTCAGCCTTGTATCCTGGGAGCAGTGATGGCCACCAACAGTTTGTGGTGTGAAAGAAAAGATAAAGGGTTTGGGTTTTTTTCCTCCATACATTTAAACTTTTTCCTCCCGTGATTCTTTCAGCCTTGACAATCCCTTTTGGCAGCGAGCTCCATATTTTAATTTTGTTTTGTTTGGCAAAAGTAATCTATTGTTCGTCTCAAATCTGTTTATTCAGGAATTGCTAGTATGTTTGAACACAATTACTGAAAGTACTGTAGGATGAACAGAAATACATTTCCTGCTGTTTCTAAAAGCCTTTGGAAATTCTAATAAGATACCTGTTTAGGCAGAAAATGTCACTTATCCAATGCTGCTGATGATATTATCTTACTTGTCCCTTCAGAATAAATGTTTACATATAAATCCTCCTGTATAAAGTACGGGAAGTCAGATTCTAAATCCAGAAGTGAATTGCATTCCTACTGGTGTGAAAGCAAGATCAGTCAGCGGAGAAACCTTTTCCTAGTCTGAGCAAGGTGGTGCTGGATCTGAACTCAAGTAATAAAAGCATGTATTTGGGTGAGCATAAGTGGTGTAGTATAATTATGTAGAAGACAAAAGTCCTGTCTGGGATGTGCTGAGAACCATACTCATCATTCCATATTTCAGTAACTAATTTTGATGCATGTCTCCATTTCCAATTGTGATTAAATATAGTAACTCTCAAATAGTATTCTCATTGTCAAAGGGAGCTTCAAAATGGAAGTCAAAAAGGCCTACAGATGGACTCTCTCCTCGCCTTTCATGTTGCGATTTGGACCATAATAGTAGAGTTCACTGCTCGCAGGTATTTAAATGCAGTCCTCCAAGGGGAATGTAAATTGTAACATCTGTGAGCCATTTATTTTCCTGAAGTCAATTCCTCATATATCCCACATTTTTAGTATACTTACTCTTAAGACTATAGCAGAAATTGAGAGTTTATTTTAAAGAATATATTTAATATATGCCATATGTAGTGGGCTCTTAAAAGATAGTTCAGGAGCTATGGAGATCAAGTGAAGGGAGACCTCCTGTGGCTTTGCACTTCTAATGGCTTTTGTATTTATTTTTGAAAGCATAAAGCTGTTTGCTATAAAATGACAAATGTGAGAATTGGCAAATTGTTCTGAAAGAAGACTCTTTCTTCTTAGGAACTTGGCACTTCTTAATTCTACCTTGCTTACAAGTCTAGTGGTATATTCATCAGCTAAGGTTTATTGTGAAGTATACTGAACGTATTTACTACTGTGGCTAGCAGCGTGACATTTATTGTTTGCAGTAAAATGGGTTATGGCATTTATATTTTTGGGACCTGCTGAAGCATGCTTGCTGGTTATTAGTTGCTCCTTTTCTGTCTTAACCTGTTCCTTTGTTGTCTGCCTTTTAAGCAGTTTGAGTTGAGTGACAGATAATGAGGTATGGTTTTGCATTGATACAAATTGGACCTATTGTACACTTCACTGTTAAAACTTACTCTAATAAAAGAAGGTGTGGTAAATGTAAAAAAAAAAAAATTAAATTAAAAAAAAAGAGGGAAAGGAGACCCAACGATTTTTACTTGTGAACTGGAACAGCTACATCTCCATTTTTATGAACTATTCTGCTCTCTTCTGTGTTCCTTTGCAGTGTTTAATGACAGAATGCCGTGCATGTTTGGTAGCACCAATACCATATGTATGTGGTAGGAGTGGTAACCAGTTTCTGGGTTTGTAACGCACTCTAAAGATATATTTTATAATTCTGTAACTGTATGGCAGTGTTATGCCAAAAAATTGTACAAACATAAAAAGCAATAGTTTACGTTGCTTACTGCTATATTTTCAGTCGTTTGTTTGTAATATGAAATACTTGGATTTCCTTTCAGGTAAATATATTTTTAATAACAGCAGCCAAAAATCTCTAAACTAATAAAGCTTCTTCATTTAGCAGCATTGTTTTAACAACATGTACCAATACTGTGTACATCTAATACTGTGTAATTGCTGTTCAGAGCTTGTTTGTATAGTCTTGTATAAATGTACGAACACCTGAAAGTAGGGCATTAAAGGCTCTGGTCCTCTTTTTTTGTCAGCAGTAAAACCACCATGGACAGCAGAGCATCAAGGAAAGGCCCAGAGTGTGCTTTACTAAAATGTGTTGAGGGGTTGTGGTGTGTCTTTTATTTAACTGGGTGGGGAGGGATAGAGAAGGACAACACCAAATAAACAGAGGGGTTCAGACAACCTTGTATGAAATATGCGTTTTCACAAGGTTAAAATATAAAATACGCAGAATCCCTGCAGAACAGGGAGCCTTCAACTTAACTTCAAATTGCTGCCCTTTTGTGTGGTAGCTTCGCCCCAGCTCCACAAAATCGCGCTGGGACCAGCTCATACATGGGTTGTCCTTCAGCAGCCTCTTTCCTCCTGCAGGGGGAATCTGTGGGTGCTCTGAATCCCCAGCTGTTGGAGACCAAGATTCTCATCTTGCAAAAAGAGGGCAGGTGCTCCTTGTGTGGAAGGAATGTTTCATGTGCGGTCTGTGTTGATAATGAAGCTTGGAGTTAAGATGGATATGCTGACTGACTTCTGTGTTGACGTGTCACCCAGTGAAGGAGTGGGTAGGCAATACCACATGTGCTGGTGTGTTGGTTTCCCTAAGAAATTCAGTCACAGCTCCCTGAAAGCAGGCTGAAAGGCCGAGGTAGCTTGGATGGTTCATTGCTCCTTCGCAGACAGGAGGCAGTTACCTTCTCTAACCTTGAAACATAAACTTTACAACCAAGGCTTATGGTCTGTGTGTGGACATTGCTGCTTGTTTTACCAGCAACTTGGGCTTCTGAGCACATCTGCAGCATAAAGATCGGTCCTACGTGAGCATGGACCCTTAAGGATGTCAGAGCTGCTTCTGGGGAGTTTTTTGGAGGGTGTTACAAGGGTGAGAGCATAGACTAATGTGTCACAGCTGCCTGGTTCTGAGCAGGTATATTCAGACAGACCAGCTCTGGCAGGAGTAGCAAAGTGGGAGCTGGGCCTGCACCTTCCCTGCTGCCTCCCCGAGCCCAGGGGCACGCACCCAAACCATGCCTTCAGTGCCTCTGGAGAGCTGCTTCTGTTGGGCAGGGAGTGAAGCGACAGAGCTCTGTTCTGCTTTTGTTGTTTTGTTGGGATTTTTTTTCTTCTGACAGAGCTGTGCCTTAAGATGGAGATGAGGTTACTTTATTTTTGTGTACACAGATGGTCTAAAGCAAGGCCTAGAATGTTTATAATGATCACGTTCATTGCAAAAGCGTGATTTAGCTAAGGAAACCGGGGAGTTATCTTCTTAGAATTACATTTTAATGAATTTATTACACTTTGTTTATCTGGGTTGAGTAATAAACTGGAAGACAAAGTATGAAATGTCTTCATTCCCTGAGATCACACAGGCCAAGCGTTATCACTTCCAAGTGAAACCAGTGGGAGTGATGGGAGAGCAGCTGCAGTTTGAAGTTGGTCCTCCAAAGAAGCAGCAGAAATATTCACCAGTGTTTTGTGGCTATAGCAATATATAATGTCACAGCTTTTTGAACATGAGCTTCACATAATATTCTAATTAGTGGTAGAAGTCAAAGCCCTGGTATGACTTTGTTGACTTATTTGCATCCTATATGAAAGTTGTACTTTGGCTCCACTGAGGGATGATTACAAGTAGTCCCTAGTGTTGTCCCCATGGTGAAAGGCCAGGCTGGCACGAAGAGCCATGCAAGCAAGGCCTCTGCTCCCACCTGTCCAGTGGCACCGTAATCAAGCATATTTCATTTTCAGTTGGAGAAAGGGGCTGCACATATTGACCTTCTCTGCACTATCATGGCATCTTCAGCAGCCAAGGTTAGGACAGGCAGAGACCTGGTGCCTGTGGGCTCAGTTATGCCCTGTGTCCTCATAGAGTGTGGCTGCCTCCACAAGTGCAATGACCTGCAGCAATTACTTGCAGCTCAGAACTTTCTTTAAGGTTAATCTTGGTCCGCATGCAATGAGAGGAATGTAAAAACAGAATGATTTTCCAAGAGTTCTCCCTATGAAAAGCCGATTTATGAAGGTTTAATTACACCCACCCATTTGCCTTATCTGATAAAACCTTGGAATGCTTTCAAAAAGGTTGATATAGTGTATGCAAACACTGGACATTTTTGCAGGCAATATTCTGTAGACATCGTAATTTCAAGACTTACTGAGTGTAAGACGAGCATTTAAAATTCAACTGGTTCTTTCTATTTTTATTTAATGTATAAATCAGACATAATTCATGCATAGCTCCTTCCAGGTTTAGACATTTATTGAACACTATGTATGGTTATAATGGTTTTGTGGCAGCTGTTTCAAATTTCAGAATAGAAATAGGGGGAAAAAAACAACAAAAAAAGCCACCAACCCTCACACTTTCCTTCCTCCAGTTTCCTTTGAAAGTCTAAACAAGGAAGCTTCAGACCTTCAGCTTCAAAACTGGCATCTGAAATTAGGGCCTTAAATTACTCCTGAGAACTAGGCCTGGAGACCTCCAGCCCTGCATGGACCCTCAATTACTTTGAGGCAGATATGTCTTATTTAGTTAACTAAAAATGCAGAATATGCACAGTAGAAATTTTGAGACATTTTCCAGCCCCCAATCTCCACCTGGGTCTAGATGCTGAGAGGGAAATGGGGACATTCATTCTCCAGGCTACATAAGGGACCTCACCCTGTTGCTCACAATTTCTTTTCTTGCTCAGTTGCTACTGCCTTTCCTAAAAGCAAAAGCAGACTTTTCCCAGCTCTCCAGGCTGCACTTTTTCAGTGATGGCTAGTGGCCCATTGGTGCATTGTTACCTGTCCTGGGGCCTCTGTCCTAAACTGGCATCAATGTTTTCAAGCCTTTTGTTGTTATCCTACCCTTAAACTGTGCAGACATCTGACATCAACTGTGCACCAAGCTGTTCTCCCCCAGTGAACTGTTGACGAACTTGTGACCACCACAATAAGGCCATACAGTCTCTCTGGCAGTGAGGAGCAATAAGGAAGGGCTGCCATCTCTTGGGACACAAAGAGCCCAGCTCAGATTGAGAGTACGTGGGGAGTGCCTTTGCTTTAAGGACACAGGTAGGTGATTGCAGTGAGTACTCCCTTGGCTTTATATGTAATTCTCCAGAAGATTATACAGGTATCAGAATTTGTTTGTGATAATAAGACCCAGTGCCATAAAGCTAGCAGCAATATGTCCCAGTAGTGCTTTTTAGAAGCTTTTCACCACTTTGGATGAAATGCTGCTGACAAAATTTCAATCTTGAAATCTCCTGCAACTATGAGATAATGAAGAAATGTTGCTGAGTCACACTTGTGGAGGGTAAATGCCTCCTGGGGGCATGGCTGGGAACACCAGTGCCTATTTCGGATGTGTCCCCAAATGCAGCAGATGTGAATGATTAAGTAACGTGCCCCGTGGCACATTCTCTGCTGACTCATTTGCTGCTCTGCTACTGAGATAACAGGCATCCTACCAAGTAAATTCAGGGCAGATTTTGGCCAGGACTTTGCAAAAAGCTTTCCTTATAAAGTCAGGATGGTGATCAGTTTGTATAATAAAAGTCACATTGTAGTTCAAGGATATTGCTGGGAAGAAGCTGGATCCTCTGGGAACTCTTTGCTGAAATCAGAAAAGGGGCAAATGCTGTGCCAGAGACTCTTCTGTTCACACCTGAATAAGTCCCAGTGACCATCATCCACTTTGTCAGAAATAATCTGGGAGCTTATATATATCCCAGTCTTGAAACACCGAAGTCTAAGAACAAAGGTAAAGGTAGGAGTTTGGTGCCTGAATGCTACCTCGCTGTTTTGCTATGAAATCAAAAATATCGAATGAAAAAAAAATGTTGTGACAAGAGCAAAATCTGGGATGAAGATGACTCCAGTCCTGGATCTGTCCAACCCTTATAGTCTTATCAGTTAGGTCAAATATCTCCTGCATGCCTGATGCTCCAGTTCTGGGTCTCCGGTGGTAAAATTTCAGTGTCAGGATGCAGATGGCAACTAGTGAAATGTTACAGAGATCTGCATGGGGTGATGATAAGAGAAAAGGAACAGGAAGGAGTCTGTTGAGTAGGAGGTTTCTAACCCAATGATGCTGCTCAGATGACTTAGAGATGAAAAAAGGAGCTTCCAAGCCATGGTGGAAGACTTCTTCCAGACTGGAGGAAATGCTTTGCTCTCTTCTACCCACTCTACTCAGCCAAAACTGAATGTCATTGACTTGGAGATGAGTAGAAATGATGAATGTTTCAGGAGAGGCTTATGTTACATTCCAAATCCTGATGTATTTATGGTTCTGTGAATCTAATTTCACCTTCCAGCAATGGGAGCTAAGAGCTTCATTAAATAGCTGAGCCTATCTTGATTAGTATTTCCTCCTGTAAATTTCAGTGGAGCAACTGCTGTTACTCACAGTTCTTGAATTTTTGGTCTGAGCACAGGATCCTGGACACACCAATAGGCTCTGCACCAGATCTATGGGTGCCTGTGCTCAACGGCAGCTCCAATACATGGCAGCTCTGTGGCACCTGGGATCAGACAGCTGTGAAAAGAGCAGTGGGAGAAAAAGCTGTGAGATGCCGCTTTGGGCTCTTCCTGATTCATTCAGGAACTGTGCTTATGCTCAGCTGGTCCCTGCCTGAGCTCTGCTGCAGCCATGCCTACACAGAATCACACAGAATCACAGAATGGCCAGGGTTGGAAGGGATCTCAAGGATCATGAATCTCCAACCCCCCTGCCACATGCAGGGCCACCAACCTCCCCATTTAATACTAGACCAGGCTGCCCAGGGCCTCATCCAACCTGGCCTTGAACACCTCCAGGGACAGGGCGTCCACAGCCTCTCTGGGCAGCCTGTTCCAGCACCTCAGCACTCTCATAGTAAAGAAATGGCCTGGCTCCTGGCTGAGCTGGGTGACCTGATTCATATGGTTTGTCCAGCCTTGCAATAAAGAACACCTTTTTTATTTTTCAATTAGCAGCAGCTGTGAGCATTGCAGTGCTGGTGGTGCCTGCTCCTGGTGGTGTCACAGCTCCAGGGCCTGCTAGCTGTCAGCGTCTCCCCACAGCTGGTGGCTTTACTGGCACTTGTGGGCTCAGACTTTCTCCTCACCACCCTCCCACTGGTCCTGACTTTGGGCTGGTGCCATTTCCCCTCGTACCTCCTCCCACTAGTCATTGTTTGCATCACTTTTCAATAGGAAAACTCAGGACCAAAACCAATGGCAGTTACATGTTTATTAATTGTATCCATGTTCACATTTGCGTTAATGATAGCACTGCCGACCATAGTGAGGTTGTTGCCCTTCTCTTGAGGATAACCTCAGTGGGTTGGAAGCTGCCCTTAGCCTGCACGTACCACGCCAGGCTCAGGCATATAAAAAACACTGAAATCTAAAACAATATAATCCCCAGAATGCTTGGGATTTACACAGTGCTACTTGCACAAATCATGGCATTATTTCAGTTTCTGGGTTAATTTGACACTTCCTGACCACTAAGATAATCAAGAAGGCTGGAGCACCTCTCCTATGAAGAAAGCTTGAGGGAAATGGGCTTGTTTTGCTTGGAGAAGGCTCCAGAGAGACCTCACTGTGGCCTTCCAGTACTCGGAGCATATAGGCAGGAGGGGGAACAGCTGTTTACAAGGGTGGATAGTGATAGAACAAGGGGGAATGGTTTTAAACTGTGACAGGGGAGGTTTAGGTTAGATATTAAGAGGAATTTTTTCACACAGAGGGTGGTGATACACTGGAACAGGTTGCCCAGGGAGGCTGTGGATGCCCCATCCCTGGAGGCATTCAAGGCCAGGCTGGATGTGGCTCTGGGCAGCCTGGTCAGGTGGTTGGCGACTCTGCTCGTAACAGGGGGTTGAAACTACATGATCTTTATGTCTGGTCTTCAGATCAGGCCATTCTACGATTCTATGATTCTGACTTTGCAGTGGTAAGTACCAGAAAGATTAGAGAACCTTTGCTTCTCTTTGAGATGTGTCTCCTACAAAAGACAATTAGTAAAAATCAGTTGAACCCCTGAAGGGGGTTCACCTCTTTTCACAGGTGAAAACTGCAATGCTCTCTGCTGATGAGAGGACACTATTTGAAAAATACTCCTCATTTTCTGTGACAAAAAAACCCTTTGATTTTCTGCCCCCAATTTGCTTTTCCTCTGTCTTATATATCTACAGTAATAGTTGAAAATAACTGAGGATGAGTGGGTGATAGATGGCTTGTAAAGAAATGCCGTGAGACCATAGGAAACTGATGATATGCTTTCTGTGAAAGCCAAGCGACAGGACAAGAGAGGCAATTCACAAGTGCTAGAACAGCTGGCAACTCCAACCCACGCCATCTGGATTTGTGTGATTTTGTAATATTTATTGTCACTAACTCTGGGGGGAATATGAATAGAACTGGCTGCAAGTGGAAATGAGCTGGCTTTTCAACGGAGCGAATTGTGTGAGGAGCTTTGGCAGGGAGATGTGGCAGGGCGAGCATCTGATACCAGCTGTGAATTACCACTTCACTGGTCGGGCTGAACACATGAAACAACAACAGGAAATGTTTCAGTCAGGCAAGGAAAGCCCTGCTGCAGAGTGACATTTCAGATCTATCACTTGGAGAGCAGAGGTACAGGGTTGCCAGCCCTCCACCTGCATTTGCCAATTCCCTGTCTTTAGCTTGAGTCTTGTGAGCACTGTCTGATATTTTCCTTTAAAAAAACAAAACAAAAACATGAAGGGATGTGAGACTACTCAAGGATATTAAAATTATGCTAAAACAAGTCTATTGGTGTCCAATGGTTCAGAAACGTATGCAACCCACCTCTATGTAACAACAGAAAACAGAACAGCTCCTGAGTGTATTCTCTTAAATCTTCTGACTTAAGCTATTTGATGGGTCTTTTTCCACAGGCAACTGTGGAAGAACTGGAGTTGTCAGTGCTGAGCGTATTCATGTATGTAGTGTGATTTCTGCTTAGGAAGCTGTTCTCTGGAGATGTCCTTTCTGCTAATGCTAAAAGGAGTAGTGCTGTGCCTAGCACTGCTGCCATGGTTAGAGGCTTGCCATGAGATGAGGTAGAGTTTAGGCTACTGCATTTCTGTTCTTCATGTGTGAAATGGGATAACCTTTTCTTCCTTCCTTCAGGTCAGCTGAAGGATAGATTCTTCACCTTCTGATTTAATGACTCCTGTGACCTGGTAACTGTGTAAAGTTCAGCTTCTGGAGCATTAAGAACACTTAAACCTTTTAGTCTGAATTTAGTAAAACCAGACTGAATAAGGAAGACAAACAATTGTATCTTCTCTTGTTTCTCCCTTTTCTTCTCTTTTCCCTTTCCCTTTCTTTTCTTATTTCAGAGTCTTATGTGGTTTGGAACCTGACCAATTTTTGGCCATTGACTGAAGTACTGAAACAATAGAGAACTACGTGCCATAGGATATGAAACAAAAACTAGCATTTTATTCCAACAAATCACTATATATTTTAAACCTTTTATTCATCTTTGAGATTCAGGTTTAAATTATTTATTTTTAAATGGAAAAATACCAGTTCTATATTCTGGGATTCAATCCACAGCTGAAAAGACCAGTATTGTAGTTCATCAATTTACAAAACCTGTTAGTTCAGCTGAAGAAAAATGCAGCAAGGCATTGAGTGCCAGAGAAGACAAAGTGCTTGGCTAAGCAGCACACAAAAATGCATCTTCTGTCAGGCTTGTGCAGTGCACAGTGTCTCAAAAGGGAATGGGCAGCTGCAGAGAATGGTTCTGGCTCTTCTGTTCTTTGCTGGCAGAAATGGGTAATAAAAGCAGTAGCAGAGAAGAATGCAAAGGTGTGGCACTGGCATTAATAAGACATCTAAGAAGGCCTGCAGTGATGACAGAAATACCTCAGATTTTGAAGTCTATCCCTGTATATAGCATGCCAAGAGGAGTTCTTGAGCTTCTTGAGAAGGAGACTTTCTTATGTAGATAAATGTGTATCATATTCATTGTTGGAGATAAGTAAGAAATAATGACAGAAGGTCAACATTTCCTTTCAGCAGTATGGTGTGAGCTGGTTGTGCACCCACTGAAAGGGAAGGAGAATATATATATTTATATATATATTTCAAATAGAGAAACAACAGCTGGACAAAGGAAATAGCCTATGAGAAGCATGCTAATTTCTGCAAACAGCCCCAGAGCAAAGCACACGTGTACTTGGGATGGTGCATCCCAGATGAGCTGCAGAGGGTCTGTGCTCTTGTGAAGTCCTGAGTGAGGTTCATGGAGGTTCAGCTGCTTAGAGCAACTGCCCTCATGTTAGCAGGTTTCAAATATGCTCTGTTAAAGCATGCGTTCCATGCAGGTATGCATTCAGCATGCCTTTCCCAAAGTGGTGGAAGAAAGCTGGTAGTGCAGGGGTGCTGGGAGAGAACCTAGTAAGGCGCTTTCAGATCTCTGTTCTTCATTATCAATTGATATTGGTGTTCAAGAGAGAGGATCAGCATTTTTTCAGCCCAACATTGGCTTCACCCATTTTGACAGTTTTTGTCCCTGCCTGGTGGGACCTTACTCTGGTGGAAAAAAAATAGGAGACCCTGAAAAACAACCTAAGGAAGTGAATCTTAGCTGACCTTGCTGGGCATCGTGCTCTTAGTGCTCCATGTGTGCTCCAGGATCTGTCCTCCCTGGCCCTTGTCCTCCATGAGTCAATATAATACTAAAGAAGCTTCCTTACAATGAGTTTCTCAAGGGCAACTTCTACAGTGGTGCATCACAAAACTGTAAATTCACTTACTTTGTATTGACTTTGGTGACATTATGATGTGAACTATCCAGGAAAAAAAAGTACTACTTTGGAAATGCCAGTGTGTGCAGTCAGAAGTGAGCACAACAGGAACAGCAGCATCCTCTGTCTCCTCCCAGTCAGAAGTGCCCACCCAGGCAATGACTGTTGCAGCAGTTCAGCCGTGCCCTGGCTCACAGCCAGACTGGTGACAGGCATCAGAGGACACAGGGAGACAGGCTGGAGGTGGCACTGGCTGTGTCAGGCTTCCCAGCAGGTCTCCTTCTCTCCAACCTCAGTACCCTGAGCATGCTGCATGGGTGCCACAGTGCCACAGAAGGCTCTCATTTAAGTGAATGATCTTTATGCATCCTCAGCCATGAGACAAAAGGTCAGCACGACCTTGAAACAATGTTCTTTAGCTGAAAATCGTTGTTAGAAATCATTCACATAGGTCCCTAACACTGAAATTCTTGACACGCAGAAAATTCACAGCCAGCTAGGATGCTCTCCATTCCTGCAGAAGAGTCGTATCTTCTCAAGGTGTAACTGTAAAGCAGACAAATAGAAATATGAGCAGTATATAGAACAAAGCATATAATGAGAATAACTTCTTCAGCTCCTTGGCAGCAAGATTGCATTTATTCATATTCAGCTCTTTTCTCCTTGTCCAGGCATGTCCAGAAAAAAATCGATCTTATGATCTATGTACCACAAGACTCTCATTTTTGAATTTGGTTCTCTAAGGGATTCTCTCTTGATCCTTCAGATCAGACAAAAGCAATTATTGTGCCTCGAAGCTTTCCCCTGCCACCAGCCTCCAATTAGACACATCTGATAACATTTCTTCAACATAAAAATAAGGTCACCTCTTCAACTGCTTATGTCTGAATCATGAGACACCACGATACCTCATTCACAAAACAGCAAATTCACTCTTCCCTATCAGCCTGGGGCCTTCTTCATCTAGCTTTTCAAAATCATTACCTTTTAAAAATCCTGGTATGGGCTATAAGAACGCCACTGAGTAAATTCATGTTTGCTTGAAATGTTTCCTGTTGTTTTGAGAAGCACACAGGCTATGCCAAGCCCTTGAATGCATGCATTTCAGCTCACAAATAAGACCATCTGAGATCAGCAGGATACTGACACATACAAAATTGATCCCGTACTTAAGTGCTGTGAGTCCAGAACTTTCTCTTCCACACTATTCTGATTCGTTTCCTTCTTTTCAGAACTCTGAACCATTCTCTGTGTGGCTTTTTTTCTTTTATTTGTTTTTCCTACTGTCCTTTCAATTCTATCTTGGAGAAAGGTCACAGTTCTCACAGTTTGTTGGTTTTCTTGTCTGATTTCAGTCAGACTTCAAAGTCAGCAACTTCGTACCAACATTTGGACAAGAAGATGAAGATCCGTGCTGAGTGTGATGATGCTTGAGCTTGTCATTGAAGCTGCTTCTGTCCCACTCAGTGTATCTTTTCTCTTTAGGCAAGTACGTTTGCTTTGGGGCTTGATGCTTGCTGGAGACTAAGAACTGGGGTGCAGTGGAGAAGCTGCAAGGCCTGGCAGCTCTGAGGCAGTGACTTCATGGCTCCAAGGGTGCTGACCAAGGTCTTGGCATCCAGGTGATGTCTCCTCAGTCCTATTAGTGAGAGGAGAGATTTGAGGCAGAGTGGATGGATTCTTCAGGTCAGTGAGTTTGCATAACCGTTACCAACAACAGGATTCAGCTTCAAGACTTTGGTAGTCTCTCTGGGAATCAACAATTCCTTGGAAGAGAGGGGATCCACCAGCTCAAATTGCTCAAAATGCTTTTGCCAATACTGATCAACCCAGCAAGGAGAAGTTTTAAATTTGGACTCATAGGAGACAGGGGTGATGACATACAATCAGTTAAGGAAGTAGTTGCAAGTAAACGGTATGAGATGGTTTCAACAGGAGATCTCACAACCTACATAAAGAGACCTCATGATCTACATAACAAGGCATCCTAAGGATATGAACATATAAGGGAGACCCAACATGACAGCATGATGGGAGAAGTTCTTGTTCCATTTCTGTGAAATGAGCTCAGCTGAGTTGACCTTTGTGAGAGAGAATTATTCTGTGGGTCTGTGATATGAGGACAAACAAACATAAGCAGATCTTCTTTAGTGGGAGCATGAAGGAAACTCAGCACAGATAATCCAGTCATGGTAATAGGTAGCATGACCAGATTTGTACAGCTATGTTAATTCGGCATTATCAGAGTGTAACTTAGAGGTGTCTATCCTCATACTTTGTGGAAGGTATAGAGAAACAAGAGCGTTAAGATGGCTTAAATATATGACCTGTGAAAAATATTGAACAGAGGAAGTCACCTAGATTATGTTTGTGTTGGGTCTGGCAGCAATATAGCATCCAAAATCTCCATAAACTCCTAAGGAAACAGCATATTATCTACAGCCTGACACATGGAAAACCCCTTGTACAAAGAAGAGATTTTTTATTGTGTTTCAACTTGCTGAAGCAAAATGAAACAGAAGTGCCATAACCTGCTACATTGACCTGAATTCCAGCCTGGATAATTGCTTTTTGCTTGTGGCAAGGAAGTGTCCACCTGGTTTGCCTGTTTCCACAGATCCCTGGGAAGCTTTCATTTGCTTTCAAGTTCCCCATCACTTTGCCACAGTAGTCTTTGGGGCAGAGGATCAAGGCTCTGGATGTTCAACAATAAAGCTGTAAGCGCAAATAACATTAGGGAGGAAGGAAATTAATATGCATGGACCCACTTCCTCTCTAAAAATCATGTAAAAAATGTAAAGCAAAAGATTAGTAGCATTAGATTCAAAGAAGTGTATATTTTATTTTTTTCTTGGGGTAAACACTTGGTTGAGTGAAAGACGCTGCATTTTTTTCTACATTCCCCTCTGGTAGGCTGATGTTGGCTGGCTGTCAGATGCCCAGCCCCCTGCTCTTTCACTCCCCTTTCTCAAGAACATGGGAAGAAAATAAGATGAAAAACCTTATGGGTCAAGAGAAGGACAGGGAGATTGCTCACCAATTACTGTCTTAAGCAAAACAGACTCAACTTGAGGAAGAATAATTTTATTATTTTATCAATATTTTTGACTTTTAGGAGCACAGTTTTTTGTTTCAAAGTTGAAAGTCATTGAAGAAGGTTTGAACTCCTATGCATTAGGCTCCAGAAAGCAGATGTACATAGATGCAATTGACTATAACATGTACACTAAACAGAATAGAAAACACTGTCATAATGGAAGTGATATATTTCATATAATATGATCATATATATTACTTCTGATGTATCGCATACATAATTTCTGATATATTTCTACCCTGGGGAACTGTCTTCTGCAAGACTGCAGGGCAGAACTGGCAGATCTTTAAGGAAGATTTCCTCAGAGAGCAAGAGCTCTCCATTGTCATGAGTAGCAATCCAGGAAATAAAAGTAAGAGACTGGCATATGGCTGAACTTGGATCTGCTGGTCAAACTGAAGGGCAAGAATAAAATGCACAGGCAGTGGAAGCAGGGGCAGGTAGCACGGGAAGAGTATAATGAAGCTGCAAGCTGTGTAGGGATGGGATCAGGAAAGCCAAGGCCCAGCTTAGACTGAACTTGGCAAGGGATGCCAGGAAGAACAAGAAAGGCTTCTACAGATAACCAGAAAAGAAAAGTCCAGAAGGGCATACCCCAACTGTGAGTGGCACAGGCAAGCTTGTAACAACAGACAAGGAGAAGGCTGAGGTACTTAACTTTCTTGCCTTGGTCTTCTCTAATAACAGCTCATCACACAGCCCTCAAATGTTTGGTTTGGTAGCAAGGGACTGGGGAAGCAACATATCTCCCACTGTAAGTGAAGATCAGGTTCATGACCACCTGAGGAACCTGAACATCCACAAGTCTGTGGGTCCTAATGAGATCCATCCCAGAGTCCTGAGGGAATTAGCTAATATAGTTGCTGTAGGGAAACGTGAAGTCATGGCCTGAAACAGTGACTCAGCACCTGGTGGGAAGGCAGGACCAACTCAAAGGAGCTCAGGTGCATGCAATGCACCTGAGTGACTGGAAGAGGTGGAGCCAGGATCCACTCCCTCCCAGACGTCATTTAAGGGTTGGCAAATCCCTACCTACCTGAGGTCTTCTGAAGGTGAGCTGCTTTTTCCCTTTGTTTCTACATCTGTGGCTGTTGCACTTGGGCTTATCCTTACTTACTGCAGCCTGGGATTCTGCTACCCCACTATTGTTGCTGTGTTTTTCATTACATGTTAGTTATAGTTGCCAAGCCACTTTCAATTGTGCAGATCCTCCTGGAAGCTATGCTTAGGCACACTGAAGACAGGGAGGTCTTCAGGATCCTCTCTGTCTCCTCCATGGGAGAATCAGTGTGGCTTTATTGAGGACAAATCCTGCTTGACCAAACTAGTAGCCTTCTATGATGGTGTCCCTGCATCAGTGGACAAGTGAAGAGCCACCAATGTCATCTATTTCAACTTCTGTAAAGCCTTTGACGCAATATCCTACCACATCCTCTCCGTGTTGGAGGGGTATGGATTTGACGGATGGATTGTTCAATGAATGAAGAACAGCTGCAGGATCAAGTCCAGAGAGTGGCAGTCAATGGCTCAATGTCTGGATGAAGATGAGTGATGTGGTGTCCCTCAAGGGTCAATGCTGGGATGAATACTCTTTAAAATATTCATCAATTATGTTGACAGTGGGGTTGAGTGCACCCTCAGCAAATTTGCTGATGACACCAAGCTGTGGGTCTTGCACCTAGGCCCAGGCAACATTCACTTACAATATGAGCTAAGGAATGACAGAATTGAGCACAGCCGTGCCAAAAAAGATGTTGGGGTACTGGTGGATGGGAAGTTGGACATGAGCCAGCAGTGTACCCTCACAACCCAGAAAGCCAATTGTATCAAAAGAAGCATGGCCAGCGGATTGAGAGAGGAGATCCTGCCCCTCTTCTCTGTGCTGGTGGGCCCTCACCTGGAGTACTGCATCCAGATGTGGAGTCCTCTGTACAGGAGATATGTGAACCAGTTGGAGTGTGGCAAGAAGAGGGATGGAGCACCTCTCTTGCAAGGTCAGGCTGAGAGAGCTGTGGCTGTTCAACTTGGAGAAGAGAACATTCCCTGATGACCTCGTAGAAGTCTTTGAGGAGGGGAGCTATGGGAAAGAAGGGGACAGACCCTTTAACAGAGTCTCTGGTGATAGAAAAAGGGGAAATGGTTTCAAGGTTAAAATTGATTGATTTAGTTTAGATATAAGGAAAAAGTCTTTTACAGTTGAGGGTGGTGAGGCACTGGAAGACTTTGCCCAGAGATGTGGTGGATTCCCCATCCCTGGAGGCTTTCAAGGTGAGGCTGGACCAGGTCCTGGACATCCTGATGAAGCTGTAAATATTTCTGTTCATTGCAGGGGTGTTGGATTAGGTGACCTCTAAAGGGCCCTTTCCAACTCTAAGGGTTCTATGATTCTATGATCATTTCCTTTCTTTTTACCAGTAAAGAATTGTTTTCCTGTAAAGAGTAGAAAGTATAATTATTTCTGTGATTTATGTCTGTGTTTCTCCCTTGTATTTTGAAATTTCCTTTTAATATGCTGGCAGTTGCATTCATCATCACACCAAAGCAGCCGGTGACCAACAAATGAAGAAATGGCTAAGTGATAAATTGCACAAAGTAATTGCAAATTGAGAATGGGATTCCTGCTATTGCTCAGCATCTTCCCTGTCTGGGCTCTCTGTGACATGAGAGTGAAAATGTATGATTTCTGCCACAGTGAAAGGGAGGAGCTGTATTTGAGACAGTGCAAGTTTGAAAGGATTTTTAGAATCTAAATAAAAGCCAATTTAAATTCAATTTTGGGGCAAAGTAATAAGATAGTTCATGAACTATTTCTACATGTGCTAAGGGGACACACAGTACAGGGCAACTTACTCTAGGTGTCCTGCTTGACCATCGAGTTGGACCAGATGATCTCCAGAGGTCCCTGACAACCTCAGCCATCCTGAATTTTTGTGAAATATAGCTGGAGGAAGCAGAAATTCAGAAAAGCAGAACAGATAACATATGGTTATAGGTGACGGGGAAACCCATAGCATAACTGAAACACTTAAATCAGCAGCAAACCTTGTAGAAACTCTTCTTACAGGATGTTGAAAAACTGGAAATGATTCAGACAAGCCCTACCTGACCACATAATGCTCTGGGAAACATTCCCTGATTATACAATATGCTGTTGATTTGTATTTTGTGGGGAATTTTGGTTTTGCATTTCCTGTTTCCCATTTCTTGTTTCTGCCCTTGCCTTCCCATTCACTCTAATTACTGTGGACACCACAGTTAGCTGGGCCTTGCTGTACACATCCACATCAAGAATTAGTTTGTAAATAAGGCTCCAAAATATCATCCTGAGCTATAGCTATAGGACTCCATAGTATGTATGTGTGTTTATCCTGCATTCTAAGCACAAATGTCCCTTTGAATTTATCTATAACATGTAAAAGTGCTGTAATCAATGCTCTCCACAAGATTTGCTTTTGCCAACCAGAAAATTTTGTATGGATGGGAAGAGAGACACCAGTCCTAGATTTCCAGCTCTTTAGTGGTCAGCTAAGGACAGAACTTGCCTGAAGCCCCGATCAACATCGTTTACAGATGCAAAGCTCAGCTCTGATAAGAAAACTTATAGGATAAAACGGTCTGTGTTTGAGGCAGAGAACCAGTGCCTCCTCAGCAAGTCCACCTCATGGAGGACACCTCTGGTTTACTCAGCAAGTATCTGTCACTTGAGCAGCAGATGTGCAGCAGACCAGGGACACCCTGGCTGTGGCCAGCTTGCTGGGATTCTTCATGAACCTTTAACTCTGAAATCTGGAACAAAACTATAGCAGGCTTATAATATAGGTATACACAAAGTCAGCGTCAAAAGCAACCAAATAACAGTGCAAAAACTCCTGTTGAGGACTCATGCATTCAGGAGTCTCTTTTATCAAAAATGGGATTTAGCACACGTTTTCCAAAGCACTTACATTTGTTGTTGTTGTTGTTTTGTGGTTTTTACAGTGTTTATGACTCAATCCTCAGTGCTTCCTGAGGATTGCTATTGGTGTGATATAACATACTGCCTTCACAAAGCACATACAAGGTCATATCAAAGTATCAGTTCTTAAGCTGGAGCCCTGCAGAAAACAGCTGAACAATGACTGTACTAATGGCCCCAAGTGTGACTGTAGCAACGTGATGTTTTACTACATAAATAAATTGATGTATTTAAAAGATCATAGCAATCATAAGGACGTAGCCAATTTGTGAGTGCTATTTACAAAATAGCTAGTGACCAATTTTCCAGCCATCCTGTTAAAATTAATGAATATTTAAAGGAGAAGCTAATTTGATTTCCCTGAAACCTGCTTGGTGTCATTAACGCAGTGGGGGAAAATACAGAATATGTATTTGAATGCTTTGCTCTACAAGAAAAGCCATTCCACCTCTTATGAGTGGAAGATTAAAAGATGTGAGTGATTAAAATAATATTAAAACAGTTTGTATCACTCCTGTTATTTCCTAGTCAGAAATTCTAGCAAGTAAAAGATGGTTACGTTCCTATTTTAATGAGACTGCTCAGAAAATAATGTACATGGTTTGTGGAAAGGCTGTAAAAATGCATTTTCTTTTCACTAAACATTCATTTGGAGAGGAGGGCAACTTGGTTATGACAAGAGCGTAGAGCAGGCTGGGCTGTCTCCCAAGTATAGTGACACTGTTACAGCCACTCTGAATGTCAACAGGCTTTGCTGTGCATAAAGACTGTAAATAATACAGAAGCAGCCCTTATCTGGGTAGAACAAAAGAAAGAAAAACCTTTTCATTTTTTTCCTAGATGAATTTCATTTACCTTTTCAACAGATTTTAAATCTTTTGTAAAATACTCCAAAGGGGCACAGCACAGTGTGAAACTTGTAATCAGCCTGAAAAGAGTGACAGAAAGCTGGCTCATTTGGTCCCTCTCAAAGCTTTCTTTTATTCTAACCCGTCTGTTCACAGATTAAATCACAGGCTATTGGAGTGTTTAACTCTTACAGCAGGTAGCAGGAAAAAAATTGCAAAGAAACTTGAACAAAGTATTTGAAATAAAATCTAGATTAAAATCTAGATTCAGAAGCAAATCAGGGGCATGACCCACCTGCATATACCAATTACTGTACATGCATAACCCTTTTTCTTGCTGATCCATCTGACAAGAGAATGCTTAGATAAAAGCAAACAACAGAAAAACATCCTAAGCTTATCATGCAGGAATTTACTAATTGAGTCAAAAATTACTTGTGTATGTGTTTGATAGCTACCAGCAGAGAAAAGCTGATCCTGCTGTAGAGTGCTAGCAAGAAGTGCTGCAGGATTCACATGAAGCCTATCAACCTATTTGAAATAGCACATCTCCTTCCTCTGGCAGGAGCATAAGTCAGTGTCAGTACCCCTAATCCTTTTTCTTCAGCAATTTAATGGTGCCACTCCTTGACTTACACCAAAGGCATTCAGCATGTGCAGCTCTTTCAGAGGTAAGCATAGAAGTATTGCAAAATACATTTACTTCATGAACCCTTGAACACAGCACCTCTCTGGACTGTGGCTGCTCTAAGCCACGAGCAGGTGGGTTGGGTGGGAGATGTTCAAGGGAAAGAACCTGGTGAAGAAAATGCTTTTGGCTTTTCAACAAGGCGGCACCCTGTCCCCTAGATTAATAGCAGAAGGGCTGCCCAGCCAACTGTCACTTTACAATAATACTTCTTGAAAAGAAGGAGAAATAACCCAGCAGTTTTTCACTGTCAAGGCTATGAAGTGCTGTTCTTTATGCCTGGTGGATATTTTTTTTCATAGCGTATTTGGGTTCCCCATATGAGGTGCTGGCATATGCCTACAGCCAGCTGATGTAGATAGTGAAGACCATATTTCTGCCTCAGCAAGGGTTTTGAAGTAGAAAGGGGCTACCACTGCCAAACTCTGTGATGTTTGTGGAAGTGTTGCTGGAACCAGAAAAACCAGAAGTGTGTCCTGGAAGCTATGTCCTTCAGGTATGAAGACAGCCTGCTTGCGAACCTCACAGGAGAAAAGGCAGTCAGATGTTCATGTCAGTCAGCTTTGTGTCCCCAGAGAAGTGTCTGCAAGGAAAGCAGGCATCTCTGCCAATATACATATGTTTTAGATCTTATCCTCAGCCTCCTGGGACAGGTACCATCCTTCTGTTCTGCATTGGTACATTAGTTGCTCTGCTCCGTGCCTGGACATTCTAGCAGAGACAAACTGAAAAATGCGAGGGCTGAAAATATCTACAAAGATGAGAATATCTCTGCATATCAGGGCCCTTTGTCTGCGACTTGGACAGCTGCGTTTTGCCTATCTCGGTTCCATCTGGAATTTCAATCAGATGTTTCCCTAGGGATATTTGCTTTGTCACTACTGTTCCTCTGTTCTTTCATTAAAATAGAATCAGAATTTAATTTTTAAGAAACAAACGCTGGAGCCAGTAAAAAGTCTTTCAAATACCACTTTTTCAAAACTAACTGTAACTCTTGGCCTCCACAGCTATAGAACAAGAGGGACAGGGAAATGTCTGATCCCAACCTTATATAATCTGAAGGTCTCTATACTCTCTCTACGATGTTTCTGCATATGGCTTGCACTGTATGTCTCAGTTAGTCATGAACAGGCTTAGATAATATTTAGCTTAAGTAGGATTCCCAAATTGCAAGCTCATTAATAATGATGTTAATGAAGGACTCGTATTCTGCCAGTCTGAACAGGTGCCAGTGAAAGTAGAAGTAGAGCCCAGATTTGCTCAGGAAGCAGTTGTGTGTTTGGTCTTTCATCCAGTTTTGATCAGCAGGGAAAAACTGTGCCTTGGCCTCTCTATACTGCACCTACTCACCAGACCCCACTGGACCAGGGCACAAAATGGACTTCAATACCCTCTGGGAAACATTTCCACTGTGCAGTTACTGTCACTCTTCAGGGAACAGTTCTGGATCATGTCAAGCAGCACATCCCCAGGCAGGCTCCCAAAGGGCACCTTAGGCAAGGTCATCCTCTTTTGGGAGGGAAAAATCTTTTTTTAGGGAGCATCCCATTTTATTCACAAGCATTGACAGAGCCATGAAGAAGCTAGATCAATTGGTGTCCTGCACAGACAGGATCATCTGGAAGCAGGGAGCTGAGGCAGCAGAAATAGAAGTATTAATGGTACCAGTACCCAAAATACTGACAGCTATTTTCAGAGGGAATTCATGGCTGTTCTGTTAGATATTTCCATGAAGCGCTTTGTCTGCTGTATTTACAAGTCCTAAAATCAAACCCAATTTTAAACTGTGGATTAAACCCTAACAGTTCAGATGCCTAGCTTCTCAACTTGGCCATTTCTGTAAGCAATAGCATTTTTGACCCCATTAGAGGAGATACAGGAGTTAACAATTCAAAACTGAGTAATTTTTGACTGAAGTCTGTTTCAGTTCAGTTCTACAACAATGTATTTCCAATTAATAGCAAACCATGTCAATGACAAACCTGATTTCAAAACACACAGTTTTCTGGAGAACTTTCTCCAGCTGCTTTGTCTGAACAAGTCTGTCACAAATTTCAATCTTACTGTACAAAGCAATGGATTAAGAAAAGCCACTCCATTGTGGTCAGACTGATCTGAGAGCATTCTGTTCCTTTCTCCTTCAAATCCACCCTCACACACCTGCAGTAAGGTTCTGTTCTCAGTGCTGCACTGCTGTAACATGGATTTCAGGCCCACTCCCCGAGGTGTGCTTCTTCCCTTTGCTCTCCCCAAAACCAAAGTGACACAGGATGCTGTATTGGATTTGGGTTTCATAGCAAAGAGAGAAAAGCTACTTCTTTTGATAGATGTATCATTAATTAGAGTAAGGAATGAGTGGGAGGTGGTATCTTCTCTGACTGCTATACGAATTTGTTCAGCTCTGTGATGCCATCTCACTGAGCAGTCACCATTTTAAGACAGGTGTAGAGCTGCTCAGACATTCTATGCACTCAATCAGACACTTTCACAGGGCAACCAGCCCTTCTCAGTGCCTGGGGGATGTGCTGCCCCTGGCACTGTATGTCCCTCTCCATTGACCAGAGAGCCATCACTTTAGTCTGGGTGCCTGGGACCTATTACACTGTCAGAGTCCTACTTTTAATGTCTATGATTTTTCAAGGATGCTGAAATGCCGATGATTGCATTTTGAATACTCTGAAGCTACAGAAAATGCCTTTTAGTGACAGTCATACAGAACTTAAGGAATTTAGTTTATTTGGCAGATACTCAAGAGAAGACTCTGTTGTAGTGCAATTAACTGCAGAAAAAAGATGGTATTAAAAGCATGTTCTTAGCTGATGAGAAAGAGAAGAAAGAAGGATCTGCTAGCCACACCTGGAGCTAGTCATGCACAGTTTGAAAGCAGTCAAGATGAATCATTTATGAGCATCCTTCAAGGAAAGAGTGGCTTCCCTTATTTCCTACAGCTTGGATTTGAGACTTGATTTTCTGTACTGCCTGCTCAAGTGAAATCCAAGTTGCCAGTCTGTGAACAAACCCTGTAACTTAAAGGCACAAACGTGATTGGGGAAATAATTTGTTTCTCCAGGTTGGGTAATTTTTTCTCTAGGTTTTAAAAGGAGGATGGATCTAGCCAGTCCTCTTTTCAGCCTCTGCTTGCCTGTTCTACTGCCTTGTTAAATGTTGACAAGGACGGAAAATTTCACCCCCTTTTTTATGAAGCTGGAACTAAAAAGACACCTCCTACCACAGTTTGACCAAGAGATGCCCTGCAACAGCAGGATGCAGTGCGAATGGCTTTGATTTGAAGTTTAACCAATCAGTGCTGTTTTAACATGTAAGACATGGAGAAATATAATTCTAGATGCTAAAACATCAATCATGACCTTTATAATAGGCTGGAAGACTCTGTTCTGCAGAGCAATGTATTATTATTCTGGTTCACTCACTCCTTTAGCAAAGTAGGCAGAACTATTTCTGCTACATCACGGAAATAATCAGTTTCCTATATGATATATGGCATCAAAGTATATATAGTCACATCACTTCTGTTTGTCCTGTCACTCATCTTCACACTACATCAATTTCCTCATACATGTACAATACATTTATTGTATTGTACCCTCATTTAGGCTCCCCCAAAACTCAATTTCTCACATGCAGAGAGTATATTTTCCTCCCGAATGTTCTGCTAGATAAAAGCTTGTTCTCCTGCAGCATTTGGTGGTACTCAGAAGCATCACTCTGAAACACAAAATAAAATGTTGCAAAGCCATTCCTCAGTGCCATTAATAAAGCAGTGATTGCCCTAGATCAATCTGTCAGGACAAGCCATAAGTTACAAACCTACTTGAAGGGATTTTGCTACTGTAATTGGCTACTACATACACTCTTTGCCACTTACTGCGACTGTCTTGCTAGTAAGTTATAGAAAAACACGTTGGTTTGTCACAGTGACTTTTGTGCATCTTTTGATTGAAACTGTACATGTAACCCTACACAGTCACACCTGATTGAGGTTCGTGTTTATTTCCTTAACAACGACCTTAAGTCACTTCAGGATGTATCAGTATAGAAGGGTCACAAATGCTGATGGTCTTCTTAAGGAGAGGGTTTTCATGATGTGTGAGCCATGCTATCAACCTATCAGCCCAGAAGTCATCTTAATTAACTGGGAAGGGGTTGATGCCCCTGCTTAGTTCAGCATGTGGTCTCTCAGCCACCTCATTCATCATCTTCACACAGGACTTACTGAAATTGCTGCCTGAGGTGAATTTTGTTCATAGTTTGGAATAATATGAGAAAAATACTGTCCAGTATACATCCATTCATAAACTGAACATCTGTCCTTGGTTCGAACAATAAGAATTCCTTTAGAAGATCTCAGTGTTAGCTTTCACAGCATCCCTCAGGAGATATCCAATGATTATTATGAGAAATTCAATAGTTGGGTTAGAAAGAGGTCTACCATTGGCTGTGAGAGTTTTTACTGCTTTTTGTTAGACTTCTTATCTAAAATCAGTGTTTTTCAACTGCTATTCCCAATTACACTGGGCTGAAATTTGTCCATTAGGATGCAAATAGTTGAGTGAAATTCTATTTAGAATTTCTATTTAATTCTATTTATTTCAACTCCTTTCATCAGAGACAGGAGCTATGCTTTCATGCTTCTATTCGTTATACTGCTGTGAGCCCTATGGAGAGTGATTTGGTGCAGTGGTTTGAGGTAGGTCTGGTGAACGGGGGTTTCAAGTTCCATCTCTGCTGGTGGAGACACTCACAGTCAGGCTGGAGGAGGTTCTGAGCAACCTGATCCAAGTGCCCCGTTCAGTGCAAGGGACTACAAGGCCTTGAAGTGTCCCTCTGAACTGAAATGATTCTATGATTCTATGTTGCTTCTTGGGAAAGACCTTCGACTTTTTCTCTTGCTTTCCTCCCTCATGGGAAATCTTAGCTAGAGGAGACTGAGAGGAACTAAAGAGCTACCACAAAACGTTTCTCTAATGCCATTATGCTGCTGTGAACGATTTCTTCCATGCCCCACTTTATCCATTCATCTGTTGCCATTGCTTCCTGTGGTCAGTATCATTAATATTTTAAGCTTTTGAGTAAAGGCCTATAAACCTTATATTTCTCTATGAAGTTGCACAGATGTTTCTGTCTTCTTGCAACTTCTTGCAGGCAAAATTGAAATAATAAATAATATTAACAGCAACTGTTTCTGGGTGCTGTAAGCTTCTCCAAACAGAACACTCTATCTGAAAAATATATTTGTTTTTGCTTTTTATTATTATTATTATCTGTTCTGAAGTGGCATTCAGCACGTCAAATGAACAAAGAACATCTTTCAAAATTACACTTTAAACACAGCATGCTTTTTTTTTCCCTTTGAAATCATAACTTTGGATTTGGCCTAAACCAGCACAGTTAATTTTCTGGCCTCCAGAATGCCATTGGGATAGAATTCATCAATCTACTTTCAAGTACTTGCAATGCAGAAATCTAAGCAGAAATGAGGCATACATAATCCAATTTATCTGAGAAAAAAAATCCTTCTAGATGCTCCTGTTTTTGCTTGTTGTTGTTTTGTTTGTTTCTTTTCCTGCAGGAATTCTGGATAAGCAGTTCATTTCCATACTGAGGATATTTACAGCTGGGTGAGATTAGTGTTTGTGCTTCTTTCTTTAGTGTTTGTATGTTCTAGTTCCAGTCCCCAGGTAACTTGCTGCTTACTTTACAATACTGATTAACTCTCTCTGCAAACTAATCAGCCAACTCACTTTTCTCTTACAAAGTAGATAGGGGTGAGGCAACCCCTTCCTGTTGAGCACCTGCTTGGTTAGCTTGGCATGAAGGACAAGGACAGTCCTGTTGTTTGCAATCTACCTGTAAGAACTGTCAATCTGGTGCTTTTTACTAGCAGAAAACTCATATTAAAGTGAGAGTGGTGAAAAGGGCATCACAAAGAAAAGCAAATAGCATCCTTCTGTATTAGCAGCTTAAGCTTATCTAGGTAGAGTTTTGATCCCAAGATACTTTGGACAGCACTAACTGAAACTTCAGGTGAATAAGATCTTGCAAGCAGCAAACCACTGCCTCATGTCAGTGAGAACTGAGGGATGCAGAGTCTTCCAAGCAGAGTCCTCTTACTGAAAAAGTCAACGTCAGCCAAGCCTCAGACTAATTCATTATTTTCCTGTGGCAGTATGATGTCCAAAGGAAGATTTCATGGTGCTCAAACACCTCCAGCATCCCCACACACTGTGGTGTGTCAGCGAGCACTGCACCTTTGGATCCCACTCCCTGCCTGTAGTTGAGCGCCAGCAGTGGCAGAGCCACCACAGATGTGACGGGTGACACATCTCCCACTGCCTTCCTTTAGCTCTGGTTTTGAATGAACTCGCTGTTTTTCAGTTTCTTGGGTGTATGTGCAGAAGACTCCCAGACGCAGGGATAAGAGAGATACGAAATTCCCTATGCTGAGGCTATTAAATTAATCTGCTTCACTGAAAGGGGAAGCAGACTGGAGAAAGGAACGTTATCACACTGCTCTGGGGCCTCAGGGAGTGGGGAGATGAAACAGGAAGATTTATTACAGTGTGCTTTAAACTACTCTCAAAGTGCGAATCTTCTTTACAACTTGAAATCACTGTTGGACTTTACACAGAGATGACAGAAATTAAAAACAGGTAATTCATAAGCCTGGAAGTGTTTGGGGACTTTTTACCCAAGATAACTCTACATCAAACCATCGTGTTTGACACACAGGTGTTACAGAGAAGGAAGGAAAAGGTGAGGTTTTGGACTAAAATGCTGACACTGTGATTTGTCTTTCATTTCTGCAGCTGCTAAGGACATACCCTGAAGTGTGGGGCTTGATCTGTTATCTGTTATGGATACACCAAAACATGTCCAGTATGACAACAGTGTGCATCAGGAGCTAGAGAATTTTTCTCTATTTGAATGTCAAACATGCACTGATTCACCCCTGCCTCAAGATCTGTGTCAGCAATTAGGTCTGCAGAGTAGATCTAACATGTGACCAGGAGGGTAATGCTGAACATTTCTTTTACACACAAGTAACATTCTGCTTTTGGGTCTGGGCCTGTTAATGGGTTTAGAGCCATTAATTAAACCCTATTTGCTGTTTTGTTGCTAAGCATTTCTTACTGCTTTAACAGCATGGCTACATCCACTCTTGTCATCCTTTCCTTTGCTCCGAGGCTCCTTCTTTTTACTCACTGAATCCAATTCTTTTACAAGGTCTGTCGTTCATTACAGCAGGATCTTGCTCCAGATCTGCCGAAGCTTTGTGATTACACTGCCTGCTCCTTGTAGTGGACTTTTGCCAACAGAAGCATTTCATGCAAAAACAGTCTCCTGATACTTTGAGGAAGTACTGAAGTTCATTCAACTCTCTTCTGGAAAGCATGTTTGCTATTAGCTGTCTGCTTCTCCTCTTTCTGGAGAAAATTCTGCACCATTCTTGTTTAGAAGATGATTACTTTAAATGATTCCATCCAGCAGCTAAGTTCTGTACCTAACTGATGAGAAAATATTGGGCTTTCATACCTGACAGACAACTCGCAGCTATGAGTCTTGGCTAGAGGCAGCCTGTCTTGCTGGGTTGCTACCTGAGGGCAGCCCCAAGCATCTGGCTGTCTCAAAGGTATTTTTGTGTAGTTGCCACCCAGAGCCACAATCCTCCTGTCCTCAGCATAGACTTTCTGTGGACTGTCCCTGTAATCCTGTTCCATACTCAGAGATCCACATGAGATTTAAGGAAATCATCCATAAAACCCCAGAGCTCCTGAGGGTGGAAATTTCCACCCTCAGTTCTCTAAAAATTATACCTTGATAGGTGAATATGATTCACTTGCTTTTCTTTTCAGGCTATCATCAAAAGTATGCTACACATCTCAGACAAGCATGTAAGGACAGAGATCCTGCCATGAAGAGCTCAACCCTGCATCTGATATGGCACAGAGAGTGAAGAAGATTATGGGATAAAAGGGTGGAGGAGAGGGGAAGGATGAGAGCTGCTGCAAAGTACACTTGTGTAGCAGCATGTGGGACAGAGTTTTTCCAAAGCAATTGGGAAGATTCAGCATCACTGACAGAATGTTCTGGGGCAGCAGGGCACACAGCCCTAAGTGAGCAGGAGCTAGAGACAATCAGAGACAGCGTTGGGTGGAAACACGTAGGGAGCAGAGGAAACGGTATAAAATTTAAATTGTCTAGAGAATTGATACTGACAGCCAGGTCTGGTCTGTGATTTGGGCTCTATACCCAGGGATAACCTGAGGTGGCTGCAGGAGCCACATTTTTGCAGGACAGCTTCACGCTGCTCCCTTGTTCCCCATTTTGATTCTCCTTTTTCCGGCCTCATTTCTAAAGCATAAGTAGCAACTGAAACAAAAATAGCAGGATTTGTAAAACTTTACTGCTCTGTCATAAATCACAAATATGAGTCTAAAATGAAATGAGCAGCCATCTACTTTAAGTGTTCATCACCTGGCATTTTTTCCTCCTACCTTGTGCAAATAGCTACTTGCAACAACTTTTGGTGTGTATCAGAAGCACAGAACTTCTAGGGACCACAAGAAGGACAGCAAGACCCAAACACAGGGTCAGAATCATCCCAGTCCCAAAGAAGTCATAAATCAGGAACTGGGAAGGACATGGCCAAGAGGTTTACACACTGCTGCATTTGGGATGCAGGAGGAAGAGGATCACGTACCTGCTGCCTTGACTAAGGCACCACAATGTTTTCTGGGTTTAACTGATTTTCCTGCTACCCAGAGAGAAAACAAAAACCACACATAAGTTTCTTCATCAGCTTCTGTTCATTTCCCGGAACAAATTAGGGGGGAAGCAGAAAGTCCTAACAAATAGCAGCACCTTACCCTCTTAGGGTAACTGCACACAGCACAGTTTGCAGAGCTAATCCAGAGTCTGGCTGCAAGGAAATGCAGCACAGGCAGATACTGGGCAGGTGATGTGGTATTGACCACCAAGGACAAAGGAGAAAAATGTGTCATCTATCTTTCTTGTTCAGCAGGGATTTGGCTGGGGCATCACCAACAGAATTGGCAGGTTGGAGCTAAGTAATTAATGCTAGGTGTGGGCTTTTTTAAAGGTAATACTATAAAATAGGAGGTCCTTGCCTCCCATCATTACTTGGCACTCAGTATGGACAATCTTATGGAAAATATTACTGCCCCCAGAAAGTCATGGTAGGCCAATAATCTCCCTAGATTTTCAAAATTGTCGCTTGTATGTAATGTATCACTTCATAACAAGTAACAGTATGTCTGAACAAATTGCACATTCCTGAACAGAACTCATGGAGACAATTTTTTTCATAAAGAAGATCTCACTAACTCTGGACCTTACTCAAGATGCTATTTTAGTTACCCAAAATAATTACATTCTGTAGACTTTTGGCTAGTTTAGATGTTCTTTTTCTGGTATATGCAGTAGCACTAAAGCAAATTGCCCTCAGATTTTAAAGTTACATTGGCTGCAGCTTTCATTTGCAAGAAAAGGTCAAACCTTACTAAGCTGAACAACTGCTAGCAGAAATTGTTACCGGGCTATAGTTAAAACAGAAAGCTCACAAAGCAGCATCTGCACCCTGGAGAGATTAGAGAGGTTTAGGGGATCACTTTGTACATGGGAAGAACAAACATCAGCTCCTTTTCCATAACACCTCCAGAGTCTTCTCCTCTCATTAAGCCCTCTCCTAAGCTGTTTGCTGGGCAAGGTCTCATTTCAGGGCTCCCCAAATCCTCTAATCCCTAATCACCTGAAAAATGATTTAAAAGCACAACAGCTTGTCCAGCTAACTTTTCTTCAACTGTATCTCTTGCTTTGATAAGGAAGACCTTTCTCTCTAAGTTGTGCTTTGCTTAATCACATGCAGTGGTGGAAAATCCCTGTTGGCATTACCATTTATGTGCAAAACACTGGAAGAAAAAGCACAGGGATTAGTTTTTAAAATAAGGCATAATGTGCCTGGGATATTGTTTGCAACTGTTCAACCGAAGACCAGAATAACCGTGTAAAAAGGGAGAACTGAACAAATCAACATTATTTTAAATAAATAATTTGTGCATGAGCTTTGTCAAACTTCTTCTCTCTGATACTGACTGATGATGCTTGAAAATGCATGGTTCTCGACCAGTGCTAGACCTTCAGCAACATCATGAAGATGACCTGCTGTTCAGCCTTACTGGTAAAAAATCCTCCCAAGATCTTCCTTGTTACTGCTTCTCCAGTTCCTGTGTTTTTATGCTGCCATCATGAAAAGAGCTGCAAACTGCTGCAAGAATTTTGTCTATTTTTACCTAAACAAGTTAGTGAGTTTTGGAACCTTGAAGATTATTCTTATGAATAGGAATTAATAAATTGCTAGAAATAATAATAATAATAATAACACTGATCTGACGTCATGAAGAGAAAGCAGTGTGAATCATCAGTTATTTCAGTGGTTCATCAACTCAGAATGCTATCACTATTAACAAAATGATTAAACAGATTAAAAAGGGGGAGAAAGGTGCATCGGTCCAGACTGATTTTCTCACTTCTTAAGGAATGGCACTGAAAGGAAGAGAAAACCTTGTGAAATGGAATTAGCTGCAAGGGCATGCAGTCTGTTGTGATGTGCCATATCCACAGCATTCCTCACCCCAGGAGCAGACAAACAATACTGCATCCTCCCTTTGCTGCCCAAGGTCTAATTTGGCTCCTGAACATCAGCACTGCAGAGTATACTTCTCCCAGCAGCCTTCAGCATGTGTTGTGGGCTCATCCCAGCTAACCATACCATCTCTAAACACTAATCTTGACACCCATTCAAAGAGTCCTACTTGTCAAAAGTCCACGTGAAAACTTTTTTTTTTTTTTTATAATGAGTAATCACAATGCAGTAGTTACATAAAAAACAGCTGCTTTCAAATAGTCACTAACTCTGAGTGTGTTTTATATGTATATACATATATATATATAAGAATATGAGCTTCAGTGTGTCTTGGCTATTAATGTATGACTTGTTGGAGGCTGCATGTTTAGCAGAAGGTAATGAAGGGGCACTAAGACACATGGTTAGTGATGGGACTTGGTAGATCATGTTAACCATTGGACTTGATGATCTTGAAGGCCTTTTCCAACATATGTCTTGAAGAGGTCTTTCAGCAGGATCGCAGACTCACTGTGGAGCAATGTGCAAAGATGGTAACAGTCTTCTTAGCAAAGCAGAGAAGGAAACCTTTGAAGCAGGGAGTATTTGAGAGAAAGGCATAAGGGCAACATGTTCTGAGACAATATCAGAGAAGTAGGGCAAGGTGAAATCATGCAAAGCCTCAGCCAGTTGCTGTAATGTCTCAGGTTCAGCAGCAGAAAGTGTGAACTCGTGCAGAATTCCAACAGAGTAGGACAGCTGTTTCAGAAAGACACTGGCTTTCATCTCATTTCAGTACAAAAAGGAAAAATACAGTGAAAAGGAAGGAAGAGAAAAGAATTCCAGTAGTTTTCACTGTGAGAGATGAGGAGATGCTGAATAGTGGTGTGCAAAGCATCAGTCTGCAATATGCTTGAAAAGGAAATGCTGTTGGATGTAGATGTGACCATGGTGTTTGGAGAAAGGAGAAAAATAAACCCTGTGTTCCGTCCAGGGTGACACAGTGACAGTGACAGTGCCAAAAACAGCAGACTGCAAGAGTTTTGAGAATTAGACAGGGAAGATCAAGAGGTTTATTTTTCTGCAGTTAAATTCATGATGAACTATCCAAGAGAAGATGTGACAGGCTAGCTGCATTTCAGAGTACTGTGAAGTGGTCAAGTGAAGAAGTAGTTCTAAATTCACTGATCTGCAGAGAGAAGAGATGATGCTGACTGAGACTGAAAGGCCATGTCTCCAGTGAATGATGGGAAGCTGAAAGAGCGGCAACATTTCAGAAAGAAAACTCAGCTAATTTTCATAGAAAGCATCTCGTCTAACAGTGATCAAAGTGGAGAACAAAGACATAAACCTTAGTAAGGATAACAATTTTCAGAGCGGACCAGTGATTTAATAGGACTTACTAATGCTTAATTACATCTAGGTCTTCATTAGGGATCTCAGGGTGAGTGTGCTATGATTTTTAGCTTTGGAACAATGTAATTATTTTGAATACTCAGCATTTTCATCTTTCTCTTGTGCTACAAAGGGACTGGGAAGTTACATATTTGGAAGGATAAGCTATTGTTCCAGGAGCTGAAGCAAGATAAAATGCAGGACATGTTTAATGTAAGGCTACAATTAAATGAATAAAAACCTTGCAATATAAAAAGCTTTGATGGTGGGAATGAAGGAATCAGAGGTATGCGAGCTTGTAATATGTAATTATTACTAATAGCCTAGTCCTTATGTAGCACTTTTCAATTTAAATACTCAAAAAATGCCTTAGAGACTAGATTGTAAAGATATGCTTTGAGGAGTTTCGTTTTAAGCTTCTTATGGTTGGACAAAGCAGAAACAGTAATTGCAAAATGGGAAGTGTGAGCAGAAGGGAATCAGAAGCCATTTAAAGAGCAGAATGCAGTGCTGCTGGGTGTGTGGTGCAGCCTATTCTCTCTTCTTCCCCCATTCCAGCCTCACTGCCTGCCCCGACGCTCTCCCATCCTTGAGGCCCACCCATTTCCTTGTCCTTCAGTGACACTCTTTCAGTATTTCTCACATGATAAAAAGCACAGCTATGCCCTACACCTACAGTCTGTAAATGTAAGTTTTATGTTAGATAAGAAAATGAATAATAATCTTATTTCCTATTAAACGCAGAGAAATGACACAAAGTGAAATCTGCCCCAGCTTTCTGGCTAGTTTATCTCTCTTTAACTGAGAATCATGCAGTCATAGAATAGTTTGAGTTGGAAGGAATCCTCAAAGTTCATCTAATCAAAATCCCCTGCAATGAACAGGGACACATACAGCTAGATCAAGTTGCTCAGAGCCCCATCCATCCTGACCTTGAATGTCTACAGGGATGGGGCATCCTTCACCTCTCTGGGCAGCCTGTTCCAATGCCTCACCACCCTTATTGTAAAATACTTCGTCCTTGTATCCAGCCTGAATCTCCTTGCTTTTAGTTTGAAACCATTCCTCTTCATCCTATCACAACAGATCTTGCTAAAGAGTCTTTCCTTTTCTTATAGACCCACTTTAAATACTGAAAGGATGCTCTCAAATCTCCCCAGAGCCTTTTCTTCTCCAGACTGAACAGCCCCAGCACTTTCAACCCATCCTCATAGGAGAGGTGATCCATCCCTTGAATCATTTTTGTAGCCCTCCTCTGGACACGGTTCAAAGGGTCCATTTCTCTCCTGTAACTTCCCCACTAGCTCCAGTGTACTAGATCCAGCTGGTCAAGACTCCTATATCTCATGTGGAGGACCCAATTTGCAAAAGCACCTCCTCCCCTCACAGTCACAGAGTGCCAGAAAGTGGAAGGCTTATGGGGATAGACCAGAAAAATCTGCTTTTCTGCTTTTTCCTTGCAATCGGTTTGGTGGTTTGTTTGTTGTTTTTTATTTGTTTGTTTGTTTTGTTTTGTGATAAGCAATGCTCAGAAGCCATTAATAATTTCTTCAGTGTTCAGAACTTCCATTTCCATTACTAAGACTAATGGAAACATTTGAAAGAACAGTACATTTTTCCTGTCCTGATATGCTACAGGTTAGATATATTCTGGTGGATTTTCAGATGCACAGCTTTTTGAAAGTGCTGTTGATTATTAGCAGCACATTGGGTCCAAGGCCCAAAGATTAAATTTCATATCTCCAAAATGGAAACTGGAGTGCCAAAAAAAAAGGAAAAAAATAGGCTCTACACCAATGCTACCTGAGAGACAGGAAAGACAGGAAATGTTATTAGGTTACAAGCAATTTGTGGTTCTGATAAGCATCTTATATATGTATGTATGCATATATATATATACATACATACATATAATATATAGCTTATCCTGGTTATTAATTCCAACTCTGTAATTCGTTTGTTGGTTTTGTTAAATATCCTCTGCAGTTAAAAACTTGCACCACTATAAGAAGATGATATTCAAACAAAAAAATGCAAGTGAAGAGGACACGACAGACAACAGATTATTTATTAACCAAATTATGGTGAGAACACCTCCTTAAAGCCTTTTTACAAGCCTTGATTTTTTCAAGCTGGAGCTTTTTATTGTTTTCATTTCTGAGTTCTCTGGTAGACTGAAGTGCGGCTTCAGTTCTGCATGATGCATGAATTCTGATCTAAGCTGTTGTTCATTGCTGCCCCAAGATTAAACTGACATTGTGGTTAATATTCTGTGGCATGTAGTGTAAAAAGCACAAAGCCCATTCTGTTGAGACATTGAGAATCACTGATTTCAATGGAAGTTGAGGGCATTTGGACTGCCTGTGAATCTTCACTTCTTGCCATCCTGTCCATTCATATAGCAGCCCATCAAACTATGTCACCTCAGACTGGACTCAAAATCAAAAATGTAAAGAAGAGGAAGAAGATGAAAATGGGAAAGGACAACTGGCATTGGAGTTCATTTAAATTTCAGTATAAAACTTCTCACCAGCTGAGCTCTGTGCAGCACTTGAATTTGAAAGGAAGAGTGGAAAAATTTTAGACTGCATGCTTGTTGTTTCTGACAATTTTGGTTGTCAAGAGCTCAGGGTTACATGATTCTGTCACGGATAGGGGTTTGGCCACAAACAAGAATTTTAAATTTCATTTCTAAGAAATCAATGAAATATCTGGCTTATGGGAAGGCTGAGTGTTGCCAGCAGGGCATCCTTGCTGCACTTCAAATACTGTGTAAAGTTTTGGGCCCCTTGCTACAAGAAGGACATTGAGATCCTGGAGTATGTTCAGAGAAGGGAAACAAAGCTGGAGAGTTGTCTGGAGCACAAGTCTTACAGAGAGCAGTTGAGGGAAGTGGGATTGTTCAGTCTGGAGAAGAGGAGGCTCAACGGAGACCTTATTTCTTCCTACAACTACCTGTATGGAGGTTATGGCGAGGAGGGGGTCGGCTTCTCCTCCCATGTAACTAGCAATAGGACTAGAGCGAAAGGCCTCAAGTTGCACCAGGGGAGATTCAGGTTGGACTTTCGGAAATACCACCCTCTGAGAGGGTGGTCAGGAGCTGGAACTGGCTTCCCTCCACCAGGATGTCATGGAGTCACAGTCCTTGGAGCTGTTAGATGTTGTACTGAGGGACATGATTTAGTGGGAAATACTGGTGATAGGTGGGCAGTTGGACTGGATGATCTTGGAAGTCTTTTCCAACCTTGGTAATTCTATGATTCTATGATTCAGTGAGTGGGAGAATGAACAGAATGGTATATGAAAAAATGGAGGCAGCTATTTGAGGAAAGTGTTCCACGAGTTTAATGCATTTTGACCTTATTCAACCTAGGAAGTCGTGCTCTTGAATGAATGTACTGAACACATGTGCTTTGAAATTAAAGTTCCTGCAGAGATGAGAAATAAGATTCCCTTTATAGAGTCACAGATATCCAGAGGTGCAGATGGAGAGGAAGACTAAGAGAAGGGCTGCAAAGTTTCTATTAGCACTTTCTGATTTGCTGTAAAATCTTCTGTTTCATTTGATGGGTTTGCATTTGCTGAGCTCCTCCCATCGATATGGGGTCTGCATCTGCCTCTCCTTTTAATTGCACGGGCAAGAGAAGGCAGAAGATCAAAGCACTGTGGGTGGTATGAATGGTAAGTGTGGGGAGGTGAGGAGGAATGAGTGCTTGCACAGAGGCAAATAATGCACTGCTTCACATCGTTTATCAGAGAAATCCAAAGTCGTGGGAAGAGAGGATACATGCGGAGCTCTTGTGGGTGATATCATCCCAATAACAGTCCTTCAATTATAAGTGCCACGTAAACAGCAGGAGGAACACAAGGGCAGCAGGAAAAGCAGATGTGTTTGTATGAGTCCTGATTTAGCAGTTTTGACATTTTTATAGAGGAAGCTTCATCTTTGTCATTGCTATGGGAATAAAGAAAAGAGGAAATAATAAAAGCCTTCTGCATTTCCTCTGATTAACCTCCTATATCTTTTCTTGTCTATTAGCAGAAGTTTAAAAATAACTGTTAGACATTGCAGTCTGACAACACAAGGGAATTATCGGTGGAATTTTATATCCTCATTAGCCAATCACGGAAAATAAATTTCTTTGATACCTCATCCAGATCACTTCTACTTCCAAATAGTTTCAACCGGTGGCAGAAATGAGCAGAATTTGAGGCTGCTGATAACTGTCACTGGAGAGAGGTCTCCTGTATAGCCAGGCAAAATATTTCCTTCCCCTTTATGTTAAGCCCAATATTTCCCAGTATCTTTTCATATCAAGGGATGGACACTTTGCAGTTACTGTGCCTCCCAGACTCCTTTGTGGCACAACACAGAACGACCTTTAGCAGAACTAGGCCAAGCAATGGGAACAGCGACACAAAGCTCAGCGCAGTAACTAGAGTGTGAAAACACAACATTTCTGCACCGAGAAGCATTCCCTTCCACTCTCAGAATCTGCTTTGCACATCTTCTAATACGCTAAGATGGTTCCAAAACATGATGATATCAAAGCCACGTGGATCAGCCCTGTACTGAGCTTCCTGCACTTTCATTTAATCACTGCTTTGTTTCTGTCTGTTGCCCTCTTTTACTCCAAATAAAATTTACATGTTTCTCCACAGTGGTCTCCATTCACCTGTCCACACTTTCTGATCCAAAATGGTTTTCAGGAGTCAGTGATATGCCAATAAAACGCCATTCTCTTGGTATGGGCTAATGTTTCTGCTCCTGTATATTAAGACATATTGGCTGCATGAAAATATTTTCAGTATGAATAAGTCAGCATACTGAATTATTAAGGTGTCTCAGAAGACTATCTTACCTCCATCAATATTTACCGCTTTACCAGTATCAGCCAAAGTTTCTGTCAGGAAGGAGCTCAGGATTACTTCCAGATATCTGCAAAGTTTCAGTAGGATTCAGTCTCCAGGCAGCACTTGCAGAACTTGGCTCTTTGGGACTGAATCCCCACTGAATATCAGTTTTTAAAATTTGACTGTCTGTCAACACCAAGTCCATCCTAAGATGTACTTTAGCGATAGCACACTCTATTATTTTTTATCATAATTGTGTCTGTTATTGAATGTATTACTGCTAGGTGGTTATTTTTATTAACTAAATTTGAAAACTTGCAAAAAAACCGAAATCATCTGTGTTTGACCTGACATATTTCTCATGCTTTACTAGCAATAATCATGCTGCCAACTTTTAATTCTTTAACAAACGAACCCCATACGGCTTTCAGGCTGATATCAGATATAGCCCACATGTAATTACTTGGGTCGCTCTGCTCATGGTGTGAATATAGCACAGTCCTAGTGTGCGCCCAGCCAGGAGGAATTTTCATGACATGTCAATGCAAACAAACAGCAGTAGGGTGGAAAACTCCATCGCTAGCATTCTTTCAACACCACAGCTGAAGATAATTCCAAGATTGCAGGAGTTTCTACCGATGTCATTTTAATTCTGAGTCACTGAAAATAGATACAACAGAACTGTTATAAAATCTTGCCTTTCCAGGCAAGGTGCACTGTGTTTCTGTGTATTAAAGCATACAATTATCCAATGGCTGAGCTGTCATTCTAAAGCCAGATTACTTTCCTGCAGTGTAACACGAAGAAATACAATGTCTTGCACTGCTATCTGCATTTTTCCCTCTGTGTGATGGCAAATTCCTGGAACCAGTCTGTGATGTCATTTAATCCCTTAATACTTTCAGCACTGTTTCAGGTCACAGCTCATGAGATGAGCAACTGGTAGTCATACTCTATAATAACTTAAACAGTATGAAAAAATGAAAAAGGAAAAAAACATATAAAACCACATATAAAATATATTTCCGTTCAACAGGATACATTTCTTAGAAAAAGATTTGTGGTGTCAGAATCAATTTCTCCTAGTCTCCTCCTGAAACAAGTTATTGGAAATTAGAATAAGAATGGAAGATGAAATGGAAAAACATCTGTGCAGTCATCAAAACTCGAATATTTTAGGAGTGAGGAATTGGGGAGATTCTGATGGAGACCGTATAAAAAAAACTGTCAACACCCACTCCCCCACCCTCTTTTTGAGATTTTTGGAAGATTGTTATCAGATTCTAAACATGTTGCATTTTCTATAAACAATTTGCAATAAATTATATGTGTTTCCCAAATTAAATCTCTTTTTGCTGATTTTCAAAAGGATTCAGAGATTATTGTGACCCCCTAGCCTGACTTCCTACAATATATAGAGGAGTTCCAAGAAGTTGTTATCATTTCCTCCTTCTCCTTGAACAAGGAACTTTTGGATTGTTCAAGGAACATTCGGATTTTGTGCTGAGGGGCATAGTTTAGTAAGTGCTATTGGTGATAGGTGGATGGTTGGACTGGATGATCTTGAAGGTCTTTTCCGACCTTGGTTATTCTGTGATTCTGTGATTCCTCCATTTGATATGAGTTGATAAATATCAAATTTTTCAGAAAGAAACATCCACTGCTGATCTAACTTCTCTGTTATATTCCAGTATTAGTTATTTTCTCTGGTAAAGCTTTCAGTTTATTTCTGCTGTGAATTTCTTTAACCTCGACTTTTAGCTGTGTTTTTGTATAGCAGTCTAAAGATCCTCCATTAGCAACTTTTTTTTTCCCTTTGTAAATACTTCAGGACTTTTTCTTAACCTTCTCTTTGATAAGCTAAATATATCGACATTTTGACCGCCTTGCTACAAAGCATCCCTTTCAATCCTTTAATCATTCTTGGGGCTTTCTTCTCTCAGTTATGTCCAATTTCTCAATGTCTCTCCTGAAGTATAGACATATAGCAGAAACTGCACTAATGACAGAAATATTTTTTCAAGTTCTGTTTGGTACTCTCTTTTTTTGACACTCCAAGTGTTTATTGATACCACAGCTATGCTCAGCATGGCCTGTGTTCAAATAATTATCAACTAGGTTTTCAGAATCTTTGTGGCTTTCCCCTGTAAAGATTCCAACACCGTGTACCTTTTATGCTGAAAAATGGCATCTACTTGCCCATATCAAAGCACATTGATTATTTTTGCCATTTTTTCATAAGCAATCCAGATCTTTAACTGTTGTCTTTCTATTTTTCCTTTTTTTTTTTCCTACCACTTCTCAGTGCTATATGCTTGTGACATCTGTATGCTTTATCAGTAACAAGGGTATATTTTCTTAATTTTCTTATTCATTGTAGGCAAAAAATATTAAGTCAGATGGGCCAAAGATCTGAGTCTTGTAGAGAAGCACAGAATATCTCAAGTTGAAAAGGACTTATGAGAATCATTGACTCCAATTCCTATTAATTTGATGCTTTGCATCAATGTTCAGTGATCAAACTTGATGTTTGCAATGAATCAATATTATTGATTCTCTTGTTTCTACTATCCATGTCCTTTTTTCCTCTTCTTAACAATTTTCAGGAATTCTTGTTTCTTTTTTAAATAATTTTCTATTCAGTTGTGCGCTTCTCCATTGTGAGTATGCACACAAGTGTGCAGTGATTGCTAGGATGAATTTTTAATTGCTATACCTTCATAGTTTTTTACATAGCTTTTTCTGGTACTGAAAAATAGTCACAGATAGATTCCCCCTACCTTGTATGCTCTGCTCACATGGCTTTTGTCTGGATAATACACCTTGCAACCACAAGTATAGACCTACCACAAAGCCAATGCATAAATCCTAAATAAAAGAAATAGTTTCACAGTAGAGTTGAAGGTAAGACTTGAAAAGGGAAATGAACAGGTGTTCTAATACAAGGCACAAAACCTGCCAATGATAAGAAAGAGAGCAGCTTGCCAGTGGAAGGGGGGGGGAGGGGTGGAAAAAAAGAGAGAGAGAAGTAGGAGAGCTGAGAGAAGGTTTGTCACAAAGAAGATGACTTGGTAAGGAAGGCGACTTGGCAAGGAAGGCTCAAGTCATACCTGGAAATAAATAATAATTAAAACAAACATCTATAAACATATGTCCCTTGAAAAAGGAAAGAGGGCTTAGTACTAGAAATGAATCTTAATTAGCTCTATGTGTATTCAAGACACATAAAGCTCAGTCATAACTATGTAGTTTTCAGACTTCAGCATCCAGATACCATGTCTGTCAACTCGTATTCCAGTGTGTGTGAGGGTAATGGGCAGAACTGGCCTGAAGTAGATCTAAACCCACTTATATTATTTCAGTGAACCATAAAAAATTATATGTGCAAAAGTAGATAAGCTGTTTTTTCCATCATCACAGAGCTATGCTCAAACCAGGAGCATTTCTTTCACATGTGCAGCAAGATACCTGCAGCAGAAAGGCACTTTGAGCCTGCTTTAAATGTCAGATACCTTTTCCCTATAGCCTGACATATGAATATAGGTATCCTGCCTGAGATCATGCTGGCTGTAAAGCTAGAGGTGGATACTTTGCAATCGGAAGGCATACAATAATATATGTCAATAAATGCTTGAGACAAGACTATGAAGAGGTGAAATAAATGTAATAATAAGTGTCAGAAATAGCCAGGAGCCATGACATGGCTGAGCTTTATTAGGGTAAAAGAGCTTTCTAATGAGGATATAGTGGGGCACCATTTAATCAGCTCAATTTTTCTTATCAAGCAGATTAGCCCACTGGGACAAACTTGGCTGCATAGTTTAATAAGGTACATTATAGCTCAGAGTTATGTTCGTAGATGTTGCAACCTATAAATTCAAATGAGAAATGAGGTTGAAATTTGAAGAGGAGAATTGGTAAAACTTTTTCATTTACTCCATTTGCTAGTAGATTTACTGTTTTTAATTAAGCATCCTAACTATCCTCCAGTCCTCTAAGCCACCTTATGGCTGTCTTAAGGCCATGACAGCAAACTCATCAATTTGCAAAGTCACCATCAGCACACAGGGAAAGATATTAAAATAATGTATTATTGTGTCTCTTGCTTGCTATGGCATTAGTGACATTTCATTACAGAGAAAATTAACACCCCTAACCCTGCAAAAAATCCCCCAGTGTAGAAAGAAAAACAAAAGAGAACAAATGTTTTCCCATAGCATTAAGAAAAGCTGTCAGGAGTTGTAGAACTCGGAGAGGAATGGAGGACACTTGACTTTACTTAGTCTTCCCCATAAATATAAGAAGAAAAAAAAAGAAAACAAAACAAAAAAAAAAGGCAGTCATGTTCTTGGTAAACCCTGGGGAAAATACACAGAGAATTTTCACTGAATTTTGTGTGCTGTTTTATGTTGCTTAACCTCTAAAATGATGTAATGGTACTGGAAGAGGTTCAGGGCAGAGTAGCAGGGAGGACTAAAATTGGATAGATTCCCACAGTTCTGGCTGGAGCAGCTGAGACCGTCCCTCTGAAGAGACACAAGTAGGAGTAAGGGGAAATAATCCAGATATACTGAATCATGAAAAGGGTGAAGAATCATGGATACTACACTGCAGAAGTAGTGAAGAAGGGGCAGTTGTTTCTTCCGGTACATGAACTAGGATCCTACAAATACAGCCAGTAGGAATTCGGTGCCAAACAAACCCAGAAATAGCTGTTCACCCAGTGGATGGCAGGCTTGGGATGCTTTTTGCCATTGTTAGCTGTAAATGCAAAATGCTTGCACGGGTTCAAGGGGAGGTTGCAAAAATACATGCAAAAGAGAGGTCCTCTTTGGATTGCTAAATACAGGAAACACATCAGGCTCCAAAAATTCTCTAAGCTCAAAATAGCTGAGGGCCAGGAGATTGCTGAAGGTATCAAATCCTCCCGTCCTGTCCCTTCTCTTCTCTGGCATACACCTGTAGCTGGACAGACAGGAGATTGGGTGAGTCAAGACCTTGGTCTCTGCCATGAGCAGCCATTTCAATTTTAATTAAAATGGATAAACGCACTGGTTTTAAAATGGAAGAAAACTCATGGGTAAAAAAAAAATTAAAATAAAACCAACAACAATGAAGTGGCCATTCATTTCCCATCATTAACTACATGACTCGGGGCTATAATTATACCTGTTTTGTTTTTCCAAGACAGCCAGTTCTTCACTGATCATCTAAATCATAATGAGCTGCTACACCTGGAGAAAAAAAACACTCCACTGAAAGGAAATTTTAAAATCTTGTTACAGAGCTTTAGTATAGCTGGTTCCTGAACTTTGACTGGACTCTTTGGGCAGTGCTTTTACCAACATAATTAGCAGGAAGACAATAAATAAGCCTCGTTTTCCACTGCGGCTTGCTGAATTTCAGAGAAGAATAAAAAATCTTGGCACAAGTTGTTGCCCGAATCAGACTTAATACACCAATATTCTTTAATCTGTCAGCCAAAGACACATTTAGGAAAAAGCAGCAGTTCTTAACGGGCATTCAACAGTAGCCAATGCTTCCTTTGTCTCTCTTGTCATCTTAAGCAATACTGCACATCTTGCTATTCTCCTCTTATGATCTTACAGGACTGTAACATTGGATTTTAGAAGAACTATTCAGCTCTCTCTGCACACATCCAGTTGTGTGCAGTATGGCAGATAGCTGTCTTCAAGACATTCAGTCTGCACCCAAAAGTATCATAGACAGATAATTATTATTTTTTTCTGACTTTGGCTAGGGAAATCCTGATTCGTGTTAGTGCATTAACTTTCAATTTGACAAAATGTGCATTCTTAACAATTTGTTTTGCCCTTATAGCTGTGTGACTCAGATGGGCTTATGTGAGGCCAGAAGTATGAAGTAGAACAATGAATAGATTTCCAACTATTTGTTATCCATTGTTATCCGATGTCTCGGTGGGCTGCAGGTCTCCTTTCCTTGTCCACTCCATTTGTGTTCCTTGGCACTGCCAACTGCACATGGATGCAAACAAAGATGGGAAGGAAATATGTTATTCTCTTCTTTCCTCTGATGAAACCTCCCCTTGCACCCAACAACTCAGGGGCAGCCATTCAATGCTATGCCTTGTCGTGGAAAATTCACAACAGGAGAGTTCACTGTGCTTTCAGCATCTGTACACGGCAACACGATGTCAATAAGGTTGAGCAAATGGGTGACAGGATATAAGCATTACTTTGAGACTATCAGAAAATGGGCAGAAAAATAAGGATAGCCTGAACAATATAAAAGAATACGTTCAATTCTCACGAGCATGAGAACTGTACAGTCAATATTAATCTATTGAATTGGCCATAAAGGTAACATTAACTGATAGAAACCCTGTCTCAGACTCTTCAACTCACTTCTAAAGAAAATCTTCAGTAAAAACATGCCGTAAAACAGATTTATTGCCATAATACAGTCTCTGATAAAGCTGCTATAACTTGGCTCTCCAATATGTATTACCCTACTGTAATTATACTTGCTGCAGTAGTGTGTCCTTAGGGCAAATCTTCCTGTGAAAGCCATGAGGGGGTTCAGTGGCAATAGCAAAAGCTGTGGGTTTTTTACTTCACTATGAGATTTTTTCAGTGTTTCAACCTGTTAAGTAGAAATTGATACTCCTGAGGAGAAAAGTAAAGTTTCAATAGTAAGGGAAACCATTTTGGAATCTTTCTATTCTGTAGCTGTTGAAACTGTGTTTGAGAAGAATATGAGTCACATCTTGATGATTCAGTGATTAAAATTTTTCTGTTTTCACGATAACCAAGATCTTAAGACCTGGAGAAGGTCGCCAACAAACAATGCTTACTATGGAGTGGTAAATCACTGCACCATCTTAGGCACTACTTGGAGGATAAGCCAGTGCATAACTGTGTGTATAATGTGGGACAACATCAAGATGACTGTGACTAACAGATGGGATTATGCAGTGAAATATTGTTGCCCATTTCCCTGAGTTCCTTTGCCACTAAGGAGCCGGATACACCTGGGTTCACTCATCTTGCAAAACCATCACTTCAGTGAGGAGAGATTATTATCTCTAGATATGGAAGACGCTCTTTCTTTATCCTTGAGTAATTACTTCCCTATACATATAGTGGGGATAATACCACTTTCTTAGAAATATGGGATTTTAAGTTGAATACAATGGAAAGGTAGCCAGATACTGGTGCCAGCACCTGCTTTTAAGGGACCTGGGGTAGATAAAAGAAGGTCACAAGTATTTGGAAGGGAAACTGCTAAAGAATGTGCACAACCATCCATTCAAGGCTGGATGTGGCTTTGGGCAGCCTGGTCTAGTTTTTCGTGACCCTGCCCACAACAGAGGGGTTGAAACAAGATGATCTTTAAGGTCCTTTTCAATCCAGGTAGTTCTATGATTCTGATTCTGAAAATACATTTACACTGAAAGATTTTAAGGCAATTTATCAGTTTTGTCTTTTTTTTGTTGTTGTTGTTTTTTGTTTTTTTTTGCAAGGAAATATGACAAAGTATGGAAAATATTTCAGTTTGCATTTAGGAAACATATCCTAAGAAATGATACCAGTATATTCAATATATTTTCTCTATATAATCAACGTATTAAAAAAATGAGTGAATTCAAGTGTTTGTCCCAGTGTAATATTTCACCCAAACTTGGAGATTGTAATGTGTTTCTAATAGAAAAGAGAGTTTAGCTATGCCTTACCACCCAGCTGCAGTGGATTTCCTGGTTAAGGAACAAATGTGACTTCTTGATGTTCTATCCATGTTCACCTACAATGTAAGTCATGTCAAAAGCAAAAGGCAAGTACTTTGCATTCATGTGCAATGCCTAGTGCAGACTCTGCTGGGAATCAGCTAATAGCAGGTCCCTGGTGTGTAGGTGTATTCAAAAATCTGTTAATGGAAAGGTCACAAAGGAAAATGCCTGTGGCCTGTTAAGGCCACTGTTGAGGGCATGGGCCCTTTCTGGAAGCAACATCCCCCTGCACCTATGCCTCAGGGCTGCCAGCCTGTGACAAGCTGATACCAGTTTCCAAATACTTACTGCTGAGCTAGGGGAAAAATCATGGTGGTTTCCTCTCTTACTTCTTGGGGTTTTTTTCCTCCTAGTGGGTGTCATAGGCTTGGTCTGACAGTGAATACTATGCTCCTCTCTCTGCCACACCATTTGTGAAATGAAGCACTGCCTGGTTGACAGCTACAAAACCACATGTTTGTCATGTATTCATTGCGTCAGACACATTGCACCAGCATTTTAGAAAAGAAAGTATCTCTGTATCTCTGCAAGAAGCTGTTCATGGATGAGAATGAAGGTGCCTGGCTGAAGTTACAGGTGAGCGTAAATAAATATGACATTAGACTTGATGATCTTAAGGGCCTTTTCCAAATTGAATGATTCTATGATTCTATTATTCCATGAAATTCCAGCTCTGCTATTTCTTCTTCTGCTTAAAATATTAAAGACTGGAAGGGAGAGGAGCAAACACTTTGGATCATAGTATCACTCCTCTCTTCTGTAGCACATCTACCTTGTTTTTCCCACTTTCACTGTAAATGCCCCAAGAAACTGTATCATCTCTTCCAGGAAAATAGTTTCCATATGAATATCTTACACTGTGAAAGAGTAAGCAATAAAAATTGGATTTTGGCTTTTACTTTCTACTTTGATGAAAGACAGAAGGAGATGGAAGAAAGGTTGTAATTAACAGAAAGACAGCATACAACAGATGACACATTGAAGGCTGGCATGCCTTTTTTCTTCCCTTTTTGGCTCTCACAGATGATTTCCAGAAACCTATCACCATTAATAGTAAACAAAAAAGAGCTACAAAACTGACCAAAGGAAAAAAGTCTTTGAATAGTAATTAGGCAAGTTCAAGCTGCTATATCATGTTGAAATACTCTTCAGAGTACCATACAAGGCTGGATATGTAGTAAAGCTTTGTCCAAGAAGCCTTACTAAGAGCTTTTATCTCAGAATTTAGGGCCTGTAATAATTCACTTGCTTAATATTAAATTACATCCTTAGAGAGGATTTACTGAGCATCCTCTACATGGGTAGGCATAGCTGGGCTGGGCATGGGCAGCATGTGCTGGGGAACCCTGGACTATGGAAGAAAGATTCTATTATCCTTCTATCCGGGAGTAAGAAAGTCATGGGTGCCTCATACTCTGCAAGTGCTTAGGCTATTGTGTAGTATGTGAAGAAGCAGTGAGGAAGACTATGGGTAGCAAGAGGAGGCTTGTAGGGTGAGAGAAATGGTAGAGCTACTGAGAGGACGGTGTGTCAGAATGGATGCAGGATGAATGTCATCTACACTAGTACCTAGGAAGCCACTAGATGTAATGTGACTAGTGTGTCTTTGAGAATTCACAAAGGGCGGAAGAAATACCAGAGGATACAGAAGGGAATGTGGTTTCTGTCTTTGGAAGGGAAGGAGAAGAAGCCCTTGAGAATTCTAGAGAAGTCAGCAGAATTTCAGCACCTGAGAAGATCCTGGAAGAAATCATTACGCAGTCACTTCAGAAACACATAGAGAAGCATGTCAAGCTGTTCCCTCTGGACAGCAGGAAGCAATTCCATGTTGTGCAGGTGACAGAGCACTGGCACAGGCTGCCCAGGCACAGTGCAGTCTCCTTAGAGATCTCCAGAAGCTGCCTGGATGCGGTACTGGTCCCCTGGTCCCACTGCACTAGGCATCCATGCTGGAGCAGCGGTTGGGCCAGATGGACCCAGAGGTCCCTGCCAACCCTAACCATTCTCTAATTCTGTGAATAAGGTGATTAGAAACAACAAGAACAGATTTGTAAAAAGCAAGTCATGTCAAAACTATATGATTTCCTCTCTGGACGGGGTGGTAAGTAAAAGGACAGCAGACAGTGTGACTTTTTTAGTGAGGCATTTGATGCAGTCCTGTATAACATCCTCAAACATTTCCTAGTACAGTGGGAGACAGTCTGGTTGAAATTACTACACAGTGGGTACACTGCTTGAAAAAATAATAATAAAAAAAATATCAGAATTATTCACATTATTATCAGTGCTTTCTATCAATTCTGACAAGCATTCATATGATCTCTCATGAGAGGCTATCTTGGGGCAGTTCTGTTCAATAATTTCATTAGCAGTTCAAATGATGGAATGGCATGTATGCTAATTCACTGTTGGCACCACGCTGGGAGGGGGTGCGAGCTCTGAGGAGGATGAGTTCAGAATTTGAAATGATCTTGACAAATTGGAGAAATGGTCTGAAATCAATAAGATGAAATTAAATAAAGACAAGTACAAAGTACTGCATTTAGGAAGGAAAAACTCAAAAGCACAATGAAATTGGGGATCTCAAGAGAGGCACCCACTCTGCAGAAACATAGGGTCTGGGATTACAATGAGCCACTGCCAAAGCGTGAGCCAGAACACCAAGGCTTCTGCACAAAGAGAAATCTTATGAGACCCATAAGCAAGAATGTCAGCTAACATATAGGAGTTTTCCAATTAATAGGCTAATAAGAAACTGGAAAAAAAATTAAGAAAATCTTTAACATCACTTTTTCACTGTAGGTTTAAGAACACCTACAGTACAGAACATCTGTCTAAGAATGTTAGACACCTCTCTCAGTGGTAGTGGGAAAATGGTTCTGCAGTTAAGCAAAGGTTTAGCTTAAAAGTTGAAGTTTTTTCCAGTCTTGCAACTGTATGATTTTGGGAAGCCTAATTTTTTAAATTGTTTTCTCTACAGCCTTTCATCCTGAATAATCATTTTCCAAATATTTGTTTCCAAACATAATGTTTCCAGTAGAAGATAGCTGGATTTAGGGCTCCTGCTGAAGTCAGCATCAAAAATCTACTGACTCATAACTGTTGCTTCAAGGTGAGATTTTTAGAAAAAAAGTCCAAGACCTTTGCCTCAGTAAAGCATGATGTGATCTCTATTACCTGGCTCAGGATAAAGCAGATGTTGGCATTTTTATCAGACAACGCAGGGTGAGATAATGCCTATTTTAGGACTGTTAATGGTCCAATATGAGAGCTGCTCCAAAAGTAATGCATCCTATTCAATTATGTTTGTCTACAACTTCAGGTGGATGTTAGTGGTATGGCAGGAGAGGTTGAACCTTCCTGCCAGTATCCACTACATATTGTTGTTGTCTGACAGAAGGCAGAAGAGGGGCAGTCTGACAAAATGGCATCTGACATGGAAGTGTGTATGAACCAAAGGTGTATCACTGGATCCCTCCGTGCAGATAAAATGGCGCCTGTTGATATTCATCAGTGCTTGCTGAACTCTTATGGAGAACAAAAAATGGATGTGAGCACAGAGAAGAGTGAGTGGTGTGTTTCAGCTTGGTAGCAGCAACAGTAGATCACTTCCACTAGTGCAGATTTTTTTGAGCATGGCATGCAGACTCTTGTTCTTCACTGGTGAAAATGCATTGCTAATGACAGTGACAATGTTGAAAAACAAAGTTTTGTACATGAGTATTTACTCTATCAAATAATGTCATTGTGCTCTTTGTATCAGTTGTACTTTTCACGGAAATAAATAGAAGGCGTTGCTTCCAGACTGACCTACATCCATTATTTAAAAAGCATTACAGACAATTTTTCTGGTATTGTTAACTGATTGTATTTTATTTCCTAATCATATCAAGTAAAAAATAGTCATATTTTGCCATTACACCAACTCCCTAGGTTAACTACTTGCTCTAGTTTAATCCTATTAGATCTACATCTTGGCAGAGGCTCTTCTTGGCAAGGGAAGGTCCAGAGACAGGACAAAACTTTTCCTGTTCTGCCAAGAGTGGTCTTGGCTGAGCAGGTTGTGAGGTTATTGAAAACTGCAGAAGCAGCTAGCAAAGTGCAAATGTCCATCACACAATTTTGCAGATAATGGGCTTGGCTGTAATGCTGTCCCTAGCACCAAGAGAATCTGAATCAGGTGCAATATCCAAAACAATAGCAGAAGAGCCCACAGGATTACTACATTGTGACAGAGCATCAAATCTCATGATATATGATCATATCTAAAATTTAAAAGATAACTTGAGTGATTCTATCAAGAAATTCAAGCAGCCCATATAGTCTGAGGAGTGCCAATAAACCACCTTGCAACACATCAAGTAAAAATTAGATGAAAAGATTGAAATTATTCATCTACAGATATTCTGAAGAATGAAGCTTGTCCTCTCTCAAATGCATTTGGCCACCATCAGCTGTGATTTTCTCAGCCAGGAAATGTCCTGCAGTAACCATCTCTCATGGCATCTCATTGCCCTTAAGAGGCTGGTGCCTCCCATTACCTTGGCACCAGGTGTGCCAGTGTGGAAATGCTCAGGGATTTCCCAGAAGTCAGTAGTCTTCTGCCTGAGATTTCCAATAGCTATGTTAATACATAAATAAATAATAATAAATAAATTTATTATTATAAATAAATTTGCATACAATTTTTTATCACTTTCTCTAGGCCACAATGCCCCGTGAGATATCTGCACATGCACCCTGAAATCCCACTTCAGTTAAGGGTCTTTTGGCTGAAGACATTCTCTCTCCCTCTTTGTTTTGCCAGAAGAGAGATGTGACAGCCCTCTGAGCATGCTGTTTACCCTGTCTTTTCTTCTGATATATGAAGCTTTGGTTTAATTATTATTAATGTATATGCATGCATACATATATATGTTTGCATGTGTACACATATGTGTATGTATGTGCCCATGTGTGCATTTTGTTCAGTAGATCCTATGCTTTCTCCCATTTGTTTTAATTTATGAAGTAGTTCTTGGTTGGATATTAGGAAAAAAATCTTATCCAGAAGAGTGGTCAGGCACCAGAACATAGGCTGCTGAGGGAGATGGTGCAGCCACCATCTCTGAAAGTGTTCAGATGGGTACTCAGGGTCACGGTTTTGTGGGCAGTACTGGTGGTAGGTTGAAGTTGGAATAGATGATCTTAGAGGTCTTTTCCAACCTTAATGATTCTATGATGTTGTGATTCTAGGAAAGTTTTGTAACTAGTCACTGTGGTTTGGAGAGGCATGTCACATTCAGGCTGAGAAGGTGACAGGTCCCACTGCACTGCCTGCAGCTCCCCAGCTCTGGGCTCAGAATAGCCCACACACGACTGGCACCAGTGTGCTACCAGTGTGCTGAAGTCCATGAATTCCATGAAAACTGAATATGCCTATATGAGCCCATTCAGCAGAAACGCATGTCTAAAGAGCCCCTTCTCTCTGTGTTCTTATGACACTGCACAGACAGTGTGAGGTACCAGCTAGAAAGAGGTGTGTGGGTCTGTTTCCCAAAACATAAAAAGCTTTTTGCAGAATGCTCAGGGAGATGCGTGGTAGAGCAAAACCAACCAAATCCCTGCTCAGAACCCTTTGCTTTATTAGCCTTCAAGGATTGATCGACCTTATCAAGATCGTGTAAATGAACAACTTGCTTTATTTTTTTTAGCAGATGGCTGAAACTATTAGTGAACCAGTTTATGGTGTGTGTTTGACATGCAGAATTAACTTCTCTCTGAGGGCAGAAGCTATTAAGAAAAACTTTTCTTTTTTCCTTAATCTAATGTTTACCTCTTCGGATGCACAGGTACTCTTACTAATTGCTGTAATTATATCATTAAAGTATCCAAAGCTTGATTTGTTAACCTGCTTGATGGTATATTGTATTTATGTATTTATGGCAAAGATGACTTGGCCATGCTTCTCTGAGTTCTGCAACTAGAAATTAATTCTTATGGATGACATGACTATTTTGATACTTATGATATTTTCCATAGACACAGAACATCCTTAGTTGGATGTGACCCCCAGGTATCATCAAGTCTAAGTCTTGGCTCTACACAGAACCACCCACAATCAAACATTATGTCTGAGAGCACTGTCCAAATCCTCCTTGAACTCCTGCAGCTCAAGGCTGAGCCCACAGCCATCTGGTGAAGAACATTTTCCTAACCCCCAGCTGCCCCTCCCCTGACTGCTCCAAGCCGTTCCCTCGGGCATTTCCAAAGAATCTGACAACACTGTGGATTACCAGGCAGCTCAGCACCACTCGGCTGCTCCCTCGCCCTCTTCAGTGGGATGGGAAAGGCAGTAAGAGATGTAAAATTGAAAAAAATTCATGAGTTGAGATAAAAACAATTTACTAGGTAAAACAAAAGTCACTAGTGCAAACAAAGCAAAACAAGGAATTAATTCACCACTTCCCATCAGCAAGCAGACACTCAACACTCACAGGAAAGCCAGACTAGTCATGTGTTATTGGTTCCTTGGGAAGACAAATGTCATCATTCCAAATGTTCCCTCTTGCACCTTCCCCCCAGCTTTTGCTATGTGATGGCATAGGGTATAGAATATCTCTTTGGCCAGTCTGGGTCGGCTGTCCTGGTTCTGTTCCCCCCAGCTCAGGAGCTGGGAGGTGGGGGAAGGAGGAAGAGAAGAAAGAGGAAGGGAGAGAGGGAGGGATGATGGAAGGAAGGAAGGAAGGAAGGAAGGAAGGAAGGAAGGAAGGAAGGAAGGAAGGAAGGAAGGAAGGAAGGAAGGAAGGAAGGAAGGAAGGAAGGAAGGAAGGAAGGAAGGAAGGAAGGAAGGAAGGAAGGAAGGAAGGAAGGAAGGAAGGAAGGAAGGAAGGAAGGAAGGAAGGAAGGAAGGAAGGAAGGAAAGGAGATTTTATGCCTAAAATGTAATCTTCCATAAGAGAAGAGTTTTTTTGTAGAAAACTGTACATTTTCTACATTTTGTAGAAAAATGTAGAAAATAAGATAGAAACTGAAGTCTACTACCAACATTTTCAAACTTTAAGAAAAGCATCCACCCATGCAGAAATCAGAAATTCCTCAAAGACAATGCTTATCTACACATCTATGCGTTATATGACTGTCATGTGGAAGTCACTGCCACAAACAGCTCACAAAACCTGAGCAAGAGCTAAATACTTCTGTGAGAATCGGAGAAAGTTGGCCCTATGGCTCTCTGTTGTACCTCCACATGATGGGAAGAGGTGCTGCCATTGGACCACAGTTCTTTCTACATCTCATTTGCTGGCAGCCTTAATGAGAGTACCCACTGATATACAAGCAAGGATGAAAAATACTTGAGGCACATATGCTTTCCTTTGTTCCATGTTTTTCCTTGCAATGAAGAAGAGAATTCCTCTACACACAGCAGTGCTTTGCTTCCTCTTTGGAGATACAAAGCTTAAAATCAAACATGCTATACCAAACCTTGTTTGCCTCTAGCCATCATCAGAGGGACAAAATGGTTACAACTGGTCTGATTGGTACTGTGCAGGTTTCTGCATAGTTGTCAGTTACTCTTCTGGAAGGAGCTGGGAATATAAAGCCACTCTCTTAGAATATTCTCTTAGAAAATTTGTTCTTATAATATAGAGATTGCTGAAACCTGGCATGAATTTTAAACTAAAGAACTAGTGGGGAGAATGCATTTCTTTTTGTTAAAGGTTTTCCTTTCAAGTCTCATTATTATTCAGTTGCCATGGTTTATCTGATTTTGCAAAGTACCCAGGGAGATACGGCAATGATTGGATATTTAGAAATACACTGATAGATAGATATCATATATCCACGAGGTGTAGAATATTAACATTCTTAGTGTTGGTGAACACTTGCGTTGGTCAGCTAAAATTAGGACCCTTTTTTTTTCTCCTTGTGTATTGAATACATTATAAAATTGACCATGAAGAAATGCTACTTTCTATGATCCATCAATTTACCTTTAGAATTCCTGTTTAACCTAATACCTATCTGAACTATATCTTCTCTATACACAATAAGCAAACAAGTATTTTTAAAGTAAAGAACGAATTTTGCTTTCAGCTGAAAGCTTCCCACATCATTGTGCCTGCTCGTTCACAATGATGTGTGCGCTCTAAAAGCTGCTGTGCATTAATTCTCCTCACTTATTAGGAAAGCGTGTATGCGGTAAAGCTGTATTCACTTCATTTCCCACAGCTGTCTCCAGAGCCCACTGGTCCATTGCAATCTCAACATCTTATTTACAAGTCCTTTGGTGTGAGGAAAAAAAAATTGAGCATGATTGTATTTCATAGTGAATATGTCTGTAGTACCCAGATTCTAGCATCACCCACCCTGAACAGAGCTTTTGTAGGCTCTGACAAGAGTGCCATCTCCAGATACACGTCTCCTGCACCATGCTATAGGAGGAATGCTCTCAAAAATTTCCCTACCACTCGTCATCTTATATTGATCTTAGAGACACAATGGTTTTCTGGGCTGTCACAAATGTTAATAAATGCATTACACTGACCTAAACTTGCACAAATTAGGGCACGTGCCTGGGAGATGCTGAACCGAGCTCTGGCTGGCTGCTCTAGCTGAAAAGCAGCTCATTTAACAAGTGCAGCTCTCCGTATGACCTTTCACCTATGTGTTATGAAGAATTTTCATTTTTCAAAATGCTTCTTATATGAAGTCCTCAACACATACAGCTGTGCCCCGTGCAGCCAGCCTGCCGCCTTGCTGGCTGGACTTTTATCACAATGACAGGCGTGACAGATGGACACTCAAATCTAGTGTCCAGCACCGCAGGTGTTGGCTGGGAGACGTGGAGGCTGAGGAGAGGCCTGATGGTGGCTGCAGCTCCTCGTGAGGGAAGCAGAGGGGAGGCGCTGAGCTCTGCTCTCTGTGACAGGGACAGGGATGGGAACGGCATGGAGCTGTCAGGGGAGGCTCAGATTGAGGTTAGGGATAGGTTCTGCATTGTAGGGTGGTGGGCATGGAACCTGATGCCCAGGGCAGTGGGCACAGAAAGCTGCTGGAGTTCAAGGAGTGTTTGGACAGCGCTCTCAGATACAGGGTTTGATTTTAGGTGGTGCTGTGTGGGGCCAGAGGTTGGACTCAGTGATTCCTGGGGGTCCCATCCAACTTTGGATATTCTATGATCCTATGACTGTCCCAAATGGGAATTTCACTGTCGAGCAGGCAGGCTCCTGCAGGGCTGTGGGAACCTTCCGTCTCCCATCTTAGCCTAGCTTTAAGTGCTAAAACTGTGCTTCAGGTTTGGGTGAATAATTTGCATGGTTAAGTGCGGGACAGCATTATAGAGCACTGCTGCTCATGGCAGCTTGCTCAGCGTCTGGCCGGATCAGTTCCACAACAGCACAGCCTGTGCAGGTGTGCAGGAACAAATGTATAAAGTAATGCAGCACTGGGTCCTGGGCTTTTGATTGAGAGCATTGCTTAAGCCCGCACACCAGGTGGAAACAGAGCTTTGTTTTGCAAACCATAAAAATAGTGTAATTCCAAAATATTTATATTACATACATACATAACGTACTCGGATAGCTACCAACTCGCAGACTATCCAATACTGACATGCTGTGCTTTGAAAGGAGTGTGTACATATGTTTGTTACACCTATATTCATTCACCCACCCACACTAAATAAAAGGCTTATGGTAAAAGACAGTTGGTGTGGCTTTCATGTTATTCTATAAAACCACTAAGTATTTTTACTGTGACTTACTTCCTAGAAACTGCACCATATTAATGCACGTTATTTTATCTTTCAGCTTCTAATAACTGAGATTAAAATAAAAGTAGATGCAAGTAATTCCAAGCATGGAAATAAGATGCATAATAATCTATAGGAGGAAAACAGTTTACAAAAATCTCCAAATACATAGTAATATATTTGCTAATTCAAATCCAATTTACTAAAGTTCCTTTCCTCTTCTCTTTGTAGTATGTTTCTTCCTAAGCTCTAATTATGTTTAAGCTCAGTGAGGTATTCACTTGGGACAAAACCCTCTCTGAATCCATTTTGTATTAGCTGCAATATTGCCCATAATATTATATGGGCACAGAGCCCTTACAGAAGGAGTTACAGATCTTGTGGCCTCCACACTTCCCAAATGGTTCAGGAGAGACTGCAGAAGTCACAGGTAGTGCTCTTGGTTACACTTGGAAGATGGTCCAATGTTTTGCCAGTGGAGCAAAAATCTGCCTTGTTCTTGCTCAGGCAAAAATTTAAAAAAGAATGTTCTTGTAATCTGTGGTGCGTGTCAGGCTCACATCCTTTTGCTGCCAAGTCAATTAAAAATAGGTACTGCTACGTTGGAAAGAACTCAAAGAACAGCAACAAAGACTCATAATTACAAAGCAGAGCTATGGCCTCCGGGGCAAAATAATATAGAATTAATGCGGGACATACAAAGCCAGCACAGGAGAGCAGCTCCAGGCAGACAGCGTAAGGTAGCCAGAAGGTAACATCAAAAGAGCAGGAATTGTTCTGGGTCGCCAGAGTCAAGCCTTTTAGAAACAACTGCTCTGTTAAACCCTGGGATTTTCAGGGGTGGAGCTATTTACCAAGATTCCCTGGAAGAGCATCTCATCTGTTAACTTCAGCAGTTGATGATTTTCTAGGGAACCTTGGTGAGGCGCTGAAACCAGGTGCACCTGGCCAGCTTATGTACAACACAGAAGCCAACGGTGTTACAGTAATAGGGAACTGCAAGAGTGAGAGGAGGTTGATGACATGGCCGAGGTTCAGAGGACCAGGGAGCTTCCCTTATAAATAGAAGTTAAGAAAACTGAATGATAGATAGTGTGGGGAAGTCTTGTTTTTGTTTTTGTTTTTGTTTTCTTTTTCCTAAAAAAAAAAAAAGAAGTTTGAGCTTCTTACTGGTTTCTAGGGACATAAATACTGCAGTTTAAATTAGGAGTATCGAATGGAGTGATGTGCTCAAGTATCAACTTGAGTGCTTTGCTTTAGCAAGCAACATACCCCCAACTGTAGGTGCATCCACCTACATTGTTAACGTGCTTAGCTCTCATGCCTCCCTAAATTCTTTAGTGTGATCCAAAAGTATACCCTGGAAGATGAGGGTTTGAAAATGAGGATGGGTATATTTGGACCACATGCTGGAGCAAATGCACCCTGAGGCTATGGAGAAGCCTCCGGAGGGACATTACTCATGCACAGCTGCTTGAGCAGTACCAATACCTTTAGCTGCTTAAAGATAAACATCCAGTACCACATGAATGCCTTAAGCTATGCTCATCTGCTGCTTTGGAAGAGTGCAGAGCTCCCATAAGTCCCAAGATACATCTGCAGACTGTGTGCTGATGTCCTGAAGGTACTCAAAAGGTCTCAGACAACCGAATCCTTCATCCCATCTCTGGTGACTGCTGGGAGGACACCAGCTCTCATGTAGACACACACGTGCAGGGACACCAGTGTCAGTGGGTCAACCTTTTCTGCATGTCCCTTGTTGAGCAGGGGGTTGGACCAGAGGGACCTGCAAACCACAGTCATTCCAAGATTCTGTGTGTGTAAATAGGTATCTGTGCAGCTGAATCTCACTCCACACCAGCAAAAGGCATTGGTCACCTGTAGGTTTCTGTAGCAGCTATGTGAAAAATTTTAAGCTACAGAGATAATTTGATTTGACACATCCCTAAATCTGTGTTGGTATAGATCTACAGAACAGTACAGGTACTGGGGAATAGAACATGCATCCCTGGATGGGATATAACAGACAGCATTGCCTCAGGGGATGCAGAATAGGAGTATCTCCTGGTTCTACTCAAGGTACTAAAGATGCACTAAAGCTTGCAGAAGGCAGGAAAATAGCATGTAAGGCTCCCCTCAACTTGAGGATGGGTTGCCCTATAGGGACTTCCTAATAGTAGGGCCGGGAGCTCAGCCCTTGTAACTGAACTAAGAGTTTTCATTTCAGTTTCAGTTTCTGAAAGGCAGAGGGGCTGTCCTGTCCCCAGGGACTAACACTGGCACTTAGCAGCCTCAGTAGCACTCAACAGTTCATCAGTGCAAAGAGTGTGGGCAGGGGTATCAAGGGCACTCAGGGAAAGCCAAAGCCATGACTGTCTATAGAGAGCAATCTCTCGCCTGTCAAAAAGTGGGCCTTGTAGAGAGTCTTCACTGCCCCTTGCCTGTCCCAGGTCTCTGTTTGCCCTGGCTACAGCAATATCAGAAGAAGGAAACTGTAGAGGAGGTATCTGGTGAGATCACTCATGCACCTGTGATTGCAGCATGAGAAAAGCCTGCGTTTATGTGTGGGAATGTGGAGATAGACCATTGGATTATGGAAACATGGGGCATGGAAATGTGATGCAGCATTTTGGCATACATGGAGCACATCCAACAGGAGTATGGAAATTCAGTCTCCTGAGGTAGGTTTGCCAACATCCGCTCTCTGTGACTGTCCACTCAGGAGGGCTTCCAAGGGCAAATTGATGGGTTAAGAGACAGAAGTGCTTCTTCATGGCACTTTTCTTTTGGGTGAGAGGTTTTTCCTCTGCAGCATCTGTCAAAACAAGAAGGGCAGCACTGTTTCTGCAAACTTCCTCTTCAAAGTAGAAAGCAAGACATCTTTTTATTCTGATGCAAAAAATAAATAAATAAATAAATAAATAAAATAAAATAAAATAAAATAAATCAAAAACCCTGTCACTATCAAACCTGTCATATTTAATCCAACAACACTTGTATTTTAGTGATCTAGTATTATCTCAGCCATACCCTAGGGAAGATCCCTGTCTTAGTGTGCTCTCCAGTCCAGAGACTGATCAGAACAATCCCATCAGTCGTTCACTGCCTGCATGCCAACATGTCACCAAATGCTGTTTTTTTTTTTTGTTGTTCTTGTTGTTTGTTTTATTTTGTTTTGTTTTTTAATTAAAATGCCATTATAGCCTCTTAGTGGGTTTCAAAAATTAGGTCATTGCCAGATCAATGCAGCTATGTTTGCTTTATTTCACGGATTGATTTTTGTGCTTTAGGAGGATAAGCAAATGGCTGATAGCAGTTGACTTTCTTTGGCACTGCAGTGTTTAGCAGTCCGTATGTAGGATGACCCAGTAAATCTCTTGCCAGCCAGTCTTAGGGCAAAATTTTTACTCCCAATTCGCAGATGATGTTTTGCTTTTGATACAGTTCTTTCGTATGCTGAGAACTCCCATTGATATACAGAAAAGGACAATATTGGATTCAGGAGCCATGCTGTAAATCTAAGAAATGGTTTTGATCTTACAGTGCACTTAACACGCTGTGAATTGACTGTGTAAGAAAGTTGCACACAGCAGTCACATTTGCCATCCATCCTTCAGTGGCTTCCATAAAGCTGTGTTCTGGTTACAAGTGAAATGCTCCAGCCCTGCAACTCAGACTGGGCTCTGCAATTCAGTCACCACCTTTCCATCTCACGTGCCACAACTAGTGACAAAGTGCTGTGAGTCATTCCAGTCCTCAGTCACTTGCGTACATCTGCTTTCCTGCAGCCCAGATGCAAACTGTTCAGTGAATGGCTCGGCTGATGGTGTTTTGTAATGAAAAGCATCCTGCTGCTAAGGAAACTGTTAAAAAACACTACTTCAGAAAGCACTGATGACCTAACTCATAGAATTGTGGAATCATTGAATCACAGAATTTTTAAGGTTGGAAAAAAAACATCGAGATCATCTAGTCCAACCTTCAACCCACCACCATGCCCGCTAACCATGTCCCTCAGTGCCACATCTATCCTTTTCTTGAACACCTCCAGAAACAGTGACTCTACCAGCTCCCTGAGCAGCCTGTTCCAGTGCCTCACTACTCTTTCTGATATACCATCTGTGTACATGGGAGAACACGGCATTGTACATGGCTGACATTTAGAACAGTATAAGACTGGTGGCTGGCAAGTTATTCTACCACCTTCCTTGTCCACGGCATGTTAAAGGCTGTGCTGATCATCCTCAGGGTCACTTACAGTGCCCTGATCTTAGATGGGAGTCAGGCAGGCTTTGAGCCTGAGGGCCACCTCTGAGTGAGGACCATCCATCCCCCATACAGAGCCATCACTGTCTCCACCACCCACCACCTGGTGCTCAGAATTCTCTCCCACAGACATCCATCCAACAGAAATGAGGCTTTTCATCTGGCCTATCTTTATTATTATTATTGCTTGTTTTGCCACGCAATACCTGGAGGGTCAAAATAAATTTAGTTAGGAAAAAATAGGGTTTTATGGTATTCTGAATAGCTTCCCATAAAAAAATCATTTCCCAGAAGACATGAAAGTTCTGAATCTCTCATAAATCTCCCCAAGACATTTTTGTTACAAAGTAATTGAGGATCCAGAGACTCTTAACCTTCTTTTAACCCTATTTTATCACCAGATCTCCTACAGCTGATGAAAGTCCTGCTTGTGGTAGGATATCATATTTAATACATTACCTTACATGCCCTCGGCTGGACCTCAACCCTCCCTTTCCAGTACTTTTCAAAGTAATACAATTTATGCTTTCTTTTAGTCCCTTCCAGTGATAGTTTTTTTTTAATAAACCACAGGTTTAGGAAGTCCAACTTTAACATAAGTGATTCAATAGCTACTCAGTTGCCGTGGGGTTCTTCAAAGAGTGCTTGAAAGGGAGGATGTGATGAGACTGATAATGGCATGTTATCTTTTACTTCCAAGCTGCCAATTTGAGACCAACACTCTCAAGGCCACTCTGACCGGAAACATGCTTGTAGCTATGTTCATTTTCTAATGGCCTGTTGCTTACCACAGCAATGCCTGCAACGGGCAGGGGGATGCTGCAGCCTGAATGGGAGCATCAGGTGAGGATGAGGAGAGCAGTATCACAGAATCACAGAATCACAGAGTTGTAGGGGTTGGAAGGGACCTCCAGAGATCATTGAGTCCAACCCCCATTACTATACTACATACTTACATTTCGTTATAGGACATGGCATATTGTATGTCTTCTGGTTTGCTTGGCTCTTTATTATCACCTAAACAGTTGAAAAGTACAGTAAAAACACGAAAATATATCCAAGAAATGAGAAATGTAAAAATTTTCAAATGCATTTTATTAAAAACAAACAAACAAACACAGACTCATCATTTTTGGACGCTGTCACTGTTTCTGAGAATCTATCCATATATATAGGAGGAGAAATGTCTTCAGAACAGTTGCTTTTAAGGATGGGGCCTCTAGCTGAGGTGAATGCCCAAAGGCATTGGCAAAGCAGTGTGGAAAAACTATGCTGAGCAGCTCCAGCTATAGATGCTCTATGAGGATGGCATTCCTGCTTCTCCCGAAGGCTCAAGAGAATCCAGTGGACTCTTCCCATCCAGTGGGACCGCAGAGAATTCCCAAGATGACAGGAATGTATGGCAGGGACATTCTGCACAGCCAAAGATATTGTGTTAATGCAAAGGGTTTTGCATCCAGTGAGCTGACCTTAACAGCAATATTCTGCTGCCCCCCAGGGGAAGGAAGGAACATGCAGTGACGGACTCGGAGAGACCTGTACGGCTTCTTGGTCCTCACCGCAGCTGAACTGCTCCCAGATCTGCTTCAGCAGGCCCAGTCCACCGGGAAGCAGCGTTTAAAAAGCTTGAAGGACAGAGCCGTGGAAGTGGTGGATGCTGTGAGGCTCCTTACCGTGACTTCACACACTGAACTGCTGAGCTACGATTGCTCACCTGGACGCATGTCAGGGAAGGTGAGGTGCTATGTGTACATGAGAGAAACAACAATACTAATGTCAATAGGCAGAAAAATAACTTTCCATTCCAAATAACATACATTATTTAACAACTGTATCTGTGCTTTCTTCTACTTCGGAAAATATTTATTAGCTGTACAAAAAACAAAACAAAACAAAAAAAAGTTCATAAAATGTCAATGCAAGCCTACTACACAACTGTCTATACATTCATATGAATAGGATGTTCAGAATAATAGATCTACCCTTCTTAGGATCATTCTTGACAAATGGCCTCTGAAAGCCACAGCTGTTGACACCAGGGCTGCAGAAACTTGTTCTGCAAATATCTACTGTGTTTGAGGCACACAGCAAGTTGACCAGCTCCGTGTTTGTGGTCCTGACAAATTATTCGGATCACTTTACTTCACTCTTCAATCACCTGTTTCTTTACTATTAGTCAATACTACTATTTTTGTGTATCATTTGCATTTCTGCACGTGGATATTTACTGAACTGCATTGTTATTCTTCTGGAAAAGTACTGAGAGATCAGTTATGGGGATGCACAGAGTGATAACATGATGTCAAATCCCTCATGCTCTGTGGTCCTTCCAAGTTAAGAACTGAAGCAATTGGTAATGCAAGGCAGAACAAAAGTAACACCTAGCCCTCAGAAGTAATCACAAGATCAAGCACTTGTGCTTCATGTGATTACTTTTCCTCCACAGGGAAATAATCACATTAGCTCATATTAGATGGGCTACTTTTCCAGGCTTCCTACTGGAAAAGTAAGAATGCTCAGAAAAAGTAACAGCAATGCAAAACAAACGTGAGCAAAATCAGAATAATTTCTGTGGAAATGTAAGACAGTATTGTTTTTATTGAAGGTAAAAGATGATTCTCAACGTTAATATTTCAAAGCTATCACCCTCAAGGTTAGGAAATACATATGTGGAAGGGACTGAATTAACTTTGCTAGGCAATTTCAATTCCAGCATTTATTTTTATTTCTGTCCCTGCTGTTTATCTCCTAGGTGAGCATCCACACAGCATACACTGGTAGATATGCAACTGATGTAACTGCCCTCCCTCTGCTAGCTCTGCAGCAGCTCCTGGTAACTCTCCCCTGAGCATACAGTGTATGGGAACTGCTGAGTCACAGCCTGAACCACTGATTAAGCACCTGATGAAAGGACCCAATCAGCCCTGGGAGCACAGGTGATGGCAATTCACCTGCCTGGATGCACTTCTCTTAGACCTCATTTAAGGGCTGACTGCAATGAGGGATGGTTTTCTTTTTAGGGATCCTTTCTTGGTGAAGTTTTTCCTTGAAAACCTGGAATCTTCTGATACAGGTGAGTAATCTTCTTCCTCTCCTTTATAGCAGTTTTCTATCGTGCTAGTCCTTCCGTCATCACAGATCTGTTGTAAAGCCTTTCCCATTGTATTGATCTAATTGCTACATATGGGTTCAGAACTTCTCATGGTGTCTTACACTTGATCCACATTCAGGGAGCCTTCATAGGGACAGAGGAGTGTGCATCCACAAGAGTGTGATCATAGGCTGCAAGTTTTTTCTTGAAAGACCTTGCCAAGGCATTAGGGGGGATCATTTATTTGTTTTTCTAGCATGTGCAAAGCTGTATCTTTTATATGAGCTCACACTTCGAAACAGCTGAAGTGCACTTAGCAGTGCCCAGTGTCAGGACAAGAGGAAACAGGCAGAAACTGGCACAGGAAGTTCCTTGTGAACACCAGGAGTGCTTCTATGCTGTGTGGCTGACAGAACACTGGCACAGGCTGCCAGAGCCTGCGAACTCTCCTTGAAGTTCTTCAAAGGCTGCCTGGAGGTGATCCTGGTCCCCCTGCCCTAGGTTCCCTACTGGAGCAGCAGTAGGGCCGGATGGACCCAGTAGTCTCAGCCATTGTCAATCATTCTGAGATTCTTAAATGCTTTAAAAAAAATAAAAGCTTTAAAGGTAGAATGAGGCAGACAGCTGGCATGGAAAATGCTGGCCTGGGATGTTTAAGCCTGGTTGATCTGGGAGCAGGTGAAAGCAGGCTCTTTTGCCAGTTAGAGCTCAGAGACTGCATGGAGTTGTCCTTTACTGCAGGATATGCCTTTACTCATTGCTGTGTGTGTTGACATACAACCCTTTGCTCAGCGCCACTTCCAGAGCTGAAGTGACCTCAGATTGTAAACCTACCATACAAGGGGCTCTCTGCCACGCAGGCTTGAGCTGGCAACAGAGGACCCTAATGAACCTCCTCTGGATACAAGGGTTCATTGAAACTGTCAAGTCGATGTGGTTTTTGTAAGTATGCCATTCAAAAGACCCTATCTGCATGAAAACACTGCTGTCTGTCCTACAGCATCTTGGGAAACATTGCTTTTCTAGTGCCTCAAAATCATTCTTGTCACTACCATTAAGACAATTCTTGTCTAGCCTGTCTCTTCTAATGTAGTATTCTTCAAATCAGAAGGACATATATTATGTATGCATTGAATTAGAGGTTAAAACCACATCTAGGATGATGATTATTCGTCCTTACCATCTATTTTCAGTATACGTGCAGGATCACATGGTTTCAACACACGTGGATATGGTCTATTAAAAGTTCTCCTTTATGCTAAGAAGATCTGAAAACTCTTCAGCCTAAGCAAGTAGGTTTCCTGGCAAGCTTATTTCATATTATGTACACTTGATTTTATCTTAAACTGACTGTAATTTGTTAGGATATGGTACAGAAAGAAATTAAACTATAAACTTTAAAGCATCCATCAATTTCAATTTGATTTGTTTAAAAAAAACTAAATTATGGGTTAACTCAGAAGGTAATAGAATTCAGAAGGAGAGTACTTGAGATACAAGGAGTCCCTTCATACATTAATTTTCATTTTTGGTGAGATGAAGTTTGAAATTAGATTCAGATTGCAAATTATAGCTTTGTATGGGCTCCCTATTGCTAGTTCATGAAATACTTAGATTCCTGAGGATGAAGCAATTTTGCTTCCTATAATAGACTGCAAAAGCCTTATTTCCCACTGGTAGAATAATGGGTCTGCAGCTTGAAGTGAGAGAGAGCCGTGCCCTTGCTCCTTGACTTGGTCACCAACAGGGATACATTAAACTAAAACATACAACTGAGGTGGGAAGAAATGGTGTCAGAAGACTGGTTTCGTTCTAATTCAAATCTTGTATCTATTCCGTCTTTTTTCATTTTGCTACTGGAACTAAGGCTGCAGTCTGAATTCTGTGCAAGAGGCTGCCCATCAGGTAATGCCCCATGCATTCCTTCACTGCCTTTCCCCATACACAGCTGACTTCTTGCTTTGCACCACTTTTTGGGCTACACAGCGCTCAGAGAGCGGTCTCCTTGCGTTAACTGATGGACTCAGTTAACAGAAAAGATTCATTAAATTTAGGAAAGGCAGAACCCTGTAGGAGCAATGTTTCATATGTACAGGAAAGCAGGTGTGTGACACCCTGTAACCCTGGAGGTAACGTACTAAGATTGTAAATTGACTTCCTGCTGTCTCCTAAGCATCGTGGCTGTATTTATCCATCATTATTGCATTTTTTATAGAGTGGCAGCAAGGAGGGCTGTGTGGAGCCCAGCAGGTTCTGGCAAGTGTTGGTTGGGACAAGGTCTGTTGTCAGCCAGAGGTTCATGAGCTGAAATCATGATCAGCCAGAGCCCAAATATCAGATGAAACTGCTCTGCTGTCCCCTGCAGCTTAAAGTAATTTCTGAGTGCTGTATGGGTACAGGAATAAAATGAACTTAGGAAATTTCCCAAAAGATGAAGTGGATTAAAAAGTGATGATGAAATCCTTTAGAAATGTGGGAAACAGCTGGAGAAGGTTTGAGTTTAGAGTCTACAAGAAATGGGTGCAGAAAATAACAAATATTAGGATACAGTTCGGACTTTTTGCTGGTTCTGAAGCATTTTCTGTTTTTGGCAGCTTTCAATTAACTGAGCATGATAATGAAATTTTTTACTGCATAAAAAAAGAGGAATAATGGTGAAATGAAGCAAGTGTCAGATATGCTTTCAGAGTGCAAAACAGGCTTTGCGACTGGTCACATTTTTCCAATTTTAGCAATATATATTTCTGACTAGAGGACAAAATATTTAAAATATATTAAAAATATATATATGTGGAAACTCCAGCAAGAGCCTGGATTAATTCTGAACAAAGCAAACTAATTTTTTTTTTCTAAGCAAAATTGAAATTTGGTCTGGTGTAAAGCCTACAGAACGTAACTAGCTCTTTGAAACTCAGTAAAGAATCAGAGATACTGTGAAAAATGGATGCAAAAGCTGAAGCCACAGCCTTAACAAAGCAATATCAGAAACTATGCATTCTTTGTAAATATTACAAGGCAAGGTCTGGCCTTTGGGAATCTATGCAAGGTTTACAGTGGAGCATGTTGCTCAGAGAGTTTACAAAGAGCCAATGAAAGGTTGCACTCTACATGGACAAAATCACACCAACAACTTCACTGAAAACCTTTTTGTAATGGACACCATGCAAGGAGGTAGAGCCTGAAAGCAAATTCAGTTTGTGCTCATTTTTAACTGAACAGAGGTGAATAAAGCAACATGACGATAAAGGACACTAATATTAATAACGCAGGAAATAGGCAGCAAATGGGTAAAGCTTGGAACTGAGTATGACAAATCTGGCACCTCCGAAGTGTGATGGAAAGTGAGGAAAAAGGTGTTTGGAATCAGATGCAGAGGGGAAATATCTGCATTCCTCTGTTGAAAACATGGCTGGCCATTAGTCTCATGAAGAGCAATGCACTCTTTTGAAAAGCTTGTAATGAAACAAAGAAACAGTGGGAGATGTACTCTAGGGAAGAAGGGAGTGGCTAGCAGAGTGTGAGATGAAGCTGTGAGGAACATTGGTCCCCAGTTTCTATCTGAGAACATTCTTCTCACGTTAGACAAAATTGAAAGAAAACAAGGCAGTTCTGTTTTGCTGGAGAGTGTAGTAGAATTGGGAATGTCATACTGAATTGTAGAATCACAGAATCCTTAGATTTGGAAGGGACCTTTAAAGGTCATCTAGTCTAACTTTGCTGCAATGAGCAGAGAGATTCACAGTTACGTCAGGTTGCTCTGGGCCTGATCCAGCCTCAACTTGAAAGCCTCCAAGGATGGGACATCCATCACATCTCCAGGCAACCTGTTTCAGTGCTTTACCTCTGTCACTGTAAAAGACTTTTTCTTTATATCTGATGTAAATATCTACCCTCCTTAAGCATGAAATCATTTCCCCTTTTTCTATCATCATAGACCCTGTTAAAGAGTCTGTCCCTTTCTTTCCTGTAGCTCCCCTCCTCAAGGAATTCTATGAGGTCATCATATGAATTCTCCATGCTGAACAGCCCCAGCTCTCAGCCTGTCCTTGTAGAAGAGGTGCTCCATCCCTTGGATCATTTTTGTGGTCCTCTTCTTGACACACTTCAACAGGTCCACATCTCTCCTGTACAGAGGACTCCGCATCTGGCTGCAGTACTCCAGGTCAACTCTCACCAGTGCAGAGTACAGGCACAGAAGGAGGTCCCTCAACCTGCTGGCCACACTTCTTTTGATGCAGCCCAGGATGTGGTTGGTTTTCTGGGCTGTGATGGCACACTGCTGACTCATGTCTAGCTTCCCATCCACCAGTACCCCCAGGTCTTTTTTGGCATGGCTGTGCTCAATCCTTTCATCCCCACCTTGTATTAGTAGTGGATGTTGCCTCGACGCAGACGCAAGACCTTGCATTTGGATTTGTTGAACCTTGTGAGGTTCACCTGGGCCCACAGCTCAAGCCTGTCTTGGGCCCTCTGTATGGCATCTCATCTACTGGTGTGTTGGTTGCACCCCACAGCTTGGTGTGATCAGCAAATTTGCTGAGGGTGCACTTGACCCCACTGTCAATGTCACTGATGAATATATTTAAGAGTGTTGGTCCCAGCATTGGCCCCTGGGAGATACCACTTGTCACCAGTCTCCATCCAGATATTGAGCCACTGATCACCACTTTCTGGACTCAATCCTGCAGCTAGTTTTTCCATTGAAGAGTCTGCCCATCAAATCCATATCCCTTGAACTTGGAGAGAAGGATGTTGTGGGGTACTGTGGCAAAGGCCTTACTGAAGTCTAGACAGATGATACCAGTAGCTCTTCTTTTGTCCATTGATGCAGGGACACCATCACAAAAGGCCATCAGTTTGGTCGAGAAGGATTTGTCCTTGGTGAAGTCATGCTGGTTCTCCCATATCACCTCCCTGTCTTCTGTGTGCCTTAGTGTAGCTTCCAGAAGAATCTGCTCCATGATGTGGCACAGAAGTATGATGAGTGTGGTGTTGCTTTTTTTCCAGACACCAGGGACATGATATAGTGGAGATTTGTTAGAGTTAGGGTAGTATGGTTGGGTTGTGGTTGGACTTGGTAACCAAAGACTTGAAGGTCTTTTCCAACCTGAGCTATTCTATGTGGTGGTTGTCAGCGCGTCAGCATCTCAGAAAGGAAAGCTGGAAAATACTTGGGGATGAGCAGTGAAATACTGAGTGACTTCCATGTGAGGAAGGGTTAAATCAACAAGAACTCTTGGAATCCTAGACAGCACTGAGAAAATAAGTATAAAATGATCATTCACAATCAGAATAATCTAGGTTGGAGGAGATCTCTGAAGGGCATCTAGTCCAAACCCCTTCTCAAATAAGGGCCAAACAAATGAGGTTGATGGATGTTGAAATCTCCAAGGATGAAGATTCTGCAGCCTTTCTGTGTAACCTGTCCAAATGTTTTACCACCTCCACAATGAATATCCTATGCTCTATTATCTCCTGAGTTGTTACCATGATTCCTCTATAGGAATCTGTCTCCTCTAATCCCCCATCAAGCATTTATACATACTGATAAGATTCACTCTGAGATTTCTCCAAGCTGAAAAATCAGCTCTCAGCCTCTTCTCATGCAACAGACACTCCAGTACTTCCATTATCTTTGTGGCCTTTTCCTGGACATGCTCCAGTAGTTTCACATCTCTCTTGTGTCTAATGGTGCCAAACAGAGGGAAAGATCACCTCCCCTGACCCACTGGTTAGCTTCTGGTTAAGATGTGCAAGTTTGCTATATCCGCTACTACTCTCAGTATGAAAAGGCACAATTGCAGTGGTCATGCAGCTGCTTTATAGCAAACAAAAGGGAGTTCTTTTTCACAAAGCACAGGACACAGCTGTGAGGCTTACCACCGTGGTCTATCACAGAAGTTAAAAGTATGAATGTGTTTTAAAAAGGATTAGATGTATTTGTTAATACAGGACTGCTTTCACCTATTAAACACAGTAGTTCAGACACAAGCTGCAGCTCTGGATGCCACTGCCAGCTGCTGGACGCTGGGAAACTTTGCCAAGGAGACAAGTACTTGTCCCTTCTACCTTTTCTCTCTGTAGTGCTGTTTTTCATTGTTCTTACTGGATTGTTTTGGAAGGATTAGCTAGCCTGAAAATAGTAAGATCTTGTTGAACTGGAGAATAACAGATCCCAGATATATCAGCAAGGCTCTAAGATTCAGTGGGAAGTGACAGGAGGAGACAATGGGTGGAGCACGTCTGACAGCACCTTTGGAAGAGTTCAATGATGATTTCTTAGAGTGTGGAAACATAAGGCCACAAAAATAGGCCCAAGGTTGTCAAGTACAGGCTGTATTTTAGATGCTCTGCGTGGTGTGAAAGCACAGAAAGGGTGAGGGGAAGAGTGATGAACAAGACTTTCTGCAGAAATTGCAGTTCAGTGCATATAGGCAGGTTAAAGTCGTTCTTCATGCCACTGAAATATGTACAGAGATGGGTCCTGCAAACCACGCTGTGGAAAAATATCTCACATCTCTACATACCTCTGGAAAATCTGCTGCAGGAGGCATCAGGGTGGACTGGCTGGATGATTGGTCTGCTTTCCCAGGATGGACAAATCTGCATGTAAATAGAATATAAATAAGCAAGGATTTGGTGGGGAAAGGCACACTTGACAGGAATGCAATGAAGCAAAGACCCAAAAAGATGTTTACGTGAATCTGATTTTGAAAAATAATAACAACAAACCAACAACAAAAACAAAAAGGAAAAAAAGCATCCAACCTGCCTGGTCCCAGCCAAAACGTGGCTTGCTGATTGCTAGAGCCTTTGCAGGATGAAACTGCAGAGGGTAATTAAGACTTTCAGCTGATGTCTGGAATGGCACATTCCTGGAGACTTTGTCAATGTAAAGAGAAGCACTAAAAAGGAGATGTAATTTTGTTTGAAGGCAACAGAAAGGGAAATGTTAAGGTAAAACATTTTTAAAGGATAACGTGAAAGTCATTACTGCCAAGTTTTATACTGGCCTGAAAAGAGCAGCAATAAGGAAGAAGTAGCTAAAGTTTATTGTCTCTGACAAAGACAGGAGGTCAGGACAAATACAAGATTCTGGACTGATGACACAGAGAAAAAATGAGTTCTTTGTTCAAAGTACATTTCCTTGTGCTTTTGGAAAAATACAGTCTGGCTGAGAACTGCTTGCTTCTGTTCCTGCTACAGCTGAGACAGTTTACAAAGCGCTAGCTGCTCAGGCCACAGATCAGGGGCAAAAAGCCCAGATCAATGGAAATTTGAGAAATATCAAGGAAAAGTGAGAAACAGAAGTGACACCACTCTGCGTGGTCAGTGTGCAGTTGGGTGTTAAGGCTTTTGACACATAGCTTTGGGGCAGAAAATCATAGAATCATGCAGGAAAGACGTAGACCTGTTGGAGGATGTCCAGGAAGGAGGGACTGCAAAAATGGTCCAAGGGAGGGAACACCTCTCCTACAAGGACATGCTGAGAGAGCTGGGGCTGTTCAGCATGGAGAAGAAAAGGCTGAGAGGTGACCCAATAGCAGTCTTTCATTATCTAAAGGGGAGCTACAGGAAAGAAGGGGGCAGGCTTTTTAGCAGGGTAAGTGGTGATAGAACAAAGGAGAAACGGTTTCAGGCTTAAAGAGATTAGATTCAGGTTAGATGCAAGGGAAAAGTCTTTTACAATGGCTTGGGTTGGAAGAGACCTCTACATACCAACCAGTCCCAACTACCCAGCCATGGGCAGCATTACCACCCACCGAATTAGGCTGCTGAGGTCCCCATCCAACCAGCCCTTGAACACCTCCAGGGATGGGGTGACAACTGCTTCTCCAGGCAAAATAAGTGAGAATCAGAGCAGAACCTGCTGCCTGCTTATGGCCAAGCTCCAGAACAGAGCAGTTAGGTGCAAGGTGTTGTTTATTGGTATTCCAGTCAACAGAGAACTGAAAATACAAATTCTTGCAGAGCCTGAGGAAATGCAATGCAAAAGGAAATATGTAATGTACATGACTTGGAAGTCATAAAGTGTATGACTTGGAATTAGAGAACACTCAGCCCTTCGTAAAATTAGAGCTGCACGCAGTTGCAGAGCAAGCTAGTGCTCAGTGGTCACAGTATCCTCAAAGTCGTGTCTGCTGCCTGAGCCTGCACAGGTCGTGAAGTGGTTGATACTTTCTTTGGGGCCCAAAGGAAAGAAGTAAGAGGTATGACAGTAGACACTATTACAAATAACTTACAGAACCTCTTCAGGCTAGCACTGACAACAAACATAATTCAACCCAAGGAAATAACAGTACTCATCACTGCCCTGCTCCCTCATGGAGGTAAAGGAGAATTTTTTAGAAGGACCTCAGTAACGGTAACATCTCAATTTTGCAGTCACTGGAAGAAAGCATCACGCTGTGTGCACTGAAAGAGTGGAAAAGAAAGCGCACATATGAAAGTACTCGAGGTATTCTTGGTTGCTCTTCTGTCTAGGGAAGAGAAACTTGAAATAAGCAAACCCTCTTTATTATTACAGTCTGCTTCATATGCTCATAAATTACTTCTCTGTGTGTTAATCAGTTTTTTTCTGCTTTATTTACATATACTTTACCTCATTGTGTCATGCCAGCCCTCCTAAGCCTGAAAGGAGGAAGACAGTGAAGGGATCTGAACCAAAATATGCACTTGAGTTCTCTCCTGAGCCTCAGGACATGTGCAGGCATTATGTCTCAACTCCTGCGCAGGATGCAGGCAACCTCCCAGAGCAAAGATGCTGGGTGCAGCCAAGGGTTCTCAGTAGGATAAGCTCACACATGGCCCAGCTCTGGGAAGTGCTTCCTCTTGTTCACTGGAACAGGTTGCCCAAGGATGTTGTGGATACCCCATCCCTGGAGGCACTCAAGGCCAGGCTGGATGTGGGCAGCCTGGTTTAGTGGTTGGCAACCCTGCACGTAGTAGGGGGGTTGAAACTAGATGATCTTTAAGGTCCTTTTTAACCCAGGCCATTTGATGATTCTGTAGTTCTATGATTATTTCAGCTTATCCTGGGTCTCAGCTCCAGGCCAGCTCCTTGGGATTTCGCACAACTCTGGGGTCACACGTGCACATTTCCGTGGATGCATAGAGCTGAAAAACAGATCAAACTGCAGCAGAAAGCTTTCGGGGTCTCAGCTCAAATTCTTCAGGCTTACTGAAGTATCTCCACATTACAATGCAAACTGCACTGTGGTTAATGTTTAAGCATAACTTGCTTTATTTACATCTATCGCTGATCTCCAGAAGAGAAAGCCAGAAGGCATGCAAGACAATTCTTATAGCAGGGTTCTTACCAAAGAGCAAATCTCTATTTCCCAGGAGTTTATTTTGTTTCAGGGGCTGATGCAAATCAGCACCTCCAGCAGAGAGCAAACTGTTTTGCTGCTCATGCAGCTCCTTCTCTCTCCAGGCTGATTCTGCACGACACCACTGCATAACTTGAAACTCTTGGTCTTAAGAACAATAACTCGCAGACTGCTTAACATAGCTGGTGTATGAAGGCTAATGTAGCAATATATTTATTCATGAGATATCTAATAACTGAGTAGGAATATTTCACCGCAGCGCTCAGATAGAGAAAAACAAACACTCTGTAGTTTTGTACTGTTTTGCTCACTTCGGTATACTGGTAGTGCTAATGACCACAGTTTGGGCTTTTTTGCTAACCACAGAAAGTCCCTGTTTTGAAGCTGTTTTTGTGGCAGAGCGATAAGAGTTAGGGCTGTGCATCAGTGTGAATTCCTCTGCAGCGTGACTTCCAGGAGCAGAGAAATGCAGTGTCACTGCTGCCAGCTCTGCAAGGGAAGCGAGGAGAGGGTGGAACTGGGGGGAGCATCAGAAGGGTTTCGTAGCCAACAGCTACAGACAGCAGCATGGAATGTGTATAGGTGGGAGTGCTGCTCAGAGCAGAGGGGAAATGTGATCTGATCACATTCATTCTGCTAAAAAACACTCATTCTTCTTCCATCATTTTGTGATAATGTGCCCCTCCTGGAGCAGTACTCTGGGATGCACAGGTACCTGCTGTGCAGTTCTGTGGGAAAGCAGCAGGCCATTTTTGCTCATCTGGAATACATCTAAGAATGGTCACAGTACACCATCACCACACAAAACTGTCACTGGAGGAAACCATGCAGACTGTTATGCATTTAGTTTTCTAAATTGTTAACTTCTTTCTCAGGAATTTTTTGGCATTACCTTAACTTGTCAGTGACCAAAGGGAATTTTTTCCACTACTCTCAGTGGGAGCAAGTCGAAAACCTTTTAAAACATACTGATCAGTTGGAGCAAGTGTTCTCCAAGTAGGAATGTGCACTGTGCACAGAAGGTTGCTTTTGGAGCTGTATGAAGAAAAATCTGCATGATCTACTGATGCAACCTATGCTGTAGTAACAGAGATACCAGAAAGGATTAGACTGGCATATGCAAATACACCAAAAAGTAAGGTAGGTTTTCCTTCATGTCTCTGGTGAATGAGCAGAATTCTCTGTTTTCTTTCCTAACAGTCAGGAGATCTGAGGTATATTAGAAATACACTCTCTGGGAAACAGCTGCTGTGTTTCCTGATGGCCCATCAGCCTGCTGCTCTCCCTTGTTTTAATTGAGCATTGGAGTGTGTCTATCTGAAGAATGCACATTTAGCAGAACAGAGAGCACCCTGTTAAAGCAGACACCCAGCAGTGGGGCTGGGAGGGATGCCCTTCGTTTACTGCTGAGCACCAGTTTGGAGGACTATCTCCAAGAGATGTCACAGTAGATTCATAGGATTTGAATCTTATTTTAGGTCTCAAGTGCCTGTACATCTTATTCCTTATCTAATTAGCCTTGCAAAATCCCAGTTCATAAACACTACTTGGAAGCATACAAGGGTGTTTGTGGAAATCCTCCTCTACATCTTCAGATGTGTCAGGTAGTACAGGCAAACAAATTTGATGCAGGAAAAATGCCCAGCAAATTTTGCCTATGTAATTTGGAAATTTAAGCCTGGACATGAAAAGAAGAAAGGTGTTGCATTAAAGTAGGCTTAGGGTAGGAGTCAGGATGAGTTACAGATGGACATTATCGCAGAAAATCACAGATAATAAAGTGAGTAAATGGAGAGTAAAAGCACAATTCATAGACCCTATAATTAGCGGTGGCAGCATAATACAGAGATAAATGAAATAAAAATAGTGAAGTGGATGGCTCAAGGGACTGATAATAGAACAGCATTTGGGGCTTGGTGCTTCTTGCCAGCAAGTCACCAGTTTAGGAAATGTTAGGGTGAAAAATAGTGAAGTTCACTTGTATCTGATGCAAAAGTAGTTTCCTGATCTGGCCCCATGTTTAGCATGCAGCTTTAGCCCTGGTGTTTGCTGACTCCAGGAGGCCAAAGGCTGAATGGATGGAAAATGAAAACTGTACCTTCCTAGAAAAACACTTACCGGAATAGCTATATAGCGGAGACAGACTGATGAGGACCAAGAAAGAGCTTTTCTTGTTTGCTATGTGCATTAAGTATGATTTTAAATGAATAAATGCCATTGGTACTGTTGCTCCTTTGAGCTTTTGGACAGTTATTAACAAAACTAGTGACACAGAAAGAGCTAATGATTGGGAAGCAGCGAACAGATTAAATTTAAGCTTGTCGTAGTTTTAACGTCAGGCTGATGTTTTATTCAATTCTAGAACTAAATAGCAGGAAAATTACTTGATTCTCTACCTCTTAATGTCAAGGTGTAGAGATTTCTCTGATTTGTCTGTAATACAAATTGTATCACAAAGGACATCTGCCTATTGGCACAGGTAGGCTGTCTTGCAATTGTGAAAACCGCATCACTCAAAGGAAACTGCAGTCCTAAAACACCATCTAGATCAGAGGAGAGAAGGAACATCTTTGAATCAATGCAGCATTATGCTGAAGGACCACCGGTGGCAGCCAGTTGACAAAAGCCTGGAAAGATTCTGGGATCTCTGTGATTCTGATCTGTGATTCTGTGATTCTGTGATCTCATAGGTTTCTATTAAGAAAAACCATAAGTCAGCTTCCTGTGGCCTTCCTCCTAATCACAGCTGCAGTCAGATCTGCAGTGACAGAGAAAGCCCTAATAGTCTTCCATCAAACACAGTATTATTCCTCAGTATTAATGTCACCCTGGCTCCCATTTATCTGCTATAGGCTTTCTGTAAACTGAGTTCCTCAGTGCTCCCACCAATGTCATTTTCTGGCTCTGCTGTGCTTCAGCAATACCAGTGGTGCAGCACCCGTCCAGCACACATGTACCTCCAATTCATCAGCCTGGTTATGTATGATTCCCACAATGTTTACTGTAATAGGCATTTCATATTTCTTTTCTTATTGTTCCCCTTTCTTTGTCGCCACCCCTTGTAACCTTTGCTTACCTTAGGCCCTTTGTGGGCCTGACCCTGATAGCACTTCACATTGGACAATTTATCATTAGAAAAGTGACTTCTGATCTACAATGGGGCAAATAAGATACACCTCCTAGCCTTTTGTCTCAAGATCCCTATCTTTCTTATTGTTAGCATTTTAAAATGCTGTTGGATGCTTCCTGCTGGTAGTCAGCTCAGATGCAAGACCCCTCCTTCTCCCAAGCCTTATGTATTAAAAAAACAAAAAAGAAGAAGAAAATAGAAAAAGATACATCACCTTATCTTTCCATGACATTACAAAAAGGAGAAGGCGGGGTCTGAGATCCTTGAGAGCATTAAAAAGGGTGTTTGTCATCATCCCAAGTGATGGAAAAGACTTAGTCACCATAAAATCCACTAAACATAAACTGCACAAACTTCACACACATTTGTGTTATTAGTATTACAAAGCATTTATATAGTGCCATACATTTCCACAGCCATTTCTTCCAAGGAGATAAAGCACATTCCCTTCCTCAGAGAGCCTGCAATCTAAATAAGTCAAGACAAATATTGTACATGATGAAAATGGAGGACAAAAGTTCAGGGGGGGGTTGATGTGTGGAGACAGCTGATAAGGAGAAGAATGGAAGGGGAAATGATTAAAGATTTCTGTTTGGGAGCCTTTCAAAAGTAGGGGGAGGCTCTGCATGCTACAAAGTCTACAGCAGTAAATGCAGTGCTGGTGCAGCCTGGATTGTATTTGTACTTTGACATGTATTTCACTTAGAAGAAGTGCTGCCAGGCCAGAACGTCCCTTTCTGGTCTGCTTAGATGAATTATGCACAGAGAGAAGCCAGATGAATTTTACATAAAGTGGGCATCGGTCCGGATGCAATCCTTGTATATGTGACCAGTTTGGGATTTATAAAGAGGTCTGTTTTTCCAGGGGATTGCACTAATGCATACAGACACTGCCCTATTGGTGGGGCTGCCTGGGACAGAGGCACTGGTTATGGTTATTGGTGGGGCTCCTGAGAAGTCCACCACTGCTGCAAGGAAGGTTCTGGGCCTTGGAGAGATTCGTCACAGAGCTTCACTGCACAGCAGGGTCTCACTGAGTCCTGGCTCTGTGCTTTTGTTATTGAGCTCCTTTGTGTGACTTGCTTCAGGCCACATCAGCAACAGCACAGCTATTTGGATACACATCCTCAGGGCATCTATCCAAAGTCATGTGGGTTGTTCAGAGATCTGAAATAACTACTCAAATGTCTTAGAGGAAAAAAAAAACAACTGTGAACAACACCTCTAAAGTTTGTAGGTATAGGCAGATCTAATAATTCTGTGATCCTTATATCAGTTCATACATTAAAACACTTTTAAGGACACACAGTTTTCAAAGATAGAGAATCAAAAACAATATAAGCACTGGAGAAAAAGCAAGCTTGCAGTTAAGTACAATATTCAGTAACAGCAGAGAAGGACATAAACTGCAACAATACATGCATAATTCAAGAAACATTGTCTGAAAGTGCACATTTCACTTTAAAAGAACCTTCAAATTATGAAAACCGCAGGGAAAAGAGGAGGAAAAGCAAGATGTCAAATAGCAGTATTTGATCAGGCCAGTTTAGAAGTACAGACTAATATTTAGGTTCAAATCCTCTCAACATTTAATTCTATGCATAATTCTTACTATGTGCATATAATCCATATTAACAAGTGACCAGATACTCCAAAATATATACCTGTCTTCCTTCATAAGCACAGAGGACTGGGACCTCCACCTTTTCGAGGAGCCGAGCCAGTATTTAATTAGGTGAAGGGTGCTTCTCTGACTTCAAAATACCAATCAGTCCCAGCATTTCACAAGAAAAAAAGTGTCAGTGCAAACTCCAGCCAAAGAAACAAAACTACATCCCCTTAAATTGGACAGAGTGCTCTCAAAACCAATGATATTTTCAAAATTGGGATTGAAAAATTGGAAGTAATAGCTGAGTTTAATCTTCCTTTTTACATCCTTTGAAATAATATATCCTTGAATAGTCTAGAATGGATTTGGTTCAAAACTGCAGACAAACAGTGTATTTTTTTAAATACACTGCAGGAGAAAGGAGGTGAGTGAGGCAGTGAAAGAGCTGTATTCTATAGAGATGTAGTTCATCAGCATTTTCTACCATAAAGAAAGAACTCCTTCCAACTCCAATTGCAACGCAGCAGTAGATATTAATGTTTTTTATTCTGATTTCTAAAGTTTTTTAAAATTGCTTTTAGCAACACAGTGTATTCAATTTTCAGTGTGATTCCAGTTAATGTCTAATCTTAACTGAAAGAGGAAGTCCTGTACATAATGGCTGAATCCACTGCAAACAAGGACAAGTCATACTGACGAAAATGCTTTATGATGGTATTTACAAACAGAAATGGGGATTAACCTGGGTTTCTGACTCATTAGGTTTGGTAATGGCCTTAAGTTGCATCAGGATGGTTCAGGCTGGTTCAGGTTTTTTTCCAAAAGAGTGATAATGCATTGGCAGAGGCTGCCCAGGCAGGGCTGGAGTCATCATCCCTGGAGGTGTTCAAGAACGTGGCACTGAGAGACATGGCTTAATGGGCATGGGGATGATGAGTTAATGGTTGGGCTAGACAATCTTAGAGATCTTTTCCAACCTTACTGATTCTGTGATTTCAGGATGGGGACTGTCCATTGTTGTCTCTGCAACAACTATCTAAATGGTTTTCTAGTCCCAAAGAGAACTTGTGGCTCTACTTGCATGCAAAATTATTGCACAGAAGTCATATCCGAGCTAGCAGGGATTTCCTTTACTCCTTTACAAGCCTGCTCTCAGAACCACTGACGCTACAGAGAGGGAAAGGAGATGAGGAATCCACCACCTGCTCCCTCTTCTTGGAGTCTGGGAATGCTTTTAGGGTGCTGTGGGGGACTGCGAGATGTAACTTCATCAGCTGTTGAAAGCACTGCTTTTGTGGCTGAGACTGTCCCTGCCCTAATCCTTGATTTCAGATCAGTGTTGTAATCAGGAGATGGCAGAGAGTATTTGTTTCTCCATCTTAACATTTGAGCTGTGCTTAGGAAAATGCAGCAGCTTAAACAGTGAGGCACTTTTGAAGCATATGTGATACTTTCAAGACTTAAGATATGCTCTCGACAGATCTAGCCTCACGTAGCTACCTCTGGATGAAAAGTAGTTTGATCACTCGTAAATAACTTTCCCTTTATTTTTACTTCCTATTTGCTTTTTCAGAAATTACCCTGGGAAGAAAACAAGAGATGGCTCAGCTCCAAGAAGGTGAAAGCTCTGAGACAATCTGATGTTCTTTTGCCAGAGATGCACATTTACAGTTATTACATTTTCTGCAGCTCACAAATGCACTCAGTTAATACTCTATAAACCTAAATAGATGGTCAGATAAATAATTCATTATATACATAAAAAAGAATATATGTAACACTGCACTTACTATGGTTCTGTGCATAATCCATCTTTATATAGCACAAATAAGTATTTTATTTCACACTATAAAGGTCTAAGAAAAGCAAATTAAAAACTGTTCACACAAACCCATTTATTTTACCTCTTTCTGAGCAGGTTTCCACAGTGCTCTTCGCAGCATCTCTGACACCTACCCAGATCATTCCTCACCTCCTGGGGGCTGTAGCAAATGCTCTTGGATATTTATACACTCCAGGTTCCCATGTCCCAAAGGCCATGGACTTTCACAAGGATATGAAGTACGGGACAGTGGAAAGTGATCTGCAGTTGTACACATAACATTCCAGGACGCATTAACAGCATAACAGAAGAATGATGCACACTAGAGAGGGGAGATAAAAACCCATGGTTGTAAAGCATTCCGCACTGGCAATGGCTCCTAAGGCTCAGTCTCATCAGTCTTCAGCCAGAGCCAGCTCCCTCCTATAAATTGCCTGCTGGTGCAGTACTCGCTGTTTCACTTTTTGCCTTGGCAGGTGGTGTTCAAGGCCAGTTGGATGGGGCCCTGGGCAGCCTGCTCTAATATTAAATATGGAGGTTGGTGGCCCTGACTATGGCTGTAGGGGTTGGAGATTCATGATCCTCAAGGTCCCTTCCAACCTGGGCCATTCTGTGATTCTGTGTGTGATTCTGTCAGATGAAGATTTCACAAGAAGCTCACCCTGCCATTGCATAAGGGGCCAGCGAGGAGGCATCCTGTAGGTTGTCTCCATCTCAAAGTACTGTCCTTGTACTCCCCAGCAGGGCACACCTGAAGTAGCTGTGCTGCCACTGTGCCAGTCATTGGCAAAATATTTCTGCAATAGAGTCTTGTTATTTCCCAACAATTATTTACATTTATTTTTAGCTTAATCACACATGAGTCATATGAGGTACAAATCCATTTGGGCTATTTCTCCCTATTTTTCAGAGCAGCCTAACCACCCAAATGCTTTGTTTACAGTTATTTGTAGGGAAAGCAGAGTACCTTGGTAGCCTTCCATTGATGTTTCTACTCTGATACACTTCATTATTTAACCCTTAGTATACACCCTAATATAGTAATGGGTTTTATCTCTCAGCTTGCTGATAATCCCAGTGCTGCTACCCCCACTCTAACTCATATTTAGGCATACTCTTACAGGGACTGGGTGGTGTGGGAGTACTGCCTGAGTACAGGGGGCTCTTTGGTCTGGAGGGAGCCTTAAAACCCGTCCCAGCCATACCAGCCTCAGTGCTGCTGCAGTGTGAGGCAGCGCCTGCTCCTTGCCCCTTCTGCCTATGAAGAAGTCAGCTCAGAGACTCTGAGAAAATATTGTAAAGAGTAAACCAGGCTGTGCTTTGGCTGCATACTGATTTCCTCCTTAACATTAAATCTTGTCTTATATCTGCTCCTTTCCCTATATCTGCCTCCTTTTTCACACCTCTTCCTGAGATTAACACTCTTTTAGCTAATGCTAGATGCTTTTGAAGATACTTTCACCCATGCACATGTTTTTCTGACAAGGTTAAGGAGAAAACAGGCTCAGTGCAGAACTGAAGGAAGACATTGGCCCTGCCAAATGACAACACAACTCCGAAGGCAACCAAAACAAATAGAGTGTCTTTTGTGCAAGGCAGAAGATTCAAATCTCCTTTCTGTAGATTTATATGAAGCCAGCTGGACAGATTTATTTCAGAAGACAGAAGCAGAAAACATTTATACATGAATGGAAATAACTGATGATGCTGCAAGCACTATCTCCTGGCTTTGCTCCATCTGGTTTTGAAAACTCTTTTGACAAAGAACTGTGGTTTATGAGCAGTTTTCTTCAAATTTAACAAAAAACTAAACTGACCAAATTAAAAATCTTAACATCATAGAATGTCTTGGGTTGGAAGGGATCTCAATATACCAACCAGTTCCAACCCCCTGCCATGGGCAAGGCTGCCACCCACCAGATCAGGCTGCACAGGGGCCCCATCCAACCCAGCCTTGAACGCCTCCAGGAATGGAGCATCCGCATCTCTTGTCAGCCTCATTGCCCCAGTAGTGAAAAATGTCTTCCTTTTGTTCAAAATCTGGCTAAATAAGCTATTGTCATACTCTTACAAAAGTGTAACTGCTCAGCTACATGGATACATGGGATCAATGTAAAGCTGTCTATTTGTCCTTTAAAATGTTGGCAGCCAGTTTTTGCTCAGATCATTAACAGTTGACTGTGCTATGTATCGAGTTGTGAAGCTCCTGTTTATTCAGCACAGTGATGCAAAGGAAAAATAATCATGAATATCTAATGTAAAGTTACCTTTCCCCTGAGACCAAATATTTCAATGATGCATAATTGGAGGAAAGGCTGCTCAGAAGTGTCTTCTGTTTGCCATTCTGCAGACCTTTGTTGTAAACCCATACCACACCTGCAGTAACAAGTCAAAGCCAGCAGTGTCTGGTGGCGGATGCCGGTTCAAGTGTCATGCACCTACTCCTGGGTAGAGCTGTCCCTCCCTGCAAATCTCCAACATGTTGTTCTGCATGAAGAGTGCTCTCTGCAGTCTTCAATCTCTGCAAACCCAACTTCTCAGGAAACACAACTGCAGATTTTGTGTCATTTAAGAGTCATTTCTATGAATCATAAAGACTCTAATTTTTAGCATACACAAAGATTCAATTTTGCATGAGGGCCTTGGAATTACACGTGTTCAATTCTATCACAGAACTACTAAATATTAGAAACATTATTTTATTATAATAGACATATGCTCTTTCATTATCCATATGCTCTTGCATATGTTAGTGCTTCCCCTTTCCTCTCTCAACTGTAGTGCATTCCATTCAATTAGTGCTGTTTGCACATGTTTTGGAGTATCAGGAAGTTCTTATCAGGAGCCAATATCAGTATTATTAGTTACAATGTTGATTCCTGTTTCCTAGAAAACCTAAATAAAAATAGACTTTATGACTCACTTTGGAGTCTCCAGCTTTGGCTGTACCATGTAAGTGATAAATTATTCACCTTTTTTTAATAGAATTTCTTGTGGCACAATTACATGAAATTCTCAAACTGTACTTATGAGTGATAGAGTGATTAAGATTTTAAATGTCTCATTTGCATTCTGGTGGTAGCCTTTTCATGAATGTAAGATGTTATTGGTTTATGAATTTGCTTTGAACAAATAGAATTTCACAGATTAAAAAATATATACATCTACATAACTATTCTTTCTACCTTGACTTTTTATCTCCAAATGCAGAGAATCGCATTTTCCATTCCAGAACATGTTCTGCATTTATATACTAATGGAGCTGAGATAACAATACAAGCCCTGGTTTAAGAATAGTTCCAGGTCTTCTCTAGTTCTGCCACACACACAGCATTTCCATACACTAAATTAATCACTTTAGGAGAAAGAAAGGAAATTATCACTGGTACACAGTGTTACACTACTATGTCGTGCACCTCTTGAATTTTAATTTAATGCTCAGATGGTTCCAGGACCTTCCAAACCCAGCCATCCCATGAGTCTGTGAACCCTGCAATGCTTTTGGGCACCCAAGAACTGTAATATTCTGGAAGCCATTAATGGTGTGACTTTGGGATAACTGATTCTCATCACTTGTTCTCTTTACACTCTAAGTACACCCTAAGACTTTTCCTTTCTTGCTTTCCATATATTTTTGCATCAGAACTTCCCTTGATGGTTCTTTACTGCTTCCTGCTCTCCGAGCATCTCTGTTCTTCCTACAGCTTCTCTCAGAGACAAAGATCTTCACACTATGTGCCCAAATAAATACAATCATCACCATTTCCTTTGCATTTATCTTTGATCTGCATGGCAGAACAGACTTGTCTTTCATAAAATCATAGAATCATAGAATCACAGGGTTGGAAACGACCTATAAGATCATCCAGTCCAACCATCTCCTCATTACCTTTGCCACCACAAGCACTAAACCACATCACGCAGCATGTCATCCAGACGCCTCTTGAACACTGCCAGGGACGGTGACTCCACCACTTCCCTGGGCAGCCATTCCAGTGCCTGACCACTCTCTGAGAGAAGGAGTTCTTCCTTATGTCCAAAATAAACCTCCTCTGATACAACTTTTTGCCATTGCTCCGTGTCCTGCTCATTGCCTGGGAGAAGAGGCCAGACCCTTTTGCACCACAGCCTCCCTTCAGGAAGTTGTACAGTGCAATGAGGTCTCTCCTAAGCCTCCTCTTCTCCAGACTGAACAATCCCAGCTCCCTCATCTGCTCCTCATAAGGCTTGTGCTCCAGACCCCTCACCAGTTTTGTTGCCCTTCTCTGGACATGCTCCAGGACCTCAACATCTTTCCTGTAGTGAGGAACCCAAAACTGAACACAATACTCAAGGTGCGGCCTCACCAGAGCTGAGTAGAGGGGGATAATCACCTCCCTGCTCCTGCTGGCCACACTATTTCTAATGCAGGCCAGGATGCTGTTGGCCTTCTTGGCCACCTGGGCCACCTTTGCAGCAGAGGCTGTTGTTATTTTAGCTACCTTCTCTCCATTGGCATGTCAGACTCTGAAGTGCAGCATGGTGGTGCATGCCACCAACCTGATCCAGAGATGTAAAAGAGTTCAAACCCATAGCTTATCAAAGTCTGACATGTTGCACATAACGGATCAGTTTGTGTTCTATGGTGCTGAAATTTTCTATTACCTTAGAAATGCAATACTGCATTATAGTTTTTCCTCACCTCCTATTTTCTGGTCTGTTTGATTTATGGATTAGAAAAAAAATACAGAAGTATGTTCTGACAGATACCCCTTCTCACACATTTTATAACTCAGAGTGCTATCACACAAGTGATGGGTTTCCTAGAAGAAGACTTTGGGATGAAATGTGCCAGCCATTCTGTCAGGAACGGAGGGTACATTTCTGCTTTAGTGATGGTAATGCAAATCAGGACTACACATCTCCTTTGAAGTTGATAGAATGATAAAAAGTTGAAAACAGTGGAAAATGAGAAATTATCATAGATTAACTTCAGGGTGAAAAGTTCACCCCGCTGAACTGAATCCTGTAGCCAATGCAGAGAGCCAGCACTTCCTTACCGTAACAGATCTCCAATAATAGATCAATGAACAAGGTTTTGATCTTGTGCACAGCTGTGTCTGACTTCTGAGATGGCAGAGTTGTAGCAGCCTTTTGGATAAGGCCCATGGTGCTTATCATTCCCTTCCAAAATCAGGTGTTGCTGTTTACCTGCACGATGGCAGCACCCACAGCTCCATCCCAAATGAGAGCTTGTCCTATCCCCATTGGCATCATGCGCCCCAGCAGGAAGACACCAATAGGAGCACTTTGGTGCCCTGATTGATGCTCCCAACTTTAGCTTTTTAGATCTATCGCTGTCTAATTTTGAAAAACAAAAGGCTGGAGGGGGGCTCTGAGCAACCTGAATTAGCTGTAGGTGTCCCTGTTCATTGCAGGGGAGTTGGACTACGTGGCCTTCAGAAGTTCCTTCCAACTCAAATGATTTTATGATTCTATGAAATTGGCAGCAGCCAAAGCAACCTGGACAGTTGTTGGCAGGAAAGGAAAACCCACTTTATTGTTTATCACAAAATGTTCTTTATGTTATTATTTTGAATCAAATTCAAAGTAAGAAAATATGATAACAGAATATGGCCTTTTCTTTCATCAGTGTTTGTGAGAAAACATTTTGTAGTGCTTTTACCTAAGACATTTCACCTGTTTTCTACTTACAAATTACTCACCAACAAGATTCTGTATTAAAATATGCTGGTTTATTGCTCCAGAACAGTTTTACAAAGAGATTTCAATCTTTTGAGTTCTTAATTTAGGATATTTTCTATTCACTTTTCATCCAGAGCTCACCATAATTTTAATCCCCTGACCAAAGTAGGAATTCAACCTGTCAGCCAGCTTCCTATAAACTAAACATATGTGCTACTTACTTTTCCATCTTCTTTGACTTCTCTTTCATATTTTCTTATCTCATTTCATTTTCAGTGGCTTTTCCTCCTATCTCTCTTTTTAAGTGCCATTTGCTCCTTTTTTTGTGTATTTCTCCTTGCCTCTTTTTCATCTGTTTTCCTCCATCCTGCCAACCAGCATGTCCTTGTAACACAGAATCACAGGAGTTGGAAGGGACCTCAAGAGATCACCAAGTCCAACTCTTTTGCTAATGGAGGTAACCTATAGTAGGTTGTACAGGCAGGCATCCAGACGGGTCTTGATTATCTCCATAGAAGGAAACACCACAACCTCTCTGGGCATCCTGTTCCAGAGCTCCGTCACTCTTACCATAAAGAAGTTCTTCTGCATGTGCCAGTTTGAGGCCATTATTCCTTATCCTGTCACTACATACCACCAAGAGCCTGGCCTCATCCTTTTGCTTCCACTGAGTCTCACACAAGTTCAGCAAACATTTTTCCCCTCAGAGAAAAGTCATTGTTACAGTGTTTGTAATCAAGGAAGACAGTGGGCAGTGGGGCCAACATCTCTAGCTGACCCCCATTGCTGGCTATGTCACTTGGTGACAGCAAATCACTATGCAGTGTAAGTCAGACCTCCTCAAAGGCTGCACCACTGCTACCACTCCAGAACAGCTCCCAAAATCTATCTTTGGGCATACCAGTGTTTCAGAAAGGAGACGGTTTCTTTTTATCAAGAGACTGCTATAAGAGTAGAGTTACTAAAAAAAATCAGAAAACATCAACTTAGAGATTAAGCCCAGCACAGCAAATGTGCCTTATTTTAAAGAACTGTAATGTGATATTTGTTGCCTGTGGCCAAATAAATATGTTTAATATATGAAAATTCTTCTAGTAGAAAGAGCTCACTTGAACATGTTACATAGAAAGCTTTCAGTTTTCTAAAAACCAGTGGCTCATTGATGGGATTTTGTCAGAGAGCAGAGGCCTAGCTGAGAACGCGAAAAAAAACCACACCGGTGGGATATTAATGGTGGATGGTCCTTGCCATCCAGCCAGCTAATGTATCTGAAGTCAATAATGAGTAACACTGCATGAGTTGCAAGCAATAATTTATCAAAACATATATGTCATGGGAAAAGAAAGCAGTGATCAGCTTTACTTTCTGATCAATTAACAGCACTCAGGCAAGCAGAACTCAAATTATTTTGAAGCCCCAAATGAACTGATCTAGTAATTAGGAAGTCTGTGGTGCTGCCTCATGCAAGCAGCTGTTCATTTTATCATATTTACTTTTACAAATGACTGTTATCATCCTGCAACCTTAGCTTTATGACTCTTTGGAAGCTATCCAATGCTTGATTTTTAAGGACGGTATATGCAGTTTAATCTACTTCAACAGAGAGCATTGAAAATTTTGAATGAATTTGAATTGCAGTAGGAAATGTTTTAACAGCTATTTGCAAGTAATAAAAATCCAATATACGCTCCCACAGACAGTCCTTTTCCAGTCATGTGTTTTCTAATTGGGGAGTTCTCTCCAACGTATCAGGCAGGTCTCCATGTGATTAGGATGTCTGACTGCTGCTCCCTTTTAACTTGCTTGAGATCTATAGCTCAAAATGGCTTGCATAAACCAGTCCCCAAGGCCAGACAATCCTTCACAGCATAGCTTTCCATCATTTCCATTCTTTTCTTATTTTAGTGTTTTGTTTTGTTTTAACCCATAGTGTCCCTTCTCCCATCCTTGCTTTCCCATAAGTCTAAGTAATGTCATGACTCATAAGCATTTATTTCAAGAGATTAGTTGGTATTCAACTTAAGGAGAGCAGAGCCCTTGGGATATATAACAACTGGAAAGGATATAATGCATAAAAATCCCTTTATGCTTACTACAGCCAGGCAGATGGGATCACATGGTGCAGCCATCCAGTGGTACCAGTCTCCTGCTCACCCAACACCCAGAGCAGGGTGTCCCTGAATGAGTGGGATGAGCCAGATGGTCCCCAGAGGCGCCTTCTGTGATTATTTTTCTCACTTTTCTTATTGCTGTTACTTTAGGACCACTGATTGGCAGGGAAGAATTAAAATGAAAGGACACAAGAAAAGCAAGGAAAAGGAAAAGGACCAAAGGCAAAGCAAGGAAGGAGGAAAAGAGGAGAGTGAGGACTGAAGCCCACCCATTGGCTACCCCTTTGGTGAAGTTAAGCTTCCAGCCACCCCTAGATCCTTTATTTCCTTTCCTAGTGCAGGTGGCTTTTTAAAACGGATTACTTGGCACTCACTGATTTTTTTTCCCCAAACTCTTAATTTGGCAGCGCATGCTGCAGCAATTAATGTGCGCAGCCCAGGAAAAGCAATTCAGCTGCAGATAAGTAGCTTATAACACTTTTATGTTGTGGAAAGACCCGAACTTTGGGAAAGAACTTGTGCTGCCCAGCATATACAAGCAGTAGAGGTTGGAGTCTGAGGGATGTAATGTTTTCCCTCCAAAAACAGCAGCTTCTTTTCCTCTTCCCTGCTGCAACCACTGTGCTTTGCTGCAAGAAAGCCCAGAGCTGGCCAGCAAAGCCCTGCACCCCTTCTCATCTCTCTCTCACGTGAAGCTGGAGTGATGGCATGAGGGATGTCAGTAGGGATGCTGGCAGCAAGACACCAACCAGACCATGCTCTCATCAAGCAGGATGCATCCCATCCTGGAAATGAGCTGTCACTTGTCTCCTGTAAGAAGTACGCATGCTTGCACATGCTCTGCTTTGGATGAGGTTAATTCAGCATTGTCTTTATTACATATGTGTGAAGCACCAGTTGCTGAAAACACTAAAATAAAACACTTCACAAAAAAGCTAGTGGTGCCTTTTGCTGAATTACTGGTTGAAGCTGAGCTTTGATAAAAAAGAGAAACCACCTATCTGAAGGAAGAAGACCTGTTTGGACCTGGGAGATAAATTCAGCCTTTAATGTGGGTCTGCCCTGAATTATTTATGCCCAAGTGGACAGTACAAGGTTTTCATAGTCACTGAGGGGCTGTGATTTCTAAAATGCTCCTTGCTGCTGGGATACCTGTCCAACATCTCCTTTCTAGTTTATTGGCTTCCCTGTATGGCGGGTTTCATTACTGGTGTTGAACAAAATCCTGCTGACCACCATAACTGCTGCCTGGTGACCCTGCTCTAGTCCTCCACATTCCTGGCTTATGTCCACGCAGGGTCAGGGAGTAACACTTCCTTGTACTCATGTTTTTGATCTTTCAGTTTCATGTCCCTTAACAAAGCATTTTTTATACAACATGAAGTTATGTCAAGATCAAAATGTGCATAGCAGGTCATTCCTGTTGCTTATATGCCTCTGAATGATGCACAACACATTAGAGCTCCACTGCAGGCTGTTTGCTGAAAGCCTGAGATATACATGTGAAAATTTCTTTTTATCTTCCTCTTTTCTGGCCATATAATTAGGAGCAGAAGTCTGTTGGCAAGGTGACCACTTTGGATGCTGGGATAAAAGGTTTTGGAGTCTGAGTGGTACTTGTGTTACTCCAGATACAGCCTCTGTACATTGTACATAAGTGACCTCAAGTTGTTGTTTATTTCCTTTTGGAGTTGGTGGTGGCTTTGCAGATGAATAGTTTGATTGTTAAATACCAGCTAGCTCAGGCTGAAATTTAATAAAGCTCTACACGAATATGGGCAGGTAGCTTGGGTAGCAAGCAGGAGCTGGGCCAGAAGGGAACCCCATTTTGCTCTCAAATGAGTCCAGTGATGTTCCTGCGATTCTCCAGCTCTTGCTGCCACAACCCGCTCCAAACCTTGGCCACTGCTGCCACTGAGATAAATAAAAGAAGGAGAGAGCACGAGAGACAGCCAGGTAGCAGTTCTGGAGCTCTGTGTTTTGTTTGTGCAGGCAGCTTTGGCAGCCCTGAGCACAGCGATGCCAGCAGAGTGTCTGGAGGAGAACATCCTGGCACAGAGCTGAAGCTGGCACAGGGCTCCTTGCCCTCGGGGCCAGATGCCAGCACCAACACAACTGCGCTGAGCGTGGATGTGTGAGAGGGTCTCAGCTTGGCCACTGGGTTAGGGCCTTTTGTTCCTGTCAAGCCAAACGCATAAAAGAGCCAAGATTTATCAGAAGAAAAAAAGCGACAGAAAAGAAATAAAGTACTTCACATTTTTACAGAGAAAGCTCTAGCATCTTCCAAAGGAGAAAGCCTTGCAGACTGATATTATATGCTGGCCACAGAATATGAGCCAGTCTTGCACCTGCACTTCCTACTTCATCTCCACGTGGGCTGTTTTAAAGGTGGCATTGGCTGGCATCTTTAACAAAAGGAAACTATCCACCCTGGCTGTTCTCTATGGAAACACTGATGTCTCTTCCTCGGAAACAAAGGCAGTCACACCACGGTGTTGCTGAACCAGCATTTTCCAGCCATACAAAAGTCTGTGTGGGACAGACTTAGCCCCATACACTGTAACGTGAAAAATGCACTGTTCCCCCAAAGTCTGAGGAAAGAGATGCATGGGCAAGATTTCCCTAAACAAATGCTAAGCAATGAGATGAGGGGTGAAAATGCAAAAGAGTATTGGCCTAAGTTTTTTGAGAACTGGCCCCATTCCCCATTTTCACTTTGAGCATCATTCACTGAGCACTCATGACGCACAATTGCAATATCACACAATTGGGAAATTTTCAAGCTTTGCCAAGAGAAAGTAATTTAAATAATAATAATAAAAAAGTATTATTTATTCAACTATTTAGCTTGGCCAGCTGATCATTCTTGCCCACAGATACCGCTTGGTCTGGACCTTCAGCACTCAACTGAAGTTGGCCATATATTACCAGGTCTAGGGTGGGCTGCAGAAGGGGAAGGTACTAGGAGTCAGCTGCTTCCCTAATCAGTCTCCAGTTTGTCTCAGAGCACATATTTGCTATTTCCAGTAATTCATTAACTCTATTGTTTTGCAGTGCATGTAGCAAAAGCTTCGTTTTGCCATTAAATCCCTTGCTGCTATTTGTGGATCTGCTTCTATTCAAAGGATTTTTTCAAGGCTCTGGCTCCCATTTCTATGTGCTGCTCCTCATAACGGCTGGCACTCCGGGAATCAAAGACTCCATTATATCAATAGATGGTACCTGTCACTTTGTAGCATGCATTTTATGGCAGGGTATTTATTTTTCAAAGATGTATTCCTCCCGCTGTAATCCTACATGTTCCTCCTTTACACTTGCAACGTGTCAGGCTTTAAAGCAAAGGACAAAGCAGTTGATAATAGGAGACTTTCCACCCACCCAGCCCGTTTCTTTTCAGATATGGAGAAATTAAAACACAGAGCTTTGTGGATGAATTGCTGTCAGAGCCATTTGATAACTAGGATCCCTGTAGAAGCTTTTATAACAACATTAATAAAGATGCACCAGCACTAAGATCCCTGTGTGCTGCAGTTAGTATTATTGCCTTTCAGATAATAAATCACATTGTTTTTTTCAGAGATAAAGATTTTCCTGCAGCTGTGCCAGCATGATGGCTACACCTCCTGTTTCATGCAGTGCAGTTATTCACTTAAAAGATGCAAAATACTCCACCATAATTTGACAGGTGCTTCCTCCTCCACCAAGCCCTGGACCAGGCTTTGTTAGCTGTTACAAGCCTGGATGCGTGCAGAGCATGGGGTCAGTGGTTGCTTCCTCCACAGCTCCAAGCTTGGAGACTTGGGGCTGCCCTAGGAGCCAGCCCCAGGCTTAGAGTTCTGGCAGGGAGGAACTGCAGAGTCTGGCTCCAAATGCCACACCTGTCACCATGCCAGGTAGTATTACTGGGTTCGTTCTGAGGTATCTGGTACATCTTGTCCAGCTCATGCTCCTCAGGAGCTGCTGGGGACACAGTTTGGATAGAGGAGGCAGACTGACATGGCCCAGGCAAGCAGCAGGAAAAATGCTGAGCTCTTGTCTCAGAGGGATGCACAGCAGCTAGGCTGTAAATAAACAAGATAAAACCAATTTTGTTCCTTCAATTCCCATAGCAAGTACAGCTCTAATGAAAGAAGACCACAGTAGCTGAGCTGTAAGCAGTTCTAACAGCCAGTGCCTGGTGTTATAGACCAGCAACATTGGCTCCTCTGGGATACGAGACTATCTGTCTATTCCTAGATTTAAGCAGTGCCAGTTTGAGGGATATAAGACTGAAAAGGAGCTCCTGAGTTTTTAAGACAGCCACTTACCAAACACTCTAGTCATACAATTTCGTAAACTGATCAAATTGCTTTAATGATGACCAGGTTCTATGTCAGTACTACTGTATTCCAAATCCTCTGCACACTGAGAATGTAATATATTTTATAAAATTCTGCCTAGTACTATTTCCAAATGTTTCTATATGAATGGTGTCCTTTATGTGTAGCTTTTCTTCTCCAGGTTCTCTAGAATTCAGCAGCATGATGTGTTTGCAGGGAACAATTGCATCCCTCTGCACCTTCTGCTTCTAAGACGAAGTGTCCCAAGCCCTGGGCTTTCTATCCCACATCCATCCCACAGAAGTCTGTTGCAGCTCTTGCATTTGTCACAAGGAAGGGGCACCACTGCAATGCACAATACTCCAAGTGAAGTCTCAACATGAACTTCTACAAAACTGAGTGCTGCTTTCGCTCCACTGGAAGCATTTCATCAGGGATAGATATCCTCAGATAGGATTTGCCTTTCATGGTTGGATCACACTGGTGACAGTATTCATCCTGACTGGCTCAGTGACCCAGTGCTTTCTCCACACTTTCATTTCCAGCTGAGAGATTACCAGGTTTTAGTGCAAATTCTTCACATTAGTCTTCGAATTATCTTGTCCTTTATTCCACTGAAGTTTATTGCACTGTCATCCTCTTTGGGATTGTTGGTTTTTCTGCCTGACATCTTCATCCTCTGCCACATTGATGATGCTTCCTACTTTCATGTCATCAAAAAATTTCAAAGGAACTACTGGTTTTAAGGATCATTACTGAAAATCTATCCCCAACTTAGTGTTTCTACGGTTCACTGTGTTTTTCCATGTTAGTTGATAATTTCTTTAATTAGAGAGTTCCTATTTTTTTAAGAATATAGTATATAGATTTTTTTTCTTTATTTTGTTCTTTGAAGAGTGAGGGTTGCTTTATATCTGAGGCTAATTTAGGTTGATACGGCAGATGTTTCGCCTCCCTGTTCTCGTCAATATTATCACTGTCCAACCCTCTCATCTCCTGTAGTACCATTATAGACTGTTGTTTATTCAGTGGGGGTTTTTTTCCTATTATTTTTATATTAGATCTCCAGTCGTGGATTGCTTCTATCCCCTTCATTTCCAAGTTAAAATTCTTACTGTGATTTAAAACAGCTTCAAGCCATGAGGCACAGTGGTGCCAGCAGATACACAGCTTTCTATTTTTGCACAGATACACAGAATCAAGAACTCAGTGTATTTGTGTGAGTGAAAGAGCTGAAAATGCAGTTAAGTGGTGCATTTCTTTTTTAAAATCAGGACACATACCAAAGGAAGACTGAAATCGGTACCATTTACCTGTGTGCGCTTGTGAAAAAAGACCACAGTATCACAGTTAATTTACCTTCAGATTCAAGCAACATTCAGTCCTGGAGAGGCTTTTATACAGTAGGATAGAAAGGGGTCTGTGGGGACTCGACGAGAGAGGAGCAGTATTTACATTGCTTGTACAACCCCCCAAAAAAGTGCTTGGGTTTCAGGGAGCCGAAGTCCCATGAAATCCTGGGGTTGCCCATCAGTGCCAACTGGAATCAGGTGGGCGGCAAGGGGAAAGTGGTTGGTGTTGGTGATGGTATCATGTTCTGTGTGCCTACACAGGTCCAGGACCAAGAGGTTCCCACCAAGGGAAGCAGAAGAGCACCTTTTGCTCTGCTATTTGCCAGCGGCAGCTCTCAAGCTTTCACATCACTGTTGAGAGAATAGAAAGAATATGTGGGATGGCCCACAAGCTCTCATGCTGCATTGGAGACAAAACTGCTATTTGTCTGTAGACACATCCACTATTACTCTTCAGCTGACATTCTTGATTTGTGGCCCTTAATATCTCCAAAGTAATGCTCCTGCTAATTGTAGTCATGCTATTGATTTTCATAGAGGCATTTTACTCCGTATGAATCCACTGCATTCAAACCAATTAATCATGCATCACTAACTTAACTGCAGTGATGGTTTTAATGTGAATATTCAAGTAGTGCTGCTCTTCAGGGTTTGTCAACAGCTTCCATCTGAAGGCAATTTCAAAGCCTTAAGAAACTGCTTAATATAGTTATTGGATGTTCACCAGTTCATAAGACCCTGCCCCAGCTGCCTCATATATTTTATGCGGAACAAAATCTTCTAATTAAGTAGATGAAAGAAAAGAATTAACATACCACCTAGGGGATTGAACATACATGATTATTAAGCATTATAAAAAAAAAGAAAAAGGCATACCCAGCTCAAAAAAAGGGATTAAAATCAAGCTAAGTGGGGGAGAAAGCCTACTTTACACTGCAATGGGGAAACAAAAGATGAGAAGTTCAGGCAAGCTGTTTTCCACAATTGACACTGGAGTGATTTGCTGGAGTTATGGCATTTTGGAGATTTTGGAAACAGCAGTGTGTGTGCTCTATGAGTTCCTCAGCCCATTTCTGTTTCCCCCTCTTCGAGGACTTGGCCTGGAAGGTTCTCTAGGACATCCTGCATGACTTACTGCAGTGCAATAGTCCTTCCCTCCTGCCCTCTCTGACCCTGCCCAGGCCTCATGGGATCTCAGGGCACGTGACCTACCACAACTTTTCCCTTCTTACTGTTAATTCTGGTATGGGCTGAGCTTTTGATGAAACCTCAGAGCTTCTCTATGTCTACAGACTTGAGATGCTTCAGCAATGAAGCTCTCTGCTGCATCAGTGATAGCCAAGTCATCATCATGCCCACCCACCTATTTCTCCCAGGGCATTTGAACTGGCAGAGAAAAGAAGGATGATGGATAGAGCCAGAGTAGTCATTGCATCCAACCACTCTGAACAGAGACACAATTACAGAAGTGCTGAATAGGGACTGTGGGAAAGAAGTATTTGCATTCCAGGTACAACATGACAAACTTTATGATATAAATAACAGGGCTACTTGGGGATGATCCATCCCACCTTCTCTGACATCCTTTTGTCTGCCTGCAGAAATAGTCCACTAGGACATTTTTGAACTTATTCTGAAGAAAATGCAAGGTTTTGACTGCATGAAGAAAAGTGTTTGGCCAACAGTGGACAGTGGACAACAGTCACATTAGGAGTTTGCACTTCCATATAGAAATTCAAACACATGAGGGAATAATTTGTCACCTCAATATCAGCAGCATAATTAAATATGAGTTATTCCTAACCATGGAATGCACTCATTTAATTACACATCTGTGGAATACAGACCTCAAACACACTAACATAAGAGAGGAGAGGGGTAGGGTGTGCATTTCAGACCATATGAGACCAACCTGATTCATATGCAAAGCCCTGGAATAATTTTTGAAGAAGAAATAATGGAATGTGTGAAGATAGATGGAAAATTAATGCAGCATACCTGTCAGATGAGCTTCTTATCTTTCTTGGAAATCGTAATTGATATTTTTAACCGTTCTCATTACACATTACTAAGATCAAACTCTCATTCATCTAGATGTCTGTAAAACATCTGCTATACAGCCACACAGGAAATTATTTTGAGAAGAATGAGTATGAGCCATGCAGCGTGACTAAGGATGCTTGAAGGGAGAATTTCAGTAGGATGGGCAGTGTGAAGCTGGAAGGGGATAGCAAGATTCTTGGGGACTGGATCTAGTTTAGTGGTATTGCTATTATCAGTGTAACAAGTGGATGAGAGCTAATAAGATTTGCAGAGCACACAGACCTCGATATGGAGGAGGCAGGCATATACGTAGAGAGACTGCACCAAGTACAGGAAGATTTGGAATGGAGGAGAGCTGTAACATCCAAGGCCATGCACTTCAGCAATAACAATAAATGTGCTATAAGGCTGGAAGTTACTTAGTTGGCAAAAAATAAGTCACAAAAATAATGTGTGCCTATGTGTGCATGTTTACTTCACAGAATCACAGAATGGCTGAGATGGGAAGGGACCTCTGAAGGTTCAATCCCTGCTCAAAGTAGGACACCCTTAGCCAGTGTCCACCCAGTGCCCTTAGGGTACTCATTGACAAATGTAAATATTCAGTCACGCAAATATATTTGCTCTTAGCCTTGCAGCCAAGGAAGGCAAGTGCAATGTTATGACTGAGAACACTGACTGTCACTGGGGTTGCCAACTACCTATGTGAAAGCTGAATTTTAACTAGACCAGACACAAAGGAGAGGACTTTTAGGACGAGCAGAGCTATTGGCTGCACTTAGCAAAGAGGACTAGGACAGCTGGTTTTGCTGAGCTGAGCCAAGCCCTCAGGAATGATGAGGCTCCTCTACATCAAGGAAAAATTATTCCAGATAAAATTCAAAAACAGTAAAACAGAAGAATAGCACAAACTAGTCATGAAAAAGAAAAAGAGACACTGGAAGTCAGGAAGTGGTTTTTGACCACTGAAGTCAGCAAAAACCACAAAGTGAGATCAAGACAGTCTCAGATGGGATTTGCCATCCAGTGTGCTGGAGGATAACAATGTGCAGAAGTCCTGTCTGGGTTTATATACACAGGAGTGTCACAGGCTTAGCAGATGCAGTAGATATAAATGTTAGGCAGATCTAGATTTTGATGTTTGGGTGAAGGGTGCTTGATTCCATGTTGGCACCAAAACTGACTTCAAGTGGGCCCTGTTCCACTGTGAACATCTTGTGTACCTCTATTATCCGCAAACCACAAATGTATTAAAATACATTAGAGGAAGAAGTCCTTCATCTGAGCTTTCTAACAGAACCTTTAAATGAATTTTCTTTAGTTCTATTCTTCCCCATTTAAAACAAATAAATAATCTGTATATCGAGTATTTCTGTTCATTTCATGGTGCATCAGTAAAATAGTTACGCGTCTCTTGCAGGCACACTTTCTGCATGATGTCTAAAAGTGAATTAGATAAATAAGAACAGTTGTACTTACTATTTAATAATTACATGGAAGAAAAATCCTGAGACCTCAATAGGAAACATTACACAAAAACACAGAGAGATAAAGGCAATGTAAATATTGCTCTACTGCAAAGGATTCTATGGATCTTCCTCAACATAAATGTTAGAAAGTAATTATAAGAACCTACCCAGCTCTCAGTCTATGTGGATAATAGTACAACACCCCTGTTGTGCTTGAAGCATATTGTATCCATAATCTTATGGTTGTGAGCTATAAATACCATGCACTTACATCCAGTATTGTTGATAGCATTTATCTTGATACTGTAAACTCTTCTTTTGAGCCATCTTTCTTAGATAAAAGGAGGTGAGAAGCACATCTGTGTGTGAACAATGAAGTGCTGCCCACCACCACTGATTTTGTCTAACCCTCTAAAACCTTTTGCTCCTACAGTGAACATTTGACCTAATCATGCTATTGATTATATTTTATTGTGATTTACTATAAATCTAGGTCTACTTCAGCAGGAGCAGTGAAAATACTCCAAGTTTACTTCCAGATACGAGAATAGAACCAGAACTATTTACAATAGAAAAGAAATAAATGTAGGTTATTTTCTGTTGATCAGTTAACCATAAATGGACAGTAACTATATTGTTCTATAATTATGCAACATTGCAGTGATTTCAGTAGACCAGTTTCAATTGTAGGAATTGTGACAGAGAGCTGGTGACAAGTCACTTCTTCCATGGGCTGACCAGACACAAGACAAGGCAATAACCTTCTGCAGATACAGTATAAAACCACGCTTTCTAAACTCAGACGGAGGCTCTATGAAGCCTATTTGCCAATAGTAGCCTAAGAACCCCCATGCAACAATTCATTTCTTCTTAAAGGGAAAATGATTTTTATGAAAATATTGAGATAGTCAAAGTTTTTTACAAGAGAAAACCCTTTTCACTTGAAGGAGGAACAACACTTTGATGTATGTATGGAAGACACTGAGATATATCTTTAGTATTTTCTCAGCGCGAGTAGAGATGCTGACTCACTGGAGCATCTCCTGAGAGATAGCTTCTGGCTTCTTTACAGCAAGTAGTGGTGTTATGCTCTGAAGTGTTATTACAATTACAGCGCTGAAGGCATGTCATGATAACAAGAGCTAAGGTTTTGTATGTATTTATGAAATTCTACTTATCTCAGTGGGTAGTAACATATCCTCAGGTACAGAAGAAAGTGTCTTCAATGCATTAATATTGATAGCATTATTTGTGTCTTAGAATTATGAATGTGGGATGTTAAAAAAAATTCTTAGTTCTTAAGAAGTTCTATGTTGCTTCAAAGGTAATCCTCCAGGGATAAATCCTCCTGTCAGCCTCCAAGAGCTTCACAGAGTGCATAAACATAAGAGCAGGAGGCTGAAGGGAGAGTGTTGAGGATGTTGCATTTTGTCTTTGCAAATACGATTCCTGTCTAAACTCTAGTTGGTTTACTCAGACTCGGCATTTTGTTTCAAAGGATGGAAGAACTCAATCTAAGGCTCTGTTCTGCCTGGTTTGGTCCACGAAATAGGATTGCAGGTGACACATAAGAAAGAAGTCAAAAGAAATTGCTTGCACTTCTTTTGTCTTCTTTTTTGTCCTAAAAGACAACTCAGTAGCATTTGAGCTGGGGAACACTAAAAGCCTAAAGCCAAAATGGCCTTCTCACAGGCCAACTCTCATCTGAAAATATCACTGCTAATTCTTCTCTGTACTTCCCTGCTGTACTGTTGTTCAAGCTTTGCTTTAGAGTCACTGGAGAGAGGCAGCATGACTGTCTAAATTTGGACTACTTAAAATTTCTCAGGATGTAAAAAGAAAAGGAGAAAACTGTGCCCATTAATTGCTGTTTGTTTGGGTTTTTTTCCATGTTCTGTCCAATCTGAGATTCACAACACAGTGAATGTCTATTATGCACTACTGCATACTGACATGAGATTCAGAAATCAGCTCTTGTGTAGCCCCCAGGATGCTCACTTAGGGGTGTCTTGAGGGTGACCATGGGAGGGGCAACCTCACTCCATTGGAATGCTCACTACTGCTTCTGGGCAATGTCTGGGACCAAAGGGCTGAAACTTATTTTGGAAAATCTGAGGAGCAGAATATACTAACTCATGTCAATCTGAGGACCAACACGGGCAGGAAAGTAGGAGAGGAAGAAAGCATTTCTGCACAGAAAGGGAAGGAATTAAATGTGAAGGGAATGCTGTCTTGAAAAAAGGCTAAGAGAAAAAAATAAACCAGGTTTATAAGAAGAGGTTAGAAATATCAGGTTGAAAATAAACAAGCATATCTAGAAACATAAATAACATTTAAACAGGAAGAAAATCACTACAAGGGAGGGAGTGAAATTATTACAACAAACAACCCAGTTTTATAGGAAGCTGTTTATAGAGAGGATCTTAAAATTCTGGGCTTGTTTTTCACACAGTGTGATTGCATAGTACAAAGCATCATGCCTCCATCAGCACTCACCATCTCTGGCTGGATGCCTTCATTCCACTGAGGTGGCCAGTCCAGATGGACAACAACAGGGAGAACCTCCCCAGAGTCTTGTCCTGGAGAAGAAATTCAGAGCAGGAGGTGCCATCAGTTCCCCCATCCACCTGGACCAGGAGTAGACATACAGAGCTGTTGCTGCCAGCAGCACTGGGCAAACATGGAGGGACCACAAAAATGGTCCTGTATATGGGGCTGCATGGCAGCAGCACAGCTGCACACAAAGCGAGAGCACTCCTGTCTCCCCACAAAGGTCTGCATGCAGAGCGCATGCACCTACACAGGAGGCATGGAGGGTATAGCCCACATGGTCTGGGAGGGAGATTGCTCCATTTTGGGATCAGAGGTGTGCACAGAACATTGTGGGTGGTTATAAACATTTTGCAAATGTTCGGCACTGTAGTTTATCTGATGTGTTGCTGATTTCAGATCTGAAAATGTACAGTTCATTGATCACAGGTTAAATACATGCTGCCAATAAATCAATAAATTGCTTTTATCCCACAGGGATTTAAACCACGTGAGCAGACTAGTTTTTCCTTGCAGTACGACTGCATGTCCCCGTTCATTTGAAGAGTTGGATTAGATAACCTGTAAAGGTCCCTTTCAACTAAAATAATTATATGATTCTCTGTGCTAGTGATGCCATATGAAACTAAGACTGTGCTACCCTTAGCAGCAGCAGTAGCCATGACACCTGAGACACTGTCTTCCATGAGTAATTTTAGGATATAGCCTATTTTTCAGTGTTCTTCTGACTGTGACCACCAGAGCAGTAGCTAGTAGCTCTAGTTTCACGGAGACATTGTTTCCCTTTACAGTTGCTTGTAATGGTTACGTGGTACTGGATTATTTCAGATAAAAGTTTCAGTAGTGAGTAAATGAACTTGTGATTCTTAATGACAGCTGTGAGAGCTGTTGTCTTTGCTGCTGTCACTGCGCTGCTGGACCGTGACTGAAGAAACAACCACAAGCGGATCAGCTGGAGGAATGGAGTGAAATGCAGAGTAACCCAGGCTACGTGCATACTGAAAAGGCACCCTAAACACATCCAGGCCAGTCATCACTCTGATGGCTGCTGGACAGATTACACTGAAATCCAAATCAGGGCATCACCTAGATAATGAAATTATAATTTTCATACTCAAAAATATAGGAGAGCAGTGGCTGTTTATATTGTGCAGCACTGCGCACTGCTGGAGTGCTGCTGGGCAGACATCAGCATGTGCTCTGTACTGCAGATCTGCTCCAGTGATACGCTGCAGTGCAAAAGAACGTTAGGTTTCCAAAAGGTCAGTTTCAGAACAGGTTTCATAAAAAGAACCTGGACCCCAGTAGCTGGTGAGAATAGCCTTCATTATAGATGCATTTTAAATAAATAGGCAGGTGTGCATGAGCAGGTGAGCACACGTCTGTCCTGGTGGAGCGCTGCACGCGGTCTGCACCTGGAGCCAAAGGACGCTGGTATGATGCTGGTGGATATTTCCACTGCATTAAAAGAGAGAAAAGAGCTGGGTGACTGCTGGCTGGCTGCAGAAAGAGGAAAATGATGGATTTCAGAGGCTGGCTCTGACTTTACTGGAATAAAACTATATCTTTTGAAAACATTGTTAATTGCAATTAACCCAGACTACGCTAGTTTGGTATTCTTGAAGATGAAACACACCACTGTGTGAGCAGTGACCCCAGCTATCCCCATCCCCACACTGGCCCGCTTCTTTGGGCCAGAAGCAGCCCATCTCCTCTGGACACGGCAGCTGGAAAATCGATAGCCCTGGGCTGATTAATAACTGATTTTTCCGTCGATCAAAACGCCCGTCCTGCGTTGACCTGATTGCATCCAGTGGCATGACACCTTACAGCGGCACACATCGGCTCCAAAAACTCCTTGCTTTCCACATTTCCCGTGCGTTTTGCACAACCGGGCCGGGCCGTGCTGGGTAGGGCCGTGCCGGGTAGGGGCGGTGTCCGCCCGCCAGGCGGCGCTGCGGCCCCTCATGGAGCCGGCCCTCCGGGCCCCGCGTCCCCAGGGCGGCAGAGGCGGCCGGTCGCTCCGCGAGATGCGGTTTGCGTCAGTCTCAGCTCACTCCGCTAAAATGATGTCAATGCGCGCAATTAACGCGCCCCCCGTGAGCTCTGCAGTTAGCTTAAAGCGTGCCAGTTTTGTTTTGGGCCGTTTTATGTGCGCCTCACTGCTGCACCTGCCAAGTGGGGACCCCCATCTGCCCACCAGCTGACGGGGTGCTCTGCTGTGCCCAGCTCTGGGAGCCCAGCGAGGCTGCCCCTCTGCTGACAAGCTGAAGTGCTTCTTCACCAAGTGCTGGCAGGATGGGCAGTGAGCGAGTGCAGCCGTCTGCAGTGGACTGTTCCAGGAGGGGAATGCTGGACCGAGTCCCATCCTTCTTCAGTACCAGCCCTTAGACTTACTCAGGTGTCCAGGATTTACACAAAAACCAGAAATGCTGCTGCAAGGACCAGTTGGCTTCACAATGTCAGACACGCTTCATTTCCCACCTGATTCTGTGTGGCTTTATCCAGCTGCCTGTGGCTCTTATGATATCGTTTGCCAATAACTTACTGAGCTCCTTATCACCCAGATGTCTCTGCTGATGGTTTCTGTAACCAGCCCTGCAGCTCTCACAACCAGTCAGAAGAAGGCTGTTCTGCCTCCTGTGTGGCAAGGCTATCACTCCAGCCACATTTCAGCTTACCAGCCTTGCTGTGCTGCTTATGATTTTTCAGCAAATGAACATGACTGCCCTTAGTTCTTACAGATAAACAGCTTCTGTGTGTAACGTGTCAAATGGAAATGTGCCCGGCGATGTAAAATCAAGGTCTTGATGCTCGTTCACATTAGAGACCTTTACCTAACTCTGGCAAATTGCATTACATTTATATCCAATTTAATGCTTCCATAAAATGCCAGTCCAGGCTGTAAATAAGGAGTTGACCCTCAATCATCTTTATTGACTTAATGCTAAAGCCTGACCGCACTGTCAGGGTTACTGCACTTCTGCGCAATGAGAAGAGCACATGGACCAGCACTCGCTCACTCTGACCCAGCTGTGCACTTGTCCCAGCATTTTCTAATGCAGAGCCAAGATTTATTTCCATCATCTTCCACTGAGACAGGACAGAGGTGCTGCACCTGAAGGCTGCTGTCCCTGTGTTGGAGTGGAAATGGGAGTCCTAACAGGCTTTTCTCCCCACCTGCCCTGGCTTAGCTTCATTCTCCTTTTCAGTGGATACGAACCTGACTGATGTCATCATTAATGAAATAAGAATCATGCCTGTTGCTTATGTCCTAAATTCCTATTACCAGTAACAACCCTTGTAGAGATATCCCTGATTCTGCGTTCAGAAAATTTCCTTTGTTCCCCCTTAATACACCCTTAGTAATAGCTAAATAGTGGACTTGAAAGGCAATAAATACATCTGCATTTATAAGCATGGCTGATGCTTGCTTTCTTTGAAATTACTTACATGTGGCACCTACTTTCCTGAGTCATTAATTCCTCTTTTGCCGAGACTGTCTCCATTATTTTTATGCTTTGTCCTTGGTGTTTGCTTACATTGTCCCCGTTTTCCATGTCAGAGAGCGCAAGGTGCCGTACCCCATTAAGGATGACTAATACATGGACAGAGAGGAAAAAAAGAGATTAAACCAGAAAGAAATACATACTAAAAACATCGCCTAGTACTTAACGGAAAGCCCCACTGCTCATATGAAAGCAATCTTGTGAGAGGAGACTCTGGCTATTAGAAAGTGAATGCACATGACTGGGGTGGAAATACAATTAAACCACCAGAGTAAAATAACAGAAAATGCGGTAGCGAGGTTAATAATAAACTCCAGTCATGAAAGCACGAAGTGTAGAAAGGAAATTGCACTGCCAGTCATCGTCTCTTTATTAGGGAACTCATTAAAACCAGAGCTGTGCAACTTCTTGCAATGGAAAATGCAGATGGGTCTGTCCTGCAGAGACAGCACCTCTCCCTGTGCTCAGGAAAGCACTGGGCACAGCAAAGGGGAGATCACTGTGGGTGCTAATGTCATATTGTCATTAATTAGTTTATGAGCATTCTGTGCATGTGCATCACAAGCACAGCTTATTGCACAGTACTACTCCCTTGGCTTTCCTTTATCTCTCTCTGCCTCGCATACCTTGCAGTTTAAAGTCCCATATTTCAATTCCATGACAGAGCAATCTGATGCAGAATTTTCTCTCCTCACTGCTTCAGTCATCCTGGTTCATTTTATTCCTGCTTTGCCAGTTCTTGGCTCTTTCCATGTTGACTGTCCCCCCAGCTCCGTGTGTCATACTCCCAAATTCCCTCTTCAGATTCCTTTTCCCCACTCTCCTCTCTTGCCTCTGCCTTCTCTTAGGAGCAAACACATTACCCCCTGCTTGCAGCTGGCCTCTGGGGTACCAGCAGATGGGGATGAGAAAAGGCCAGAGAAATAAGGAGTGGTGTAGTGAAGGAAGGAGACCAGACAGGAGACGAGGACATGCTCCTGTGTACAATTTTTGCCCAATAAAAAGGATAATAACAGCGGAAAAAGAAATCTGATGAATGCAACACATTTACAAAAACATTTCAGATCTGGGTCTTATTCAAAGTGAAAGCTCTGTCAATACAATTTGCTGAGACTCGAAGACCTTTAAATAATTAGAATAACTTTTCTGCATCTAATTTGAAAAGTGCAAGGGTTGCCAAAACATACGTTGTTTCATTGTATTCCTCTGTGGGTACGTGAGAAGCACAGACTCAATGTGCATTCATATTTGGATCTTGCTGTCTTTAGACTGTGCTCTCCAGCTAAGGAGAAGGTGAAAACACAACTGGTGACCCCGAGAGCCCATTGAAAACCTTATCCCACACTGCTACCAGAGCCTGTGTGTTCACAGAAGAGTAGGGGGGCCCTAACTTTCTGTGAAATTGTATATTCAAATGCTTATGAGAGCAGAACTGTTGAGTGTATCACAACACCTTGCTTCCATGATAGGGTTCTGCTGAGGGAGGGGTGAGGGTGAGGGGCAGCTTTGTTTCCAGGAGCCTTTCCCTTTGCTCCCCTGGTAGAGTGGGGCTGGTTCTTCCTCCGGGCTTCCCCCCTCCCTGTGCCCTGAGGGATCCCTGGAGGGCTGCTTCACTTTCCCTTGCCTTTCTTGCTATTGATGCCTATATTCCTACAAACTGCTTTCTCTACCACTGCTATGGGATTTCACACTCTGAGTTTTCCCACTAAGCCATTCAAGGCTGCAATGACCCTCAGTACGAAGTTGCCAGAAGCAGACGATTTGTGTGAGGTAACCTGAGTAAAAGGAAGTGTGATTAACACTGTAAGTAATCACTACACCATTCATGGTATCACTGATGTCAAAGAGACTTCCAATCTGCAGATCACCAAAGGACTGGGTGATAGGCTTTGCTGAGTCCCCACGGCATCCTGGGGCCATCAGGCTGCACGGGGGCCCTGGTGCCTATGGTGACACTGACAAATGTTGTCGTAAGCCCTTCCTCTGGGTTTGGTCTGAGGTCAAGGAGAGACTGCCAAGTGCAGCAATCAGCATACAGAAATGTTTCCCAAACTGCAGTGTTTGCAGGATGGTGCTGCAGTGGAAAAGGGAGGTGTGGGGACAGGATCAAGCCGTAAAGCTGGGCTTAGGAAAATCAAACTGCTCCTAATCTCTGATATGCACAGTGGGTGGTGAGAGGAGAAGAACCACCAGTGTGCTTTTCTTCTGAGTGTATGGCTGTTGAGCCACTGAATTTAAATCTCCTGCAGTTAAGCTTAAGCTTGAGGAGAAACACTTGAAAAAATGTAAACAAGAAGTGACAGAATCCAGACCTTAAACACCTACTCTGATAGCCTAAGAGAAAGCTTTTAATAGCTGGGAAAATAATCTTCTGACTGAAAATAAGCCATAGGGGAAAAAAGCATAAGCAGCAGCTGAATATTTGCTGAGATTCAGGGGAGGCAAGAGGGTTTCCTCTTGGGATCAGGATGGGATCCAGAAATCACTGCTGAGAACAATAACCCTCAAACCTCCTCCCTGAGTTGCGCAGGCATTTTGCAGTCCCCGAAGGCTGCCAGCATCCCCCTCCCATCGTGGTTCTCACTTGGTGGCCTTCTCAGCTGCAAAATTTAAACTACTCAACTACAAATTGGTTTACAAACGGCGGCTGGCACCTTGTGTTTTAGCTGGAGTCACTGGTGATGTGTCCAGGCTTCCTGGAAATGCATTCAGAAAGGCTTGTATTGATTTAGACCTCCAAGCTGATCCATTATTCCCAGTGAAAACCTCCAGGGGCTGAGATTTGTTTCTTCAGCTGATGATTGTGGCAAACAACCCCCAGCCCCAATCAGACAAGGCACTTGACAAAACCAGTTTGGGGGAGATAGAGACATTTCATTTGACATAGAAAATAGTGTAAGAGAATTCTATTATCCTGGGTGTTCAATTTGTCTTTCCTCCTCCCAGCTTCACTTTCCCTCTTGACACTGCTCTGGTAGAGGCTGAGCCAAGCAGTTGACCCCCACACTGCACTCAGTCAAGCTGTGAGTTATGCTAACCCCAGCCTTGTGATAAGGTTGGAACCCACCTGCACTGCAGGATTGGGACATTATTAAGGAGCCCTTTATCAATAACCCTGCACAGGGTTACATGTAGGGTGCTGCCAGGATGGCAGCCCTGCCAAGAAGAGGGCTGTGCCAGCCAATGCAGGAGGCTGAGATTAAAAAGGGAGGACTAGCCTTTTCTTTGCAAGAGTGTCAGGAGCTGTTCTGCTAAGGCACAGCTGCATTTTAAACTTGGGGTTAATAAAATTCTGCTGTCCTTTTATGCTGTGCATTAAGGAGAGGAACTGAGCCACAACTCTGCTTTGAACAGGTTTGGTAATGAGACCTCGTGCACACAGCACTGGGGTATGGCCACTTAAATCCAAGAGAGCAAAGGGAGTATCTGCTGAGCTGGGAAGGCTGTCACACTAATGCCTCCCAGCTGAGAGAACAGGGTGAGATGGACATTGGTGGGCAAGGGGAAATGCAAAGCAGGCAGAGGAGAGCCCACATCTATTTCTTGTTGATTCTTCTTTTCTTCTGCCTCCAACATCCCCTCCCCAAAACTCTTTGTGTTTTTTCCTTTGAATGTTTTTTTCTGTGTTTGGAAAGTGTTGCTTGTGGAGGGGATGCAGATAACCAGTTGCACCGCCTAGGTCTGGGGGCTGGACAAGACTGTTCATGTTTCTCAGGGGGCAGAGGTTTAATTAATTCTAATTCAGTGTAAATTCTGCAAACAACTGCCAGAAAAGTAACAGCACCCCCCTGTACTCAATGTACAATGTACATCATCTTTTTTTTTTTTTTTTTAATCTAGGAGATTGGACAACCATGACTGTTGTCTGATCTTATTTAATATTTAACGTGTTCTTTGCATCACTTCAGTGTCTGCTTATTTTTTGTAATTTCGTTTTGTTTTCTCCCTGCTGGAATGTTAAGAAATCAGGAGAGCAAGTTTTATTTCCAAAAAGCTATAAGCAGTTGAATAAAAGGTTTTAATAAAGAAAATGCCTGTTTTATTGCATTGCCGTGTATAGCAGCAATATGAAGATGGTATAAAAAGCATGCAGCTCCCTATAGAGGAGAAGAGATCTGTTTATCACCAAAAAAATCCTGTTTAGCATTGAAGGAAGCATTTTAGTTTTCTGTAAGAGCTGAAAACCCCCCAGTGCTTCCTTTATTCCTCCACTGCTGTCCCACAGCCACTTATTGTCTCTGTTTGAAATTAGATTATGAATTCTCTGCGACTGCAGCTTCTCTGTAGTGTGAGCAGTGCTGTGAGCCCTTCATCCCGGTACCTTCTGTGTCATTATCCGTCCCTGCAAAGAGGCAGTGCTCAGATAAGGATGGATGCCTTTTATTTACACTGTACTCGTATGAATTACACAAAATGAGTGTCCTTCTGAAAGCTTCGGGCAAACAGTAGCTGATGCTCTGACCCTGTTAAAGTCAGTGGTGAAGCTACTGCCCACTGCCAAACAGCAAAATATCCATTTTGAAATTCTAATGCCTCTCAACATCTAACCTGACACTGTGGACATGTGAGTCTGCTTTGATGAGAGGAGCCTGTGTGTGAGTGAAAGCAGCACTTCCAGGATTTCAGATGTTTTGCACCTGTCGCAGAAAAACACTGACATAACAAGGAGGAGCTGCATTTTTAAGAATTCCTGCATTAAACACAAATAAATGTCTAAGCATAAATTTGACATCAGTCACAGAAAGCTGGAACAACAAGATGAATGCTAAAGTAATTAGAATGAGCATTGCTAAGAGGTGCATCTGAATACAGATATTAACTAGCTTACAGATATTAACTAAGTGTTTTTACCTTATGTTCTGCTCATACAACTTTCATTCATGCCCACTGTAAATATAGGTACAGGTGAAGATAATGAATCATGAGTGAGGAAAAAAGGCTCGAGAATCCAGCTCTTAAAACAGTATATAATGTAATCCCTTAAAAGGCTGTGAGTAAGAGAAATGGTTCAGACTTTACAATAAACAGTGAACTATGAATTGCTTGTCGTTTTTGGAGTGACTTCAGTGACATCTCTACATTTTAATATATTTACAATATTTTTGTCACATGGAGACGAGGGTGGAATTAGAAATCCCTGTGCTATGCTTGATCTCTAGGTGTTTGCATATCGCACTGTACATGAAGCTGTCTGAAAAAATCTACCAAAATGTGCACAGCATGATTGAGCTTTCTTTTGTCCTTTATTCATTAAAAAAAAAAAAAAAAGTTGGTTTTGACCATACAATTAATTTCAAAAAAAGCACAGGAGCAGAAGACAGACTATCTAGACAGGCTAGTGGTATTCATGTCAGCTGGCTTTGAGGAAGTTTATCCATGAGTAAATTAGGACATGAACACCTTCTGAATGGTTAACAATCATTTCTGAAAAATTGCACATGGATGGGGAATCCCAAAGAACTTGGAAAAATGCATATAAAATCTATTTCAAGAGTAAGATTAGGAAGAAACCTGTGGGACATAAAAGATGAATGAGTTCTTCTTTGGTACCTGGAAATACTATCACCAGGGTTATTTCATAAACACCAGAACAAACAAAATGTTCTGTTAAGATCATATTGCTTGATGCTGTTCTAAACTCTTTACCATGGTTAAAAAACTAGCAAAAATTGGAGCAATCATAAAATAGTTTGAGTTGGAAGGGACCCTAGAGATCATCTAGTTCCAAATCCTCTTCTGTGAGCAAGGACACCTCAGACGAGACCAGGTTGCTCAAAGCCCTGTCCAGACCCAACACATCCAAGGAGGTCACCCACACCTCTCTGAACAACCTGTACCAGTGTCTCACCACTCTCATAGTGAAGAATGTCTTCCTCATGTCTAGCCTAAATCTACCCTCTTCCAGCTCATAGCCACTTCCCCTTCTCCTGTCACTACATGCCCTTATAAGAAGACCCTCCCCAGCTTTCCTGTAGGTCCCCTTCAGGTATAGGAAGGCTGCTCTCAAGCCATTCTCCACCCAGCCTGTATTTGTATTTGGAATTGCCCCAGTCTAGGTGCAGGATCTTGCACTTGGCTTTGTTGAACTTTATGAGGTTGGTATGGGTCCACCTCTCAAGCCAGTCCAAGTCTCTCTGGATGGCATCCTTTACATCTAGAAAGAAAGTGTTTCTACTGACCAAATTGCAGCTTATAACAATCTCAAGTGATGTTTTCATAAGTAAGTTGAATGAAAATAAACTAAAAAACGGTAATGTCCAACCAATTAATATCCAGTGCTTGGGCTTATCATTCAGTGGGTTCCTTAACTGAGATGACACGAGTGGTGGGGCTCTGTAGAAACTTGTCCTGATGTGTTTGCCTTTCCGCTGCTAGAGACAAGCATCCAGATGGTTACAGTGGAGTGCAACTGAAAGTAGAAAATGCAGTGCTGTTGCAAAATATTCAAGTGCCCTTGAGGGACACATTAACAGGTATGAAACATAGGAAGCACTTATTTTACTCAGCTTGGCATTACTGACCTCATCCGGAATACTGAGTCCATCTTGAAGCTGGATGTTTTTAGAAAAATGTAACTGAGTCATGCTACTCGGAGGTGAGCAATGTGGACGGTAAGAAACGTGGCTTGAATGGTTGGAAATAGCTGAGTCTGTCTTTTCTAGCAAGAAGACAAGGAGGATGATGAGGGATTTGCATGATAATATATGTCCCCTTTCTCCAAAATTAATAGGAAAATAAGTAATCTTGGTTGCTGAGAAGAAAGGTAATTTAGATTAGATATAAAGGAAGAAAGAATTGAAAGGACAACAGGGCATTACTACAGAGGCTGCTGGCATTCTTTACAGTGAGCATAAGAGCAGCTGAAAAATTTGTAAGTCTGCTTGATTTGGCTCAAGAAGAAGGATAAACTAAATCAGAGCTGCTGCTTCTGCCAATCACCCAAAGACTGCCTGGACAATTTACCCAGCTAGAAGCCAGTGATAACCTGAGTGAGCTGTGCCGAATTGACATTCTCTGCCCAGCTTACAGTTTCATGGAAAGATCTTCCATATGGTGAGTATCCCTGAACAGAGAAGTATGGGAGAATGGTGGTTGGGAACACAAAGTCTGTTTTCTCAGAGCTCACCGCCTGCGCAAATATGAGGATTACCTGGAAAACCACACTGAATTGGAAGGGACCCACAAGGATCACCAAGTCCCCCCCTGGCTCTACATAGGATCACAACAAAATCAAATCCTATGTCTAAAAGCTCCTAAAAGCTCCTTGAACTTAGGCAGCTTGGGGCTGTGCCCGCTGCCCTGGGGAGCTTGATCCAATGCCTTATCACTGTCTGGTGAAGAACCTTTTCCTAACCCCGACCTGTCCCTCACCTGATGCAGTTCTGTGCCATTCCCTCTAGTTGTGTCACTGTCACCAGAGTAGGGGAGAGCCAGGAACACTTTGTGTGAAGTACAAGGCTAGCAGCAGAATATACCTGAATCTGCAACAAAAGGATGGTCTGAGCAGCTATCTCTGGATTCAAGATTTCCATGCTTGCATTCCTGGGACAATGAGGGAACCATGAACCTTCGAGTTGGTGGTCCATAAGCTGCCTACAGAATCATCACTCAGTTATTCACCTTTAAAGACTTGCCAATAAAGCTAGAATGTAGTTTGGGAGATATTTTGAACCTTGGCACTGATCCACCAGTTCAAAATGTGTGTAAATCATTAGATGAAATAACCTCGAAAGGTCATTTTCAGCCTCACATTGCAGAGGTTTCTGAGTAATGGTAGAATACTTTCGCTCTTCTCTGGAATAACAGCAAGACTAAAAATGGAATAGCAAATAATAGATAAAAAAGATACAGTTTCAGTATCCATTACTGACAGAGCAAGTTCATAAGGCTTTTCTATTTATGCTATACCTAGTAGATTTGAAAGAGATAGTGTGTTAAATTATGCCATTTGAGAATTATACAATATCTCATCTTTAGTGAAAACTTGTGTCAAATAGCTAAACTATGTACAATTTTATTATTTGAGAATTATACAGAATGTAATTTGAGAGGAAGGTTGTGACAGGTGCAACTACTCGCATTTTCTCCTCACAAAGGATGAGATGCTTTATTCTTCTCAAATGCTACAACTGGTCAAGGATTTCTGAAAGAATAATACTCCTTAAAACAATACTATAAACCTGAATTCTTAAGTTTCACCTGCCAGGAAGAGAAAAATGAAAGATTCTGCATAGGGTATCTCAGTGACATGTACTGAATTTCAAGCTGCAGGGCAGGCAATCTTCTGTGGAAAGACCCAATTTTAATGCTTCGGGACTTCACATCTGTGAAAGCCATATCATTACACTGACACATAGGGTTGGTTTCAGGCACATTTTTGCTTGGGACCTGTTACTTGTGCTCATCAGGAGAATCCCCTGGAATACCAATGCCTTATATAGCCTCATTCTTTGGAGGAAGGGACTAATGTGGCTGACACTGAGCTACAAGCACCATCTGAAGCTGAATTCCTGCCTTCAAGCCTCAGCAGGGCAGGGACCATCCCTAGAGCACGATGGTGCTTTCATACAGCTCTGATTATTAAATTGCAGCAAATGCTACCACATTTCTTTACCCGGATCTAACCCTTAAACTGATAAGGAATCGAAGTGTTTGAACATGATGAATAGCAATGTAAGCTATTTACATAATCACTGTTTACATTCTGTTAGAGGTGACAAAATCATCGAGAAAAAAATTGTCAGTGTTGATAAAGAGCATATCAGTAAACAGCAGATTAGGCAGGACACAGAGAGCCTTACAGCCCAATTATACATAATTTGCCATGGACATGGTTTGAGAAAGAAATGCACACAATGACTTAGAGAAAATTGCTTAGCTTGGCCACATCCTTATTAACAAAACAGCAGTGCCTCAGGGTAAATTGTCCTTGAAAAGTAACTCCTGGGACTAATAGCATATCCTCATCCTTTGCCTTGTAAGGCAGTGGGGGTTATCCTATCTTCCTAATGACACAGCCTGAGCCTCTTCAAAATATAGCTGACCTTTGTGCTTTTTCATAGCTCCCTAGACTTGCCTCCAGTCCTATGGAGAGCCAGGATCTGTACCACTAACCAATCACAGGCTCTCAGCAGTTCGTTTTAGGGGATCTATGCAGTGGTTTACTTCTACCTTACAACCAGGATGCTGTGGAGATGGGTAGCTGCAATACATCTCCCAGCCGCTGTCTGCAGCTTTACCCAGTGAGCATTCTTGCATTCTGCCCAAAGTCTTATTCCCACCTTGTGTTGTACAGATTCACTTGACTGCAGACAATGAGGGAAATCAAGATGCCAGAGAAGGGGGTGTGCGATCCTCCCTCCTGCTTAAGGAAAATGTCACTATTGCTGTATTTTACCCTGGCCATTCAAGAAAAAAAGAGCTTTTTGTTTCCACCACACCTTCAGCAATGGTCCCACGGAGCATTTCATTTCATCAATCAGATGAAATGACAGTCAGCTTACTGCAAATTTTCACAATCAGACCGTACTGAGGAGCATAAGGATAGTGACTTGTTGTTCGTTGTTTTCACGTAATGAGAAAGCTTTGTAGTTCCATCAAACTCACATGAATGTTAAGGACAGGCTACCAAATATAATGCCTTAAGAAAGTCTGAAAGGTGCAATGTTTTTAATCACGGCTTAACCTTTCCTAAAAAGATGAATAATGATCCATTGCCTAATAGAATTTAAAATGAGTAACAAAGGAAACAGACAGAACAGAAAAAGAATCTGTTGAGGAACATTTGGATGAGCTGGAATAACTCAAATCATCACAACCAGTGACAAAATCTCAGAAATCACTGGAGTGATTTGACAGAGAATGGGGAAAATCTTGAGAAAGAAGAACAATCCCAAGAAGGACAATCATGTTATCATCTTGAGTACTGAGAGAATAGGATTAAGTGAGGAACACCTGGCTGGGAATAATACCATAGGAGAAGACCTAGAATGAAATGAATTTAACCATTCAAAGTGCCAGACAGAAGACATGGGTGGTAAATATTGTCCTTCACACGGTACTGCTAAAATCTTTATTGGTGTTTATTTCTAGTAACAATGCTTTTTTGTAGAAAAGTGGCGATGAATGGGAGTTGTCAGTGCTAGCTATATAAGATGTTGCTATAAACAGAGAAGGGATCAGATATTCTCTGCTGGCACTGAGACATTAATCTGGAAATGCATGGGAACAGTAGAGTTTGTGTTAAATACTAGAACTTTCTTACCATTGGACAGCTAGGTAAACATCAGATGGTTGAAATATCATCATTGGATGTTCAGACAAATATCCCCCGGCTTGAGATCAATGGTTGGATTATATGACCTTTTGTGCCTGGCATTTCTACAATTCGTTTCTTCCCAGAACTTACCTTGATTTTTAAAATCTGTTTGTACCACACTGAAATTCCAGCTGCAAGATCTTTTTGTTATTGTTGTTGTTGTTGTTGGCCATATGGTTTTGAGCACAGAACAGAGTATGGTGCTTGACGAGCTGGAAGGCTCCAGGGACATCCTGTAGGAACAACACAGAGAAGAAATACTGGGAAGGTGAGCAAAGAGGGAGAGGAATATATTAGCTTTCTGCCTCAGTGGAAGTGTTAAAATACCAGTGTCTTTGAGATCAACTAATTGTGCGTTGAGTTTGCAAGCTAAGCACGAGGGTACTATTTAAAATGTATATTTATGGTATCATGACCATAACTAGGGTTTAATGAGATTTTCATTCTGGGAGGAGACACCATGAACAGATGGAAAGGCAGCAGTAATCCACAGACATATTGATGAGGCATGCAGACCAACTGGGTGCTGGTTGAGCCCAGCTGTCCCTCTCTCTGGTCTAATCTATTTGGAAGAAAAAGGGACAGGGTTTCAAGCAACACTCCTGTGTGTTAATTTCTGCTTAGAGTTGATGTAGTGTGATCCTTTTTCCACTGCCTCTCTTACCCATAGGTAAGATGCCACCTTCACTGCTTTGCAGGTACCACCATTCACAGACTGAAATGGGATTCAGCAATTTCCTTTTCCCTTTTAGAGTTGGATCTGTATGGGCAAACCTGTGTTGAGGAGAAGGTAGAAGGTGCCTGCTTTCCCCTAGCCATGATGAATTCTCAGCTGTTCTGAGACTGTAAGGTTATTGAACAGAGACCACACCTTTGTATATGCCTTCTCCTGCTGCCTTCTTAATGTCTCCTAAAATTCTTATACAATTGCTGTACACAACACATGTAGTAGCATACAGTAATGAAATATCCTCAGCCTGGCCAATATGCTCCACAAACTCCTTCGAGATTTGAGGAGGTGGATTATATGCTCGAAGACTTTGAAGTGATCTGTCAGTTCTCCATCCCAGAGAGGTTGTGGATACCCCCTCCCTGGAGGCACTCAAGACCAGGCTGGATGGGGCTTTGAGCACCGTGGTCTGGTGAGAGGTGTCCCTGCCTATAGTGGGGGGTGGAACTAGACAATCTTAAAGGTCCCTTCCAGCCCAACCATTCTATGACTCTATAAAAATGCAACAGACCTGCAGCACCATGAAACACTCATCACTTCAGAGTTTACCAGCTTTCAGAACATAGCTTTATATAAAATAGACAGATTCAGTCAGTTACCATCATATGGCAAGAGGCAACCCAAAAGTAGATACACAATCAAACCAAATCTCCAGCCAACACCAAGAAACTTTGCTATCTTCTGATTTGCAGTACAAGGTATCACCCAGCTGTCTTGTAAGGCAGCTTGCAAGCCTCAACATACAATAGCATGTTTCCAGGGTGATTACTAACTGTCTCTGTGTGTTGCAGCTCAGATGAAAGTTTGGGGCTTGTGAAATGGAGGACAGTAAATTCACAGAGGGATCAATTAGTCATCAGGTGGGGATAAGCAACCTTTCTTTCTGAATCAGTCAATGGATACAGCTTCACCAGCACGACTTCTGCCAATAGTTCTAATTTCAGAGTGGCTTGCTTCATCTTAACCTAAGCCTCTTCCAAATGAAACCAAGATAGAGAGAAAGCTACTACTTTAACACTAAAATAAGTGTGCTTGGAGAGAAATTTACTTGCATTTAGTTGTCCTGGTTTAAGTTCACATCCAGTTAAACTAAAACAATTTACTGTGTCAACAAGGTCTTGCGTAGGTCCCAGCACTGAAACTTAGAGGTGTGGGAAGTTCCCTTCTGATTTCAAGAGAAATTACAACAGACCCTTTGATTTCTCAAGATAAAAAAAACCATCAACTTGAGGCTTGTGAAAAAAATCACAACATGGAGAAAGAAAATATTTTCTTTATGAGCAATGACTGGTAGTAACCTGGAGCTTTTCCTCTTTTGAGGGAATTTTGTTAAGCCAGTATGCCTTAAACATTTGTTTGCTTGGGTATTGCTTTGTGCTCTTCTGTATCATTGAGTCGACGAGAAGATGACAGTACTTACAGGCTTGCCTCTCGTCTGTTAGGACACTGGTGCTACAGCAACATTACCTCATTAATACAACATTACATTACAAACAAAACACAGAATGAAATGTTCAACCCTGCTAGTGTCAAGACCAAGGGTCAAGTAGGCTTTTCACATACAGCTTTTAACTCTCATTTTTTTCATGCTCGGGGCCTGCTCAAAATATAAGCAAACTGACTGGGAGCCAGGACTCAGAGAGATCAGTGACTTCTGAACTCGGTTATACAGATACAAGGGAGAGGTAGCTGTAAGGCATAAATATGATCCCCTTCCTATTGTCTGAAAACAAAGATGTAACGGAAGAGTTACACAAAGTGTAAGGACTGAATCGAAGACCAACTTAAGTTTCTTAATGAGGCAGTCTTAATTCCAGCATTTCCTATCTATGAATGCTTAAATTTACAAATACTCTTGTAACATAGCAATTTTTGGTATGCAATTGCCTAGGCTGAGAAGCAAATGAACACTTCTACTTCTGTGTAATTATATTACCCCTGCAGATTATCAAATCTTTGCTCCTACCCCATAGACCTTTTCTAGTTGCACCTGTGAGATGTCATAAAATCATAGAATTACAGTAGAATCACAGATTGGCTTGGGGTGGAAGGCCATCTAGTTCCAACTGTCGCTGAGGGCAGGGTTGCCACCCACTAGATCAGGCTGCCCAGGGGCGCACCCAACCTGGCCTTGAATACCTCCCGTAATGATATGTGTCTCAGCATCAGCAAGTCATGCTCTGGCCTGGGTTTCAGAAGTGTTTGGTGGTGGATGTGTGGTGAGAGCACTGATTTCCATCCATACCCCACATCCAGAAGACTTCCCTTCAGCAAGATCTTTGCATGTTCATTCCCCACCTGTTCCAGCCTTCACCACGGAATATCGTGGCACAGATATCTGAACCTTTCAGAGCTGAGGATTCAGCTCTTTGTTTCAAACTTATTTTGCCTTACGCACTTATTGCCAAGTAAAACAAATGCTCATCTTTGTGATGGCTTCCAGCGTGCCCTGCAGAGCCATGCTCACTCTGATGCCCCCTCACAGTGAGCCACACTCTGTCACTGCTGCCTCCCTGATCTGTCCTTGCGAGGCCAGTCTGAGCCCAAGTAGGCAGCAGGACACCTCCCTTGTACCCACTGCCTGTAGCCACAGAGGACCAAATGGGCATTTGCAGCTCTTCTTTCCAGGAATTTGGAGCTGGTTGCTATAGTGATAAACAAGTTGGCTTATTAGGGGAAGGAACAAAGCACTAGAGAAAATGATTTCAAAATGGCCTACGTGCATACATAAACATGCAATCTCGTCCTTCATTATCAGCTCAGGCAGCTGGGGTTCTTGTTTTTGGAACAGCACAGACACCTTATCTATTATTTTAGCACATCCAGCCTGGTTTCCACTGTCTGTTTTTTTCTGCAATATCTTGTGTGTGAGTGAGTGTGGGGTCCTTCAATTCTGAATTGGAGAATGACATTTCTTGGGGAGTTCCACAACTGGACACCACAGGGAAATGCAATCTGTTAAAGAAAGTGCTGGGTGACCTAGTAAGGCTGAAAGAAGCGCAAAGGAACAGATGTAGACAGAAGGAATTAAATTTTTGCTGCATCCTGTGCTGTTTCCCCCGTGTTTTTTTCTTCACCTCCTGCTGACACCAAGACACCTCTGAGCAGACACACAGGGTGCTGATCTGAGCCTGTCAGATGGCAAAACATTACATTCTCTGTAGGAAGTCTGGCTTCAGCGCTGGTCTTCTGGGCCTTTGCTGAAGTGTAATAAACCTGCTCTGATTTAAATGCCTGGGTAGCAACGAGATCAGCCTCGCGCCCTTGGATATGTGGCAGACAGTGTATGCTCTTTGACATTCCTGTGAGATGCAGCCCTGATGCTCTTTTTTGGCTAATCATGCATTTTGATTGACTGAGCAGTGCCAAAAGGTACAAGTTCAAACACTGAAAACCACACCGCATATAATGAATTTAGATGGGTAGGCCAGTTGCATTGCCTGCTACAATTTGAGTCACCTCGTATCTGGTTTTAACTGTCGCAGAAACCAAGCTGATGAGCCACCTCTACATGCCAGAGCTGATTATCCATTTTCATTTATCATCAGTCAGTGCTGTTGAAAAACCCCAAAACATTCCAGAGAAATGAACCATCCTTGAATTTAGTCTATTCTATTACAGACATGTGGAATAGGAGGTATTTCTCTACAGTGTTTTATCCACAAGTTAAAAATAATGGCCTGTTTTGATATGTTTATCCAACTGTTTTCACTTCTGTTCCTGCAGGACTATAACAGTTGATCAGCTGCAGAACCTATGAAACAATCAATTTTAATAGCCTTGTTTCAAATACTACCCATAACTCTGACTGTCTTTCCAATATCTGAAGAACAGCCTGCAATGTTGTACCTAGCTTGAGCAAATCCTGCTGCTTAGAAATCAAGGAGAAATCCAGATGCTTTGAGCCAGAAGAAGGTGCGGGCAGACAGAAGATTCTGCAGCATGATCTAATATAGAAAAAAGAAATAAAATCAAAAGCCTGTTTGCTCCTGTAAAATAAGATTTCTTGTGTATGTCCATGCATATGGACACAGATACTAACACTGCTTTCTGTCACTGTCAGGCATTCTTCTGCCAGAGCCAGGCATCCTCCACTGGTAAGAACAGTGCACAAAGGTAGAGGCAGTTTTTATCAAAACAAATGAAAAATTGCGTGCCAAGTCCTGACACACCTCGGACAAGAATCCTTGGAGAACTGGCACAGCAGTTAGCAATATCGCAATAGATGAGCCCAGCAATAAAGCACTGCAAACAAGCAATACCGGACTGGATCCTGGAGGGACAAACCTGCCCCCATGCCATCACACAGCCCAGAATATGCTCTGCACTGTGTGTTGTGTGTGAAACCATAGGAACAGCCTGAGTCACACACAGAGATTGGTACCATCCATCACAACTTAGAAACTTGTCCTTTGTTTCAGAGTTGCACCTGAGGCCTCAAATTAGATGTGACAATTTTTATATCATCCTGTGCTAATCATCCTTCTGCAGAAAAACCTATCTTTGTAGACAGCTTGTCTTCACAAATGGGGTGGTTATTTGATTGGGTTCCTCCAATTGCCAAAGGAAGAATGTTTTCTTTGCTCATCAAAAACCAAGAGTTAAATAAATAGCAGTTAGCTTGTACGTAGTGCTTGATTATAGCTTACCTGCCCCTCTGATACAATCTGCAAACTGCAAAGCTAATAGAATGATGCCGCTTTATTTGATCTCACATCTGACTGAATCACGACCTCTGACTGCCCTGTGGTACACAAAAACATGGTTCTGGGGTAAAAATACCATTGTTGTAATTTGTTATAGGACAGGTGCACTTCTCAGATCATCCTGTTACAGATATGGGCAGTTAGAAGCAGTAAATATGCGCTAGCAAGTGCACAGATACATACAGCTGCCAGCTCTCAGCAACACAATGAGAGAGATGGGGGAACACCACAGAGTTCATCAGGAATCTGATGAACTACGAAGACAGGCTGAGGGAGTTGGGCTTGTTCAGCCTGGAGAAAAGAAGGCTGCGGGGTGACCTCATTGCAGCCGTTCAGTACCTAAAGGGAGCCTACAAACAGGAGGGGAATCAACTCTTGGAAAGGGTAGATAACTGCAGGACAAGGGGAAATGGTTTTAAGTTGAGGGAGGGAAGGTTTAGGTTGGATGTCAGGGGGAAATTATTTACAGAGAGAGTAGTGAGGTGCTGGAACAGGCTGCCCAGAGAGGTTGTGGATGCCCTGTCCCTGGAGCTGTTCAAGGCCAGGTTGGATGGGGCCCTGGGCAGCCTGGTCTAGTATTAAATGAGGAGGTTGGTGGCCCTGCATGTGGCAGGGGGGTTGGAGATTCATGATCCTTGAGGTCCCTTCCAACCCTGGCCATTCTGTGACGCTGTGAATCTCCCTGGTGCTGAGTGGATGCCCGCGCTCCTTCCTAACCACCGCAATCACACTTGTCTGTTCTTACTGCTACCTCCACTCAGGCTTATAGCCACTAACCATTACACATTCCCACGAGCCTAAGTTCTGAGTGCATATATGAAGTCCACCAAAGACAGTATTTCTGGCTGAACTGGGAAGAACCTACACGCCCTGTGAAGAACATCAGTTACACACATCCATTTGTCACCTTCACTTCCTATGTTCTGCCTCGGTAGGTTTTTGGGATGCTGACGCCATATCAAACAGTTCCTGGCTTTGGATTAACTTTTCCAAATGAGAACAAACAGCAGCTCACTGGTATGTAGCTTCGATACATACACTGTGTTACTTAAATGATTTCTCTCTGTAAACGAGACATTTGAGCAAATGAGAAAACAAGGGTATGCTCAGTCACTGGGGAAAGATGGTATTTAGATTTTTGTCCTTTAGATAAAATGCATCAGAACAACACGGGCAACTGTAATTTCATGTCTGAGGTGGTTTTGATTCGGATATATTGAACTATTTATGCTGGCTGCACTGTGCTGCGTTGCTCCGTAAATCACACAGCGACCCCTCCATCTCCCCAAAAAACACGCTAACTCCCATTACCTCTCAGCCACACAGATGTTCCCTGATTGAGATACTCAGTGCGTGGTTGTGTGCCACCCTCACTTTCACACGGATTTCAGCCTACGTTATGTCACGTCAGCGCCCTTTGTGTGTGTGAGCCCTGTGGGTTCATACGTCCTTCTGAATAACAAATGGATCGCTCCATGAGTATGAGAGATAGATGTGCTGCTCTGTCTGTGGCTGTTACACACGTGCCGATGTGAAGGATGTGCACAGAGCAGAAAGGAAAGGAGCAGCTTAAGAGGAGGAGGCAGTGCAAAGATGTGATCAACGTCTCTAACCCCCACCATTCCCTAATACCTAATATTCAGTGACAAATCAGCCCGTTTCTGAACCCAAACAGTCCCCGGGTTGGTGAGCTCACGATTCAGCCTTATGAAAGGGTGAATGTTTTACTCAGAGAATGAAAGAGAACTCGGAAATTGGTAAATACCAGCGCCGTGCCTCTGTGTTGTCGTGCAACACTCAGGTGCTCGGTTCGAGTTGCGCGCAGCTCTTTAGCTATGGCAGCAGAGTGCTCAGAATGCATTGGAAACTTCCTCGGTGAGAAAGCTTTGGTCTGACACGCGCATTCCACGCGCGGTATAACAGTTAATGAACGCTTTCTCCCAAGCAAGGCAAAGGCAAGTGCGTTACTATCAAATCCTCACGCATTAACGCTTTTGAAAGGAGCTCTCACGCCATTCTGATCCCAGAGAAGCAGCGGTGCTCGGGACGGCGATCCGGGAACGGGAGGTGAGCGCGGGGCTCCCGGTGCCGCTCCTCCAGGCGGCGGCGGAGCGGAGGGCGGCAGCCAGAGCCCCAGACACGCGGATATTTACAACTTCGCACTTCTGCAGCGCTCCGAAATATTCCTCCTCTGGGAATAAAAAAAAGAATAACGGGGCGGGTTCGAGCGGGCGGAGGTGAGCGCTGCGAACACCCGGGGCCGTCGGGGCGGGATGGAGCGGCGGGCAGACCGGAGCGGAGCGGGGCGGGGCGGGACCCCCGGAGCCGCCCGCGGGGACCCTCCCTCCGCCCGCCTCCCGCCTCCGCGCCGCCAGGGGAAGCGGCGGGGAGCGAAGCGGCCGCTCCCCAGAGCCCCCCCGGCCATGCCGAGGGAGGAGGAGGAAGAGGAGGAGGAGGGAGCGCGGCCGCTGGCGGGATAGAGGCGGGCGGCGGCGGTGCCCCGCGCGGGGCGAGGCGTAGCGGCGGCCCCGCGCCCGTCCATGGGGCGGCGCTGAGGGACGTTGCGGCGCGGCGGGGCAGCATGAAGAAGGCGCTGCTCCTCAGCCGCTTCCTTCTGCTGCTGCCCTGGGTGCTCGTCGTCGTCATCGTGCTGGACATCGACAGCAGCAGGGCGCCGACGCCCGCGCCGGGACCCCGCGGCGGAGAGAGTGGCGGCGGCAGCGGCGGCGGAGGGTCCCGGCCGGCGACGGAGCGGGCGTCCTCACCGCGGCGCCCCGAGGCCGCGCTGCCCACCATCTATGCCATCACGCCCACGTACAGCCGCCCGGTGCAGAAGGCCGAGCTGACCCGGCTGGCCAACACCCTCCGGCAGGTGGCGCGGCTTCACTGGATCCTGGTGGAGGACGCGGCGGCGCGCAGCGAGCTGGTGAGCCGCTTCGTGGCGGACGCCGGGCTGCCCTGCACGCACCTACACATCCCCACGCCGCGCCGCTACAAACGGCCTGGGCTGCCCCGCGCCACCGAGCAGCGCAACGCCGCCCTGGCCTGGCTGAGGCAGCGGCACCAGCACCTGCCGGCCCCTCAGCCCGGCGTGCTCTTCTTCGCCGACGACGACAACACCTACAGCCTGGAGCTCTTCCACGAGGTGCGTGCGGACGGGCCGCGGGCTCCCCTAAGCGCCGGCCGTCGGCGCTTCCCTCCGGCGCCCGAGTTCGGTCCGGGCGGGCGCCCCGCCGCATCCCCGGTCCCCGCCCCGCCGGGATGCGGCGCCTTGCCGGGGTTCCCCGCAGCCCTGCGCACTTGTGACGGCTTTCCCGTTTCCCTGCCGAGCGAGGCGGGTTTCGGGATTATGTAACGAGTGAGAGCCGCCACGGACCGCTCTGACCGCCCCGGTTGTTCCAGGCTGAGCCCCGCGTCCCTTCAGGTGACGCCCCGGCCGCTTTTTCGCGGCTCCTCGTGGAGCCGCCCGGGATGCGCGAAGCCCTTGCTTCCTAGAAGCGGCGGATCGGATCGCTCCCGCAGCGAGCGAGCAGCCTTCCAGCAGTCCCTCGGTGCGGGGACGCGCTGTTGTCTTTACTTCAGCCCCGTGCTGAGGCGCTCCAGTAAGTGAGGCTCTCTGGTCTCTTTGTGGCCCCCCTTGGCAGGGAGGAAGGCTGTACGATGAGTGGGCCACCAGCAGCGGAAGATGACTGTTGGGGGTGTAACCTCGGCAGGGACGCAGCAGGGTCGACGGGCAGATGGGAGCACGAGGCTGTTGGTGACCCGCGTCCCTCGCTGAGGGGAACTGCTATGCTTGGGAGTCACAAGGGTTCTTTGGATGCCTTAGGGCAACGCATGAAATTCCCTAGAGCTGGTTGTTTTAGAAGAATTGCTTTTGTTTGCTCGTGTTTAGGTGGTAGTGCATCTGTTCCTGTTTTCGACATGCTGGCAGTTATGCGGTCCTTCTGAGCAGGGTGCCCCACTTTCTTTCTCAGTTTGGCATTCAGCACTGTTGCTGCCAGTTTGAGGACCTTGTCCTGGAGACACAGTTCTTGTTGTGAGTGATGTCCTGAAAGTCTCGTGGCTGTGCTGAGGGTATTGTAATGTCCCAGACCTCCATGGGTGGAAGCGTCCGTTTCTGCTCGAAGATACAAACTACCCTGATGCTTCCTAAGGGGCTCTGTAAATTGATACAGAAAATGCATTAAGAATGGTTTGAGTTGGAATGAACCCATAAGGGTCACACAGTGCAGCTCCCCTGCAGTGAGCAGTAACATGCACAGTTAGATCAAGTTGTTCAGAGCTGTGTTCAGCCTGACCGTGAATGTCTCCAGGGGTGGGGCATCCACCACTTATCTGGGCAATCTGTTCCTGTGCTTCACTGCACTTACCAGAAAAAAAACCTTTTCCTTATATTCAGTTTATGTATCCCCTCTTTTAGTTTGAAACCATTTCCCCACTCCTGTTGCAACAGGCTGCTTAGAAGTCTGTCCCCTTCTTTCTTATAGCCTTGCTTCAGGTACTGAAAGGCTGCTCTCAGGTCTCCCCACAGCCTTCTCTTCTCCAAGATGAACAGCCCCAGCTCTCTCAGCCTGTCCTTGCAGAAGAGGTGTTTCATCCCTTGGATCAGTTTTGTGGCCCTCCTCTGGATGTGTACTGACAGGTGCTCATGTGCTGAGGACTCCACATCAGGGTGTAGCACTCCAGGTGAGGTCTTACCAGCGCAGAGCAGAGGGGCAGGATCCCTTCCCTCAGCCTGTTGACCATGCTTCTTTTGGTGTAGCTGGGGTTGCAGTTGCCCTTTTGGGCTGTGAGGGCACATTTGCATGAAAGCAAAGGAAAGGAATGAACGTGTGGGGGGCTAACCTTAAGAATTACAGGCGTGGCAGAGGATTTATGCTGCCTCTCACTCACAGGAGCACAGGTGATCTTGCACCCACAGCCACTCACCCCTGAAACTGCACTTTCACCAGGTTTAGCTGGTGGGGAAGAGCTGTTTATTTTGTGCCTTGTGTTTGCAGGCTGGCCCATGTGCATGAGTGAGTTCTCCCTTGAGATGTAGCAGCTGTAAAGCTCCGGTGTGGGAGCAGAGAGGGAGCTTTTGCTTCAGATTCCACCAACTGTTCCCATGGCTGTTTTTTGGCGTCACTGGTGTGTATAAGGCAGTATCTGGGATGCCACCAATAGTCCCACTGGGAGCACCTCGTCCACCTGGCAGAGCTAAGTGGAAGTCCCCTGGCAGGGTTTGCTGGAGGGATGTGCCTTCACAGCAAGTGGGAAGTGCATGTGCAGGGATAGCAGTCTTGTTGTTAGCAAAGGCACTGCTTGAAATTTTATTTCTTGTTCAAAAAAACCTCTGTGGTTACAGATTCTGACTTGACAGCTTTGTAGTAAATCCTGCTCTCTCCTTCAGGAATTGATTGATTTATGAGGGTAAACTGAGCTTCTCTTTTCCGAGCACGAAGAGAGCACTTCAGAATGTGTTGCATGCAGAAGGAATCCAGTAGTAATTCTGCCTGAAAGTGGCTCTGAAGGTGCCTGAGAGGGAGGTTTTCTCTGCCTGTTATATGGTACTGTACCAGGAGCCATCCTCCAGCTCTGCAACTTCCTAATCCCACATCTGGTCATCTCTCACCCACTTGGGGAGCAGCATGAATGTGAACAAGGAGAGAGGAGCTCTCGGTTCTCGTCGGAGCGCTGCCCTCTGCTGGCTGGGCAGCCCTCTGCAGGTCGTGCCACAGGCTAAGGGACATGAGGGTGGGTGAGAGGTGTGCATTTTGCTGCTAATTCCTGCAGTCAGAGGATGTTACTGCAGGGCAGAAGATGTGCCAGGGAGCTGTATGCCAGTGTAAGACTGTGTTCATGGCGGCTCCTCTGCTGTGGGTTTCCCTGGCGCTGCAGTGAAAGGCAGAGCCTTTTAGCAGAGCTTGCTGTGAGCAGCGGTGTATGAGCAATAGGGGCACAATAAAAAAAGGAGTGTGTTTTGACATAGGATGCCATGGCACGTTGCTGAGAGCTTTCGATGAGGGAATTCTGATCTTTGTCCAAAGTACTCCTATCTGGTACTTACAGGAATAAGTGTGTTATATTTGATAGGGAGTGAACTATGCAGCGTCTTATGTGGAAATGAGGGGAATTGAAAACAGGAAAAAAAAAACAAACTGCAGAGGTGTTATGCTGGGAAACACTGTCTGTAGTATAAAACTGGAGCTCTGTTGCTTTTATAAATGTTTGTGGGGTTGTTTTGTTTTTTTGTAGGACATATAATGGATCGTGTGTATAGCTTAGTTTTTTGCTGGCAAGATTATGTCCTGGAAGTCAAACTAGACAAGGGATGAGCAAGATTAGCAGTAGTTCTTAGAGTATGGTGGAGAGGCTGGGTTGTCCTTCTGCTGTTCCAGTGCATTGGTCATCTGCTCAGCTGAGTGTTTTGTTGGGGAGGTCCCATCTTCCTTGCAAGAGCTTTGGGGAAGGACCAGTTGTTCCAGGGTTGCAACATTCCTTGGAAAGCTCAAGAAATAGTTGCAGGAATGGAAGTGAGGCCTTTGAATTATTCCCAGCTCTTTCCATTTGAGAGTATAACGATGCTCAGGTGAAAAATCATGCTTTTAGTTCAGTGCTGCTGGTTCTGGCATATTGTTTTGTCATTTATTCTTTCGGGATGCAGACCTCAGAAGTGATTTATTTTTTTCCATGCTCACACATGATGCGTTTGCCTGGAGGTGTCCGTCTGCATCAAAACCAGCAGTCCACTTTCTGAAAACATCTTTTATCAGCTGAACCTCAGCTGCATTCATAACAAAGCCACCGCGAGGCCTGAAATCCCCAATTCAGTGCGTGATACGCTTTACAGATGTTTCTATATGAATCATCGTAACTTCTATTTTATACTGTAGGTCATTCTTCTTGCAGTGACTCTGTTATAGTTTGTTGCCTTTGTGCTTCATCCTATTCCTGAATGCAAGTTATTGTAATATTGTGACTGATTCTTAGCAACTGCTGATTTTATATTTTCAGACATTCTGGAGGAAAATTTAGGTAAGACTCACATTCCACTTTCCTAGAGAGGTGTTAGAAACAAGACTCCAGCCCTAGCGCTGGGAACTGCAGGTAAACATGGTTGAAATTTCCCTGCCTTGAACTCTTCCCCCAAATTCTTAGCAAATGTCTTCAGTGTGCCAAAAGGTGAGATTGTCGTATTAAGAAATGCACTGACTTCTGCATATTCCTCTTTGGGTTCTGTCTGCCAGTTTTGCTTGCATTTTGCTCAGACACTTAAAGTGAGACATATTTGAAATTAAAGTGCTTATGTTTAAAGCCATGACCTCCCTCGCTGCCACCCCTAGCCCTCTGGTCACTGCTGCCTGAGATTTCATAGCAGGGTTCGCTAGCTGCCTAAAGAATGCCAGAACAGCCCAGAGGGACCGTGGATGCCCCGTCCCTGGAGGTGTTCAAGGCCAGGTTGGATGGGGCCCTGGGTAGCCTGGTCCAGTATTAAATGTGGAGGTCAGCAGCCCTGCCTGCTGCAGGGGGTTGCAGCTTCATGATCCTTGAGGTCCCTTCCAATCCAAGCCATTCTATGACACTGCTGTCATGCCTGAATGTGAGCTGAGGGTTCCTTTAGAGGAACTCACGCTCTACTATGTGTTCTGAATACAGCCCTGCAGAATGGAGTTCAAAGTAAATCACAGCATTAATTCTCATTTCTAAGGAAAAACAAATCCTTTTATTTAGTAGCTCAGCATTTAGCCCAGTTGCTCACTGAGCTGGAGAGCAGAATTCAAATTGCTGTATCTGTTGCCTGCACAAGGATGCCCTGACTATCATGCTGGAAGGGAAGGAGGGGAGGAGAAAGAGCACCACCCTTTTAGCTTGAATTTGAGGATGTTTTTACAGATAATTCAAGGTTCACGGAGCCACAGAAAATATGAGAATCTGATCAGTGTTCTCTGACTCAGTCAGCTGGGTTCTTCTTCGCAGTAGTAGTTTAAACAAACATTGAATTAACCACAAAATCTCTGGTATTTAGAAAGTATGATAATGCTACCTAAGCCTAAGTTGTCCATGCAGGATCATCCTCAAATCAACCAGATGGGAACGAATCATGAGGAAGAGATGAAAAATAATGAAGATTTCTTCTTTGCTAATAGATATTGATAATTCTCATAGTGGCACTATAGAGCAGAGTTGTTTGGGTAGTTCTGAATGAAGGGCAGGGACGCAAGAAAATGTTTTCATTCTCCCAGGATGTTTACATGAAGGTAGCAGATATTCTAACTCTTGCTAACAGTTTGCAGCTGGAAAAAATTCTTGTTAGTGAAAGCAGAACCTATATATATGCAGACACTGTGTGTCACACAGACATCTGATGGCCAGTACAGGTGTCTGCCAGCCAGCATTGGCTTCCTTCCTTTCTTGCTGGCTCTCTGTGATGCTGTGGCTTTCTACTTTGCATTACTGGGGCAGGGCTGCTTCAGTTCATAGAATCATTGAATGGCCTGGATTGAAAAGGACCTCAGTGATCATGTAGTTTCAACCCCCCTGCTGTGTGCAGGGTCACCAACCACCAGACCAGGCTGCCCAGAGCCACATCCAGCCTGGCCTTGAATGCCTCCAGAGATGGGGCATCCACAGCCTCCTTGGGCAACCTGTTCCAGTGCGTCACCACCCTCTGAGTGAAAAACTGCCTCCTAATATCTAACCTAAACCTCCTCTGTCCCCTAGATAATGCAGGTGTTAGCTCTTTTCAAAGTGAATTTTATACATGTTTCAGGAAATGGTTTGTTCTTTGTTAATGGCTTAAATTGGTTTGGTTTTATATATATGTGGGAGATGACAGTTTTTGTTTGCTACTTTATTCATAGACTTGAACTAGTGCCAAAAATTCCAGGGACTTTTGATCTGTTACAACAATCAAAGAAACCTAATGGAGGCTTCTCCTCCTGATTCAAATAGTTTCTGGTTGAAACATAAGTGAGAACTGACGCTGATGTTTGATTTGTCAAAAAATCTCAGTAAAATATTTTGAAAGCAAGGATTAAAATTTCTGCATCTCTGACTCTGTTCATGACTTTCTCTATTAGCAGAAGGTTCTACAGAGTTTTTTGATTCCTTTTCTTTCCCCCGAGGGTTCTGTTGGCTTTTTTCCCTCTTGCAAGGAGACTTCTCACATTCGATAGGGCTTTTGTAGGAGTGAACAGTAGGAAACGGAACTTTTGCTTTAGTTTTTCCATGATCTTCTTTGTAAAACAGTTTGAAAGCAACACAGAAAAGACAGAAGAGGTGAGTATTTCCTACCTATTTCAAATGTAACGAGGGAAAGGTTTGGGCTCCTTTGATAGCTTCATATAGCAGATTAAGGGTAGGACATTTACGTAAAAGTTGACTTCCAGGTAGTTTTTAATGGATATGGTTATGCAAAAGATTTAAAAGTAGTAAAAGTGAATCTAATTCTCTTTGAGAACACGGAGATTTTCTGTTGGAAAATCAGATTTTTGCCATCGTCTTAAAAATAACACTCAGTAGCACAGACAGAATTAAATATTAGCTGGCTGTCATTAGTTATTTGCCTCATAATAAAAAAAGATCTAAATAAGAGTTAGCAGTGCATTAAATACCTTTCTGGGATATAAATTATTTAAGAATACATGGCAGATTTTAAATGCACACTGACATTCCCCTTGCACATAGACATGTAATACCTATGCTAAAAAGGTTGCGTTGGAAGATGCTGGTAGAGAAACAATGACATGGCTTTAAAAATGAGAGGAAACAGTGCCAAAAAGGTTATTTGAAGCGGATTTATTCAAGTGAGGGGCTATGGATTACAAGGTACCAAACGCTCTCTATTTCTGTACTTTGACAGCAATCTTCTCCTTTTTACCTGCAAAACTAATACTGTTGCTGTGAAATTAATTATGAATCGTCGGTGGCTCTTTAGAGGTGTGTTGCACCATGCAAGAGCACAACTGAGTGGAATGACAGAAAACAGGATAGGAAAAAGAATTAGTAAGTGGAAGAGCTGAAAGTGTTGTGTTTTGGAAGTCTTCCCAGTGCAGAGATTGGCTCCTAGCTGCAGTTGTTAAGGGGTGGTACAGCTTTCTCCTGTAGTGAAGCAGTGCTGACATTTTACCCAAGGATGCTGATGTCATTTAGGAGCATTAATCAATGTATCCAATGTGTAAAATGTTGCTTGAGAGAGGGGAAGTTAATCTGTCTTCCCTATGTGGTGTGGACTGTAAAAACCATTGGAGGCAACGTGAGGAAAGGTAAAAGGAAGAGCTTTCCAGCAGTATGATGAAGCAATGAGTCTCATTACCTGTAAGGGCTGTGGAGCTTCTGTGGTGTTCAAGAACAGATGAGACAAATATCTGTCAGGTTATATTGAAGTGCCATCTCCCCAGCTGCAGGGCTGGCTAGGGGAGGGACTGCTTTGCAGACCCTTGCTGTGCATTGTCCAGTGGAGGCACAGACCCTTTGTAGTCAAGTTCACTGACATCAAACTTGCTTTTTGAAGGTCCTTTCTGCACAACATCACAGGCACAGATTTTCTGTGACTCAGTATCCCTTTGAAGTAGTGTTAGGAGTAGGAGTTCCATTTCGTGGCTAAGTGAATGGGGAGCAGAGGAGCTATCCTTCTGGCAATGTAAGTTTTGTTGAAACAGAAATTGGCTGTATGTGGCCTGAGAGTAATGCATGATGCCTGTTTTGAGAACGTATAGGGTTGCTGGCTGTGCTCAAGTAACCTGTAGCACTCATTTTCTGGGAGAGCTATGCTGGAGGACCTCTATGTTACCTCTCTGATAGCAGTAGATTGGAGTTTTGCATATAGGTGTATTTGAAACTCACTGGAATGGAGTTTGATCCATTCATTCCAACAGCCTGAAGATGGACCAGGACGTATCACACAAGGGCTGAAGCAGTAGAGGACAGAACAGTGCTTACTGCTTGCAGCAGTCAGATTTGCTTTGCTAGAAACATTGAATCCCAAATAGAAAAGCATCAACATCAGGCTGCAATAACACCAGGATGGTTGTTTCAGCACTGAAGCCTTTTCACTGTAAAGAACTAGGAGTCTACTTCCTTCTCTCTGTCATTTACCTTTTTTCCCCTAAGGCTTCTTTATTTTCTCATTGGCTTGACATCTTACCCATCCATCAGTCCAGCACATCCCATTAAGTAGCTTTCCTTGATTGACTGAGATGCTTTTTTTGGCAATGCTTTTAACGCTATCTCTTCTATTACTCAGCTACATTTTCTGCATTTTCACTTGTTATTCTTTAGCAGTTCCTGTGTTACTACTATATCTGCTGCCATGTTCCCATCACCTCATTGGGATTTCTGCTGTCAGTTGTTAATGCTCTCTCTGTCATTTCCTTGCCTACTCCTTCCTAGTTCTCCTCTGCTTCATTTTGGCTTATTCTACCATCTTAGTGTCCGTTTCCTCACCTTCCCCCACCCAGAACATCACTCTCCTCTGTGTCCCAACCAAATTAAGGATAGGAAAAAGCATTTCCAGGAGATTCATCCTAACTTAAGGCAGCTGTCTAAGCCAGGTGGGATGAATCACATTGGCACATTTGTATCTCTGCTCGTTAACTATCAAAGTTGAACTAGGATAAACTAGATGCCTGACTAACAGAGAGTTCCCTGTAAGTGCGATGAATCTCATTCTTGTACACTGCCAGGACTTAAAAGCACTCAATGATAAGAGAGCATGCGATGCCACATTAAAATGACAGCTAGAAGAGCAATTTAGGAAGCTGTTTTCATTTATAGGATTTGAATAGTTGCGTAACCCACAGCAGCAAAGCTGTTTAGAATTAGCATGTTTCTGAATCACCTTTTCATTTGATAGTGCCAAATTCCAGCTGCAAGCTGACCTTTTAATCCAAATATGGCTTTCACAGAGTCATACATAAATACAGCCATAATGCATCAGTATGTTAAATGCATAATGCTATTCTCAGAAGATTGAAAGAAATATTCCCACTTCCATCTGCCTGGCACATCCCGAGGCTGCCAGGTATTTCAGAATTAGCATAAATAGTGGTCTAGATGTGCTCTGGCTGTTTGTACTGAAAGGGATTGTTGCATTCGTGACACAGGCTTATTTCATTCTCCACAAATGGAACCTGTGAGAATAAGGAAAGTAACACAAGGGCAAAATAAAGAGCTCTGTAAACGTTTACCTGTTTTCTTCTGATGTATGGTGGCTTTACTGGCTTAACTTGCAGACACGGAGACAGACCCAAGGCTATAATAATTCTTGGGTCATTTTGTGCTGATTTCATGAGGTCAGTGAGATACTCTGGAGTAACAAGGTTTTGCTACACACTTTGTAAGATGAGATATTAATGTAAATCTCTCTGGCTCTGTTAGTGTGAATGCTGTAGCCAGTATTCACCCAGTACAGAAGTGTTGTGTGACCTGGCTCAGTTTGCAGCATAGCTACACAAATGTGGGAAAAGACCAAGCTTGGGCTTACTGTGCATGAGCTGCCTTAGTGTAGCTGGGGGCATGCTTGTGCTTACCTGGGGGCACTTTGTGCTTGCTGTGGGTGCGAACCAGCAGCTGGCACAGAGCAGCTGGAGCACTGTAAATCAGTACAGTGATAAGTTGGTCCTGCAGCCATATGCTCAAGTATGTGTTGGTGCTGATAGATAAGAGGTGAAGGGATATCTGTGTTCATCCTGCAGATAGCACCAGCTTAGTGTAGTAGGATGTGTGGCTTGATCATGCCCTGCAGACCTACTGGAAAGTTGGCTGTATAGACAAGCCCAACAGGATCATGCCTTATGTCCATATCCCATGGCTTTGGATGTTAATATCCATACACCATTAGAAAAAAATGCAGTGTGGATGTATCATTAAAATAGGTAAAATCATGAAGGTGCACTGACCCTGACAGAGTGGAATTCAGCATCTTACGTTGAAGAAACAAGGCAGTGAGTAGGATTGCAACCCTGGACATCATGATAGCCAAATTTGACCTCTTCAGGGATCTGCTTGGAGTTGGGATCTTCCATGGGTTGGAACATTGGAAGTAAGGAAGCCCAAGAGAGTTGGCTGACATTCAAGCACCACTTCCTCCAGACTCAAGATTGGTGCATCCCTAACAGTAAGAAATCAGGCAAAGGTGGCAGGAGATCCACATGGATGAGCAAGGAGCTCATGGAAAAACTCAAATGGAAGAAGAAAGTCTATGGAATGTAGAAGAGGTTTCTAGCCACTTGAGAGAACATGGCAGACTGGTGAGGCCACATTTGGAGTACGTGTCCAATGCTGGGCTCCTCAGTTCAAGAAAGAATGGGAAGTTCTGGAGTCCAGCAGAGGATCACAAAGGTGATGATTGGCCTGGAGCATCTCCCTTATGAGGAAAGGCTGAGAGACCTGGGACTGTTTGGCCTGAAGAAGACTGCAAGGGGAAGACTGCTTATAAAAATCTAATGGGTGACAGTCAACTAGATGCAGTCAGGCTCTTTTCAGTGTTGCCCAGTAATGGGAAAAAGGGCAGTGAGCACAAGCTGAAAGTTCCGTATATTCTTGAGGCAAAACATCTTTACTTGTAAAGGTGACAGAGCACTGGAATAAGTTGCCCAGAGATGTTGTGTAGTCTGGCGATATCTTCCCTGGAGATATTCAGAACCCACATGGATGCTTTCCCATGTAACCTATTCTAGGGAACCTAGGGTTGGACTCGGTGCTCTCCAGAGGTTCCTTCCAACCACTACGATTATGTGAGGTTTGACTGATTTCTGTATCAGAATAGTTGAGTGCTAATTCTGCATTTTCTAAATGGAAGAGTGGAAGAGATGGGAAAAATAATCTGAAGCAGGCAGGAGCAATAAAACAGTCAGTGGTTTGGACACAGAAGATGCACAAAGAGTTGGAAGGAGAGGAGGTGTACAGCTCTCTTTTGTGTGTGCATACACAGCTGATTTCTAAATATGTATTTTATGTGCTCCCTGTGTTCACTTGAAAATCTGCTAATGTTTCTAACTTAAAAATGAGTCTCAGAGTGAAGTGCTTTCTTTGTGGGTTTTTTTTTTTTTCTTCTGGTGGATCTCCTGGGAGTTTAGATGATACATATGATAAATCTTTCACCTTGACAGAAAGAGAAGCAAGTGTTTAATATTTAACCAAGGTTGTCTTTCACTTGAACGTCTATCTATAGGGGAGTGCATTACAAATAAGTAAAATTGTATTTGTTTTTGCAAAGATGAGTGTTTGAGAGGAGAAGGGGATTGCATTTCCCTAAGGAACAGGCCTCAACTACTCTAGAAGATGAGATTGTTTTAAAAATCAATCAAATTAAGCCTGTGTTACAGTGGGATAGCTTGATACTTGCTTAAAAAGAACCATATTTAAGCACAGTAGGTGTACCAGTGAGGTACAGCCGGGCAAATTGTAGTGCTTGTGCTCTCCATTCTGCGCCTGGCTCCTCAGTCCGCACCGCGGAGCAGCTCATCAGTGTTTAAGTTGTGTTACCTTCCCTTTCGCTGCAGAAATCGGGCTGCTAACCAGTGTGCTGAATTCCAAGAGCCCCCGTCTGACACACTTGTTGCTAAAGAGTCATTTTCCACTCTCTGCAATCTCCTGTGGGATAGATGAGGCCACGATAGATGAGCGTTTACAGGATTACTTCTACTTACATTGGAAACAAGCTCCCACGCTGCCCATGCCATAGAAACTCAGCAGTTCTTTCTGAAACAGCATGTAAATGTTTAAAGGCATGGTCCAAACTTTTTTTTTTTTTTTGCATGAGCCTTTAACAGATGTAACCTCTTTTGTACAGATCTGCTGTAGTGCAGGCAGGGGGAGAGCTGTGTGTCACAGTTTCTTAACTGTACGTGTCTTAATGAAGTGTGCATTTGCTAATCATTCCTATAATAGTCTATCTCACCGTGCTGCTATGCTACATAAGCAATCTATAGAAATATACTTACTGAAAGAGTGCCAAACACCACACACCTTTAAAACAAACATGAAAGCAAGAACCATTTTTTCCATGACTTTACATTTCTTATAAAAACATGAATAGAGCATTTCTGGTAGGGCGGAGGTGCCTACTGGAAGAGAGCTGGAGCTCTCACAGAAAATGAGTAGGCCTTTGCAGCCTCCAAACTCTTACCCTGTTGGGCTCAAATCTGCAAGCAACCATTGCTTTTAAATGACTGTTACAGAGGATTAGCGCGTAGGCTTCCCACCAACACTTACAGCAAAGCTTTCTAGGAATAGTGCAGGAAATCACGCTCTGCTCACCTCTTGCAGATGCGCACGACCCGTAAGGTGTCGGTGTGGCCTGTGGGGCTGGTCGGGGGACGGCGGTACGAGCGCCCGGTTGTGGAGAACGGCAAGGTCGTCGGGTGGTACACGGGCTGGAGAGCTGACAGGCCCTTCGCCATCGACATGGCCGGTAAGTGCTAAGCTTCATGCTGTGTGAATGACAGAAAGCTCATCGTGCCTATTCTTACATCTTTTTGTGAGCGGGGTGGAAGCATACATCCCTGGAGGCATTCAAGGCCAGGCTGGACGTGGTTCTGGGCAGCCTGGTCTGCTGGTTGGCGACCCTGCACATAGTAGGAGAGCTGAAACTAGGTGATCATTGGGGTCCTTTTCAACCCAGGCCATTCTGTGGTCCCAGTGTAAGCAGATTTTAAAGCTTCTCAAGCGTATCTGCTGTTCATAGTGCTATAGCATTAAATATCCTAGAAGTCTTAGTTTGCACACCTCGTTTAATTAAGTTGCTTCTTGGTGATGGTGCGGCTTACTTTCACTTGCTTGTAATTGCATGTGGCAACTTGGCTTTTATGTTGAATGAATTGTTTTTCTGGAATGAGTTAATTGTAAATCAATTCATCCAGTTAATTTTTGCAGGGAGCCTTGCCTTGCCTTGAGTCATCCATCTACAGCCGGCAGTATAAATGGAGACCCTTCTTAGACCTCATGTTGTAAAACGCTACTTTATCATGACATAATTCATTGTTTTATTGGCTATTTGGAGTGATGGTGATAACTGTAGATGGATATAGTATGAAATGCTGGGCTTAGGGGGAAAAAAATCACTGACAGCTATAGCGTAGCAGAAGGCAGAAAAGCTTCAAAATTGATCTAATCAATCTTCCACTGGGAAGCTGGCACACCATGCAGCTCTGTCTTGCTGTCAGTCCATGCTTAGGCACTCTTTCCTGTATATTCACAACTGCCACATGAATCATCGCTGTGCCAAATTTTGATTTCTAGTGCAGCAGCAGTTGGTTTCCCAGTATGATGCAGCACTTCAGCAGTTTTGAAATAGGTTGCTCTGAAAGTAATGCCTCCTATTTATTCCCATGAAAACTGTAACTAGGAAAGAGCTGAAAACTGCAGCTAGAAAGAGCACAATAATGCTGTTAGATAAAGTAAATTCTCTGCTGCAAAACAGTATTTTCCAACATAGTCACTATCATTAGCTATGCATTTTTGCCAGTGATGAACAAGAGCCTGCTTGCTGCACTCACAAACATCTGCATGGCATTGAGAATGTGGCTTGTCTTTCATGTTGCTGTCACCATTGCTGAAACGCACCACCCCTCCTCACTGTGGTCACATCCACTGTTTGGTCTCCATAAATGTTCAGCAGGCGTCAGTGAATGTCAGTGGGTGCCATTTTTCCATATGGAAGAATTCAGTGACACACCTTTACTTCGTAGGCTCTTCTGTGTCAGATTCCATGTTTGCCGCATCACACAGCAACAACATGGAACAGAATACTGGTGGGAAGTTTCAACCTCTATTGCCATAGCACCAACATGTGCCTCCCACACTGTGGGCTAACATAATAAAATAGGAGGCATTACTTTTGGAGCAGTCCCTGGATATTCATGGAGAAGAGGGATGGGGAAAAATACAGGGACAAGAATGGGATAGAATTAGCCAGCAGTTTTCATTTTTTTGAGACCTTTATGTCTTGGGAGTGGAAAAAGGACAGAGTTTGAGGGTTTTCTTTTTTAACGGATTGAGGTGTTCCATGAAAAGTGGTGAAGTATCAACAGGTGAATTTTTCTACACCACAGAAACCATTCAGGTTACTGGTATTCCTGGCATGAGAGCATTGGGGCATAGAGGTAGAGGTAGTCCTTGGGGGGAGATTGAATTCTGCCTGTCCCTACGATCATGCTTCTGTGAGAATAGTTTGCATGTGGATTATAGATACATATCCTGTGCTGCAGAAAGGCATTGTAAGGATGATAGCACGGTTCATAATTTATTAGCAGCAGACAAAAAGCCATTATGCTACATTAGGCAAGGGACAAACCCTCATCGGAGGAGATGTGAGGAAAGCTCATGTCATCTTTGCTTACAGTTTGCAGTTGCTGCTGCAACATTGGCTCATGGGAGAGGCAGCTCTGTGAGCATTACCTGCTCCTGTACCTGCAGAGGTCTTGGAAGGGAGAGACTATGGAGACAGAGGTACAAGGGCTGAAAGTATCAGAAATCAGTGTAGAATCACAAATAAGAAGGTGCTGCTTTGGAGAGAACTTTATTAGTCCAACAAATATAACAAACATTGAATTACATTTTGATATCGTTATTTCAGTAAAAAGGGAAAGCACATGAACTTCTTATTCTAGACTTGAAGGCATGGGGGCAAATTTATATCGCCCATGGGTCCCATGGGGCAGTTCTGCTGATTTCATGGGAATCAGCTGAGACCCTCGCTAACCAACTTCTGGATTCTTCTTTGAAATGTCACATTTTATCAGTGAAGAAAACATAGTTTATTTCTTTCTAGAACTTTGTGGCTGACACAGTTATTCCCCAGTGCTAAATTGCATTCAGAAAGCAGAGTAGCTGTTTCCTGTGTTCCTTATTGTCAGGCAACCACCAGAGCATACAGATGAGTTCTGGTGTTTTTAAAGTACCGCCTGAGTTTTAACAGTAGGTGGTTTGCAGAGTGTGAGGAGGAAGGGAGGAAAAGAGAAAGAGAATTGGGTGTTGTAAGCAAAACATAACACTGAGTTTGAGCGAGTAGGAAAAGGGGGTAAGAAATGACTGCAAATGTGTTGAGAGCATTTGGATTTTAGAGCAGAGGGAGTGCGGCTGAGGGTATGGGGCCAAGGGGAAGGAGGAGAAAATGAACAGTTTGCCTGGAAAACAGACATCTGAGTGCACACTCAGAAGAGGAGGAAGGGGAGTAAATAATTATTTGGTTGTTGTTCCTCTTGGCTCTGCACACCAGAAGCAAGGGAGAGCGGGGGGAATAGGATGGAGCTGCATTTTGCTCTCGCCTCCTGTGAGCGTCTGACTCGTCCCCAGAACTCTGTGGTACCACAAGCACCCCTTGTTTTCCACAACACAGTTAAATGTTTCCTTGCTCAAGTCTGAGTACCAGGGCTGTGTTTGTCTGTGTTTTCAGTTCTGGCCACAGCAAGCAGGGCTCAGCATCTGCAGCATGAGCTGTTGTCTCATCTCTGTGCATCCTCTGCAGCTGATTTAAGGAGCGTCTTCAGTTATATAAAACACAAACCTGAAGTAGGGAGGTTGGTGTGGCAGCAAAGTCAAAACTATTTTTGAACTTCTAAGGTAAATTCTACCTACCTATTTATTTGTTTTTAAGAGAATGGTAAGTGATATTTCTTTTTGGTTGAAATTCAACTTTACTTATTGCTTTGGAAACATATTACCTAGATCTGCTGAAGAAATGTTTTTGTAGTTCTCAGTAAAAACAGCACTTGGCTGGATTCTGCAATAAATATTATTGGTGCTTTTAGCTAGGCTATGATAATATTTTATTAAACAGAGCTAAGCAAATTCTGTATCCATTACATGAAAGTAATAGGAGTTGGGCTCTTGTATAACACAAAGAAATTCATTTAAGAAAATGTTCTTTAAGATACAGACAAACATTGCCCAAAGGTTAGAAAGGGAAACAAACTGTCTATTCAGATGTGCAGTCCTAAGGCTTTAAAAGTATTAAAATATGGGTTAAACGTGAACTGAGGAAAGCTAGTTTAAAAAAAAAAAAAGTTTGTTATACTGCCATGTCAGAAAGTAAGAAGTATGGCTACGAATCATCGCTATGGGCAGGTCTCACTTTGATCTAAGCAAAACATACCCCAAGATACCTTTTGTCACTGGTGTTTCTGTCATAGACTGATCAGAATCTGACTGGGATAGCAGTGAAGCATTTTTTTTCCTGGTGACTCTAGCCAAGGCGCTCTTATTATTATAGTAGGCTGACTAAAAATTAATGTGACAGACCCCAGCTCAATCCCCTTTTGATGGGAGTGCCATAGTAAAGGAAATGGAACCAACAATAGTTGGTAGCCTTGATGTAGAACTACCTGAGAAGGTAAGCGGATGGAAGATGAGTAACTTTAAGCAACAGTTGTTTTCATTGTTTGTTTGGTTAAAAATACACTATACATACCGTATATGGCCAGATAAGTTCTTAGGATCATGAATGGTTTGGGTTGGAAGGGACCTCTAGGACCATCAAGCTCCAACTCCCTGCCACAGCTAGGGCTGCCAACTGCTAGATCAAGTACTGGATTGCAGTGCTCAGGGCTGCATCCAGCCTGACCTTAAACACCTTGTAAATGGGAGTGTTGTTTCCCATTTTCCAGTCCCCAGGGATTTTGCCTGACAGCTACGACTTTTCAGATAAGATGGAGAGCAGCTTGACAACCAGCTCAGCCAGCTCCCTTAGGTTGCTGGGATGCGTGCCATCCAGCCCCATAGTCTTGCACACTTTCAGTCTTGGGAGTTGGTTTCAGATTTGCTCTGCCCTTACGGTAGGGGGGGGAGTTTGCTCCTAGTTCCCAGCTGAAGTCAGCCTCCTGTGCTTGTCTTAACCTCAAGCTCTGCGAATACTTGAAGTGTCTACAAGAACGTACAGGAACTCCTTTGGACAGATTCTGGACCTAGACAGCCCGATGCAGATACGAGCTCTAATCTGTCATTACACTCTGATATCTGAAGGAATGCAGCCCATAACAAGAACACTTGTAGGCTTTTGGAGAATTTGAAAAATCTCAATGGAGTGTCACACATAGAAGCAAAAATGTTCAGGTTATCAGCAGCCACTTGGGCAGTTGAAGTGAGTGCACTGTGTTGTTTATTATAGACCTGATTTTAAATCTTCTGCGATGCTTATCGATTTACTTATGGCTTGTTCCCTGTGCAAGAATTGTTACTTTTTTTACCACCCATGAGAACTAGTTGGATCATGAATCTCATAACGTCAGGACTGTTCAAGGAAAAGAGATGTGTGCTTTATATTAGCATTCCAGGAGCTGCTTCAGGTGTACAGATTAATCTGTACCTGTGAATCACTGGGCAAGCACATTTTGGAGTCGTTCATAGTTCTCTGAGTCCCTCTGCTAGGGCCCAAGCAACCATCTGATCCTTGGATTTTGCAGTAGTATGTGTTACATCTCATCTTTCTCACGATTCTTCTCTGAAAAGAAGCTATTAATACACCGGAAAACATGGCATATTTTGTCTGAAAAAGCTGCAGAATGGAAGTACAAAGAAATCTTGACTGGCTGTGGCAGATGATAAACTCAAAGCCCCCCCCCCCCCGACATCAAAGGATGTAAGAACTTCTTCAGAGATTGCTGGGTTTAACATAGGGAGTCTCTTTCATGGTAAATTAATTGTCAGCAGAGTTCTCTGTTCTGACATATGAAAACATGTGGCTGAGCACCTCTACGGCACTGAACTCAAATGGTGTGTTACCTGAAGAGGAAGGAAGCAGACTTCAAGTCATGTATGGTTACCAAGTCAAAGGCAGTATCTTAAACTGCATGGAAACCAGCGTATCTGTGTCACCATCAGCACTAAGCTCTAGCATTTATTCACTCTGGAAATGGTAAAAACTGAAGTTTCTGGCTTGCCTTCAGCTACTGTGCTATCTGGAGCATTCAGGAGGCAAAGCTATTAATCGCGGCAACTAAATCTTGAAAGGCTGTCTAACTGGGTGAAGAAAAATGTTTCCATCATTTAACAGAAGCTGTTAATCCAAGACAAAGTGTGAATTAACAGGTTCCAGAGAAAGCAACACAGATGTAATCTTTGCTGTGTCTTCCAGATGCCTCATCCTCCAACAAATTCATTCTTATCGAGGTGGCTCATCAGCCAATTAGATTTCATTTACGGCTTTGCATCAAACAGAAACAGCAAAACAGTGTGTTACACTGTGGCTATAAACTTGTCCTGTGGTATTTCATGTGATTAAGCTTAGCATGACTTTGTAGAAATAGTGCATGTAGCACTGTCTGCTTATGCTATACTGGAGATGTTACTTCCACCACGGAATTATGTGAAATTAGCTACTGTCACTGGCCTATTACCATGGGATAATTATGTGCTAGGGGAAGTAACTAGTGCTACTATGGTTAGCCCTGCACCATCTCACCTCTTTTTGATGCCATAATGTTCTGCCTGTGATAAAGTGAACTAGAAGTTGGCACTAGAAAATGGTTTTCATTCAAGTGCTTTGAAAGTTTATCTACATAAATACGTCAATATGTGAAACTGAAGCAGTTGTAAAGCAGTGCTGAAAAACCAGATAGCCAAGGGGAGAGGTCTCCTTGAACTTTTTTTTTTCCAAGTTGCTACTTACTGAAAACCCTAACGATACACAAAGAATGCATGACCACTGATTACAGCAACAAACCTCAGGCCAGTCAGTATGCAGTACTCCATGTCCTTATGTACAACAGCTCAATAATTTGACTTTATTCCGTGCCTGAAAAAGGGAGGATTTTTGGAACCCACATTGTGCCCCTCACAGCCATGTGACAAAGACCTAGACAGCATTGAGGGCCTGTAGTCTGCTGAAGACGACCCCCACTGAGGAAGGGAAGTCCAAATCTGCCATCATTCTTCTCCCTGCTGGCCCCTGCTAAGGCCAGCCAATAACAGAACCATCATAGAATAGAATCATACAGTCTCCAAGGTTGGAAAAGGCCCACAAGATCACCCAGTCCAACCATCCATCAGTCACCAATAGTTCTCGCTAAACCGTGTCTCTCAACACAACGTCCAAATGTTCCTTGATCACCTCCAGGATTGGTGACTCCACCACCTCCCTGGGCAGCCCATTCCAGTGCCTAACAGAGAACTGCTGGGTGCAGCACTGCTTCTAACAAGTGGGGCAGCCAACACTCTATTAGAGGAAGTTACGCTCTTTTTTTAAGTTTTTAGTTAGAAAAATCTTAATACTGGCTTCAGAATTAAGTACTCTTGCAGTTTTCCGGAACAGATGTCAAAACTGTTGCAAAGGGACAGCTGGAACCACTGTGAACTGACAAAACACCATTTATTTGGTAGACCTGCTCTTAGACACAAGGCTATACAAACGTAATTTTCCTTCACAAGTTTATCAGGCTGGCTTTTGAGTCATCCTTAAAGAAGTTTACACGTGACTGAATCCTGCTGAGTAACAACTTCAAATTTCTATAACCAGTGGCAAATTGAAGATTCACAAGAGCTGCTTCAGAAAGGGTGAGCTTGTTCAAATCACTGATTTCTCAATTTAGCTCCCTTTGAGGGACCTAATGTATGTTATTAGGGAGAATGCATTGCAAACAAGCACTGATGAGATCCTTTGATAGTGCTGCGCAACACCCGGATCAGCTACAGACTGTCCTGCAGGTGGCCATTTAGATGAATGGTTCAGAAGTCCCCAGTAGCCACAGGGTGTAGAAGGCCAACATACACCATGCATGAATTGTCTTCCATCAGTAATGTTAAAAATCTCTAAAGACAACAGTTGCTTTGTCTAAGTAACATTCTAATCCTTTTTTTCTGATTCTCACCATCAAACCAAGAAATACTTTTTCAGTGTGGATTCCGTACATTTTATTTTAGTTAAAATTCAGTTTCATTTCTTAACTAGAAGGAGAAAGGAAAATTCTCTTTATGACAGGAAATTGGTGAACTGTTGAAAATCTGAGTGCATCTTCACGGTAAAAGAAAAGAATGAGGGCTGTCCTATCCTACCAAGCACTGTCTACTCATATAACCAATCTTACAACATTTTTAAAAGATGCGTGGTGTTTTGTAGGTTAAGTGTAACTTGCCTACAAAAAACCTGTGTTTTTTCTTAACCATTTTATTCTTCCTTTCTTCAAGGATTTGCTGTGAGCCTTCAGGTGATTCTGTCACATCCAAAGGCCGTATTCAAGCGTCGCGGTTCTCAGCCAGGAATGCAAGAATCTGATTTTCTGAAACAGATAACAACAGTGGAAGAACTGGAGCCAAAAGCAAACAACTGCACGAAGGTACCCATTTATTTTCTAAAAAGGCTCTCAATGGTCTTTGTAGATGACCGTACTAACAAAGTGTTATTTGATAGGTTCTCGTGTGGCACACACGAACAGAAAAGGTCAATCTAGCTAATGAGCCAAAATATCATCTGGACACAGTCAACATTGAGGTATGATCCTGGGACGAGTCACAGTACAGCGGATGCGTTTGGAAAGTGCTCCAATTCAGCCCCTGTGACAGCCTACAGGTGTGAGAAGTTTTGGTCACCCGGTGGACTTCTGTGGAAACAAAAGAAAGTTGTCAGATATTCTATTAAGCAAATCAAATGGGTGTGCTTTGTTCTAACTTGTTTGCATGCACTTCTGAACTCATCTTAATAAACTGACACTTACCTTTGCTGTAAGGCTGTTTCCACATAGTAAAACAATCAATCGATCAATCGAAACATGACTGCAATGGAATATTGTCAAAATCATCATTCAGTTTTTGTATTTATCCAGCTTAGTGGTATAATTATAAACTGATTTTAAATCATGAACTGTTGATCTAAATATTTGCATAAATAGATCCTCCAAATGCTTTCCTTCATTAAAATCAGACTTAAAGAAATAGCTGTCAAATAGTTATGCAATAATGAAATAAAAACCCACAATCATTTACGGATTCATCTTTTTAATATAGGGAAATAACATTTTATCATTATGAGGCACCATAAAATGTAAACACAATCACTGTCATAAACCTGGATATTTCTGCAAGGAAAGACGGATCTGTTCACACCAAGTTACCTTGTATGCATACCAGTTCTCAGCATTAATACTGCATACTTGCCTCGTGAGCCCGCTTGGGTGCTTTAGCACAGGAAACTCAAATGGATCAAATGCTCATTTTTAAAAGAATAGACTATTAATTTGTAGGACTAGAGTAACATCCAGGTTTATCTTCCTTTCAATGATCACATTCCCTGTTATGCACACCATAATAACGTCACAGTGAAATGCATGATGAAACAAAATTTGTTTGATACACTAGAAAACATTGCTGTGATACATTTACATTCTATTTATATATGATTAAATATTTGTTCATACAGTACCTTCTACAGGATTACTGGGTAATTTTGGGGGGGATCGGGGTTTATATTTTTGGATATTACTAACATGATAGCTACGTCCCTTAAATGCAAACCATTTGATCTAGAATTTTGAGGGGAAAAAAACAATACGTGGTTAAGCAGCTTCTTAAATACATGGTCTATGAAATCATATGCATTGTATGAAAACGTTGCCAGTGATATATAAATGTGTTCTTGATCTGCTTTTCACTACATCAAATTTAAATCAATACAGACCACAACACGGTCAGTCAGTTATATTCTTAATCTGAACAGCCTGGGAAAAAGAAAAAGTATGTCCATGGAGAGAACAGCGGAAGTAAATGCATTTGGACAAGGAATGTTAGGTGGCTCTTCTGGGTGAAACTTCTATTGCAACGTTCATTTCCACAGTTGTGTGCTGAGAGTCTGACCCGAGGAGCTTCCAGTCCATCCCGCCACTGTGCTGGGGGGCTGCCCAAAGCCCATCACATTGCTGGAGCTGCTGAGGTTCATTCCAGCCATCTGCTGATTCATCTGTGAAGCATACAAGAGTCCAGTGAGACTGGAGCCGAGAGGCAAGTTTGCCAAAAAGCAGTACTACCTCCTAAACCAGCAAATCAGTTGCTAAATCAGTTAAAAGATACTGTCCTAAAACTAGTATTTCTCATTAAATAAAAATACTGACTCTAGGAAAGCATCTAAATATTTTTCAGGGCACCAGCTCTTCTACATCCAGTTTCTGTTCAGGTGATCGCTGTGATACAGCAGCTGATTGGCAGTGTATGAGAAGGCTGTATCAGCATTCAACTAGCGAATTCTAGTAGTGAACACAGAGCTTGTGACAAGGGAGCTCGATGTACTTCTGCTGATAGGAGCTCTCTTTCAACTTTCAGAGCTAACCAACAGAATTTTGGCAATTTTACTGAAGAAACATCCAAGCAAGTAGCAAAGCCTTGTCTACATTTGCAACTCCAGATGATGGTTTTTGTTTCAGCAGTATTTCTTTGGAGCCCACAATATCTTGACTGCACCGCTATTTCGTGTTGTTTTGTTTTATATTAATTGTCCATTTAGTCAGCAACCAATGACACAGACTTATAAACTTGACTACTCTCTATAAATAGAGGCATATTTTGCTAAAGAAGCTACTCAAGATACTGTGACTTCTTTAAAAAGAGTCAAACAGTTCACATGAAATTAAGAAAGATAACTAATTAGAATTTGGAAACAGTTCAGAATTCATGTTCATTGTAAGGAGGATGCTAAAATACTTCTGCTCTCAGAAAACATTATGAATTTGCTGTAAATTTCAGTGCTCAGCATAAAAATCTTAAAATAACTGCCTGTTATCTTCTAAAACACAAATGCAGACAAGCCAAAAACCAGTCTGCGTAGACAGAGTAAAGATGTCCAAATTCTTAAGGAATCTGAGGGTGAAATCAGTTGGCAAACACAGATGTTCCAGTTGTATAGGCAATATTAGATTGAAGATTAGCTAAAAATGAGAATTCATGTAAACAGGATTGCACAATACCAGGGTACAAAAGGAAACTGCGAAACAACTGGTGAAAAAGTCGTTAAATGACCTGCAAAGTCATATTCCAGAATCAACACCGTGTGCATTCAGACATGTGAAAAGGTTGCAGTAATGACAGCCATGGCCTGGACATGGAGATTAAAAATGCTTCACCTAGTTGTTCATCTCTTTTGAGCAGAATTCTGAAGGAGCAGAGTACATAAAGCAAGCTGTTCTGGGAAGTAAACACGCTCTCCCACCTTAGAACTGAAGCATGCTTCCCCTAGCAACTGTGGGATATCAGCATAATGATAATATTATCTGATATGCAAGTAGTACAGAAATGTTTAAGACTTTGTCTTATGAGCCAGCTTTTAATACACATAACAAGCAAGATTTTTATTTATGGGACCTTTTTAAAGTTAGGCACCTTTAAAAAGATCTGTGGACTACTGTCCATAGATATCTTTCATGTGACGTTTTGAAATTCTCACCTTTAAGAAACTACTTTTCAAAGTGGATAACAGTCTGTGTTTTCAGAGAGAGGCTATTTTATCTATGTAAAAACCCACACAACTGCTCACACCACAAATCTTAATTAGTATAGCTAAGTCATTAAGGTACACTTCATGAATCAGTAGAGTAAGCAGCATGCAATTATTGTGTGGTTCATCTAGTGAAAAAATCTGGAAAAAAATCGTTGCTCAAGTTGACTTTTTTAAAAATAAGCTCCCAACTACATGATTTTAGGATGTTTCCTTGGATAATGTATCAATATAGTACTAAGCATACATTAATGCTTCTAGAAAACCTTTTAAACATGTTTAAGAAATAAAAGCGTGGAAATGCTACAGATAAATAATAGATGACTCTAAGCAAATTATCTACAGCAGCACATCACAGTGCAGAAAACTGCACGTTCCACTGAAATCTATCTCGAAGCTTGGAAATGAAAGTATTAATTGTTAATAGCCATCCTTGAGCCATTCAATTCTGCTCTTAGTTACACTGCTGTGTTTATGCTTTGGCGTGGCATAACTAAAGTGAAGCTGTTTCTTTACCTAATTCAGATGCCAGGATGAGACTGGCTACAGCAGCAGAAAACTGAGTTTGGTCTCCCTCAGCAGAGTTTATTCTGTGCTTATATATTGGTTATCTTTAATTTATTTCTTCATTGATTTTCTTCCTTGCGTGTCTGAGCAATTCATAGTCCAGCAGTCTGTAACTTGGCTCCACTGCAGCTTTCCTCCTACAGCTAGGCAGTTTGTATCTGAAAGGGAGATGTTTTTTCAAACACCCTGATCTGGGAATAACGAGCATTTACCTGGGTGAGGTTCCATTGAGCTTGCTGATTTTGTTGCAATCCGTACTTATTCTGCGGAGTAACCATTTGTCCCACCATTCCACCTTGAGGTCCAACGACATTCTGAGGAAGTCCTATCACACCAGTTTGTGTCGTACCAGTAAATCCATTGGGCATTCCCATTCCTACCATCACCCCTGTGCTCTGCCCCATGACTGGCACCGATTGTCCCATCATGCTTCCCATCATCCCGGTGGCTGCAGGCACAGGAACTCCCATGGCTGGGAAACCTTGAAAATGAGTCGATGGCTGTGTGGTGAATGGCATAGTGGAGGAGCCCATGAACATACCTGGATCAGAGAAAGGAAGACTTCAGGGAAAGTGCTTTGTGATCTTCTCCCTCCCCCCCAAAAGCATTAGGTGCATCAAAACAATTTTAAAGGATAACTTTGTCCAGCTGTATGTCAGTGCTGTTAGTTTAGTTCCTGTAAAATCTCTCACAGGAAAAGGATTCACCACCATAGAGAGAGTTTGGCAAATCCCTGAGGTAAGTGGGTCTTTAATCACTGTACTAGAAGTCTGTTTTCCTACAAACACCGCAGAAATCAAACCGGACAGCTCTGCACTCACCCCAGTGGCCTGCTGCAGAGGCTCAGACCCTAAGCAATGAGTTGGGCAGCAGGAGCTGAATTCACAGATCTGTCAGTCACATGCACACTTGATTAAATAATCACACACTGTTTTGTTCTATAGCTTTGGTATTAACATTTCAGTAATCTTCCCATGTTTGTAATAGTAAAAACACAGTTCATTTGAATACAATGGCAGTGTGCCCCACCTCTGTCTTATACTTGTAGGAGACGACGGTATTGCTGGGCAAAGCATAAAATAGAATTGCATCATAAACATGTGCCAAATGATTTACCTGGTGCACTCTGCTGTTGCATGGTTCCTGTGCCATACAGTGACAAGATGGAGTCCTTGGAGAGCTGTTTCTTTGCCGACTCTTCTGATTTTGTTGTTTGCTCAGTGAACAGATCGAGATCTCCTGCTGCTGCAGACAAGGTGGCAGCTGCTGGTTTGGCAGAAGTGCTCTGGGAAATAAAGGTCAGGACAGAATGCTGAGGGAAACCAGCAACATTGTTACATTAAGTATTTACTGCACTCCTCATCCCAGAACCACACAAAAACCCATTCATTTACTGAAAATAAATTTAAGTGAACGAGGATCTACCAAGATGCAGTATCACCTAAGACAGCAGTACATACAATAGGGAAAGAACAGAACACTGGGCTGAGGTTACAGAACCAAATTAAAGCCCTGACCAACTCCAGAGACTACACACAGATTGTTCCTTCCTGCTGCTCCTACATCTTTATCAGTGAGCAGCAAATATCCTGAGCTATAGCCAGATTATGGAAAATAATTAGGAAATCAACAAGGAGATTACAATTCACATCTCATTAATCCTCTCATAAGCAGAATAAATGAGAGAGGAGCTAACACAAAAGATGTGGTGTTTTAGACACTTCAGCTAAGGGGATAATATTTTTGGAGAAAAGGCAGAAGTAAAATTTCAACTGATAAACAACTTCTAAAATACAGTGTAATTGGCTTAGAGCTCTGTAAGCACACTTGCTTTATTAAGAAAACGTGATGATCTCCAGCTTACTGCATGCTAGGATTGAGCTACTACAGTACACTCAGGCTGTCAGGCTCTCCATTGTTCAACTTGTTTTATAACCAAACTGCATCCAACATTTGGCTGCTGCTGATACACATATACTTCCATAGTGCTTAGGCAAAGAAGCAATACATTGTATTCCTGTGATATTCCTTGAAACAAATGAGTCTTGTTACCTGTGGGAGCTTCCAATCCAAACTAACCTGAGGCGCAGGGAGAGTTACGGCCTACCGAAACGGTGCCACCTGGCTGGGGACACAGTTAGGGGCATGGTGGTGTTTAGGTTAACAACAGAGGAGAAAACTACTTGCATTAAACCACAATGAGGAGCCTGGCTCTACAGCCAGATCCACCTCTGCTGCCATCCTACAGCAGTCAGACCAGAAGCCACCCCGAAACGCGCAGCTGCTCTAGCACACCTCTGCTCCTGCTTACAGCAACAGCCTCGCTGCTCAGCCTGGTTCACATGCTCATAAAGCTACTGCCTCTTGCTTATTACTGACAAAATTCTGATTGCAAATCGAAAACAATTGGTTTCAGCGACTAGTAGGAAGCCTGCTCAAACTGAGAGAACTGTCATTCTGGCAGAATCTTTTTGAAAATACTAGCGATGGATTTCAATCTGTATTCAGGTAGAAGCCCACCCTTGGTAGTTGTGTTTGTTTTTTTTCCAGAAGTCCCAGTACTGAGCTGTTATACATTCTCCTAGTAATGCATCAGCCACTATACAACAGATGTGTTCAGAGAAAGACACTGAAACAGCAGAAGTGAGCTAAGAGAGGCAGCTCCTCACTGCTGCTCATACTGCAGTAAGGAGGAGGTTTGATTTTTCTAGAAGGGAGAACAGTAGATGTGCCTGTTGGGTTTTTTTTCCTGTTTTTTTTCCTGTTTTTTTTTTTTTTTTTTTTTTTTTTTCTTTCCTTGTTCTGTTTTCATGTATGGTTGGTTTCTATTCTAAATGAACAGCATCAGACTGTTCTTCTCTGGATACATGAAATGCTGTTACGTGCATTAGTGAAATAAAGCACATCATACTTGCACATACTTTACGCAGAAGAAGGGACAGCTGAAGGCCCATAAACATTTACCATGTTTATGTCACGAGATTAAACGTCCATTTAATATCTGTTAATTCAGTTTATTTTAGGAAGATTCTAAGAAGATTCAAAGGCACTGAAGAAGCACTCCCTCAAGTGTTCAACAGCTTAAAAAATGGCAGATAACGCAAACTGCATGGCAAGGAAACAGAGGGCGGCATTCAACTTCAACAAGGACATGATTTTCACATGCCTCCTATTCTCATGCTATCCAAGACACTGTGAAAGTATGTCTTGAATACAAACAACATTATGCCCTTAAGAAAAGCTGTGTGCAATGCCCTCCATCACTACACCAAAGCTCAACGCTCATCAGGTAGTTAGGAAATATGAAACAGCTCAGCAGCGTGTAGTGCAACTTACCGCTTATTACTAGCATTTATCTCAAATATGTTTCATGTTCAAACATACATTGGTTTCATCACTGACAGCTTATTTATTACCTGTAAAGCGTAATACCTAAGAAAAGGAAATTTCTACCATAAAATATCAGCCATATGTGCCAGAGCCATAAATATGGTGGTTGAATCCATCACATTTACCATCTGCCATAACAACTGCACATGGCTGACAGCAGAAGTTTAGGTTAACACAGGAGACTAAAAATTAATATTTTGATTTTGGCTTTAAATTCCCTAAATATTACAAAATAATAAATAAAGTTCATGGTGTCCTGAAGATTTTAAGTTGGTCTGACAGCTGTAGCAGTCCAGATGGCCTTTGGAAATCTCTGAGGAGGAGATTCCACGTCTCTGGGCAGTGTGTGCCAGTGCTCCATCACCCACACAGCACAGATGTGCTCTTGGTGATCAGAGCATTCTAGTTTGTGCCCACTGCCTCATGTCCTGGCTCTGGGTACCACTGAGCAGAGCCTGGCTATGTCCTCTTTGCACCCTTCCTTCAGGTATTTGTGGGCACAGAATCACAGAATCACAAGGTTGGAAACGACCTGCAAGATCATCTAGTCCAACCACCCTCCCATTCCTATCAGTGCCACAAGCTACTAAACCATCTCTCGTAGCTCCTCATCCAGGCGCCTCTTGAACACTGCCAGGGATGGCGACTCCACCACCTCCCTGGGCAGCCATTCCAGTGCCTGACCACCCTCTGAGAGAAAAAGTTTCTCCCAATATCCAACCTAAACCTCCTCTGGTATAACTTCTTGCCATTTCCTCGGGTCCTACTATTTGCCTGGGAGAAGAGGCCAGACCCTTTTGCACCACAACCTCCCTTCAGGAAGTTGTAGAGTGCAATGAGGTCTCCCCTGAGCCTCCTCTTCTCCAGACTGAACAATCCCAGATCCCTCAGCCGCTCCTCATATGACTTGTGCGCCAGACCCCTCATCAGTTTTGTTGCCCTTCTCTGGACACGCTCCAGGGCCTCAATGTCTTTCTTGTAGTGAGGGGCCCAAAACTGAACACAGTACTCGAGGTGCGGCCTCACCAGTGCTGAGTACAGGGGGATGATCACCTCCCTGCTCCTGCTGGCCACACTATTTCTAATGCAGGCCAGGATGCCGTTGGCCCTCTTGGCCACTTGGGCACACTGTCGGCTCATGTTCAGCCGAGCATCAACCAACACCCCAAGGTCCCTTTCCTCTTCACAATCATCCAACCACTCATCCCCAAGCCTGTAACGCTGCCTGGGGTTGTTGTGGCCAAAGTGCAGAACCCGACACTTGGCCTTGTTAAACCTCATCCCATTCATCTCAGCCCAGCGATCCAGCTTACCTAGGTCCCTCTGCAGGGCCTCCCTGCCCTCAGGCAGATCGACACATCCTCCCAACTTGGTGTCATCTGCAAACTTACTCAGGGTGCACTCAATCCCTTCATCTAAGTCATCAATGAAGATATTAAACAGGATGGGCCCCAGTACCGACCCCTGGGGGACACCACTTGTCACAGGTCTCCAGCTGGACTTCACTCCATTGACCACCACCTGTTGAGCACGGCCCTCCAGCCAGTTCCTTATCCAACGGAGGGTAAAACTGTCCAAGCCATGGGCAGCCAGTTTCCGCAGAAGGATACTGTGTGAGACCATGTCAAAGGCTTTGCTGAAGTCTAGGTAGACTACATCAACTGCCTTTCCCTCATGTACCAGTTTGGTCACCCAGTCGTAGAACGAGATGAGGTTGGTCAAACACGACCTGCCTTTCATGAACCCATGCTGGCTGGGCCTGATCCCGTGGACAAGCTGTGTGATCTCTCCCAGGAGGATTTGTTCCATGACCTTCCCTGGCACTGATGTCAGGCTGACAGGCCTGTAGTTCCCCGGATCCTCCTTACGGCCCTTCTTGTAGATGGGAGTCACATCAGCAAGCCTCCAATCCTCTGGAATCTCTCCAGTCAACCAGGAGCGCTGGTAGATAGCCGAGAGCGGCTTAGCGATCACCCCCGCCAACTCCCTCAGCACCCTAGGATGAAGCCCATCCGGTCCCATGGACTTGTGACTGTCCAGATGGAGGAGGAGCTCTCTAACTGTCTCCACCCAGATCTCCCTGAGCCTCCTCTTTTCCAGACTCTCAGCCTCTCCTAATAGCAGAGATGCTACAGTCTCTTAAATCAACATACTGGCCCCACTGCTGGACTCTCTAGTCTGTCTGTCCACATCTCTCTTGTACTGGGGAGCCCTGAACTGGTCTCAATATTCACAGTGTGGCCTTACCAATGCTGAGCAGAGGTGAAGGATCACCTCCCTAGACTTGCTGGCAATGTTCTACCTAATGAATTCCAGAATACCATTAGTTTTCTTGGCAGCACGGGCCCATTGCTGGCTCAAGTTCACCTTGGTGCCCACCAGGACACCCAGGGCCTTTTCTGCCAGACCACTTTCTAGATGGTGGCACCCAGCATGCCCTGGTAGCCTGGGGTTGCTGCTCCCCAGGTGCAGGACTCTAAACTTCTCTCTGTTGAACCTCATAAGGATTCTGCCAGCCCAGCTCTCCAGCCTGTCCAGGTTCTTCTGAATGGCAGTGCAGCCTTCTGATGTGCCAGCCACTCCTCCCAGCTTTATGTTATCTCCAAACTTGCTGAGGGTGCACTCTGCCCCCATCACCCAGATCATACGAAGATGTTTAAGAGAACTGAATTTTCTCGCTGCTTTGGTTTCTAAGGTTTTGAACAAATCAAATACTTCTGTAGTCTAGCAAGTACACAGCTGTTTTTGTCTCAGTTCTTTAGCTAACTCTCAGCTAAATCCTTCCACCAGCTTTCAACATCCACCTTAAATTCTTTTAAATGCTACTCCTTTTGATCATCCTGAAACTTTCCTTTCATCCTTGTTAACTTTGCTCTCCATAAAGACTGTTTGTGTAAAGCAGTTGGACAAATAAGCTCCGTCTGTCCCCAGCTTTCCAGGCAGAGGACAGGATTTTCTCCTTACCTTAATAAATTCACATTTTCCAGTAATGTGTTAGGAGAAACAAAACAACTAAGAACAGAGCACACAACTGACCTGTCTGGAGACCAAAACAAATTATGTGCTATTTTGCCTCATCTACATAATTCATCCATCAGACCGTAAGCCTCTTAGCACTGTTACCTCCACTCTAAACTCTGTGAGCATGCATACTATTAGAACAGCTTTTCAAGAGCTGTTTTAGATTCTTTCTCTTCCGCCAGTCTCAGAGTGATGCAGATCCCAGTACTGCAACAACATCAACCATATTTACATTTCAGCTCTTTTTAGCAATTCTTTAGCTTGTTCTGGCTTCTGCAATACACAACGTACATCTTTAGTTACTATGGTCCAGTTATGGCAGTCTGGAGAAACTTCCTAACGCTCACAAATTTTTAGCATGCAGAAACAGTTCCTATAGAACAAACACTTTCTACTTTTCACTCCCTCTGTCAAGTCCCTTTATCTAGACCACATCTTTAGGAAACATAGATGAGTGTGGATGATCCTAGTTTGTATAATGCAGCCAAGTAAGACAGTGCAATGCATCTTAAAATGCACAGATTGCAGTATTACAGAAACCATCGTCCTGCAAGCTCCCCAGGAAGAAGAGACATCACAGTATACTGCAGACTTCATTATCTTCTCCGAAGTACTGCATTCTTTAGATGTAATACCAAAAAAGCACAGGGAGTAGTTTCAACTGAATGTCTCCATATAGCTTCAAGCAATATTTTTCATCAAGAATCTAACATATAAGAAAAGAAAGCTGAGTGGCACACTCTTGCCACTCAGTGTGAGAAAAATCAAGACTTGTATCAGAAGTTACAAGAATTTAAAACTGAAAGAGGCTCCAAAACTGAAAAAAGACCAACACCAAAGAGGAGAAATTCAACACTTGGGAGATGTCAAAACAATTAAAATCTTGTGCAATGATTCCAACAATATTTGAATTGCTGGAATTACTTGAACACATATGAATAAAAAAGAACATAGGACCAGCATTAACCACTGTTAAAACACACTGAACTTATTCTAAACTATGCAGAAGTTCTCTTTGGCATCTTCAAGAGGTAAGCAAGCAGCCACTGATACAAAAACAAATAGTTTAATAATTTACCAATCACTGAACCCCTCCTAAGTTCCATAATCTCACCACTGACACCAAATTCTGAACAATGTGGTGAAGCAGGTCCAGGAGCAGTACAGCACTGGGGAGTTGCAATGACCAACTCCCAAACCTGAGCAGCTTCCATTTGTGCTTATAGTTGGGAATACAGAGGATGGCTGCTCTGGATACTGAGTGGAAGTGTACGGTGACTACCTGCATAAGAAGCTTCAATGTGACCCCTATGCCCAGCCTGCCACCAAATCCTGGCATTCGTCCACAGACTTCCCACGCTCTCTGACTGTCTCAATGATGATAAACTGAGCAAATCCAAGCAGACAAATAATTAGGAAACAAGAACACTTCCTATGATTAAGAAATAGATTTGATAAGCTTGGCAGTAACCAATTACAGTCACCATGAACAGACTCAATCCACGCCCCCTACAAGAAGAAGCTATAAACAACTCAATGGATCACATAAAAATAGGGCTCAATAGCTCCCCAGTAAGACCCCACATAGATAACACTCACAGCACAGCAAGCTTCTGAACAAATCATTTTTTTGCACAAAAACTAAGGACGTGGAAACATTCTCATCACCACAGCTTGTTGAAAAGCTGAAGTTCATCTGCTGATCTGCAGCAGTCACATAGGTACATACACCTCTGGGAAAAATGAGTATCTGAGAACATAGAGCTATCCAAAACATATTACTGCTTTAAATGAAAGTTTGTCTAGAAACAGATGTGATAATATAAAGCATCTGTACCAAAGTGTATTTTTGTAGCCCCTGAACCAACTCTCAGCTCCCAGTACAATGCAAAACACGCATACAAAAAAAACCAACAAAACACTGAAGTGTAATCTCAGTGGCTTTTAACATCCTGCCTGGGGAAAGCATCAGTGCTTCGGTGAATCGGTACTTTCAAACTTCATACCTCACCATTCCCCCCTTCTCCCCTCCAAGTTTCAGCAAAGAATGAAGATCACGTTTTTGCTGGAGGATACACCCATACAAAATCTGAAACTAATTTCTGTCCAAAATAATTAAGGAATTTGTTAATTACAGCTAAGAACGGCACACCTTTGGTTCCTATACAATGTGTGGTAACAAAAAACATTGTACAAATACTTACAGTTTATCTTCAATTTTAAAAGTGTACATTTACAAAATACAGAAACATGTCATTTTTTCCTTTTTCTTCTTCATGAACACTGCATAACTGGTCATTTTCTAGCATATACCCTTTCTCTAGCTTTACAGTAAGAGCTGGTTAAGCTACTTTTAAACCCCTGAAATTTGCTAATAGGCAAAATTCTAGAAAAAGCATGCAATCCCATTGTTCTTTACCAGTCCTTTACAAATGCAACATTTTTATTAGTATCCTGCCATACCAAATAGGAAGAAGAAATATTTGGAGTATTTTTGAAGACTGTAATGAAGACATCTGAAAGGAAAGCTAAAAAAGTCAACAGAATGCTGAATGCTCAAGTCACCTTTGAGAACAAAAAATAAATACTTCTATTTTCATTTAAAATCATGTATTGGCTACATCAGCTGTCATGATACCTAAGGTTTTCGGACAGCACCTCCCTTCATTCTCATAACAAAACATTGAAATAGTACACCTCTGTGCTCCACCATGCCACAAGAATACAAACCCTAACCTAATATTAAATCCTATTCTGAAGGCTTAAGCTGAAAAGGAAAACCAATCCTGTGAGCAATGAACAATTAAGTGTTGTTTTTGCCAATCCATTTGAGGAACAGCATCAAATTCCCTTCTCTTTTGATGTTCACAAACCTGTTGTGTTTATCCCCACTTTCCCACTTGTTTTCTCATAGAAAATAATCAAGGAACATAATCATATATAACTTCTTTACTTCAGTAAGTTAAACAGAGTGAATCCTTAAAATCTCTCATTACCAAGCATGGTTTCCAGTCCCTGGTATCTTCCTGACTCTTTTCTGAATCCTATCCAACTCGTATCTGGATCATAAGTGAAAGATATTGCAAACTACTCGTGTCACTGACAAATGAGAGGCACCATCAACTACCTTCCTGAAGTGGTGCCCAGACCAGGTACCACCATCCAGACCTACAAGACCTTTTTGGATGTAGAAGAAAAAGGAATATTAACTCTGTCCCAGTTTGCAAAGCAACCTATTTAATCATCACCCCCTGTTCCTCCATTTCCCTGTGTCTAAACTGGGGAAATTATCTGTTTACATGACATATTCTTTGAGATTACTGATTAAAAAAGGAACATAGCCAAGAATTCTATCTTGCACGATGCTGTATCTTTGATAAAAGTTCTGTTCACCACTGCTGATTATGGCACTGAGAAAAAAGCAAATTATCAACACAAATCTTGGCTGGTTTGTTAACTGCAAGTAATGTTCAGGCTTTAGAGAACACAATCAAGGTGATACCAAATATTGAGATTAATATTTTCCATTTTTTAATGCTTCCTAATGTATTTACTTAGTGCTATACCTGTTCTCGAAACTTGCACAATCAGTAATAAACCACCCATTTCAGAACATTTCAACCACGCACAGAAGTTCCAGGGCTAATCTTTATCACAGGAATGTATTTTAGACAATTTGTTTCCTTCAACTACTGATACGTACCATTCAGTTCACTGCAGCCATCCCACTATTTAATCCATGAGCAATCATCACCACCCAGATAATCATGTCAACAAGTGACTGGCTGGGTGGTGCTGAGCTGCTGGCCAGGTTAAACCACAACACCTTTTTGATTTTCTGTACTCTACAGCTAAATCACTTGTTTAGCCAGGTCACATCACTTGCTCACAGAATCAAATCAAGAGAAAGCTGACATTCTGAAAGTTCTCTGAAAAGATTGATTAGGCAACATGGACTGCACCCCCAGAGCCTGTTGTCCTGAACCAACAGTAACTACACTCAGAGAAAACCACTTTCAGTATCAGAAAGGCAGGAAAAAGTGAAAACCAGAAGTCAATCTTTTCCACTATATGCGTTACTATCACTGGTCCGTTTATTACAGGGTTGAGTGGAAACCTCATGATTCTAGATTTCAATTTACCCAATCTACAACAAAATTGGATACATTAAACAGCTCAGTGAAGCTGGAAATGGCTTACTGCTTTTCACATCTAGCTCTATAGGTGGATTTATCTAGATCAATTTTGACATAAGGCAGTAGAATAGTAGGACAACATGCACTTAGTGTTCTTTCTGGCGCTTTGAACACAGACATCCACAAGAGCCAAGAAAATCCATACCAACAATTTCCTTTGCAATCTTAGCTAACACACTCAAACCACTCATTTTCCTCATCATTTACAAGTGGCTGAAGGCACGCAGGGAAGCTTGCCTTATGTGTAGCTTTTATGTTTAAAAAGAGGTGTGATTTCAGTCCCTACCTAGCATTTTTCACAAAGTTGGTCCTCAGCAGCCAGTAGGTAAGAGGAGAGTAAAAGATAAAGAATAAAAACCACATTCAAATCTTGCTACAATGGCAATATGCCTTGAGTTGACCGCGGTGATAAATTGAACACTTGAAACAAAATTACGATATGCCAGTTGAATTAGAATTACTTTCTATCATCCCTTCCATTTTTTATATCAGAACTGCTGGATAAGGAAAAATCAATACAGATCATAGGTCCCAAGCCATAAATTCAAGAATGCATAAGGTCCTTCCTATTTCAACTGGGCAAGACAGAAAGCCTTCTGCAAGTGTAAGCCTCAAAAACTACCTTAAAAGGGCTCCACAGGTGGGGCAAAGCCTTCCTCTCAAAAGCTGCTCTGAGGATGAAAGTCAGTGCAAGTGTGTTCTCATCTGTATCAGCCAAGTTCAGCACCAATACATTATTCTCTGAGGCTGAAAATTGCCCTTCTTAGCTACAGCAAACCGGGCAATGGGGCCTCTTTCAAACTGTCATCAGTCTATGAAAGGGAGTGGGCCACATGCAGGGTTATGTTACCCCTTCTTTGAGGAAGGTATGACATACAAGTTTCCAAGATGAAACAAAAGCCAGATCAGCCCCAGAAACAGTATTAGATTTCCTAGATATTCATTCTTGATTTTGAATAAGACACTTGAGATTCCAAATTTCCAGTAAGTCTGAGAAAGAAGCATCTGCTGTATGTCCTATTAGTATTACAACGCAATAATAATCATAGAAACATAGAATGGTTTGGGTTGGAAGGGATGTTTAAGATCATCTAGTTCCAATCCCCCTGCTATTAGCAAGGGCAAGAAGTCCAGAACAAGTATTACTTAAAGTTCAGTGATCTGAGGACAAGAAGTAAAAAATATATTGAGAATACTTAAAAAAAAAAAAAGGAGAGAAGAAAAAAACGACAATATAAACTAGAAGAAACTATGACTACCATCAAACAAGGAGAGAACAGAAAATAATTCATCTGACTAATCAGGAGGAATCAAAAAAGAAGATCAGAGTACCTTCCAGTCCTACATCCAAGTACCAGAGAAGGCCAAAGAGGTGAGAAAAATATAGGCATTACAGCTGGAGTCTCTAGCTGCAAGCATACAGAAGCATGTATTTTTTCTCTCTAAATCCCCACATGAACAGTTTCTTGATGGGAAATATGTGCATGCACAAGCATACTTACACAAAGAGATATAAGTAAATAACACTTACCTGAGAGGGAGGTACAGCAGCTGCTGGTAAAGGATTAGAGATCATTGGGCCAAAGATATCCAAGTCATCATTCAATGCTGTGGCAGCAGCAGCAGTGCCTCCATTTGCAACTGATGTTTCAGCTGGACCATCTTGAAAGGACAACAAAATTGTATTTAAAAATGAAAACTGGCAGGTGCTTTTATGAATAATAAATAAAAAATAATTAAAGCTGCCCACCACACCACCACCACCCTCATATTCCATTTCTAACAAAGGATTGTTCTCATTATTCAAAGATTCTGTAAAGTAAATTTTAACTTACCTAGGATTCTAATTAAAGGATTTGATTATCATTTTTGTTTTACATCACCCACACACGTGTAGTTAATTTCAAATATATCTGTAAGAAGCTTCCAACATACATTTACAGACTAACATACTAGTATATTCCAAATTTAAAACAAAGAATACAGATCACCATTTATTAACTTCAAAAAGCGCCAAGGACCTTCAAAAACAGCTGATTAACATTACAGAAAAAAACAGTCACTTCTTTCTTGTATTAAGCTATGAGAACTTATTTTCCACTGTTTGATGAACACTTATTTCCAGAGCAGAGGTTGATCAGTAACAGCCATGCATGAACATCCTAGTAATAACACACAAAACATTCATTACTACCACTGAGAAAAGTGTGAGGCATAGACAAATGTGAGGTAACTAAAACATCCTGGAACTCTAATTGGAACAGAGAAGTGGTCTGATTAGTAAAGATCGTGGCTGAGATGCAAAGTTTAATTAAAAGCAAATCATAAGAATCTACCAACATTTATTTAAAGTAATACAATTCTGTCTCTGAAACAACTGCAGCATTCTTTGCTGTCTGGCAAAGAACAAACACAGCACAACTTCTATTTACTCTTTATTTAAGGAAAAAACATGGAAGAGTAAATGTGTTACTTAGAAGTAAGATCTCCCTTTGCTTCTCTACTTCTCTATTTAAGAACGCAACTAACTGGCAGACTACAGCGAGATCTGTCAGCTTGCATGTAGAATATTATCATTTTTCATTACTTTGTTCAGTCACATGTAAACTCACTGCAGTTCCAGCAGCTGGAGACTGCCCTTCCCGGAAGCCTAGGATACTGACAGGTTGGAACAAAGGAGCCTCACAGCACCACCAGACACTTCATCAGCCTGGAAATCACTTGACTGAGGAAATCATCACAGAAGATCTGCCAGGACTTTCAGCTGTTAGCTGAAAGGCACTGCATTACCAGAAGGCACTGCATTCTGAAACGATCAGTCCAAAACATCCCCACTCAAAGATGCCTTCTTATTTTATCCTTCCACCACACTGTGATGGAAAATGACCCCCTTCCCCCACCCCCTTTGGCTGCCTTGAATGTAAATATTTATTCTAAAGACTCAGGCTGCTACTACTATAAACTTGAAAACACCGAAGTCATGAATGTCAAAATCTGACAATGTGGTACATATCAGAAGTAACCACCATGAGTCTATACCTGCATTCTGTCTTACTATATAGACACTATCCTATGTGCCTTAGGAGGCACAGCTATAGTTCCTATAGAAACTGCACCTCTGAATTGATTTTGGTGTACATAAAACCCCAGAAGGTTTTTACAGCATCTTTTTCATACAAGGAATTAAGAAACAACCAGGTGGAAGGGTGCTGGTCTGCAAGTCTTCAGAGATTTCTTCAGATACACAAAATGATTTTGTAATTTGATTTAGCATCAATCAGGATCACGAGTAGCTTGGTATTCGCCAACTCTCAAATCCTCTTCCTATCAATGTGAAATGCAGACCAAATTGTGCACGCTAGCAAAGGCATGCAGATCCAGTGACAAAGCACCTTGAAGGCAAGGATACAAAGACAGACACATGTAGCATTCACAAGAAATGAAACCTCAGCACGTGTGTTTCTTGTTTCAGGTTTCCCAAAGCTTGTGAGGATAATTATGCTGTCTGTAAGGACTAAGACAAACCAAGGAACTCCACAAAAGCAAAATCGCCAGAGAACGCCTTCAAATTACTCGATCTCATATGCTAAAAGTAAACAATGAACTGAACAATGACAGAAGGATTAAAGCAATTTATCCAGCTCTGCTCAGCACTGGTGTAGACGCACCTCGAGCAGTATGTGCAGCGTTGGGCACCACAACATAAGAACATCATTAGACTGTTAGAGAGTGCTCAAAGGAGGGTTACAAAGATGGTGAAGGTTCTAGAAGGCTAGGTGGATGAGGAGTGCCTGAGGTCCCTGGGTTTGCTCAGCCCAGAGCAGAGGAGCTGAGGGGAGGCCTGATGGCGGCTGCAGCTCCTCACAGGGAGCAAAAGGGCAGCACTGAGCTCTGCTCTGTTTGACAGCGATGGGCCTGAGGGAACGGCATGGAGCTGCGTCAGAGGAGGGGCAGCTGGGGGTTAGCAAAATGTTCTTCACCAGATGGCTGTGGGCATGGCACAGGATGCCCAGGGTAGTGGGCATGGCCCCAAGCTGCTGGAGTTCATGGAGCGTTTGGGCAATGCTCTCAGACACAGGGATTGAACTGAAGTTGGACTCAGCGATCCTTATGGGCACCTTCTAACTGGGCATATTCTGTGATCCTATGATTTAAAAAGCCACATCAGTCCATTTAATTCCTATGTCAGCATTTGACTTTTCTGGGAGATCTTCAACAGAACTGAAGAACAAGGTCATCTACCACTATGGCATATCTGTTTATACCTTAGCTATGAAGGTCTCCTCCTTCTCCTATTTCTGTTCTGATGACTTGAAGCCAGTGGACACTGTAAGTATAATCTGATCCATCATTCTGCCCGCAACAGCGCTTTAAGATGCATGCAAATAAGTGTATTGTCAAGCAAGTAATGAGCTTCTGGTAGTTCAAAGTACTCTATTCATTTGAGGTCATTCTGCAGGCAGGCAGTTCCAAAAACATCTCCCAAAAGGTTGGCTGCTTCAGATAAATTTAGGAATGAATAGTGCATAATTTTCATGCAAATGGATTGTCTGGAATTAATAATTTAATGTTTTCATTTTCTCAGGGAGTCGTATGGATTAGAAAAAGTCTTATATTCCAAAGTGGTTCAGTTTCCCTCAATCTAAAAATGTTTATCATCTAAGACTTTAAATATACACATAATAATTTAGTAAAACAAGCATTTCACATATGTAAAACACGGTAGAATACAATCATTATAAGAGAATGGTATTTTTCAAGCAGTTAATATGCTAGTTATAAATTAATATTATGAAACCTGGGTTTTTGCTAGATCAGTCCAAAGCTGTTTTAACAGCTATACGTTATAACAGCTATAAGTGTAAGAATAACACTTGATAATGTACGTGTTTTCAACCTTTTACTAAATTTTACACCAAAAGTATTTCTGCCTGCATCAGTGCAGAAATGAGATATTCTGAATGACTCCTTCCAACACAGTTCTAGCTCTTAATAAGTAATATTAATAGCAGATCCTGTCTTAGTCCTTTCTCAAAAATGCAACAGTTGGAATATTTAGCAAATCCTGAAACATTTTTTTTGCACCACGAAACTGGAAGATTCCAGAACAAGATAAATTTCAGAATGTAGAAAAAAACAACCTGTTTTCAATCTTGTTTATCACTTGTAGAAATATTAGCACAGTTATAAAAATGTAAGTGTGCAGACATACACAAACTTGTGTTTCAGTGTAATCGTTCACACGTTTATAGAGATCATGGATATTCCCAACTACAGCGTGTCAAGCCACTGATTAGAATGTGTTTCCTCTTTTCTATCCTAACTTTAAAATACTTCTTTAGTCTATGAAAGATGCTCCAGATGAGTTCTGAATTCTAATATTCTAAAAATGTTACTTTTCATTCAACTTTTACTGTCTACCAATAAAAACTGATGACAAGAGAGAGAAGGAAACATGCCTGCAGTCTTTCCAGGAATTAGTCAAAAACAGATCAAGTTATACATAAATTTTGAGAAATGCATAGCTCTAACCAACACATATGTTAGGGAGATGATCACAGTTACTCTGAAACTATTTCTAATGAACTATTTCTAATGAACTGCCATCACCTTTGTAGAGAATACACCACTAGCTAAGGATGAAGGACAAGATGCAGCACAACCCCTGCAACATGAGCATATCACAGGTAGAAGTGTCACACTAAGGTGGAGAAGGTCATGAGGAAAGTCATCAGGTGCTGGTTTTTGTTGCTATTCCTATCTCCAGAAGACCTAAACCCTTACCACAATATGACAGGTAAATATGCATAGTATGGCAGATAGAAGTTGCAACAGCAGATATTGCTTATGCTTTCACAACAGGAAGTCCTGTTTAAATTTGTTAGCAGAAACAAAAGCTATTTGCCAGGATACACGTAGTAAGTGATTCTAGTGATGTTTACCATTATAGCTTTTCTATAGTGTATATTTTATTTATTTCTGACAATACAATTTCTGATTCAGTGCTTCCTTTTGTTATGAAAACTTTAATACACAGCATTAATACGTGGTACATTTCTCTGCACCAGTGGTGAGTGACCAATATAGGAGATGTAAAGGCATGGCAAGAAAGAGAAGCAGTAAGAAAGACCTATTCCTTACATTACATTTCTGAAACTAATTATAAAGGAGCAAACTATTTACAAGACTTGGCATCTAAGCTGTGTTTTTATACATGACAGTCACACTAAAACTTGCAGTAGAAGAGATATTTTGAATATGTATCTGATTATTTACTGCACCAAATTGCTAAAAAGACAGAACTAAGAAAAACAGTTGAAGGCTTTAAACAAAATCTGTGACAGAGATACAAACAAATGATGGAATGATGGAATAATTATTTATTGCATTACTAAAATTTTATTTACTGTCAAAATCTTTGTAGAACTATTCACTGGAAGCTCTTTTCTGTACAAAATTTCTCAAAATAAAATCTGGAGAACCAGAAAGTTAGCAAAGCTACACGCACCAAGTGGTTGTGCCTATTTTCATGTGGGGTGAATACGCTGTATACCTACCTAAGCACAACCTTAATATATCAACAATGCTATATAATTCCTACTATCCTACACAAACACCATTTCTTTTTCACAAATGTTTTTTAAAGCTATCTTTCCTTCATCAGTCCGACATAAGTGGAACCACATAACTTGTAAGAGAAAGCCCCAAGCTGCCGAGCAGCACAGAGGATCAGCAGGATTAACACTGCCGAGATGGAGAGAGCCTTGACAATGACTTAAATGCCAAAGAACTTTGGTTCACATGCTGTGGCTTTCAAACAGAAAAAAGTTTCCTATAACACCCCTATTAAAAATTAATGTTTAAAATCCCATGTTACCAATTTTTGCATTAACATCCTCACATTCTCAGCAGTGCACTCTTTCAGTGTGGGGAAGATCCAACTAATTGTAGAGATCATTAAAAAACAGTAGTGTCAGATTTAGCCTACAGAAATAAACTGTGATTTCTCATGGCTTGGGAAGTGAGGGAAAAAATGTGGGGCTTCACAGTATGAACATTAAGTAACACCATTGTTTGTGGAGAACAAAAGAATATTCAGCTTGTGCACGTTGTTTCCCAAATTTCTGCATCTGTGCATTACTGAACTAAAAGGTACTCTGAAACAAAAAGCAAAATGCACAAATGTCTACATAGCTTGACCATCAAAAAAATGAATTTCCAAATACAACCTCAGTAACAACCACTCTGAAAAGGAGCCCAAAGGATCTATATGAATCAATTTTCAAAGGCTAGCAGAAACTCTAACATGGCAGCACAGTCACCAATTACATCATGCCTCTGCTACTATTACAAGTTTTGAAGATGCAATTTGTTAAACAACTTTGAGGATGTTGCAATTTAGTAGAAAAAAATAAAAAACAATTTATTTTCAGAAAATTATTGAGTCCAGCTATAAGTGCTACCTGTTTTTTAAGGGTAAGTCTTGTTTCACAGTTCGTTTACCTTCTGATGAGGTCAATATTAAAACCCAGCAGAGACACATACACACAAAGTGTTATGTTAACTTCATAACCCAAAAAAGTTAACTTCATACTCAAAGCTAGCACAGATGTATTCTAAGGAAAACAAGAGGCTGGGCTGTTTAAAAAGCCAGAATTCTTCCTGCATGAATTGCAATCCTTTAAAATTACCTAATTTGCTATTACAAATGACTCTGATCCACCCTCGTAAAAACTACCGTTGTTCTCAATTTGCAGGAATGAAGTCCTGAGAATGAATTACTGTCATTAGAAATATGTCCACTCAGTAAGAAGAATGAGCCACACCATCATATCCATTCTAAAATTGTTTGATATGGCATATATACTGCACTGAAGAGATCTTGCTTTTAATACTATCTGAATCAACAAAGTAATAACAAGCAGCCTACTGCGAGAATTAATTACAAGATAACTCCAAATGAATTATGCAGGTCTGCTCTCATTAATCCATCTCGTTTGCAGCTCAGTGGATTCCAAGTGATGCTAGCTCATTACACTGCCTTTCAATTGATTTGAAGTTCTTAACACTCCCTCCTCTAACATCATTTTTTGCTACAATTATAAACTTTGCCCTTTGTATATCCCTCCGTGTTTATTTACACTGAAGAACCACTGAAGAAACGTTGAACACAATTATAATACTCTTTCTATTGTACATTATATTTTTACATAATCAGAGTTCATTATCATAGCATAAAATGGTATTACCAAGATGTTTTTCAACCCATAACTAACAAACTACGGAAGTCTGACAATTTCAGAACCACACACTGATTAAATTTGAATTCTTAGTTAGGATGTCGGTCTGGTGAAGGAAAATAAAAAAGGACTGGCCTTCCATGAAGCTTGAGTTACTTTTGTTTTTAACAGGTTCATTCTATATCCATGATCTAACTTTTCCTGTTTGATTAAGTTTTGCTTGCCTATGGTAACATACTACTTGAGATGAGATACGGACTGTGACACAAACAGAGTCGGTACAAAAACAGTATTTTACAGCCATTCTGCATACAGAGGGAAAATAAATTGCATTCTGACTGACAGCATGAATTCTAAAACAGGGACAATACTATTTGCCTTGCTGCAACATTATTATCTGAAAATGAAAACAAAACAAATCATTTTCATACAAATTCCAATTGGTACTACAGGCTAAAAAAGCACATTTAAAAGACTTATCTGCCTCCTTCAATGAACTGTCAATACTATGGCAAAATCTAGAGTAACCAGTGTATCAATAAGCATTCTAATATCCACTCCCAATATGTAGGGAAACTTCCTAACGTTACATAATAAAAGAGATTAAAAATAGTTATTGCAATATTTTGTTTTCCTATCTTCTGTTTCTATCCAATGGGCAAACACATTTGTATAATCATAACCTTCAACAAGCAAAGAAAAAGTATAAAAAACAGTTTATTTACACAACAAGTAGATGGTTATCCGCTAGAGAAGAAAACAAAATGTGCAGAACATAAAACTGAATGACTGTCACAGTTCACAAGACTGCAATGCTCAGTGTTTACATTTTACAAGATATTGGTCAGCTACAGTCAGTCACTTCGTTGTTCTTTTAACTAAAATAGAGATTTTATCATATAAGGCATTTTAGAGAAATACAATTCAGATTACCTCTGCATTTCAACTGAGAAATATGCCAGTACCACAAACATTGAAATATCACAATCCAAAGCTCTTTGAAGATCACTTTGATAACTTCCCCTTCCCACAGGAGCTCATTACTCTCCCTAGCAAAATGCAAGTATTGATATACACAGATCCCCATGGCATTTTCCTTTGTAGTTTTAAATTCAGACTCAGTGTCATGGTTTTCAAATTCAGCTAACAATGTCAGTAAGCACAGAGAAAATGAAAACATATTTATTAAAATTTAAAATGATGTGTACACGTTGCATAGAAAAACAGGTAATTATTTATTGCTTACCAAGCCCTAAGAGGTCAATAGTGGGTTCTGATGACTTTTTTGGACTTCCTTTGGCTTCTAATTGCTGATCCTCTTTCTTCTGCGGCTTTAGAGGGAAAAAAAAAAATAAAAATCACAGTTAACTTTTCTGAAAGGGATATGATGCTTAAAAAATTCCCATTACAGATGCTAAGCCAATACCAAAAATAAAAGCTCTTTTCTGTATTTGCTTATTGTAACGAATTTGATTTGTAACGAGACAAATTGCAGTTGTGATCATAAAGGACGAGTATTACTGTAAAACATAATCCTTATTCCTTTGCTGATATGTAATCAATTTTTAAATAAGAGTTGTCAAATAAATTAGAAAAAAAAAAAAAGTCGAAATCTTATACTGAGCCACTGCTTATCATTCACTAGGCAGAAATCCATCTGTAATCTGATTGACTAGCTTCAGCCTCCAAACTATACTGTTGTGCAGCAGTAAGAAGGTTCAGGTTTTCAAAAGCTTGTATTAAAAGATGAGCAGCAGACTAGTGACACAATTTACCCTTCTTGAAAACAGTATCAGCAGAACTTGCAGACTTTGTGGATGCTAAGCACAGAAGGACATAATCTGTTTTTTTGGTCTTTCTTTCTAAGCCTGAAGGCAAGTGGCATTGACATGAAATCTGATTATGAAAATGACTTCATAAATCTATTTATAGTTCATGTCACACCAATATCTGGCTGGTCACCCTAACTCATCTGAACATCTTGTTTTAAAATAAACTGGTATACAGCATTGACAGGGCAAACATATTCTCTTGTGCCCGTGAACAAGACATGAATGCCTGACATGCATTTACTTCACAAAATCACAGACAGGTGAAGTGGACTGGTCGACCAGTGAGCACAGCTGTTAAGTAGAAATGACAACTGAGTGATGGTAGAAGAGCACTGCCAGACTGGGCACTGGGCTGAGACCAACAGAACCCACTTTACTCCCACCATTATCATTATCATGTGGATATGAAGTTATTTATTAGTCTCTTTCTTCTACTGCAAACTCAGGATAGTCATGAGCTTGGTGCTTGTGAAAGCACTGACAAAACTCAAAGAGTACTCAAAGATGGCTCTAGCGAACAGCCTAATTTACCAACACCCCTCTTAGATGAGAAAGCACCCATTGATATCATATCCTCTGGGAAATATCTGCAATGAAAGAAACTCCATTTCTGCAGTGATGGGGAATGGGAACCTGAACACTCAAACTCATCTTTGTTCATCTTTTAGAGACATATTTCCACACTCTTGCAAAAAATCCTTCTGTTGACTCTATGCACTTTGCTCAAGAATAAAAGGGAAGCTGCTGCTGGAAAAATATTCCATGGCTTCTCCAATTCTAAAGTGTCTTACAAGTACCATGTTTGAACACATTATTTGAAGAATAGCAAACATTTTGGATGCTTCTCTGTACACAGATAAGTATTTTTGGGTGTAAGAAAAAAAGAGTACTTCTGAAAGTAAACTTTTGCACATCAGTGACAAATTTAAGAACTGATCATTCAAAAACAAGGTTTTCTACAGCTGAGCATGTCTGAAAAGATACCACAGAACTTAAATTACTGTCACAAATATTAATCAGATTTTACAAAAAATATTTCAGAACAGAGTTCATCACAGAAATTTGTTCACTTGGTTCTCCTCCAACTCCGTACAGAACACCATGGATCACTGAGGATGTAAAAGAAAAAAACAAACCTGTTTCTGACTTTTTGCCTGAATTCACAAAACTGATTTTTTTTATTCTATATTCAGAGTTTAACATCTCTGAGTACAGAATAACAGCTTCTTTAAACTGAAAAGCAGAACTGTTAGAATTACACTAAATGTGTAAGTTCTCATTACTCCAGATTAGGTTTATGGTAACTATCTGAATGCATAAGTTTGTAATAAATTAAAGCTTAACAGGGTTGGTTTAGAGGGCAAACTTCTCACAGAAAACAAATCAGCTTTGCATACATTAGTAAATCCGAACAGATGGCATTCAAATAGCAGTTTCTTTTGTTTAGTACTTATTATTGTAGCAAGATTATCTTTTAATAAATCTAAATATAAAAAAAGGCAGTACTAATCCTGTACTTGAGTCTTCTGCTTTGTTAAATGAACTTTCTCAATAATCATTAATTGCCTATTTAGAGTCTGATAAGACAATGAAGGTACAACGTATAGAAATTACGTAAGATTCTCTAAGGCACCTTGTCCCAACATTGCTCTATTTTTTGATCAGCATTTTTTTTTCTTATTTTACTCCTTCTCTAATATCTAAAGAATAGGTTTTCACATTACTTCATAGCTAGTTACACTAACAGACTGCTAAGTTATTTTCATGCTTGTTAATATTGCAAAAATTTATTGTTATTTGAGGGAGATTCTCAAAGCATTATTCAGTTTCTCGTTTATACATAGCCAGTTTTCACCAAGACTAACCTTCACTCTGAACAAAAACCCACCCCATCCATCAACTTGCATTTTATCAATATTCACTAGCAATCCTCAGCAGCAATCTAGAATAATAAAAACATTTCATCTGAATATTCTCCTATTCTTAATTTTAGCAGTGATGCTACATCGCTTCCTCCTCTTCCCACTTTCCATTCCCTGACCACAACAAATGCCAGCTGCTGGAGTTCACTACTCTCCTGTTTGAGAGTATTTGTTTTTTTTTTTAAATAAAACGTACCTTAATTTTTGGTTTGGAGGCTAAGATGCTGCATGCCATAAAGGCTCTTGTGCAAATTCAGAAGACATTTAGTTTGGTGCATAACGTCTGCTATGACTGGAAAATGACCTATCTGAAATAACCTATGCTTAGGCATAAATTAAACAAAGATGGCACTGCTGGGCAGAAAGGGGAAAAAAAAAAAACCATGGATGCAAACAATTACATTTAAGAATACCTAAATAAAATGCTCTTTGATGTGCTGTTTCCTGAGACAGTTCTCTTTTTGCCCCCCCTGGACTTTGGGCTGCCTGACTGCACTGTGGTCCACCTGAAGAAGGTACAATGAAAAGCAATACCTTATTAATGTGTTCTATAGGAGAGATAATGGCTTATTTCTGGAGCTGGAGAAAAAGACCTACACAGGTCCCTTCCAACCCATATAATTCTGGCACAGATAGACATTGAAATTTCCAGAAAAGAACAATCACATTAGAGTCATTTGAAAATTTTATTCCAAATCCTCAAGGGATGTGATGTCTAATTTCTGTTTAGTAGCTTTGTTCCAACAGGACTCACACATGACTAAGCTTTATGTACAGAGTGCTCTTCAGAGATGTTAAAGTTAAATACTGTGAGCACAGAAGCATGCAATGGGTAAAAAAAAACCCAAAAAAACAACAAAAAAAAAACCCAAAAAACCAACATAACAAGGCAGTGACATTTTGTTAACTTACTGTTTAATTCAGTGCTTTATCTAAAAATTACTGTATTTTGCAGCAGAGTACCGTACTATGACAAAAATCTGCTTATGATTTCTGCTGCACTAAGATTCCTTTTGGTTTCTGTCCTAAAAAAACGTGAGCCTGTTTTAGAGACTAGAATAATGTTTTAGAGGCTAGAATAATCTCACTGAAGTTATCACTTCCTTAGCTAGGTTCTGCATCCCTTTATACAGCTCTTCAGATTGGCAAATCTTGGAAGTTCTTGTAAGTATTTTCAATTAAAAAAAAAAAAAAAAAACCTCTTAAGCAGAAAAGCAGGAAAATACTTTCTTATTACCAAGCCCCAGAATGGATATCATCATTTCGTGTGATTGCACAGATGATACTTAGTTGAAACACAGTAACTTTTAATTGCTTTTTCCCCACCAACGCTATCCTTTTCACAGAATCACAGGGTTGGAAGGGACCTCAAGGATCACCAATCTCCAACCCCACTGCCACATGCAGGGCCACCAACCTCCACATCTAATACCAGACCAGGCCTAACCTTTTACTTCAGTATTTCTCCTGAGCCTGGAGAAGGGGAGGCTCAGGAGGAGCTCATCTGTGTCCATAAATTCCTGAAGGAAGTCTAACAGTGGACAGAGTCAGACTGTGCCCAGTGCAGGCCAGGATGCAATGAGGACAAACTGGAAGCACAGGCGGTTCCCTCTGAACAAACAGCAGGTGGAATTCTATGTTGATGGAGTACTGGCACGGGTTGCCTAGAGAGGCTGTGGAGTCTCCCAGCTTTGAGACAGTGAAAACTATCTGGAGTGACTCTTGAACCAGCAGGCTGAGCGAGATGACCTCTAGAGGTCCCTTTCAACCTCAACCATTCTGCGATTCTGCCAAGTGAAACAGCGCATAGAAATTGTTAGCTACAACATTCACTCATCAGATATTTTCAGTAAGGCTGAAGGACTTCCATACTTTCAGGTACACTGACAATGTTTTAACTTTTCAGTGGAAGGGGCTGAAGCAGTCTTCTATGGAAGACTGTGGGCAATACAGTTGCATCACCAAATACTGAGTAATTTTTAAGGCGCTCATCTATCTTGACTGGTATAACATCAAATGCATGGAAATCACTGTTTAGAATTGGTTTATAGCCCACTCTTGAAGCTCTGAGAGACAATTTTAGTAACAATTCTTATGATTGCTTCAGAAGTAACAGCATCTACTGCAGAAATATTATGTGATGTTCGTATTCCATATGTTAAAGAAAACTGGGAAAAAACAAGGTTTTCTGCAGCAGAGGCTACAGTTATGAGCATCCCTAGAGGCATGCCAGTGTGTATGGGATGGCATGGAAAGGCACATACTTAACAGGAGCTGAGTAACAGGGGACTAAGAGTAGCTTTTTTTTCCTCCACTGTCTAAATAGAATTTCCCTATATTATTCTTCTAAGAAGAATATGTGTGTTATGTGAGACTAATAGAAATTCTGCTCCTTCATAAAATATCTGAATAGAAAGCAGACTAATTGCCAGAACCTTAGATAATCACAAGAGCCATAGAGTCTGCATTTTATTAAAGTAAGACAAACAAACTTGAGTAATTAAAATTGATAAAGCTGCTGTCATGGAAACAATTCCGTCTATAAGTTTTTGCTCTGGTTCTAATTCCTATTTACTATCTAGTGATATCTCACTGAATCCTAATTTTATACCCCACTGAAGCTCTACAGTACAATAAAACATACTGTGACAACATAACACTAAAACCTTATCCATAAGAAGTACTTAGATAATAAGATATATTATAGTATTTAAAGAGAAGACATTTAAAAGTAGGAACTTCTCCTAACTTTACCTCTAACAAATGAAATGAACACGTCAGAGAGTATCTTCTACAGACAGTAAGAAATATCTCTTTCCTAGTTACGTGAAATGGAGATACAGAAATGATTATATGAATTTTAATTTCCTCACACCTTTACTGGATGTTAATTGGCTTGAATTCAGCAGATGGAGCATTAAATGCTGGCAATGTGCACATACCTGTACACTGCAACTTGTTCAACGTTAACATTTTGAGCTAAATCCAAACAGAATTCTTGCCCTAACTGCTGTAAAAAGCAATCAACTGTGGATAAAATCAGGCCATCTGTAATATATTACACTCTTCAAGCAAGTACATAAGCCTGCTTAAATAGTTTTATGTAATGTAATTTTTCTAAAGACCCACACTGAGTTTATGTTTTCATTATGAGTGCACTCACCAGTCCGCCCCTAATCCATAGAGATACTAGGTATTACATAGTCAAAACCACTTACTGATCTTGTTAATTTCCCAACATTTCATGGTTAAGATAATTTTTAAAATTTGAGTGTAAGGCAAAGATTTGACTTTTATTTCATTCAAATTCTGACTACATTCTTTCAGAATTAAAATAGCATACTTCTAGAAAACCAATTTCTCTATTTTCATATGATGAGGAAGTTTACCATTGCGTCATGAAAGACTAACTTATAATTCAACAATGCTGCACTGCTGTTTTCTTTCCTGTTCTTGTTTCTTTACTCATTGTGTGAGATAATAAAAGTGATCCGAGATTTAATTTGAAAAACAGGATTCGTAAGAATACTAGTTTAGACCAGCCAAAAATAAAAATTTTATTTGTCCCTACTAGGTCTCAAATAAAAAAAAAAAAACAATCCATGCTCAGTATTACCTTTTATTGAACTCTCACAAATCATTGCTCTAGATATAACACCATTCTGGTTTAATCTGATTTATGTGAAACACTTCTTAAATCAGTTAAAACCAAATAAATCAGCAAGTAACAATCTTAATTACTCTATTTTCACATCAAGGTGTAGGGTTGATTTTATAGATTTGTTTCTCCCTCACATGTTCATCTAAAGCAAATCTCCTAGAAAATAAGAATGCATCTTTGACAAGGACAAGAGAATTGAATCACAGAATACTCAGAGCAGGAAGGGACCTCTGAAAACCATCTAGTCCAACTGCCCTGCAATAAGAGGGAACATCCACAGCTAGATCAGGTTGCCCAAAGCCTGATCCAGCCTCACCCTGAAAGCCTCCAGGGACAGGGCATCAACGACATCTCTCCAGGCAACCTGTTGCAGTGCCTCACCATCCACACCATAAAAGACATTTTCATTATATCCAACCTAAACCTACTATCTTTAACCTTGAAACTATTTCCCCTTGTTGCATCACAACAGACCCTGCTAAAGAGTCTGTCCCCTTCTTTCCTGTAGCTCTCCCTTTTAGACACAAAAACGTTCCTGTGAGGTCATCATGGAGCGTTCTCCTCTCCAGGCTGAACAGGCCCAGCTCTCTCAGCCTGTCGTTGTGGAAGAGCCATTCCATTCCATGGATCATTTTCCTGCTCCTTCTCTGAACACATTCCAACATTTCCATGTCTCTCCTGTATTGAAGACTCAACATCTGGTTGCAGTTCTCCAGGTGAGGTCTCACCACCACAGAGCAGAGCTGCAGGTTCACCTGCTGGCCACGCTTCATTTGATGCAGTCCAGGATAGAGCAGGTTTTCTGGGCAACAAGGGCACACTGCTGGCTCACGTCCAGCTTCCCATCCATCAGTACTCCCAGGTGTTTCTTGACAGGGCTGTGCTCAAGCCTTTCATCCCCCAGCTTGTACTAGTAGTGGATGTTGCCATGACCAAGGTGCAAGGCCTTGCACTTGGATTTGTTGAATCTCATGAGTTTCACCGATCTTTTTTCCCCCATTTTGCTCATCCAGCCATTAGGCTTGGGTTGGTTAGATGCTAAGATGGGATACAGATGGGACAGCTTACTGAAATGACCATATGATGTCCTGTTTTTGAATTTCACCCCATCAGCACAGGTAATAACTACCTAATATTCCCCGTCTCTGTCATGCTACACTTGGCCAACCAGATACAAGGAGCAATTTTAGTCATGTAAATCACCTGCTTCTGGAACTCATCCTACAAGTCACAGTGAATTCTCAAGTTCTGTTCTCTCACTGAAGCTCAGCATACATAAAAGCCTTAAATCCCTGAATCACAGCATTACAGTTTTGCAGCAGGCTCATCCAGAAGTCCACTCCTACTCCCTGGAATGGGTAGCCATGCTTTCTTCCAGAGTTTTACAAAGCAAGTCTGCAATGCCTGAAGCATAAACTGCATGCTGTAGAGAGTCCAGTGTCCCAGTCAGGCATTTCATCAGATTTTGTTCAGCCAGCTATTTCTGAAGATAACCGCTGAATGAATAATTCATTGTCTCATCAGAGAAAAGAGAAATAATGGAAGCATTGCCAAGTCAATCCTCTTCCTTCCTCTGCACAAAGATTACGGAACAGCGCCAATGATGTTGTCTACAAGGGATACAGTTATCTCATGGGCAAGACAAGAAGGAAGGTCAAGGCCACCATGACTGACAGTCACACATCTACTAAATTCACATGCATAAGAGGATTTTATGAAGTTTGTTGCTGATTTTATCCATGCCACCAGCTTGTGCTTCCCTGACTCTCAGCACAGGGCCCACACACGCTTGGTTACAAGATGTAGAAGACAAGTAGAGGAATGGGACATGGCAAGCCAGATATACAGATAACGCGAGACCCTCCATATTAGTTAAATGAAAAACAAAAACAAAAACAAACCAATCCCTTAATATTCAGATGTAGCAGCAATTCCATAAATTCCAGTTATACCCATTCTGTCCTTTTTAATCATTACTGTAACAACACAGGAAATTAATCCAAGCTCGTGAAGTGATTTAAGAACATTACCCATATGCTGCAGTTCTTTCAGAACATTTTCAAGTATGACCACGCACTCCAGTGTCTACGGGCCAGTCTGAGCTCTGCATTTATGAGACGCTTGTTTGTACCTTCCCATCTACCAGATAACCCACCTCTGACAGAGGCAGCTGGTGACATTTTGCCCAGGAAATGACAATGATGAAACTTGTTTGTTAAGGGTAGATTCAGAAGTGTCAGCATGCAGAGAACATACTGAGGTTATTTTTCATTATAAATGAGTGACTCTGGGACAAAAGAATAATGCTAGCTAACTCAAGTGCAAATTTTCTGCTTCTCTAACGTTATGCCAATTATCTATTTATGTACAAACTATGGGCGTAACAGTTCTAGAAGGCAAAGGATATCCAACAGAAATGCAAAACAAAATACTTAAAAAAACAATCAGAACTTCTGCTAATTCACTACCATAAGATGTTTGTGCAAATATATATATAATAAAAGAAATTTCAGCAACAGCACTTAAGATTAACATTAGGGTTGGATTCGATCTCTTAAGGTCCCTTTGAACCCATGCAATTCTGTGATTCTGTTTACCTTATTCTTTTTGCATTAGCTGTGAATTAGCAGAGGTAGCAGCATACCAGGTTCAAGACATAAGCCACACGACTAGTAGCTCTCAAGTAAAAAGTTTCAAGTAGGAGCATTTGTAAATTACTATCATGAATATCTCTCCTACTCTGAAGCAATCAATCACTGTCAAACATCTGTTCCATCAGCTGTCCAATCCAACTATCTGCTCCTATTTTCATACTGAAACATTATACAGAAAAAATGCCTCTCTGAACATTTTCCTCAATTTCATACTTCAATGAAAAATTCACATGAATCTATAATTTAGTCTGTTTCATACACATCAGATCTACTCAAGCATTTATTCCTTTACCCTACCGTAGCTCCAAGAAGCTTTATGAAAGCTAGAAGATCCATCAAATAATGTAGTGAAAATCATTCCTAACCTACTTAAAAGCAATTTCCAGTTTACTCACTAGAGCTTACAGATGCTTCTGCGCTTACTGAAGTCCTTCTCTGCTCTTTATTAGGTAGGGACTTCATGCGTTGTGCATAAAGTAATTGGATTCCTTCCCTCTTCATTACCTGCTTGCAATGTAACTTTTGAGGGCAGCATAAACAGTGGAGAACTCCCATATGAGAAATTAATGTTAGTCATTTGCTATAAGATTGCAGTAGGTCTATAGATATGATTTTTCCTGACAGCTTAAATACTTTTACTACACAAGTTAGTTTAGCCAGTATCTATTTAAAGCATTATTCACAGGTGTTACAGAATTTTTAAAGAACATTTTACAGCTCTAGGACCTGACAGGTAAATAAATTAAAACTAATTATTCCATAGTATTAAATTTGATTCAAGTTAAAGAAAATGTGTTGTTCTGCTTACCTTCCTGTAAGATATTAATGCTTTTCTCAAGCTTTTAACTAAATGTAAAGAAATTCAGTAATCAGACTGATTCTTTAAAACTCAGGATACTTTCAGCAAACGATGAACTTCCACTCCACCTAAATTGCAAGAAGAGCCAAAAAATAGCATACTGCATCGAACCACAAGATACCCAACAGCGATATCACTACGAGGCTGTACCGATTACAGTATCTCAGCATGCAAAATCTGATGCATTTCTAATCAAGACAAAAAACACTGCACGTCAACAAAAAAAAAAGCTGCAACTCTTACTGAAACCAGAATTGCCTCAAACAAACAGCTCACTTCAGGGGGAAAATTTAAATCTGTTATTTAAGAACTTACTGCAATTACTCAAATTAATCACTCTCTGACACTGAACTGCTCACACTGATGTATATAAATTAAATTAGGCCATTTATACCAAACAAATCAACAATACAGGATTTTATTTTTTTTAAATACGTATCTGAGATACTGCCTCAAATAGGAATCTGAGCACTGCCTCATGAGACTGAATGAATACAAGTCTATGGGGCTGGATGGCGTGCATCCCAAGGTTCTGAAGGAGCTGGCTGAGGTGGTTGCCGAGCCGCTCTCCATCATATTTGAAATGCCGTGGCTGTCAGATGAGGTCCCAGATGACTGGAGGAAGGGCCATGTCACTCCTATTTACAAGAAAGGGAGCAAGGAGGACCCCGGGAACTACAGGCTGGTGAGTCTCACGTCTGTACCTGGGAAGATCATGGAACAGATCTTCCTGGATGACATGCTTGATCACATGAGGAATGAGTGTGTGATCTCAGAAAGCCAGCACAGCTTCACCAGGGGAAGGTCACGCTTAATCAATCTGGTGGCCTTCTATGACAGAGTGATGGCGTCAGTGGACAAGGGAAAGGCAATTGATCTCATTTACCTGGACTTGAGCAAGGCCTCTGACATGGTCCCCCACTACATCCTTATCTCCAAATTGGAGGAATGTGGATTTGATGGGTGGACCACTCCATGGATAAGACACTGGTTGAAAGGCCACAGACAGAGAGTGGTCATCAAGGCTCTATGCCCAGGTGGAGGCCGGTCACAAGTGGCGTCCCCCAGGGGTCTGTCTTGGGACCAGTGCTCTTCAGCATCTTTATCAATGACATCGAAGATGGAATCGAGCGCATCCTCAGAAAGTTTGCTGATGACACCAAGCTGAGTGGTGAGGTTGACATGGCGGAAGGAAGGGATGCCATCCAGAGGGACCTCAACAGGCTTGAAAGGTGGGCTCAGGTGAACCTAATGAAGTTCAGCAATGCAAAGTGCAGAGTTTTGCACTTGGGCTGGAGGAATCCCAGGCATCCATACAGACTAGAAGGAGAGGTCCTTGAGAGCAGCTCTGTGGAGAAGGACCTGGGGGTCTTGATAGATGAAAAACTTAAGGTGGGCCAGCAGTGTGCCCTTGTGGCTCAGAAGGCAAATGGTATCCTGGGCTTCATCAGAAGAGGGGTGGTGTATAACCAAGATGTTATAATCACAATACAATTGTGTATAATCAGTAGATATCAAGATGTTATAATTGCAATATAATCAAAAGAGTAAGGCAAAGCAAACAAGGATCACAAAAGAGAATAAGTAGAAGAGCTTACCCTTGGGTTGAGCTCACTAGAAAATACCAAAAGAGGAGGATCTCCAGAAGAGATCCTTCCCCTCTGGTAGCCAGCTCTTAAATAGGTCCAGGAGGAGTGGAGCCAGGCTCCACCCCTTCCGGCAGCACAGGTGAATTACCTTCACCTGTGCTCCTCTGGCTGACTCATGGCTCACCTCAGGTGATTAATCAGAGGTTCAGGCCGTGACTCAGCAGTTCCCATACAGGTGGCCAGCAGGGTCAGGGAGGTGATTGTCTCTCTCTACTCTGCCCTTGTGAGGCCCCATCTGGAGTACTGCATCCAAGTGTGGAGCCCCCAGTACAAAAAAAAACAGGGAGCTGTTGGAAATGGTCCAGAGGAGAGCCACAAAAATGATCAGGGGACTGGAGCACCTCCCCTACAAAGACAGTCTGAGGGAGCTGGGCTTGTTCAGCCTGGAGAAAAGAATGCAATCATTGCAGTCTTTCTGTACCTAAAGGGAGCCTACAAACAGGAGGGGAATCAACTCTTGGAAAGGGTTGATAACTGCAGGACAAGGGGAAATGGTTTGAAGTTGAGGGAGGGAAGATTTAGGTTGGATGTCAGTGGGAAATTATTCACAGAGAGAGTGGTGAGGTGGTGGAACGGGCTGCCCAGAGAGGTTGTGGACACCCTGTCCCTGGAGGTGTTCAAGGCCAGGTTGGATGGGGCCCTGGGCAGCCTGGTCTAGTATTAAATGGGGAGGTTGGTGGCCCTGCATGTGGCAGGGGGTGTTGAAGATTCATGATCCTTGAGGTCCCTTCCACCCCGGCCATTCTGTGATTCTGTGATCTGTACACAAAGGCCATCTAGTTCAAACGTTTCTAAAGGATAACATTTTTTTTAAGTTATTCTCAGTTTAAACTTTCACTCTAAATACCAAAGTATTTGGATTTCATTAAATGTTCACGGTTAAGGCAAAGCATTTGCCCTGATTTTTGCCTGGATAATTTTCTCCACAGTAGCTGGAATGGTGCTGTGCTTTGGATTTTTGATGAAAATAATGTTAGTAACACCTATTTTCAGTTGTTGCAGAGCAGTGCTCACACTAAGTCAGGTATTTTTCAGGTTCTCCTGCTGTCCTGCCATTAAGGAGCTGGGTGACAACAAAGAGCTGGGAGGGGACAGAACCAGGACAGCTGACCCAAAAGAATCAAAGGGATATCACACACCGTATATAAATACACAACAGTGTCTGAAATAAGGGGATGAGTTCTTTATCCTAAGAGTTTGGCGCCTGCAGTCTTTTGGTGCTTTCCTTCATGTTCACTAGGTAACAGTCACAATAAGAAGCAGGAACCTGGAGCTAGAGATGGACTGCTGAGAAGGACAGGCCTACAGCCTGCATGCAGAGGTGACAAAATTTGCTACAGATTCTGGAGGTAAGGATTTGAGTTGAGCTTGCTGCAGCTGAGAATCCTTAAAATGACTGCATCTGAATCTAAAAGCAAGGACCCACTTACAAGGACATAAAAGGCACAGGGGAAAAGCTGTGTATCAACCTTTTTTTTTTTTTTTTTTTTTTTTTATCTTATCTGGTCATGAAAATTGATCAGATAAAACCAAAGTATTCTACTTCTAATCCAATAAAGCCTGTTTTTAAAATCTTAGAGAAGTCATTTTAGAGGAGAAAATCTAGACATTTCCATCTTAAAGCTGTGGCTCATGCAGCATCCCATAACGACGCAGCTCAATTTGCAAGCTGCAAAATGCAATACACGTGGTTTGTATTTCTGCAAAGTTATCTTACACCTCTTCAGTTTTAGAATCACAAAAGCTGAGTTCATAAAACAAGAATAAGTATTTCTCCTAGGCTTACACTGAGCTAATTAGCCTGGACAACATTAAAGTAATACAACTACATTTGCTCCAGTTCCTTAACTCATTTACAACCATGTGGCACCACCATTTGTTTTGAAAACGCACCCTGGAAAGGATAACAACAAGACCCTACACCCACAGGTAGTCACCAGCTCAGAGCATGGATCTTTCCAGATGCTGGTATCCTACTCACAGGCAAATTCAGCTCAAAATGTTACACACATGTGAACATATGGCGCATGCCTCCAAAAACTGGTCACAGATGTACTGCCTTTGCAATAAGTGGCTTCTAGATGCTCCTCTCTCCACCTGCTGACCCACAGGCTCCTCTGACCTGATTCCTTCCTGTGACTGGCACAGACCTCTCACCCTACTCATCTGGTACTTTGTGATGTACCTACCCTGTAAATTGAGGATTTAAATGTAATAAGACAAAATCTACATGTCCTGTTGAGCAAAAGTTACTCACATTAATACACAGTATAAAATGCACTATTTGCCTAGCAGACAAGTCTGCAGTAACTTATTTTGACACAAACTACAACATCCTCAAGCTGAGATATGCACTTGCTGAACAATGAGATGCAGAGATTTATTTTGTAACAGTACACTGACAGCCAGCTTGAAGACTAACTGCAGAATGGTTCCATTTTCTAGCTGCAGATGCCAACTTTATAAAGGCAAAATTTCAGGTAAGACAGACAAATTTATCCAGCTGTAATCCTCTTGTTATCAGAGATGGAAGGCAACTGATTGCAGACTGGTTAACAGTGCTGACTGACATAAAAGGAATTTAGCATTAAATAGACATTTTATATTTGAACAGCTAGTTAATGAGTCACTTAACTTTGTAACCTGAATCTTGCAAAATTTCCTGAAGTGAGAAACTTGTCCATTTCCTTCAAATTGCATTAAAAACTCCTGCCTCTGCCTTATCCTGCTTATATCACTACCAAAGTTAGAGCAGTATCTCCCAAAAGCCTTTCAATGAATTGTGAAAAAATAATCAATAGGATTGATGTCAGAGCAGTAAGGATTTTTACGCGCTGTTCCACTGCAATGAGCAACTACCAAACACAATGATCAACATTCTAAATACTCTAATTCTTCTAATAAAAAGACACAGAATCAACATCTATGTCAGTTAAACTGTAAGACACTGAAAATGTCATGACAGCTTGAACTTGAAAGCTATTAAATATTCTCTCCCTTTTTTTTTTTTTTAAAAAAAAAGAAATTACTCAGAGCTTAAACTGATGTCAGAGATTTGACAATTGCCTGTAGCATCTGAAATTATTTTTCATGAAAAATGGAGTTACCATCTTTACTCTTAAGTACCATTTGCACATCTGACAGTTCTTGCTTCTATCCAGCTGCTACGTCTTGATGCTCACACACTGAAGTGGGGTGCCTCTCCTGAGGGGTTTAAGCACGTTCTAACGTAACCACAGTAAAATGAAAGAATACACAAAGACCCCTGATTGCTTTGCTCCTAATCCAATAAATCTATTGTTACACTTCCCTTTGTTTTCATATTATTCAAAATGTGGTAAGATTATTATTTTGAGCAACATTATTTAAATTTCTTGCTTCTGTTTTCAACTTCATATCTGTATCTTTCCTCGTATTCAACTCTGTATGTCGGTACCACTTCTGTAAAGATATCATACCATTTTGTTCTTGCACATTTCATTGACTGTGCACAATCTAACCAGCGCTGTAATTTTTATAAAGCCTTTTATATGAGATTGCATATATGCACTTTCAATCATATATGCTCCTATTTTTTCAAAGGCCTCAAAATGCTCCTGGTCTCTGATTAAAGCTGATTTAGTTCAAAAGAATTTAAATGCACGTGCTTTTCATTTTATTATATATGTACCTACATATTGTTGTAGGAGTCAACTTCTATAAACAGGCTAAACGCAGAACTAACGTACCTCAGCACAGGTATTAACGTTTTAAAATGAAGCACAGAAATGAAAGCTGTAACATAACTTACTCTGGCAACTCTGCAGTTGCCTACTCAATTTTCTTTAATTCATGTGGGAAACAGCTGATTCGTATCAGATGTAAGCAGGAGAAATCTGAAAATACCATTCGTTAGTAGGTATTACCAACACAAAACCCAGGTCTGATTTAGTATTTGACTCTGTACAGAGGAAAAAGATAACTGAGGTTCATGTAAATCTAAGCACACCAAAAGACACCTGGTTGTTAAAGACAGTTTAGCAAGTAAAACAAAGACAAATTTAACCAAAGAAACCCAAACCTAAGCTTGTTTTCATAGGTTTAAGATTCCATTTATTTAGAATTAATAAAAAACAAACTTGAATATAATATTCTGCCATAGAGCAGAGTTGATAGAATCAAGCAGATACAGAGAATGCAGACTGGACTGGGGAAAAACATGTGATACCGTTCTTACAGTCTCACTCTTTTTCTGAAACTTAAAAGGCAAATATCCTTTTTCCTCCCATCTGACAAATAAGGTTTTCTATTACTTCTACCTGCAATATTTATTTCCTAATATCTTTGTCTACAGCTCTAATAGGTAATAAGACCCATGGCAGATTACTTTCATGAGATTAGAAGTTTCAAAGCAAGCCCTAAACACAAGGAATCCTTTGTTACCCACACAAAGAATGAATTACACAGCTTTGGGAAGGAAAATCTCACTTCTTATGCTAATCTGTAGAAGGGCATAGGACAAAACCTCAAAAATAATCTGGTCTCTTCCAAAACATGGAAAAGATAGTATTAGAAACAGAAAACCAGGCTGCACAGGTCCGTAAAAAGCAAATTAAAAGAACAAGACTGAAATACACCCTTGGTGGAGGTAGGAGGCAGGGAAACAGGCTGTCCTATATTTTAATCACATAGTCCTGAATGCTGAACTTTAACTCAGATCTACTTCCCATTAATTTATGCAAACAAGGACTAAGTATATAAAGAAGACTATGTACGCAATCACAGTGAAAAAGTTATTTTTCAGTTCCTCTGGTAAATACTCAATTATATATTAACATCAAATTTTTATAACATTTTATGTAAGATTATAAGAAAAAACATTAAAAATGAAATCATTCAGGAAAGCAAAATTATGCTTACAGTTTTAAAAGAACATGCTCATGAACTCATGCGATTTAGCAGGCCTCATCAATCATAAGACAATTAAATTTAGAATTACATTACAGATATTCTAAACGTTGAAATTATAACTCAGGTCTGTATTTGCCGAGTCGACTTATTCTTACAGTTTAAAAGTAAAACACTTAAGTAAACCACTTCCAAACTGGTGCTTAAGCGTACACCAAAATTTTAGCTACTTTTCTTTCTTCCAGCCAATAGAAACTAATGCTCCTTTTGCCTCACTTGCCCAAACAGGTTGATCTTTTGTGGCAGCTCTTAAGTTCTTTACAGAGAGTGGTGAGGTGCTGGAACAGGCTGCCCAGAGAGGTTGTGGATGCCCTGTCCCTGGAGGTGTTCAAGGCCAGGTTGGATGGGGCCCTGAGCAGCCTGGTTTAGTATTAAATGGGGAGGTTGGTGGCCCTGCATGTGGCAGGGGGGTTGGAGATTCATCATCCTTGAGGTCCCTTCCATCCCTGGCCATTCTGCGATTCTCTTTAGGGGCAGAGGGGACAACACAAAGAAACCACAGCAATTTCTTCATCTTTGGTAAATGAATGTTAGACACTGTTTTGTCTACAGGAAAGGGAAAAGCTGCTAATATAAAGTCCCCACTTCTACTTGAGGGGTTTGCTCGTACTTTCTGAAAGGGCAAATAAACTTATGTCAGTACCTCCATAACACTGGCCATCTGGTGCAGGTTGCTAACAACTGGACAGTCAGCACATCACTGTTATCACTGAGTTTAAGCAGGCAATTTAGTCCACAGTTTGAGGAAGAAAAACAGCCTTTGATATACTGCCACTGGAAGATAACCTCTAACTGACCCACTCCTGTCACCTAAATCAACTTTATACATAAACAAGAGCCAGTTTCAAATTCAAGATGCAATATAATAAAACAAATTCAACTTACAGTGTCAAAGAGTACTTCAGTTAATCAAGTTAACTGCTGCACTCCTTTAAAAACATTCATCATCCTGATATGTTCAGGAGAAAAATCTTAACTTTGAATGTCAAAATTAGTTTGCAAAAGCACAGATAGTTTGTGAAGACAAAAAACAGCCTGCTCTTTACATCCCGACCATTTAACTTTACTGTCCAAATACAACAAAATCTGTCTTGGCAGGGCCCATTTTGAAAAAGAAAAGGAGATATAGTTTCATGGTAATTACAACGCTCAGTATGCAATATTTTACGGTGGAACTATCAGAATGAACCATGAAAGTCTTCAACTGATGCAAAGTCCCTAAAGTAAACACCATAAAAAGCTATACAGTGCTGAATGAAAACAATTCCAAAGCATTAAGTGCCTAGAATTTATCTGAACTTTCTAATTTTACAATAAGAAATACGTGTTAAGTTTACTGAGGATGGTTTTCTAAATCACTTCTGGCTTAATTCTGGATTGCTAGCATATCAGATTTCCTGTATTTAACAACTAAAGCAATATATAAAATTGAATCCTGCCTCACCTGAACATTTTAGGCACATGAATTTTCTTCCCCCTACTTCTGCAAGTGATGCAGAAGCAATTGCTCACCACCTCTCGACTAATGTCTACCAAGTCCCCTGAGCAGTAGAGGGCAGCAAGATTCACTCCCAGCCTGTTCAAAACTCCCTTCATATAACATTGGATAGCATGGAATACTCCTTTGGGCACTCTAAGTCAGCCACCCTCATTCTGTTCCCTCCCAGCTCCTTGGGGCCCTCACTGAGAATGGTCTTAGCTCTATACAATACTGCTTAGCAGGCAACTATAAACACTGGTGTGCTATCAACATTGTTTTTCTCCTAGAACCAAACCACAGCATCATACAAGACACTCAGAAGAAAACAATTCCATCCCAGCAGAAACTAAGACATACAGTTTAATGATCAGACTGCATCCCATCCTTTCCTTTGGTGGAAAACTGGTATAAGACTGACAGGGTGCACACTGCATGGAGCAACTTACCTGAGTGCTCCTTTGTGCAAGGAGCAGACACTACACAAAAGGAATGAACAGCTTAAGTTTGAATTCCAGAAACTACTGTAAGGCTTTGCTAGCTCCCTTACGCACTAGTAGAATATGTAGGCTACGTGTTCTTTTGAAAGTTGCCAAATGACTGTAAATTGAGCACATTCAATTTCCTGAGGAGTAAGAGGTCTTTCTCAGTAGAAATACTAGAAATAAATAGGAGTTCAGTGTTTCACTTTGCCCTTGAATGAAGAACCAGTTCAATCAGCCTTAGCAGAAAAGGGAAACACAGAAAATCATGTCTGATTTGGGAAAGTTCACCAACCTCAACTATGCAAAGGACTAATAAGAAAGAAAAACTACTCAGCAGCTGATGAAAGGGTGGGCAGGGTGATGAATCTTTTAATATGGTTGTTGAAATTTTATCCATTTTTTCTTGCCAAGTATTTAATAATTTTCACATGTAATCATCAATGAAATAGACAGGAGGCAGCAGACTATAGACTTCCTCTCCCCTCACTCCCAAACTGGTTAGAAGCATCTGATTTTAGGGTTGTTTTTTAGCAAATTTAAAATCTTAGTTGTAATTGCGTGTACAAAACATCTGAAAATTGCCTACATTGGATGACAGCCTCTCTTGCATTATTACTCCTGCTGTTGGCCCTTAAGAAGCATTATGAAGCATGTGAGTGGCCCCACTTGTTTATTTTTGCAATTTAACACATTTTGTATTCCTGGAATTGTATTTCAGTTAGTTGCAAACTACCTGGGCTTTGGCTCCAATTTTCTGGAGCCAGTTCTCATGTTGTAAAAAACCTATCTAATAATTGTTGCAGCAGTTTTCATGCAATCTTTTCTCAAAGTAACTCTAAAGATAAGGTTCACAGAATCACAGAATCACACAACTGTAGGGGTTGGAAGGGACCTCCAGAGATCATTGAGTACAACCCCCCTGCCAAAGCAAGTTCCCTACACCAGGTCACACAGGTAGGCATCCAGGCAGGTTATCTTAAGGTTATATTAAGCTTGAAAAAAAACAACCAAGAAGATCTATAATTGCGGAAATGGCACAAGGAAGTACCCTGGGTTTCTCAGAGACAAGGGCTTTCTCTTAATGAGTGCTGTTGGTGCACTGGAGATGCTATAGTTTGGTCACTGCCAACTCCAGAAAATGTTAATAAGAGACTTCAAACTGAAAACTGATGAGTGTCTGAAGACCTTCCAAGGAAGACCTTGAAAATATGAGTTACTGAATACTGAGAGTAACGTGGCATGTAATTCTACTTTAGAATCACAGAATCACAAGTTTGGAAAGGACCTACAAGATCATCTAGTCCAACCATCCTCCCACTACCATTACTACCACAAGCAAGCTTTTATCCTTATGGTATTGTTTTACTTATTCTGAGCAGGATCAAGGAGACAGTGAAGGAAGGAAAAAGAGAATGCAAGAATATGTGCAGAATCCAGATGTCACTAGGTCAGTTGCTCCTAGGATAAGCTGGCAGATTCCTGAAGAGAATTCCTTTGGTAGCTTAAGTCCCTGTATGCTTACTAGGCAGTTAATTATTGCATTCTTCAAGAGAATTTGCTTTTTCCACACAAAATGAGAGATTCTACTTACCCATTCCTTACAAATGTTAGTTCAAGAGCTTTATTCCTCATGCTCCAGTTCTTTGTCCATTCTGATACAGAACAATTACTTTCCTTTAACATTTACCTAAAACTGGGATCTGAATTTACGAAATGAGGGTGCTGGTAAAGCTGCACCCATCTCAGACTAATAATATGATCTATCAATAGTTATAAGGTTACAAGAACTTCAAGTCACTTGTAATCTCCTATTTTAACTTATGTAAGAGTCTTCTGTGCTTAAGAGGCTCTAGCTCTCAATTACTAGCTTAAAATATGAAAATATTTAATTGAAAATTAAGATAATTTATCATTGGAAGTTGTCATCTTCAAGTAAAAAAATGCTGGAAGTGTAAACAGATTCACGTTCACCCACATTTCATCTTTCATTTTCCCAAAGGGCACTAAGAATTCTATTTTAACTGTTCACATAAGAGTTTCTCATTAAATGCAGTTTTTCAAACCTTTATGCAGATGACCTAAAAGAGGCAACAAATCCCCACAATCTGTAGTTCTGATATCCAAGGAATTATTTGGCTGGTTAATTTGCTATAACTTAAAGTACAACTCTGAATCCTAACAGATTACCATACCAGCCCTGTTATAAATATTCTGCCCACAGTAGAAAGTCTAAAACGAAATACAAAATTCTGTTTTTCTGACATGATATGTTAATATATAATTATGTGCTCACTGAGCATTTAGTATTCCAATTATTATACTGTTTTTCTGGAAAAACTGAAGCACACTGAATGCTCCACAGTCTGAACTGGTAGTTGGTTATATTATGGCAACTCTTACATGTCATCTTGTAATTGCACAAACTACTAGTGAATCAATGAAATCTTCAATACATATTTTCTTATCTAAAGGTTACAAGAAATTTGCTGTATATATGTAGCAACAGTTTTATCAGCTGAGATCCATATCAACTACTGTACAGTATTTCAGGATCAAATTAGCGCTTACATGGCTAGAAAGCTAACTCCCTGTCTTATCTGACCACTTTTAGCCCATTACCAACATGAAAAACAAAACAGACCACTGGAACATGCTTTACAAAGCACCAGAAGCTATAATTAATAACAGTGAAGTTTCAGTGCTATTCCATAAGATTCCATGAGCTCTTAAACAGAAGAAAAAAAAGCAAGCATTACAACTGCCAGTGGCTTAGCAATATCACTATTTTATTTTTACTGAGTACCGCAGGATCTGATGTTGAACACCACACTGTTGGCTACTCCCAATAAAATATTAATCACTGTAGCTGACCGTCAATCCGTAGCAGATCTTGTTATAATACAAATCGCCCAGTAATTCGTAATTGTAATCACAGAAAGCAGAACAACCCTGAAAACCTGACACCAAGTAAGTATCCTTACTTCTCACTGTTCTGTAGATTTCGCCTGGACCTTGTGGAAACTCTATTCTGCATCTATTGCTGTCTCCAATGAGAACTTTCCTGAAAACTGATTCCCATGGGAACCGCCTCAAGGACATGGTGATTCTTACTAAAAAGCCCACCGGCATTTAATCCATTAAAATGTACATTTCTGTCATTTTTACTTACAAAAGCATGCTAGCCAACAAAGACTTACATGATAGCCACCTGACACACCAACATAATGTTGGAATAATGCACTTTACTAAACACACGTTATAAGCTTTGAAAATGCAAAATAAACAGGGCAGAACAGTCAGTTTGCTAAAGGTTGAAGATCGGCCAGCCACCAGTAAAGGGCTCTTAGCCAAACGTAGGCACAGATTTCATTCTTTGAAGTAGAGACTAGAATATAAGTATTGAATGTGAACATTTTGCTGTTGGGTTTTCTAAGATACTGTTCTTTCTTTTGTTTCAAAAGCTAACAAGCTCAGAATAAGATATAAAATACAAGGCACTGGGAACGTAAGACTCATACGTGACTTTGCTAAAGCTCTCTGTAGTTTTATATAGCTTCACTTTAAACCTTTTGCTAGTTTAATGCCTGCTTTTCTTTTTCATCTTCATTGATTCTTCTGTAGGATGGACAAAACATTGACTGAATTACCTTAATAAAAAAATTCCTTTAAAACTGACAATCGCGTGGTTACATATTTTCAATAAATTTTCAAGTCTGGAATGTCTGCACTGGTGATATATTATGTTTGCAAGAAGGTGCAGTGATTTCAGGTATGAAGAAACCTTAAAGTCTGTTTCCTTCTTCAGGATGGTCAATACTGGGATAAATAATCTGCTTCTTGTTGTGGTGTTGGAAATATGGTATTGTGGTCAAGAGTCCAGCATTCCCCTACCGATTCAACATGCAATATTTAAAACACCCTACAGACAGTCTTTACCAGGATGTTAAATCCATCATTATTAGTTAAACTAAGAAGAACATCACTGTATGTAATATTTTCAAGCAGAATTGCAGCATAAAAATCCATATGCATAACTAAAACCTTTTCATTCTCTATCCCACCAGAACTTCTCCAGTGGAAACACAAGAATTCAATACAGGTCTCACTTGGATTCTAGAAAGTGACTGATTTTAAAGTTTATAGGTAGTGTCTAAAAGTAGTGTACTTTCAACAATCCTTGAAAACCTTGAAAAGCCCCAGCTTAAATAATATATTAAATAAAAAAGATGACACACAGACGAGTCTCATTTGAGCAATCAGTGCTGATGTATTAATAATGAAATAAAATATGCTGCATGTTCAAACATGCTCCAGCTGTTACAACACTGTGATCTAGTGCAGATGTGTTTATGGAATTATGCATTTTGTACTACAAGCACTTAAATTGAAAACGCTTTCTTGCTCAATCATTTAACTGGCATTACATTTCAAATGTAAGTCTAATCAGAGGCATTTGGTGTGGGCTTTATATCAAGCATTAGGGTAGATCCTCAGCTGTAATGGCACAATGCAGTCCCTTCTCCTCACTCAGTGAAGTTCTCCTAGCCACATGACAAGGCCAAGTCACCCCTGCAATAAAAACTCCTTTCTCCTCCCAGCCAACGCTAGACTTCTGAGCTTTACAAACTACAGCAACATTTTTAGCCTGTATGACTATATTATATTGTTTTGATCACAACACTTAATTTGGCTGGATGTAAAAGAACTGTGCCCTTGCAGAGCTCCAATAATCAAGAATATTAATATTTATCTTACCACTAACAAACGTCCTTTGACATCCTACCATACGTATAAGGATATCTTTTTTCCACTAGGTTATTGAAGCAGTCCAAATTGTCATCACAGTGTGTTGCCTCTGTAATTCTAAAACTGCTTTCCAATTCCACACACACAGAAAAAACTTGTACTGGGGAGGGTTATTGTTCCCCATTCACATATGCATATATTTTTGTATCTCTTTATTATGCAAAATAAAGAAAACTGAAATTTGAAAACTGAACTAGAAATACATCTGCAATCATAGGGCATGAATATTCAATATTTTTCATAATTGTAACAGAACATTATTGAGGAATTAAACGACAGATGGGGACACCAATGTGTTTTGTGGACTACGATGCAGATAAGAACATACTTGATATAAGAACATAATTGGAGTCATGTTGGCAAGAAGACACCTGTCTCAGAACAAACTACTGCATTTAAAACTTAAATTATCCATTCCATTTCTCTTTAATATTAACTTTACAAGCAGTGTAGATCAGTATACACGAAATTTTAAATGTTCTTACGTTGCTAAAGCTGCTTGTTGTACTGTAATATAACTGCTTAAAGAAGCAGCTTAAGCTGGTTTGCCTGTCACATTTCATGACACATTCCAGTTGAATATTTTCAGGTTATCCAGATAGGAGATATTAATTCAACTCTATAGATTAAACATTTATTTTTAAAATGGACTCATTTAAGAAAGATATCACTAAATAATCATATGGCGCTCAATAAAGCTGAAAATTTTCCATGTAAGAATGGTAATGGTACCTCTTAAAAACCTTAATCATTTAAGATTGTATTTTAACAAATCCAAACTCATCTTCCTGCAACCTCATACAGAAATAACAACACACATAATAAATAAGCCATTTGTATGGATTGTCTGGATTGTGTATGTGTGTTTTATTTTCCCCGCAGCTACAAATTTCATTTTTTTAATGAAAACTACACTATGACCAACACTACAGTTTTAAATAACTGAGAAAAAGAAGATATTCTTACCTTTTCAACTGCTACTTGTTTTGATGCTTTTTCTGTTTCTCTCTCTCTCTTTTTCTCTTCTTTCTTTTTTTCTTTTTCCTTCTGAGGAAAAGAAATAAAAGCATTAGCTAATACTCAATAACAATGCATTTGCAAACATACTGAATGTCCAGTCATATAGAAGAAAGATCTTCAGTTAGTCCCTTTGAATTCAGAGCTTATGCTCCTACCCACACTGCTTCCAGAAGTGATCTGTTTTGCTCAAATAGTGCTACTAAAAATATTAATTTTCATTTTACAAGTTTAAGAAAATATTATTTTGCTTCTCACCTGCATTTCCACTTACAAGCAGAAAGAAAAACATACCATTGTTGTTTTTTTCCTAAGAAAAGACCTGAAGAGAAAAAGTATCTACAACTGGACACAGAATACAGCTGAGGTGAGGACACACACAAAAACTGAAGTTTATTTTGTTCGTATCATATGATCTAACTGCTCTACCCCACCTTCTGAAGTCTTCTCACGATCCATGAGAACTCTGGTTTTGACACTTGCTCTTAATATTCACTAGCATCTCTCTAACAACACTGAAATCCCACAAAGAACAGAAAGAAACAAGTGTGTCATCTTTGACTAGTATCAAAGATTACCACAAAAGGACTGTTTTCCTTGTAGCATCCATTGCTTTCTAAGTCAAAACAGAAACCGTCTTGAATTTCTGCGTCAGGGATCACTTCTTGTCTTCCAGTACAATAATAAGTGGCTATCAAAGACAGCATAGAACAAGGTTCAAAATAAAAGGAGACTATTTTCTACACATGCTGTAACTAAGCTGTGGAATTCCTTGCCACAGGTCATTCAGTTGCTAGGAGCTAACATGGTTTGAGGGGAAATCAGAAAATTTCCAAAAACTACCATAGTTTAGGTTTTGCTGGATTCAGCAACACTTGACATCATAAGACCTGAGTTATAGAGGGAAGCTCTGAAACTTTCAGTTTCACCTTTGCAGTTCTTTTATTCTGTCTTTTAAGTAAGGTGACAGAGAGTAAACAACAGATCAAGTGGTGAGGGGTAAAAGGAAAGGGGATTTGTGGCATCTGCCATGGAAGGAGTGGAGAGTAATCAACTGACTGATAACCTCTCTCACTAATACAGCTTCCAGCCTGACCAAAGAATTGTAAGACAACATGCATGTAACCTTAACCTTCTGCAGAGTTACCAGTTTTTAAAGGCCGATTGAGTAGTATTAACATGATACTCCTGCATGTAGAATGTTGACTTTGGTCATATGAAAGACTTAGTGAGTCATACGACAAGAGGTTGACCCAGAAAGGAAACAAGAGAGCCGTTTCCTCTGAAAGAATCATAGCAGTGCTATGGAAGTTGTGTCCCATTTATTAATTCAAAAGTGCACAGGTCTAACAAGACCAAAGAACACTCCTCCAAGCTCCTGCTCATAACATACAGAAGATGGGGTCTCTTGAGGCATCAGGAGCCACTGTGCCACTCAGCTTCCTCTAGTGAACAGTTACAACACAGGTGAGGGATGTGAAAAGAGGGAAGAAGTGAATCTGTGCAAGCTCTCCCACAAGGTGAAATCAACTGAGGCCTCACAGCAACTGCAGCACCAAGACAAACAGCACCGAATTGCAGCCGTTGATGATACTCCCCTGCATGGAAGGAAGCCTTGCAGGCTTACTGAACTAAGATTGCAAACACACAGCCATGCTTTTCAAATGAAGCTTAGCCCTTCTTTCATTATCGTATGGCCAATTCTAGTATCGATTTGAATTCTAAACGCTCCCCAAACGTTGTGACTGTAATCATGTACTGTGCACACATACACTGCTGGAGAATACTTTTTCCAGAAGTTGTTTATCCCTTTCCTCCCTCCCTCCTTTTCTCAAGTTGAATAATTTAAGTACACTTGATCTCTTCTCCTGTAGATTCTCTTCTAGGACTTACACAATTATTTGTCTTCTCTCCCACTGGGAAAGGTTGTTCCAAGTGTTAAAACAGTACACTTGCTTCTCAGATACAATGATAGGTCACTACGTTCAAATGAACACAGAATTAGAGGTTTTTGCATATTATCTTCAAGATTTCTCGATCTCCAGTTTGACTTTGACATACATAATTGTTATTAAAAAATATATTTTACTGGAGAAACCTCACTTCTAGAGGAAAAAAAATCAGGAAATTTAAATTCTTTGGGCTTCAAGAGGGCATACAGTAAGTTTCATACAGCAAAAGCACCACAGAAGTGACAAAATACAAACAAGAAACACCTCTCAACAAACCCCACACTGGAGTGGAGATGCAAAGACAAATCCTAAGGATCTTTTGAAAAAGGATCTTTTCCAATTCCCAGAGATTTATTTTCACTCACTCCTTTTCTGATGCAGACTTAAAAACCTGTAACTCCTTCATCTTCACACTTCACAGGTTCAATATACAAGCTTGCTGCTTCAGCTCCCTTAGATAAAAATGAATACAGACTAAATAAAAGCACTTCTCAGAAGGTGTATTCATGCCAGAACTTCAACTCAAGTGTTTCATTTCTTGCAAAATCAGTCAAAAACCACTATCAAGACCATTAAATGAAATTATACTGCTAACAACAATCTTTCATTTTTCCCCAAAATTGTTTCCAACAGTATGGCATACTAGTTATATAGCAGAATTGAAAAATTTGAATGCAAAATGAGAAGGTTGAGAAATAAATGGTGAATTTAATTATAGAGCAGCTGTTGAGATTCCTGCTACATCTTCAAAGGCACATCAAATTCACAAAGGCTTGTGGTCTAGTCTATGACACTAACTCAGATTTTAATTTATGCTAAATATAGCTAAACTAAAATAATTTATACTGTCTGGACATATTCTCTATATCTAGAAGAAAAAAATATTATTTATGTTTAGATAATAAACTTTTCATAGGCTGTATGCAGTCTCAAAGTGAAGTGTTCATACAGAAGAACCTAATATTGAACATTTGCATTTTAAAGCGTTCCATTTTTATTACACATTGTAACATTTACTGAAAGTTCATATAAATGATGCCTCATCCTCTTCTTCTTATTTGTGAAAATTTTTGAAGGCCTTTCTAAACATTAAATGTAAATTCAGTACATGTACACATGCCTCAGCTAGAAGGGATATTGTAACAGTATGAGTTAAAAGAAAAACAGAATTAATTTAGCGACACTTATCTCCAAGGAGACTGAAGTAAGTGACTGGAATAATACTGATGATTCTGAAGCAAGTAATATGGAAAAGATGTCAAAAATTATTCCTGAAGAGAAAGGCCAAAGTCACTCATGCCCATTAATTTGGAATGAATTGTTTTCACACAGCTCTGAGACACCAACTGTATCAGTTCCTTTGCACCCAGACAGGGAAGCAAGGAGGAGAACACCTGAATGACTATTAACAGTTCAAATTCTCCAGTTAACTTGGTGAAATTACCCTACAGCAATGCAAACACCCGTGCAAAGCAGCAGATCAGATAATTTGAAAAAAGTTAGACCAGAAAGGTATACCTCTGCTTTGCTCTTCTCAGCAGCAGCCTGGAGAGAAGGAGAGGATGCCAAAGGTTGAGCAGTATCAGAAGAGGATATCTGTGCAAAACAGGAAAGAAATGAGAAGGAAAATAAGCAAGAAAAAATTGGAAAAGGGGTGGAGAGAGGCAGAGATAGCCAAGATGTGATTTTTATTCTTTTTCAGTAATTGTTAAAGTGTGGAAATAAAACACACAACACAGAAAAAGCAAAAGGAGTAGACAAAGTACTTGCATTTAACTTCTTAAGTTTTATCTGCATGAATTCTAACGGAAATCTGTCAAGCAAGAATGAGAGACCTACAACAGAATTCTCTGGAACAGCATACAAGCAAATGAACCTGCATAAAATCATATCACAGGCCTAAGAAAGACAGATCTGTTTCATTTGTTTTTCATTTTTTCCAATGTGACCACTGAAATATTAATGTCCCAAAGCACAAAGTCCCCATAGGAGGTTGAGAGAAGAGTGCCTTTGCTCTTGTTCACCGCAACAGTATTTTTAGTAAAAACAATGCAAAATAACTCCAAGTTATACATTAATTGAAGTTCTAATTAACTGTTCCTCTAAGATCATTCCAAAGGAACGAGGAGCTTAGGGTTTATGAAGCATGTACATAAAGCAGCATTCTAGAAGTAGAGCTCCAGATCTTCTCTAGTCAGGTGAAGCTTCTCTTCTACAAACCAGTACATAAGATTGCTGTTATCACTTCCAGAATTATCTAAAATGCATAACTGATCCAGTTTGCTCAAAAAAAATGGGATTTTGCTGAATTTATTTCCATACATCTGTCTATCCTGTTTCTTTATGCATAGTTGATCACTTTGATGGAAGCATTATCTTTTTGTTATCCTTACTACAAAAATACAACTGAATTACTTTCATCAAACACGAAGTAGATCCTCAGAGCTATAAAGTTGACACTTCTATACTGCCTTGTATCACCTCTACTATCTATGATCAAAACTTATAAGTAAGGGAAGCTACTGCAAAGCAGGTCATTACATTGGATCAAAATAGCCAATTCAGATGACATGTTTTTGCTGAAGTTAAAGGAAAAATAGCTGGAGAAAAAAACCCCATCTCATGCCCCATATTTCCAATCCTGCAAGTGGATATTCATAAAGTGCATACGATGAGTTTTTTTCCCCATAAACTCAGTAATTACTCATATATATATATATATATATATATATATGTTATACTCTATAATAGTCCTTCTCAATCTGCATATCATCTTCATAAATTAAGGGAGTATCTAATCCAGGATAAGGCAACCTTATGAAGGCCTGAAATCACCATAGCTTTGCAAATCAAAGAGAAGAAGTATGCAAGCTGTAAGCAAACAGGCAGGGAAAAGCAGTTGCAAGTCTGCTTGTGCTATGGAACAGGATGTACAAGGTGAGAAAAAATACAAATGGTTTGAAGACACAAAGCAGAAATGCATTCACTTCAGGCTAAACTCCAGCTTTATGCTTTAATGCACACGTGACATATGCAAGTATTCACCTAAGCAGGAGTACAAAAGGTGTATGACTGAATATAATTTCTAAGAGAAGACACATTACAATGTATAAAGAACTGATTACATTTATATAATGAAAGTAATGACAGGAGTTTGGGCTGCTGAACAGTTTTATCATTCACTGCATCATGTTAAATTTGTTATCTTCTTTGCTGCACCAGATAAGGACATCTGAATGAAAAAAAAATCCAATCAAGTTAAATTGAGTGGCTGGATAAAGTTAAGCATAAAACAGGATTAAAAGACAGACTGATACAGTCCATTGTGGAGTTGATCAGGCTACCAGAGAAGCCTGGAGAATTACTTGCCACTGGGAATGTGTATCAGGGACAGCTGCCCAGTATCCTGCTCCCAGCTGGCACTGAGCAAGCTAGCTCCTGAACTCAAAGCTGTCCAATCAGCCATGGATGCAGAGACACCTTACATAGAGCAAACCAGCTAGCATTAAGTCCCAGTAGTTCCAGCTCTTATGGTCCTTGTCCATACTCAGATGTTTCATTGTGTCAGGTCTACATGCCAGAATTTAATAAACATCACAGCTTTTATTTTCCATCCAGCTGTCCCCCAACTATTACTTTGAAAGGTTGTGGCAAGTCTTTTTCTTTCCAAAGTGGAGCACACTTTGCAGATACGATGTATAGCAAAAACCACACTAATAATCTTTAATAGCATAAATCATCCTTAAGCAGCACCGACACTATCCTGATGACTTAGCTGCAAAAAGACAGACTGATCATTCAAACTTAGCATTAATAGCTTCTCCATGCCATCTCCACTGTTGAAACAGCCTGCGCCACTATAGGTCACACCAGACAGAAGAAATAAAATACTGATAAGGAGCAATTGCTGACAAGCTGTGCGTTGCTCTTATAGTTTTGCTTAATCTTCGTTTTTAAAATTATTACCATGATAAGGTAGCTCATAAAATGTCCCAGTTTGCTGGCAAGCTAATGAATCTCATTTGACTAACAAATGGCAACTGAGAAAGCATATGCTCAGTGACCTACTTCTATGCCTGTAACAATACTGTTGGGCAGTCAGCAGTGGGAGCACCAAGGTTGAAGCTAACTCCCAGACCCAGCCACTTGGGACAGGTACACACACCCAGTACCAAAACATGCTGCATTCCACGCTGGTGAGCCTGCCTTTCATGAATTGAAAGCCACAAATGCACCCTAAGTGTTTATAGCTGATCACCACTCAGGATTGCCAACCAAGGTTTTTAATAATAAATTGAAAACCTTTTTAGTAGACTGAGGTCATTGAAAAAGAACACTACGTAATCCCCTCTCAAAGTAATACATGTGTTTTCCATTCAGTATTTATCAGCCTTTCTTGACACTGATTTCCTCCTGTAAGACTGATCAGAAGCATCAGAAAGGAAAATCAACTCCAGTCCTGAGAGCGAGTTTAAGGACCTGAAAATGCTGTTGACCGCAAGCAGACATCCTCTCTTTTGAGCAGCAAAAACAACCTGCTTTGCACAACTGTTATTCCATAAGCAATACTTCTGTTACTACTTTTCTGATATTCCAGTTCTTAAACTCCAAAAATACAGGCTAATACTGACATCAGCAATGAAGTCTGAAGAGCAGACAGCAGGAGAGGTAGAAAATATCTTTGTATTCATTTAATTTAGATCTAATAGAAAAAGACATTTGGACAAGTAGATGACAGGGGTGAGATCTGTCACCAAGGCTATTAAAGACAAAGAACCCAAAACTCTCCCCCTTGTGACCACATGTACAAAACAACAAATCAAGTTAGATTTCTATACCAAAAAAAGCAAGAAGTGGTTTCTAGCCATTTTCCAGAATTCAAATCAAGAAGCACAAAATAATACACTCCAACAGTGCTCTGGGATGCTATGAACAAAAGCTGATTACTGGCACTTCAAAGCAAACGACAAAACCAATGGCAATCCCTACAACCATCCATACATGCTGCTAGGAATAAAGCTGATGTGTTTGCGTGCATTAAAAATGTATTGTGAACAGACAAGTATCATCTGAATATTTCATTTAGTTTTTAATCGAAGAACAGTTGGGACTTTTAATTAAGAAGTGAATTCAGAGTTGGCTGAGAGGAAATGAAGTGCAGAGCTCTTGACATCTCTGTATTTATACTCATAAGATCATAAATTTTCAATCAAGTTTGAGACCAAAAAACTTGTAGTCATCTAATTTTAGCAATTTTTAAATCTCTTTGCATTATTTGTTTTAGGAAAGCTGATACATCAAAAAATGACTATTTCGTACAATGAAACTCAATGCAGGCTTTAAAAGCATTGATATTCAGTGCAGAACAAGAGAGTACATGTTATACATATACGTATACATGTTATGTAAGACTTCATTTTCACATATGATCTGTAAGAGACTCTGGTTCTGAAAGTAAAAAAGAATGGATCTGCAAGCTTGTAACATTTTTCCAATTCTCTGGCCTCCGTACTGGGAGATCATAGAATCACAGAATGACCAAGGTTGGAAAAGATCTCCAAGATCATCTAATCCAACCATCCATCCACCACCAATATTTCCCCACTAAACCATGTTAGTTCTTTGCAAGGATGCCATCCAGATACACACTATTTTACTTATTAATGTAGAAGCACCAATACAAACGTTCTTTGGCCCAATGGCTTTGATGCAGTCTATTCACCAGACACTATTTCTGTGAAAAGTAAGGTTAAAATTACCACCAAATGAAGCTATCAGAGAACATACACAAAAAACCAATAAATGATTTCACTGTAGTGAACTTTTTAATAACATATTTGATAGTAGACAACAATCATAGAATCACCAAGGTTGGAAAAGACTTGTAAGATCATCTAGTTCAACCTCCTACCTATCACTAACAGTGCACACTAAATCATTTCCCTAAATAGCAAGACCACACACTTCCTGAACACCTCCATGAAAGAATATTTCACCACTTCTCTAGGCAGACTGTTACACTGCCCAAACACTCTTGGAAAACAAGATTTTCCTAATATCCAACCTGAACCTCCCTGACACAACTTGAAGCCATTCCCTCTTGTCCCACTGTTAGTTACCTAGAAGAAGAAGCAGACTCCCACCTCACCACAACATCCTTTCAGGTCGATCATGCAAACACAAATGAGTGTTAAGGTCAATATATTAGAAATTTTCATGAATTGTTATTTTTAGCATTTCTAAAACCTCGCTCTTGGTATAATGCAATTTGCTACCTAGCCTTTTATTAAAGAGATCAAGCTGAAGCTTTAGAAACCTACATAAAGCTTCCATTAAACATGAAATTTACAGTGCTATCATTCACAAGATTTGAGAGATTAAAAATGAGTGCATTATGAAACCAGGTCAATATACTCAGGAAAAGCAGAACCAAATACAAAGGTGCCCTCGAGTGGCCAATTTAAATGCACACAATATACAGGGAAATAATCTAAATCAAGAGGTCTACTCCATACTCATTTGACAGGTTTTAAGTTCAGCTACTAGATATGCTTTTCATAGTCTTTATTACAGCACATTTCCAATGCATGCCAACAAAATTAAATTAGTATTTTATTTTAAAGCAGTATCAATTGCAGACTTGTAACAAATGCACATACACACAACCAATAGATTACCACTTTTAAAGGTCTACTCTTGAAATACTGAAAGCAGCATACGAATGCTGATGCACTATTACCAGTACTTATGTCTGAATATCTCCAGAAGTTCATTAGCCTAACTGGTTAGGCTTTTTAGTTATTAAAACACTGATATTCAGTGCTCAGATTGCTGGGCAAACAATACAGAAAAAAGATGCAGGGACCCACATTTGAATGTGCTCACCCCTCCTCCATTCTTTTTCGAGTGTTCATATCTCATTTCAGGACTACAATGAAGTTTGTGCAAAACCTAGCTATAGTTCTGTATACGTGCAGAAGTATAGACATTCATAAAATTTTCATTGAGTAGACATGCAATGAATATTCTGGGAGATTTTTTTCAACAGCATTTGATTTTGATGCTATATTTATTTTCCAACTCTAAGAGTATCCATATATACTGTTGCTTACTCTTTGGGGTGTTACTTAGCTTCTCCTCTAGACGCCCACGTCTTGGGATGCTAGAAAGAAGCACATTAGCTTAAAAACTGACACTGGATAAACAGATGCTTTTAATCTCTTACTCAAGTGCTCTCCACTTCCCCTGTCCAACCTAAGAGTTGTTTTCAATCTGCATTTCTTCCAGGGAAAACTGTCTTTAATAGAGCTTCTCAACATCTCAGAACACCTTTCTTCTCTAAAGTGGCAACACCTGCTCCACTGCATACCAAGATAACTTACATTTTCATGATTGACACTGAACTGGCAATCATCACTATGGATTCCAGCTTTAGCAGAATTTTTGTCTGCACTATTGTATAGTAACTTGTAGTTAGGTCAGTCCACCCATGTTTACTCCTCATGGAAAGTAATTGATTCCTCGTGGAAGTGGGGAAAATAAGACCCTGCTTCTTACATCAAATAACTCACTTAACCACTACTGGGCAAAGTCTAAGTTCAAGGCAAGTCAGTAGTGGTATACTCAGGTGTTGATTCGGGGGCCAAGCCTGCTTAATTGCTTCACTGATGACACAGCGGGACAGTTCATCACGTCAAGTCTGAAGATGATACAAAAATCAGGAGGAGGAGTAGATGTAGTATGTAGGCATGTTGCCATTCAAAGCAACATTGCAGGAGAGCCCAACAGGAACCACACGGAATTCAAAGGGGAGCACCAAGTCCTGCATCTGGGGAAGAAAAACTTCATCCATCAGTCCAGGGGGGTCAACTGACTGGAAAGAAGCTCTGCAGTAGAGAACCCAGAGGTCCTGGAAGACAAGCTGGATGTGTGTCAGCAACATGTCCAGTTCTGGGCTCCCCAGCACGAGACAGACATAGGCCAGCAGGAGCAAGTCCAACAAAATTCTAAAATGATTAACGGATTGAAGCATCTTTCAGACATGGAGAGGCTTAGTGAGTTGAGAACTGTTTAGTGCAGAGGAGAGAAAGCTAATGCAGGAGAAGGAAAGAAATAGGGTGAAAAAAAATCTCAATGTGTATAAATACCTGGTAGCAGGGAACTAGGGAGACTGAAGCAAAATGCTGCCTATGGTATTCAGATATTTAGTAAAAGGACCAAGAGACACTGATCAAATTGAATCAGAGGAAATTCCACTGAAACAAACTTTTTAAATGTAAGGGTTGTTGAATATTGGAACAAGTTGCCATGAGAGGCTGTGGAGTCTTCATCCCTGGAGATTCTCATAACCCAAATGAACACAGCTCTAAGTAGACTGTTCTAGCTGACCTGCCTTGAGCAGGTTGGATATCTCTAGGGGCTCCTCCAAGCTATTGTGTGATTCTTAATTTAACTCATTCCACCAGCATACAAACAATTTTATTCCACTTTCACTATCCTTGCCCTGAAATCATAGTTCTTGTATGGTATTATCACACTTCCTTTTAATACCTATCTTTATCAGTGTATTTCAAATATACTTATTACTTGATTCAAAAATTTTTCCATAGACCACTTAGAAAAAATACTACTGTTCTTGTAATATTAAGAGAGGGGTTTGCTTTGTTTTTTAAGCCACCAGTAACATCTCCCCACACCAATGACTGAATGTTTCTCAATGCTAGCTACTGTACAGCTACTTTTCACCAATCCTATCGTACCCAAATTTTTACATTTTAATTGCCCACATGGCACATTTTACACAACGCATTTGCTGCACTAATCTCCTTTACGACAACTTTCTGGAAAATGTGTCATCACAATCTTTAAATTCACATCACATTTTATCCAGTTGCCTGTCTAATTTCAACCCTCTTAAATTATACATAGTGTTTTAAAGCATGGAAAATGTAGATCCATTATTCTTTTCTTTCCATGAACTTAAGAGTTTCACAGAGCTTCTCCTGCATACATAATTCACACTTTTTCTTAAATATAGAAATTTTGTTTATTATTCTCTGAATACCATCAGTACATGATAATATATTCACTCTACATGTAGTGGAATAGTTGGTGCCATATCATTATTTCTGAGGCTGAAAGTACCTAGAACGAGCTTGAGATGATTCACTATCCACTGCAGTTTCTATATGCATTCTGAGAAGCTGTGTTTTCTTCTTTTATACTTATTTTAAATTAAAAACTGCAGAGATTGCTTGTGAGAATACTTACATCAATACAACCAACAGCTACTTCACTGCTTCTTTTCCGTACTACATGTATGACATAACAGTCATTGTTGCTTTTTTTTTTTTTTAATATCAAAGTGAGGGCACTACTTTATTGTATTTTTTGTTAGATAACATGGTGGCTTCAAACTTGACTTCCTAAAACCCTGCAAAACTTAAGCAATTTCTCTCGGCCATTGCATGTCTAAAGACACGGCCTTACTAACAACTTGCTCTCTACCTTATCAGTTATATACGTTCGATTACAGGTATTTGGAACTCAATACAGAGATAATCAGTCAAAATGAATACTTCCTTCAGAAAAAGCTTTAAACAACATTTTACAGATGCAGGTACAGATACAGATGCATACACCGTTTGCCACCTTTCCTGAGCAAACAAAGAGTTGAACCAAGTCACCCCTTGAGCACTTCAACTTTCTATGTATAGTCACAGCATTGAATTGTTTTATTTTTGGAGAAAAAAAAAAATCAGGCAAGCTACCCTTGTTCCAGCTACCCTTGTCCGAAAATCAGCTGTGTTCAGACATTTACTAAGCCAAGAGCTTTGACCTTCCATAATGCCTACCCTCAACAAGAAGCAAATTCCACCTGCTGTTGCTACCTCAGACGTCTTTGCAGATACTGGTGACAAACACATTAAAGGCTAGACAGAAATTAGACAGAAATGTTAAGAAGAGAAGCAGCTTTAGTATCAGCAAAATTGTTCTCTCGAGAAAGATGATATTCATATCCCTACACAACCAGACACTGCCTTCACATTAGTTAAGCAGATTGTGCTCATTTGTTTCTTAGGATACAAATACTGAGAAGAAGCAATGCAATCTAACTTTTCAAGTTTAACAATTACAGTTATTAATACTAATTTTCAAACTTCTTTCAAATAGAAAGTGATCTCCGAAAGCAATTTCCTAATTTTCAGTTCTGGATTCAAGTACTTAGTCTTCAGATTGGTAAGAAAATCAAAGGAAAGAAATAAGGCAAAAATGTGCACTTGCCAAATAAATGCTTTGTCTCAATAGTCACAAAAGTAAGTTAACGCTTTAAGTGTGCTCTCTTTCTCTGGGTAAAAAAGTCAGCCCTCCAGCATTTGTAATATTCTAAATAGATTATAGGAAAACATGCTCCTCCTGTTTTCAAACTAAGTTGTACATCACCTCTTTTCGGTATCATACAAATGTTTTGAAAGAATCAAAAGTGGTGACAGTTCAACTAAAAAGACCACTAGCTTTAAATAAATTCAGATATTTTTCAACACTAGTTCTATTAATGAACTGCATACATTCCATTTTCAAGTCATTAAAATCTCTTGCATCAGCTGCTAGTGGTAGAAAGTCTATGGTAAATATGGTAAATATGGCTTCCGCAATACAGGTAACAAAAAAGGGAAAGAGAACCTGATCTAAAAGTCAAGAATAGCTTGATGTGCCATAGCTTCAACAATGAAAATATCATTAGAAGAAATAAAGTTAAAAAATAATTAAAAAAAAAATCCCTTTGCACAACATGCATGCAGGCTGTGATAGCTGCAGTCTTCAGCTGGAATTCTCAACTTGCTTCTGGCTCTGCATCACTGCACATATCTATGGCTTTCTTGAAAGCAGTATGGCAAAGTAAGAGAGTAAGTTATCCAGAAACATACCAATATATCCCAGACAAAAACAGCAAAAAGAAGTGAAAAAACAAAAGAATTGTTGCAATTGTGCTAAGGTCTGGTGAGAGGAATAGAGGAGGAAGAGCCCGAGTAGAAAAACCCTGAAGTCTGAGGGTGTTAAAGCAGCTGCCTGCCTCACCCATACAGTATTTTTCCACTTGGGAGTCCCCTCTGTATACCCAGCTTTAGAACTATGCAAGCCTTCTCACTCTCCTAAAAATAATGGTAATTTTATATCTTGTTATCTCAGAATACGCCTTGTGTTTCTGATTAAACTTTCATTTGCTCTGCTTATATTTACTACAACACTTCTGTTAAGTCCTTCAGGTTATTTATTTAAGCATCTAGGTTCAGATTCTTGGGGAAAGACATCTGGGAAGCTGCAGGCTGTGCTGCTTGAAAAGCCCTCCGGGAGAAAACAAGGAACAAGAAGCTTAATGGAACCCAAAGTGAACAACAGATTTACTAAGCAAGAGTTTTTACAACACAGATTGTAAGAGGAAAAACTGCTCTGCATGCTTTAGCACTCAGTTCTTGCATGTTGCGTACAAAAGCAGCACATAAATACAAGATCTGCCTATGCTTAAAAGTGAAACTCAGGAGTAAGCCTGAAGTGGAATGATATTATTGAACAGCTTCATAATAGCACCCACGTAAAGTGTTAACATACAGAATTACCTGATATCTCTGATATGTGGCATCTGTAGTTGATTACAGAAATGATAGAAGCACTAAGCTGCAAGTCAACCACCACAGCATATTGCACAGTAATGCCACTGTACCTTAGATCACAAAGATCCTTAATTCTTTCATTTTGTGAATTTTGTTTTAACAGATTCTATGCTGTATGTTACATTTTTTCAGAGCTTACATATTGCTAAAAATAAATAAGAGGGCTTGGCAGAAAATAAATTTTAGGAGGACAGTAGTATTCTGGGAGTATTTCAGATCAGTTGACTTGCTGCTCTCAAGGTGATTATTCAGTAAGAAAAAATGCTCCCTATGAGCAATAATAAATCAGATGTGGTTTTCACAGCACAGAGATGACATATACCCCCAAGTAACACAGACAGCTTCACATTTTTACTTGTAGCATTCCTCAATTCTTTTGAATTCAAGCATCCATAAAAAGCCTATTGAACACTACGTCCCGCATGTTTCAAAATTACATCATATCAAAGCAAAACAGGAAGGTAGCTGGACTGAGAGAGACTGAGAGACTTGGTAGAAGTTTTGACAAGTCGCAGTCTCACCACAGTATGACTGCAAACTACATTCTTTTGTACCAATGTGACTCTTACTGATGTTTGTCAACAGTTTATGGGCTGGTTCGGCCCGGTTCCGTGACCAGCAGGGCGGAGGGATCTGCGGATCCACGCCTCCAGGAAAGGGGAAACAGGGGACCCCAAAAATACTTGAAAACAACAGCAATAATCTGAGGTGGAACAAATGATTTACTTAATATAGTATTAGCAAAAAATACAACGAGAGAGAGAGAGAGAGTGAGTCTGTCTGGATGGTAGATAGACCTCACCACAATGCTGAGGTGAGAAGTGCAGTCCAGTTGAGTGACTGAAGAAAAGCAGGCGGCGAAGCGCAGGCAAAGAAGGAATCAGGTGACCTTGCACAGAGTTATATCTCCTCACTGACCACAAAGCCTCCTGGGGAAATGTAGTTCTTCTCCATCGGACGAACATTCGGCAGAAGTCATACCCCCCCAGTGCATTACATGATGTTATGGTGAGGAATACTGATGACCAAAAATCATAAAACCATGACAGATGTTGTAAGCGAATTATGATAGGCACTGGCCTGACAAATACTACTTCTAACCGTCACAGGCTATACTGTTTAAGTAGAATGTACTTTGATAATAAGTATACATTTTCCTAAACATAATAAATACCAGATAGCTGCCTGCAAAGTCATAGCCATAATACCAGAAACCTTGTATGTAAGCAGTTACAGATTATTACAACTGTATGATACTTTCAGAAGTTACAACCTTCCATTCTTTGGGCTGGCTAAAAGGTAATTGCTTCTGTGAGTAAAACAGCACGTCTGCCTTAAGGGCTTTCTTGAGGATTACATTTCCCTAAACTACCCTTAACTTAAAAAAAAAAAAAAAAGGATACTCCTGCTTATTAAGCTTGATATAAATTGGGCTGTCTGTCTGGCACTTACAGAAGTTATTGCCTCATTCCACGCTTGTTGCTCATCCCCTGCATCGGGCCAGATTTAAAAAAACTGATACACAGAAAAGATACAGCTCACAGCTGTGCAAAGTCAGCAGCATATTACAATACTCATACTCAGTACATTTGTCTGAAGATACTCCCACTAGGTACAAAAAGTAAAATATTTGCTTCATTTGGTGATCTAATTTATTTACCGTTCTTTTTCTCTGCGTACATCAGAACAGAACTTTAACAAGTCAAATAGTGCACCTTTAAATTAGTGGCAGCAGTTAAATTAGAAAAATAATCCATGAAAAAGTCAAGTAATCATTAATCTGGAAATAAATCATTTCTACAAATGCACTGTTAGATGTTTTTTCTAAATCCTTTTCTCCTTGTATTACAGTATAATGAAGCAGCAAACACATTCAAACTTTTGAATTATTAGAATGTTTCAAGTTTAAATATTAAAACAATAAAATGAAAGGCACTCAGAACTCATCCACATTACCTTACTCCTTAAATTGTCAGATTGATTTTAACTGTATTTTTCCTCAAAATTTTTCTCATGGCTTTTCTTCCCCCCCGCCTTGATTTATTCAAATCGCATTGCTTACTCTGAACTAGAGTTACTGCTTTTTGGTTTCACCTAAAGTACACATGAAAGTAAACTTAAGAAAAGGAACAAGCTTAGCATGATTGCCTTCATAAGCTCTTTACTTCCCTAACCTGATATAATGCCTCACTTTGACAATTAGGGTCTACCATTCATGCAGCATTCAGAGATTTTTCTCGAGGAAAAAAGCTTAAGACCTTAGTTTAGGATTAGCCCTAGTGGATATTGGGCTGCATCCCACCGCTGAACAAAACAAAATCAGTACTACCACCCCCAAAACCACACATCATGCTGTTTAAAAGGATGTCAGGCTCTGAATTCTCAAGCCTATACTGTGTCTAAGCACAAAAACAAGCAACTGTGTACCGGTAATCCAACTTCAAAGAGCTGAGTAAATTATTCCACTTATTTAGTTCTGAGCATGGATACAAAAATCAGCATTTCACATATTCCCTGTACAGAAAATTGAAATATTTTAAAGTCAGAAATTAGAAAAACTTACAATACTGAGTCTATTTGATTTCTGCTGAAATGCATTATTCTGTTTAAAATGTAACTAGCCAATAAAATGTAGTGCTGTAGCGTTATTCTGCACTGCTTTTCAGTTTCTTGACTGAAAAAAAACCCCATAATTTACTTTTCATACATGCTTATTTTGAGCCTACATATTTGAAAGCCCTACTGGCCAGTGGGTAACTTTGTTTTCACAGTAAGGGCCTCTCAAAACCAAATTCATCATTACAGCAGTTTTGTCTCAACTAATTGCGCTTTGATACAAGAAGCCTGAGCATCGTGGAATCAGGAACTGAACTTGACATATATGCTCCTGATTTCAACAGGCAGAATACATTAACACAGACATTGCACTGTGAGACAAACCTGAAAATCTTACGACGAAATTAATCTAAGAAAAACAGCATATGGTTTTGAACATTTTTTCTCAAAGTGTACAATTTTTATGCAACTTTTAGCTTTTATCACAAGCACCATGAATAGTAAGACCAGATCTGGGAACACCACCCTTGAGGTTTTTGGTACCACTTCAGCAAAATTACTGGACTTAGGTTAGATGTTAGGAGAAAGTTTTTCACTCAGAGGGTGGTGACACACTAGAACAGGTTACCCAAGGAGGCTGTGGATGCCCCATCCCTGGAGGCATTCAAGGCCAGGCTGGATGTGGCTCTGGGCAGCCTGGTCTGGTGGTTGGCGACCCTGCACATAGCAGGGGGATTGAAACTAGATGATCATTGTGGTCCTTTTCAACTCAGGCTATTCTGTCATTCTATGATTAAGGAAAGCAACCCCAAAGCCTGGTGAGCCTGCTCTTGCACCTGTTTGACTTGTTCATAGAAATGATAGTACACACACACCACAGAACCACAGGGGTTGTAAGGGACCTCTAGAGATCATCAAGTCCAATCCCCTGCTTAAACAGTCTCCCTACAATACGTTGCAGAGGAAGGTGTGTCCAGGCAAGTCTTGAACATCTCCAGAGAAGAAGACTCCACAACCTTTCTAGGCAGGCTGTTCCAATGCCTCATCACCCCTGCAGCAAAGGGGTTTTTCCTCATGTTCAGATGGAACTTCCTATGTTCTGGTTTGCGCCCACAGATGCCTGTTCTGTCACTTTGCTTCCTCACTGACTAACACATCCAGGAGAAGGAAAGAAGCATACTGGACATGCCAAAAGAACACCCACCTCCACCTTTTCTTCCTCTTTCCTGTCAGTTCAAGGCTCGCTTAAAAGATAATCACAGAACAACATAGAGATACAAGTGCATAAGAGCTGGGCTGGGAGCCAAGGAGAACCGATGAAAACAAGTAGCAGGGTGGGAGGCAGGCACCACACTTGTGTGAATTTGCAGGGCTCATCTATTGTTTAAGTATTTCATAATCAGATTGTGTTCCTATATTAGACAAATTATGCAATTTATGAAAGTCAATGAAAGAAAAGCCCAGGCAAAATGAAATAAAATGCTGTTTCCTAGTCAGCAGTAACATTCATCTCTCCAGCTTTTCTGGATTCTATTCTTAATGCTAGGACAAATAAACAATTTATATTAGTCTGCAGTACTATAAGCAAAATCTGATTACTCATTCAAATATACTAAAGCAGAAGTAGAGTGTCACACTAAACAGCTAGGCTCACTGTTTAAGATGACCTTGGAAGTCTTTTAAAGAAGCATGGCAACAAATTGTTTAAAATCATCTTCTACTTTGGGATCAAAGTAAACAGCAGTAAACTGTAGCTTACATGAAGTAACCTTCCCTCTACTTCGGTAGAGCTTCTCTTGACTTCTCTAGTTTGCAGCTGTTCAAACCTTCTAAAATAAAAATATCATTCAAAGATCCACTTTCTCAGATGGCAAAGGTAGGATAAATACCCAGTCTCTACTCCCATCCTGATACTCATTCTCTAACAAAGTTCACTCAATAGTCAGGTTGACTAATAAGTTTTGGGTTAGGCCATACTTAAATAATGCAGACATATAAGAGTTTAAGCACACATATATGCGTATAAAAATTAAGAAGCATGAACCAGATTGTATGCTCCATAAACAGCTGTATCAAGAAAAATAGTAAGACTCTGTACTTCATTAAAATCATCTTGAGCGAGATCACACAGCACGTGTGGGAGAACCAGGGGATCAGACCCAGGCAACACAGGTTCATGAAAGGCAGGTCCTGCGTGATCTACCTGATTTCCCTTTATGATTGAGTGACCTGCCTGGTGGGTGAAGGAAGGGCTGTTGACATAGTCTACCTAAACATCAGCAAAGCCTTTGGCACTGTCTCCCACAGTGCATTCTCCTGGGGAAGCTGGCAGCTGGAATGGGCTGCCCAGGGAGGCAGTTGAGTCGGAAGCATTAAATAAATATTTAGATGTTGTACTAAGGGACACAGTTTAGCAGGGAAATGTTGGAGGTAAATGGACAGCTGAAGTAGGTGATTTTGGAGGCCTCTTTACACCTTTGTGATTCTAGCTTACATTTTAAAATTGCTTTGTAAGAAAGTCACTTATCAGCTTACTGCGGCAAATGCACAAAAGCCATTGGATTAAACAGCCAGTATGTCTTATTGCCCATGTTTGCTGTCACAGTGCACTTCACTGGAAGCAAGGTTTTAGCATTTAGCAGAGCAACAAGACCCACAGAACAGGGACCTACAACATCTTAAAATCTCTCATCAAGGTACTACAAAGAACGAGTAAAAAGACAACAGGAACAGTAATCCCATTTTATTCCTGTAACACTGAAAGAGATGCACAGAAAGAACTCCCAAGCGTACTGTTAAAGAACTATCCATCACTAAAAGAGCAGAACACCACAATACACAGGTCCTGAAGAAAGCTATTGCTTGGGTCATAACGGTTTGCTGTTACAAGTGTAACAGACAATGCACATTGTACTTGAAGGATGTAGGAATCAAATTTCAACAGATAAAAGAAAGCATTTATTACTGTATCAAAAAGTTTTCTAACACAAAGGACATTTTAACACAGGTAACGTTTTCTATATTTCTTTCACGGAACTTTCAAGTAAAAGTGACAGAATTCTTAGCAAAAATGTTTACTTACATTGAAGGCATTAGCTGCATTTTTATCGTAATACTTCTTCTTTTCATATTTATCCCTGATGAAAAATTCCACGGCTCTGAAAATAGCTAGTTTAAGGAAAACACGTGTTCAGAAAACAGCACCAGTAACCTAAAAGGCAGACGAGTTATTCAGATCAAGGAACTGCAGCAGATTCTGTTCACTCAATCACAATAAATAATAAACAATAAAACAGAAAGCACTCTACAGAGTTACTACTTCATCATCAAAAAAGTGCATCCTTTCACTGCAGAAAATTAATCAGTTTAATCTTGTAATGAAACAATATCAGAAGGATATACTAGAAGTAGCCAAGTGTTCCACAGCCATGATATTTGCAGTTAGTATTTATAAGCTGCAGCACTGCAAAAACCTGCAACAAAGGTGCTCATGTAGAGCAAGTAATTAAAGCACAGTTTAAGATCATAACTTGGAAAAAACACTTGCTCTTCAAAAGAAATGTATATCTCTGTTTTTCAATTTGAACAGAGAAGGTGCACAAACATAACTGAAACCAGAACATACAACTCATTAGCTCAAGCACAGATAGGGCACTAGCTATTTTCTTTAAGCATTATCTCAGCCCAATAAAGCAGCTCATCCAAAGTAGAGTGAATATTTTAACTTCACTAACGCTGACTCTGCAGTACCTGTAAAATAAATTTCAACTAATCTGTTCAGCAATATCATCCAATTTTGAAATCAAAGTTTCAACTATGGAAGCTGAGGTTCATTGCATCTTTTCATTGCATATTTTTTTCCCCTCAGTCAAAGGAAAAATACTTTAGTTCCATTCACAATCTCTTAAGATTAGCAGGGAGCTCACTACACTCAGTTCCTTCCTTCTGCACATCAAATTTTATCTTCAACAATAACAGTTTCAAGTGGTACGCAAGCACCACCTAAACACCTGCTTCATAAAAAGCTGCAATAACAAAATATTCTTTCTGTTCTGCTTACGAAGAAGGAAAATTGCTTCTGACAGGTTCTTGGCAACACCAAGTAAAGTATTCACAGGCAGACCAGTACTCAAATCCAGATAGAAGAATACAACTCACACAGCTGTCATGAAGGGGCTCTCTTCTCTTCAGCACTACTTGTCAGAAAGCAGCCTAGACCCGACAGACACTCTCCCTTTAGTGGCTGGCCCTTATATGAACCCAGCATAGCTCCACCCTGGGCCCACCTCTTCTTGTGGAACCACGTACCTGTGCTCCCTGGGCCAATCACACCCCTTCACCAGGTGCTCAGTGACCAGTTCAAGCCCTGACCTCACAGTTCCCCTACACTTTCATACCTCTTTTCAAATGTATTTGCATCCCACAGAGTACCTCACGCACTCTGAAATATCAGTATTAAGATAGCTATATACGCGTGGCTCTTCACACGTACTGAAGGACTGACATTTTGCCCAAAATCAAGGTAAAAAATAAATTGCAGATGAATGGAAGCCACAGAGTATGCAGTACCCATAATTTTTCATATTTAATTAAGAATAAACAGAATGACCTCAGAAATGTTATTTTCAATTTGCATTACAAATTACTTGCTGTAATGCATAAATTAAGTGTGAGGACAAGAGGGAGACTTTTTTTTTTCCAGTTTCCCAGACTGAACACTTGATATATGGGGCAGTTATAAAGTCTGAATTTTAAAAGTATTAACACAATCAGAAGTCTCCAAGTTTCACAAGGTTGATTTTCTTCAGGATGCTATTACTCTGGGGTATTCAGTTGTGTATTATGCATTCAAGGTAACCCACATCAACATACCTGAATTTTTGAACACCAACAAAGTTTCCTTTGGTCAGTAACTTCCTGAGCTCTTATTAGCAGAATTTAACACAGATGCCAAATCTGATTTCAAAGGCAAAAAAGAATGAAGAGACCAAAAGAAAAGATCTAACCTGCTCTTGGAACAAAAACACTTTCAAACAAGAGGAAACTAGTGCCCACATACAAACATCAAGATGATTCTCAGAGGTCTCCTGCCAGGCACAAGAGAAGATGAAAACATGCCCAGAAAGGTCAGTCTTGTGGTAAAGAAGTAGAAGTGACTGGGGGATTTTTATCAGAGATTTTCCTCCTCTAAGTTTCCTATGTCTCCACTCAGCTTCCTCAAAAGCAGAAGTATGAATACATCCCAGTACTACAGGAAACTAAATGCTAGCATGGAATAATATATACAAATTCAATCAATATATAGCAATGGGTTTTCACAGTTCACCCAAAAGATGATTCAGAATATTATGAATGTTAACAAGCAGAACACTTGCAAGACAACGATGATTTTATTCTGATACAAAACATCAAAAATGAATGGCACAAAGAAATCCGTATCACAGCAGCTTGTCACCAATGTCAAGCAGCTATACAGCTGCCAAAACTGAAGGGAAGAGAGTTAAACCAGAAAACGTCACCATCCTCTTTCCCTGTACTGTATTTTTTAATAAAGAGGACACATGAAATTAAATAAACTCAGTTTAAAATGTCACCTTTAGAAACTGACAAAAGACTAAATTATTATCTCCAGTGTTAACAAAAAGTTTTAAATAAACCTGGAAAGGCAAAAGTGATGATTTTCTCAGTTGCCAGAGATTTACTGTGCAACAAAGCTACTTTTGGCTTTACTCAGAACAAAAGCTTCAAGCACAGCATTATTAGTTCTCCTGCAATAACACCATTACATTCAAGTTAGCTGCAGTACAAAATGTACATCGTCAAGTTTTAAATAAGTTTTAATCTAAGCACTTCAGTCTTATGATAGATATCAAGTTTTACAGTATTACAGCTGGAAAACTACTGTGCTATGTAGTTCCAGGTTTGTTTGTTTTAATTATGCCTAGGCACATTTAACTCAAAAGTTACTGGAATATCAGAAACTCGTCAGATTTGCTCAAATGCACATTATAATTACGCCTGCAACCATTTAAAAGAAAATCTCTTGATACGTAGCATGTCAAGCATACTATCTAATAAACAGAAGAATCAAAATTGCTTTTATATAGAGATGGAGAAAATTCAGATCCAGTTAAAGCTAAGTCAGTTTGTCAGCCTCCATAGCCTATATTAGACATATGAGAGCAAGAAAAGATTCAGCTCAATTAACAGTAAGGTTTAAGATCTCATTATAATGAAGAGTTCCAGTAAGATCAAGTGAAGCAAATCCTACCTGTGGAGTACCATCACTAAATCAGAAGCTAATTCAAATCTAAATTAACACTACTATAAGTTTTACAACCGATTCCATACATTTAAGAAAGATTATTTTTGAAGAAAATGAATTATTTGTGGCAGATAATTTTTACTCCAGCCCCTCCTCTTCCAGATACCTGGTGATAAACACACACCAGCGTAAGTGGCAGCTGACAGATGTCTGGTTTACTCAGAAATTCCCGTGCTAATCATCTGTGCTCATACAGTTCACAGAGTACATACACTTCAACTTCAGAAAACCATACAGTTAATCTGGAGAAAGAAATCTGTTCTTCACTTGTGTAAGATCCAGTGACTTATTTTACATTACCACTCAGCTTATTATATCTTGTTCAAATTCTTCTAACTTTAGCTGGCAGTTATTCAAGACAAAGACAGAATTGAGAGCTCCCTGGTATCGCTCCAACTTCCTACATATATGGAATTTATGCAGTCACTTCTTTTGACAGTAAAAATAAATGAGGCTTGCCAAATCTCATTGCAAAGTAGATTTGCTATAACTGAAGCAATTTAAACCTTTTCTGAACTGTTCCCAACTTCTACTGCTTTTTCTTACATGCCAATATCAATGAAATAACGAGTTGCCAAATGGAGAATTTTCTTGAAATAGTAATAACATCTAAATTGCATTTAAAATAATTTCAATATGAAAACTAAAGCAAAAAGGATACTGATCTGTTTGAGGTCTTCGAAAGTTCTCTGGTAGATTTGCTTCATAGAGTAGTCTTGCTTTAGTATTTCCCATTTCTTGCATGCACTAAGGAAATGTTGTAGAAAACAGTTAGTTCATGACCCTTGCATATTTCCAAGTATCTACTTGATACAGTCAGAACGCTAAAGGTGTGACTGAATGATGCTGCAGGTTTTATTATTGCACAATTATTGCACTTAACAAGCTTCAGCTTCTCAAACTCATTCAGCATACCACAGATTCTTATGATCATGAGTATTTCTGATCCTCACTTGAGAGGAGTTCAAATTATGTAACAAAATTATTCACGAAATTGTTTAAATAATATAGTAGGTATTTGTGAATTGGTTATAGCTGACTAAAATCTGTCCAGTGCCATGGAATGAAAACTGAAAAATCTCTTGCACTATCTATAAAGGACATCCTCTGCTTACAATCAGAAGATCTAAAGAATACATGCAATACTTTATTAATATAGAACCACATTTGAAAGGAAGGGAAGGTAGAATACTCTTAAATACATCTCCTAAAAACCACAGGTATCTTTTTTTGATCATGTAATTTTCCTGTCTGTGCAGAGGTAGTAAGTTATCTTGCTGAACAGTTGCCCTAAAACATTTGAAAATCACCGTATATCTCCTGTCTCTATCCTTAGCTTGTAAAACATGATAAACTCAATCCTTTCAAAAGTATTCCTAGAATTCCTTCCAATTTGAAAACACATCAGCATTTTACCTGTATTTGCTCAGGTGTCCACTGGTCCAAGTTGACAGATTTGACTCTTGATATATGGACCCCAAGATTTCGATGTATTCCAGCACATCTGATGCAAATAAAAACACCAGTGTTCCATGAAGCCCATCGTGGACCTAAGGGAAATGTGAAAATATATTAGTTAATTTCAAAATTCCATATACTGTGACGATTTTCTTTCGCATTATTCTATTCTAAACAAAAGGACATCTGAAAAAAGGCTGACAGCTCCTTCTCCAAGACATCTAATTACTGCTAATGTGGTCAGCCATTTTATTTATGACTTTCTACTTAAAACTGGTATCATATAACATTTCAGTTAGCTGGAAAACACACCCCAAAGAAACTTTTAAAAGCTGGCTTATGAGTAGCAGGAAGATTTTGTTTACGCTTCGAATAACGCTTTATATGGCTACGCATCAAATGCAAAGATCAGCAAAAATCAGAAGATACCCCTTTCTCTCCAATTAAAAACCTACTAAGAAAAGCATGTGTAACTAGCTTGAAATTAAATGCAGAGTAATCTTATATTAATGAAACAAATCCTTTAATACCTCTATACGCATGGACTCCACAACACTAGCACGCGAGCTCTTGGGGAGCAATTATACAGGCATTTACAAAGTCAAATGATCAAATTACCCATGATGTATTCCAGCATCCAGACAATTTATGAACTCTACCATTGTTTCTCTGCTGTGCAAGCATGATGAGACAGACTTACATACAGTATGCTGTCCTGAAATCCCAAACACACCTGTAAGAGAATCAAGTCTAGCTCCACTTGGGTTATTTGACTGCAGTAATTTCAAGTAAAATGCCTTTTAAAATTCTCTTTAATGTTTTTACGAGGTTTTGGTTTTTTTTGAGTGCAATTTATGACTCAAGACTCAAATGCATATTAAGTAAAATTGTAGATGATACTAAGGCAGGAGGAGCTGTTGACTCCCCTGAGGGAGGAGATACCTTGCAGAAAGATCTTGACAAAAGAGAGGGCTTCGCAATCACCAACTGCATGAACTTTAAACAAGACCAAAAGCCTCCGCTATGCACTGTGTGGCCTCAACTTGAGCGCTGTGTGAAAGTTTGGGCACCGCGATATGAGAACGACATAAAACTACCAGAGAGCATCCAATGGAGGGCTACAGAGATGGTGAGGGGTCTGGAGGGGAAGATATGTGAGAAGCACTGAGGTCCTGAGTTTGCTCAGCCCAGAGCAGAGGAGCTGAGGGGAGACCTCATGGCGGCTGCAGCTCCTCACAGGGAGCAGAGGGGCAGTGACAGGGCCTGAAGGAATGGCATGGAGTTGTATCAAGAAAGGGAGACCTGGGGGTCAGGGAAAGGTTCTGCATCAGAGGTTGGTGGGCATGGAACAGGCTGCCCAGAGCAGTGGACATGGCCCCGAGCTGCCAGAGTTCAATCAGTATTTGGACAATACTCTCAGACATAGGGTTTGATTTTGGGTGGTGCTGTGTGGAGTAGGAGTTGGACTCAGTGATCCTTTGGGATCCTTTCTAACTCAGGATATTCTGTGATTCTGTGATATTCTGTGATATTGTCTTAACTCTTTTTTTTTTTTTTTTTTTTTTTATCTCACCTCTCAACACCACCAGCCTTAAAGGCACTGCTTTAAACTCCATCAAGTTCTGAACACTAAGGAATAAAGCGACTAAATAATTAACTGTCAGAAGCAGGAAAGCACAGTGAAAAAGATGGAAAGTGTTTAGAGCAATTATCTTCCCCCTTGGTAAGGACAGATGCACATCCAGATCACAACCATAACTGAAGCACTGTGCATTATTATAACTAACGCAGTATATAAATACTTTCCTTGGACCTAGAAAATCATGCCTCCTTCTCCTATCTTTAGATTAGGACTGGCTAGAATCAATCCACAACAGACAGCCTAACACAGGGTTGCTCACTCGCTCTTCTGTGATACAGAATGAAGGCAAAGGAAAAGTGAGAAAACTTACAGATATTGACAGTTTAGCAGGTGAAATCAAAGCTGTGCGCACAAGCAAAGCAGGAAGAGGGATCTGCTCATTACCTCCTACCAGCAGGTAGAAGGTTAGCCACCTGCTGGAAAGCAGGGCTTCAGCCTTACAGCTGCTTTGGAAAATAACCATGATCACCAATGTCCCTGCTTCCATCTCTTACCCTTGAACTTTAAATGCACAACACAACACTGGCAATGGAATAGTCAGTCAGTGTCAGCAGTTACTTGTCTCCTCTCAGTTTCTTGTCCATTCACCTCTCTCACTTGAGAGGAGGAAGACAGGAAGGGAAAAGTCTTGGCAATGCACAAGCACTGTTCAGCATTAGCAAAAACAAGGAAGAAAGAAATCCTTTCAGTTAGCCTCCATTCTTTGGAATTGCTGTACAAAATCCCAACACACATTCACACAGCCCTGTCTTTACTGCAGAAGGCTTTCCACTTAATAGTTGTTTTGGGTAGACACTTTGCTTTTAATTTGTCTTGTTCATGATCTCAGCAAGTCAGACTACCTTATGTTCACTGTTTGACCTCCAAAATCGTAAGTATTAAGATATCTGGCAGTTTTAGAAGTAATTGCTACTATCATAAAGTTAGATTTCAGGGGTCAAGAGAGCTAACAATTACTCACTGAAACCAACATTGACAAACCACACCACACTCCATCTTCAATGGAGAAACTAACTCTAGTTAGGTAAGAACTAACAGTAAGGCTATTTGGAATACAAATATTGGAACAGCACAAAAGCCAGCAACCTCTTGATCTGTCATTTCCCCCACCCCACCAAGAACTACATACATAGCTAGAGCACAGGAAAACCCCACTACCAACACACACTAGTTTTAGCATACTAGAAGGGAGTTTTGCAGGCTACCTGCCCCAAAATATTAATTGAGTTTCAGCTAAAGTTGTTGAATACAGCAAAAAACTTACTCTACATACTTCCTTAGCCACCCTGTTATAGATAATATAACTGTTTATGCAGGTGCTTAATACAGCCACCCTCATTGTGTTACTACAATGACAGGAGACATTTATCTGTAGTACCTATGCATCATATTTTTTATCTGTAGTGTATCATATTTTTGCCCCTCACGGTGTTCACATTGACACTATCATTGTGTTTATTTCTAAACGTGGCTGGACTACAACTACACATCCCATCGGTCTGTGAGCTAGGCATTGCTCTTCAGGCCAACTGTCTAGTTCCCTGTTCCTCAGACTTTTTCAGCTATCATATCCCATATGCATACATTCTCCTTTGATAAGATGCAATCAGAATGGGGGCTCTACATGTCTGAGGTCTATTACAATAAGTTGGGACGAAGATTGCTAACCTAAAATTTTGTTAGCAAACAGTGAAATCATAACATACCATAGTTACTATTCTCTTGAAAAGGAACAGTTTTGTTATTCTCAGATGTTCATTAACTTTATTTAAGAAATAACTCAGTGAAATAAAACTTCTTAAAGCAACAGAGTAGCAGACTAAGTAGTGTAACAGTGCTGACAAACCTGAGAAAAAAAAACCTGTAAAATCTTAACAAAAAAACCTTCTATTTGAGATATTTATATGTTCATGTAAATTAATCAAGATTCTTCAATGTCCTGCTAAACGGAGAAACACAAGTGGTGTTTCCCACTGTACTGGGTCTGGCTGGGATAGATTGCTTTCTTCCCAGCAGCTCTGCAGCTGTGTCAGTGTCACACGCACTGTACCACCGTGTGCTCAGCAGTAAAATCCCAGGGTGAAGAGGAGGAACCCATGGTTACACAACCTTGAGTTCCTGAACAGCACCAACTGTGATACATTTGAGTATTTAAGGGACCATCGAGGCTTCAGAATGACACAGCCACAAGACTCAGCATTTGCTGGCCTATCTTCAGCATTCAGAATTGACAGATAACTTGTAAATTTAAGAAACATGCTGAAGAGAGGTTTTTTCCCCACTTACAGTAAACTTCCCTGTCACTACTGTTATTGTGCAGAACATTCTCCCTATTCGCAAAAATATCTCCAGCTACTGAAAAGATGAGAACATCTCAAAATCAGACTTGAGCTTTTTTCAGCCTAAACATAAAGACCTTGAAAGTCCATGGCAAATTTTAAACACAAGTCTTCACAGAAGCTGATTTAAATCCAATTTTTAAACTGCTGAAAAAGTTATCCATCTTCACACAGCACTCTTGTATTACAAAATGCATTTCAGAGGGTGAATTTTGTGATCAGCAAGCATCATTTTTAGATATTCTGTTGAACCACACGCTCTTCTCTAAACAGATTTCAGAGTCTTTGCACTTTTCCCTTTTTGGGCTATCACTTTAAATAATATGGGAAGAAATATCAAAACTGGACTAGTTCCTTGCATGTTTTCAATGTGCCCCTTACATCTCTTTCTTCCCTATTCCCACAGCTCACGTTGGGCAAAATGCTCTTCTCCTTCATATTAGAAAGTAGATCAATTAGGCAGCAATAAAAAATACCAGCATTGCTGATGCTCCCTGTTAATGTAACTAATGTAACTGCAACTTATAGATACAAGTTTTTGTGGGTACAGCTCTAAGATCTACAGATCTAACTCTTCAGGCAACAATAACAACAGCAATGACAATGCTGAGTCTGGTTTAGTGCATCATACAAGAAAACAAAAGCCAAAGTACATCTGTTATAGGAAGCCTAAGGCTTAAGTTTCCTTCCCTTTGCCACCACTACCTGCTCAGCTGCTGGAGTAGCAGGTTAACACGGAAATATTTATTTGGCTGCAGCAGAGGTGCTGCCCACACTTACTGAACATCTTAACTTACAAAGAGCAAAGAGGTGAGAACTGCAGTAAAACGCACAAGGACGAGGCCTTACATTACACTGTCAAAGGGAAGGTGGCTCTTTTACATCTCAACAAGCTACTCTAAATCCTTTGGACTATGCGCCTTTAAATAGGTAGCATGGAAATTAATAAGTTTTCCTTATTTAAAACTTGATGTCAGTGACAAAAGCTTGTCAAGGTTTTCACTTTAAATAAGATTTAGAATCACAGAATCATAGAATCGCTCAGGTTGGAAAAGACCTTGAAGATCATCGAGTCCAACCACAACCTAACCATACTACCCTAACTCTAACAGCCCTCTGCTAAATCATGTCCCTGAGCACCACATCCAAGTGGTTTTTGTATTACTCTTCAATTTGCTTATGCTCTACATCCCTACAGATACCGAGTAGCAATTCTACAAGGAAGGAAACCAATTACACATAACAGTGCACTCAGTGCTTTGCATTCTCGAAATAATCTGTAGCAAACTTATCTGGGGCCAACATCACCTACATCTTCTGCAGACACAATTCTGTGATTTATCCTTTCACTCTGCTCTGACCAGGAAATCCACGGTAGTAACTTTAATTCCCTTCTCTTTTGCCAAACAGGAGGAACACCGGCTGACACTTTATTTGTCGAATAACTGGCTCCATCTTGTGGAAAAGCGAGTTAACTGCAAGAAGATTTACTGGTCTGCTCATTGCCAGCCAGTTCCTACAAGTCACCTTTTTGCCAAAGATATACCAAAATCCCAGAGGCTGCTATCAGCGCACGGACATGCAGTGCTCTCTCTGCATTACTTCTCAGTGTATTCAGACAGCACAAGCACCCTTCTGCTAGAGACTTTAATGAGTTATCAATCAAAGTTTTCCAGAAACATTTATCCAAGCTGAGTTCCAGATAAAGATCACCAACAGAAGGCAAGCGTTCTTATACACCAGATACAGAGAAGGAAAGGAAAACAAACAGGCAGCTGTGTTTAGCAGAGTTCAGCAAGCATTGGGACAATACTCTCAGAAACACAGTTTGATTTTTGAGTGGTCATATGTGCAACCAGGATTGATCCTTGAAGCTCCCTTCCAACTTGGGACAGCCTATGATTTCATGAAAAAGAATGGCTAACACGAGTTCCATGGGGCAACAGGGAAAAACAAAAGCACAAGCAGAACCAAAGCGACTCCTCTGAATACCTCCTGTCAAAACACCAGAGACAGAGATTAGGCCAAGGGGAGACTAAGATGCTCAAAAGCCATACAGTCAAGTATTTTCAGTACAATCCTGCTGTTTCAAAGATCTCTCACCAGCTTCACTGGAAGCTGCTCAGTCCTCCCAAAGGAAGTGGAATCCTACTCACCATCTCCTACTGTGTGTAACCTGTCACACATGCTCAAAAACAAACAGCAAGAAAAAACACCCCAGAACAAACACACAAAAACCTTAACTGCAGTGTTAATAAGGTCTACTGAATCAGTTAAGTCTTCAAAATAGGAGGAAGAAGCCAGGAAGAAAAATGTCAGATTTAATGAATTAAAAACCAGACCTTCTTAGAAAGAACATGTGAGGTCTTCAAGATTTTTAAAGATCTTTCAGCTAAGAAACTGTGCAAGAACAACTCCACAAGAATCTTTACTCTTAAAAAAAATGTTCTTCAAAGACCTTGAGTTTTGGTCTTTAGAAAGTACTGATATGAGACTATTTACCTGCTATCTGTTCCACTCATTTAGTTTCTGATTTTCACCTGTAGCACATTTTTATGTCACACCGTTTCCCCACATTAAGCTCATTTTTTTCCTATGCAGTAGAGGAGGAATTCATTCTTCACCTCCGTGCTTTATCCAAGCACTGCCTTCATGTGCCTTTCAGATGTGAACATCTACATAGGCAACAAAATGCTCTTTTATATAAAAAAGGCAACAAATATCTGTAGCTTGAACAAATATGCAGAACCATAAAACGATTTGGGTTGGAAGGGACCTTAAAGATCACCTCATTTAAAGTAGTTAGTAGAAATCTCTTGCTCTTCTCTGAAGCGGAATTCTTCCCAAAACAAGATCTTCAGCGGTTTTGTCACACAATCAAGGCCAGAATTCAAGCAGAAACTTAAAACTTGCTACATGAAGAAAAGCCTGGGGAGACTTCAAACACAAGGAGCAGCTTTTGGTAGTTTTAAATAAAATTGAACTCAGCAACATGAGGTTGTGCTGAAGGTCAGCAATAAAAGCCATTACACACTGCTAAGAGCTCAGCTCGGTAATGGCTGAGAATTGTACAGCTCAGGATTTATTGCAAGAACATTGGAAAAACAAGACTTGGATGCATAGCACGGCTATTTTTAGCCAAAATCTGGTAATTGCTGTAGAGTTTCAAGGACAGAATTCCCAATACTTTGTCTCTTCCATCTGAACAACCAATTTTCATGAAAGCCATCTTAACCGCAAAAGCCACCCAGAAGTATTGGCTCCCTGCACAGGCTGTCCTTTCCCCTGGAACTCAGTGAAATCCCAATCAGCCTGTTCCATTTCAGCTCACTAACACCTACTTCAATAGCAGCAATAATTGTTTAATGTGTTTCAAATGCAGTCAGTACCCTATTTCTACAACATACAATATAAAAGGAGGCCTCAACTAGAATGGAAGTTCTTTCAGTTCTGTTTAAGCCACAAAATTTAGTATACACAGTTGATTTACTTGATAATCACATACAGCTTCAACAATAACAAATTAAAATCCAAATTATAACTGGTTTAACTCTAGGATATATTCAAGTAATACAACAAGGACACAACAGATGGAACCAAAATATTTCAGCCTCACTTCAGTCACATATTAGAAACATGAGTTTGACTGAATAAGACTGTGAGATGTTTGCTTTTCCAAAACTAAAAAAAAATTTAAAAATTTACCAAAGATTAGGTGATCATATGACGTGAAATCTAAGTTATCAAACAATAAAAGTACTGTATTTCCAAGCTCAGTGTGAACTAATACACATACACACACCCCATACATCACTGATTCAAGTGATATTAGGAAAAAACTGAGATCAAGATGGCCTTTTTGAGGATTTGTTCCCCGAAATATCACAAGGTCTCCTATACACCCTATCTGTAAGATGACAATATTTTCATTAGGAATGTTTTTAATACTTTTTAAAAACAACATGTCATTTTTATCTCAGTGAATTGTCATAAATCTTCCCTTAAAGCATCACTTTCCAAACTCAGTACGTCCCATCACAGATTTCCCCAGTCACTCTCACCATCTCCAGGCAAGCAGGCCCACAACCAGCTATTAGAACTGACAGAGCTCCCTTGCCTGCCAGCTCGAGCTCCTCACCCAGCACAAACAGAGAGCATAAGCAGAGTACATGGGATGTTTCCACAGCAGTGCTCTCAGTCTTGCAGAATGGCAGCACACCACAGCGTACCCTTTGGAAAGTAAAGTCACAGCTCTTTCACATCAGATGTTGTCACAGGTGCCAACCTGTTCACATTCAACAAGCCAGCAGCCTTAGGAATCAAATCTGGATTTGGCTAAGGAGCAGAGCTCTGATTTCATTCAGCCTCTTGGCTCAAAGAGAAAGCACTGCTCATGTCAGAGTTCAAGCTGCAAGAAAAGAAGTGTGCAAGCACTCACTTCCTCTTAGCAGCATCTGGTATTTTCTGTAAAGACAAGGTTATGTTGCATTTTCACATTTCAGTAAGAGGCTTCTGGAACTGGTCTTGACTACAGTTTTCCCCTTGTCAGCAAGGAACTACTGAAAGGCTTACTGTTTTTAAGTGAACAACTTATATTCCTTTCATATGCAGAAATAAAAAGAAAACGTAGGGAACTGTGACCTTACAAAAATGTTTTCACAGGTTAATAGCTAAGCATTGAAGGTACCACTGATAAGAACTATATATATATATATATATATATATATATATATATATATATACACACATATATATATACACACACACATATGTGAATCTGTGCTACTCTGTTGGGACACAGGAAATGCCCCCTGCAGCCAGCACAACACAAAGGTCCCACAAGCACCTGCTGCAAAGCCTCAGCCAGCAACTGAGTTCTTTCTTTAATCATGACAAAAACCTCAGAAATAAGACTTGCTTGCAACACATTTATAATACAGCCTGCTTGTTACAAACAAACAAGAGTGAAAGATAAACTTTATCTACCAGATTATCTATCCAGTAGACGTATTAATTAGCTCCTCTCTACCATTTTTACTCAAATACAACTGAAAAGGAAACTGTCCAGAAAGCACCCCCTGAACTACACAGCCTCTACACAGACTTCATGCACTGGAGATGCTCTCCCTCCTTCTTTAAGCTGCACTACAAAGCCAGTAAATGCACCACCATAACCTCTCCACGTGAACTTCTATTTTCTCTCTGCACTGTTTTCTAGTAAGAGACTGAAGTTTGTAGATACAAAGCAGAGTGCCAAATTCAAGCCTTCACACTGGCCACTCTCTTGTACCAACTTTCTCTAGCATACTAAATTTCTTCATTGCAGATCTTGTGCTGCTATTTTGGATTTGATACCAAAACAGTGTTGATAACACACCGATGTTTGAGTTGTGTCAGAGGTCTTTCATATTTCTCATGCTGCCCTGCCACTAAGGAGACTGCAGGATTAAAAGACTTTGTGTGGGGACAGGTACAGGACAGCTCACCCAAACAGACCAAAAGGATATCCTATAGCATATGAAATCAGCCCAGCAATAAAATTGAGGAAAGGAGGAGAAAGTTGGGGGATATCTGTGACTGTGGCATGTCTTCCAAGTAACCATTACATTTGAAGTCCTGCTTTCTTAGAAATGGCTAAACATCTGCCAGCCAACAGGAAAAAGTAAATAAATACCTTATGTTATGATAGAACAGTTTAATTGGAAGGGACTTCCAAAGACCATCTAAGTCCAACTGCCTGACCATTTCATGGCTAACCAGAAGTTTAAGCATATTATTGAGGGTATTAGAGCTCAAATGTCTCTTGAACATTGTCAGGCATGGGGCCATCTGTTTCTAGAGAGCAGAGTGCAGCACATCCCTCTGCTTCCTCTCCTTAGGGAGCTAGAGAGCAGTAAGGTCACCTCTCAGCCTCTTCTCTCCAGACTGGACACAACCCAAATGCTCTCAGCCTCTCCTCACAGGAGGGACATGCCAGCCCTACTACCAGCTTTGGTGCCCTCTCTAGATGTTTTCACAGACCATAACATCCTTTTTATGTTGTGGAGACCAGAACTGAATTCAATATTCAAGATTAGGTCATACCAACATGTAAGTGGGAGAATCACCCCTTTGACCAGCTGATTTAACACACTCCAGAATGTTGTTTGCCCTATTGGCTGCCAGAGCACAATGCTGGCCCATGTTAAACCTGCTGTCACCAGCATCCTTCAGATCTCTCTGCCAACCTGCTTTCCAGCCACTCATCTCCCAGTCTGTACCTGCATCCATCATTACTCCATCTCAAGTGCAGATCCCAGCACTTGCTGAACTTCATGCTGTTGCTGACTGTCCAATGCTCCAAGGTATCTAGATCCCTCTGCAAGTTCTCTTGTTATTCAAAGGAGTTAACAGCATCTCCTCGTTTAGTATCATCAGCAAACTTGCTGAGGATGCATTTCATTCCATTTTTTCAACACTGATGAAAATGCTGAACAGAATTGGCAATTGTACCGAGCCCTAGGGAACACCACTGCCCAGAAGGCAGATGTAGCCCCATTTACTACAGCCCTTTGGGTTCTGAGATTCAGCCAGTTCATCAGCCAGCACAGCATGAATTTGTTCAACTCAGAGTTGGACAGTCTGACCAGAAGGATACTGTGAAGGTTTGAAATCCAGAAAGATTACATCCACTACCTGCTCTTCATCTATCAAGCATGTGACTATCATAGGTAGTCAGATTACTAAAGCAGGATTTTCCCTTGATAAAATCATGTTGACTACGCTAGATAACAGCTTTGTTCTTAAATTACCCTTTCAATATCCTCCAGGACAACCTTCCCCATAATTTTTCAGTGACTTTGACTTGTTTGCATATGAAGCTTTTGCTTTGTTTGTTAAACCACCTTTGTCCATGAGTATTCTCACTTCTACTCTTCTGGTTCTCTCCTCCGTCCCAAGGGGCAACAAGCAAGTAGCTGAGTGCTAATGGCATTACCCATAACATCCATTCACCACAACAGTATACTCACCCATCTTTCTCCCCACATACATACCTATTTTTTTTTGCTCACCTCCTCTGCAGTTTAAACAAAGTATGCAGACAGTAATGCTGCACCACTCACTCTTATCTTCTACTGAGCTACTGTAGGGGGCTACAGTAACACACGGTAGCTCAGGCACAGGAATTTCTTACTAGATAAATGCCATCTCACTCTTGGATAATCCCCAAATTCTCCTGTAACAATATTACTAACCTCCAGAGCAGCACGTGCTGTGCACTTCAAGGTATGAACTTAAGAACAAGGGAAGAAACAAGAGAGAACCAAGCTTTTCTGGGGACCAACCCACAAAACATGGTACAAATACTGCTCTACGAGATGCTTAACACTTGCTTTTTAAGAGATACAGCTGCTGTATTTGCTCAGCCAGTGAATGAAAATCAAAGTAATTTAAGTGAAAATTAGGAATAAGCCTCATGAGGTCCTTCATACCAGCCTGATGCTGCAAGCATTTCTAATTAGATCAGGCTACTCAGGGCTTCATTCAGTTGTCTTAAACACCTCTAAGGTATGTTCCCATAACCTTTCAACAACTTGGTATTTGACCACCCCATGGTTAACAAAACCAAAAAAGAGAAAACTTATTTATATCTAATCAGAACATATCACCCCAGATAAAGCTGAAATGAGCTTTGCATTTTCTCTCAAAGGTATCTTCTCGTTTCATGAAACTATGGAGTTTCTTCTCTGAGATGACATTAGATGAAATACAATTCAAACAAATTTGGCAAAAAGATTGTCTGTCATGCTGGAAACATCAACACACAAATGTTATCAGCTAAACATGAGTGGAAGGAAATTTCCTGTTAAGCAGTGTTCTTTGCTGTAACCTGATTTATGTGACATAAGAGAAAAACTTCCCTTTTTTTTTTTTCTTTTCCTAAAGAGCTTATTTAACATTATTGCTACACCCCAGTAACCACTCACTACCTCACTTGGAATCTACCTGCGAGTCCCAGCACATTCAGGAAGAACAGGTTACACACAGTGAATCATTTCCACTTCCTTTTGCAGAGATTCCTATAGGACTACTACAGCCTTTCATCCTACTAAGGAAGTCCTATGCCATAAAGCTTTAACTGTTTAAGTACTTCACTAAAATTGCATTATAAATTCCTGTTCCCTCCTGCTTAAAAATGAGCTAGTATACAAGAAGGGTATGACAATCAATAACCAAACACTGATCAAATAAAAAACCAAAATCATTTCCCCAGCCATGCAAGGAAGTACAGCTCCTCAGCCCTCATCAGCATATCCATTTTCTTCCACAAAAATCAGAGACAGGCACAGCTCTGAGAAACAGAACCGTTTTTACCAAATCCCAGCTGCAGTTAGTTGCTTGGCAACACTGCCCCTCAGCATCAACCTCCTGTCCAGGTTCTGCTCTGACAAGGGCTAAGCTACCCGCCACATGTCAGAACAGCCTGCAGGAAGCAAATACCTTTCCTCAAGAGATAAAGGGCAACTGAAGGTCTGGGTTAACTGAGACAGTCAGCATGCTGACCTGGGCAATTTTTCACATCCCCCATAAAACATGTCACCATATCTGTGAGCAACAGTATGCTCTCCATACCCAAAGCTACAGACTTGAAGCACTACGATGCTCTCTGAACCTCTAAGTTCCTCCTCTTCTTCACACAGTGACCCCACAGCACAAAAGCAACCAGCTCCTCTGATGGGATGATCACAGATCAACTCTTATGTGTTTTGGCTAAGGTGGAAACAAAATAGGAACCCGGGTACTCCTGACCAGCTCAAATACAGTGTCAACAAGCAGGACTACTTGGCTGTACATACTCATACATGTGAATAAAACCTAATGGAAAGCAACAGTGAACAGAGCAAGAGCAGAGCACAAAATAAGGGTTAGTTCTATACCACATGATCAGACCAGTGTAAACAAAGACAAGTATGAAATTAGATACCCACTCAAATCCAAGTTGACTGAGTCTTCTCAAGTAAGATAAAACTGCTTCATGGCAAGTAAAGTCATTCAAGAAAAAAACTACAAAGTCCCAGAATGGTTTGGGTTGGGAGAGACCTAAAGATCACCCAGTTCCAACCCCCTGCCATGGGGACAGTTCCTCCCATTAGATCAGCTGCCCAGGGCCCCATCCAACCTAGACTTGAATGGCTTCCATGGGATGGGGCATCCACAACTTATTTAGATAACCTCGCCATTCCTTCTTCAGGATTTACATAAAGACTTTTTTCTTAACGTCTAATCTAAATCTCCTCTTTTAGTTTAAAGACATTGCCATCTGTTTTATCACTACACTCCCTGACAAAGAGCCTTTCCCCATCTGTCCTGTAGGCCCCCTCTAGGAACTGTAAGGTTGCAATGAGGTCTCCCCAGAACCTTCTCTTGAGGCTGATCAAGGCCAGCTCCCTCAGCCTGTCTTCATAGGGGATGTGCTTCTGACCTCTGATGGCCTTCATGGTTCTCTGCTGGGCTCATTTTAATAGGTCCACGCCATTCCTATGCTAGAGGCTCCAAAGGGGAACGCAGAAGAATAATATCTCTCAAATCCTCAGCAGGCATTAACCAGTTAAGAATCAGGGGGGTAAGAAGTCTGAAGTACTTTCTATTTTGCTCCTAGTTCAGCAGGGGGCATCATTTTTGGTCATAACACAGAGATCCAACCAGCAGTTAAAAGATCCAGGGAAATTTCTTACACAGAAGGGATCCATGAAAACAAGTCTTACTAGTAAAGACCAAAATAAGGAAGCTTTTTCCATATCTTACTTCCAGGTTCCCTGCTAATTTCATAACAGGTTCACACCCTCTCTAGCCTTCTTACTGCTGCTCATCCATCTGCAAAAGTCTTCCCTGTTGTGCTTCACATTCCTTACTAGATTGAATTCAAGCAGATTTTTCTTTTCCTCCATAATGCCACCCCTGCATGCTTGGACAGCCCTTCTATATTCTGTCTACAACACCTGTCTCAGCTTTCACCTCTTACATTTCTTCCTTTGTCTGAGGTTTGCCTGGAGCAACTTGCTCATATAGGCTTCCTGCTGCTTTTGCTTGATTTCCTGTTCATTTGGATGTGCTCCTCTACAGCAAAAATAAGTGACCCTAAGAAATAAAACATAACATTAAAGATAGTCAAAACCAGTTCTCCTGGGCTCCTCTCTTTCCTAGACCCCACCATTCAAATAACTCTTCCAAGCGTATCTATTCCTGAACAGGCCAAAGTCTCATCTCCTGAAGCACACAGAATTCTGCTCTTTGCTTTGTTCCCTCTTCTTTGGTCCCTAAACTCTTCCATCTCACAGCCACCGCAGCCAAGACCATCCCCAACCTGTCCTTCCTTTGCTGATAGCAGGACAGGTCAGTCAGGTCCATCTGAGCACCTAATCTGACAAACCACTTGACTCAACCACTTGTACTGAAAAATGACTAACACACTTCCAAGAATCTCCCAGACTGCTTGTTCCCTGCTGTGCTGTCCTTATGACAATTCTCACTGTGGTTCAAGTCCCCTACATTCACTACAGCTTGAGAATGTCAGGCTTCTTCAAGTTCTCTGAAGGACTGTGGTGGTTTCACACTGACAGCAAGCCAAACCACCACACTGCTCTCTCGCCCCCCCCCCCCCCCCCCCTCCTCAAAAGAACAGGAAGGGATGAAAAAAGATGTGATGAAAAAAGGCTTAAGGGTTGAGATAAGGACAGGGAGATCACTCATCATCACAGGCAAAACAGACTCAGCATAAGGGAGATTAACATAATTTATTGCCTATTGCTAATAACAGATTACAGCAGTGGGAACAGAGAGCAAACTAAATACAGCTTCCTTCCACTCACCTTCCTCCTTCTCCCTCCAGCAGCACAGGGAACAAGGGCAGCAGTCACTCAATAATTCTGCTGCTCCTTCATCGTCACTCCTTCAGGTGAAGCGTCCCCCTGCTCCACATGGGATTCCCACAGGCTGTAACTCTCCAAGCACTGCTTCAACATGGCTCTGTACACAGGGCCCATCCCTCAGGAAGTGCTCCACACAGGTCCCTATTGTCAGCAGCTCCCTCACCATGGCTCCTTCACCCCATCATGGGCTCCTGTTCACGAGCTGCAGCTCCAGCACAGGGCTCTTGTGGGGTATCTCCACAGGCTGCAGCTCCTTCAGGCCTCATCCACTGCTGCACCGTGGCCTCCTCCATGGCTGCATGAGGAGATCTGCTCCATGTGGCACCATGGGCTGCAGAGGGACAGCCTGCACCACCACAGTCCTCTCCTGGGCTGAAGGGAGCTTCTCCTCCGTGCCTGGAGCCCCTCCTGCCCTCCTTCTTCACCGACTTTGGTGGTTAGCTTCTCTCACATTCCCACTCCTTTCTCCCAGTAGCTGTGCAGCAGTTTTCCCTTCCCCAAATCTGTTCTCCTAGAGCACACCCAGCACCACTCATGGCTCAGCTCTGACAGCAGCAGGTCCCTTTTGGAACTGTCTCTGACCTGATATGGGGCAGCTGCTGTGCTCCTCAGAAAGTTAACCCCATGCAGCCTCCTTGCTACCAAAACTTTGCCACATAAGCACAGTACAGGAAGGCTTCATTCTACTTTTTCCTGATCCAGTAGTTAGGAGCAGGCACCTACACCATCACCCACACTAGCCTGCCTTCTAGCCCTGACCCATAAGCTCTTAAGCTCATCATCCATCTCTGAGCAAAGCTGCACACGCAAGCCCACCGCTCTGACAGAATGTCACTCTCCATCCTCACCAGCCCAGTCTGTGCCTCCTAAAGCACCTATATCTACCTCTTGCTTGCAAAACTGGAAGACTGCAATCTCACTATTTCTCTGTGATACCAGTAAAATCATAGCTCAGCTAACTCAGATTTACTCTTCTACAGTATCTGAAAACTGTTGCTGCCAGCATGGTGAAGCTGAATTCAAGTAGTTACAAATATAGCTGTGTTATAAAAGCACCTCAACATTACAATAAGGACATCACTGTACATTACCTGTTCACAAGGTGAACTCATTAAGTTTTAGGGAATTTACCTGTGGCCTTCTGGGAGAGCAATTCAAAGCATCTAAGTTAGTAAAGCTGAATTGTGCCACACCAGTGAGCTAGCTGAGGAAGAGGTGACACATGCACTCAATTAACTTTGACTACTCTCTGAGCAATATCTACTAAGTGACTATTAATCCCTTTAGGAAATCTAGATTAAGGAGGGAACCATCCCTACAAGAAAGGTACCTCCCTAGAAGTCTACTTATCACATACATGTACCTAGTTGCTTCCTGACTGCTGTTGACAAGGACTTCCTATGACTGCATCAAAGCTGCCTTCTCCACAGTGTCCAGGCCAAGAGGGACGATCCACAAGACAGCGTCAATCTCAGTTGCACAAAAAGAGATCCAGGTGCAAAGCAAAGCTTAATATCTGTCACCAGCAACATCCTGCAGCAACACACCTTTTTCACCTCACTGAAGAGTGTCAAAGCCAGAGCTTCATCATTAGGAGAGAGACACCAGTAGCTTCTGGCTACTGTAGGATGTCCTGCACTTAGGCACACGATCCCATCAACACTATCAATCACTCTTTCATAATCTGCCCTAGGCTGAAAACTAAGGTAAGGATTTCTGCACCTATGTAATCCACCCCTGTTGATCTAAAAGGTTATAATAAATATAAATAAACAAAGCAAACAAAAAAATGCACCACACCCAACAACCACACAAGTTTTGCAAATATTTGTATTGGAAGTCAAAGAAAGTAGCAAGGAATCTCCAAAGGTCATCTAGCCCAATCACCTAACCAGACTACAGCATGCCACTTGCAACCTCATGCAATCTAGGCCTGCTGTGTCCTGAAGAATGCAGTTTCCACACAAAAATATCACATCAAAAGCTTTGGTAAAAAACTTTCAGGCAGCATAAAGAAGCAGAAATGTGCATTTGCAACAATGTGCTTTCACAAGTTAAACATATTTTCTTTGGCTTATTTCAGAGTATTTTTGCAAACTATGAGAGACAGGAGACAGATAGAAACAAATCCCTTCCTTTGAAAGACTCTCCCAGTAGGTCACCCAGTACTTAAACAACCCCACTGCCCCATTCCACCTGCTTACAGGTTTCAGCTAAATCCACTGCACTTCTCTCAGCTGGAAAGTAAAGGGATTGGTGTCAATACAAAGGGGAGAGGCTCTTTTCAGTGACGCCCGGTGGCAGGACAAGGGGCAACAGGTCCAAAGAGCAACACAGGACATTCCATCTGAACATGAGAAAGAACTTCTCTACCATGAGGGTGACAGAATACTGGACTGAAACACACAGAGGCCATAGAGTCTCCTTCTCTGGAGATATTCAAAATCCACGTGGATGCTTCCCCATATAAGGAACTGCGTTAACAGGGGATTGGATGAGATCTCCAGATGTCCTTTCCATCTCCTGTGATTCATTTTTGAGACAAGGAGGTTAGTAGGCAGAGATGATTGCCAAACCATTTCCATCATTTATCTGCATTCCTGGTCAACTGGAGAGGTCCCAGAGGACTGGAAGCTTGCCACTGGGATTCCCAGTTACAAGAGGAGTCATAAGGAGGATCTAGGGAACTACAGGCCCATGAGCCTGACCTTGATGCCAGGAACAGTTACGGAACAGATCATCTTGACAGAGATCATACAGCATGTGCAGGACAACCAGGAGATCAGGTTCAGTCAGCATGGATTCAGGAAAGGCAGGTCGTTTGAGCAACCTGAAATCCTTCTATGATCTAGTGACCTGTCTAGAGGATGACAGAAAGACTGTTGATGTAGTTTACCTAGACTTCAGCAAAGCTTTTACACTGCCTCCCACAGTATTCTCCTGCAGAAGCTGGCAACCCACGGCTTGAACAGGTAACACTCTTTGCTGGGTGAAAGACTGGCTGGAGGGTTGGGCCTCAAGAGCAGCAGTGAATGGGACCAGTCACAAGTGGTGTTCCCCAAGAGTCAGCACCGGGGCCTGTTCTGTGCAGCATCTTTACTGATGACCTGGTCTAGGGGATTGAGTGCACCCTCAGCAAGTTTGCAGTTAACGTCAAGTTAGCAGGAAGTGTCATCTGCCCAGGGGTGGAGGGGAAGGCCCTACAGAGAGATCTAGACAGGCTGGATTGCTGGGCTGAGGTCAATGAAAGAAGTTCAACAAGACTAAGTGCTGAGTTCTGTACTTCGGCCACAGCAACCCCAAGCAATGCTACAGGCTTGGGGCAGAGTGGCTGGAAGACCATGTGGAGGAAACAAACCCGGGGGTATTGACTGATGCTCAGCTGAACATAAGCCAGCAGTGTTGTCCAGGTGGCCAAAAAGGCAGTGTCATCATATGAGATCTGATATGAGAAACAGTATCACCAGCACAGAGCAGCAATCTCCCCTCTATAGTCAACTCTAGTGAGGCCACACCCTGAGTACTGTGTTCAGTTTTGGGTCTCTCACTACAAGACAGACATTGAGGCCCTGGAGTGTGTCCAGAGAATGGCAACAAAGCTGGTGAGGGGTCTGGAGCACAAGCCTTAAGGGGAGCAGCTGAGGGAACTGGGATTGTTTAGCTTTGAGAAGAGAATGCTCAGGGGAGACCTCATTGCTCCATTCAGGTAGTTGTAGGGAGGTTGTGGCAAGGTGGATGTTGGTCTCTTCTGCTGGGGAACCAGCGACATTAGAGGGAACGGCCTCAAGCTGCACCAGGAGAGATTGAGGTTGAATGTTAGGAGAAATTTCTTCTCCGAAAGAATGGTCAGGCACTGAAATGGAGTGCACAGGGAGGTGGTTGAGCCACCTTCCCTGGAGGTGTTCATGAAATGTTCAGATGTCATATTAAAGAACATGGCTTAGTAGGGAAATACTGGTAGCACATGGACCAGATGATCTTTACCAACGTTGGTGATTCTATGATTCTATTAGGAAAATGAAAAATAGGTTTCCTTACAGCCAAGTTTGCAATAATTGGCTTTGACTACACAAGTTTCAGCAATTTTTCTTGTTCAGCCTCTCCTCACATTTCTACTTTTTGAGCTGCACATAGAAGAGATCAAGTTGCTAATCAGATATCTAAGAATTGTATAGTATAACTAAAAATTATTGAAAATATTTCCATTGGATACTATAAACTAATTTTTCATCTAATTTAACAAGCAACAGTGCCAGCGTGTCATCTTACCACAATTCTGGGAAGAGATCACTTAGCCAGACTTCATGCCTCACAGCACTTCAGACAAAGAAACCCAACAACAACAACAAAAAAAACAAAACAACTCTGTAAAACTCCTGACAGTGATTTATTCACTTTATCTGATGGTCCAAAAGATCTGCAAGCTTCCAATCATGTTATTGTAACGCTACAGTTTAAAAAAAAATCTAAAGCAGTTGATAACTCAGGTAATTGCCTGCTTGATAGGGATGTGAATTCATCAGCAGACTTCAGTAGACAATATGTTTGCATTAAAGACATTCAAATCCAATGCATAACAAACAGAAAACAACTGTTTGGGTTTCAAACATACGCCTTACACTTGAACATGGTTACAACAGTGATCAGATTCTTACAGCCCCTATTTGTGGAGATGAGATGTATTGATCCCAGTTTACATGAGATCCCAGATGTATTGTATTGTGGAGACCAAGATGTATTGATCCCAGTTTACATGACAGAATCACAGAATGGCCAGGGTTGGAAGGGACCTCAAGGATCATGAAGCTCCAACCTCCCTGCCACAGGCAGGGCCACCAGCCTCCACATTTAATACTAGACCAGGCTGCCCAGGGCCCCATCCAACCTGGCCTTGAACACCTCCAGGGACAGGGCATCCACAACCTCTCTGGGCAGCCTGTTCAGCACCTCACCACTCTCTGTAAAGAACTTCTCCCCGACATCCAACCTACATCTTCCCTCCCTCAACTTAAAACCATTTCCCCTTGTCCTGCAGTTATCTACCCTTTCCAAGAGTTGATTCCCCTCCCATTTGTAGGCTCCCATTAGGTACTGAAATGCTGCAATGTGGTCACCCTGCAACATTCTTTTCTCCAGGCTGAACGAGCCCAGCTCCCTCAGACTGTCTTTGTAGGGGAGGTGCTCCAGTCTCCTGATCATTTTTGTGGCTCTCCTCTGGACCCTCATTCTTGTACTGGGGCTCCAGACCTGGACACAGTACTCCAGGTGGGGCTTCACAAGGGCAGAGTAGAGGGGGACAATCACCTCCCTGTCCCTGCTGGCCATCCCTCTTCTAATGGAGCCCAGGATACCATATGCTTCCCAAGCTGCAAGAGCACACTGCTGGCTTGTTAAGTTTTTCATCCATCAGGACTGCCAGGCCCCCCTCTGCAGGGCTACTCTGAAGGATTGCTCCTTCCAGTCTGTGTAGATGCCTGCTTGCTCTGGAGTCCTTCGCTGCTGCTGAACATCTTGACCCTTTTGAAGAAAGCACCTCCTTTTGTGCTCTGTTACACCCTTCAAATTGCAAGCACTCCGTTTGCTACTAGTTAACATCAGTGCCCAAGTAATACCAGTCTTGCTGCCAAGCAGTAACACAAACCTAGAAGACTTGGAACACACTGTAATTAGGTACTAAGTACACAGAATTAGCAAGCTGTGAGCTTCTATAGTCAAAAGGGCTGCTGACTAACTTTAATGGTTTTTTACTTCAGTTCTATTTGATAAATCCACATGGGGTGTTATTTCTTAAAATATTCAAATATTAGCACAAATAATGATAAAAATGCTTTTAGTCTCCCTACACTATGAAAGAAAAAAAAAAAAGTCAGGTGCTTCAAGATGGCTCTCAGTACAGTCTGCACACCAGACTGACAGACAGATCTAGAACTATTTCTCTCTCCTACAGCCTTCCAGTCCCTGTCAGTTTTACTTAGACATACACAGGAAAGGACACGAAGAGCTGCACCATAAGGCTATACACAAGAAGGAATTTCAGTTGCTTGCCTTTTTCAAGAAGCCAGTATCACTAAAGCTACTGCCTACACACCTTAGTGTTTCTTACAAATACTAGGAATAAGTAGTGTAATACTAGGAAAACACCTACTGCCTCACACAGACAGCTGTTCAGATAGGGATGTAAAGAAGTCAGTACGCAGACAAGCACTGCACCATCAAATGTCATCCTTCACTCCTCCAAAAACCCAACTGATAGTAAAGACAGTTCCAGAGCCTTTGATTTTTTAGGCTTCCTGCCTGAAGAGATGACATCTGTGAGGCTGTGAGTGTGGCCCTACAGCAGGTTGCTTCCAGTGTATTTCAGCAGCAGCCATCGGATTCATGACAGCTATTCCAACAATTAAAAGGCAAATAAGGAATAAAATGCACTTCCACAAACCATACCAAAAGTCAGCAATCCTAATTATTGCTTCCTGCCTACTCTGGCAGATGTATCCTCAGCTGTATTCTCCACCTTCCAAAAGGTTTGCAGAACAAAGCAGCAAAGAGTTATAACTCCACATACCATATGTGCTAAAAAGCAGGCAAAAAACCTATGGATGGATTTGCCCTTCCTATTAATATTCACCATTAATAATATTTGTCTTTCTGAAAATAATAACTCATTAAAAAAAAAAAAAGCCTCCTACAAAAGCAAGCATGTAATAACATAACTTCCTTATAAGCAATGCAGATGGTCCTTGGATAGTGAGAACAAGGAGAGCCAGCTCAGTGATTTTGGAGTGAATCAGCAGCAGGACAAGAGCAAGTGCTGAAGATCCCTTTTTTGATGTGAGATGTAGAAGCCAGAAGGTATTAAAGGTAGATATGATCAAAGCAATGAGCGATATAAAAGCAATTGGGACCACATAAAGTTTGTTAGGGTCAAAAGGATATTTACAAGATTCCAGATGATATCTAGCTACCTACAAATTTCCAGGGCTTCAAAGAGCTGCAGTTAATACAGATACGCAACCATGGTATGTGAGTTTCAACATCCCTCAGATGTGACAACATGAACAGATGCCTAGGGGAAATGTAATAGCTCAGGTCTGTGAACAAAAGGAGGGACTCCAGCATCTCTGGTGAGAGGAAGGGATCTGTGATGACAACCTCTTAGCTTCAGTTAAGAGCTCATCCTGAATTTTGGCCAATGCTAGTCATCTGCAAGACCAAAAGCAAGGGTTTTAAAGACTGACAGAGTAAGAATCAATATGCAAGTATAATTCATTATACCCTGAAGATAACATCATCTAACAATGAGGTGAACAGTAAAGAAGCAGAACTCAAAAAATCCTAGCAAACAGGGAGGAGGATGACAGACAAGAACGTAAAGCTTGCATTAAAAAAGCTAACAGAAGCTAAAGAGACAATAGTTTAAAGAAGAAAAAGAATCAGTAACACCAACAAAAAGAAAATACAGGTTCTCTGACAGAAATGAGGCCTAGTTTGGAAGTCCTACATGTCTGTCATGAACAATTTCACGAGACAGTTTCTGGAAGACAGGCCTAAGAGAATCTCTAGTGAAACTGACAGGACCGAACTCCAGCCTGTTGTTTTTTTGTGGTTTTTGTATTTCTGTAATTACAGGTACATGCAGAGACAAAATCACAGCTGTTCTGATGCAAGCAGAAAAGTTGACCGTCAGCATCTGGGGGAAGCCATGCATGACCTGGGATCCCAGCAGAGACATCTTGAGGAATCACTGCCTCAGCCATTGCTCTGTGCCATGACTAATATAACCAGAACTTTGTCAGAGCAGCGAGCTGTTAGTGCTCAGCCAGCACGGGTTAGGCGTGAAACACATCAGGAGGAAAAAATAAATAAATCTGGCTGTAACTGAAAGAAATACCTCCATTCTTCCTCTTCTGTTAGCTAACAGCAAGTTTCAACAAGGGAACAATACAATAGGGCATTATGTTTTCACGACAGGCAAGGGCTTGGTACTCAACTAGAGAATCAACTTTGCTTTTTCTTCTGAACCACATCTTCTGGAAGTACACAGATATCCAGGCTCAGGGATATAATGCAGTGGCAGCCTAATGCTGTTCACATAGCTCTCTTACTGAGCAAACTTCCAAAGGTAAGAAAAGGAATCTATGCAGCTTGCCCATCCTATCACTTCCCAGACAGGTGCCCCTAGAACAGCTGGCACTAACTCAGCTTGCTGTTCCACCACCTCTTCTCCAACCTGCAGAAAACCACACGTGTAACTACAGGAGTACAAAGGCAGACAACAGCAAGAAGCTAATAAGACATGAGAAAATAAGAAATGCCAGAACAGGATGAGACGCACATAAATTAAGCTTGAGGGAAGAAAACAAAACACAACCTCAATCAGCTTTGGTGGGGGGGAAGGGTGAGAGCAAGCCATACCATTAGTGTACAGAAAGACAGCATGAGAGGAAGAGGTTTTGGCAAAAGAGAAAATAGAGAAGACTTTAGAAGTGCAGTCAGATTGTAGATAAGGCAGCTAAGTAGAACAATCTATTACAAAGAAGAAAACTGAATTACAGGTTCAATTGGAAGCAGAAGACGGGTTGAACAGAGTGGTAGCTGCTCCAAGAACTCAACAGAAAAAAACAACACACCAAAGGTCAGAGCTTGCTGCCACTTCAAGCTTTAAGTTGTGACAGAAGAGAGGCATGGAAGCGTCACACAGAAATACGTGCACACAGTGAACAGAAGTATTCAGTAACGCAAATAGGAACACAAGGCTGAATGTGTCAGCACTGCTGAACTGAAGCAGCAGAAGACACCAAGCAAGGACAACAGAGACCAAGCAACACTTTGCCCAGGTGATGGCTGGAAAGAGAGAACTCAGAAGAGAAGACAAAACTGAGTTGGAGAATTTGAGACACTTCTGTTGAGCAGCCAAGCTCTGAGGCCTGTGCTGCTAACAGCACAGGTGTGGGACTCAGCAAACAGCTCAACATGGGAACACCAGTCATGCACAAAGCACACAAGCATGACATTTCCAGAACCCCCCAGCTTACAGTGGGTCTCTAACACGGTAACAAGAAGCTGGGATAGCTGTACCAACAAACCAGTAAGAAGACTTACTTGCAAGTCACAAGGGTCTGTTATCTTTAGTGTAATCCACATTATATAATACTTACGTCCATACAGTAGGAACATAAAGAGCTGGTTTCTTTCTTTCTGACGTACCAAACACCGCCATCACACACGGCACTGCTCGAGTCCCCTCGCTGGGCAAAGCAGCAGCCTGCCAAGGGGGCTCGGCAGCAGCACGGGGCCTCAACCCCAGCAACGCTGAGCCGGAGCACGGCGCCGCGCACACCTGGCTGTCACGCAGGAAGTATCATGTTTAGAACAATAAATTACCGTGCAATCATCCCAGCCAGGGCAACATCTCTACGAAGCGATTCTGAACGAAAGAGGGACACGCCACATTTCGTCCACGTCAGAGCCACACAACCCAAAGCAAACACAGTCGCAAACGCGAACCTCCTCCAGCGCGGCACGGAGCCACCTGACCGAGCACAGATAACAGCTCGGGAACCCCTCGCACCGCTTCAGGGCCGGGCGGCCGCCTCCCTGCCGGAGCTCGCTCCGCTCGGTGCTGGCGGGGCACGAGGCGGCCGCGCCGGCGGAGCTCCGGCGAGGGGCAGCGCCCGGCCCCCACCTCGGCAGCGCGGCCGGGCAGAGGAGCGCAGCGGGGCGAGGCCGCCGCCGCCCCGGGCCCCGCCGCTCCCCGCCGCCCCTCCCCGCGCCCGCCCGACGGCCGTACCCTTGGCCTCGCAGTCGGCGCAGTACTTGTTGTCCTCCTCGCGCAGCAGCTTGGCCAGGATGGCCTGGTGCTGCTCGTTCTGCTTCTGCGCCTTCTCGCGGCACGAGCGGGTAGCCATGGCGGCGACGAGCGGCTCCCCGCGAGCGAGGCGGCGGCGCAAGGCTGAGGCCGGGCACCGCCGGAGTCACGGCGCTGCCGCCCTGGCGCGGAACCGGCTGCCGCCAGCACCCACTTCCTCGACCGGAACTACTTGCGGACGCGTCCGCCCGCGCACCCCGCCTCGGCGGCCGTGGCGCCGCGACAAATAGTGCGGCGGGTCCTAGCGCCGGCGCGAGCGGAGGGCGCCGCGGGAAAGGGCGCGGGGCTCGGCCCACGGGACACGGCTGCTCGGCGGGATCCACCCGCCGCGTGGCAGCCGGGGCGGGGCCCCTCCCGGATGCCCTGAGGGCCGCGCGGGGCTGGCGGGCTGCGGCAGGCGGGGGTCTGTGGGGATGAGAGCTGGGTGCGCAGCCGGGTGGCTCGCCTCAGAGCGCTTGTTGAATCTGCTACTCAGGAATATTTTCTCTACCAGTTTATTCCAAGATTTTTTTTCTTTTTTTTTCCTTTTTTTTTTTTTTCTTTTTTAATGTAATCCTTCTGGAAAGAGCGGCAGCCTATATATAGCCTATAAAATACTGGAGTGAGGCAGATGGAAATTCAGGTCTCTTCTTTTGCCATTAAATTACTGAATCGTGCTTTATATCTTTTGCACAAATCCTGTGGTTAACTAATTATCCCCTAAATTTGGAAAAGTTACAACAGGAAGAACTGGGAAAAGTGGGTATCAGAATAATTAGTAATATGTGTATTAGAATAATTAGTTTTTGCTAATATGAGATAATGCATTTGGATCTCCCTCAAATAAAGGCAGAGTTCAGGTCTACTCATACGCAATGTGTGTGCCCTGGCTGAGGGGCATTAGTTTGCGAAATGTGAACGTAGAATTGAAGCGTGATCCCAAGAGGTGGATCAGCATCCTATGGCTGGGGTGCCAAAATCTAAAGATAACTGCAGCAGAAAACGTGTAAAAACAAAAACAGGAAAAAAACCCACAATGCTTTGCTAGAGCCTTGATCATTGGGGTGCAATACTGCTGGCTATTTAAATGTGATGTTAAGCAGTGGTGAATGTTTCCAGCAGAATATTTAACTAGCACGCTGTCCTTTTCAAGCCCAAAGTGTCTTCAATTATTGTGTCTTTTGTAGAGAAAAACTGCTTCAGCCATAAGCGCAGAGTATCTCCTCCCCTCACCTCATCCCAGGGCTCAGAGGAAATGAACGATTTCAGAAAATCAAGGACTGTGGGTATGAACTCCTTGAGAGAGGAGAGAAAATGAGCTTGCTCCTTAGATGCTGGGTAAGCTCCTCTTGGGTTCTTATACTAAAGGACTGTGGCAGCAGCACTGCCATTTTAGAAGAAGATAATGCTTGCTTTCATATTTTGTGTTGAATTCAACCTGTACATTATATACGCTCTAAAAACGTTGCCTGCAATACCAGAAGGTATTGAGTTAAGCAATCAGCTTAAATTAACATACATCAGTTTCTCTGATCCTAAAATGGACACAGTGATACTTAACTGTGAAAAGTGGCTATTGATTCAGCGTCTGTGTTTGAAAAACCCACAGAAGTGAAGAGTAAGTGTATTTATTTCCTGTGCACTTTCAGTGCCTTAAAACATGTCCTGGTTGGTTGTTTCCTGGGTCTAACTCACAGAACCACAGAATTGCAGGAAGTTGGAAGGGACCTCAAGAGATCATTGAGTCCAACTCCTCTGCTAAAGCAGGCACTCTACAGTAGGTTGCTCAGGCACACATCCAGCTGGGTCTTGAATATCTCCATAGAAGGAGACTCCACAACCTCTCTGGGCAACCTGTTCCAAGGCTTCATCACCCTTACCATAAAGAAGTTCTTCCGCGTATTAGTATGGAACTTTCTAAGTTCAAGTTTTAGGCCATTGCTCCTTGTCCTATCACTACACATCACCGAGAAGAGTCTGGCCTCATCCATTTGCCTCCCACCTTCCTGTAGATATTTATAAACATTTATCAGATCCCCCCGTCTTCTTTTCCCCAGGCTGAACAGACCCTGTGTCTCTCAAAACTCCCACTCTGCATGCATGTTTGGGTGGATGGGTGTGAAGTATCCTCTTCAACTGTTGAGCATTAAGGTCTGCCTCTTGTGTTCAACTTCATTTCAACAGTTTTTCTTTCCTTCAGTGTACTTATCCATTCTTCTATAAAGCAGTGGAAATACAAAATTACTGGCTTCACTAAGGGACTGAATGAGTTATTAATATTTTAATAGATAGCGCTTTAAAAACAGCATGCTGTAAATGCATTATTAGGTAGTTTCCAAAGAGCTTAAATGAATGTAAAGATAACAAAAACATACCCCCTCTGTGCCTTTGCTGCTTTATCCAGACCCTAAGCGAAGCAGAATGTTTCATATATTGCTGTTCTAGCCAGAAGCATTTTTCAGAGGGAAATGATGTCTTTGGAGAGAAATGATGTCTTTAGGATGTGGCATGCTTTTTGGAAAATTTAAGTTCTGCCCAGACTAGGCAGTGAAACGTAGCACATAGAGGCCAGAGATGTCACCACCTATGGCTCCTTAGAAGGGTAAGATACGCAGTTGACTTGCTGAGGGTGTCAGCTTGGTACTTTTTGCTTCACCTTTCCTAAAGTCCTGCAGAGCACAGCCTATACAGTCCAGTCTGGGAATCATTTCATACATACTTGTGTGTTTCAAGGCCAGAGGAGGGTGAGTTTGACGTGGCTGAGTTTTCCATGAAGTAACAAATACTGGATTCTACAGTCCCCAGTGCTAGAGACTGTGTTGTGTTCAGTGGCAGCACAGATCTACCTTGCACTGAAAAGCCTTCTCCCTGCTTCTCATCCTGAAGGCAGCTCCACTACTCTGTAGAGATACTTATTAATAACTTTTGAAGCTTTTGTTGTCCTATCATCTGAGAGCTGGAATTCACCGAATGTAATCTTCCTGGCTAAAATTCACTAAATCTACATACCTACCTTATTCAGAAATCTCCCTATAAGCCAACTTGAAATAGTATTTGCTAATCAGGACTGTATTAGCATAAATTTGACTTAATGGGGGAGAATTCATCAGATGCAGAGTTATTAACTGAAATGAAACCAGGTGTTAAAATAGCTGTGTTTTCCTGATGCCTCATCCTCAAATATCAGAGTCCAGAAATAAACAGGGTTTCAGTTACATAGTTTTTGAATTTGAGAATTTCTGATTCAAAAGAAACCTCGCTGCTTCAGACATTTTCCTGCTCTGATGGGGAAGAAAAATAGATACATATAGCTCTCTGGGAAATGGACATTTCAGTAATGTTTCTGAAACTCAATTCTCTGAAGATAGCTCCTCAGGCTGCACAGCTTGGGATGCTCACAGACACAGATGATGTAGTAGCTACAGTCCTTGGCTGTCAGAGAACTGCAGGACTGGGAAAGTGAATCTTAACCAGTGTGTCTCAGAAGGCACTTCAGATGAAATTTGTGTCACAATCTTGAGATACTCAAGAAAATGCTTAGCTTATGATCTGGCCACCTTTCATCTCCATTGGAGGGAAACAGACATTCCAGAAGGGGACTCCTGTTGTTCTGAGACAGGTGTGTAGCTTCAGTGAAGCTGCATTACCATCTGGAGGGGCCTGTCTAAGGAGGGGGCGAATCACTTTCTGTATCATTTGTGTCTCCCCATTGACTGTAGGGAGTGGGGAGAGTGATTGTCTCATACCCCAGTGTACAAAAGTGTCATTTAAGAAATGAATTCTCAGTGTTGTTTTTAATTAAGATATTTTCAGCAGTGTACTTGGCACAAGAAAATGCCTGCCCAGCTCTAATTCTGATATCTCCAATTGAAAAAAGAGAGGAAGCAGTAGTGTCATAGAACCACAGAGTGGCTTGGGTTGGAAGGGACCTCAAGGATCATCAAATTCCAACACTCTGCCACAGGCAGGGTTGCTGGGTGCCAGGTCAGGTACTAGATCAGAGTAACTTCATGTCACATGAAGTAATTGCTGTACCCTCCTACAACTATACAGTAATAATGTTATTACTTTCCTTCTTTTCTTATAAAGAAGAACATAACCCACAAAAAAAAATCAACCAAATGTTAAAGGATGCAGTCTTTAAAACAACAACAACAAACAAAACAAAAACCAAAAAACAACCAATGAACCAAAAGAACCTCTGATCATCTGGAGGTTTGGATTTTATTTTCAAAACAAAATATTAATTCTGCTTCAATACATCTCTTTAATATTGATATTAAAATTTTAACACAAACCTCATTTATATTTCAACTTAATACTTGTAGTAAGTTATGGTTTACAAAATGTTAACAGTACAGATGTCTGGATATTAAAATAAATTTGCTGTACAATGCAAAACTGACTAGGACAAGACTGTCTAAACTGTAGCTGAATATACTGTGTAGATGGGAGCAACAGGTTGCTGTCTCTTCTTCCCCCAAAATGGATATTAAATATTTGACAGCCTTGCATGCTCACTGCAGTTGGAAGTCAGCTCTACAGCCATCATGCACTTGCCCCAGGAGTGGCTTGAGTAGCTTATTCCCTCAGTTTCAGCATTTAACATCTGCCTTGTGAAGCAAATGGTAATGATGTCACATCCAAGTTGGTTAAAAAATACCAAAGAAGCAGGATTTATAGGTGGGGCAATGTTTTCAATGGCCTCTTGTTCCTTTATGGCTACTTGGCTGCACAGATGAGATATCAGAGGTGCATTTTTCTTCCAGTTTCTTGATTCTTCATCTACTTCTGTGCACAGAGACCGAGCACTTGGTACTAAATGGGCATTGTGGTATCACACAGAGTGCAGTCTGAATTCTATCAGTGCTGAGCATTTGAAATACACTGAAATCTAAAGACTTTGTTGTTTGCACTTCTGAAGACTACAATTCTTAAAACTAGAAAGGGATCTCTGTCTTTTATTAAGTGGCACCATTTCGTGACATCCCAGCACTTGATGACACATCACAGTGTTGTGTTCTTGAGAGTTATTAGTAAATCTGCATTGTGACTGCAAATACAAATGAGTACCTGACAGGTAACTATAAATTAAATAGATGGATGCAAATGACCAAACACATTTTAATGAGCTTAGCTGTCAATCATAAATTGTGTAAGCACAGGAAAAAAGAAACACCATGCTGTACAGCTAATAAGCACATATGCAGTTATGATTCAAACCACTGCATATATTTGGCCGTGGTATTCTAAAGTGGAATGCAGTGCAGAGCAGTGTAGGTGTAGAACAGAAGGAAATGGAAGCTCCCTTCGGTTCCAGTACAAGCACAGAAGATACCTTAAAAATGAAATGCTTTGCGCTTCCCAAGCTCTCTGTGTATTTTCAAAGTTATATGTATGTTTCAGCCTGAGTCTTTTTGTTTCGATTTATCTTATTCTAAGATGAAGATTTTTGAATGGAAACTCAAAAGGAGAGACTACTCAAAGCTGTGTGAGTCATGCATTCGGCTCGCTCAGGCTTTGAGGATAAGAATACCAGGCTTGGGTATCAGTAGTTCTTGATATCCAGCCAAGAAGAGCAATAATCAGATGTAAAATCTGTTGCAAAATCTTGATTTTGAAAGATTAGGGAGAGCTATGAAAACCAAATATGAAATGGGATGGCTGAGCTCTGTTGTCCCTGCTTCATGCGCTACTGTGCAAAAGGCATCTCAGCCTTCAAACCATCATGCTGACTGGGGAAACTACAGACCTTAAAGCTTGGAAAGTTTTGGCTTCACATGGAACAAAAGTCAGTTTTAGTTCTTTAACAAGAAGAACTGTGCCTTAAGTTCCCGTAGCCTTTTTTTTCCCCAGCCCTTTGAGGTCTTGGACTTGCAGGGTGTGCAGGATAAAGAACCACTGAGGAATAGTGAGCTTTGGACTGCTGCAAACAAAGGAATCTATCTGTGCCTAGTTTTTGAGGTGGATTCCCCTTTGTAGCAGCATCTTTTCTCTGCTCATTTCCATAGCACCATTTAAATATTAGCATCAATATATGCGTTTATCTTTTCAGTGCCCTTTTTAATGAGGAGCAATTAGTAATTGCGTGTTACCTATTTGAAAGTCTGCAGTGCGCCTGCCAGTGCTATCTGTTTTATCTCACTGTAAGAGCATAATTCTCCTCAAAGAACTGCAAATGCTAGGGAGAAACATATTAAGTACATTCGCTTCACTTTCTCCTTCAAAATAATTTCTTGCTGGGAGAGACTGAAGTGGTGGGGTCACAGCCTTGGCTAAGCAAATTATACGGGCTTCTGGATTTCTCTGAAGTCCTGAGATGCTGAAGAAGTATCATTCCTACTTCAAAAGTTGGTTATTTTTAGTGAGCAGTGAGTCTTTTATCAACAAAAGAATGTTTGTAGCACTCAGAGGCTAAGCTCATATCTGCAGGAAAACACGTTTTTCTCCAGCCATTGGATACTCAAGAAATGAGAAAAGTCATTTGCTGTGAGAAGAATAGTCTCTTCCTTCAGCCCTCTGTGATGGATCACTTGAGAACCACACTTGGATGAGTTTGCAGTGTAGTGTCTATATCTGACAGCTAAAAAAATCAGCTGGGTGACAGCCTCTCAAAGCATGCACAAGTCAGTGGCAACTCCTGCATTGTTTTCCTTGTTTCATATACGATGTAACACTGAGTTATGCTGTGCAGAGAGCCAGTATACTATATATATCTATATCACCGGCCAGGAGAAAGCCTGAGTCCAAGGATGTGCAACTCTGGAAGGTCTGTGTGGTCCTAGGAGATGTGCAAGAGAACAGGATCTCTCTGGAACTTAACTGGGATTCCTCCCACCTCACTCAGTTCAAGTCAGAGTTTGTACTGCCCCCAAACAGGGTGGGTCTGGAACTCCCTTGAGATCACATTTCCACAGAATAGGGAAGTTTTGGTGCAAAGCCCCCTTCTAAAGGCTTTTCAGCAAGGGTTTTTCTCTCCATACAGAACGCATTGTTACTCTTTGCCTCGCAGTTGTTTCTTTCAGTGTTCAGATGTGTGGCACTGGTTACCCGCCTCCTTCATCTTCACTGATGCAGGTCTGCACAGATATGACATATAATAAGAAAGTAAAATTACCATCGCAATGGCTGCATTTTTATTACTACAGCATTCTCAACATCGAAGTCCTGCTCAAAATATTAATACAGTAAAGCAACAAGGGTTTTCTAAAGCCAATATTACTTTGATTTTTTAAAGATAGACTCCTAGCGCTATAAAGTATATTGGATTTTCTCCTTTATGGTTTAATGATTTGCTGTTATGACAGACTTAATCAATCCGATGAGTCCATGTTCAATGTTCTGGCAAACATAATCAGCTCTGGGGTGTTTTCTTACTCCCCAGAGGCGCATTGCTTCTGTGTTTATTTCATTCTGATGTTTTATCTGGAACGCATATTTCTTTTTCTTGAAGAAAAGTGCACAGTTGTGAGGCATGCAGAGGAAGCCATGTGTTTAATTTACTGAGTATTAAATGATCTTTTTACTTAGGGAGCAAATGGAAAAGGTTATAGAACAAAAGGTTCAGCCAGCAATTGGGTGCACGAGTTAAAGGGAGGGAGAGAGAAACATTGATCATATAAAAGTCATGGGGCAGATTTAAAGGCACTTTGTAGCAATAAGAGAGACTGTTACAGATTCCAAGATAAGTCCTGTGTCCCATTTCTAAAAGTGTTCTACACAATGTCCATTTGTTTTAGTCCAAGATTAAGATCTGCTTTCCATAACTCATTTTGTGCTTCTGAATCTTCCTTTTCTGTTCTTTAATGTTACTTTTCTGCCAGATTATCGTGGAGCCTTTGAAGTTCAGGAAAATGGTCTGTTTCAAGCATTACTCCCAAGCAGAGTTCCATGATGCGCTGCTGGTCTTTGTGGGAAGCAGCTCTTGATACTGTGAAAACAGAAGTAAGCACATGGAGCAGTAGAATTACTGCTTCTGTTTCTCAGGAAGTGCAGTTCAGAGCCTGTTGTTGGAGTGGTGAGTAGGCAAGACAAGTTTCAAGTGATGCTGTAACAACTGCTGCTTTGTACCAGTAGCTTCACCACATTGCCAGGCCCTGCTCATGCTCACCATGCTGTGCAAAAGGGATGAGTTGCAGCAACAAAGTGAAACATGCAGGCTGTTGGAGTGTCCAGTGTAACACTGAATACTTTGTGCATCAGCATAGTTGAGACTGAGAGCTCTGTTTAAATGTTTTGCTTTTGCAGCACACTTAACAACACTTTAGCGCTAGGTGGGACGTAAATATTTGTCCTGTAATGGAGTAAGTGATGCTGTGTTAAAATACATGGCTTTAACAAACATGATATCTTACCTAAATCTTAAATTTAAATAATTTAAATAATTTAAATAATCTTAAATCTTGCAAGTATGTAAATGGAGACATGACTTATTTGCATCCTTTTGACAGACTACTCAGTAGAAACCCAAACTGGAGGGCTTAGGATGTCCTTCTGGAGTTCCATGGCCTTTCAACTCAGTTGGTGCAGACTGCTTAGGATTGTATAACTTATTTTACATTTTTCCATTGGTTAAAAATGGAGGAAATTGTAGCTGGTGAAAACATGTTGTTGGACATGGGAGAGGGTATTTCTTAGTTTGATTAGACTTGGATGTTAATAGTCAGTTTCATTTCTACCATGGGACAGTTTTCTGTGAAACCTCTCAAGATTAGCAGTGGGATTTTCTGTCTCCCTGATGATTCTGAAATCCCCTGTGAATAAAAACAGTGTGAGCAATCCACAGCTTTCTCTGATAACAGATGAATCTCACTGGCTGTGCCCCACTTAGCCAAGGAGCAAATTTCCCTGGATGCCACACCAGTACTGAAATCAATCATGTCTGTGTTATACAAGTTCCCTGTATTTTTTGTCACTTTCTTATTTTGCATTTCATAAAGAAATGCAATTTCATGTCCTTTGAGCTGTAGCTTTCAGAGACATGACATGCTAACTGAGCTCTGTAAGTGGTTCTCTGCTTTCAGGGTGGTTTGCATGACACTGATGGTGTAATTTTAAACTACAATACCTACCTTGTTCATCTTTGTTGTAGCATGCATTTCCATTACCTATTTGTACTGGATAAAAGAAAAGAAAAAAATAATTTCCTGTTGCTTTTTTTTGGTTGTTTTTTGTACTGGGGATTTAACTTAACTGGTACCAATTGCATCAACCTTACTTTTGCACTACATAACGCTGTAAACTGGGAAATTCCTCAGCACATGTAGTGTGGGTTTTGTACTTTCCTTTGCCATATCTAGCGGTTGTAGTCCCAGGTAGCATTTTTGCCTGGATGAAATCTGTCTGATCCAATACGGACTCATCTAGGTCTGGTTTTGGCCCAAACCACCTCCAATGGCTTTGTTTCCCTATCTATAAGATGAGGATAACGCACTGGCCTGCTTCTAAAAGTCATTTCAGATTTACAGAAGTGAACAACACGGTCTTTACTAGTAGCATTTATTAAGTGTTGCACCTCCGGAGCTTGGATAAAGGTGAAAATGTTTTCCCTGTGCTCATTTGTTCTTCTGAAATACCTACCTGCTTTGTATTTATTTTTAGAAGAGAGCATGGATTTTGAGGTTCAACAAAGCACTTCTTTCCTGCCCTTGAGAACAGCTGTCTGATTTCGGTGACCCTTTAAGGCACCAAGCTGTCCCAAATACAGAAGAGTTTCTTGCATGACTCATCCTGGAATCGCAGCTCCCAAGAATATGCACTGGGGAGTGAACTGTAAGGTAAGTACGTTTTGCCACTTCTGACCTCATTTCTGGCCGAGGCTGAAGACATGTCTTAGATTCTACCTCTATTATGCCAAAGAGCAGAGTACTGCATCTGCCCCATTCACAGACTGGTTTGGGGGAATTACAAAACGGCCTGCTGTGTATGCATCAATTGCTCTGTGAGAAATGCCTGTGTCCAGCTGAGTGAAGCAGTTAGCCTTGCAAACACTGGGTGCTGTGTGCCTTGCCTTAGCTGTGCGGAGGTACGGCCTGCTGGTTTAGCCCTGAGGCTGTCCTCTTTCAGCTGTGGCCAGAACGAAAAGGGCATTTTCTGAAGTGGAAAAGCCCTTTATTAGTAAAATAAAAATAGAGAACAATTTTATTATTATTAACTATATTCATATAAATGTAGATGAAGGAAAACATTTAGAAACATATAGAAATATATGAGATGAAACCTACATAGTTGGTAGAATCTGAAGATGTATTATTGCTGTGAGGGGTCTTTTCCTGTAAATTTTCAAAGACAAACAACTTCTACAGAGGCAATTTGTTTGAATAAAACCATTTTTAGAATAAATGCTGTGACAAATATTGGCTGTTACTACAGAAATGAAAAACTTGGTAGTAAACTGAAATTAAGAAGAAATTGAGTTTCCTCTCCATCAAGTAACCTGACTTTAATGGTAATGAAACTCTGACACACAAAAAAAGCAAAACAGATGAAGGATAAAAACTTAGAGAAAAATATTGAGTGTTAAAGAGAAAAATGACTGTGAAGTGGCTAAAAGAGCCCAAGGTTTTGCATAATGACTGTTGAGGTTGCTCCTTCAGAGACTAAGACTAAGCTGTATTCCAGTTGTACACAGAGATATTCATCCTGAGCAAAACACTTTAGGACTGGCAAAGCACCTCCACTCTGCAGACTGAATGGACATACGTGATTTGGAGTGGCTTAACCTGATGTTTCCAGGAGGTCACTTGCTGGAGGACAGCACGTGTTTGTTTTCACCTCAGTGTCACTGATGCAAAGATGCAGCTTATTGATCTCCTCCCAGGTTTCTCTCTGTGTTGCCTCTGGTGCAGCCCAGTTACACAGCAGCTGTGTGCCCTGGTGCTGTATGGAATAGCCAGAAGGAGCTGACTGCTAGGGAGGCTGTGAAACAAACTTCCACAAAGATTCCTTCACAAAGGGCTGACCTTCACCTGGCTGAACAGCACTATCTCAGGTTTTGTTTGGACGTCTCCAGCACTTGTGAAAACTGTTGTTGACTTTGTGTGTCATCATAGCCAAGATATTTGCTTTCATCATTGATTCTCTTTGTGTATTGCAGCATGCGCTGTCTTGTATGCACAATGGAAATGATCTTTTCCTCTTATTGTAACAGCAGTTTCTCCAGAATTCTGCTGGTACCTGTTTCATCCTTGAGGAAGAGGACAGACCCACATTAGTGTATCAACAGACAAACGGCAAAAGGAGAATGGGACTTCATTACTTAGTTTTTGCTTTGATACTTTTTCAGTCTACCTCATAGTGTACATGTGTACGTGCCTTTAAAGGTACCTCACGTCGGTGTCTGAGAGTATCAACACTTGTACAGTCCTATGGAGATGTAAATATGTGAATGCACTGCCTTTGAATTGTGACCCTTCAACAGACATTCAACAATAGTGCATCTGTAGGAAGAAGGGTATGAGTACAAACATATTTCCAAAGAAGCTCTTCCATTCACACATACATTATTCATTCTTGTGAACTCTTCTTTGCTCTTCTTTTCTTAACCGCCCCTCAGCCACAACTGGCACACAGTTTTGTTCACATGACAGAGCACTCAGAGCCACTGCTGTCAATAGGCTCTACATGTTTTCCAAATTCTTCCCACTGTTTAGTGATGATGCAAAGGGAGCATTCTGTGCCAATTCTGTGACGACTGCAGGACATTATCTACCTATAGGTAGATGAGCAAACAACACGAGGTGCAGGAACTGTACAAGCCTCAGCTGGAGAACAGGATAAGTATGAGTTATATTTGGCCAGGAATTGGGTTTTAATGTCAGGGGACACAGTGAACTTTGCATGCCTGAGGAAAAATCAAAAACAACAACTTGTTTTGGCACATACGATTGGAGGGCAGGATCCAAGTCACAGAAATCAGATGCTGTTTGTATTAGAATTTCAGGTAGAAGGAGAAGTTGGAAAAATTACATGTAAATAGGACTGAATGTATTTTGCCATATGACCAAAAGGCAGAAGTGTTAAGGTAGGATTGTAAATTTTGAAAGCAAAACTAAGCAAAAGATTGATGTACCCAGAGAGGTTTCTCCACTGAGAAATATGACATATCTGACAAGTGAGATATCTGACAGCGTTTCAAATTTTGTTCTCATTACTCTGAAAGCATAATGACAGCACTGTTACAAGCGAGAAATTCCAACATATCTTCTCACAGCTTCAGCTGAATATCTGTAGAGGAAAAAAATATCCTTATTCACATTGAATTCAGTCTCACATCCTCTGAAGTCGGTATAAACATGACAGTTGATCAGGTCTCTAATATCTTGAATGTATCCTCAATATTTCTTTTTTGATCTTCATCTCTCTATTGAACTTTTTAACTTTGGAAACACTGGAAGACTTCCTCACTAATCACAACATTACAAGATAAACTGTAAGAAACAATCCCAAAGAAACTGACTGAACGGCTCTTTAAATCTTTTCCAAAGGTGATTTATGCTTTTGGATACCAGTTCTGTCTCTTGTTGATTTATTTTGTGTGCAAGATGCAGGCCTATTTGAGAAATGTGGGGCTTGAAAAGAAAACTGTACTTTAAATTATGCATGCTTAAAAGCTGAACTGTAAGACCACGGTAAGATATAATGGAAGAGTGATTGTCCCACTGTCATCCCACAGTGCATGTTATGAAGGGACTTCTAGCAAAGCACCTGGGGACACCTCTGTCCATCTGAGGAAGGCTACAGGCCTAGCCAGATTTTGGGTACGCTTCCAGCATATATTGTCATGTTCTTTATTTTCCCCCACAATTTAGTGTGTCCCATGAAGATTCCCCTTTCATGATTACAAAAAATGTGCATTTGGTAAGCACCTTTTTACTTGAGAAGGTGAGATGTCAGTATTTACTTTTTACTCCAGTTACTTCTTCAGTTTTCAAACTTATATAAAATAGGAATAAACTTATTAAGCTCCAGAAGGAAAACTATTAGCTGTAGTTTTACTACATGAAATACTTTCTTATACTTTTTAACTATCAAATTTTGATTCCTTGTGGCTTCATGAAGTGACAATCTCCCATACAAGCATGAAATCTGCAAACATATCTATATGTCTGTGTAGATCACAGTCTAGAAATGGTTATAGACTTCAATTGCAGCTCTGTGTGGGAAGCTGTTACTGAAAGAATTTCCTTCCAGGGAGAGGAACAACATAATGTATTTTGTCTTGCCAAGAAGACCAGACAGGAGAACTGCACGTCTACTGCTTAGCATGAAATGACAAGAGTGCAGATTGCTACTTGTACCATGGCTGAGAGCACTCAGGTAGCTCAGAGAACAACCTGATCTTCACAGTCCACAGTTCACGCCTGCTGCACTGGGATGCCAAGCACTGCACGTTAAACTGCATCTGCGTGGGGTAGTGGGGAAGCACAGTGACTCACTCCTCCTGCAGCTGATACACTTGGGTTTGCTTATTCCTCTGCTCAGGGATTAAAAAAACCCTCAACTTCATGTTATCCAGGGTCAGTGTGTTCCAAAATAATGCAAGCACCATCACCAGTGCTCCTCTGCTGTCAGTGCCCTGCTTCACTCAGCATGCTCTGAAATGACAGAAGCCTTTTTTGTTTCCATAAACAGAGAAAAAAGCACACGCACTGTTGTGACAGTGGAAATCCTGGCACTGTGTCAGTGTAAAGACAGAAGAGCATAAAAGATATAAGAATTGCCATTTTTTTAATGGTATAAAATAATAAGTTCTCCAGGTATTCAACATGAAGGGTCCCTAGCACTGTATTTTGGGGCCATTATTAGTGAGGCCAAGCACTCCCTCCCACATGCTGACAGTGTGAGGGCTCGCAACATTTCAGGCTAATGCAGATGAGAAGGGACCTGCTGACAGGTGTGCTCAGGGACTTCCCTGGGCAGCCTGAGCTTTCTCTGGGGTCTCTGCCCAGCCTGGAGCATATGACTTGTTGCTACAAGAAAAAGGCTTGGAGAAAAGGTCACTTTGACTTTACAGGGACCTTGGCATTCAGAAATGGAAAGAAGGATCCTGGAAACACAAACGTTGGTCTGACCACTACGTTCCCTTGCATCCTTGTAGTTCTGTGCCTTTTGGCTTCCCGTACAGCACTGCAATCACTGTGCAAATCCATCTTAGAGTACTCCACTCTCTCCTTACAGTCTGCAGAGCACAGCAGGTCCCTGTGATGCTGCTGGTATTATCCACACTTTACTACAAATGGTTTTATAGGAAGGACCATCTGGTCTTCAGCTGTCCAAATGCGCGTTTGCCTGCCCTGCACCTGTTCAGTAATTCAGCCTCTCCCTGCCAGGTGGTCTCGCATCAGAGCTCTTCCCAAGCAAGGGGATGACAGGACAGAGCACATCTCCCCCAGCAATGCTGGGTACAAGCATCTCTTATGGATGTATAAATCCCAGTTTATCCTCAAAACAGAAACTATGTCTAAGACCAGAAGCTAACTGCCTGGCTCAGAGATCAGCCTTGTGCTATTCCAAATAACTCCATCAGTGCTCAGATGGAAAGCTCAGGTCCGGCGTGTGAGCTGACATCATGCCCAGCAGGCATGCATGTCACTGGGAAAACCATTCTTGGCCATTTCAAGGGATGTTTCTATCCCAAACCATTCTTATTCTGCCATTTAAATCTGTATTACTTTAGCATTGGATTTCCCTACAGAAACTAAGCCATCAACCTGCAAAAATCACTTACATGAGTTATTTCTCAACTGCCTTGATATACCTGAACTGGACAGGCTGGACCAGAGCCACGTGGTCTGAAAAAGGTTCAGTAACATTAAATAGAACAGCTAAGTCATCTTCATTGATGCCCAATTAGGGAAGGAGGATTTAAAAATGGATTTAGTTTTATCTTTAGAACTTCTAGGGAGATCAGTCTTCCTTGTTTATAGAACTATGGAAATCAAAGAACTGTTTGGGCTGGAAGGGCCCTTACAGACCTTTTTTTTTTTTTGCTACCACCACTCTAAAAGGAACTAAAGGCACCAATCAAAAAACGACCTAAATGGCAAAAATTTAAAGCAAGGTTAAGTAACATGTAATTCCTAATAAAAGTGCTGAAGCTGTCATTACTAAGCAGAAAAAAATGATATCACCATATATAGGGAGGATGAGGCATTGATGCCTGCCAGACCAAGCAGATACCTGTTATTACACTGCATTCCTGTCTCAAGAGTAATACTGGAAAAATATCTGTGTAACTATCACACATACAGACTGCAGAACTTGAAAGTGAGAGCCCCGGGGGAAAAAAAATAATGGTTTAAAGGCATGATGTTCCCTGAGCTATGCAGCATTTACTCACGTATGTTCTAGAAGATGGTGACATTTTCCCTGGCTTTCAATTGGAAACTGGAAACACACAGTCTTTTGTTCTGTACCATCTCACGCGGAAGCCACGCAGACTAAGGTTTTGCTAAGCAAACATTCATTTTCTTTCTATCTGACAGTTTTATCTCCATTGGAGATCCTCCTCTTTTAGCAGCACACCTGATAAAAACATTGTAGCTGTTAGTTTTGGAGTATTTCACCCTTGCCTTGTTGGGGAATAAAATGACAGGTCCCTAGGTCTGAGTGCCATAATGCATATATAAATACATTCTTGTTACCCTCTTGGCTGCATGATGCTACAAGTATTTGTTTGGGAGCTAAAAGGGCACAGGAATTAAAAACAAAAGTCTCAGCACCAGACTTCTTGCTGTCATGTTACAGAAGCAAATTCATGTTCACAAGGTGCATTAAGAGTTGGTTCTGGACGTCTCTCCTCACTGGAAGCATTTGGGAAGGGCACAGACTGCAGGTCCTGCTGCCTCCTTGCAGAATACACACCTCACACACTCGTGGCTCTCTGGCTTCTCACCACAAAGCTGACACATTCAGTTCTATTTGTCTAACGGTCAATAAGCTCTTGGTACCTTAAGACAAGTGAGAGCTTAAGACACCTATTTTGTCAACCTTTAAAGCTAATGGAGAAGACATGCTTAAGACCCCCTCCCATTCATCATCTGTGAAGCATTAATCTCTCCCTGCAAAAGATGGACTTCTGTTTGGAGGCTTCTCCCTCCAGTGCAACTAATTAGGAAGCGAGTGCAGATGGCTACACAATTCACTTTGCTTTCAAACAGCTGATTAGGTGAGAGTCCCCATGTAAACAGTAGTTCAATATCTGCCCTCTACAACTAACCTGACCGGTTCACTTCATAGCACACTCGATTTTGATAGCGACTCACATTTGAAAATAACAACTGTGTTTTGATGGGAGGCATGTCAACTTTATTACAAATGAATTTGTTCAGTAGGTAACTTAAAGAGCTGTGAATGCTCTCATCCTAAAAAATATACAATTAAAATATGTGATTTTTTTTAAAGGCTCAAGACTGCAGCTAATTGGGAGAGTTAACGTCTGGAAAATGCCTGTCAAAGTCACACTGCCATAAGCTTTAATTGGCACTATTAATATACAGGAAAAAAAACAAAATAATCACCCTTTCGCAGAGCAGAAAAATGCAGATGATGAACATTTCCAAAATATGTACGGTGAAGTTTATTAATTAGCTTGCTTTTGAAAGGATGAGAGGCTAATGGCTGTGCTGCCCTGTGACTGAAGAGGCCAGCAAGTAACTCCAACCTGTTCTGAAATGGTGTCAGAGACAGAAAAAGTTTCCAAGGTAATTAAGTTCCTAAAAGCTCTGGGAAAGTCAGTGCAAGGGAGGGGGAAACAGAAGAAAGAGTCCAAACACTGTCCCTGGGGAGATGAGCAGAAAGATGTCCTGTCTCTTGCCTGGTGGAGATAACGTTGGTCAAAGGAATATGGGGGAAGAAACTGGATACATAGGAGGCTTCAGGACTTTGTAAGAAATGAGACTTCATTTACTTGTTTTAAATAGAGCTTTCATCTCAGAATTTGCCAAAACCAAATTTTATAATTGTGTTTCTATCCCTACTGTGCCACCCTTCCTGCAACAAAAATCCTTAAGAAGATCAGGAGGGAGAACTTGCACAGCAATATTAGAATGCAGACTGCACACCCCAGCTGGTGTGACACGAAGCACCAGGCAAAGGAGTTCCCATATCACCAACTTCTCTTCTGATCAGTGTCAGCGCACAGAAATACATCCCAAAGCATTAACTTAGCTTTGACAATATGCTTCATGCTGTTCATGACTGATGAGTAATCACAACCACCACAGAATTTCCAAATGCCCTCTCTTGCAAATTAATACATTGTTTTTTTTTTTCTGTTTTCCCAACAGAACAATGTATTGTGGCTGTTTTTAAACTACAAAATCAAAATAGGTATGATAAAAAGACATACAGTGTATCTGCCACTGCAGGCTGCTGGAATCATTGACTGCAGTCAACTGAAAAGCAGTCAAGTTTTACAGCGATACGCTACAGTTGTTTAAAAACATCTGCTATGACACAGAGTAATTTTACTCTGATTCAACAGTATGACAAAACTGTGCATTTCAACTTACTAAGATCAGCAGTGAAATAGATACTTTGCAAACATGGCAATATAGAGCAAACATTTGAACTGTAGTGTGCAACTTCATATATTCTGTAATAAAGTAATTACAGAGCAAGTCCTTCAAACAATGAGGCTTCTTAATTTTAGCATACTGAATGTAAACAAACTAGCAAAAACAAGTTTAAAAAGGAAACCTTCTGCAAAGAAGCAGCATACAGCTTTTTAGTAAAGACAAAGCAGAGCAACAAGCATCCTCCAGAATTACAAGATTTTGCTTACATGGACAAAACAATTCTGTCTCTTAGAAATGCAAGACAACAGAAAATGAATACAGCTCCCTGATGCTTTCCACCCCGTTATACTAACAAAAAGAGCTACAAAAGTAGATGAATCAGTATTTATGATAAAAGCATACCTATGTGGCTAGTTCAGCGGCTAGTCATAGCTCTACCCTAATGTTACATCTGTCAATCACTAATATTTATCATTCGGAAAAAGCAGGAAGGCACCACTGAAGAAGTGCTGAAGTCCTTCTTTTGTGATTGCAAACACTGCAAGAAAACAAAACAGGAATGATCATTTGTGCCTTGCAATTTCACTGTGTTGGTTACTGCACTGAAACCATGATTGGTTTAGACAGATAGAATCATAGAATGGCCTGGGTTGAAAAGGACCACAATGATCATGTAGTTTCAATCCCCCTGCTGTGTGCAGGGTCGCCAACCACCAGACCAGGCTGCCCAGAGCCACATCCAGCCTGGCCTTGAATGCCTCCAGGGATGGGGCATCCACAGCCTCCCTGGGCAACCTGTTCCAGTGCATCACCACCCTCTGTGTGAAAAACTGCCTGCTAATATCTAGCCTGAACATTCCCTGTCTCAGTTTAAAACCATTCCCCTTGTCCTATCACTATTCACCCTTGTAAACAGCTGTTCCCCTTCCTGCTTACATGCTCCTTTCAAGTATGGAAGACCACGAGGTCTCCCTGGAGCCTTCTCTTTTCCAAACTAAACAAGCCCAGTTCCCTCAACCTTTCTTCACAGGAGAGGTGCTATATATATAATATAAAGAACTGATAATACAAATACCACTAGCTATTTTGCAGCACCACAAAAAAACTTTGTTTTGGACTTGTATTTGTCTTCTTGATAAACGCCAGATTGCCAGGCCAGACAGAAATGCTCCTTGCCATTCATTTTTTGTCTCTTCCCCCCCCCCCAAGCATTCAGTCTCTTTTATTGACACGTGCCCTACCCAAAGTAAGTAAAACACTTGGTGATTACCAGCACTGACCTGTGAGGTGGGGACAAAGGCCTGCTTCCTAAGGTGGAAGAGGTATCCTCTATTTCACAGAATCACAGAATCACACAGAATCACAGAATCACCCGGGTTGGAAGGGACCCCAAGGATCATGTAGTTCCAACCCCCCTGCCTAGCAGGGCCACCAACATACATATTCAGATCAGGTTGCCCAGGACCCCGTCCAACCTGGCCTTAAACACGTCCAAGGACGGGGCATCCACAACCTCCCTGGGCAGCCCGTTCCAGGGCCTAACCACTCTCCTAGTAAAGAACTTCCCCCTAACATCTAACCTAAATCTTCCCTCCTTCAACTTAAAACCATTTCCCCTAGTCCTGCTGTTGTCAGCCCTTTTGAAGAGTTTACTCCCCTCCTGGTGTAGGTTCCCTTCAGGTATTGATAGGCTGCAATCAGGTCACCCCGCAGCCTTCTCTTCTCCAGGCTGAACAAGCCCAACTCCCTCAGCCTGTCCTCATAGGGGAGGTGCTCCAGCCCCCTGATCATCTTAGTCGCCCTCCTCTGGACCCTTTCCAAAATCTCAATGTCTTTCTTGTACTGAGGGCTCCACACTTGGACACAGTACTCCAGGTGGGGCCTCACAAGAGCCGAGTAGAGAGGGACAATCACCTCCCTGTCCCTGCTGGCCACCCCTCTCCTGATGGAGCCCAGGATCCCATTTGCCTTTTGAGCTGCCAGAGCGCACTGCTGGCTCATATTCAGTCTCTCGTCCATCAGGACCCCCAGGTCCTTCTCTGCCGAGCTGCTCTCAAGGACCACTCCTCCCAGCCTGTACAGGTGCCTGGGGTTCTTCCGGCCCAAATGCAAAACCTTGCACTTTGCCGTGTTGAACCTCATCAGGTTCACCCGAGCCCAGCCCTCCAGCCTGTCGAGGTCCCTCTGAATGGCATCCCTTCCTTCCACCGTATCAACCGCACCACTCAGCTTGGTGTCGTCAGCAAACTTGCTGAGGGTGCACTCAATTCCCTCATCGATGTCATTAATAAAGATGTTAAAGAGCACCTATTTCCTGAGTGCCTGCCTGCTGACAACCAGGATTTACTGTTTAGTTTGCAGAAGAAAGAAAAATTCCCACCTTTGTGAGGCACTCCCTTCTTGGTATGGTCAGCACTCACAGGGGCAGCTCTCAAATAAGAGCTCAGTGGATGCAGGCAGGGAGGACCCAGGATTGCTGGGATCCATGGACAACAGCCTCCATCAGAGGGAAAGCGAGCACCTGCACAGTGCTCAGCTCAGGCAGGAAACTGAGTGCTTTTATCCTCTTTGAGGACAGTAATGGAAGGGATGGATGACAAGTTCTCACAAGGGGATTTTCATTTCTCAAAAACCAGAGGTAAATGCAAACAGTTCTTTATACACTAGCCAAAAGGTGATGTTCTGTAACCAGGGAGAACTGCAGCTAGAAGGCAGTCTATGACGAAAGCAACAATTTGTTAATTAATTAAATGGTTTTAAGTTGAAGGGGGGGAAGATCTAGGTTGGATGTCTAGGTTGGAAGGCCTTTACAGAGAGAGGTGAGGTGCTGGAACAGGCTGCCCAGAGAGGTTGTGGATGCCCTGTCACTGGAGGTGTTCAAGGCCAGGTTGGATGGGGCCCTGGGCAGCCTGGTCTAGTATTAAATGGGGAGGTTGGTGCCTCTGCCTACAGCTGAGGGGTTGGAGCTTGATGATCCTTGAGGTCCCTTCCAACCCTGGCCATTCTGTGATTCTGTGATTAGAACTGAGCATCAAGAATGCCAAGAAGCAGAACTACATAAACATTCATGGAACTTGTGTTGGGAAGGCAAAACCTGGCAAGAGAAAATAATGAAATAATGCAACAACCTGCAGATAAGAAGGATAAGGCTTATAATGCAAAAATAAAATAACTGCAGTAGTGTCACTGCCTATTAATTAGTTAGGATGGAAAGCCTAATAATAATGATGCAGGAAAGGCAGAAGTTTCAATTTAAATTTCTGCTTTCTACTTGAAAAGTAGGTGTTGTAGTGCATGACAAAGTATTTTGTTCTCTACTGGGGACTAAAGAGACAAAGCAGCACTTGAAAAAGACACCTTAAGAAACAGCACATATTACAGGTAGCTTACTTATATGCATTTTATGTAAATAAAAAATTCAACAGATTTTGGGAAAAACTGTTGAACTAGAATCAGTCAGGTAAATGCAGGCTCGTTTTCCAACATCCAAGCAATGCTGCAGAATTTACACAAGATTAAGGGTTCAAAATCTAATTAACAGTTATAATTACTAGCTAACAACTTTCAGGAGAAATAGCCTTTAATACATCTGACTTTGTTCTCTGGTGAGGTATTTGGCTGATAAACCTAGGAGGCTTATTCAGGGCATCACAGCAGTGAGATGAATCTCCTAATTCCCAACCAGCACAGCACTACACCAGTAAAACACATGGTATGCAAACTGGCAGGCTGTAAGAAGAGCTTTCCCAGAGACCACAAGTCAGGTGGGTTTCGGAGATGTTATATGGAGATCTGTAACAGCACTTGGATGCTTTGCAGCTTTAATAAAATCAGGCAAAAGTGGACCAAGTGGTACATCCTTACAGAGCCACAGTAATGCAGAACAGAAATCTTCATTAAGGCTGACTTTCAACCAAGCAAAACTTGCTCTGGCAGAGAAAAGAGCAAACAAATTCATTCAGGAAAAAGAAATTAAGGCCATAAAATGGAATACCATGCTGTCCAAACACCTTTTATTCAGTTTGAATGTCCATTGTGACATTATGGTAGAAGCAGCTAATAGGAATTGTGACTATGTAAGACAGAGAAAGTAGAGGAAAAGTGAAGAGGTTGGGAAAATCTGCAAAACTCCAGGAAAGAAACACAAATGGAGAAAAAAAACTCAAACACTCACAGTTGAAGATACAGAAGATCATTTTTTTTCCTCCTGTCAAAAAGAACTTGCACAGCAAATATCCAGAGAGTTAATGCGCTAGAGGTTTTAGTGATGTCAGCTTATTCTCCTATTATTAAGGAGCCACAGAAGCAGTGGATTTGTGCTCTACTGCAGTATTTACAGCCAGGCAAATTCTTGAGCGAAGAACTGAGCTGGTGTGATGGAAAGGTCTTCAGCTCAAAGCCAGTAACTTAGCGATACTTAAAGACCTGCAATATGAAGATCATTTCATCTAATAGTCACCTTTGAACATAAGGTATCAGAAAATAATGTCATTTTTTCTCCAGCAGCATTTAGCCAGTTTTCAAGCAGACACAACGCTTTGGGATGGAAGGGACTTTCCCCACCTAGTCCCAGCCCCCCTGCCATTAGCAGGGCTGCCACCACCCACTACATTAGGCTGCCCGGGGTCTCATCCAACCTGGCCTTTATAGATAGATAAATAAAAATGTTCATTTACATAGCAAAACAGAAGCCATTTATACATCTCATCAAGATCTTGACTACAAACTGATTCACATCCACTACACTTCCATTTATACTTGCCTACTATAAATACCACTGATGATCAGGTGCACATAAAGTAAAATAAAGTTTATTTACCTAAGGCATCCCAGAAAATTTATCACAAGCATGAAAGAAGCAAGAACATTCACAACAAATCTAGCTCAGATTATTCTGTACATACTCTTCAACAACTAGAAATATATCAGCAGCAATATGGATTCATTTATACATCAGAAGTCTATACAACGTCCCTTCCTCTCCCAGTCTCCAAAACGTGTAGGTTCAGGGCCCTTCGGTCCACCTCTCTCTTTTGTAGCAGGATTGATTCCACTAGGGAATTCTACAACGACAGGGAAAATTCATTAAAATGCATACAATGCTGACAAACACAGACACAAACTGAACCAGATAATTTCAGAGAGTTTTGTGACAACAGTCAGGAATATGTTACCATATTCAGTAATGCAAATGAAAAAACAACTCAGTGTCTCAAGGCACTACAGCACCAGAGATTCTAGTGAATTCATAGTAAGAACTTTCATCATGAAGGTAAGCTGCCACGTTCACCATATCTAAAATACCACATCACTGTCTGTGTTTGTTTAGATTTTTAATTTCAGACACTCAAGTATGAGAATTTTAGTCATGGTTTCATAATTATCATCATGTTTTCACAGATACTATCTTTTCATTAAGTATCATGCAGATGTTCATCAACTTCACACCAAATACCACTATCATAGGAGGCACTATAAAATCCTAATCAGACCTTGAGTCTCAGGAAAAGGAGGCTGAGGGGGACCTTTTTACTTTCTTCCAATACTTGAAAGGTGCTTACAGCAAGAGTGGGGTTGGTCTCTTCTCACTGGTGACAGGATGAGGGGAAATGGCCTCAAGTTGTGCCATGGGAAGTTCAGGTTGGATAGCAGGAAAAACTTTTTTACAGAAAGGGTTGTTAAGCACTGGAATAGGGTCCCCAGGGAGGCGGCTGAGTCACCATCCCTGGATGAGTTTAAAACTGTTTGGATGTGGTGCTCAGGGACATGGTTTAGTGGAGGGTTGTTAGAGTTAGGGTAGTATGGTTAGGTGGTGGTTGGACTTGATGGTCTTTAAGGTCTTTTCCAACCTGAGCAATTCTATGATTCTACCTTTTAAAACGAAGTGTGAGCCTGCTGAGTCATGCTGATACCCTTCCAGGAGAGGGATACCCTTCCTTTGTGGGGTATGAATGGGATTTCCAAGTCTCCCCAGTGAGCCACATGAGCAGAACTCATCAGCAGAGCTTTTTCTGCTCCCAACACACTACCTAGCTACGTCATCTCTTTGACATCAACATCCTCATGCTACTCAATGCTGTCTCAGTAAAGCCCTCTGCCTGGGCCTCACCAAGCCACAGAGAGCTCACTTTCTGGCACAGCACCATCCTAGGCTGAGTATTTTTTCATCCTGCTCTGGGCTGCAGAGCTGCCTGAAGCTCAGGGTACCCCATGCACCTCTGCCATGCTGATTCCAGAGCCCTCCTTAAGTCCACTTGACTAGGGGCTCTCAGCACTACTGCACTGCTGGGAAACACATAATACAGAGCAGGACTGAACACGAGAAAGGAGAACAGAAATTCTGGGGAGCAGTGAAAGTGAAGGACAGTGATAGAGGAAGACACACATAGCTACAGGCCATACAGAATGACGTACAGGAACGCCTGTTTAAAAATTCATGCAGACCACAATAGGGAATACCAGCACTTGAGCACCTCCGGCAGTACAGGGAGCACAAATGCATCACCCTAATATCTAAGCAACACTGATGTGCTGACAGTGGATACAGAAGCTCAAAAGCTTTTTTATGATGGCTACACTGCAATGGGAATTTCAAACGGCCACCTAAGCCCCTCCTTTTTTCTAATAAACATCAAGGATAGGAGGAGCAGTCAGCATTCCAGCAAACTACTGCCAGCATTGTATTGTATATAAAAACACACAACTAAATTGAAACACAAGAGAAACCTCTAATTTTGCCCAAAAATCTAAGCAAAAAGCAAAAGATAATAATTGTTTTAAATGAAGCACTGGTGGCATTCCTTGGGAATAGAAAGGAATTCAGAATTAAGTGACTGCTTATACAATAACTCCAACTCTGAGTCAGTGCTCATAGGGAGTCACAATCTGAAACTGCCAGCAGCTGTTCTGGAAATGATACTGTAATTTTTCAGTCATTCTGTCATCTGGAAACTCATAGTGATCTATTGGTACACTGAAAGAGTTTGTCCTAGACAGCTCAAGATGGATAAACACAGGTTATTGCCACTGGTAAACAAGCAGTAACAGAACAGCACAAGGTGGTGAATGAGGTTAAATCTGACTGGCTAAACAACGACTAAAGAAAGAGGAGGAAAAATCAATGCTTTAATTCTCCTGTCTGATAAAAGCGTGCATTTCTGTGACTTGCAGCAGCAATATATTTGGTATCTGTGTAGGTAAGACAAGATATTCTGTGCATCCCCACCAAGTGATCAGAACACACCAACAGTAGACAGAGCTCTTCAGGTCTCCCTGGCCCTGCTGAATGGTTCAGGAAGCTCTGCACATGGCGCTGCTCTTCAAAACACCACATGGAAGGCTCAGAGCAACAGTGAAAAGCAGCACGGATCGGACATCTTTTGTGGACTAAAATTGGAACAGGCTTCTTGCATCATTAAAAGCAGCTGGGACCAACATTTATAGCTGCACTACAGTAGACCAATATTGCTACATCAGTTACATTTGGCAGAACCATGGAATAGTTGATGCTGGAAGGCACTTCTGCCAGACAGCAGGCCCCACAGGAAGACCCCAGGCTAGAACGTCCAGGCTAATTTGAGTATCCCCAGGAAGAGAGATCTTGCCTTTAAAATACAGCTTTCAACTTCATAAAGCATGACTTACTTTCCAGAGGTTCCCTCTCTACGCTGGACTCCTCCGGTTCATCAAATCGGCCTACTGGTAACTTTGGTTTCTTAAGCCTCTGCTTAGCATGCTCAGGTCTTCCCTCCGATGTATAGCTCCTCAGGGAGCTGCAGGGCAGCGATGATCCTACAAACAAAAGGACATGTGTCACCTACACATCAGACCCTGATACCAGACAGCTCTGCCTCTGTTTTGAGAGCTTCTGAGAACAAACCAAACTGCCTCACTCCAAAAATCAGGGAGTGAAGGTGAGGCAAAAACCCCTCAAGAGATCAAGTCCAACCCCCTGCTAAAGCAGGTACCCTACAGTAGGTCGCACAGGCAGGTGTGCAGACCTTGAATATCTCCATAAAGGGAGACTCCACAACCTCTCTGGGCAACCTGCTCCAGGGCTCCATCACCCTTACCATGAAGAAGTTCTTCTACATGTTTGTTAATGCAGAACTTCCTCTGTTCAAGTTCAAAACTCTACTCGCTAACACCTAAGAAATTAGCACAGATTCTTATTTTTGGTTCTAGAAACATATGCATGCAAAATTGTGTTAGTTGTATAACTCTGTTCACATCAACAGTGTATTTTAAACTTTTTGAAATTATCTTCACTGTTACTGTCTTGCATTTTAGGTTCTAAATAGCAATAATGCTAGCATAGAGGAATACATTCTGTTTCCCTGGAAAAGGCTGAACCTCCCCCAGGAAGGCTGCAGATTTTCAGGGCTTGGCTCATCTCCAGCAATTTTTTTGTCAGAAAGAGCCTCTGCTTCCCCAAAGGAAAGTACCCCCAGAAGTAAGGAAAAATCACTGTTCCCTTGGTAACAGGTCTTCCAGGATGTTGGCAAAGAACAGAGGGACTTCACTTATGACAATAAAATAAGTTGGTAGTCAAAAGCAGAACAAACTTTAAGCTCATTTAAGTTCAATTATATAACTCTATACATTTGCTTTAATAAGAGGAAAATATTTTCCCCTCATAAAGCCTCACTAATAGCTTTAAACACAATTAGGACAAACCTTATTACCATCCCCCTTAATGTTCTGCTAAGTATTCTAAAGACATCAAGGTGCACAGCTATTCTAAGTAACTGAATAGACATTACCAAATCAGAAATTGCTCACAAAGACCTCACAAAAGACAGATATGTCTGCATTTCATTAAAAAGCCAAATGCCCACCATGAACAGGAACATCTCTGAAAAAACTTCAGCTATGTATGGATATGGCCTAGTCTTTTCTCTAGAAGATTCAAACATAAACCCTGCCTGCCCACGCTGGGCTCCAAGCACTGCAGAGAGCCGTGGCTTCATGTAGCCTCCTCCAGCAGCACAGCTGTCACTCACCCATACCAAACAGCAACCAGCTGTATGCCCCAAATCAGCATATCCAACCATCCTAAAATACCATGGCCGGAGCAAGTTTAGACCCTACAGTCACATAACCCGTGCTGGGCCTGCCAAATGCAGCCAGTGCCCCAAAGGAACACTGTTTGTTTTCCTCTTTAGCTACGACAAAGGGGTTTAAGAACAGCAAGGAATCCAACACTTCTGCATCTGTTGGATCCTTCTTCCTGCTTTTCTGCAGGCTGGAACAAAAGCCAGGTAGGAAATTCAGTGCTCCAGTCCAAGTTCAAATACAAGTCATGCCAAAGTACTGATACAAAACTATCTGACAGTAAGGAGGGAAGAGGCAAAATCCATTTCCCCTATTTGTAACATTTGGAATTGTTGACTAAAACATGTTCCTCTTGACACAGGGCTGACAGCATCTCAACACTGACCACCTCGGAGAAGCACAGGACAGAGGACCAACTCCATCAGCAGGGTACGTTCTGCAGGCTGCTCTCAGGCTGCTCATCCTTTATGAGCACTGCAAAGCCGTGCTGTGTGCTAATCATAGAGCTGAATTTGGAAAGAAGCTGGAAACCCCAATTCTCCGCAGCTGTAGCGCTCAGCCGTCACGGAACCCAGCAGGGCCGCTCAGGCTGCGGGCTGCACGGCAACGCGCTGGGGATGGGGCACCTCACGGTCCCTTTCCCAGTCCTCCTGTTCTCACAGCAGCCGCCGTCATTCCTCTCCACATCGCTCCGTTCTCACGGCTCAACCGCCACACGGGGTTGCTCCCCACCCGGCCCGGCTGCCCGCCTCCTCAGCACACACACAGCGCTAAGCTGCCGAGGCCGGCAGCCCTCCAGCTATTCCGGCAGCACTAACGCGCAGCTCAGCTTCACTACAGTTCCAACCCTCGCAGCGCTAATAAACTCCCGTAACGGGTAGCGAGGCCTGGCAGCTGCAAGCCAGAGCTGTGCAGGCACGCATTCACACATACGGCCTGGCAGAAGCTACGGCGTCCTCCCCTCCCCCGCCCCGCTCCCCGCCCGCTCCTTACTCGCCGCGGCCCTCAGCAGCCGCAGCGCCATGGCCGCACCGTCCCCGCTCAGGACGCGCTACCGCGCCTGCGCCCCGCGCCTGCGCAACCGCCACGGGCCGCGCGTGGGGAGTGGCGGGAAGAGCGTGTGGAGGCGGGCGGGGCGGGGCTAGGTAGGTGGCCGGCTCCCGGTGTCGGTTGTGCGGCGGTTCCTGTGAAGTCTTGGCCCAGTTTCTGCCGTGCGACGAACTGTTAACCGCTCAGAAGACCCGCTCCTACACCTCCCCGCCTTTTGGAAACAAATTAACGTAAAAGTGATGAAAGCACGCTGCTGAAATCACTCAAAGTAAGACGTAACGTACAACGGACATGAAATGATTCCGCCTGGCGTCACAGCGCTGGCTGACAGACCCAGCGTTCGTAAAGGCTGCGGCACTTTAACCTCAGTTACCGTTCTTTTTAACCTCGCGTAATTGCTTCGTTACTGAGCCAGCACGCTGTACGGCCCAGCAGGTGCGCTTTCCACACCCGAGGAGAGGCTCCTCCTCCTCGCAGAAGGCATCAGGACAAAGTGCCAGACGACCCCTGCCGACACCGACCTCATGTTTTTCCCATCTGCCCGTGGATACTGAGCCACAGAAAGCTGCTCACTTGGCTTCAGGGCGACTGGAGTCTGAAATAGCATCTTATGTTTGGATGTGGTGCTTAGGGACATGATATAGCACTGGGTTGTTAGTTAGGGTAGTATGGTCAGGTTGCAGTTGGACTTGATGATCTTGAAGGTCTTTTCCAACCTGAGCAATTCTATGATTCTGTATTCTCATTTTAAGCATTTAAGGAAGTAAATCTCCTTGGTAAATTAACAGCAGTGCTGTGCTGAGTTTATTGCACGGCATCTGGCCGTGCCTACACATGGAAAGCAATTACATTTAACTGACTGCCTTCTGTGTGACATTTTTTCAATCAGCTTTTTATAACGTGGTTAATTGGGCATGAGAGACTGGCAGTGATGGAAAGCCTTTCCGTTATTTTAACAGACTAGAGAAAGCAGTGCAATAGTGGTGGCTCATGCGGGAAAAATGCTCTTCGGCCCAAAAGCAGCGAGAAAAAAATCCACAGATGTATGCCAAGTTCAACAGCTTATCGTGCTCCCATGAAATCCTTACCTTGACAACATTCATACTGAGCTGCCCGCAGGCATCAAGTAGGGGTAAGCTCTGTTCCCTAAGAGATTAAAGTAAACCCATGAAAAACTGCACTTGCGTGCATTCCCAAATGGTAAGGGTGAAACAACTATGTAAGAATAATTAGTTATGATTCTTCTACGCAAAAACAAGGTCTTCAGAGCTATCTTCCCCCTTCATTTCCCCCTTCATTTCCAGCATATTCCTGTAAAAATGTAAACTTCGCTTTTTACTCCTGCTTTATGTATTCCTAGATGTGGTTGAAGAGATTGTGAACCTGAACATAAGACCTGAATGTAACGTTACCTGAATATAAGAACATATGTAAGCACGTGCCACAGAAACATGCCACTGTGACTGAAACAAGAAGTTTGTTATTTTGTTTTGTGCTTTCCTTCCTGTGCTTTCTAATCATTTCTCTTTTACTCTCCAGCGTGCCCTGCAAGGAGTCAGAATTATGTATTATCCTTTATTTTGCTGTTCTGAAAAGCAGGTAGTAGAAGACCTACAGCCAACACGCACTATGCAGGTCAGTTCATGAGCTAGAACATAAGCTGCAAGGCCTGGTGATTTCCAAAACAATCTTTTTTTTTTTCCTTTTTTTCTTTTTCTTTCTTTTTTTCCCCCCCAATTAGTTTCCACATCTCTAGCATCAGAAAGTTTAATTTTGATGGAAGACTCAAATACAGACCAAGGAATTAACTTACACACATTACATGGGAACAAAACCTCAGATATAGTGTTCTCATTTCATGTATTAATCCCCTGATAATACCACTGGGAGCTTTGTGAAATAACAAGAACAGTGTAATGGCTTCAGGGAGCAAGAGACTGGCAGCTTTCTAAAGGAATGTCAGTCCTTGATTGTTAATTCCCTTTCTGTAAGCAACACCTGATGCAGCCTCATCCTCTTCCAGGTGGCTGCAGGATACTCGCGTAAAGGGGAGGCTGCTGACACTGCAGAGAGATGAAGCCCTCACTCAAACAGAAGAGAGATGGAGCATTTCATGGCTGCTCTAGATCACATGGTGCTGAATTATGTATGCAAGTCCACATTTCTATCTAAAAAATAGATATATGCAAGAGCAGCTGGAGCATGCTGTGCACAGATGTTCCAAACATGGATGAGTGCACGTGTTGTTCAAACAACCACCACAAAAGTATCATACAGTTAATGAGTGCAAATATGAACTTTACATGCTTCAAGGGCACACTGAGGTCATCACACCACTCAGTACAGCAAACAAATACTGATCCCTCCTTTGAGGTATCGAGCAGCCTCCACCAAATCTACAACACAAAGGGTCACCCAACCACAGATGGATTGCAATGAGGAAAATACAGGCGAGGAGAGAAGTCCTCTACATTTGCCCTGTTCTATGAAAAGTTTACATCAAACATCAGAGCATTTCCTACACCATCCAATAGACTGGATTCAAGTCTGCTTAAGTGGATGGGCTTGAACATTTTAAAAAGTGGCTCCAGTGCAGGATATTTCTGCTTTGCTAATCACAAAGGCACAATGTACACTTTTTCAGTTCCAGAAAGGCACAGCAAGACAAATGTTTTTCATCAGCGACAGAGAAGTCTGAAGAGTCCTCTGTCTCTTGAAACTGATGTTAACAACTTACCTACTAGTCAGCTACTGTAATACTGTTAAACAAAGACAGTTGAGATATCACAATGTAATTTAAATATTTACAGCATAGCAGTACCACCATACTATAAAAATATATAAAAATAGATATTGTTAGAATGGGAATGCATTTAAGATATCTTTCTGTAATAAGCACTGGCCTAAAACAACTCTGTAAGAAAGCACTCTGAAGTGTGCACATCGCCAAAGTGCAGGTGCGCGTCCGAATTCTGTAAGCTGCAGAGAAGAAAGTGTGTTATTACAGAGACTGCATGAACAAACCATATAAAACGTAAAATTACTTCATTACAAACTATTATTGCTACATTCATTTCAAATAATACAAAAGTATTAATTATATACAAAAATGCCTCCCCGGGATTTGGTAATTAGCAGAAGATTTCAGTTCCTTTAATTGCTTCCTTAGAGTCATTTGTTCATTTTATTAACACCAGATGCAATAACACAATGCTAAAAATAAACATGCATTATACAACAAATTTATGTTTCCCAAAAAATGTTCATTACAGTTAGTGAACGCACATGTAACCCTTTTCCACCCCACCTTTAGTGAATTCTTGTTTGAAACAGAGAAAAGGGAAGGAAGGAGAAACCGAACTCAATGCTATTCAGCACCAGTAGAAAGTCAACAGACCTTTAACATTCCTGTGTATCAGAAACATTTTATCTGCATCACTGAACAGGTAAAGTTTACAATGTCGTCCCATTTGAAGATGCATCGATTTCTATTTACAATACTTTGTAGTCAATAAAACATTTGAACAATATTTAAAAATTGAATAAATTCATAAAAGTATTGCAGAAGTTTATAACATTTACTTCTTTCACGTACATACAAGGAAGTCCATGTAAAACAGTCCGCGTTCGTCTGAGGAACTCACAGAGTAAGGAGCAATTTTGTACGGTCTGCAAAACCCCAATTATTTGAAGGCAGCGATCATTAAACATTCAAAAATCCTTAGTTGCCATTTGCTTCTGAAAACTAAAGTTCCAGTAATAAAATTGAATATGTAAACTAACGTGTTTTGAGATCAGTAGAAAATATATTCCCACAGGCATAATGTATTTACTAATGCTGACAGTGACTTTGTAGAAAACTGTTAAGATGCTGCGATGTCTGAACAGACAACTCGGGAAGGGTCTTTGTGAGACTCCCAGATACAGTTGTTTTCAAATACCCAGTATTTTAGCAGCTTGTTTTGTTTCCAGTTAAACTTCCTACAGTGCTAAAATACAATAATTGCATGTGTAATACCTTAGAAGAACTTTTAAACCCAATTAATTCCGGCATCTAAAGCGTCTTGTAAAATGTAGCCAAGTAATGTTGACTTCTGTAGTCTTAAGAGCCAATAAGAAACCAAAGAGAGTACACACTGTGCTTTAATCTCCAAATAATTAGGTACCCCAAATTAAGAAAAAGTAATAGAAAAGTAAAAAGAACAAAATAAAAAAATATTGCACAGCCACATTACCTAGAAAGTAAAGTCGATGTTAAAAAGCCCTAAGTGTGGATGATATAAATTATCTTCCATATAAAAAGTATAAATATCTCTTAAAATACAGCTGCAGCTATACTTTAATATCACACATTATTTGATTCATCTGTTAATGAGGTAATAACCAAGTCTCTCACGACGCTCTTCTCTACTGAAAGTACTTCAGGGCAGCAACAAGGAAGAACTTTTCTAAAAATATTTCTGAATCAAGAACAGCAATGTGTGCAGCTCTCCCTATGAGAGAATCTGCTGTATTGGGCAACGCGTTAATTACGTTGTAACGAACCAAATTACATTCCTTATTTTGAAGAACTGGCAGAAGCAGGTTCTGGATCATTTCAGCATAAATTGGTCCTGTGGAGGAAAATAAAAATGGTTCTCTGTGAATCACCAGGAATGCACTTCTATGACCTTGAACTGAAAATGAATGCGTTCCGGAATAAAAGCGCTGAATGTAGGATGCTGCTTTTCTGTTTAAGGCTGAATACAGGAAGCTTGATTTCCTCAGATACTGTGCAAAAACATAACTTTACATACCATGTATTTGTTCATTATACATCTGTAGTGAAAAAGTGCCTGTCACTATTCATTTATTATACCATCTGTGTAAATGATGCTTATTTGCTAATATATAATGTTAGTGTGACTATGCTGGGATATCCCACAGGTAAATACAAGCACCACTGAAAATGGAAAAGAGCATTTTCGTTCACTGCTTGTATTAAGCCTCAACTAAATAAAGCCCGCCCTCTACTCAGCACTGGTGAGGCTGCACCTCGAGTACTGTGTTCAGTTTTGGGCTCCTCACTACAAGAAAGATTTTGAGGTCCTGGAGCGTGTCCAGAGAAGAGCAACAAAACTGGTGAGGGGTCTGGAGCACAAGTCTTATGAGGAACAGCTGAGGGAGCTGGGATTGTTCAGTCTGGAGAAGAGGAGGCTCAGGGGAGACCTCATTGCACTCTACAACTTCCTGAAGGGAGGCTGTGGTGAAGAGGGATTTGGCCTCTTCTCCCGGGCAATGAACAGGACACGGAGCAGTGGCCGCAAGTTGTATCAGAGGAGGTTTAGGTTGGACATAAGGAAGAACTTCTTCTCTGAGAGAGTGGTCAGGCACTGGAATGGCTGCCCAGGGAGGTGGTGGAGTCGCCGTCCCTGGCAGTGTTCAAGAGGCGTCTGGATGACGTGCTGCGTGATGTGGTTTAGTGCTTGTGGTGGCAATGGTGATGAGGAGACGGTTGGACTGGATGATCTTATAGGTCGTTTCCAACCTTGTGATTCTATGATTCTATGAATTTATGTGCTTGAAGCTAACTTGGCATCCTCAATAAAAAGTTATTTGCCCTCCCTATTCACAGAGTAACACAAGGGGCTGCGTTCATCCCACCTAACTTTCAGCCATGTTTATAAGCTGTAAATGAATCTCAGACTCATCAACTGCGTGTAATAAAGCAGGACAGAATCAGAAAATAATTCAGCTCTTCATTTTCCCTCTCTGTTACTACAGAGTAAGCCCAAGGTCTACAGACATAGCTGAGGCGTCTCAGTTACGCACCCAAAATTATATGGGATGAATCTGAGACCCATAAGCTTTCATTTGAGTAGTCTGTTCATTTTACATTTATTACCTGATTGTTTATCCTTTAAAGCTGTTTTACACATCTCAATGCGAGCAGAGTGATAAGGAACGTAACGATCCTGTAGAGATCCAACTAAGACAATGTTTTTGAAGTAATGAAGACCTACAAGACAAGAAAAAAAGGAAATAATGAATCACCTGACAATTTCTAAAGATTGATTAAATAGTTTTGCAGCTGGAATTTGGCATTATTAATTTTTTTTCACAAGATCTTACACAAAAATGCAGAAAAATTAGATTACAATAGAGCTACAGAATGACTGTGAGCTACTGCCCTTTTCTCCACATGTATTTTAATACGTACAGGTGAGACCCACGTATGATCTTTCTTAACTAAAACCAATATGCTTTAAAACTTCAGCTTCTTAGCACAGAAGAAATGTAGGAATCAAGTGCTCAGTTTCTGGCTGACAGAAGGGAGTAAAGCCTCTGCATTGCTTAAAAAACGTGAAGATGAATGGTGCCTTGTCATTGCTGACAGTCCAATCCATAGTGCAGTTGTGCCAGCGTTAATGCCTAACAAACATGGATGCAATACAGCCCACCTAATCCAAGTGGCTCTTTTAGCCACCTCCTCACTCCAAGCTTTGGCCAGCTTGCGCCCAGCTGTGAGTCCATCCAACACAAAATCCTTCCTTTCTACCAGAAGTTGTTCCCTAGGTTTCTCATATTTTATAGACTCCGTATGACGAAGGCTACATTTCCAAACCAAGTCAATTAAAAAAAAACAATACTGAACAACTTCAGCATATGAGAAAGTGATGGACATTGCCAGATTTAAAAGAATATTGAGCAAGTAAAAATTATGTTAATCTATAAAAACATAAAAAATGCATCAAAATTGAACCCTGGTTCCTTTCCTCTTCAAATAGGAAATCCACGTTGTTTTTTTTTTTCCTTGTATGTTTCTTTGGTTTTATTTTTTGGCCTGTGCCCACTGAAAAACAATGCTGTCTCAGCAGATCAGCTAAATCACTGGAATCTTTTATGTGACATCTGATTAAAAATGACTGCAACAAATCTTACACAAAGATTCAGCTGTCCGTTCAGAAACTAATTATACTGAGATGAAAATAATGCTTTTGGAATAAATCAAAGATAGGAATTCTGCACAGACTACTCTGTAAAAGTTTTGTGAATTCTTTAGAAATCTACATCTATCTTGTATGAAGTATTTTTTATATTAGCTATCCCTAAATAAATGTCCATTAGCATTTATGTAAGAGGTATGAAGAAGTCACAGAATCACAGAATTACAGGGGGTGGAAGGGACCTCAAGAGACCATCAAATCCAACCCCCCTGCCAAAGCAGGTACCCTACAGCAGGTCACACAGGTAGGTGTCCAGATGGGTCTTGAGTATCTCCAGAGAAGGAGACTCCACAGCCTCTCTGGGCAGCCTGTTTTCAATGCTCCGTCACTCTGACTGTAAAGTTCTTCCACATGTTAATACGGAGCTTTCTATGCACAAGTTTTAGGCCATTGCTCCTTATCCTACTGATACACACCACCGAGAAGAGCCTGGCCTCATCCATTTGGCTTCCACCTCCCTGTAAATATTTATAAACATTTATCAGATCCCCCCTCAGCCTTCTGTTCCCCAGGCTGAATGGACCCAGCTTATTCAGCCTTTCCTCATGTGGGAGATGCTTCAGGCTCTTTATCATCTCTGTGACCCTTTGCTGGACTCCTTCTAGGAGATCCCTTTCTTCTTCGTACTGCAGAGCCCAGAACTGGACACAGTACCCTGACTGTGGCCTCATCAGGGCAGAGTACATGGGGAGGATCACCTTCCTCGACCTGCTGGCTGCTCTCTTTTTAATGCACCCCACCACACACCACCAGGCCTCTTGGCCCCAAGGCCACACTGCTGGCTCAGTGCCTAGATCTTTTAATCAACCTGAAGAAGGAAGAAGCATCCTGTGGAATCTTTAGAGGAACAATCGACATCAATCAGCATTTAAATAGACTCTCTTCAGCCTCACATGTAATGCAATACAAACAAAAACATTGAAAGAATAGGCTTAGGAGATGATGATTTAAGAAATTAGGCATTCCCCTTTTAGTCACAGTGACTCATTTTTATGCTTTATTCTTGTGAATAGAAATAATATCTTGGACTTGCTCTTACTTCTGGTATGACAAACATCATGAATCTTTCATTATGAGAAAGTGCTTGAGGGAATTTTTCCTTATTAAAAAAAAAAAAGGCACATAGGGTATTTTACAGACACTAATTTTACTATTTTAACTATTCTTGGGTGCTTTTTCTTTGGATGTCTCTGTGCTTATTTTGAAGAAAAATGTCTAAGCCTTATGTTTTGATGTTATTTGTTCTGACGTGGTTCATGTGACACTATATGGCTACAGATGGGTATTCCAAGAAAGAGTCAAAATGGTGTATACAAACATACAGAGCCTGGCAATCCCTTGGATTTCTACAGCATGAGGTAACTCAAACCATTTGTTGATGAGAAGAATCAATTCAGGTGCACGACAGCTAAAACTCGGCCTTGAATATTTTACTTTATAGAACTTATCTAAAGCATTCACCTTTAGAACCTTCTAGATTCTTCCATCATCACTGTGACAGTGACGTTAAGGGCAAGGAAGTCCTTCCTCCTAGCAGAAGTGATGAAGTTACTTGCCAGATGCTCCCTCAAGGCAAGAGCTGAAATGCTTTTTCCCTCCACAAACCGAACAGGACAAAGTAAGCGAAGCTGACATCCTCTACCTAATAAACATCTCAGAGCAGAAGACCATGCCTACTCGTGGTTTATCTCATAGAATCACAGAATATCCCGAGTTGGAAGGAACCCACAAGGATCACTGAGTTCAACTCCTGGCTCCACACAGGAACACTCAAGATTCAAACTGTATTTCTGAGTGTTGTCCAAAGGCTTCTTGAACTCCGGCAAGCCTGCCCTCTACCTGTTGCTGACATGGACATAAACTGAAACCCAAACAAGCTTCCTTTCCTCCTTTCAGAGATTAGGAAAATGCATTATTTATACAGAGGGGACATTATGCAATAAACAAGCACATCACAATTCTACTAATCAAGTTCTGTGGGCTGCTAGAACACATGAATCTAAGATCAGCTACGTAAATACAAAAATATCCTAGAAGAGACCACAGCCATGCAATCCACATTTCTGAACCCTGAGGCATGGAAGAAACAGAAACGCAGAAAAACCCTGTCAGCATTCTGAATCTCTCATCCATCATAATGCCCAATTCCAGGAGAGTTTACTTTGGACCAGCTCTGTCTGATCCGGTGGATGAAATATGCGTTGACTGCTAAAGCTCACTCATTGTGTTCAGAAGTAAACAGGGATGATGAAGAGATTTGCTTCCAAATGAGATTCTCAGCCAAAATAAAGTGCAAATGCGAGCATATTTTATGACTAACAAATTTGAGAAGCTTGAGAAGTGCCTGGGATGGTGCTCTTGTTATACCTAAAAGCATCTTCTCTTTTACTGGAGCTACTGCCTTCCCACTTCCTCACACCAAAATTACAGTGTGCTCCAACTGGAAACAGTTATGTGTTTGAATACTGAGATCAAATACACATCCTTCTTCTTCAATCTTCTGTGTTTTTTGTTTTTTAAAAGCAACGAATCAAACCAAGCCCTTCTCATTATTCTGGTGACATGGCAATAAATATCTGGAATTTCCTAAGCTAGCTAATTTTACCATTTGGTATTAGAAAGTACAAATGAAGATGCAGTGGTTATGACTTGTAGAAAATAGTCTATAATCCATAGACTAAATGGAAGCTGTGTAAATTCCTGAACTTCTCATTGAATCACAACACGGTCCTTACTGAACAATTCATTAATGCACTGGTTTCAAGTAATATTAGTACTAATTGCCAGTTATCCTTTTGAGAACAGGTCTGCATTACTACAATTTTGTTCAGCTACAAGAGGTATTCATTTCCACCAATGTTCTAATGTCTAAAAGCCATGCAATTAGAAAGCAGACGACAGTATCTATTTTGTGTGTGTGTGTATCTGTGTGTGTGTCTAAAAATCTTACGAAGTTCATTTCAAATAATTCAATTCTATTTTTTTGGTTGCATAATCAATACCACAACATGAAATTCTGTTTACAGAGAACAGACATTTCATGTGGTTTTTTATCTGTGCTTCTGCAATTCGTTCTGTATTGAACAGCTTGAGTGTCATCAAAGCTGCTGTAATTTCTGGTCGCAGTATGAAATTAACCATCGTTTGCAAGACCCCAGAAGCTACCAAACAGACTGTGGCTGCTGAAGACCCGACAAACAAATTTCAAGGAGATTAATGTTATTATCTAAAAAATATCGTTATGAAGAAGTAACATCAGAAAACTAAGTTTTCCTTTGGTTAAAGCTGGTAGAAATGGTCCTCCAACATAAAGCAACCAGTGCTCCAGGCACCTTCGTATTCAGAAATTAGCATAAACTCAATCACTCTTCATTTAAAATTATCCTACCACTTCTTGGCTTTTATGAGCAGATAAGGTCAGATTTTGTACCTAATCAGCAATTACTGATTATGGTAATTGTAAGAGATAAAATAGCTTTAACTTAATGTGATTCTGAATGGTTGTGTCCAGAAGGAAAATCTACTGCACATTCCTATGTGTATGAGATGTGTAAACCTATGACACAAGTTTTCAGAATTCTTGAAGATAATGTAAAAGTAGGCTCTTTAATGTTGTTAAAGGTTGTTAACAAGTTAACATTCTAAGGTCGTTCTTTCTTTTCTAGCAAGGAAACTTGGCTTACATGGATGTGTTTCTTTTTACTTTAAAGGACCTACCAATAAGTAATAACAACAACTTTGTAACATGAAGTTCTGTCACTTAGATGAATCACCATTCCAGCACATCCTGATATGAGAGGGAGCACATAAACAGGAAGGGGAACGGCTGTTTACAAGGGTGGATAGTGATAGGACAAGGCAGAATGGTTTTAAACTGAGGCAGGAGAGGTTCAGGCTAGATATTAGGAGGACATTTTTCACACAGAGGGTGGTGACGCACTGGAACAGGTTGCCCAAGGAGGTTGTGGATGCCCCATCCCTGGAGGCATTCAAGGTCAGGCTGGATGTGGCTCTGGGCAGCCTGGTTTGGTGGTTGGCGACCCTGCACATAGCAGGGGGGTTGAAACTACATGATCATTGTGGTCCTTTTCAACCCAGGGTGTTCTGTGATTCTGTGATATTTAGTAGGCATAACACAACACAGATATGGTTTTAACCCATTTACTCCAAGTTCTCTGGCAAATAACAAACAACTGTGCATCAGCTATTTTAAAATCAAAGAATCAGACCACAACTAGTGATAAGAAGCACCTGCTTGAGTATGAACCATGTATCCAATTTCACTTCATTAGTTATAGGATAATTATTGCTCACTGCTATAAAAAGAACGAATTGCAATGCATGAATAGCAAATGTCACCAAAAGATTTTAACATTGGAGGAAAATGGATGTAGAAAACTCAAAGAACTTGACAAGAATAAATTGTGTGACTGTTCATATAGCAAATAATGTCAACTAGACTGATGCTGTACAGAGGAAGAGTTGCACAATACAGATGGGGGAATTTATTCATAATGTATTTATCCTTTTATTCTTACTCTTTTCTGTTTCTTTTCATACATGTTTTGGATTCAAACATCACAGAAGCTTTTCTTTTGGTCTTTTCCCGCCCAAAGCTCTCAACCAGATTTCAGCTGTGACAACCTGCAAACCTTTTGACAGAGAAACATAGCCAGATTTTCCACACAAATGAACATGTTGGGCTCCAGAACTGTTTGCCTGATACACAAGTAAAAATACCTCTAAATGAATCCTCAATAAACCTTATAATGCTTAATGGAAACTAAGCCCAAACTGGCACATTATTCACAGCCAAAACTGACTCTCAGCCAACATCTGATGTAAGAATATGCAAGCCAGAGAAAATTATATTCATGATATATTACAAATAATCTAATTTTGGGGTGGAGGTTAGCTATGAAGCTAGGAACAAATTCTCCTTCCTTTATCAAAACGAGGTTTTATTTTCTCTGTCCACCCCAATGAAGAAATAAAAGATCAGTTGGCAGGCAGTTTAAAGCAGAATGTTATATTTATAGAATAGGTAAACAAAGATATATATGAACAGGTCATATTAAATAAGCATGGCTGCACTCAACACATCACACTGCAGTAACTCAAGAGGAAGCTGAAATACACAGTATAGTGGTTGCACTTAGAACTTAGGCTTATTATTTAGGAAGGAAAGTCTCAATATATGGTCCACCTCTAGAAAAAAAGGACAGTTTACTGCTCACTTGCTTGAAGAATACGGAACTGAACACAGTATAACTTAAATAAACTGAAAAAAGGAGCCTGTTGGAAACGTATTTTCTAGGTTTCCTATTCACGTATACGCATTATGGTCTTTAAAATATAACAGACCTTAGCAAAGCTTACCTGCTTTTTTACTAAGCTTGTATAAGAATGTTTGTCGTGGATCCGAATGGTCTCGACACGTCAACTGCAACAGAGACCCAGACTTCTTCCATTTCTGCATAAACCACAGTCCTATATTGTAGGGCACAAGATGAATATAATCCAAAATAATATATGAAAAGTAATTAGACAGATATGTAGCATCTACATATTTAGTCCTTCAGATGTTGCTATGTCATTGTCTTTCCTGTCTATATGTATAATAAGGCACGAAGACCATTATTTCTCCTAATGTACATGCTCTCATAAAAATAAATATACTTAGAAAAAGTGACAGTGTACCAGTGTTAGCCACAAGGTGACATTCAAACTCTACTTTAACTATTTATAGACTATTAGAACATTCTGAGGTTGAAATACGTAGCGGTAACCAACAAGCATTCTCAGCTTTCTGAAAATAACTTTAAAAAATAATTGAAATAATAAAAAATAATTAGGAGATACAAAAAAGAAAGCAGAATTTTCTTTCTGTGATTTTGTACCCTCTTTATTAGGCAACGAGCAAAGCCCACTGGCTACCTGGCTTTCATGTGCTGACTCAACTCTTGGGGAAATAGTTAATTTTAAATAGTGATTTCCTGAAGGCCAGTGCTGTATACACATGATGCAGTACTTTAGATTACAATACCTTTACTTGTTATTATCTTGGTATTTTCCAAAATCCTGAAGGGTCTGCTTTGATAGTCTCCAACATTAACTCCAATTGGCCAGCAATTCCTGCCAACTTTTTTTAAGCCCAACATATGTGAGCAGAGAGGTTTTGCTCTTAATTTTTGTATGAAACAATAAAGCGGTAAATGAGCCGGCATTAAATAAATTTCTTCATGATTTAGAGTGTATTCTTAACAGTTTTATGAGTATATTTATATTTAGTTAAAATAAGTATTACTCACTTTGGTTTTGTGCCCTTCAAGGCAAGTGGTAAACTCAGAAACAAGCTTTCATCCTTGATTAATTTAAAAGTTGTATGTTATCTAAAAAGATTTCTTAGAATTTATTTGCAGTTTCTGCTAGAGCTCTGCTACAGCTACATTCAGTCTTCAGAAAAAAACAGACATAGTTTTAGTGCATTTAGCTACACAACCTCCCCTGATCTTATACTATCAATAGTAATATTTTACCTGTATTCACAAGAGCACTGCTGTTGTAGAGAGTACCAAGGTGTGGTCCAGACAGAGACAAGAAGGTATGAAGTTTGTTGAGGTAATATTTAAATCGAGGTCTTGTGAGCACTGAACGAATTATTAAATTACCCAGTGAATGGCCAATAAAGCTGTTTAAAAATAAAAACACAATTTGATGCTAATCTTTTTTTTTATTATTTTACACAGAAAAAGATAAAACTGCTATCATAAAATGCTGAAGGAGAAAAAAAGAAAAAAGAAAACACTCCAGCTTTTATTTTAGGCAATAATAGAAACACAGCTTGTCTGTATCTCCCAAGCTACACAGATTCATTAGAAACACGCTCTCTACAATTATTGTACAAATTGTTTTTGAAAGCTGGTGAAAAAAAACTACCTCCCACTCAAAGCCATGATTGTTGCTGGGTGTATTTCCCCTAGCACCAAGTATTCAGAAAATATTTTGAGATGTGCATAACTGAACAGATCACAACATGTGATGGCATTCAGTGTAATATATACATACTGAATCAACTTGGGGGATTTCAAAATTGGACCCCTATAAATGGGAAAACCATTATTTAACTGAATCTGAATGTTTGAAAATAGAAGTAACATCTCAAATCTGCTTAACAGTTCAACCAAAAGAAGTGACTATCAGGTTGAGGGAGGCAACTGAAGATACCTGTCTGGCAGGAGAGCATCATATTTAGTTGTCTGCCTAGTTAATCAATTTAGAGTGAAGACTTGATGTAACTCTAAGAATAATTACTTGATCTGAGTTGCCTCCTGCCATACCTGCAAATCTGTATGAAGCCTTTCTTTAGCAGGGAAACTACAAAATAAAGCAATTCTAGTTATGATGCAGTTAGCATTGCATACCCCTGCAGAGGGGTAAGGATCACACTATCTTAGGCACCAAGTCACAGAGGATATGGTATAGATAACATTCATAAAATTAAATGGAAAAAAACCTGTCTTCTCTTACAGAAGTAATCTCAGGACTCGGAGAAAACAGGCAACCATCCAGTAATATCTGGGAAATCTATGGCAGAACTACCATGGCTAGGTCACTTAATTGCACCAACATACCACCCTTCCAATGTTCCTCTTATCACCTCATTCAAAATAGTTAAAGTTGCCAATGTGTATTAAATACATTGCTATTTTTTTTTTTTGTGACCAAGAATTAATAATGTGAAAACTCCAATTTAAAGCTAAGTGAAAAAATTCAATCATTAGGCTATAGAATGGTAAGGTCACTTCTACACTCTGACAGAACTGTACATTTCTATGACAGAATGGGCTATTTGTTCCTTACTAAAATACAGTCTAACAATATATGTATATTCTTTCTGGCCAGTTTCAGGACTAGATATTCCAAATTCCTGCAATATCAGAAGTTCTTTGCCACAGCTTGCTGTGTTACCTAACTGACTTGGAAATAAAAAATATGCCTCCTCTGTGATATTGCATAGTCACGTTAAAAGTACAAGTGGGGTATATCAGAAAACAAAAATACTGAATTGCTGATTCCCTTGAATACTAAAATTTGAAACTATTCTCTTAACGTACATCGTGACATCCACACACAAAAAAACCAAAACCACAGATATTTTTATAGGTACAAAAGGTGTCTGCAGAAATTGAGTGAGTTCATTTCGTAAATGATCTGCATCACAGTTACAGCTCTTGTAAAGGAGAGGCTATTTTCTAAAGAAGATCTGAACCCCAGCAGAGATGTTTTCTTGACAGTTTGCTGATAGTTCAGCCACTGTTCACTAAATGGCATAAAGGGATGAGAAATTCTTGTACTGTACCATAAGAAAGGCCAATTTCATCACTGGAGAAAAAAGTGGCACGTCAATCAATCCTATCATACTCAAGAATATGGACATATCTAAATCAAAAGTTTAGAAACGTGGAATACCCTTCTGAGAAAAAAAGCATGCTTGCAATTAGCTGCGTGAATGAATCTCAAAGATTGAACACTTCTTCATTTGTAAAGATTTAGAAAAATAAGAAAAGTTACTGTAACATACTGTACTGAAAGCAAGATTTGTAGGTGAACGTGCAATAAGCCTTTAATGCTATTTTCTATTAGAGGAAGGTTTAAGGATTTCTTCAAATCAAGTACAAGGAAAAAAGCGTTGGAAAGCGTAAGATGAAAATGTAACCCAACCTACTCATTCTTTCAGATACCTGCAACTGTGGAATGCTCTGCAATACCAATGCATTTCTGAACAGCAGGTGGCAACATTACTGCCTTTTGAAGACAAGATATGGCTAAAGTTAAAAAATTACACTGCAGTATTTATATTTGCTTTACGCCCAAGTTTCCAAACTGAGACTGTACTGGAGAACTGCGCACAGTGAAACTTCTTTATTCTGTATTACTAAATGAAAGATCGTGTCTAAGCACGAGAATTCACAAAAGGAAAAAATGTCCATTGAAAGCCATAATTTAAAAGATGTTGAAACAATGTCAAGCTCAGGAACTTTCTAAAGTAGCAATTGGTATACCCACAAGAGGGTACCTTCTGTTGTATGTCCTCTGCTTATACTCTTCCCCTAAACATCATCATGAGAGATAGCTGACTGAAAAAGACAAAGCCCAGAGTCTGAATAGAGAATAGATGTTTTAATGCATGCCTAGCATGAAGAACTGTGTGGTTTATTTGGTCATTCTTTAGCCAGTAGTTTTTTAATGAAATAAATTGCTGCTGGTTTGAATGAAACTTCTAGTTCGTGCTTCCTAGTCACATTCTGAGTACAATTTTGTACAAAGAAAACTAATGCATATATCGGATGGTGTATTGATATAGTAACAGGTATGAGCTTTAGCATTACCTGATATTCATTAAGTTGACAATACAGCATGGCTCTGGGTTCTGATGGCACAGGGAGTGCCTCTTCTTATCTCAGTACAAGAATGTAGCACACTGAGTACAATTCTGCTATTACTTGAAAGCATGATGGTGTAGAATCTCATAATTTTGCTTGACTTGTCTTGGCCTGAGCTAATCTGAGTTTATTTTAGCTGTGAGGTAGTACAGGAACAAGTCAGGCCTAAAGCTGCTTTAGTTTCACTGCAGTTTCTAACAACAACACATCGTTGTTCTGTGGGAATTGAAACGTGCATCACCAGAATAAGATGTGGTGTGATGGAGTGCAGACAGATATATGCCTGAAGTCCCCAGCAGTCAATTAATGTGCACTGCAGAAGCATAGGTCAGGAAATAAGAACAGTGTTAGGAACATTTTACTCATAATAAAGAGCATTTCCTTTTGCCCATAACAAGATTCTGGATGTAGGAGAGGGACGAGGTAGATTTTTCTGAGACATGGTGCTGCCCAGTCCTTATTGCCTCATGAAATCATTATAGGCCTGGAGACTGATTTCTAATTTAATTCAGCAGCTCTTGTACAGAGAACACCTTTAGTACACAGATAGATTTTAGGAAGAGATCTAGCATCATTAAGGAGAACATGACCAGCTAGAACAAAGCACACTTTCTCTACACTGGGACAGTCAAAATTAGGCAGGAATGTGTTGGCTATTCACACAGAGGCTTTCTGAAGAATATTTTCCTGGACATTTTGGATCATTCTTTCAAGAGCATGCATATAAGCACAACTTTCTGAAAGATCTCTCATACGGCTACAAGGAAACAGCTGCAGGATTTGCAACTTCCTCGTAAGAAAACCAAAAGTTGATGGATGGAGCATTCTGCTTTGTGACAGGCAAAGAGAAGTGAAGGTCTTGTGAAGGAAACAAAAATTAAAAAATGCAATTTCTTTTTTGTCATTCAAGTGACAGGCAATAAATAAAACTGAAAAAAAATATGTACAAATCAAAAGAGACTTCAATATTCAGATATGCACGATGGGAAGATAAGTGGGTGGGTATGTCCATCTGACCACAGAATAAGAGAGACATCAGCAGACACAGAACTCTCCAATACTGAGGGTGCTCACATGCAGTATGCATAACACACACGGTCACATAATGCTTGGGGTTTTTAAAATCACATTAAACAAAATTGGCCACGTCAAATCTGAAAATAAGACTATTTGTTTAAAACGTGAGATTACATTTAAACATTTTTGGTATTTTCTACAGCTGGGCAAGACTTCCCAAACACATGACTACACAGAAACCTGTGGGATAACTAACAGCCACTAATGAATCAAAAAGCACTACAGATGCATTATAAGAGAATGTCTAAACAAATGGGTGAAGTCAGACTTTCACTTGCTCCTTTCATCTACCAAAAAGCTAACTCCAGCAACACAGCTGAGTCAGTAATGAAATCTGCCAACAGCGCACTCTACGTCGAGAATATAAATGGAACAGGTATTCCCTGAGAATAATTGAAAAAGGGAAGAGGAATGCATATGCTGCACTCTACATTAAGATGTACAACATGCTTTCTAGCAGATGGAACAACAGAAAAAATTCAAAACAATGAAACACTTTTCTCATGCGGCTGCCCTTTAATGCCACAGGTTAGGTTGAACTTTCCTGTAGGAATGACTATCTAGACAATATGCCACACATACTTGTGAAGAGACTAAAATCAGTGGAACAGCTAACCCTGTCTAGGAATAGTACTCTTATGGTTTCCTTCTTTGTTCTCAAAAACTTATGTTTTACTACAGATCACCACCCCATAGGATCTCTAAGGCAGTACAGGACAGCGGCTCCTGAAACGTAATGCATGACCCACTCTGTCCTACAACCACTACCAGGAACAAGTGAGCTTGCTTACTTTGGTTTTATTTCCCTCTCTCCTCTCTCCTCCTTTTCCCTGCTCCTCCTCAGCCATGAAGTTCTCTCTCCTTTCTCTCCTGAGGCTTGCTTCTGAGCACCACAGTTCACAACAACACCGGACTCTGCTTTTAAGTTTATTTCTATAGGTAGTATAGAACACATATTACCTGATTTTTGAAAGGGTTAGATTATAAATCTGTATATACTGTATAATTTCATCTAACAGGCGATCTGTCATGGAATCAAAATCAGCAAAGGTATCATTCTGTAAAATAAAAGAAATATAAAATAACAACTGCGTTTTCTAATACAGCAATATGCATTCTGCAGTCTGAACTCTTATTCCCCAGAGTTTTGACCAACAGAACACAAATAAAAGCATTCATGTTAACTCTGAATACAAACACTACAGCTTGGTATTCTCATTTTTTCAATTTTTTTCCTGTAACATGGAATAAAGTGATAAACATTTCATTGTGACACTATTTGCTTCTAACACAGCAGAACAAATCTTATCAACATGACACAGTCAGCTTTACTTCTAAGGCTTCCCCTATATAAAACCTTATCAGCAGCAAAACTGAAAGCCAAACTTTCAAAACTAAATCACACTGCCCAGGAAATAGAAATAGGAGACAATTTCTGAGAAAGTTTGCATAAGTACTGTTTATTCAAAACAACAAAACCTCTAATGCCCAATTCCCAGCCGATTCTCTGTAACGATTAACAGTAAGAAATGTAAAAAGAGGTAGGCAAAGGTGCCTAAAACTTCTCAATGAAAGCTCCAGGGGATCTGTGCTAAAATCTGTAGTATTCAACATACTGATAAATGGTCTGAATAAGGGAAGAAAGAGAGTAATGAGATGTCAGAATTTGTAGACAAAACCAAATATCCAGGATAATCTATTCTACAACTGATCAGAACTTCAGAAGAACCTGACAGTACTGCGTGACTGGGTGGTAAAAAGGTAAGAAATGCAAAATAATGTTACATAGGGAAAAACAGCTCTAAGTTTACATGCAAATAATAAACTGTATATCCATGTTCTACATATTAATTTATATAAGGAACATCAGAAAAGCATTAGAAAATATCAATATAGCATTTTGTAATTTCATGGTGCGCAAGCATCACCAATGCCTTATTTTAAAGGCATCCAACCTATTTTAAAGGACAGGAAGTTAGAAAACGGGCAGAGACAGATAACATGAATGTCTAGAAATTGTTCCACATGTGCCTGAGAAATATGGCATGAACTAGGTCTTCAGCTGCCTCCTGAAGAGGGCACTAAAAAAAGAACAAGCCAACAGTAAGGAGAAAAATCCATCAATAGCTATTAGGCTCAGTGGTCTCAGTGGAATTCCTAAATCTCAGAACTAAAGACTGTCAAAAATTTTAAGGCTACAGAAGAGAAAGCATGGCTCAGGGCCTGCCCAGCCTGCTCTCAAAGCTTCCAAGCAGCTATCTCCAGAAACACACCATTGCACTAGCTGAACCCTTCCTCTGAGTCACTGCAGAGACTCTGTTCTAATGCTTCCCTGAACTACTCTAATACAGTATGTAACAAACCAAAAAAACATGTGAAAATTGGTCTTCCATGCTTTTCCAAGCTTACTTTATCTGAACATAATAAAGTTCACAAAAATTTAAGACAAAGCTAATTCAGTGTCAATTCGGTGTCACAATCAAGGTCTTGCAATAGACAGAAGATCAGTTCCTGTAAAATAATGCATCTCCCTTCTTGCCACGCAAGTTTCTACCATTACTACTTCTACCACTTAGAGGTATTTTATCTACAAAATCTGAGAACTGAGCAGATATCACTAGACACAACAAAATGGCAGCAGCAAATATTTACTCCTTGTATATATCCTTCATTATCTTACTAAGTTATGCAACCACTTCCATGTGAGCCACAGAGCAAATTATGGATTCTATGAGAATACAAAAACATAATACAACATGGTAAGCTGTAACACAATAGAACTATCAGATAAACATGTCTGAAGGCATACAGTGTTCACTGCTTTACAAAAATTCTTCTATTGCTGGCAAATACCTGATTTCTTTCAGACATAAGAAAGTCTATTCTCCCTCCAGGCAGCCCCAGCTCAATGTAAGTCTTCACTAATCTTAAATCTGCACTGTTACCTAAAGAGGAAAAATAATCAACAGTTAGATACTGCAAAGGGAACTCGCAATAAAAAGCATTTAGAGCACTGAAATGAACGTATGGCACAACTTTTATATTTAAACACAGCTAATAATATTCTCAGCCCTCTTTAAAATTCAGCGAGACTCGGGAAGATAAACTCCAATGTCAAACAGCAAGGAAGTCATATTTTATTTTGTCTTAGCATCCATCATATACATAGCACTGTGAACACTAAATTCCTGAAAACCTAATTAACTTTGATAAAAGCCAATTAAAGAACTCAAAGCTAGCTTAAAAGATTTCACTGAAGCAGCAAGGCATAAGGGCAAGTTGAAAAGTTTTTCATAGGGCACAAAGGCAAACTGGGCCGTCAGCAGATAAAGATACCCACGGATGGGCACACAAGACAACCAAAGGTAGTTTTTAAGTACAGTCCTGAAGATTTCCCTATATCAATGATTATGCGTATCTTTGGAATAAAGATACTCTTTCTGTCATTTCTCAAAAGAAAAAAAAACACAAACAAAAGACCCCTCATTAAGAGGAAATAATTTGTATGAACATCCTGTTTTGGAAGAAAAATGTATCTATATGGATTGTTCTAGGGCTTCAAATACATGTTTTTTTATTAACAATTCTTGTGCCCAGGTGATCTTTTGTGTCACCTCTAGGTATGCTATACCACACAAACATTTACACTAGGAAGAAGAAGCTTTTGGTTTGAAAACAATGGATACTTTCTGTTCAAAGGCAGAAGGAAAAGCCTTTCTATTATTTTGATTTTTTTTTTTAAATTAGGAATTTGAAAAACTAGTAAGGCAGCTGTGCTGTGCAAGTTTCAGTCCAGCCCAAATGGCTATCTATTGCTCTTTTGGGTCTTCTTGCTTTGTTATTTAAGAAGCTTCTCAATATGAGACAAAAAGGCTGATGGCAGAATGATGTGAAATAAGATAACCAGAGCAGGCATTATTTCTTGGTGTGTGCATATATTCTGAACTAAAAGCAGGTGAACGTATTCAAGCTTGAGTGCAACCAGAGGAAGGCAGCAAAGCTGGTAAAAGGGCTTGAAGGCATGTCCTAAGGAAGAGAGGTGGAGGACACAGGGATAGGATAGTTGGAAAAAAGGAGACCAAGTGACATCTCATTGCCCTCTAAAACTTCCTGTGTAGAAGAAATGGAGAATGGGAAGTCAACCTCCTCTGCCCAGTAACAAATGATGGTATGTCAGGGAATAGCACAAACCTGTGTCAGGGGAGGCTCAGACTGAACATTAGGAAAAGTTTCTTTGCCATGAGAGCCATCAAACACTGGTACAGGCTTCCTGGAGAGGTGACTGATGCCCCGTTCCTGTCAGTGTTCAATTTTATGCTGCTCTATTCTACACTATTTAAATTTTCCTATTGTCTTTCATTTAGCAAGGGATATTCTCATTCTTATTACAGTAAAGTCTCTGTCCCTGAGATATTCAGAATCCCACTGGGCAACCTGTGCTGAGCAGGGGAATTCAACTAGGTCTCCAGAGATCCCTTCAAACCTCAACCGTTTTGTGATTCTGTCATCTAACATTTCCAAACTTAATAAAACTTAAAACACACTTGACTGCATTTTACATGTAACATTTTTTTCACAACAACATGCACACTTTTTATTCTCCTTGACAATGTAACATTACAAATTCTAAACAAAACTGTTTTGTTACTATCTGCTCTCTTACTGCAGTATGGACAAACACTTAGATGACATAAAGACTGGAAGATATAACTGATATAAGTGAATTATGACATAAACTGGGTTTATGCAGAAGAAATATTTACTCAAGACAAGCGTTACATAAAATTCTTCATTCAAGTGATTTTCTGGAACACACTGTTCATATAACAGCACAATGTCAGATTCCCATCTCTCTCAAGTGAACCTGTTCCAGAAGTGCTCAATTCAGAGTGCAACAGCTAAACCTAACTGGTGACCTGAGCTGTTATCTCAGTGCCATATTTCCCAGCATACCATCTAGGCCATGGACACAGACTATAAGATGTATTCCTTCTTCTGAACAGTCATCCTCTTCCATACTGAAGTAAGGTATTGAAGAGGCCAGTTTGAAAACATCACTGTACATAAATCCAGGAAGTTTTAGTTGCTTCAGTTCTTCCTTAGCCTGAAGGAAACTGGAAAGAAACAATATTTATGATAAAGAAACATTTGCTATTATCAGACAAATTTAGGATCTCCTACAATAGTGTTTTTAGTGACTTTTTGCTTTTGTCTTTACATGACTGACAGGAACAATTTTTTTTTAATCAAATTACTATCTTCACAAAATAAGCCAATTGCTCAAAATATGTTTTCATTTCAAGCTTTCTACAGCCCCTTGTTCTCTATAACAAAATCCATACCCAAGCTTGACTCTTCTCTCCTTTGAAAATCTCTGTATTTCTGAAAGCACTGAATTTCTGTTTTTATTCTGGTCTTAACTAAGTGACAGCTTTGTTTAAATGCAATATTACTGGAATTATAACCTGATCTAAAGTCAAGGTAAAGATTTCCAATGAATTTTTGTAATTCTTGCCAAACTTAAAAACTATTTCATAGATCAGCAGAGGGCTGGAGTCAGCAATGTCTCTGCTCATGATAAAATCTAATAGGCTGACCTGGTGTTTTTTCAGAAGAAAACTAATCCAGACCTCTGATCTCTTACCTATTACAGGCTTGCATCATAGTTTCTAATAGCTGAGTTGCCCATATGCCAGGAGATCCTTGCACTCTTCCTTCCTATCCCTTCCCATAGTTTCTTTGTATATGACCTTCCTACGTAATTAATTGTCTACCAGTTTTGCACAAAATATTTCAAGCAGCCTTGCTTTGAGCAAAAAGCATTCTGTTTTTTTTCCCTCCTCATGCTGTTTGTTCTGCATGATCCCTCATAGTGGCACTCTGCAACCCGTCCTCTTCCAATTGTTCTCCTCCCATCCTAATTTTCATCCTCTGGTTTCCAACTTGTTCTTTAGCTCATTCCTCACTAACTGGTGAGACACCACTGTGGTCAGTTTACCCCACCCTCTGCAGCAGAATTTACTTAGTTTGTACTGCAGGAATGCTTAGTGACTGATATGTGCTAAAGTTAGTTCTCTAAGATGCAGCTCTTGCTCTCTGGAATCAGTGATCCAACAATCCATAAGACTTGCTTTCCCCTAGGCCAAGCATCAAATTTTACTCTGCATTGCCCTTTTCTTTTGGAATGCCACAGTCTTTGCTTTTCATCCTTCCTATTCCATGCCAGTACCCACTCACTGTTATTTCAAAGCTTCTTTTCTGTCCTCCCACTTCTAATCCTGGTTCTGCCACAATTGCTAGAACCTTCCTTCTGTCATCAACCACTAACCACAAACTATCTGGTCTTTAGCTACATTCCAACTCTGCTTTATTGTGACAGCAACATTTTACTTCCAATACAACACATTACGCTGCTATTTCCCATGCTCTGGTAGCAGCAGGGGTTATCTGGGAAACTGTTATGTTTGCATTTGGGATTCCTGACATTGCTCTAAATTTGGGCTTCCTGGTATCCCAACTGTAGTGTAATTACAGCACTGTAGTCTCTGAGATGTTACACTTTGTTAAGATCAAAAAATAGGGCTATGCTATCAGATAGCTTTACAATGAATTAGAATGGACAAAAAGTTACAGGTGTTTTTTTGCTTTCATGTTTTTAAACTTGAAGCATATTTTCCTATGCTTGCTATTTTAACTATACTAACTATATTTAACTATATTTTATAGCTTACATTTCATTAAACACCATCAGAACATCACTTTAGGGTCAAATGTTTATTTTTTTAAAAAGGAACTTATTAAAGGAACAAAATACGTGCATTTTGCTTGAAGTTTGTCCAACCACATGAAATTATGATGTAGCTGATTTAAGGAATTCTATGCTAACACATTTTTTATTTCAATATCTAAAATGTGATGCTATTTGAATGGGCAGAATCCACAAGTTTTGGGGGACTCTCTGAAGCCTAATGATGCTTATTTTCCCCCTTCATATTATATTAACATCATTTCCAGAAGCAAATAAACAATCACTTACGCCAGCATTTGAGGCTTTGGAGAACTTTCATACCAGGAAACAGGCAAAGCTGAGCTGTAAGATGTGCTGCCTGGCTGCTGCGTAATTGCATCAGATTTGTTCCTTGAAGAACAGATAACATTGCAAGGAGAGTCTCTCAGAGAAGAAGGAAAAGACAGACAACCAGGAGTACAGACGGGAGGCACGGTCATTCCATCACGCAGATGCCCACTATCAATCCTTTCAGACCTCAGGGCTCTTTCTTCTGCTAAGTCAGGATCTTGGTCAGCACCAGAAGCTCCATCTAATATACCATAGTCTGCTTCTTCATAATACCCATTTTCAATCATTTCTTGATCCTCCTCTTCTTCATCGTCTTGTTGGGAAGAGCAAATAATTTGTTTTTCATATGTTTCTTTTTGAGGGCTAACAGGATTGCTGTTGTCCATAGGCCAAATATCTGAAATATCTGTGCTGCTTCGAGAGCCAAAATAGTTTTCTACAAGCCCCTGCTTTACTATATCAGTACTACTGGTTGGAGAAGGATTATCAGTACCAGTGTCACTTTTAGCTGCTGACGGTTCTTCCACTGCCTCCTTCAGTTCTAAAGGCTCGTTATATTTTCCTTCATTTGGTTTTTCAACCTCATACCCTGCATGTACAGATGAAGAACCTGGAAGAACAGATGGCTCATCCATGCAAGTAATTTCTAAATGCAATTTAGCTGTGTCTTCTGTAGTGTTACGATATCGTTCTAGGACCTGAGAGTCCATACAGGTTGCGCCAAGGTCTGCCTGTGAGCTGTTGCTTTTCACATCAGAAGATGTAGCTTCATCTGAAACAACTAAGTGTAAAAGTTCTTTTGTTCCTGAGAGCGAGGAATGTATGGACAGAGTTTCTTTATCTGAATGCCCTGAAAATACAACACAATGTTGCTGCAGATTGGTATTTGATTTTTTACTGTCATCACATTTTGGCAAATCAGTTGCTTCAAGATCCAGTACAGTTTTACTGTCACTTAGCTGGCATTCAGGTACTACAGTTATCTTTGAATTTTCATCAGGTGACAGCTCATCATCATCTGAAGGCAGAGAATTTATGGATGTCAAAGATGATTGTATTTCACTTACAGCACTAGTACTCTCAGTACAATGGCTTTCCAATGCATTTTTTATAGCATAGTCTGGTTTCAGTAAAAGCTGAGGAAATAATCTCTCAGCATTGCATGCACTTTGCCCTTGAACATTTTCAAAAACCTGATCAGGGTTGGGGAGAGTTGCAAAAGAACTCGGTTCACTTTCTATGCCAGAATCTGAAAACCTAGAAGAGGCGTACGTCACATTAACGTCTGGTAATTTAGTGACGTCTCCGCTTACAGAAAGCTGGCTTTCTTTTGAAGATAAACTAGGCTGATTATTTTTTACTTTCGTTAAGATATCACTGGTGTGTTGGAAGTTTTTTTCATGGACATCTTCCTTTTCAAGCATTGGTTCTCCTGAACGCAACTTGTTTCCAGGTTCTGAAGTTTGAATACTGGGTGTCTGCAGATTCTCTCCTTGCACTCCATCTTGTGGAAACTCAGCCCATGATCCAATATGAACAGTTACTTTCTCCCCTTCATAAAGATTCTTACTACTTGGTTTGACCTCAATTGTCCTAACTCCCAAGGAAGCTGGCTGACCTCCATGACAACCTTCAGGTGCATCTCTGGGCTGTAGAGCACTATCTGCTTGCACAGTTCCAGGGCCTGCCTGGGAGATAGTAAGTCTACCAAAAATAGCCATGTTTTCACTGTGCACGGGGCTACCCTGATTTGGTTGAACACCTTCAATCTTAGCAGCCTTTTCCTCACTTCCAGTCGACAAACACGCAAATTCTCTTTGACTTATTTGCCTAGTGCAGGGCTTTGTATCACAAGGAAATCCACTTACTGCAGGGTCCAGCCCTTCATTAGTATTACATGAAGGCCTGCCTTCTGGACTTTTAGAGGCATCTTCCAGTGCTGCACTTTTCAAACATTTGTAGCCTACTAAGACCACAGAGTCCTTAGAGTTCTGTTTCACAACTTTTTTTGTATTTTCAGGTTTCATTGTTTTCATGAGCTTAGTAACCTTAACTTTGGGTTTATTTGCATCTTCATTTTTCCCTTTCAAAGACTTTGCTAGCATCTTTTCATTTTCTGAATGCCGAAGGCTGGAGGCACCTGCAGGTCTTGTTTTCAACTCCGGGCTAATGAATCCAGCTACAAAACCTTCTTCAGCTTCAAATTTATCCAGTTTATTGGACTCCGACCTTGGAAGATTCTGAACTACCAACCAGGGTGCATCCATATCTTTTATCAAAAAAAGTGAGAAAAAAAAGGATTGGTTACAAGGTTATGCAAGTAACTGAAGCTATAAAACACTAGTAATTATACAACTTTACACATCCTAACAACTTCAGTCTGAAGATTACCTAGCAAACAAATGTATTCCTTCAAAGGAATACACCAAGAAATGTCAAGAAAAAATACTTAGTTATTCCATCACTTCTGCTCTTTTCTTCAAAGAGAAAACCACACTGGGAGGTGTGCTTACCTTCAGTAACTGAATCTAAATACCGATCTTCAAAGATTATAGGCAAGGAGTTCGTATCTCCATCTAGTTCACTGCATTCAATAGGAAGGGGTGGAAGAGAACTGCAGAAGGAAGTGTTTTTTATAGCTGTACACATCTGTAAGTGGCTCTGAGCACTGGAAAAAAAAAAAAAAGGTAGTCCTACATTAAAAAGTAGAACTGTTTATTTTTATGTTAATATAAATTAGCAGTAATTTAATTCTCTTTATAGATGCTTTTCCCTAGTTAGTTCTTTAATAGAAAAATTATTCCATTACTCATTTGAATCACACTATGTTCTTCATTTAAAAACTTCAAATCTCTAGAACATTATGTTTCTCTTGGACTTATGTATTTTTGTAAGACAGTACTTCTATACAACATAAGCCACAGAATAATAGTACTATGTGCTACGTATTTTGCGCTTCAAAAGTCTACTCACTGCAGTTCTTGATAGGCAAGGGCAGCCTGCCTAGGATGCTCAAGACAGAAGAACGCTTCTGCAAATCTACGCACCTGCAAGATCCAAATACAGTTAGAGCTGAGTTTTGTATTACATAAAAGTTCTGAAAATCCACCAGTATTCCTACACTGCAATATTATTCACTCGTATGATTAATATATATTAAAGTTTTTGTGGTTTTTTTGCTGAAATGTCTGGACAGGTGAGGGAAGAGGATACCACAGACAAGATTTGCAAGTGTATACGTAGCAGGTGACTGTGAGACACCCCTCAGGATGTGACATGGCAGGACCTCCCCAGCTCTATGATTGATGTGTGGCACATGCTTTAGGGGTGCAGACGAAGCACATAGGGTATATAAGCTAGAGTTCACGTGTAATAAACGCCATTTTGCTGTCCATCTCATTGGTGTATATGTGCAGTTATTTGGTCCTGACCTGGTCAGGGTTAGTAGCGTAGGAGGCAATGCAACACAAGCGAAAGGAGAATTTTAACTTGTGTAGTGGATGGCTGAAGGGAAATGTATTATACTCAATGCCTGCTGAAAATCTGATAACCAAAAATTCAATCATTTAAATCAGGCACACCTGAAACAATAACACACAAAAATACCATGAGAAATTTCAGTGAAAGGAAATGACTGTTTGATGAGCACTTCCAAATGTGCTTGAGAATCAGCTTCAGAATCAGAATCACATTCCCAAGAAGCATTCCAAATGTTTCATGAATACTCTCAATCCTACAACTGTTGTGCAAAAAAAAAATCTATAGTTTGTAAAGATTTCAGCTGCAACTGATAAATAACAGTATGTGTGCTGATTATAAGTGCTTTATTCAAGACATAATTGTATTTCTGAAGTTAATAAACCATAAAATATTAAACTGTTATTTCATGACATACGGAACTTTGTTTTTTATCATCAAGTAAGCAGAGATAAAATAGTGTGAACTCTACATCAACTTACTACAAGTAAAATATAATCAATGTATTGAAAACACAGTTTCTAGAAAATCCAAGTTAAGGTTTTGCAAATCAGATGTCACCCATTTCAAGTATTATGTTAAAGTATTACTTCAATCTGAATGCATTTGTTTAGAACTTTTGTTTTTGCAACTGCCAATTACCTGCATCAAAACATGCAGTTCAGTGCAGTGTGACAGTATGCTTTGTTTGTTGAAGTATGACAGACAAAAAGCAAAATAAATATAGGATAGAAAAATTGCTGTGGAACAAACACTGAGCATCCACACACTGATGAGTAGCACTCCTAAGATGCTGGTTCTCAGTTCTCCTGTTTTAGGACTTATCAAACTGAAAGAAATTATTCTGGAATAAAGTGTTCAGACCTACCAGAAGATGTCACTATGAAACAAAGATCTAAAGTGAACTAATGGTGTACAAACTTTGTTTAATGACCTCCTATAAGTAACTTTTTCAATAGAGCAAAAGTGAGAGCCTTGCTAGTGGGATTATTGTAGTTGATGAACATTCTAGCACAACTACATATATCCTGATGTTTTATGAAACATTTAAAATCTGGTACAGCATTTTATAGTGAGGTACGCAAAGTGATAGCTAAATATCTAAAACATTTAATTTCCTTATGACCTTATTTTCTAAGGATACTTCAGCAGAACTGCCCATTTTGTAAGCACCTATGCAAAGAGGGTGAAAATGATTTGACCAAATGCAAACGACAGGCGTTCCAGGGGGCCATAACCAGTCAGATGAATGAGTCCCTGAAAGTGTTCATTTCTCTTAGATTAGTATAAAACCTTCCCAGGGAGAACTTGCCTGTGAAGGGTATAGTCTATAAATACTGCAAGAAGAGAAGGTAAATTTAAAAGAGCTTTAGGCACCTGGTAGAGACCAGAAGTAAGCATGTGTTTCCAAAATACTGAGGTTATGTAGAAGGACAGAATTTTGTGTAGTACAGAAATCTTATCTCAGAAACAGCAGATATTCTTTCACGAAGAGAATTAGTCAAATCCCACCAAAATTCACTAATCTGCAAGTCTGCATCAGTTGACCTGCGGACAACGCTGCTAATTGAAACATGATCACTGCAGGTTTCCCCCAAGTTTATATAAGAATTCTCAAGACTGTCAATGCAAACTGCAAAATATTATAGTAAGTCCTGCAAAACAGTATCCAAAATCAAAAATCATCCATGCTCTTAAGAATACCAAGGCTCAAATTTACCATCTCTTTTTAATGTAAAGCTTTACTGAAGTTGTGGATTGCTGACTCCTGCTCTATTGCCATGTGGGAAGTCCAGTGGCACTTGCTCTACTTACGTATATTTTAATTGCACATATTTGCAAAGTATTCACAAAAGCTCTTCTCAACTTGGAGAACAGGAAACCATTGAGATATCTGCAAATTAGTCCTTGTTAAACTAAATACCATCGCATTGCTTGTTCTCTGTGAGTTGGCTCAGGTAAAATTTCCTTCTCAGTGCTGTATTATTCAGCTTGTTCCAGAAAACAAGCTTAGAGACAACCTGCTTGCTCTTTGCTATCAGGCCCTAAATAAAAAAGCGAGTTTAAGATTACCTGTGTCCTGCTTTTTAAGTCTTTGATGTTTGGATAGATACCGAGGTATCCAGTAACTGCAGAACTCAGTAAGCAGTAGCAATTAGCGACTTCCTTCAAAACTAAAACTAGCTTTATTGCATTTTTACATATTTGTATTATTTTTTATTAAAAATATTTGTTGTTTGTTATAACGAGTGAGCTCTGAGCTCAAGACAGAAAACTCAGAAGATTTATACTTGATATTGCTCAGTAGCAAGCTGTATAGATGACTACTCATGAATCTTCTGCAAATGCAGATTCATAACCCCGGAAAAAAAATATTCCTACAGCTTTTATTAAAGAAAAAAAAAACCAGATTTTTTTCATATTAAAGAAGAAAAAATTGTATGTAACATTGAAAAATAGTGATAGATACTAGAAAAAGTGGGCATAGAAGCATTCTGTTGTGCCTTTGTCTTTAAAGAAGGGAGGTAGGGAACTCCAGATTTTGTGAAAACTGGAAAACATCCCCAAAATACCATCCCCAAAATACTCTAAATACAAACAGTATTTCAGTCCATACACCCTTATTAATTACTCTGGTGAAAGGCTGGACATGAACTAGCAGTGTTAACTTGCAGCCCGGAAAGCCAACTGCATCCTGTGCTGCACCGAAAGAAGGGTGGCCAGAAGGGAGAGGAAGGGGATTGATTGTTCCCCTCTACTCTGTCCTTGTGAGGCCCCAGTTGGAGTATGCAACCAAGGCTGGGGTGCTCAGCACATGAAGGATGTGGAGCTGGTGGAACAGGCCCAGAGAAAGCCACAAAGATGATCAGAGGGCTGGAGCACCTCTCCTACGAAGCAAGGTTGAGGAACTTGGGGTTATTTAGGCTGGGGAAGAAAAGAGTCTGGGGAGACTTCATTCTGGCCTTCCAGTACTTGAAGGGAGTTTACAAGTAGGAGGGGGACCAACATGGCCTCATAGTGAGTGACGGGAAAAGGGAGAATGTCTTCAAACTATAACAGAGGAGATTTAGGTTAGATGTTAATAAGAAATTTGTTACTCAGAGGGTAGTGAGGCCCTGGCCCATGCCCACAGAGCTGTGGTGTCCCATCCCTGGAGGTGCTCAAGGCCAGGTTGGATGGGGCCCTGGGCAGCTGAGCTGATGAGGGACAGCCCTGCTCATGGCAAGGGGATGGACTTAGATCAACATTAAGGTCTCTTCCAACCTAAGCCACATTATAATTGTATGTTATACTCTATGATGTTCCCTAAAATAAATGCAGTAAATTTGAATTCATAAGGTATTTTGAGAACTAGAGAGAATGACATATCAGAGATTTTAAAAACCATGTTTAAGAAGCTAAGCACATATCACTACGAGCACACAAAACACTGGGTAAGTTAAAGTAAAAATCTCAATCCTTCTTTTGGCTTTATTCATCGTATAAATGTACAAATACTAATTTAGCAGCAATTGAATGCTGGTGCAGGTTAAGTGAAACAGTTTTCTCATTTCATAGCTTCCACTGCAGTTGAAAGATTCTAGAATTTATATTAAAAGTATAGAAAAGCTAGTAAGATTCAGAGATGTCCAGTAAATTGATCCTATGGCTAACATTTCCATTCCAACAAACAAGTCTTGCACTCTTTCTCAAAAGTCCACTTAATGTACAGAATAGATTATCTGCACAATCACAATTCCCTCATTTAACAAGTCACTGTATTCTTCATAACCATAAACTGAAAGGTTTGCGAAGGTTTTTTGATGTGAACAACAGAAGTGTTGGTTAGATAAATCAAACCTCTGCAAACTAAAACCTTAAAATGGACTTCATTTTGGCTTGTGACAATATTGTTCGCGTGTACTCTCATTAACTGGATCTACTAACAAGCTCTCTGAGAATTACTTTACAAGGAGAACCCCCAGATGAGCTTTGAAATGACCTCTTAGATGGATGTGAAAAATGCATGGATTTTGATGTCAGGTGGTAAAGATGTAAAGCTGGCTGAAGACCAAGTTGTGTGTTTGGGGAGTATAGGTGGTGGGTAGTTTTGCTTATTTGTTTTAATGAATCTTACTCTCTGAAAAATTTTAACTGTTATGTTTTTTCAAATCTATGACCACAAAAGAGGGGACAGAAAGATTTATTTATTAGAAGATAAGGGGAAAGGTTTAGTTCATATGAGAAAATATTTCACTGTGTGCTGCAGACAGCCTGCAGCAAGTGTAAATACACATACACACATCAACAGATGCACTGTGTGTATAGTTACTACGATGTATCTATTTTTATACATATGCACACATACATGCTGGATCATTTCCAATTTGACTTTTTTTTTTTTAAATCCCAATTCACAACCCTTTCAAAGCCTATAAATGCTGTAAATTCTCAAGTCAGAAGAAAAATATATCTAATTTTATGATGTAAACAAGCAGTCTAACTGCAGAAGGGAAGGAAAAGGGGTGAGTACCAGGCATAGCTCCGACAGAAAAATACCTAATTCTACAAAAATACATCTCCCACAGACTGCAATTTGCCTTCTGAACTGTGTTTCACATTCAGAAGTTCAACGAAGTGGTTTGGAAACAGAAACAATGTACTTTATGTATTATGTTTCAAGAATATATGCTAACAAGATAATACATAAACTAACAAATGGAACAGCAGCGCCCTTTATGATTCCAACTAATCTTCACAAATAATCTTCACTAGAAAAATTAAAATTTGTATTTGCATTTTTATATGCATTTCTATTACAGGGCGCCCCACTAAGAGTACGAACAAGCCCTATATAACATCAGAGTTAATACAGAATCACAGAATTGTAGGGGTTGGAAGGGACCTCCAGAGATCATCGAGTCCAACCCCCCTGCCAAAGCAGGTTCCCTACACCAGGTCGCACAGGTAGGCATCCAGGCAGGTCTTGAACATCTCCACAGAAGGAGACTCCACCACCTCCCTGGGCAGCCTGTTCCAGTGCTCCGTCACCTCACTGTAAAGAAGTTCTTGCGCATGTTTGTGCGGAACTTCCTATGCTCCAGTTTCCAGCCGTTTCCCCTTGTCCTGTCTCCACTCACCACTGAAAAGAGTCCGGCCTCGCCATTCTGCCCCCCACACCTTAGATATTTATAGACCTGGATCAGGTCCCCTCTCAGTCTCCTTTTCTCAAGGCTGAACAGACCCAGTTCACTCAGCCTTTCTTCATAGGAGAGATGCTCCAGGCCCTTCACCATCTTGGTGGCCCTCCGCTGGACTCTTTCCAAGAGATCCCTGTCTTTTTTGTACTGGGGAGCCCAGAACTGGACGCAGTACTCCAGATGAGGCCTCACCAGGGCAGAGTGGAGGGGGAGGATCACCTCCCTCGACCTGCTGGCCACGCTCTTTTTAATGCGCCCCAGGATGCCATTGGCCTTTTTGGCCACAAGGGCACACTGCTGGCTCATGGCCAACCTGTCATCCACCAGGACACCCAGGTCCCTCTCCACAGAGCTCCTCTCCAGCAGCTCATCCCCCAACCTGTATTGGTGCATGCAATTATTCCTCCCCAGATGCAAGACTCTACACTTGCTTTTGTTAAACCTCATCTGGTTTCTTACTGTCCAGCTCTCCAGCCTGTCCAGGTCTTGCTGAATGGCAGCACAGCCTTCAGGCGTGTCAGCCAATCCTCCCAGCTTCGTATCATCAGCAAACTTGCTGAGGGTGGCCATTATCCCCTCATCAAGGTCATTGATGAAGATGTTGAACAAGACCGGACCCAGCACCAACTAGAGGAACACTGCTGGTTACAGGTCTCCAACCAGACTCTGCACTGCCAATGACAACCCTCTATGCTCTGCCAGTCAGCCAGTTCTCAACCCACCTCACTGTCCACTCATCTATCCCACACTTCCTCAGCTTTGTTATAAGGATGTTGTGGGAGACAGTATCAAACACCTTGCTGAAATCAAGGTAGACTACATCCACTGCTTACCCCTATCCACCCAGCCAGAGACAACATCATAGCAGGCCACCAGGTTGGTCAAGCACAACCTCCCCCTTGTGAACCTGTGCTGACTACTCCTGATAACCTCCTTTTCTTCCAGTTGTCTGGAGATGACATCCAGTACAAGCTGTTCCATCACCTTTCCAGGGACAGAGGTGAGGCTGACTGGCCTATAATTGCCTGGTTCTTCTTTCTTCCCCTTTTTGAAGACCACATTGACACTTGCTATCCTCCAGTCTTCAGGCACCTCCCCCATTCTTCAAGACCTCTCAAAGATGACAGATGTTCAGCAGTCACCTCCACCAGCTCCCTCAGCACCCGTGGATGCATCCCATTGGGGCCCATGGGTTTATGAACATTGCTGTTGCCTAGCCACTGCTCAGTCCACTTCTTCCCTGACTGAAGGGAAGTCTTCCATTCCCCAGACCCTCTCACTAACCTACAGGGTCTGGGATTCCTGAGAGAGAGCTCTTTCACTGAAGACAGAAGCAAAGAAGGCATTCAGCAACTCCGCCTTCTCATCATCCCCTGTTACCAGAACATCCCTCACACTTAGCAGGGGAGCCCCATTCTCCCTAGTCTTCCTTTTACTGTTAACATACGTTAAAAAAAGCCTTTTTCATTATCAGCTTTGCTAGATTCAATTCCAGGCGGGCTTTAGCCTTCCTCCGTGCATCCCTGCAGGCCCTGACAACATTTCTATATTCTTCCCAAGTGGTCAGATCTTTTTTCCACATTTCACGGACCTTCTTCTTCCCTTTGAGCTTGTGCATGAGCTTCTTGCTCATCCACAAAGGTCTCCTGCCACCCTTTCCTGATTTCTTGCTCAGAGGGGCACACTGATCCTGAGCTTGGAAGAAGAGCTGCTTAAATGCCGACCAGCTCTCACATACTTACCCTTAATGTGTGATGTTCTTGTGCTAGTAATGCTGTGACCTCTTCTTGTAAGGTAATGACCTCCAGAAATTGCCCCCAGAGAGCCATCAGAAGTGAGCAAAGCTGAGCAAGATTCATATTTATAAGTTCTGCCAGTTCATCAGGATTTTCCATTTTCTGAAGGTTAGAAAAAAGATTTATGTTATTACTAGATCACAATGGACAGACAAAACTAAAAAAGGGTATTTCATCTTAGTAAGAATTCTAATTGAAATATAACTTCCAAATAAGAACTGTTTTGTCTAAGTATTAGAAATGACATAAGTCATGTTACAACACAAACACGCTGTTTTAGGTTGCTTTAAATGTTATCCAGATGTTTTTTAGGATTAGGACTTCTGATGTTAAGCTGAAGCAATTATTCCATTAATAAAAATGAGTTGCAAGTACTGTTTCTAACATTTTCTAACATACAAAAGTAGAGTGTGCTTGAAAGGAATAGGAGTCTGAATTAGAAAGCAGGAAATTGATATTTGATATATTAGTGCAAACTTGATGCAACCGTGAAGAATTAAATGAAGACATTTTCATTTTAGAATATTAACTACTTGTGATAATGTTTGTATGTCATCATATACCCATAGACACTTTAAGCATGCTCAGGAATCAATGTTCTGATATAGGCTTCCAAGAACGAGGCTACACAAATTCAGCTCAAAGCAAGCTTTTCTTTCTTAAAAATGTACTGTAATCCCAGCACACAGCTCCATACCAGTCAAGTGTAAATTTTAAGGCTTCTGTCCCCTACCATTTTAGGAAAACGTTTTTCAGAAACTCGTTGGAGACACAAAAGGCATTGAGGCAAAGCGTTAAAAAGTACAGACAGTAAAGACCCAAACTTCAGCACTATTAAAGAGGAAGCAGAAAAGAGGATTATGAATACTGAAACAACAACTTAGTAGGCAAGATTAGAAAGAAGAGGAAGAACTTTTGAAGAGAACTGCATAGAACGGAAAGGAGAAAAAGGAAAAACTATAAACATAGTTTAGCAAGCTAAGGGAAAAACATGAAAAAATAATCTTAACTACTGGAAGAATTCACAGAAGCTGAGTAAGTGTAAAACAAACAAACAAACAAACAAAAAAACCACCAGAAAAAGCTCAGCAAAAAACCTCATAACTTTCTAGTTTATGAAGTGAGATCACCAGCTGCTCAGGGAGAGCTAACTGTATTGGTTTTGTCTCCAGTACAAGTGACCCTTTTTCAACAGCAGTATTACATTCCTTGCAATTGTACTACTAGTATAGAAATGAAAAGTAACTCTGCTACAAAAGCTGCATAAAGCAACAAAGCATGGAAAATCTTAAAAAAAATGTTCTCAACCTTCCGCTTTAAACTCATCTGTAATGAGGAGATCAGCTGTTCAGTTGAGGATAATTCTGACTGGTGCACATGAAAGAGTTGAGGAGGCCAATCTAACCTAAGAATCATCTAGGTGGACAGTATTTCCTTGAGAATATATGGAAAAGAGGAGACAGCATCAGGACAACACCTTGCAGAAGTGGGGAGGAGCTGGAGAATCTGCTTTTGTACAAGTTTCTACTACTCAAACTTGTAAGTTTTGTTATTTGACAAGCTCAAAAATAAAAGATTCAACTAATGAATGCAGAAAATTCAAAATGTGATTTTAATGCAAGCAGTCCATCTTTCTATAATCCTCACTTTCATAATCTACGAAAGCTACATGACCACCAGATCAGTAGGGAAGTTTGTGTATCAGCTGAGAATTTCTCTGTGAAAGAAGAACAGCTGAAAGAAACGCTGGCAAAAAACCATACAGGTAGTTATCACTAAAGTATTTTATTCCTAAGTAGCACATGGAATTATCATACTCTTACTTTTACAGTTACTTCACTTATTTAATAACTGAAAAGTATTACCTTTACTTCTTCACACAGTTCTGAAAGACGAACTTCTACATCGATGTTTTCTGGAAAGATGAGAGTATATATTTATGAGAAACACCTTCCAAGTTGCAGAGCAAAGACAATTATCTCACAATCAAAACCATTAAAAAGAAAAGAGGCTATCAAATAAAACTTCATACCATATTAATTTCTACAATGAGCTTCAAATTAGTATATTATAAACTCTTACTAAAATGATTTCATACTAATTACTGATATTGAGGACAGAACGTGATTAATAAAAAATGGTTTGCAACTATGTATTGTGAACATTTCTCATGAGACCTTGGCAAGGATACCAGTTTTTCATTCCAAGCTGCTCTTGCAAACACTGCAAGTTAGATTACATAGTTTGCATATCACCCTCTTAGCACTGCTCAGCTATTCAGCAGCAATGTCATCATTCACAACTGAGGCAACACAACTGATTTTCCACCTCAGATTTTCCAGGCATTGTTTACTTTAGCACCATTTTTTCTATGGGCATATTATTTACTTGATTTGTGAGCCACATGGATGAAAGCAGATTCTTTGGTTGTCTGAGGGTTTACAGCTTTCTCAAATAATTTAATTATTTTTTCTCTAAATAGCTCGATGTTAAGAGAAACGTAGTCTTGCATAGTATGGCAGCTTAAACTTGCTCAGAACCTCAAATGACTTATAAATAAGGAATACAGATGTAGTCCTTTATGTATGATATCCTTTCTTATTAATAGTTCCAATTCTAGTCAACGAAATCCAATCGATTAAATAACAAATTTGTACAATGATTAGATTTCTGTCTACATGTGAGGTACCAGTAACAAGGGAACGATTTATAAACCTTGTATTACTTGTAACAAATATATAATTTCTATAAAAACAGTATTAAGGAAAAATCACTATTTTATTTGAGAATCTACACCAACAAAACAAACTCACATTAATGAACCTAGGATATGGACAGTGAAATAAATTTACCAGCAGCAATGTTGTGTTGACTCATCTTCAGCTGACACCTTCTAGATTTGTAAGTATTTATTGACTTTCACATCACTGTTATACATTATACATACTTAGGTTTAAACACAATGGCAATTGTGTTTAATGACAATTCAAGAAACTCCAAGGTCTGAGAAAATATGCATCTTACAGAAATGCAGGAAGTTCTCAGAAGCAAGTTTAGAAATAGTTTGGAATGAAACTACTTATACCTATTAACTTGAGACCACTTGGTAATTATTCTGAAAATATCTGAAAACAGTTTATATACCATTTGTATATTTATTTTGGGGTGTTTGTGGCCACATAAATTTTGTCACTAATGGAAAAAGAGATCTGATTCACTATGAAACACAATACTGTTTGTCACCCTGTTTGTCACACTGAGATTGAGGACAGGTTTGAAACATTTAAAACTAATGTTTTACTAATCATTCCAATTCTAGTCAATCCAATCTAATCAATTAAATAATAATTTCGTACAGTGATTTGATTTCCTTCTAAATCTGAGCTACCGGTACCAAAGGAAACAAAAAAAGCACTGACAAAATGAAATTAACATTTGATAGCAGTGTTGTGTATCCAGTATATACCTGATGAAATTTTGCTGGCTCAGCTAAAAGTGTTTTGTTTTGTTCCTTCTTGTAAACAAAACCAAAATGCAGTTGTACATGATTAACACTAATGTCCGCGAGACTCAACTGCTACTTTTTTCTTTCCCCATTGCAAAGTGCCTTGCACTTAAACAGCATGGTTTGCATAACATCAAACCAACACTGACACTCTCCAAAGGTGGGTTGTCCATTGAGATGTGGACAAATGCACCCTAACCTGTGAGAATGTCTTGTGTAGGGTTTAGAAGAATCAAATCTCAAGAAGCCAGAAGCAATTTGAACGATATCTCAGGAAGAAGCGCTGTTAGCTTCTAATTATTTAAAAACCAAAATCAAACAAACAAAACCAACAAAACCCTGAGTCCATAGTGATTTAAATAAAACTATCATTTTTTGCTGTTTTATTTAAGTTTATGACAACTGTCTGAACTCTTCAATTACTTTTTAAAATTAAAAACAGAATAACACTAAACCAAATAAATGAAAGATTTTACTTTCTATACTCAATCTAGAAATTAGTAGCTCAATTCTACAGACTTCACTGGAGTTTAACGTACTCCTATTATGGCTGAATAGTGAAATAGTGTTCCTGTTTAGAGAAGAATATAGTATTTGATGTTATTAATAAAAATCTGAGGGATTAAATCCCCTGCTTTGAAAACATACCTAGGTAGGCGTCTCTCTGGGTTCGTGGAAACTTTCTTCTGAGAAGGCGTTCATAAAGGACCTGCATGCTGGCCTTGGCTAGTTATAGGGATTGCACACACATGACTAGTTACTACACTCCTTCTTTCATCTGTGATTTATTATTTGCCTTAAAGTTAGCAGAAAAGCTTATGGCTAGCCTAGCAATTAGTGCAGTTAGAGAAATACATGAAAGCATATAATTTTGGTGTAGTTTATAGATTAGATATCACTCCTGATAGACATTACACTCTTTTATTTCCTGAAACCAATAACATGTAAAAGCTCAATTACAGTAACTGAGTTCAAGATGATCGTGCATGCTTCTGCAAAATCACTGTTTTCCTTAAATGGTATGGCAGAGCAACAGCAAAGCAAGCAGACAAAACAGAATTAAGGAGGTTATAATTTAATTTAAAACAAAAAATAGACAATTTGAGATTTAAACAGGGCAAGAGATTGTCTTCCATCTCATATATAAAATCACCAAAAGGCAGTTCATTTACTTCAAAAATTGAAAGAAGTGATGATTTTGTACTTCAAGACCAGAGAGCTTCAATTATTTTGTAGAAGATATCATAGAAACGTGGCTTGCTTTTCCTTTCTTTTGTTATTTTATTTTTAACTGTTGATGAGTTTAGAGAAATTAGCATTAATGATAAGCACTGGTTATTTTGCATGAGCAAAGGGCGAGTAATAACAGCACAATTAGTATCCATAGTATTAGTTCTTTTTGTCACATCAATATTCCCAATCAATGTATATATAAAATAACTGGAATAAATGAAGAAAAAAATTCAGAAACAAGAAAATAATTATGGCAGAAACTTTTAAAAAGAACCAAAACAACACAACAAAACAAACAGCACAGGAAACAAACCATCAGCAGAATCAGTTCAGTGTATATTATAAATGTAAATACTATTTTTCTCTTAATGTATTTATTTAGAATATTTCTTTTCAAGGTTGCATTTCCCTAAGCCAAGTTACCCACAGAAATGAGTAAAGGTCTGAGCCAAGTGCTGCTGAAGTTTATGTGAATCTTTGTTGTGACTACAGTGAGGAGCAAAAGATACCTCCTGACAACGCAATTCAGTTGCCAGCTTCTTTCTATCACATCTATTTTGTGAGCGTTTTAGGGGAATTTAAGGTTCTCTCTGAATCATTTAAATATCGACACGCAGTCTAAGCCTATTCTTACAGTAACAATAATACCAACAGATTCTACTTGGCAAAAAGTGCATTTTGTTCTTACAAGTTAGACTAAGAGTTGAGTCATTCATTTAATAGGGCGTTCCCCTCCATATCAAGATTAAGATAACCAACACAGAACTACTCTATGTAGTGTTTTCGCTTCTATAAAGAAAAAGCTTCCGTTTGTGGTATTTCTCTATGCATAAACTTGTAATGCATTTGTCTGTGTTCTCTTTAATTATTAAATTCCAGCTGAGTTCGAGCAGAAGGATTTTAGATATATAAGACTTATGAGAATAATGCCAATTCAGTCAAGAAGAGGAGATAATTTCAGGAAAAAGCAAAAGCTGTATGTTTTATTAAATTCAACATACCCAGTTCAATTCGGTGAGAAGACGGGAGCTCCTTTGTGATCATAAGGAAATAGCTATGTAAGCCTTTGAAAGCAAGCAGCAAACTGGCACAAAGTGTATAGTGGAAATTATAGGCATGGCTGAGGAAAGACTCTGAAACAACAAAACTGCAACCCTAAAAAAAGAAAAAAAAGAGGAAAAAGATTTAGGTGTACTCATTTGATACAAGAAATGAAGCGTTAACAGAATAAGAAGACGTGCAAATTGCCTCTTTTCACGAACCTCATTCAGCTTTTTGCAATTCTCAGTGGTTTGCAGTATCTCAAAAATGAAGGCTAAACACTAAATATTGTAAGCTTTCCATCTGCATAACCTTGAAATATGTAACAGCCTTCTGCAAAATTTTTCTATTTTCCCATATTATGTGACACAACAAAATAAGTCTTAACAAAGTTCATTCTTTATCAAGTAATATTTCTGCAGAAGATAAGACTTACTGAGATAAAACTCACATCACCCTACAAAATACAAATGAAACATTCAGTTGAGGTATTCTTACATCAGCTGATAACTGCTTTGTGTAGTTATTGCCAAAGACCACACTTTCCAGAGAAGGAATCACAGAGTCCCTATTTTGTGCTGGTGCATTCCTGTTTAACCACGTATTCTTCACTGGGCGAGGAAAACTGCAAGAAGCAGAAATGAGCTGGTAAGTCCAACAAGTTACGTGTCACAAATTTAGCACAGTTTTTTTTGTTTTTGTTTTGTTTTGCTTTTTAAGCTGTTTCTCAGTAATATCTTGGATGCCTTCAGCATGGTGGGCTGCCCTCTTAGAACTCCTCATGCAGGGACTGCCCAGAAGCCTCAGTTAGTCTCAAGTGCTACATCAGGGGAGCAGTTCTCTTCCAAGATTGTCTCCAGCTTACTGGAGCAATTTAAGAAATTATTGCCCTGAACTGTTCTGCTGTTGACTATGTAAGATCTTTCTTATACTTTCCAATGCAACTAATTCAAACACGTTCCTGAAAGTTTAAGCCATACAGATCCATTTTGATCTGTGACAGGTGAGAAGCATTCATTTTCTGGCATCTTTGGGGGGGACTCTTATTCCTACAAGTGAAACAGTAGCAAGCAGTTGGAAAGCTGTCACACAAACCGCCATTGCTTTTTTGTAACAAAAGCCTGACCTCTGCTACTGAAGAGGAAAGCCTATCAAGGACTGCTGGGAGAACAGAGCATCCTGTAACAGCAGCTTTGTGAGGACAGAGCTGGGGAAAAAGCAGTGAAAGAGGAATGAATGCAAAAAGTAGGAGCTTTTAGACAGTGGGCAGGAATAATCAGTGACAAGTTGATTAAAGAAACTAGACTGCACAGGGACCAAGGCTGTAACCAAGTAGAATCACCTCCTCTCTCTTGTGTAAAATATTAACACCAAGTGTTCACTAGAGAAGGAGGTCCTAGATGCTAGTCTGAAAGGGAAAATGCCCAAAAAGTGACCGCCTAGCAAACTTTCATCTACAAGAGTACAAAGGAAGGAGGAAAGAAAGAAGTCTGCTATCATAGGATGGCTTGGGTTGGAAGGGACTCTAAGGATAATAAAGTACCAACTCCCTGCAACAGGCAGGGCCACCAACCTCCAGATCAGGTGCTAGACCAGGCTGCCCAGGGCCCCATCCAACCTGCTCTTGAACACCTCCTGGGATGGAACATCTACAACCCCTCTAAGCAGCCTGTTCCAGCACCTCACCACTCCCTCTGTAAGGAACTTCCCCAACATACAATCTAAACCTTCCCTTCCTTGAGCTTAAAACCATTCCCCCTTGTCCTGTCACTGTCTACCCTAGCAAAAAATTTATTCCCCTCCTGTTTATAATCCACTTTTAAATACCAGAAAGCTGCAATGAGGTCTCCTCACAGCCTTCTCTTCTCCAGGCTGAATAAGCCCAACGCCCTCAGCCTACCTTGTAAGGGAGGTACTCCAATCCTCTGATCATTTTCTGTTCATGTTCTTCTACATGCTCAGGCTTTTCAGAAAGCCAGAGATACGAGCCAGAAAAGGAGATGGCAACTACAAAGTATTTGCTAAATATTACAATATAGCATAGCCCAGTTCAAAAAAAAACCACTGTGCATTTGAAGGTTCTTTCTCCTCCCTGCCCAAAATTGATGAAAAGCCCAACTTGGATCCTTAAAATAATTTCATCAACACCAGTAGCATCCTACTTTAAAGATAAATGAAGCAGCAATGAAGTTGTTTTGTTTTAGCATCTCCTCCCACATGCTTAGGAAGCTAGAAACTGAAGAAACACTTATACAAGATTATACAAATTTTCTGCAACCTTTTAAAAAGTCAGAAGGGACAAATGCATTTCTGACTGAAAATTAGTAACAAAGCCTGTTTTTTCATTTTCTCTCAATAAACTGAAGTTTGACCATATAGCTAAGGGATGAACACAGGTGAAACACTTGAATTTCACTTGTGTTGTATTTTAACAACTGACATTTCATATAAATGGTGCTACTTTAAGTGTGACATCTTATTATGTGAGATCCTCAGACTAGTACTAGGCTCAGATATTCCCTCTCCTCACTAACTGCTCCTCCCTTAAACAATGCAGACACTCTGAAATGTCCCTTCAGAGATATGAGAGTTCAGTTCATTCAGTTAGACAGTCTTGCCTCAAACTCATCACTAAAGCCATTCAACTTGGAGGGAAGAAAAAAGAAAAAAAAGAAATTACTTGAATTCTCTGAACTAGTACAGACCTAGAATGGCATTGTAACATACGTGAATACATGTATTGCCAGGAGGTGAAGCCAGGTGCAAGCAGTGAAAATTCCTTATGCTAAAGGCTTTAGTATTCATATCTCCATCTGATTTTGAATATGAAAAATCCTAAAGCATTTCAAGTCTTCAATACCTTGAAAGAAGGCAAAGACAGGTACGCTAAAGACAAAGCTTCGTCTGTGTGGCTGGCAGTATAGCCCTTTACTCATGCTTATTTTTGAGATAGAGAAGCAAAAAGATTGCAATGGATGATACGAGCTAATGAAAGAAAAAGGCTTCAGTGGAAGCTAGGTAAAAGCTTATTTAAAGAAAAAATGAAAACCCTAGGTTTTACTTACTTTAGAAAAGGTAAATGCATCACTTGCAGACATCACTGCCATTACAGTAGTAATTGAAAACAGAGAATACAGTCAGCAAGAGATGCTCTATTTCTATTACACTCGATGATCGTTGTGGGTACCTTAAAACTCAGGATATTCTATTAACAGCATCCACTTCAGTCACTAACTAGAGTCAGCAGATGATCTTACAGATGAAGAACATGAATAAATGTTTACACCTATAAATATACATCCCTCCATACAGATATTTATACCTACCTTCTCTGTTCTCCACTTGTATCATCTCTCTACTACGTTACATACGCTTATTTCCAACAAAAACAAATTCAACATTTGTTCCAGATAACTTAAAAGACGTTTCTCCACACTCTGGACCTTGGATACCGGAATCATAAAGAAAACCCCACTGCATTGAGACTTAACTCCTTCCTAAGTATACTGTGGTGACAGCATTTCCATTTGGGCACCTGATACTTCATTTACACTTTATGAACAAGAGATTACCTTATCAAGGGCTGATGCAGAGCAACCAGAGAAGCATGGACTATAACCGATATGACAGAAAGGTGAAAGTAATCAAACATAACATTGACGTAATGATGAAGGCCCCGGTGTAAGTTAAAGTGCAACTTTAAAGTTCGGCTACTAATTGGCTGTAGTGTGCTCAGGTCATCTGGTCTAAGAGTAAAAAAAAAACAAACAAAAAAACCACATACAATTACAGTGACTGTATTTACAGGGTAATGTGCAAGCAAGTTATTAACAACCAGTACAGATAACAATTTAGCACTGGTGTATATTTTAGTGCAATAGCACCTTCCCAAGGGAAAAACAGTATCAAAATGAATCAAGCTGGTTATGAAACCTTAACAGGCCTCAGCATTGGATTTATCTTGTAATCTCATATATGCCTAATAGGAACACAGTACATATATATATAACACAGTTTTAATTAGTTTAAAAAGTTAACATATGCTGTTGCTGTAATAAAATCTTCCAAATTTAAACTTACGAATAGTCTGTATCCGTGAAGTGCAGGTCTAACGTTAGCAGAAAATTCATTTCATTAAGAGACTCCTCAATCTAAAAAGAAATTGTGAAAGCATGAAATTTTTCAGGTCCCTTATTTATATTAATTCAAACTGCACACAGCAAGGAGTTAAGCATCTGAATACAGTTAAGATGACTGGCAGATTACCTTCCTCTCATCTAACAGCATTTTTATTTTGAAAATCATCACATCGTTCACAGAAACTTCCTCATTTTTGTAGAGAATCTGAAATGTTTTACTGTAAACTATATTGTCATGGATTGAAGCAGGAAAGGCAAGATCTGCACCTGGAAAGAGAAACAAGTATTAATGTAATAGTTCTAGCATCTGGAAACTCCAGAGCAGTTAATAAAGTATCCTAACATTCCTATCATTTCCATGACCACATTTATAAACATTACACCAACAAAAGCAGCAGTTTCCATTTTAGTCAGCAGCTAATGGAGTTTGAAGGAACGTTCTTTGTTTCTAAAAAATACTTTATCAAATATATTTGAATGTAATTCACTTTTAATACAATTTGTAGATCGAAGAATCTATAGTAAGACATTTGAGACATCAAAAATTCTAACGTTATTTCATTAATCATTCCTTTTGCTTGGCAATGTTTAACCATACTGAGACCTCAGAATTAACTACAAATGAGGCGAAGATGTTAAATGACACGTACCACCACTCCACTGAATTAATCAAGAACAGAGGTGGTTCCTCCTTTCCTTACAGATTTTTGCATACTACTCTGGCCAGACCAGTTCAAAGTCTATCACCCAAATCTGACATTTCTTGATCAGTTTGACGCTTCTGCTTTCAGCTCAGAAGCTGCTCATCAAAAAGAGTTCAGAAAAATGTGATAAATGGTTGGGGAATCCTTTTCCAATAAAGGTCAAAAGAATTTTGGAAGAAAAGAGAAAGGGAATCGTTCTTAAAAGTTCCCAAGGAAGTATTCAGCAATAATTAGTAGCAAGGGATTATCACACAGGAAATACGGTAACAGCCACAATCCTGTGAAACAGTGCATAGAAGAAAGTGGAACTTGGAAGAACTGAGGCAACAGAAAGGACAACAGTTTCTTATCAGTCCTCAACAAACAGCCTCAATCACATTAACCTCTTCCACAACACAAAGCCTTAGAGGTTGTATAAATGGGAGTGTGAAACTTTGATTTTAAAAAAAAAAAAAAATCTTTTTTTTTTTTAAATCATTTAGGAATACACAAAAGACAAAGAAAACTGAATAAATACTTCCTGCTTTACAGCTCTGGAGCCCACAGACCACCGATAGAAAATCACTGCACAAGTCTGTGTATGGCAAATATGTATGTCACCTTTGTAACATTTTAGCCTAAGCTTCCATCAGAAACTGGAAACCTGTAAAAATACATTTTTCTTTGCTGAAGTGCTTTCACATGCATCATCAATTTAGGTCTTCTGGACAAAATAAAAAGGATAAATCATTAAAAGGTAATTCCCCTACGCAATGCCACGTTCACCTTGTATCAATTCATGTCATATGCTAGAGGTGAAGGGCAGCGAGGGCATGGTTTCATGTTACACATAATCTGACAGAGCTGTACACCATCAGCAAAAGGGATTCTGCTACTGCAGTCTGATATAAAAGCAGTAATGGAGACACACAGCCAAGGTCCTGCTTCCTCTGCACCACCAGCGCCTTGAGTTATAGCCCTCAGTTCCGCTGACCTGAGCATAACATGAAACTGCATCCTCGGAAGTGAGAAAGGAGAGGAAAGGAAGAACTAGTGCCAGGAACAGGCAGAGCCACATCAACCTGGGGTCAAGGTCTCACAATATGAAATCAACAAGGTAGAACTATTATTATTTTTTTTAATTAGTAAGTCAACAATGTACAGTCTGGACTAGGCTATTACTAGGATTCTACCCTCACAAAAAGCCTCCTCTGCCACATAGAAAAAACAGTGGGGAATGAATGGGTGGATAGTGATAGGACAAGGGGAAACGGTTATAAACTAAGACAGGGAAGGTTCAGGCTAGATATGAGAAGGAAGTTTTTCACACAGAGGGCGGTGACGCACTGGAACAGGTTGCCCAAGGAGGCTGTGGATGCCCCATCTCTGAAGGCATTCAAGGTCAGGCTGGATGTGGCTCTGGGCAGCCTGGTCTGGTGGTTGGTGACCCTGCACATAGCAGGGGGGTTGAAACTACATGATCATTGTGGTGCTTTCCAACCCAGGCCATTTTACGGTTCAATGATTCCGCTACATGAATTAATTTTTTGCACAGTGAACATTTCTACTTCATTCCTAAAGTGCTTTTTTTTTCTCCTGAAAACTACTGTTGAGTTTCTTACAGAAGAAGAAATTCAGAAGAGCCTTAAAACTGATACAACAAAGTACAATTACCAATGTTTTTCTTTAACTTCTTCAATTGTGACTACATCACTTTTCAAGTTACAAGAATGCTAGGAGACCTTTGCAAGGTTGGAGCTAAAGCAAATGTCTTGCCATGTCACCACTAACTCACTAGGTCCCTGAGTATTTCAAGTAACTACTAAAGGACACAGGAAATAAAAATGGAAGAACCATGGATTTATAAATCTCATGATCTCATGAAAAGGAGGGAAGGCCTGGGTAAGGGATAAAAAGAAAAGCAGAGGAAGAAGCTAATTTAGACTGAGGTTAGATATAAGGAAAAAGTCCATTACAGTGAGGGTGGCGAGGCACTGGAACAGGTAGCCTAAAGATGTGGTGGATGCCCTGTGCCTGGAGACTTTCAAAGCCAGGCTGGATCAGGCTATGGGCAACCTGATCTAGCTGCGGTGTCCTTGTTCATTGCAGGGGAGTTGGACTAGATGACCTTTAAAGGTCCCTTCCAACTCTGAGGATTCTATTCTAAGCAATAGGAAGAAGGGAAAAACTGAACATGTATAGTTAACCTGTGGAAACAGAAGGAAGATCTAGATCAGACAGCCTGCAGGAGAGTGGAAAACACACAGTTATGGTAAGGAAATGGCTGTTGATTTGCAAGGAGGCTACAGAGAGCTAGAAGTAACTAGGTGAGATGATTTGGAGTAAAGCGGGAAAACCATGACTTTGTTGAGGAGAATGAGATTTAGAAGAGAGATAAGTATTAGGAAAACAGAACAACAAAAACATCTGGTTGACACAACATGTCCTTCTCAAGGAGAGCTGTGGGCTCCTGTACAGCCTCCTCTATGGCCTACAAACAACAGACACCTACGGTCAATGGGTCAAACTTATGCTGTTCTGCAGACAGCATAATAGCAGCTATTTTCTGAAATCATGACAGTCTCACTCACTGGTATCAGCTATTCACCAACCTTCAGTAGCAGAGCTGTGACCAAAATCTACAGTTCTGCTAAATTCAGCAAGCAACCAAAACAAATAGAAAGCAGAGGTCCTCAGCAAAATAAAACACAGTCAAATCCACAAGAAGGACAAACGAGTATGTCAACGGCATTTTTACCACAAAAAGAAAAAAAAAAAAACAACCAAAAAGCAAAGCTGTAGCTTGATATGCATTTAACTAGCCAAAAAAAGAGCAGCTCTACTCAACCTTTCATTGACTAAAGTGGAGGAGAAGGATATAAACTGCAGTGGCACAGCCATTACAGACAACAATCTGATATGCCAAACTGAGAGAGGACCCCAGTTTGGGGGGTTAGAGGGTTTTACTTTTTGTGAAATAGCTGCTTATCTGAATGAGTTCCCCACTTGGCTTCCCAAGTCAAACAAGACATTTGTGTTAGTACAGCACACAGAGCAATATAAAGGTAAAGAGTAGCAGGCAGGCAGAATCAAGGGCTGATGTGTTTTGACAGCACTGCTGATCTTAACTCACATCAAATTGCAGCCTTTACGTTTACGCCTAGTAATGAGAGACAAAAGCGCTAACACATGTCACCAAATTTATTAACAAGATTGCAGCTTTCCAAAAATTAACTGGAGACTGTTCTAAAATATACCACAAAATGAAAGAAACACTCTTGAAGCAACATTAAGCATATCATTAAGTTAAATGATTAAAAAAAAATCTTTTTTTTTTTTTTTTTTACTGGAGCAAAAGGATCAGTTTAGCACAGCCACATTTCCTAAGCCACACCACACATTGTTTGAAATGGAATAGTTTTGGTTTGTAGGAATTATTTCTTCACATAAATCTAGAAAATCCAAGAAATACTCAAGAAGCTTGAGTAAAATTCAGTGTCTAAGCTGTATTATTCAACATTAAGTTTAAAATAGCCTAAAAAATTTAGGTTTTGGAAAATTCATCTCAATTTTTCTCAGACCACAGTAGGTCCTTCTTTGCAATTCTATGAATTTCACCTGTCACTTGAAAATTTCACTCATTTTTGTTTTCACATTTCTACAGCACAGTGAGGTGTGAGCTTGACAGAACTGGGAGAGCACTAACTTCTTCCAGCAGTAAGTTTGGATCCCTTTTGAGTCTTTTTGAAAAAAAAGAAAAAGGGGGGGGGGGGGGGGGGGGGGGAATGGGGAGTGAGAGAGTTAACAGTCCCAATAACAGTCTGTATCCTATGTTCTCCATGACTTGAAGGATATCTACTTAAATGAGAACTGTCCTTGGCAATCTTGGTCCAAAACACAGAGGACCAAGCATATCGATGAAACAAACCAGAAGATATTAGTATGTTTTGCTACCAGCAAAGAGAATTAACAGAGAAAAACTATTGAGGCAAATTCTGCAATTAACTTTTCAGTCTCATTACTATGAACAAACTAATTTTGCAGCAGGATATAATCAAATACTTTATATTTAAATTATGTTAATAACAAAATGGAAATGCTTTTATGTTACTTATAATAATATAAGGGAAAAATGACATTTCCTTAATTAACAAGGCAAGATAATGTCTACATTTACTACAAGGCCTTGCACTTACCAGTTGCATGTAACAAACTAGCTTCTAATTTGTGTGGAATTCTTGGAGGGATTTTCATAGATGCACGAATCTGGTAAAAGCTAAAGAAAAAGACAGTGACTTGCAACACATGTGGTACAGTACATCTCAGTTACCATATTCAGGTACACACAATGAAGAAGCAGAAAATAGGAATGAGGAACAAGACAAGGAAGACTGAAAAGATTAACACCGTGCTCTTGTGACTCTTCATCAAGCAGAAAGATGGCCACATGTGAATAGAAGGAGGAATTGATCACAGAGCTTATCTTTCCAAATTACAGTGTTGGGGTAGATTTTTATATAGGTATATGGTAGATTTATGCCAGTAAGGGTAGGAACTGCAGGTTTACAGCCTAAAAAAAGAACCAACAAAAAACATAACCAACACCTTTTGCTTTTTGTTTTCTCAGTCTGTGTCTGCATCTTTAAATAGAGTTTTTAATCCTGTTTAGTTCCATACTGTCTCCAGCCTTGATTGTGATCTATGAAATCCCTAATTGTCTCATACACTTTATTGGACTTTTCACATGACACAAGCACCCACAAATAAATACTTAGACAATGTGTTCTCTCCATCTCATCTCAATTCAGATAATTTGTTTATATTTGAGCTGGTTAGCTGCGGTCACCTCCATGAGAGAGTTCCATGAGCTGCAACACAGCTGCACGAAAATCACCTCCACCAGAGGGAGGGAACGAGAACATTCAGAAGTAGAAAGTGGGCAGAAGCTTTTTTATTCCACTCAATCAATCTTACAGCTTGTTTTCATCACCTACACTAATAAAATCCCAACCTACTGCATTGTTCTGATTTTGGGTTCTTTCAATTCAGCCTAAACCGATGATCCGGTAGTTCATCAGTAAATGTTCTTTTTATTTGCCTAAGAATAAATAAATAAAAATCATTCTTAAATTAACATTTCCACAAAATTAGTAAATAAATTTTAGTCTGGTCCAACAGAAGATATTTAAGCCAGTGGTGTGGTTAGAGATAAGAGCTCACAGCAAAATCCTTCCTACTGTTTAAAAATTGAATAAAGCAACCTGCTGCAAACTAATAACTACATATTTTGATTTAGACACCCACAGGTCAAAGAAGATTTCAAGCACATTTCTTAAGTCGTTCATAAAGTATGAATTACTTTGACACCTGATAAACAATTAAGTGCTTACTATCATGTTCTACAGGAGCGTAAGGAATTAAGGTGATTAGAGAGTCTTCTCATCAGTAATCTAGCAAGATGCAATCTAGTTTGCTAAGCTACTCCTTTTCTGTGGGTCAGATGTGACTTCTATCATTTGGTGAGTTACTCATTTCACCTACACTGAGGAAAGATGGTACATTATGATGTACAATAACCTCAGTAAGGAGAGACTTCTCACCAGCTTCAGCTTCACTGTCATTTCTGGACCCTCAGTAAGCACCACACAAGAGCACAACATCCTGCAAAGCACATCTTCTCGTGATCCAAATGATAGGAATGTGATAGCAGAGCACAACGCTTGTTACTTCAGGTGTTGAGAAAAGAATGGAAAATCCTTGGTATGGTTTATATTAAATAATACATCTCAGTAGTTCAGCGACACGCTGTGTTTTTACTAACCTTCTATCAAGCTGGGTCCCTTTATCAGACTTTAAAACAGCTCAAATCTGCATCATTCCCAGACTACATATGGAATCGTGTTGCAGATACACAGAGCATAGCTTTAGTTTAAAATCTTTACCAAATGTGGATTAATGAATTAAGACTGCAACAATGTAATGTGCAAGGCAAACAACAAAAACTGAACACTGAACAGAGAAAGAGGTTAAATTCCATAGTATTTAATGTAGTAAAACTCATTTGCCCTAATGATGCTATTAGATATTAGATGACTATTCACATTCTGGGCCCCAGTGAAAACAGTAATCAATAGAATTGTTCATTACATGCTTCGAATGTAATTTGTGAAACAAAAGCCTGTTTTGACAACCTTACTCTTCCTATTATTAATTCATCAAAAGCAGAGCATTCTATGCTTTATCCAGTAAACCCTTTGCCTGCCTGATGGATTTTAATTTGGGTTAATGGGGAGATGAAGGTGCATTGTTTGCTTGTTTGAGACAGGTGGCTCTGATACTCAGCGCAGATTTATACTTTAAGCAGTTTACAGCAAAACATTTACCTGTTAATCTGAATATTTAAATCCTGGAGGAGTTCAGCTTAGGACAAATATGCAAACCTTAGTTTCAAATCTTGCACCCAGGTCTTTGAAACAATTATTTTACAGTATAAGATATTTCAATTAAAAAAAACCAACATCCTACACAGTAGTTATCCAAATTATTCACCATCACTAATCTTTAAATATTCTATAGATTAAGGATCTCTCTGCAAATGAAGCGCTGTGATACTGATATAAAATGTTTTATTTACAACCAAATAGCATTTGTAATGCAGAAAATAAAGAAGTGTTTTCTAAAGCTCAGATACACTCTGGGGTACTCAAAGAGCTGGCTGATGTCATCATGAGACCTCCCTCAATTATTTTTCAACAGTCTTAGTAATCTGGTGAAGCTCCACTACACTCAAAGCTGGCAAACATTCCAATTTTCAAGAAGGGCAATGAAAAAAACTTTGGTTACTACAGGCCTGTCAGTCTTACTTCAGTGTCTGTTCAAATTATAGAGGAAATTATTCTGGGAGTTCTTGAAAAAACACTTGAAAGACAATGCAGTCATTAGTCATAGCCAACATGGGTTCACAAGGAGAAAAGTCCTGTTTTACAAACAATTTCCCTTTGTGACAAGGCTACCAAGTTGACCAAAGGAAGACAGCTGATGTAAACTTCTTGGATTTCAGCAAAGCTTTCAATACTTTCACAGCCTCCTTCTGGACAAAATGTGCAGCATACAGCTATACAAATACAGTGGTTGAACAGCTGGCTGATAACGTTGGTCTCAAAGAATTAGGGTAAATGGGGTTACATCAGGCTGGTGGCCAGTCACTGATGAGGTTCTGCAGGGTTTCATTTTGGAGTCAGTTCTCTTCAGTGATTTTATAAATGACATGGAAACAGGACTTGAAGGTATATTAAGTTTGCAGATGATATTAAATTGGGAAGAGCTGTTGATTCCTCTAAATGTAGAGAGCTCTGCCTTGCAGAGACATCCTGAGATATCGGAGGGCTGGGAAATCATCAACCACATAAAGCCGAACAAGAGCAAGGGCCAGATTCTGCACTTGGGATGTGGCAACCCTGGCTCTATATACAGACTGGGGAATGAGAGGCTGGATAGCAGCCCCATGGAAAGGGATCTGAGGGGTCTGGTTGATGTCAAGTTGAACATGAGCCAGCAGTGTGCCCTGGGAGCCAAAAGGGCCAAGTGTACCCTGGAGTGCATCAGGCCCAGCACTACTAGCTAGTCAAGGGAAGAGACTGCCAGGTTGTATTCTGTTTTGGGTGCCGCAATATAAGACAGACATCAAACCCCATTACAGCTTCCTCACAAAGGGAGGGGCATCACCGAGCTCTAGTGACATCAATAGGACCCAAGGGAACAGCACAGAACTGCATCAGAGGAGGGTCAGGTTGGGTGTGAGGAAAAGGTTCTTCACAAGAAGGCAGTGGGCATGGAGCAGGTTCCTCAGGGCAGTGGTCATGGCCCCAGGCTGCTGGAGTTCAAGGAGCCTTTGGACCACACTCTCAGGCACTGGGTTTGAATTTTTGGCAATGCTGTGTGGAGCAAGGAGTTGGACTCAGTGATCCTTCCAACAAGGGTCACTTCCAATATAGGAAATATTTCTATGTTTCTATGATACTTTCCTCATTTGACAGCAAGTTTTAAAAAGAAATTTCAAAAAATGCATCAAGACTGGACACTCTCATTTCTCATCTCTCCGTCTCTGGACATTTATCAATTTGTGCCACAATCCTTCCTTTTCCATCAAAAAAACAACAACACAAACTGACCACTCCCAACTACTTCTCAGCTGTACCATAAATGTTGTCTTCTTGTGATAAATCTTCAGCTGACTCATAAATCTCATCTATCCAACTGCATCTCCTTGGGAGTCCAGACAACAATTCAGTATCAAAGACTTGTTACATTCAATTATCTTAGATATCCTTAAAATACTCTGCAAATAAGATCTGAAACATTTCATTTCTCCTGGGTTCCTGGGTTCCACAGCTGAATCATGGTACGTATATGCATTATCTGGTTTTTACCTGGAGAATGAAGGTTCATTCATTGGAGACACTGTTCACTACAGGGTTCACCACCTCATCTTGAATGCCCACACTTAGTTTTCTCACAGATAATATAACTCAGTAGCTATGGACATGCATTCTCATCATTCCCCAAAAACCATCAGGCCATCTGCTTCTCAATAAAGGAAACTATGACTACTACTAAGGCACACTATGGCAGACCATCCCAGCGCTAGTCTTATTAAGACTAGGTAAGCCAATGCCACTTCTGAAACATCTAAAAAAATAATTATTATGTCAATAATGTAGCCTTAAGGCTACTTTAAATTATCTTCCTGATAAGGAACAGAGGCACCTCTGCTTAATGCTGTCAAAAAAGAATGTTTTATGTATAGAGATAAGAGCATGTTCTCTTGAAAAGTATTACCAACAGATCATGTGGATTCTGTCTTAGTAATAGCCCTCACTCTGCAGTAGTCCATAGCCAGGGACTGCTCGTCTTAAGAAGTCATGCTGAGAAAGATCTGAGAGCCTTGGCAGACACCAAGTTGAACACAAACCACCAGTGGGGCCTGGCAGGAGAATCATGGAATCACAGAATTGCTCAGGTTGGAAAAGACCTTAAAGACCATCAAGTCCAACCACAACCTAACCATACTACCCTAACAATCCTCCGCTAAACCATGTCCCTGAGCAAACAGTTTTAAACTCATCCAGGGATGGCGACTCAACGACCTCCCTGGGGGGCCTATTCCAGTGCTTAACAACCCTTTCTGTAAAGAAGTTTTTCCTGCTATCTAACCTGCACTAACCCTGGCACAACTTAAGGCCATTTCCCCTCGTCCTGTTACCCGTCACCAGTGAGAAGAGACCAACCCCACTCTTGCTGCAAACACCTCTGAGGTATTCAAAGAGAGCATTAAGGTCTCCCTTCAGCCTCCTTTGCCCTAGATTAAATAACTCCAGTTCCTTCGGTCTCTCCTCATAAAGCATATTCTCCAAGCCCTTCACAAGCCTTGTTGCCCTTCTTTGGACCTGCTGCAGCACCTCAGTGTCCTTTCTGTATTGAGGTGCCCAAAGCTGAACACAGAGAGATGAGGCCTCACCATCCCATCCTGGGCAGTATTAATAGAAGCACAGCTAGTTGGTTGACAACAGTGATTATCTCTCTTTACTCAGCACTCCTTAGACCGCATCTGGAATTCTGTATCAAGGTGACATGTGAGGTAGGCAGCATCTTCTAGTTCCTATTACATCATAAACTTGAGGGGAAAAAAGACAATATACAAAACTATTTCTTAAAATTTGCCAGCCTTTCCTTCTCTAAATGCTCCCAGCATTTATCCTTTCTTTCTCAGCTCACAGACAGCAGGTGTTATGTTATGTAAATCGTTGACAGCAGGTCAAAGATGAATGCCAGATCTCTTACCATTTCACTGCATCAAACCTTTGTTTTGAAACAATTTCACACCAATATCCCAAAAGGTACCTTTGCACATGCTTTGTATCTACTGTGTCAGCACACAGAATCAAAATTGAAGTCACTAATAGAATGCTTATAAATATCTGCAGCATTTCTGCCAACTCAAGCCTATGCAATGTGCTAAATGTATGTGCTTGCTGCTGCCCATTTTATCTCATTTGGTCCTGAATACAATAACATGCACATCCATAATTCCATAGTAATGCTATTAAAAAGTTGAAGGATATCTGGAGATTAGTATCCTTACAACAGACATCGTAGGAAAAGGTCTTCTAAAATAGATATTCAGTACTACTGATCTCCAATAGGCTTGGAATAACCTCACTGGTCATCCTGAGTAAAGGATTGAATCTTTTCCAAACAAGCTGCATTAAAATCTCGTAGACTCAAAATCTGACATGAATCAGAAAATACTTTCCAACATGGAAACACAGACAGATTTCTTTTTTCTCTGGGATCATCATTTAGATGGGTATGGGTTCATTTATAATCTGAGCAAGAAACTGGCTTAATAACAATCAGAATTTATCTTGCTACCAACAAAAAAGGAAAGATAAGAAGTAATGATTACGTGGCTTTTTAATGCTCTTACATGGAACCACAGGCAGTAATGTGTGCAAGTAGAGTCATCAAGGACAAGCATTATTTAAAAAAAACATCTCATGCATAAAAAAAGCCTGTGTGCTTTTACAGAGACAGCTGCATGAGCACTTACTTAAAAAACCACTTACTTCACCAGCTAAAGCACATTCCAAGGGAAATGCATGTCCTGGAAAAGTTTTATAATACAATTCAGTGAGGTAAAACTTTTCTGCAGTTCTTCTTGCCAAGCAGAGGAAAGGCAGAAATGCACACGGCAAATTCTGGCCTTGTCCCTGAGTCCCCATGCACTCAATGCACACTTAAATGGATTCAGTCACACTAACAAGAGCAAACAATGAACATCTTGGACTTCAGCACTCACAGGCGCACTGGGTCACCTGCAGGGCAGCTTCTAAATTTATCAGTTTGCAAAACGAGGGAACAGCTGTGACCTTGCAGATGCAAAACCTCAGGAAAGCCCTTGGGATCTACTGAACACGTGGTCATGTTGAAAACCACCTGCTCAGGTGAAGAAAACTACTGATGCTCCTCTCCTTTCCTTTGTCCAAGCTGACATCAACCAGACAGGTGTGGCAAAGCAAGCTTCATTTGGTGCACAGGAAAATGGAAAATGGAGAACAGAAGGTTCCACTGCAGTAAGGGTTTGAGGCAGCTATATATTAAAAACATCCAACAGAAGAAAATTTTTAATGTACTTCTGGCAGCATCTCCCTGTCCTACAGTCTTATCTTGTGATAAACCCCCCTTGCTACAGAGACCCTAACAACACTAATTCTTTCAAGAATGTAGAAAAACCCATCTTAAAAGCTGTAAAGGCATTTAGCACTTCACACAGCCAGTCACAAACCTGTATTGTTTGGAATTTTGCTGGGAAGTAACTTCTTTAAAAAATAATACATCTCATGTCTATGGAACACCTTCATTTCTAACAACTAAAGATGTATTTGAACGAAAGAGTTGTTAGGTTGGGAGTTGGATGGCAATTATTTGGAAGATTATTACCTCAATAAATCAGACAAGGGAGACAGGAAAGTAAATGCAGTTAAGGATTTTGCCTTATTATTACAAAAGGCTTTTCTCCATGTTCTTACCAGCAGCACAGTCGGGTACAATTTCTGCACTGGTACTTAAAAACTTGAAAGGGAAATACTACTCTCAAATAAATCTCATTGTTTCTTTTTTTAAAGAGCCTAATAAACATGTAATAATGGATTAGCTTTTATTTAATCAAATAAATCTTAACTTGTATCAGTCTGTTTATAATTTTAGTTCCCCTTTTATTTCCTGTTATTACTGAAGGGAACATAATAAATCATGCTAAGTTTTCTCTAAATTTAAGTTATCTTTAAATTATAACAACTCTACAGATCTCATCTTAATGATTTCCCTGCTATGAAAACTTTCCAACTGCATTTACATGGATTAAAATTAGTATTACAATGTTTTATGTATTTAATTCAAGATATTAGCATCACAAATAACATTTTACAAGTGTTTATCTTCTGATTGTCTCGAACATTTCAATTTTCTGGGGACAAAGGTACAGGATGTAAAGTTTTCCTGGCAAGTGGAGTCACAGCTTTTCCAAAGCTCCACCTTCTGCAAACAGACAGCGGTTCTTCTTCAGAAACATCATAACATATTAATTTTGAAATCAAGGTTTAGCAAACACAACAGATGGGAGACCAGAAGACAAGTCTGACAACTCATTTTCTGGTACTTGCTCCAACGGTATTTCAGTTTTTGTTTCCCAAGTTTTGCAGCTGTGCATCTGTTTCATCTGTCAGTAATCAAACATACAAGCTTTACCATTCTCTTGGTAGCCTACTTTAATGAAATTCAATCTCTATTCTATGGGCAAACATATCGTGCACTTAATGAAAAATGGAAATTTAGGTACCACAAAGAAATTGTGACAAAAATAATGGTAAGGAAAAAAAAAAAAAACACCACAAAAGCAACACCACCAAATGCACACAAACTATCATGTTTTATGCAAGATACATTACATAAAAGTCAGTACTCTCTTGACCTTGCCAACATCTTCATCTTTTTCCCTGTAGACAGCTTCACCACTTAAGGAAGTTACATCAGCTCAAGTTCTTTTTTCTTCTTTTCTAGTTTACATCAATGTTGTTTCTAATACAACTGCTCTTAGATGTTATTTGGACATTATGAAAAAAAACCAAAACCAACAGTCCTTCGGCGTCAGAAGCTTCCATCTTTCACCTTCAAGCAAGGTGAAGTTTCACGATTGATTTAAGCCAGCTTAAGACAGCATCGCCAGGAGCAAGATAGGAGCAAAGTCACACTCCAAAACCTCTTGTGTTCCCTGGTTTAAGGCTGACTTTCCGCCACTGCTCCTTGTAAGCAGAAATCTGCCAGACTCACGGAAGAAGTATTGTAGGTTCTCCTCAGGGAACCGTAGGGGCGGGGGGGTTGCTATTCTGAATGTCAGCATACTTGCTTTCTGATATCTCCTTCCTCCTTTCCAGTGGGAAAGGTCCTGGCGCTGTAGTAATGGTTAGGGTCCTTTCCCTCAGAAATATCAGGGCTTGGGCCCCTCACTGCCCTACAGCTGTCTGAATCCTTTAATTTGTCTCTCATGCTAGCTGGCATCGAGGAAATCTTCGTCCTCTTCATAATAAGGAAATACCAAGAAAGTCTTGAAAATTAGACTATGGTTTTACAACACAAGGAATTTTGCAAAAAAGTCAAGTTTGAAGAGCTCTGTTTTCACTTTTCCCTCTGCCTTGTCCTCCCAGACACTCACTCTTGCCCCTGTGCTACAGCATATTTTCATCCACTCAATCCTATCAGCACGCTACTTGCAGAGCAGTGCTGCAAACTGGACTCATTCAGCAGCTCAGACAGCACAACTGAGAGGCTGTCCATTGTGGTGACAAGGAAGAATCAGGAGCAAGGAAAGCAGAAACTGCAAACTGGCACCGCCAACCAGAGTCTGTATCCGCAAATGACAGCTAGGGAAATTAGAATGGATGTAGCTGATGTCTGTCACAACTCCCTATCCTACAGGAAGTGATGCCAACTGAGGAGGAGGCAGAAGTTCAGACAGAGGGTTTCTTTCAAAACATACTCATCTCTGGACTGCTGTCAGCAAAAGATCACACTGATGAAGCAGACCCTACTGTTTGACAGTCTCCTAACATGGAGGACTGAACTTCCACGGCATTACAGTTATATCAGCCCAGAAGCCAGTTGGTGATAAAAGCAGGGATCCTGTTCCTCTGTTCTATCTTCTGCTCTTGCACTGGCAGAGTTAGCTGTGGAAGGTAGAATTATACTGTCTGTTTGCTGTAATTCTTCTGCTGGCTTACTATTTTGGTTTGGCCCATGAAAAGGTAGAAGAGCATTACTGCAGGCACACAGGAAACACCAGAAGAGGGACGATTCTTTTCAGACTGCTGCTATCCAACAGGTCTCCTTTTCACTAACATGTACACCCTTAGCTAATGTCCCAGCCCGCTTAATCCCCTCCCAGACTACACTGCTGCCAGCTGCTACAAATGCTGACCATCTGATTGATCACAGAATGGCAAACAAATCAAGAGATGACCATGCATATTAAACCCTTTGGCAGATATATGCCACTGTACTGGCTTAACCCAACCACAAATCCGCAGACAAGAATGCTGTTTCACAATGGATTTGAGTCCAAGGAATTTTCAAACTTTCTGGAGAAACTAAGTTGTATAGATTAACATGAATATGTTGAATTGGGCAAAGTTCCTTTTTTTCTTTAATAAATAAAAAATGAAGAGCTCAGATGTGTAAGCCTGAGTGCCTACAACCCTCTGGAAACATCTCGAGTTTCTTACCTGTCAACTCAAGAATCTGGTAAAGGGAGAACAAGTGGAGAGGAAGGAATGACAGTAAGAAATCTCAAGGTATGAAAAGTTACTTTGTATGACATACAGTAATTAGAAAAGGTATCGGGAGGTTTAATGAGTGAAAGAAGAAGACTTTAAGAGATGTGATGCAACGTGAGTTCTGAGTAGGCACTTGATTGAAGCAGAAGCAGCAAGTCTGAGTTTGGTGGTGTGACAGGTGTGCGATAGGCACCCACATTCAGACAAAGCTGCATTTCTAAGATAATCCAGTAAACCGTGGTCTGTGGTTGCAAATACATAAATATGTAAGAATGAATGTATGCACAGCAGAAGGAGTACAAGGCGGCACTATGCCAGGATTTTCTGTTGTTCCACAAGGCAGATATGACTCTGGAATACTCAGGGAACATTTCTCTCTATTCCTGCTGATAGCTTTGGATCTCAAGCTAATTGAAAGAACTAGCATAAATCATCTTTCTGCAATAACCAACTACATGTAATTAGGGAAGAACACTTAGAAACAAGAGATTTTTCTTTGCTTCTCATTACCCTCGGATAGAGACTGGTCTGAACTATAAGCCAACAAAGAATCTACATGCTACAAAAGAGTGCTACACTTGTGAGAGAGAATCTTAAAATTAGCAACGCTAATGATTAAGCACGTTTCTTAATGCAAAGTTAAAAGTGCTTCTGCTGTCATATGCCATTCCAGAATACTGAAAAACTTACAGTACAACTTGGATTTAGAAAGAGAAGTTACATACTAAAGAAACCATTATTCTAATGTCTTCAACTAACACCTCAGTGAACACCTACTCTCATACTACACACAGAAGTTAACAATATTGTTATAGTTAAAAAAGGTTAAAAAAAAAAAAAAAGAGAGCTTTATCTGGAGAAAAATCATTGTATATTCAGGAATGTCTTGCACTGTCACTTACTCCTTAAAATGAACTCTCTGGTCATGTTTCTGCTGAAAATCTTCATTCAGTCTGCTGACAACACTGCACAAGGCTGATCCATAATCCTTACACTGCAACACGAAATGGTACCTGGTCTTTTCTTTCTCAAAAGGCACATTTTCTTTGATAATGTAAAGAAAGAAGCAATTACACAGACCTCCAAGTGCAGTCCTTAAAGGAAAACATGTGACTTAAGCCATATCACAGTTACATTTAATGTTCTTGTCACACAAAATAGCTACAGCTATGGCAGTGCTCCAGCAGGCTTCGGCAAGATGGCAAAAGAGCACATCTAAACACTTGTTATTTTATTCTTGAAAAGTAAATTTTGCCAAATTCAGTGTCTGGAAAGTGCATCTGACTCATTCAAAATAATGAATTCTGAATATTAGGATGACTTGTTTCCTTCCAGAAGGACTACATAGGTGTAGGTGCTAAGGTCTGAATAAAATCCAGGTTATTTGAAATCCATAGCCAATACCTGAGAAGTCTAGAATATACAATGAATACCCAGGAACATTTATCAAACACTGAGGCATATTTTTGAAAGTATATTGGCTGAGGGAGTGTTGGAGGGCAAAAAAAAATGTTAAATTTTTGTAAACAAACCCTTCAGTACAGCTGCAATTACCAACAATTTGTTATGTACCCAGGAATAATGACTGAAGTAGTAAGCACCTATACCATTATATTTAGATATGTCAGAAGATGCATCTAAAACCAAGAGCTGTAGTCATCTGACTTAGTTTCTTAAGAGCAAGGCAAGTCCTCTAGGAATTAATGCATGGAGTGGAATAAAAAGATAAGATTCTCCAAGTCTGAGTAGAAACCCAACTTACAGTGGCTTTGAACAACTACTCAGCAACCTTCTCTGTGTGGCCAGAAGTATCCTAACACAGATATTTTACTCAGGTATCTAAAGACAAGTGGTACAACCTGCCAGTGTCTTAAGTTCCATTCACATAGCTAAGGCAGAGCATAGATCAAAAGCTTTAATTTCTAACTCAAAGGAAGCAGTGCTCAATTTTACACTTACTTTTCCAACTACTATTCTCAACAAACGTAGGGCTTTTCCTTTGGAAAAGGCAAGATTCTGAAGTACCATCATTTGGCACTTCAAACAGACATTGCTCTTTTGACCACATCACATCTTTGTCCTCTCAGGCATCTTCCGTCAGAAGATCTATTGGGGTATTTGATCATACTAACTTCTAACATCTGAAGCAATACCAACTTAACAAATGACTTTTGATTGCTCATTCCCAGTTTTGCCTGTTCTTGCCTCAGAGCAAGAAGGACCTGTGTGTGCGACCACCACTGAACTAGATGCAGAAGTCGATCCACTTTAAAAAAGTAAGAGAAGTAGTAAGAAAGAGAAGTACCTGCGCTTTTTTCCCAGACAGACAATTCCCTGCTTTTACAGCCTGGCCCGCTAAATCTTGAACCTGCATTACTGCTGTTTGTATTACTGGAAAATCATAAGCTGTAGAACAGAGCTCATCTTGCAGCTACTAGACCAATCTGACAGTTTTCTTCTCCCTTTGAAAAGATCATATTACATTAAGTAAAGATCACAGCACTATGCTTCAGAAGATCTGCTGCTACATGTCAGAAGAGGACTCAGAGCACTTATTTCCTAGAGTCTGTGTCATACAGGAATGCAGTTTGAAAGTAAAAGTTTGACTGGGCTTTATGAATTCCAAACAAAACCAAGCAGGTCTGCCTGAACATGCCATGTGCCCTAACTGCTTGCTATTTGATCATATGCCAATGACACAAACCATTTGCAGAGGCTGCTTCTTTATTTAGGAACAGAAACTGTCCATCTCCTGATTCAGCCAGGGCTAAAAATGCTAACTTAATGTTAACACGTTATAAAACTTATGCGGATAACTCACTGGATCCAGAGAAAACAAAATGAAATAAGCTTTCATTTGTTGCCTGATTTCTTATTAAATTACCATGTAATCATAGTAAGAGTCATTAAAATTCATGCTCTGATTCAGTGTATTTTCTTTTATGCTACATTGCACAACAAGACAGATGGAAGCATAAAATGTCATTGCTGCTGAGATACATTTGTAACTCTCCACACAGGGCCAAAACATGCATCTATGGCATAGAACAATAACATAAGGTTAATTTCCCAATAGCTTCCAAGAAGTGTTTTCACATTTCTGTGATATTGGACTTCACAAAAGAAACTTTTACCTTAAAAAAAAAAAAAAAAAGGAAAGATAAATCAGACACATCGAGCTTTTAGTACTGAAAAGTCTAAATGCAAATCTAGCTAGCTGTGTGCACTATTACAGACAAAATAAAGAAATGGTTAGACAAAATAAGATTGCACACAGGCAGAGAAAATATAGACTAATGCTGTTTTCAAAGCAGATCTCACAGCAACACCTGTGCTGTGCTTAACTACAAACCATCAGCTGAGTTCCTCTTGACCAATACATTTTCCAATTCATATTTGAAAAAGCAATTATTAATGATTATTAAAAATAGGGAGAATAGGCCTTCCTGTATTAAGCCTAGTTAACTAGCTACCTGTTGTGCAAATGGACAGAGCCCTTACACTAAAGGGCTTACAGGAAAAGAGACAGCATGGAAATATAAATAGGGATGTGCAGTGACAGACACAGAAACTGTCAGTGTTTCAAAAACAATTTGAGGAAACAGCTTTTGTGTGAAGACACTGGCAGGACAGAAAAAGAAATTTCTTCTTTCAGAAAAACCCCATGTATCTAATAGTTCTACAAAGTACGAGACTTTTGCAACAATACAAACGCATTGAGCATCTCTTTTGCAGACTTTTCAAAGTGGAAAACCAGTATGGAAAAATTAATATCCTGGTTTGAAAACTGAGAAGTGGGAAATGCAGCCTGGCACCAAGGCTAAGCTGCTAATAGGGAGTCAGGCAGCGTAACACAGGAAAGATGGAGACCTTGCTTTCCCAGAGTGCTTGATGCTGTGATGAGAGAGGAGTCAGAAGACTGACAAGGCCAAAACAACAGCCTTCAAAGTAGAACATAACATATATCAAAGTCAAATGAAAATTAAATGAAGTGGTTAAGGGAATTTACCAGTTTGCATTACATACCATACTATGAAAGATGTTATATTACGGTCCTTCACCCCAAAAGAATTCACAATTGAAACAAAGGTGGGATGCAAGCAGGCAGTCAGGTACAAACAGGATAAAAAGACTGATCAATCCACCCAAAATGAGCCCACAGTTCCTGTTCCTTCCTCAGGCAAATGCGTCTCTAGTTTAGGGCAAAGCCAGTGTTCAGGCAGAACAACTGCTGCAGAAAATGGGCACCACATTTGTCATTCACGAAGTCTCAGAATCTTTCAGACAGTTTTGTGGCAGGTAGGTTTCTCCTCCATGTTTAAAACATGCATCATTTGTGAGTGGCTGCCACTTTCAACTGTCAGAAAATAAGGGAACTTCAAATCACAATAAATATGAGCATGGAATCACAGACTCACAGAATATCCCAAGCTGGAAGGGACCCATAAGAGCATTCTTTTAGCTCCTGCTCAATTCACTGCCCATCAGGCCCTAGGTGCACTTTTCTGCAAAGCTGTCTTGGAGCCAGTTAGCCCCCCAGCCTGCACTGTTAATGGGGTTATCTGCCCCCATCTGTATGACTCTGCATTTGCCTTCAACGCAGTGAGGTTCCTGTCAGCCTGTATCTCCAGTTTATCCAGGTCCTTTCAAAGAGAATTTCTATTCTCTACTGTATCTTATCACTCCCTGCAGTTTGTTATCATTCAAAAACTTGCTGAGAAGGCACAGTGTTTCATCATCCAGGCTGTTAACCAAACTCTACACAGTATTGATCCAGTCTCAATCTGTGAGGGATGCTATTAGCCATTAACTGTGGGTTGGACTTTGCACCACTTGACCACAACGTTTGGGGTATGGTCACCAAACAGTTATCCACCAACTCATTATTCTGTTCTCCAGTTCACACCTCACTCAAACCACAGTACGTTTCCCATTTTATTTATAAAAGGACAGCACTACAAAACCCTGATCTAACTGGAGCCTTTATGAAATGACAAAAGGGCCTTGCTATCTCAGATCTTCAATCTCACAGCTCCCAGCCAATTAAATTTCTTTTACTCATTTTGTCACACAATACTCGTATATCAAACAGTGTTTGGGCAAAAACTCCCATGATCACATCACACTAATCTAAAAAGGAAAATTATGTGAAGCCTTATCTGAATGTAGAACAGATTAAAATGAACCAAAAGAGCAACCAGGAGCAAGCTCGCTTTTAAGTAATTGGTACAGAGCTATAAGAAAATATTATATAATGAGATAGCTGTATTAGATCAGAAGAACTTAAATTATTCTTTAACTACATTACGTAACTCTACTACTTACAGCTGCAGCACAGCTTTTAGGAAAAGTTAACCACCAAAACATCTCCACGGACATGGGACTTATTCTGGCAGTGCAGCTCCCTCTCCTTCCTAACTTTGCTTTCTAAGATAACATGGCTGAAGTTGAAGGCTGAAACCAGAGACTCAGTATCTACTTGTCATTTTTCTCATGTCAGCATTCTTCTTCTCTCAACTTGTTCTGTTAATGTACTGTGTTATAAACAGCAAGCTTAAAAGAAATGTGCCAAGTTGAGCACCGTAATTAAAATGCAGTGTTTTGCTTCCTAACTACCTTGTTGAGGGATCATTAGGATCAGAGGGTGAAGATAACCTAAACACTTCCTTTCCTTCAGGCTCTTCTCTATTAAAACTAACATGTTGCCATATTCTAACCTCTCCCTCGCTGCTAATTTCAGGGGGGAAAAAAAGGACACAGTTCAAAGAACTATACTTTTTTTGTCAAAGTACTTAGAATATACTCAGTATTCTCTCAGACCTCTTAAGTGCTCCTCAATCCTCCTCCAATGAAGACTGAAATTACAATTTCCCCCAAAAGATGGATGCAGCCAGTTTGCTGCATACAGTATGACCGCAAATGATAGTGAACATAACAGCTTATCACCTGTCAGTACCAACTTCAAATTCACCAGAAGTCAAATTTAGAGAAGGGTAAGCTCTCTTTACAAAGGCATCTCTTGACTCCACCTCCAGATCTCCTTCCCAGTTCTGTGGGGGCACAGCACAGCGAGGACAACAGAAGCTAGTGAAGTTGTCTAATGCTAAATTGATAAACTAATATGCTAATAGGGGCAGCAACATTTTTAAAAGATTTTAAAAGATTCAAGAGAAAAGCCTATCATATTGCAAGCAAAAGGGATTACAGCAATTAAGATATGAAAGGGTAAAAGTCTGGGTAAGGATATCATCTACTCTCTAAAAGAACAACAAAACTTCCTTCTTGTCCAATCAGACAGTAGGTACTTCTTTACAGCTTAAGTTTTTGGTCAAATTACTCAAACATTTCAATTCCTGGCCAGAATATACCTTTCCAACAAAGAATAAATAACTTCCAAATCACTACAAAACAGTCAATAACACGTGAAGCAACTCTACATGACACAACACACTCTGAACTTTCCAACATCAGCCATACACCACAGTGAAGTGTCGAAGAATGCACCACCTACCCTCTTTGAAACAAATCCACATTGAAGAATTTGTGGAGCTCCACGGAGAATTCTACCATAGCCTGAACTTCACTCATGTTTATGAGGATGCAGATGTCAAAACTTGTCAGCACCTTAGTTACTGAAAACAAACAGAAAACAATTTTTTAAAAACATATGCAAGGGCAATATCTAGCTGGTCCTTATAAAATGAAAATGCTATTGTATAGAGTTTCATAGGTTCCTTAAATATACATTTCCTGTGGTAAACATGAACAATGGATATGCCAAATCCTGCCCCAAATAACTTGTATCTTTGCTGTGGAGGAATCAAATATTATCAAAGAAGTATCACGATATGATTAGCATAACACAGCCCTGGAACTTACTGATAGTTATGTACTGCAGCTCTGCTCTGGTAATTGGCTGGAGAGAAGAAAAAATACTGCCATGGAGGAGACAAAGAGCATGATCTCCTTCCAGCCCTTACTGAAGCAGAGTGGCCAAGCAAGTAGCACTACCTCAAGTCTGATATGAGGATAGGGGTAGCTGAATTACAATTTGGTCAAATAGAAGTTGTAAGGACTGACAGGACCTGTAGGACTTTTAAGGGAAAGACTGGAGAGGAGAGGCAGGCATTAAGGTGGGCAACACACCCATTCTCAGTCAATCTTTCTTAGTAGTAAAGCATTATTTCTCATTGTCCTTTTTGCAGCCACAGACTGGCACCATACTGCTAATTTACAATTGCCTGCTGATACTTAAATTAAAATCCTACAGACTTTGATGAGTTCTGCTGTTTTTCCTTCAACAATATCAAGTGGATTAATAAAACAGACTACCTTTTCTGCAAACATCTGTCTTCAATCTTCCTAGTTCCTGCAAGCACTGCCAGGTTTGAGAAATAAACAAACAAAAACCAAAATGGGCAATCCATCATACACATTAGTCCTCCTTCTGGCTCAAGCACAGAAGAAGTAAACCTAATACCTGACCTGGTCTGAGCTTTAATAGGTTATGACGTTTTTCTGTTTCTGCTATACAAGTTTAAACAAGCAGGTGGGAGTCTGTGAGGCAGCAGGTGGTACTACAGAGACTGAAAACAGTAGCTGGCAAAGAAAAGTCAGCCAAAGCAGAACAGTCACTTGAAAGCAAGTTACCTGAGGGGGCTACCTACCAACCAAATTATCTTGGCCTCTGACATGTGATAAGATTTAGCTTGCTGTACTTTCTCTAGAGGAACTGGTCTCAAGCACCACAGCACAGGTTTAGATTTTTAACAACAAACAAGCGAATTCTAACCTTGGTTTAAGAACCTGTTCAAGGACTCTGCATACACTGCACTATGAGCAAAGAAACAGTAGCTTAGTACTACTGATGTAGCAGAGAATAGGGAAAGAGGAATTTTGCTCCTGAAATTGAGTTGTAACAATAGGAAGAATGCATATCAAGAACCCTTCATGCCAGATCAGAGCTACAGCATGTAGATCAGAGATGCCCTGCTGGCAGGCTGCATGCAGCCCAACACAGCTAGCAATGTGGCTGGGCCCCTGCTCCGTGCCCCCTGCCCTGGGTGTATCTGTAACTCCACTTTCAGTCGACATAAATACATTACCTGGGAATTTTCAAATGGAGTGCACAGAGCTGCAATCAGACATTCTGCTCAAAAATCTGACCACGTCCCTTCGCTTTTACAAGCCCCATCACACCAGAGAAAAACATTTCTCCCTTCACAATCACATCTTATTCATGTCACCACTTTTTGGCAGTACATACATTTGTGAACAGCTATTGTTGAGGATGAACTAAAGGAGGAGCAAAATTTCATCAAAAATCTCAAGAGCTCACTCAGAATTACAACCACAGCCATCAAACCAGCCTGATGCATTACTTTCACAACAACAGGGTCACATTTCCCACTAGCTCTATGCTTTTGTTGCTCTCTTTTGTTTTAATAAAAAATATTAAAGTTAAAAAAATCTTTGTAAGCTTTGTTACTTATATGCATGAACTTTACTATCTATCTTATGAGGGCTGCTATGAAAGTAATGCCTTCTGTCTTATGATGGCCCCTGAAGCCAGAAGTGGATGTTGGTGGTATGGCAGTAGATGTGGAACTTTCCTGCCAATATTCCATTCCAGGTTGTTGTTGTGTGACAAACATGGCACCTGACATGGAAGTGTGTATGAAGGCAAGGTGTGTCACTGAACTCCCATGTACAAAAACTGGCATCCACTGACATTTACTGATGCTTGCTGAATGCTGATGGAGACCAAACACAGTGAGCACAGTGAGGCAATGCGTGAGGCATTTCAGCAGTGGCAACAGATGGCACAGATTTTCACAAGTGCAGCATGCAGGCTCTTATTCATAGCTGCTGAAAATGCACAGCTAATGGTGGTGACCATGTTGAAAAATAGTGTTTTGTAGCTGAGCTTTTGCTCTATCAAATAGTGTTATTGTGCTCTTTGTATCAGTTGCAGTTTCCGTGGAAATATATAGGAGGTATTACTTTTGGAACATAGTTTGTATATGTGGCCCAAGACAATTCCTGTTCACACAATGTGGATCAGGCAAGCTGAGAGGTTAGACACCCATGAACTGCATGACACAATTTAGAAATTTGGTGTTGTAATGCACATCTAGATCAAGGGATTTTAATAGATTTGCTGAATGATGTCTAAAGTTTGTCTGCACTGAAAGGATTATAACTGATAACCTAGACTACTTGGCAACAGTTTCTCCTTCCACTGCTTTGGCTACAGGATTGAGATGTCCTCAATGGCCTTCAAAGCTAGAATGAGGAAACCATTCTTCTTGTCAGACACACTAATTCTCTGGGGTTGCCATACCATGTTACCATGTGTGCCTCACCTACAACAGCCTTCTGCAAATGGAACCTGAGCTATCACTAAACTGATCATGGAACTGCTGTGACCCTGAGCAACAGTCCCAGTGGGAACTGTATGTAATGCATGATGAAACTGTATGACACCTCAGAAAGAACCTCACTTAAAAATCCTCAAACAAAACAAAACAAAACAAAAAAAAAAAAAAAAAGAGAAATGGCTCAGGAGGACAAAAGATGCCACAGAGATGTCTGAGCCAGCCTGCATTTTGATGAAATGGACTACTTTTCCATGGGATGAAGACATCACGTCACCACATGCCTCAGATTGCCCAGCACTAATGGCACTGTCCTTAGTCCCTGAACAGCTTGGCTCCCTCTAAGAGGAGGGAAAACTGCTTCTGCAGGAGTTGCTAGCCAAGCAGTCACTCCCAAATGCTTCGGGGTTTGTCAGCAGGCAGGAAACTCTGGACAAATTCAAAGGTCCTCTTTATGAATGAGTTACTCGACAACAAAAAGAGCTCCCTAGCTTTCTCACCACTGCCAAAAGAATTGTCCAGCAAACCTGTAACATTTCTGTTCCGTCTAACATGGCTCTGGCTGGGGCCACTCTCTCCTTGCTCTGTTGAGCTAACGCAGCACCTCCAACCAGCTCACTAAAGATTGCTTGGGCAGGTGCCTAAGCAGACTTGAACACAGGGCCAAGCAACCACACAGCAGCACGTTTCAAAGCAGTAACAAAGTACTTGCCCAACTACCAACTGCATTTGGGAAAGTGGCATCCTTGCCTTGTGCCAGTATCAACTGCTAAACCAACAAGAACTACTCAGCCACAGTTCACAATGTGCACCATAAAGCAACACTGCATGTCACTGCAAACATCTGGGACTGCAGTCTGCCAGCTGACCTCTGAGGATGGTTTTTTCTCTGCTGAGCATCAGCTTGTTCCATGAGCTCTTTAATCAGGGTGAAGGGGAGCACTCACTGTCCTGGCCTGACAGAAACCCCATCATGACTTTCTGTCAGTCTTTCATAACAGTGCAAAGGAAAACAGAGTTTTTTGAACTGTAACTGCTGCATAACATTTTCTGTTATAAACATTTTAAAGGGGAAACTCAAACTTGGAGAAGCTGTCTTTGACTTTTGTTTGCTAATCACAAAAAAATCCAACTTAAGAAGTTAAAACTTGCATAGAGATATTTCTTTGTACATTTTATTTAAATTTACAGCTAACTTTGCATTAACATCAATAACATTACATGTCCACAATTCGTTTCAATACTTAATGAGTTGGTTGTTGTATTTTAAAGCATATGATTAGCATTCAGAAACTGAGGTACTGAAGTGAATGCTGTCCTGCCTGCTTGCAAGAAACAAGAATCCTTCATCAAGAACAACTTCATTATGAGTGACAGAGGTTAATGCAGCATATAAACAGTATCAGAGAAGTGGTAACAAATAGGAACATCCTAATACACAGGGTTAGAACAATCCAAGGGTTTCACAATTCTTGGAGGCTACTTAGAACTTATGAACAATCAAAGCAGCACAGTAAAACCCGATAGTATTAGAGCACTGAGACAAAATCTCTACTGGTCACTTGATCCAATACTAAGGACTAAAACTTCACAATCCTGAGGGTTTAATTACACAAATCTTTTCTTAAGGAGAAAATTTCCTACATATCCTTGCCAGTCCATGCTGCCCCATACTAACTCATCTCTTCTTCAATTATTCAAACTCATCTTCTCTGGGGCAACAGTACAAAATGGATTAAAGAAATATCATCAGATTGTAAAAGCTCACCAAAAAGGAAAAAAAATGTTTTTTCTTTTTTTTTTTTTTTTACTTAATCATTTTAGTAATACTTCATAGCAACTACATCAGAGCACCTTTGAGTGCAATGAAAAGACAGATGGAGGTGTGCAGAAACCTCCTAAAGCAGCTTTGTTCTCAGTGAAATGCTTGTCAAACAATGCCATTAATCTGCTTCTTGGACTGGGAACTGCAAGACAAAGCTAAGAAATAAAACCATGGTACATCCAAAAAATATCTTACCTCTACTGGTAAATACTCCATTTTTAGTACAGTAATTAACCAGTCTTCCAGTTCTTCACTACTGCTGTCAAAAGCATACTGCTTGAACTAGAAAACAAAAAAACAAATCAAAACAAGAATGTTTTACTAAGTGCAGTCTGAGCTTTTCAGTACTAATGTTCTTTATTCTCCTTCCCTGTGTCCTCATATACTGAATTCTCTCCAGCAAACACACATATGTACCTTCCACCACCATTCTCCCATTTGCCCTCACCTCCTACCACAATTTTCAGCTTTCTGCAAGTGCAGCAGTCTGACTTTTCCAAAACGAAGCCAAAAAATAAAATGCTTCTTGAAGCTGGTGCCCTGGCAAAGCTGATGTTGCCACATTTGGTCAAACCACCTCTGTGTGTGCTGAGGAAATTCACTACCAAGCTCCCAAAAGGCTCCACACACCCCATGTGCCCCGCAGCCCACCTGGTCTCCAGAGACAATCCCAGATCACCACCAACAACACAGCAAGCAGGCAAGAGGAGATTCCGGCCCAAGTTGCCAAATGCATCTCATGTCCCCACACAGCCCCACATGGTTAAGTAGAGGAGACAACCTTCAGTAACACGTCAGATGAAACGTTCCTGCTAAACTCTGTGTCTCTCCTGCTCAGGAGACAAAGCCACCCTGGCTAAAATTCAGGAGACAGGCCCTAAGAACATACTTCCCTAGAGCAAACTCCCCACTCTATCTGATATCCTTCAGATTTTAGACACAAAGAGAAAGGAATGCTTATTCATGCTTTCTTAGAGGAACTTTGTGTCCCTTCTGTATGAATTTCAGAGAAACACAAAACCTACTGCAACTTGTGCAGGCAAGCTGTGAAACTAAACTGTTTTTGCTTTAGCTTCGGAGAAAATAGAGAAACTGGAGCATAAAAAATAAATTACCCGGATTTTTTTTTAAATAGAAAATGCTTGTGCTTGTCATGTGTAACATAACATCTTTGACACCACAAAATATCTTTAACGCCCTGGTGAAATTCCAGTACCATAACATCACATCAAAATGACACTGCCTTTTATGACACTTATTGAACTGCACAATACAGACTGCGCCACACTTTGCTGGTTGGGTTACTTTTTAAAGGATGAAACTTTTTTTGTTTGTTTGTTTTTAAAGAAGAGAGTGAGCACAAAATCCTCAGAATAGGTAAGATTAGCCTTAAATTTAGCTTTTTATACTCAGTAGAGGTCAAAACCAAAAGTACAGAATCCTACAAAACAAAATGCTTATTTTCCTCTAGTTTTCTCCTAGCCTTCATCACTCTTTAAGTAATGCTTTCTTCTAAGTTCCTGCAGGAGCTCTGTACATCTCTCTGCCTGACCTTTTTCTCCCTTTATACTCAGAGATCCAGTATCTGCCAACACAAACTCAACCGCCATCTATCTCTGTGCTGATGACTCACAGATTTGTCCTCCCCACCTGAGAACTGTCTTCAGTTCCAATTTTAGCTGTTTCTTGGACGCAGCCTTCAGCTAAAACTCATTGTGGCTGAAACAGAGATCTTACCCTGACCTGCACAGCTATTCCCAATGCTTACTTTCAGAGCGTGCACGATAGCACAAGCTCATTGTAAACCTAAATAGTATTTTTTTTTTCATTTACTTTTCTCAAAGACTATGCACAGCAGCTGTCAAACGTTACTGTCTGTGATCAGGAATGTGTTTCAACTATCTAGATGGCCAAAACATATCCAAGCTAATATCCGCCTTCGTTTTAATTACTGTTAAGCTGAAAAGTGTAATTCACTGCATGTATTAGTTCAGCACGGTGCTGCAAAGAGCCAGCCTTCTTTTTGATCATTTCACCTCTCCTTCTGCATTTCAAGCTCTCTAGGGAGATCCCAGACCTCTGCATCAAGCAGAACTCACTTGTCTTCTTTTAAAATCCTCTTGGACCTGAGCAGCACCCAGCATCACAGCATCCTGGCTGATGACCAGAGCTCCTCAGCACTACTACCAGAGCCCAGTCCTCCATAACCAAAAAGGTGAGAGAGATACATTAAGAAATGCTAATTGAGTTTTGGGTTGCATAAACATCATTCTGTAAAACAAGGGAAAAAAACACCAACATAATGTTAAGTAGAGGTATCTAGGATACCTTATTCAAATTAACTCAGTATTAAACACAACTACCACTCAGAAAGAACCGACAGAATAGACTGCTTTATATAAGATTTGCAGATTATTAAATCTGCACAGTACTCAATATCTGAATATAAATATCTCCTCTCACTTGAACAGAGTTAAACAACGACCGAATATTATACGCTCAGCGCAAAACCCAACTATGACAGTTCTCTTCCTGTAGGTTCTCTGAGGCTGTTTTACTTTGCAGACAGCCTGCATGGCTTGATTCACCTTTTCTAACAAAGCTGGTGCAGAACAATTATGACACTACCATGGACTAGATAAACAACCATCAATCAAGTTTTCCCACATTATTCTTTAAATTTAGAACCAATAACTGGCCCGCTGTGCAGGACATTGATAAAAACAACACACTCACTACTTTGAGCTGACAACTTGATTATTCCCACTGAGCATGGAAATCATCAATACGTTGAATTATTTTTTTCTTCTGCCTTGTTAATAGATCACGTGCGATGTAATAATTCATCTTGAATGTTTATTAGGCTTATTCCCTTTTACCTTAGCAATGCATTTTGCCTGACAAATGACATGGCATTTCTAAGCTTCCTCATTACAAAGTTTAACATGAAAGTTTCTGTGAGCAGCAGAGTAACATCCTGCAGATGCATTCCTCTCCCTCCACTATGATAACCCTCTATCTGGCCATGACAACCTGACCAAGCAGAAGATCACACATCCTGCAGGTACTATGGACCTATCTATATCGAGTGCGAGTGGCCAGCTGCTGCAAAACGGACCACACAGCTGCTGACTTCTGTATTTTTCCTCCCAGATAGGGCATTCATTGCAGTGCCTCCCCTTTTTGGCTGTCAATGTACACTATACATCATCCTTGAGAGCCCTACTCCTCTTTCACATTTGGTGAAATTGAGCAATGGTTTTCAACTGTAATTCATAAGAAAGAGGAAACAGAACATGAGCAAACCTAACTGAATGCTTTATTTGCTTTCTAAAAGGACTTCCTCTAACAATATAAAACACATTTTAAAAGTAATGATTAAAAGGGTAAGAAATAACTGGCAGAAATTTGATTGCCATCAAGGCCCAGTGAAATGCAGCACTTCCATGAAAAATACTGGCAGTTCAGGATGGGTGCTGCCATGTAAATCAGCCCTTTGGTCCCAACCAGCAGCCAAATGAGAAAAATGATGCAACTATACCACATCTGTGCACTAAGAGCCAAGGAGAGTGGACTTATCTTGCTTATAATTTCCACTTCATACAACCAACCTATTCTTTCATAACAAGCTATTTGGAAGAGCAAGATGGGGCAAAAAGAAAAATTAAGTGCTTACTCCAAATATTTAATTAAAAGTCTTTTTGAACTTAATGCACATAATGATCTTACAATAAACTAAAAAAAAAAAACAACCAGCACAACAACAACAAATTTGCAAGCTGTACTATTTTGGCTTAAATCGCAAACTGCATAACAGTATATTCACCATATCATAATCTCAAGAATTCAAGAAAGATGTACTGTGTAGAAATTAATAGACTGGGAAAAGGAAGCTTGATAAAATATTTTGATTCGATTTAACTGAAGAAGGTCTTCATAAAGAGCTAGTAAGGATTTCTTTCAGTGTACTTAAGACATATTTCCTTTTCCTACTCATAAAGCAAGAAAATCAACACTTTTTTGAATTCCATGTGCCAGGAAATGCAATGAAATAAAAAACAGCTCTCACGTGTACAAATGAATTTGGCATTAAAATGTCTGCAATGATTGTTGCTGTCATTACTCTGCAGTATTTCATGAATCAGAATAATGCTCAAGTCACTTATTGCAACTTCCTTCCCAGCACAAGCAAATTCATTATTAAAAAATAGATCTTGAAGAGAAATAAATAAGAAATCTAATGGTACGTCCTCACTGAATTATTTTTTAAGTAGCAATTCTGTAAATAAAACAGAGCACCATTTATTGAGTTAAGTTATTGTTCCCATACCTACTACGAGGTCACAGTTTGACAAGACAGTAAATACAGTTTAGATTTGACAGGTTGATTTTTACTGGAAGGCTTCACACCAAATAGTTACCGTCTTTCCTCCCACAGTAGGCATTAAGTCAGCACAAATGATATATTGTGTACTCTTATTAACTTGAGAAACGTGATAGTTTGCCTGCCTGATCAAAGTTACAGTACATAATCTGACAGTAAATCTGATCCAGGATCAGTGGTCACAAAGCCACATCCTTGGTAGCTCCTACACGAACACCATCTGTGGTGACAGGCTGGATGTGCCAAGATGGAAGGACAGGCGCTTCGCTCGGACCTTTCAGCAGACAGAAATGATTTCACTGACAGATGGGGGTACTGCATCAGAGCCTCATTTATTTTTTAACACATAATGTTAATAACCTAACACAAAGTCAGCTGACTTGGAGCTGACTTCATAGGAATATATCTATGAAAATGTAACTCTGATATTAATTTTTCTGTTACAGATTGGCTCCAGCTTCCCACCATTTTAGCAAAGCAGATTGAGACAAGCATTATTACACATAAATTCAAGTTAAAAGATTGCTTCTTTGATATTAAAAGCAAAAAAAAAAAAAACCACCATTATAATTCTGAAAATATAAACATTGTTGTCATCTGCTTGAAATCTGCCTTTACTCAATACCGATTAGAGAAATGTCATAGCTTCTTATTTTGTTCTTTGTTCATGATTTTTAACCACAGATTCTTCAAAGACCCTCCCTGCAATTGTTTTGGTACACAAAGCATGGGTTAGCCTTACATTCAAATCTGTTTTCTTTTAGTATAATGCAATTTAGATCTGACTATATGATGCAAACATAAGTTGAAGGACAATTAAATCGACTGCCACTGGGAGCACTGACCTCACAAAGCTAACGTGGTCACGGGAAAAGTATCCCAGAACACGTGTTAAAACCATTCATACATCCAGTTGTCAGACATACATTGAGGCAACCTCCATGTCAGTTTAGAGTAATACCTTATTGCTGCTTGTTTGTCTTAATAGTGACCAGGTAAGGAAGAACCCTGCTGATTCCTGTAAGCTCAGATGGCATCTCCAGCAACTTATCTCCTGCTCAATTCCAAATCTAAGAGCACCAACTTGGAGCACATCTAACCTTTCTAAGTCTACATTATCACTCCTTTCTACCACTGCATCCTGGTGTGAACCAGATCATACCCAACAGGAATAGAAGTCAGAAAAGAAAAAAAGCATCAAATTAAATAAGATCACTCCTTGCTCTCTTTTATTTGCTTCAGAAGAGAAAGATCTGTCCATAGTTAGGCCAATATAGACCTAATCCTGAAGAAATGAGCATGAACTCAGCAAGAATTCAAGCTCTCTCTTCCCATGAAATTACACCAGAACACCATCAGCAGCTTGACAAGCTCCCATCCCAGGTGCTCATTTCTATCTTCACAGCATCGCACTCCCACAACACATTGCTCATGGGACAGCATTTTAAAATGAATTAGTTACCGTTTTAGAATCATCTATTTTTGCAGAGCTCCATCAGATCACTTCCTTATCCTGTTTCAAAGCACAGCTCCACAAATAGCTCTCACCACCCTGATGGGGAAGGGACGGAGAACTGCAGCAGGGAGACAGCAGCCCCTCAGAGCTCCCTTCACATCAAAAGGAGCCAAGCAAAGAGGCTTGAAGGGCATCAACTGTAGAACAATTTGCCCTCCTCGCAGTCATTTTAGAGGTAAAAAGCCCTCCACGCCTTCCTTACAATAACTAAGCAAGCTGGAAGCAGAAAGGAGCCAATGTAAGTACTCCTCCTGCCCGGAAAGGATACAGCGTCATGAGGCTAATCACAAACCCAAGTACGACTTCTCCTGGGATGTCCCAATCCCTCCTCCAATCCCTCCTCCACAGGCTTGTGTTTCACAGAAGGAAACAACAACCTGTGAGTCCTCCTGGGGGCAGATGGGGGATATTCCTCTCCTGAAGGCAGCACAAAGGGCTGGGAAGCGTGAGGATCTTCAAGCGCTCTCTTTGGGAGGCTCAGAGCCACGCTCTGCTTGCAGGATTACTGACTGGTAGTACTGACAGCTCCAGATGACAGCACACCTTTGGCTGAAGCAGGGCTTTTCCCCTTCCTGTCATGAAGGCAGAGCACCAGGCCTGCCCTGGCCACCGCAGCACTCAGACCTCACTCTGCCCCGCACAGCACCAAAGGAAGTTATGTGCACAGTCCCTGTTAAACACATGAATACAGCAACGCTATAGAGTTTTGCTTTTGCTTATTCCACAGCTTAATAGCTTGATGCCCCTCTTCCCCCCCCACATGCCACCTTCCTGACAGAATAGTGCTGACTGATGAGCTGTGAGAAGAACTGACACAAATGCAAAATGGCATTGCTGTGCTTGGGAGCAACGTGTTCAAAATAACACCAACTTAATGATCACCTTCAGCACCTTCAATGGGGAGACGTGAAGGGTTACATCAAAACAAAGCACTAAACTGATTTTGGAATCAGCCTGAACCGTGCAGCAATCACAAGGCATTGCCTTGTAAACAATTTTTGGTAATGTTGAACAGTTTCTGTTCATCTTTTTTTTTTTCCCCTACAATTTACTTGTCCTATTCAGTCAGCAATGTACACACGACCAATTTTTAATCACTGGATTCCTTATATGCCCCTTTCAAATATGCAGCAGCTAGAATAAGAAAAACACAGAGAAAAGAAGCCCAACTACCAGGAGCCAAGTTATCAGAGGTTTTCCCAACTCTGTGGATTATGAATTTTCAAACAGACCCTCATCGCTGTGTTTGAGAGGGACAAACTCAAAGCTTATCATCCTGACTCCAGATTTATTTTCCAATCTAAACTCCACCAGCTTTCATAGATCTCACAAGTCAAAAGACAGGTACATTCCTGTCCAAACTTCTTGTCACCAGCCAGCAGTCAAAAGAAGCATTTGTAGCCTGAGCTGACATTCAAATTACTATCACAGTATCACAACGCCCTTTCCACAGAAGGGATCGTATCTGAAGAACATGCAATGTAAAATTAGTGCCAGGTTAAATCTGATGGCACCGAGCTTCTCCCTGAGTGACAAGGGCTTTCAGTAGGAAAAGCCCAGCCAGACATGACAGCATAAGTCTGGAGCTGCAGCTTCCACTGTTACGTCTAGTATTGATCTCAGCTATGATAAGGCTTTCTCTCTTTGCCATTTTACATGAAAAGAGGTAAATGCAAATTTTCTATCACCTATGCCCTGTTGTTCTGGCGCCTCAAATATCCACGCTACTGTGGCATATTTTGATCCAACTTATTTCACTGAGCTGAGGGATTTATGGTCAGACGTACATAAAATCCCAGGCTCTGGAATCACCTGATCGTTGATTTAATCTCAGGTTGCCCAGAAAATTAAAAAAAAAATTATGCATTTATGGAAAGCTAGATGGGCCTCAAACAGACAGGCAGCTAGATTTAAATGACTAGATATACAAATACCTTTACTAATGAAAGACAATTCTAATCTACACTAGTTAGTTGGAATTTTTTTATAAGGAAATCTACAAACATTACGCAGAAAAATCAAGTGGCAACTAAACTGACAGCCTGGGAAGAAGGCATTTTCTGCAAAAAGTAATTCTTAAACCTGCAGGAGAGCAAGTAGTACTGCATATCTTCCATGAGCTTTAACAGAAAGAAAATAAAAGTTATACTGTGAGTCATTCTGATATCAAAAGTTCAAACCCTTAGAGGGATACTTGGTTTACTAACTTCAGAAAATCATCTAAAGCAAAAAGAGAGTTCAACTTATTTTATAACCAGAAAGCAGGATTAGTTGATCTGGTTTGACATCCTGCATGTACAATAGGTAACAAATGACCTACGGCATGATCAGTAAAACATTAGAGTGACAAATTCATTAAGTTAAAACAAGTGAACAAGGCCATGATTAGAAGTAAGCAGAGCTGGATCAGAAAAACAAGAAGTTAAAGGTAAGGCTTCCTGTACAACTGACAAATGCTGCGGATTTTTACTTAAATCTAAGAATTTGGGTGAGGAGAAGGTGTTGGTGATTTAAAAATGAGATTTAGCAAACTAGGGGCTTTATATATAAGGATAGATGTGTTTGAATATACACACATACAATTATATAAGATTAGAATTAACAACTGCGTGACTTTTCGTTTTAAATATATATATATGAAAAAGATTGCTTTTAATTTTCCTGATATAAGTCATGTAACTTAGGAAGGAAGAAATTCTGCATTTATTTTTAGTAAGAAACATTGACAAGGGAGACTTCATGTTTTGCTCCCAACAGAGGATTGCAATTCTTAGCACTGAAAATGCCCCCAAATCCAAAAACTAAAGAAAATCCATGAATAGAATTGAAGCCATTTCAGTCCGTTTTCGCACTTTCAACCTCTGTTCTGCTTATAAATTGAACTCTTGGAGGCTCCACTCTGCTCCTTATTTCTCCGCCTGTTCTTTCCAAGAATAGTGCTGTCACAGATTTCCTGCTTGAAGTAAACACAGTTCGCTCACCTAACTTTTCCCTGACCTCAAACTACAGCAAACTATTTCCTCCCTTTCAGATTTTCTTCTCGTATACCCTTTGTTGTATACTCATGCTACCACAAATGTTCCACATATTGTTCTCTAAGGAAGACAATTTGTAAGACAGACTTCTACAAACATCAACTACACCGCGTTACCAACATACCACCAGCTTTCGCTAGAAACAAATGCATAAATATTTAGCTGCTGTGTTCATACTTTGACAATGACAGAGCTTTCCATGCACAATACTTTGAGATATATTCCATGAATGAGCGTCATCAAAATGTGCTTAGTGAAATGCTACAGTAAGCCAAAATCAACAAATACTTAAACTTAAAGGCACGTGCCTTGTGACACAGAAAACATAAAGCACATGAATGTTAGCAGAACACTGTTTTGCATGGCTTTGCTGCAGAAATGGCATCTACTCAGAAGCAGTACGATTGTAGATAGTTCACGGGGAAAAAAAAAAGCAGCTTTGAGTGTATTCGACCGATCGGATGCAGTCTGTTGCTCCTCCTGATTTAAACCAGCAAGACGCGAAGTCTTGAAGGCTCCTATATACCACATATAACACATTCCAAAACACTTTTCATTAGAAGGTCACATTTTCAAAGCTTTTCCACCAGCAGGGAAAAATGAATTTAAGACTAATTCATAATTAAATAAGTGTTATGTTCATAGTTTAACCAGAAAAGAAATGGAACATGCTTGTATCCCACTTGAACACTTTGGCTATGTGCTTTCTGAGCCAACACCCTGTCAGAGGTTGCTGACATACAGCAGCAGGCTCACAGAATAAATACCCATCGTGAACAATTACTGGTCGATACACAGATGCTACTTCTCTCCCCTGTCATGAAAGCAATATATATTGTCATGTCATGAAAGCACTACTGAGATTGTACTTTTCCATAAGGAGGAAAGTGGGAGGGAGGAAATCCCACACAATGCAAATGCAGCACTTCAACCCTGGTTAACTACAGAGTGTCTCCCACCAAGGCTACCCTGCAGTGGCTGGGGACCACTGCATGCAAAAGAACAAAAAGATTTCAGGACAGAATACACAAAGGAGAGGATGAATCATTTAACAAGCAAGAACAAGAAGCACCAGCTTCTATCAATAAATATTGAAACAGTCAACAGTAGTAAAAATTCCCAACAATTTATTATAATTCTCACATTAAGATCCACCTTTGTTAACTGCTTAACTTCCACATTTGTTCAGGACAGCATCCACACACAAAGGCATCAACATTCAGCATTACATCTATGAACATTTAGGTACCTGTCTCCCAGCCTGGCACATTTAGCTTCTCTTCAAGAACATGAAACAGTACTATGAGAATCAGAGTTGTCATAAGGCTCCCACACCTCCCTACCTGCAGTAGTTCAAGACCTTGCCACTCACAGCAATCCACTCCACCTTCCTGCCAGCATTCGCTCTCCTGGCCACTTACATGCATAGTCAACACTGTCAAAGAGGACCTTGCACCAAAATACAGAACATTCTGTTACAGTGTATTAACATCTTAAACCACAACAATCAAGTCCAGCAGAGGCTCAGTCTCTCTTAATGGACTAGCAATGACAGTAAATCCAGCAGCATGAATTTTGATCTTCTCTTCTCTGCTTGGGAACTATGTTTACTATTCTGTGGGGTATAAAATGCAAGAGACAGTCCTAGAGACAAGATCTGGAACAAAACTACTGTTCTTATCGGCATGGGGGCTTTGGTGGGTTCAGAACAGACACTGAGGCTTATTTCTTCTGCAGCCTGAACAGAATAAAAGATGTTATTGTTGGGCTTTTGCTGAACTCAGAACTGAATTCTACAGCAGTGGAATTAGATTCAATCAACAAACGTATTTGGTTGTCTGGCATGTTCCTCAGAATCACAGTTTTGAGATTTTGATTCCTGCCTTCACTTGACCACTACTGATTATGCATCAAACCTTACTCAGGCCACTCATACTTACTATAGCTTAAAGTGAAGACAACAAATCAATTTTACTAATACAGTAGTTTCACATATTGCTGCGAATGACCAGTTTTATAGGACTGTATGTCACATCAAGCAAATTTAAACCATACCAAAGAACGAGTTCTAATATAATCTTTACTGATTAGTGAAGGAGTGCTGATGCATTGAGCTATGCTACTTAAAAAGGGAAAAATGAGAGGCACCCACCAAGGCATTGGCTCAGAGCTGCAGCCGATCCCTGACGTGTCAGATGCAGGTACTCACACTGCGACTGTCACAGTCAAAGAAACAGAGCAAGGTGATGATTCTGTTACATTCAGTTTAAGTATATGTAAGAATCCAACTACAGCCTGGTTTATTGCTCACTACCTGCAAACCAGCATTTTCAGTGTCAACGGGCAAAGAACTGTTGAACAGAACAATACAAACTACACTGAAATACTTAATTTGCTCTTTCACAAACCAACATTTTTTCATCCTGAAAAAGCCGTAACGTTCCAGCAGATCTCAGCTTTCCTTTAGCAAGGGCCAAGCACTTCTCCTCCACAATCAAAATGCTCCATAAGACATTCAAGTGATTGAAATGTAATAAAGAGCAGTACAGAGCAGTGTGTATCACGCCAGCAGCATTTCCTACTGATTAGCCCAAAGAACAAAAAGCAGTGTGCGAATTTTTGCTTGCCTTACCCACACGTAACTCAGCAATTAGACAGCTGCACTTCTTAAAGCAAACCCCGCTAAAACATGAAGGCCACTTACACCCAGTCACCTAATACAACGATAAGGCTTAAAACAGAAAGTTTGCTTACTTTTCAATCAAAAAAGTCCACTGCAAGGAACAAAGGCCCCGAACACCTCTGTAGTCACAGCATTCATGTGACCGAAAATCCCACAAATTGTATCTTCAAATCGGCTACGTTATGCAACTTCCAAGCGGCACGCTTGTAACCTATAAGCACGCAATAAGGTGTTCACGCAAGTTCTACGGAAAACGTTAAAAACCTCCCGGAACACAGCAGAAACGCACTGGAGCACTCGCTTCTCGTGCAGGTTCTGCCTCCAGCGCTGTGCTGGGCTTACGGTGCCGGGGTGGCGGTGGGGCTTTTGCGGGGTTATTCCCCCTCCCGGCCCGGCCGCTCCCAGGGCCGCTGAGCAGCCCGGACCCACGGGGCCGCACCAGGAAACACCCGGCAGCTGTTCCCAGCGCTCAGCCGCCAACTTTCGGCACTGCACGAAAACGTTAAAAAATAAAAACTATCGTTCCAGCTCCCGACAGACAGACAGCAGCGTTTCCCAGCGCGGGCGCGGCAACCCGGCCGGGCGGCCGCCGCTCGGGCACTTCACCGAGGGAACGAGGTGGAAATTATTCCTGACCTATTTTCGGAGCGATAAACAATCAGCGGCGGCGGAGCGCTGCCCGGGCACCGAAACTTCCCGGCCGCGGGGCGAGGCGGGTCCACCGCCCCCCGCCCCCGTGCCAGCAGGGGCCGGGCCGGAGCAGCGCCGCGGGGGCCGCAGGGTCCCCGCACAAACAAGCTCCCCTCCCGCCATGCCCTCGGCAGGCGCGGGGCTGCCGTTCGGCCGCATCCCGGCGGAAGGGGCCGGAAGGCGGAGCGGGGGGGGACGCGCCGCGCTCCCGCCGCCCCCGGCCCGTCGCCCCGCGCCCCCCCTCGCCGCCGTTCCGCACCGACCTGGGACGGAAAGGAGCGGCCGTCGCCGCCCGCCGCTCAGCCGTCGCCTCCTCGCCCGCGCTTCCCGTTCGCAGCGCAGTCCAGGCCGCGGCAGCAGCGGGGTGGCGTAGCGCGGGCATCCGCCGCCGGCGCCCGCTGCTCACGGAGCGGCCCGCGCCGCCGGCGCTGAGCGGGGAGGGGGGGGCCGCCGGGAGCCTGCCGCGCGCCGCTTCCTGCCGCCCGGCGCCGAGGGACGGAGGGTCGCGGTGCCGCAGCCTCGCGGCCGCCTCTGAAAAAACGATCTGGCGGCTAGGCGGAGGCAGAAGCCGGCGGCGGCGGAGTCCTCGCCCGCCGCCGCATCCCCAGCTCCCCGCCGGGCTTTCCGCGCCGCCTCCGGCTCCGAGGAGTCGCTCCAGCGGCGCTGCTGGCAGCCGGAGCCCCGCCGCCGCGCCCGGCTCGGGCTCTTGCTCCCCCTGCCGCCCCGCCGGGCCTCGGCTCGGGCTCCTCCCGCGGCTCCGCGGGGCCGGGCCGGGGCCGAGGGGAGCGGCCGGCAGCCGGCGGTTCGCGGGCGGGCCCGATCTCGGCCGCCGGGGCCCGATTCCCCCGGGGACCCCTCGGCGGGACCGCGCGCACGGAGCGCCGGGGAGCGGGAAGGGCTCCCTGCTGTGGGCAGCTCTGCGGGGCTCGGGATCCCCAGGGCACGGGGTGGGCGGGGGGCAGCTGAGGTGCGGGACGCGAGCCGGTGGTGGTTGGTTGAAGCCCTGTGTGGGCAACGTTCTTGTGAGACTTCTGGCAGTGTATCACAGCAGAACACGAGTAAATGGGCTGTGATGAAGCTACTTGTCTTAACGCAGAGGGGGAGAGATGCCGTGTACTTCAGTCTCCCATTAACAAGTGCAGCATGCAGCCTGAGAATCAGTTGTTTTCAATAGTTCTCTGAACTGAAACGATTGGCTGTCTGAGAAGAAAACTCATTTTCTTCTTTGCCTTCTATCTGTTTGCCTTCCCCTGGAGAGAAGAAATAATAATAATAATTTAAAAAAAAAATTAAAAAAAAAAGAAAAGAAAAAAAAACTTGAATGAGAAGAAAACTTTCATCTTAGCTTAAAGATAGTTTTTCAGAAGGTGGCCTCCCCTCTGAAAGTTAGACCTGAACCTGTTTTGCAGAAGTCTGTTAGGAGAGTGACAAAGTGACAAAGCAGGTTTGCTTATGGCATTCATTTGATTGTGGAGCGCCTTTCAGTCATGCAGCTTCTGGCTGGTCAAGTGGACCTACTCATCTTTTCATATGCTTCTTTCATTAATACCTCTATCAATTAGCTTTGCATCCAAAAATGCCAACAGAAGATAACAAAGCAGGCAGCCTGGGCACAGGACAGAGGGACAGGATCACAGCGCCGTGCTGAGTCTTTGCAAGGAGTCCTCCTGAGTTCCCAGTACCTGCTTGTTGCTTTGTGAACTGATTGGGATTGTTCTCATCGCTGCATGCAGAACCTTGCTCGCTGCAAACTGAACTCGTGGCTGTCTGGAAATTTAATTCTCATAAAAGAAATCTCAGCTGATGGGAAATGATTTAAATTAAACTTGCATCTGATTTATCAGGGCATGTGCGTGTCTCAAAGCTTCTTACAAAGGCAGTTTCTAAAGCATTGGTACTGATCCTTGAACTTGAAAACACACCAATGTCATTTTGCTTATTTATGAGTATTATTTTGGGATGGGCTCGAATAACTGCTATGCAGTCCTGCAGAGTTGGCCCTGAAGTACCAAACCAATACTCAGCCTGTCTGTGCTTGGCAGGCCAAAGGAGCCACCAGAGCGAGGCACAGCACTAACTTATTTGTGTCGTAAGTATGGCATTTTTATACAGAAAGGTGCTCAGCGCCAGGTAGTGTCTGTGGCTCTTGAGCCAAATTCTATGGGAGGTGTTCTGGTTTCTGAACAGTCCAAGGTCAGGCTGACAGCTTGGATTTGTTTTATGTATTTGCACAGATACATACTTATCTGGCTCAGTACTACTGTTCGGTTCCTTTCTTTTTTTTTTTTTTTTTTCTTTAATATATCTTTCATGAAATTTCTGCTATAAGGAAAATATGTCTAGCAGGCCTCTTTCCTACCAAGTGGAGGACACATTTCTTGGCAACTGTCTTTTCCCCTGATAAAAGCAGAAAACTGGCAGCTTGTTCCCATAAATGGCAGAGCTCCCATTAGAGAAATCTGATGTACTGCTGCTTCCTCACCAAAATCCACTGGTGAAGATCAATCCCAAATCAGCCCAGTTGCTGACTGCGTCCTTCCATTCTATGTGACAATGAGCACTGTCATATGGATGGGGTCTCCTGGCCTCCCACATGGCTTTGTAATGTCTCCCTGCTTGCTCACGTAAAGAAGGGTGCTCTGACAGCTCTTCCAAATTAAGAGAACCTTCTGGAATAGCAGCTCTCTGAGACTGCTATATGAAATTGCCTGTATTCCAGGAGATTTTTAAAGTATAGGTGCTACAAAATGAACACCCCAGTTCAAGACAGGATACACTGTTAAGCACTACAATTTAGATATGTGTGTTTGAAAGTTATGGATTAGCTTCATTAATAACTAGCATAGAGAGGTCTAGAAATAATTCATTGCTTAGGTACAATGCAGGAGATCCTAGTGGATCACTCCTGTCATTTTCATAGAATCATAGGATGGCTTGGGTTGGAAGTGACCTTGAAGGTCGCCTAGTTCCAACCCCTTGCTGCGGCCTGGTTGCTGACCACTAAATCAGGCATCAGATCAGGCTGCTCAGGTCCCATCCAGCCTTGCTTTGAATACCTCCAGGGATGGGGCATTCACAGCTTCTCTGGACAGTTTATTCTGCAGAAACTGTTTTGTTTTGTATTGTTTTCCCATGGGCAATTCAACTAAAAGCTAAACTTCTCTCTGAGCATTTTTACTTAACCAGAATCTCATTAAAAGAAGAGTTCCTGGTTTATGAACGTGAGTGCAGCACTCACACTGCTTTGTATCTCAAGCTAGCATCAAGCTCAGGCACTGCGTGACCAAACTGGGAACTGAAATGCTGTGTAATGCCAGCAGCTGAACTGAGAAACAGGACTGAACCAAGATGCAGTGCTGCACAAAAGCAACTGTGCTGCTTCCAGTTTCAGAGCTGGTTTGACCAGCAAGAACTCAGGCATCTCTGCAGTGCTCTGATGTGTCATATAGCAAGCATGTGGTGGGAACAGAATGACACAGTGAAAGGCAAGTGAGGCAGAATGGAGCTGTGTAAGCCTTGGAAGAATGCGTGAAGTTTGGAGAAGGAAAAACAATGCTTTCACTGTCTGTATTTGAATTGAAAATCAAGCGAGCTTTTGCCCTTCTGCTTCACTCTTCTGCTCAAGTGATGGGTGTATCAGGAGCCCATTCAAGAGTTGGAGAAAAATAAGGTCAGACAGAAATATGTGAGTGGACAAAGGGAGAGGTTGAATCTCAGCAAAATAAACAAAAATAAAAAATTCAACAGAGAGTGGGATGATAAAGATTGACAGATTTCGAGCTGACTTCACATTGCATGGCTGGTTCATGTATTATTGTGTCTAGGACTTAAAATTGGGTAAGTCTGACTGGGGGAACGATTCCTGTCAGAGAAGCAGCTGTTGATTGTACTTCTTTGCTGTCAAAATACAGAAAAATTGCTGAATGAGCTTTCAGCTGCTTGGTGAAAATGAATTTCTAGACAACTGCCAGATTTGGCTGTGTTCCCCAAACCCAGACACAGGATGCACAGCACTGACTATTCGCTTTCAGATAACAGAACTGTGCGAAACATCCTCTGTAATGGCTTTAATCATGAGACAACATAGAAACTAATTACATCTTGAGAACATTCTGATAACTCTGTGTTGAAAATAGTGAATGAGAAGATAGTTCTATATACTGCAAAGGATTTCAGAGTTCTTACTGGAACATAGAATTGCAAAATCGTAATTACACTAGTATGCTACTAAAATAGAAAGCATTACAATTGAGATGTCATTCTTTTACTTAAAAGAATTTGATGAGTACGGTCTAAAATTAGCTTTAAAACTTTATTCCATAATAAATGTTTACAGTTTATATAGGATTCACGGAAGATTGGTTAGAAGCTACTTTTTAACAGTTGTTGCTTCCTCATATGGCATATAATACAATTTTTTTTTGGTCAATTTGGCTGAAGAATCCTATACAGAAAGTATTGATGTAAAAATATGGCCACAGAATTTAAAGGATCAACCTTATCAGCAACTTATCAGCAGAAGCTCTCAAAATGCTGCTCAAAACAGGGAGCTCGATGCTGTAGTTAGCTTCTGCTTGCATTCTGAAAGAATATAAGGAACTTGCTTTTTTAGTGCAGAGTGTGAACAGTGATATAGGGAACCCTTCAAACCACTGCTATCATCAGTGGTTTCAGGGGGAGCAAACATAATTCAAGTTTAGATGCACTGAGTCAAAATAAGGGACCTTCAGGAGGTTCTCAGCACAGGTTTAATGGAACGAACAGAAGTTAGTTGTTGGAAATATGCAAGTAAAGATCAGAACAGAATTAACTCATGGAGATTGATTAATATGAAGCTGAAGGTATAGAGGGGAAAGTGGTAGTATATTTGGAAGGGAAAATAGAAGGAGAGAAAGCACAAGAAGACAGCAGTGTGAGACTCACAGGAAATAAAGATTTATAACAAAACGTTAATTATCCTTCAGGAACAGAGACAGGAAGAAATATAGTCTGTAGAGTGTAGGAATGAAATAGCTGCAGTCAGGTAGAAATCTCCGGGTAGAGATTCTAGAGGGAAAACCGCATTTATTTTTGCTTTTATTTACAAGGGTAATATTTCAAGGAAGAACTCCAGGAGTCCCAGCTATGCATTGGTAAGGCATAGCAGTCTATGTTATATTAGTGCTCATCAAGTGAAAACCAATGAGGGAAGGAGATGTGTATGTTTGGTGGCCCTGCTAGGCAGGGGGGTTGGAACTACATGATCCTTGGGGTCCCTTCCAACCCGGGTGATTCTGTGATTCTGTGTGATCTGTGATGTTAAAAAAAAATAAAATTGTGAGTTTCTTAGCCACAGTTTAAGAGAGTAAAATTTGCTTCAAAAAGTCTAGTGCTGAGAGACTACAGGAAATATAATTGCATTGTCATTGCTATTCAGAAAATTGAGGTGTATCAAACCTAAATACCTAATTCAAGTAATAGTTAATAACCACACCTTCACCTAACAGGTTCATTTTTTGTCCTTTTGATAGAGCAGCAAAATGGGAATGAATTCATGTTCCATGGCAACAACAGTGCTTTCAGAGCAAGTTGAACAGTAATACGACCATAAGTACCCTATTTTCTGGGTATTGCTAGTCTCTTCCTCAGAGTTTCTGGAAGTAAGTTTCTGCAGGTCATTGTCTGACTGTGTCACCAGAAGGACCTGGTGCTTGTGCCTCTGGCCCACAGGGCAATGTCCCATTGGGTCAGTGGCACCTGTGGCCAGATTCTGCTGGCAATAACCATCGCTAATTCTGTGGTCAGATCACATGCTAAGATGCTTCTGCATTGGAGCCTTCTGGCTTGGCTGTTGGAAGGATGTTCCACAGCCTAACAGATCCCACCTTAACATGAAGCATTTTGTCGTGTTCAAATCACGTTCTGCTTTTTCCTAGGCTTCACTTAGCAGTGGCTAAGTGGGCAGTAGCCCATTGTCCTTTTCAGGATATGGTGAATATTTATGTTCCCGCTGGACATCACTTTTCATCATCGTGTTGAGCTGCACAAGTTGAGGACTACCATTTCTTCCCACTTGTTAACCGATTGTTTTAAAATTCTTTGTAATTTGTCTGTATTATTGATATGGAACAAAATGTCACACTTGAGCTATAGCTCTACTGGTGCCAGATGGAGGGAGACCACAGTACATACTGATGGGTCAATCTGTGTGGACGAGTCACGAGCCCCCAGCTTTTTATTTGCTTTTCCACAGTATGAAATGATTGCTTTGTGAACTGTTGTCCATCCATTACCACCTCCAAGACATCTTGGAGTATTTTCTCTCTGCTGTGTTTGCTTGCATTTTTCTGAGCTCGGTTTTAGCTTATTTTTGCCAGCCATATACCTAATTTATCTGGATCGTTTTTGTGCTTTCTCAGTGCCAATTGCTTTTCTTAATTTAGCTATCATTACTAAGTTTAATTAATGGATTGCTTGGTTTTGCTTCTGAAATACAACTGAAAATTCAAACCAAATATTAAAAGCAACAGCTAAAATATTCAGCTAGATGCTTTTCAGCAACTGTGCTTTCTCAGTTCTGTATTACGCCCAGAGAAGCTGTGGATGCCCCATCCCTGGAGGTGCTCAATGCCACGTTGGATGGGGCCCTGGGCAGCTGAGCTGGTGGGGGGCAGCCCTGCTGACAGCAGGTGTTGGAACTAGATGCTGTTCTATCATTTTCTGTCCACACAGTATCTTTTCCATATTTCTATCTGATTATGTAATATGAGACCTGCTCGTACTTTATGAGTTGGTTTTTTTGTTTGTTTGTTTTTGTTTTTCCTTTTGTTTTTAAATAACCTTATATAGATAGTTCTGAGAGCTAGGGAGTCCAGCAATAGAATAAATCCAAATTGACTTTTCTGCAGGATGTGATTGATGGATGAAATGAGCTCTCTGTTCATAATAAGCTTGGAAAGATGAGAGAGGTATGGTGTGATAAGCATGAAGAAAAGAGAGGAAATAAAATTTGGGGGGCTTAACCACGTTTTGCTCAGTTCTTTGCTCTGTTTGTCAAGGACTTGTACTGTAATGTAGCCCTGAGGCCAGAGCTTAAAGAATTTCAGTCCTGTATTGTTGTGTTACAGAGCTGGTAGAAGAGATCACCACAGCTGTTACTGAAACAAACAAACAAAAAAAAGTATTGAAGGAAAGTGTAGGCCTCAGGTAATTAATTTCTATAACTCTATTAGTGTAACTGTTTTAAGAGCTGATGGTAACCATCTGCATACCTTTGTTGGCCTGTCTTAAACTTTTTACAACATTTTTGCACAATGACCTTTCTAAGTTAGGGGAGTGAAAGGATAATTTGTAGGTAACCTCAAGTACAGTTGTTTTTAAAAAAATACATGCTAATGTAGGTTTCTACAAGCAAAGTTGTGAATTATTTTTTAATTTAAATTTGCGCATTACTATTTTTTCTCCTGGGCTACTTCAGATGAGTTAACTGCTGAAGAGGAAAGCTCTAAGGCCCATTTAATTTTCGAAGAAGTGTCTTTAAAGCATCAGAAATGCTTGCCAAAACCAAATGTCATCCAAATACTATTGCTTACAAATGCAAGTCTTCTGCAGATTGTTCTTAAAATTTTGCTGTTGTGCTGTTCTTCTGGTAGTTCTAATGCAAGATTAGTTTTGCAACTAACAATTAAAATGGAAGAAAAGTCCTTGTCCCTTACCATGTCTGCTACAAAGTATTATTTTTCATGATTTCATGATAAGTCTCATGCAATCTGGGATGTTAAATGCCATGTCTCCTAGAAAAATGAATATAAACACACCGTTTTAGATGGTGCCAGATCTAAGTAAACTAAATGTCTACAAAATTAGGCTGGAAAATGTGAACCCCAGATCCAAGAAAGCTATAAAGCACATTAAGCTTGTCCATGAGTTCAGTTTTTAAAATTCACACATGACTTCTTGATGATTGAAATAGTACTGTGGAAAATATATTTTTGCAAGTAAGCAAAAGGGATCCAGGCAATATGACAGCTTTTACTATTGTCTAAATGAGACAGTAGTTCTTTTTCTGCCCCTTTGTGGTTACCCAGATGTTGGCTTTAAGCTTTTTGTTATATTTCAGTCTAAGCAGATGGATCTGAAATGGGCCGTACCCTGGCTCTTCCCACCATGGTTGTTACTCAGAGCAACAGAACCAGCAGCAGGTGCCTTTCTTCACTGCTGCTATAGACCTAAAGCTGTCATTAACCTCTCAGAGATTCTGCAGGAGGGGTTCTGCAAATTACAGTACCTGTTGGTGCAGTTTACATACACAGTCTGTCACATTCAGGTGTTTCTAGATTTGTTTATTTCTTTGCAGGCTTCATGCAGTTAGTATAGTGTGGTTTGCATTAACAGATCTCTTTCTGAATGCTTGCAAAACTACCCAACTATACACAAGCCAGACACCTAAAAAACCATATTCTGCCTCTGCTAATTAATACTAACTGTTGCTAAATCAGATCAAAATGATGCTCATTTACAAGCTGACGTCCGTCCATCCTGTGCACTGGTATGGAGTCCCAGGAATAAAGTCATGCAACTGCTTAGCTAGAAGGTGACCTGAAGACACCCAAGGAAGAACAAAAACATGGTTTTAATTCTGCCAAGTGCAACACTGAACTGTCCATTGTCAGCTCCACACACCTGGGGGCTTATGGTGGTATCAAGGCAAGTACCAAGGCAACTTTGTATGAGTGGAAGAATTAGGTAAAGAAGTATTAGAAGACTGATAATTAGCAGATGCATCTGTACTACTTATTAATCTGTGGTGAGGAGATCTGTGAGCTAACACTGATGGAAATAACTTACTGGGGTGTACACTGAATTAATGTGTCTTTCAGGACTGCTGGTGGTGAATATCTCTTTGGAAATCCAGCACATTCTCAGCAATGTGAACCAAGCCACCAGTGAACCAGTCCTTTCAGTGCTGTGCACTATGAGTCTCGTTTAACACGGGGTATACATTCAAAATTGGAAAGATATTTCTGCAAAGATACGTTCCAACCAGTCCTTCCATGCAGCCCCAACCTAAAGGCTGTTCTCATTGCTATCAGTTCAAATTATTTCTTCCATAATTTGCATGGGGACCAAAGTGAGCTTGAGAAAGAAGGGGAAAATCAACATGACCACAGTGTATGACAAGATCACCCATTCTTGTTTTCTATGAAGTGTATGAAACATTGTATAGGTTTTATCCTGCAGTCCATTGCTGCTGCTTCTGCAGCAGCCAGAGGATGTTTCCCCACTCTGCAAGCCAACTCCACGCAGCCTTTTTTCCTGGCTCACTCTATTATTCTACTCACAGTGGTGATGGAAAAAACCTTCCTGCAAACTGGCAGCTGTGGTTGAATGCAGCAGTGTTCTTTAATGGAAAGCAGCAATAAAAAAACAAAAATGTTCATGGAGCATACCCCAGCAAAGCGTGACTTACTGTAATGGTCATTAGAGTCATTTCCATTTCTGTGTTTTAGATATTAAGACATAATATGCTGCTCTTAGTCATCCTGTTTGTGGAGATTAATAAAATATAGCTCTTGAATCGCTAAAAATTGCAGTGCATTTCTGAGTTCCTGTGGTACAGAAAGTGTCTCACTATCACTGCAACTTGAAAGCTATCTGGCAACTTCGTTTATGACAAGACACGAGAAGGCTTTGTTTGTGCACAAGGATATCTTCCTTTCTGAAGTGAGACCTTTCCTCCATGCTGGTAGCTGAACTGCATGGTATTCATGAAGGCACTGAAAAGGATTTAGAGCAGTTAATTTCTTCTCTACCTGATGAGTTCTAGACTCTATGCTTACACTCATTTTTATTTTGGGTAGAGAGTTTACAGCTAGTTAATAATTAACTGTCCACTTGCTTTCCTGAGGGAAACAGTTATTTTATAAAGTTTCACAATATGCTGAAATCCACTGTCTCAGAGATTCAGCTGCAGGATGGATCCTTGAGATAAAAGTCATTACTTTGCAGCTATGGGAATAGGGAATTATATTGTGTCTTTCTAAACTGTATTTTCCTCTATCATATTCACATGCAACAGGATCAGTTCCTTCATAGGAGTGACAGCCTTCAAAGAATTAGATCAGAATAATGGATGACCAGACGGAGTGACTGCCAGGCTGCATAAGGACAGGATGGGGTACATATGTGTGTTTGGAGAGCAAGCAAGGAAAGCACATGAGAGTGCATCACAGGAAAGTATGTGTATAATAATCACAAAAAGTGGAGTGCTGTAGGGATACACGGAAGTGAATCCATGATAAACAAGCTTTAAAATCTTCATGGATTTGCCTTGATATTACCGCATCATTTTATTTGTGCATATAAACAGTGCTACACATTAGAGTTGTAGGACCTCGTGCCATTGGCAGCTTTCACTGCTCTCTGTCTCAACACCAGTGACAGAACAACAGGTACATTTCTGCTTTTTTTTCCTCTGTGACAAAGCTATGTGCAATGTTTGCCTAATTTTTCACTGCAGTCAGACTCGTGTAGAATGCCTGCAAAAATGCTGGATTTAAATACAGGCCAAGTGCACCAGTGAACTGCAATTTTATTGACAAAGTTCCAACGCATTACTGATATGCCTGAGAATTTAAGATACGTACAGGTGTTCCTTATCGTCTTTGCTGTGACACACAGTGCACCTTTGGCAGCCTTAACTACTTGGTGGCTGTAAAGCTGTTCCTTTGTTCTCAGAGATATGGTGAAGATGAAAACATACCCAGCACCCAAAATAGAGAGCAAACAGCCCCTTTTGTTGTCGCTTGGCTGCTGCTGCGCTGCACCACCGCCATGCGCCATTGTGCTGCCACTTGTCTTGCTGGCACACGTCAGGACAAGCCGTCTGCAATCAAGGCAGCAGATGGTTCTTTGGGTCGCCTAAAGCCAGAGCTGGCATGGACACATCGTTTATGACGCTGCTAAGAGAGAACAACATGTTGGCATGGACATAATAACAAATCTCTGGATAATGAAGGCATCCCGTACCCTGTTAAGCCATTCACGCAGAGCAGTTGTCCTCAAGTTTGTGAATAACGTTTTTTTTTTCTCAGTGTGCTTTCCTGTTTCATATCTGGTGGTACATATGCCTTCAGTCTAACCCATCCATTTAAACCCAGTTAAGCACTGTGTGGGGAATATTTCAGGTTTTGACTACGGTTGTGGACAGAACAGCACGAGTTGCCTAGAAAACATCTGTGACTGCTGGGGCAGCCATAGAATTGCCAACACTGAATTAATGACAAGTTCATTTCTTTCTGTTCTGCCAAGCTCAAAAGAGGGAAAACAGGACATTTCTGAACAGATGTTGACAAAACTATTAAAGCAAGTCCCCCCCAAATGCTTCAGGAATGCAGAAATTTCAGGAGCCCATTGCTACATATATTCCATTTCCACTATGATATTTCCAGTAAAAAGGAGAGAAGAGAAAAAGACAGACCTTCCTTCTGTGTGTTGAACTCCACATCACATCACACATACAATATTTCCAGGAAGTTTTTCCCTGCCGTAGATCATTTCATGTTTTAATGTTTTAATGGTGGGCAAGTATGTTGTCTGAGAGCGCTCCACAAATGTTAAGCAAAGCAAGGCAATGAATTATGATAGTTTGCATTACAGAACACATGCTCTGTCAGCCAGATTGCTCGTTATGGCCAAGTGTGGATACAGAGCGCTGATATTGAGTGCTGCACTTAAATTAATCATGCAAACTTTCCGATCAGTCCTCCATGCCTTAAAGGATCTGCAATTAATATCAAATGACTTTCAGGATGCGTTTTGAGTTCAACTCTGAGGGAAGGCCGGTTGTCAGAATTCAGATATGGCACGAGAGTGTCTTCTCAGGAAGGAAAAGGACAGACAGCAGAGATGATGCTCAGTAGCTTTCTTTTCAAGGCCAGTGCTCCCTTTATTCCTGCTATGTTAAGGTCCTCTTTGTAGTGGAGTCAGGTGGTCAAGAACACAAGGGTTACAGAAGAAGAGGGACGATGGATCTAAATACATATGGCTAGCAATTTTTCTTATTCAAGAAGCAGAGATTTCTTTCTTCTACACCTTTTCCTGCTCAATTAATCTTTTGTTATCTGCTACTTGTAGGCAGACCAAGTACTGCAGTCTATGCTGTGCCTTTGAAGGAGCTGCCTGATGGACCTCATGCATCTCTATCAGGCTGTTATAACCGGAGATGGGTAAGAAGAAAGTAAAAAAAATCCTTCTTTGCCTCTTGAAATACATTTTCTTTAAATTGCCAGTCCTTAGCTTTTAAAAACACCGAGTTTTTAGCAAAATAATGTGTGTTGCATTACTCCTCCCTCCAAGTTTTCATCCTTTAGGAAACACTGCTTCTAGCTTGCATCTGCAACACAAAAACCATAGGCGTACTCTTTGCAAGGGAGAGGTGAGGTTGTCATGACTTCATGGGGAAAACACCAAGGAAGACAGACTAAAAAATGCTGGACACATCACAAAGATTCCATGAGAGTGAGCAGCAGCAGCAATGCCAGCTACAGCACCTCTGTACCTAAGCCTAAGCACTGAAATAGATTCATTTAACCCTTCAACTCTGATCTGTCTCATCACGTGTAAATGTACATGTGCAACTACAATTTTGATGAATATTTAAAAAAGCCTGATCTTTAAACTGTAGATAGCCCAGGTTTTAATGCTTAGTAAAAAAGAGAAAGAATACTGTGCTGTAGAATGATAGAATCACCAAGGTTGGAAAAGGCATCCAAGATCATCCAGTCCAACTGTTCACATATCCACCAGTATTTCCCACTAAACCGTGTCCCTCAGCACAACATCTAAATCTTTCTTGACATCTTCTCCGGGGTCAGTGACTCCACCACCTCCCTGGGCAGCCTGTTTCAGCACACAACCTGATGTTGTTTCAGGAGTCTAATGACTCCTGAAAACGCTGCTGTGAAAAGAGGAACGACATGTGACTGGATCTTGCAGGATATTTTATAAGCCAAAATAGCTTTGTCATTACACTTGTGAGGTTGCAGCACTGTCTGAGCATAATTGAGACTTGAAGAAGTGTCTGCTGAAGGTCACCTCTCACTTCCATACTCAAGTACCACTGCTGCTTTTTGGTTTTGTTTGTGGTGAAAGTAAGGTTATGCTGAAAAGTTCATCTTTCCAAACACAGGGAGGAAAAAAGAAAGAACAGAGGGTGAGAGCCCCCCATAATCTAATAGGGAAAATAGAACAAGGGTTGTCCCAGACATACCATCAGTCCCTTGTCTGGGCATGACGCCCTCCAGACAAGACAGGGGAGAAGTGCTTGTATGTGTGTCTGTGTGTCTGTGTGCAGCCAGGGTGCAGCGAGGGCAGGGCTGGGGTGTGGGGCTTCTGCTGCCCCGTCTCGGCTGGGCTGGGTGGCTCCTGCCAATAAACCCAAACTGAAGAGAAATAAGCCTTTCCTTTATGAGCTACATTTCTCTTACTGTGTCAAAGATTCACCAGATGATATTGTCCAGCTTTGTAGTTTGTTTTTAATATGTGATAAGCTCTATCAAATGTTTTCTGTTACATGTTACTGAAGGGTAGGTTAAATAGTTGCATAAAACATAAAAATCACTCCATCCACTACACTTTTTGCTTTTTATAAATTACTTCAATTAAAGTATTTGTTTTCTTATGGATATCAATCAGTGTATTTTGAATGACTACTACTATGAGGATTGGTCTCCATTAACAGGAAAAGAGTTTGAATGCGTAAGGTGTTGTCGGTTAGCAAAACATATCTTAAAATCCACACATTTCACAGTATTAAGAGCAAATTTTGTCCAAGCTGTAGTATTGCTAAGCTGGATAAGTGTATCCTGAGTTCTTTAAAAATAGTGTTGAAGCTTTTCTACAAGCGAATAAGGAGAGCAACATATTCCACAAGTATCACTGTCTGTTTTGTTATGCACAGTTCTGTATTCCTCTATGTAAAACCACGAACCAAAATCTCTGACCCAGCTGTGCTGGGCCACATTCTCCCGAGACGAGCAAACAGGTCCTGACTCATTTTATTTGCTGATGCAATGGCGTGTACTACTTCTTCACATCGACGTGGGAGAAGGTGAAAGGTGGCAGGAAGAGGCAGCCCAGAGATTGCAGGATGACGTGCAATGCCTCTGAGACCGTGTCAACAGTTGAGCATACCTGTTCTAGTTTTTCTTTTTTGTTTTAATTGCTGTTGGTGGCAAAGCTTTATTTATGCCCTTTGAACAATGGCATTTCGTTAAGCAGCGAATGGAAACATGACTATCGCTTTCTTATCTTTTTTGGGCTCTAACTGCCTTTAAATTAATGACGATGCTTGAATGGGCTGTGGCAGAGTAGCACCAGCCTCTCACAAAGAAGGATGGATGTGAGATCAGCAATTTGGAAAAGGAGAATCAGCCATCCATCATCTGTTAGACCCTCAGCACGCCCATAGCATTCAGCATAACAAGAGGAAGTACTTATGCAGTAAATATCACAGACAATTTGCTCTGAGATACCTAAAGATGACTGGAGAACAACCAATTAGTTCTGCATTTCTCAGGCCATGAGGCACAGCGCTCTGGTGAGGAGTGCTGCTAATCAGGCATGAGACATTTCCCACCTCAGACTCAGATGACACACATTGTGATGAAACTTGAAGATCCTTAACCAAGTGAGCTCCTTGGGGAAATGAAGCACAACCGAAAGGTTCAGAAGGCACTGAGTTTACTCATTTGAGACTATTTATTAATGTTTATAATCCCCTACATCAAATACTAGCAATAATTTTGTTAAGGACAGAAGTACGAGGTGTGCCCTCTGTCAGAATCCTGGATCTTCTGGCTTCTCTAAATTCACACAATGCAAAAAACGATATGTAGCGGTTGCTTTTTTTTTTCTGCCTGCCCAGCAAATAGAAATAATTTGGTAATATTTAACTAACTATTAGTGAAATTAATGGAATACAATCTGTTTGTAACCTGCTGCACTATTATTTTATATATTGCTTTTCCAGGCCCAAAGATAACTACTACTAGTCTACTCTGTGGTACTAAATGGAATCGTATAATTGTGATTAAGATATTTCCTCAAACAAATTATGTTGCAACAAATCCAATGATGAAATGTTGTCTGTGCTGTCAACAGCCCCGTTTACTCCTGCATTCAGTCTCCCGCTGTTGAACAAGCCTGGACAGATCAAAGCAGCAGAAACTAGCTTGGGTTTAGCATGGTTAGGCATCCAGTACAGAGGAACCCAAAGCATGTTAGGATCTGTGTCCTGTTCTTCATGTTGAGAACTGGCTCAGACTTCATCCTTGCACAATGTTGTCTAGCTTTGTATGATTAAAGCATTTTGTGCCTAGATGGGAACACTGTTACTGAAAGAAGTGATCTAACCAGAGTATGACCTATCCGTGCTTAACCCTGGAGTCTGCATAGAGGCTTAGCTGTGGATCTGTATCCTTTCCAAAATCCCTACATAAGAAGCTGCTGTGATCAGCAGCAATATTTCACGTGAGAACTTCTCACTCCATTTTACTGCAGTGGCATATATTAACTTAAATAATATTAACAAAGCATCTTTACATTAGATCAAACAAAGTAATGTCTCAAAATGTTAGCTTGAACTATTCAAAGTCATTTCTAAAATGGAGCTTCTGAGTGAAAAGTGAGGAAATCTCGGGGCAGACCAGAAGGGTGGGAGCATGCACAAAGGCTGTGCAGAGCATAGGGCAGAGAACAGAAATCTGTTGCACCAGGGTGGATGGATCAGAAAAGAACAGCCCCCACAGCCATAGCCAGGAAGCATGTAGAAAACCCAGCTGATCTGGTCTGAGACAGTTTAATGTAAATGTATTTTTATGCAGTAAATAATTAATTCCATATGCTTCCTTCTTCATACTGTTTTCCTTGCCTTTGCTAAATCATGTCTCAGTTTTAAAAGCAAACAGAGTGAAGCTAAATGTCAGAAGAGTTTATTTCCAGATGAGTGATGCAATTATTAACAAGCAAGTAATCAAGCCCTTTATAATATAAAATTCAGAGCATACCTTTAACATTTTGACTGGAAGTATAAAAAGTGCAATTAAATCAATGCCCTTCCCTAATAGGGTTCTTACATCAAAATTCTGCATGGCTTAAACTAACTCATAATGATTTCATTCAGTTTTTTAAATTACATTTGATCACTGCTGCCTGTTTCTACAGCAAATCAGTAATGCTCTTTAGTGAAACTGGTTATCTATTGTGAAGACTGTCATACCTTATTAACAAAACCTTTCAAGGAAATATGAACATCTGATAAATTTCAGAGGCAAAATTACACAAAGGTGTAATTAGATAATATACAGACCAATTTAAGTAAGCCTATGAATATCCTCAAATATATTTCATGCTCAAGAAGAGCATGCATATTTTTGTTTCAGGTTCATAGGCACAAATTGTATCCACACTAAGAACTCACAAAACCAATGCCTAAGAAATAAGTACATTTGGCAACATGATTTTTCCTCACCAGTCACAAAGATTAATTTAAAAGCTGCTGTAGTGTTAATTAAATTCACACCTGTTAGTGTTGTCTTAAAACATCAGAAAGAAAATATAATCCAGAAGTTTAAATCCCTGTTTTCTCTCTTCTATGCTCCATTTTATTTTCACATCATCTGGCAGTTGAAGGAATTGACACACTACACCAGTACACTAGAACGTATGTCGCTCATGCTCAATTACTGTTGAGCAGTACTGCTATATTCTGCAAGTGCTGTTGGCAAACTGAAGTTCACTGAAATCTTATGCAAAACTCATCAATTTAACCTGCCATTTTAGACTAAAATTTTACATTAAAGCGACTGTTTTTTGAAATGAAACTGACCATAGAATCATAGGATCACAGAATGGCTTAGGTTGGACAGGACATTAAAGACCAGCTAGTTCCAACCCCCATGCCATGGACAGGGCTGCCCCCACCAGATCAGGATGCCCAGAACCCCGACCAACCTGGCCTTGAACACCTCCAGGGATGGGGCATCCGCAATCAGTCTGGGCAGCCTCTTCCAATGCCTCTCCCTCTGAGTAAAAATTTTCTTTCTACCATCTAACCTAAATCTCTTCTATTTTAAAGACATTCTCCCTTGTGAGACCATGAAACTTCCTACAAAACAACAGTCTGATTTGATCTCGTTCTCCTGTTTCTTCCTGATGTTTCTCGAGAAGAGTTTCTTATCCAAAGATTTGATTGTAAATCTGAACAGACAAACTGAAATGAAAAAAATAAAAATAGACAAAACGGCTGTGAGACATTTGAGAAAGAAAAGCGCGTTCTTGTTTTCCAAATAAAAGATGAAATGTTTGTGAAATATATTGTTTCCAACCAGGCAGGCTTAGAAACTACAGTTTAAAAAAAGAAATGATTGCAATTGATGAAGGACCTTGACCTTGCTTTGATTGCTCTTTAGAAAGGTTTGATTGTTGGTGTTACAGAGATTGAAAGCTGATTTTCCCATTGGAATACTTTGTCAGTAGAGGGGTAAATACTGTGGCTCTCTGTATCTGGACTATCTTTTCCTGCTGGCAGCTGCCTCATATGCTGTCTCCAGTAATACCTTTGTCTTTTTGTGTTTGCGTTTGAAAAAATCCCATGCTCAGATTCACTGCTACTGTAGGGACACAGTAGGAATATTTATTGATAGATATTTGGGAGCTGTAAAAACAGAACTAATAATTTAAGATGTTGGTCAGGATACTGTAAGTATATATTTGAAGTGAACTTGAGCAGAGGAACTTCTCATTGATCACACTAGAAGGAAGCTACCATCATTTCTGCTGTGCTCAGCTTCTCAATTAATATGTCACAGATAGGTAGTTTGATGGAGTATATAAAGCAGGGATCCATTAGGTCCCTTTTTGATGAGCACAGTCAACATTTGCTCGTAGAAGGAAGAGCTGAACAAACAGCAATTAGGCCCTGTTTCAAGAAATACTTGCAGGAAAGGAAAGTATGGCATTGTTTAGAGAATGGTCTTGAATCTTCCACTAATAAGAGGTTAATGAGAGGCTGTTTTCTCTTGTTCTGTCTTAATGTATTTCAATAAGGGAATAGTGAATATGGCTTGAAATTGGAACTGCAACAATATTTAGGAGTGATGATAAATAAAGGCATCGTACGGAACCTATTATCAACCGTGTTACTGATACTGCTAAACCAAAAGTATAGGAAATTCACTTGCAATAAACCACAGGAGTGATTACGCCTGTTCTTTAGTGACCATCTTCCTACCTTTCTAATGTCTTTTGTACATGTGATTCCTGGGCCCTAACTATAATTCCTCCATATTGATGAGCCTCTTATCAGAAAAAAAAAAAAAACAAAAAAAAAAAACAAAAACAATTTTGTCTGGAGCATCCCCTCAATCCTGATGCTGTTATTTACCCTATGTGGAATTTTAGACCCATGAGCCCTGGTGAAAGAAAAGTCAGAAGGACAAAGGAACCCCAAGAGCACTGCCAGTAGGGCGGAGGAGCGTGCTGGGGGCCATAATGGAATGTGATGCAGGCATGAGGCAGCAGTGTGGAGAAGAGCAGTTTGACAGTGCTCTCAGCCATATGGTCTGATTTTTGGTTAGCCTTCTGTGGGGTCTGGGGTTGATGATCCTTATGAGTCTCTTGGGATATTCTGTGATTCTGTGAGATACAGGGAGTTCTGCTTGCTTTGCGGCACACATGCAGTGCTATAGATAATATGCAACATGTAGCTTGATGGCCATAGTGACTGTTTTGAATGGTGTTAGGAATCACTCCTGCACATTTGTACTCCCAGCTGAGAAAAATGCAAGATAGTTTAGAGTTACTTCAGTTCCCTGATGCCTGCTGGGTCATCACATTATTATGCCTGAAAGGTACACCGCACAGCTTATCTCCTGTGTTAGGAGAAGAAGGGATATAAATGTAAAGCAGACTGGCTGTAATTCAGCGAGGCAGCATTTGCCCTGGAAAAGGCGATTCTGGTTTGTTTAGATGCACTTCTGACTAATTCCTAAACTTGAATGCTGAGTGACCCGTGCAGCTGAAGCAAATCACTCCTCCTGACATGGTAGCAGGGCTGCAGAATGATGGCCTTCAGGGCACAGTGCAGGAAATATTGTTTTTTTAGAGCAGCTGACTGACTAGCTGTGGATATTTCTCTTGGTTTTGTTTGTGCCAACAGCAAATCTCATTTGTGACTTAATCTTTTTACTCGATGCCTAGCTGCCTCAGCAGTCCCCTTTATGAACAAGCATCTGAAATATATACATTGTCTGTTGTTTGCAATTAATCACCCATGATTATGCTGTGTAATTATCTATCCTATATAATTTAATATCAGTGATGGATGAATATTAAAGTTACTTCTGCCATCTGCATCTTTTACTTGCCAACTGCTATTCAGAGAGCAGCTTTTTAAGGAATTTTCTGAGCAGAGCAAGATAGCCATCTGCTAATGTTGACCATGCACATATTTTAAGAAGTGTTGATTGAATTATATAACGGAACTGGAAATAGGGAACACGATAAATGCATTTGAAGATTTTGCTATCAATCTATTGATCAATAAAAAAATAAGTAATTTCATACTGTTTTCAATTTCTAAGTTGTCGGGATTTGGCGTTTCTCATTTAAACATTTTTTGAGCTTTTGGAACTGTTTCCTATTCAAAGTAAAAATGGTTTACTTTGCTATGATAAAGAATACATTGGTAAATTTCATCACTATGAAAGGCATTTCAAAGACTGATTTCTGAAATATTACCCAATAATCACTCAATTATTTATTCATTTATTTATTGTGTTCAACAAAAAACGTTACAATATAATGCTGGTATTCTTAATTCAGGGAAGAAAGGCAATCATAGAATTATAGAATGGCTTGGGTTGGAAGGGACCTCAAGGATCATGAATCTCCAACCCTCCTGCTGCAGGCAGGGCCACCAACCTCCCCATTTAATACTAGACCAGGCTGCCCAGGGCCCCATCCAACCTGGCCTTGAACAATGGCAATCAGAGAATACTGTAATTTCATACCTCTTTTTATCTATCCATTTATCTTTCTATCTATCTATGTATCTAACTCTCTATTCATTTGTTTATATCTAGGGAAGGAGAATGAACCATCTCTCATAACATCTGAGTTGTAATCTGATCTCTCAACTTTGTTGAGCAGTCAGAATTCTGCCCAGAACTCTGCTGGCTCTGGATCCCTTCTGATACCCTGAGCAAACCTGTCTCAGGTACTTAATCATGGATTTAGTCAGGATTTTTTCTCTTGCATTTAATTCATCAGCATATAAAGAGCAACAGAGAAAGACGGAGTCATTGCTTGAGCAGTGTATGCTGAGAAGGCCACTTGTTTCTTCTGAGTGTTACAAACTACAGCTGCTCCAAAGAATGTACTATATCTGTTTAACGTAGTCGTGAGTCATGATGGTTTGGTCTTACTGTACACATCTCTTTCATTAACAGAATCTGTGATTCAAACATAGCTTTCCATGGGTAATTACACGCACGCATTTTAACCAGTTATCCTTTTCATGGTAGCATCATGCTCTATGTTCACTTTTTGTTTTTCTTTTTTTGTGTGGATAATAAAGTGCTGTAATCTCATGAACCAGTTGCTTTCCCTGAAGACATACTATATCTTTATAAACAAAGTCTGCAAAACACCAACAAAAAGATTTAAGAAGCTAGAGCAAGAGCTCTAGAGCAAGGCTTGGAATGTTAAAGTACATCATTATTTTTCCTTTACAGCATATTAAAACTTCATTATTTTCCTTTCATTGGATTTGATTAATCTTCATGTGGTATAACATACATGGAATTGATATAATATGCTACAGATGGGACAAGTAGCAAACAACCTGCCCAATTGCAACCTTCTATGCCTGTGTATGTGTGGTTTGTCCTTTCACCAGTCGAGTTGCTAATCTGCCAGGAACTGAGACCTGAGCAAAGGCACATAAATAAATGAAAAACCGTGTTTGATTTTGAAACTCAGTTGAGCTGAAATAGCTCTGATTTAGGGGAAAGAAAAAGCTTATTAAAGCCTTCAGGAAAGTGAGCAGCATGGTTAAATAACTTCAGTACGTTGTACCGCATTCTGAACACATATAGAAACAAGATTTGATTCCTAGTGATACTTCTGTTCCCAATTCTAACAGCTACATTCCAGTTGACCTCTGATTTTCAGCAGTTGCTCTGCATTTCATGAGATTACCTGAAATAATAGGCACAATGCAGCGTGGAGATAAGCAAGGTACCCTATGTGAATGTTGGTAGTGTCGCCATATTTTAAGGAAGATACATTTAAAAGAAAAACAAGAAGGAAGTAAATAAATGCACCAGAAGGTTGTCAAAGGGAACAGAAGTAAGGAAGAAAGGACATAATTTTATAAGAAGTATTGATATCACAAACACTGTCTTCTAGTTGCCCATTGTTCCCTTGAAGTCAAATAATATAAGAAAATCAAGACTAAGAGGATGACAAAAACACCTTTTTGTAACATTTAAAAAAAGCCTAGTGTGGACCTAAAAGCTACTAATGTCTGAGAAATGAGAGGCCAGAGCCACAGGAGTACTTCTTATAATAGAACAAAACTGCTTAGCATGAGTTGGAGAAGATTTTTTAGCGAACTTCTTCTGTACCTGCCTACTGAACTGGGACTTACAAAGGAAGACTGCTAGCAGATCAGAGCAGTTTTAGATAACAAGAGGCACAGTTCAGTCCAAAAATAGTAACAATTATTGGTTGTTGCCTCAGGAACTGTGGTGGTGAAAACAGACGTGCCTAAAGACTTCTGCACAAGTGAAATGTGGTTGGGCACCAACAACTCCCTGTATTTGGATCTCTAAATTCTCCTTCATCCTTGCATTCAGCTTCAAGGTGCTTATGTAGATCCTAAAAACAGGATTGAAAGAATCTATCACGTTAAGAAAGAGGCCACCTAGACCAGGCAGCACAACTATTAAGGGCTGGGAAAACCGCTGACACCGCTTTGGGAATGACTTTCAGGTGGGCAACGCATTGAGGTGTGAGGAGGTCAGCCTGATTTGAAGCTCCTACTGAGTCATAGGTGCGGAGAGGAGCAGGGGACTGTATGAGAGTCTTAGGGACAGAAAATTAGGCACCCACAGATTCTAACAGAACAAATTTTCTTTGGTGTGGAAAAAAAACCTACTGAAGCAATATTTGTTGTCAGAGAATGCTGTTGACTGAGTTTTGATATAGAGCATCTAGAACTCCCATGGGTTTTAGACCTACAACCCTGTCTCTTTACTGCTTTGTGCTTCTGTAATCATTTCAAGTTTGTTAAAGTGTCTTAATAACTTCCAGCAGTGCATCAGAGCCCAAACAGCTGGTTCTTATAAATTATTCTTAGTATAACAATGAAAGAACACAGCTAGGTCAGGAAATTTCCTTACTGGTTTGCATGCTTTAGACCCCAGAGATGCATTTTGACACATGTCCACTGATGTATCTGCTTATTTTAATACTGGAGCCTGCCTTGTAAAAACAACAAACCCAAACTAAACCAGCTCTGCATTACCAGTTGAGCAGCCTGAGCTTTTAAAGAAGGAGAATTTTGCTTTGTTTTGTTTTGTATTCACAAGCCCATTAGTGTTCCTCTAAGGATTTTCAGTTTGGTTTCATTGTAGTTTCATCTCAGGGTTATTTGTATAGGCAGGGAAAAAAAAAAAAAAGAAGCCAGCAGGTACTGTCAGCAGAAAAGTTAAGTTTAATGATGGCTGAATATAATTTCAGGTAACCACTTACATTGAAGCAAATTAACCTGACCTCAGGTATGGCTGTTACATTTTCAATCTGTCTTATCCCCTCTCCTGAATCCATAAGTAGTACCCTGCACCCCATGCCACAAAGATAGTGGCTCCCTCCTGCTTTCATGGTGAGCTCATCCCAAAAAATAAACGATCAAAGAGCTGACCCTATTAAAAATAAAAAGCAAATAATTTTCTACCATTACTTTGAACAAATTCCTTATATCCAACAAGTGGTTTGCAAGCCCAGTGCAGCCATGGCTGGCTGGCACTTAAGCTGCTGTGAAAAATGTATGCTGTCTTCTGAAGTCAGTCCCAGGTCTTTTTGACCTGCTGCAATGATGAGCCATGTCATCATATTCAAGCTGGTGAGAATCCTGTTTTTTAATACCTGGTGGTGTTGAAGCGAATGAAGTTCATTGCTCATGTCTGTAAAATTAAGCAAGTAGCTGCTTGATCAGGTGTCACTGGGGAAAAGCAGTCAGCTGTGTGAAGCAGATGGAAAAGAAGACTTCTTCCTCTCATCTTGTTCAACGTCAGAAATCTTACAGAGTACTTCTAACAGCTGTGTATAAAAATGTTTCACGAACAACATCCAAGATTGTGCACTTTTTTGTTAATCAGCTCAGAAGATGCATTCTGATAATGCAAGATGTAGTTCAGTTGCTTTTTGCTATCATAAAAAGAGTGAATATGACAGCTGTGTCTATGTCATGAAGACTTTCATGATCTGGTGGAAGAAATATCTAAAAACTGCAGGGAAACTCAGAGCACTCTAAGATATTTTCCTCTGACACAACAGAGATGTACTATTTAGCATTATAAGCCACATCAGAAAAGTCAAGTAAAAAAAAATAATCTGCAAGTGTGGCACAGATGGAAGCAACCACCGAAAACCTGTATGAGCACATGAACACTTCAGAAAGGGACTTGGCCAGTGTGACAGGTGGAAAGCGATGGATGTTCTGGGAAATGATGGGACTATACCAGCAGCTTTCTATTTTCTTTGTTGCTCTAATGAAATATTTTTATTTGCACAGGACTTACCCCTAAACTTAGGTTCCAGCTGTGAGAGAGATGGACAAGCTGGCTAAAGTCAGTGGAATTCTCCTGCTAAAGAGCAAGAAGGGGAAAAATGGACCTCAAAGATTGTATGTGCTAATGGAGATTAAATCTGCACTACTGGGATTTTAAGGAAAACTAACAAAGAGGAAGTTTTCAATAGACTTTGAGCAGATTTTGAGTTTATAACTTGCTTCAACAGCCTGATTTCTAGCAACTATTACTAGGCTTCAGTATTGGGTTCAGGTTCCAGCCTCCTTTATACCTCAGGCCATATTAGCAAGTTGCATGCATCATGACTGCAGCAGAACTGTAAAAGATTTATGCAGCAATCTCATGTAAGATAGCCAGAAATAACCACTAAATTGATCCGTGGAAGGATTGTTCTTACCTTCTCCTTTTATTTTGTTATTGAACTGTGTCCTGGAGGATATTGTTTTATGGAGTTGTTTATGAATGTGTTTCCTAACGAATGCTTGGTAAATAATGAGATTATTTTCTTGAAAGTACTCAGCCTCTGTGCAAGTCAGCCTACAAATTGGGAACAGCCTTCCCTGGAAGTACCTGGCAATGTGGAGCAGTGTTGAGTGCAGTATGGAAACCAGGGCCAACTTCAGGGGCTGAGAATCACCTACAGCAGGACGAAAGAACTAGCATAGGCTGATGAGGGTTGAGGCTTCAGACTCTTGTACTCTGTGCAGCAGCTCTGTCCCCACATGCACCCATTCCGTCCCCAGGTGACAATGTTCCGTTGTCAATCTCCAATAAACTACACAAGATTAAATTCTGCATATCAAAATCTGTGAAGTCACTAACAAAGAGCTCAAGAGTTTAATCCTTCTCTCTGCTGTCAACAATTTACCCTATCTTGGTACTTGAGAAAAGGAATAAGGTATTAATCCCACAAGAAAAAGTCTGTTTAAACATCTACATTACTTCCACCTCGTGCATCCATCCAGCTTCCTGCTGGAATCATATGGATTCACATTCTCTCTGAGATTCTTAAGGTGCATGCAGAGTTATTCTCTAGTTCTTAAAGCAATCCATGCACTTTGATACTGTTGCTAACATGATTTTTGAGAAATATTTGTAGAACCTTCAGGTCCCTGACTCCTTCTGAAGGTTCCATGGCTTGGGCTGACTGTACCCCAGCTGTGTGCATCGCAGGTCATGAGCTCCGGAACAAATAGATCAAGATGGCGGAGAACACGGCCCACAGTTTTGGTGGCCTCAGTAAACTTGTGGTCCTTGACTATTTTCTTATCAGTGTTTAAATTTTATGCTATGCATTATTTCTTGTTGGGTGATCTGAAAAATGTGAATATATCTCAGAGTGATTCAGCTATAATTCTAAATACAAAAACACGACAAACCCATAATTAACACACCCAAAAACATTTCTTCGTGCATTTCTTACGAGGATACATGTAAGATCTTGTCCTTATTGGTAGGTCTGAGATACCATTACACCTCAGAAACATACATTTTAATTATTTTACCTTAATTAGTTTTTAAATTTTCAGTGCAGTGAGTCAGCCATTACTACACCTGATGATAATCCATTTCTGTTGCAGTGTTTCACACATTCTTTGATCTTTACCAAAACACATCTGGGGTGAAAGACTAGATTTACTAACATTAACTTACTAAACAGTTTACATTAATGCCTAAAGACTTGCAATGAGAGCCCAATGAGTCATATCTTTGGTCATAGTGTGAGAAGATTGCATTCTGAAGACCAAATCTTCCACCTCCACGCACTTCAGTTTACTCATGGGGTTGACTTGCAGCTACAAGCTCATCTGTGAAAGTATCTGGGTTTTGTAACATTTTGCAAACCATGTATCACAGGGACTTATTAAAGAAATTACATCTGGCACATTAAGAAATCAATGTCAGTCTTTGTAACAGGAAAGAATAAATAAATAAATAAATAAAAAGCGTCCTTTACTCCTCCAGTAAGGTTTGGATTAGGAATCATTGTGCCACGGCAGAATCAAAGCCAGAACACAAGACTGGTCACAATTACAAAGCTACGTGCTGTGGGCACTAGGACAGAAGATTTCTCTCATCTCAGAGGTTCCTACCAGGGGCACTTCCAGCCAGAGGCACTGAGTCACCACTCCCTGCATGTGTGCAATTAATCCTCCCAGTTGCCGTCCTTGCCTAAATACTACCTGGGTAGTTTGTACAGAATGACACATCCTCCTCCTGTTCAGTATGAGACACGAGGAGATAATGGAAAATAGGATGCGTGGCTGAAGTGTCTTCAGTTCATAGGCCAAACCCACCTGCATGCCATAACTGCAAACAGTAACACAGCCAAAAGATAATTATGCATTATCATCTCTATGTAATTTGGCTTCTAGCACTTCTTCAACACTTTGCAATTTGCACTTTCAACAGTTTGCTATTTCTGTATTTTCTATAAATTTCTTCACTTTGGTTCTGTTTCTTTTCTCTTTATAAGGCAGTAAAAGGAGATAGTTTGTAATGAAGCAAAATAATGTGCATGATTCCTACCAATCTGTGATTCAAAGATTTTTACAACAAACCTCTTGTATCTTACCTGTACTCAAAGGTATTAGAATGCATTAGATATACTGAGATGAATTTAAAATATTTGACTACAGGATGTGTCTGAATAAAAGGCATATTATAATAAAAGTAATTAGATGACTAATAATGATAAATCAATTAAGCTATTTGAATTGCTAATTGTCCAGATAATTGCTAAGATGACTAATGCACAGGAGTATTATTTGATGATTTACCATGTTCTTTTAGTCACACAACAAATACACAGACTTGTGGCATGTTACCTTACACCTGTACAGAAACGAAGTGGGGGCAGTGGGTAAGAATCTTGGAAATGCATCTCAGCTGTAAGAAATAATATAAATAAACTGCAGAAAGAAGGCAAGTTTTAGACATTCAAAAATATTTTTAAAGTAAGTTTTTGTTGAATCCAGATGTCAGACTAGATATATTCCTGAGTTATACACATCAAAGCTATTCAAAATAGCTGCCAGTAATACCTACACATTTTATTACCCAAACACTTGGAATGTATGAATAGTTTAGAGGTTTTTTAGTTTCCTGAAAATTCCAAATATGTTTATTCAGCCCTTATAGCAGGTATGACTTGGAGCCAGCTTGGTTGAGAGAAGGATTCCTCACTGAGCCTAAATACAATGAGAATGTGTACCAAAGGTGGAAGTGGGGCCAGCGACCTGGGAGGAGAGCGGAGGCAATACCCAGGAGTGCAGGGAAAGAGCAATGCTCAGCTGGATTTGAAGATGGTGAGAGGTGCAAAAGGCAAAAATGGCTTCTAGGGGTACATCAGAAGCAAAAGGAATATCAGCCAAAATGTGACCAGCTGCTGAATGGAGTGGGTGAAAAAGATCACGGAAAACAGGGTACCTTCTCTGCGTCAGTCTTTAGTAGCTAGGTATTTCCTCAGGCATCCAGAAGTCTCCATGCTGACTGATTCAGTAAAGAGGAAAGAGAAGTACTGCCTGTAGCAAAAGAGCACTGATATATGGAATGCTTAAGCACACTGAATATAAGGAAAGCCATAGGTTTAGACAGTATGCTCAGAGAACTGGCAAGCAAAATTGTGAGATCACGCTTCATTGCCTTTCAAAGGCCATGATAATCAGTGGAGGACTTCAGTGACTGGAAAAAGGCCTCTTGAAAAGAGCAAGAAGGAAGATTTGGGAAACAACTGGACAGGGCCTCAACTCATTCCCTGGATGTTACGGAGCAAGTTATTTTGGAAGATATTTCCAAGGACATAAACTGCAAGAAAGTGATTGGGAATGGCCTGCATGGATTTTCCAATAGGAAATCATATATGACCAGCTTGATTGCCTTCTATACGAAAATGGCTGGCCCTATTGGAGAACAGGGAGAGCAGTGAATGTCACTGACTTGACTTTATCAAGACTTTTGGCACATTTTGCTCCAACAACCTAAATAGCAAATTGAGAAGGTTTTGTACCAGATGGGTAGGCAGTAAGATGAGTGTAAAACTGAAATCAAGATATTTGTACTCTGATTGGTGGCTAGTTTTGAATGATGTTCTTCATGGGCTGATACTGAGGTTAAAACTGTCTGAAATGGTCTCTGATGATGTTGACGGTGAGGTGGAACACACCTTCCAGGAGAATGAGGAGGAGGAGGCTGAGGGGAGACCTTATTGCTCTCTTCTACTACCTGAAAGGTGCTTACAGCGAGAGTGGGGTTGGTCTCTTCTCACTGGTGACAGGTAACAGGACGAGGGGAAATGGCCTCAAGTTGTGCCAGGGTAAGTTTAGGTTGGATAGCAGGGACAACTTCTTTACAGAAAGGATTGTTAAGCACTAGAATAGGCTTCCCAGGGAGGTGGTTGAATCGCCATAACCTGGATGCATTTAAAACTGTTTGGATGTGGTGCTCAGGGACATGGTTTAATGGAGGGTTGTTAGAGTTAGGGTAGTATGGTTAGGTCATGATTGGACTCGATGATCTTTAAGGTCTTTTCCAACCTGAGTGATTCTATAATTCCTCTACTGTGCAGAAAAAAAAACTAATTGGAGGGAATAGTCAATATGCTGGAGGGCAGAGCTGACTATGAAAGAGACACTGATTGGCTGGAGAAATCCATATGAACCAAAACAACACAACGTTCACTGAAAACAGATGTAAAGTCTTGCACCTGGGATGCTAAAATATCATGCAATTATACAGTCTAAGACTTTACTGGGTACAAAGCAGATTTGCAGACAGGGACCTCACAAACAAGAAGTTGAACAGGAATCGGCATTTCACCTCTCTTGTGAACAGTCCTTGTTCCAAGACAGATATTGGCATACCTGAGTGAATCCTGGGGAGCTATTAAAATAGTCAAACTTCCAGAGGCCCGCTGAGGGAGCTGGGATTGTTTGGCCCAAAGGTGAGAAACTAGGAAGCTCACCCAAGCACATGATAGGACATGATAGAGCACTGGAATAGAAGCTCATAGCAGCTGTGGACAGTCTCTGTGGACAATGCCTGCCCTCCGAGAAATTCAAGACTTGGCTGTACAAAATCTTGAGCAACCTGATTCAGCCTGTGTGCTGGCTCTGCTTTGAATAGGGAGCTTGGCTCACTAGCCTCCAGAGGTCCCTCTAATTATCCTGTGATTGTGTAATTCTAAAATTCTTATTTTAGATTTTAGATTTTACTGGTTTCAGCTTTCCATATGATTATCTTCAATTTGTGCTAGAAAATCTATGTAAGCCTTGGATGGTGTGATTCGCATGACATACTTGCATGAAATCTTCAGCTTTATGTTAAAAATACATTAAAAAAACAGACTCTGGAGGTACCTACTCATTTGTCAAGAAGTACTCCATAAATCTAACAACAGTTTCCTCTGTGAAGAATGGGAAATCTCTGCCTGTCAAGATTTGGCAAGTTCTTTATCTCAGGAAAGCAGTGGTTGACAGCCCTGGGACTGACATGGGTCTTGGGCACAGAGTAAGGTGTTGGGAGACCCAGAGGGGTGTTCACAAAGAGTCAGGGTGGGTGGTGGCCCTAGGGCCATGAAGCCTTCCTTCATGGCACCAATCTTACATTATAATCTATTCCAAATACGCTGAAGCTTTTCTTGCTGAAAGTATTTTCCTCTGGGAAAATTTTGAAATCTTCTCAGAAGCACTGACCACTCAGTATCTTCTACCAAGGTTATTCATTACCACTCCATGATTTGTATTCTTTTATAGAAATCTTATTTAAATGTTTGAGATAGTATCTCTCTTTCAAGACTACACATGCAAATGCTGCATATCTCAACACATGCCACACAGTAATTTTTTGGTGCTCTTATTGTGTGAATGAATATTATGTACAGTATAGCAAGCTGCGACGGTGGTTACTAAGAAAAATAGCTGTTTTTGTTTGAATACTTATATTAACTGGGGAGTCAATTTAGCCGGCTGACATACACAAGCCTTTAGCTTATACAACTCAAACAGAAATGACTCACATGACACCCACTCTTTTAAGAGAAAAAGAAAGTTATGATAAAAAGATAATGCATTCTTGAAGAGCTACTTAAAAGTCAGAAACCATTAAACTGGTGAGCTGGAAGCTTTGCACGAGTAGAGTTATTTGGATTTATTTGAAACAGAATTTCAATTTAAAAATGTAAATCTAGCTCATTTGAATGCAGTTTAAAAGAAGAAAGTTTACTGAAAAGTTGATTCTTGTGGTTTCTCTCACTTTCCTGTATCATAGGTAACAAACACAGTCGGTGAAGAGTACACGGATGACAAACTATATAGATTATCTGTGGCATAGCTAATAGTATATGTATTTCCATAAAAGAATTTATCAGTCCTTCTAAGGGACATGGCTTGGTGGGCATGGGGTGATGGGCCGACAACTGGAGTAGATGATTTTAGTGTTTTTTTCCCCAATATTAATGATTCTACAATTCTATGGTTCTATAAACTGTTTTGGGTGTTTATGTTAAAATGGAGCTCTTCTTTTTACCAAAGAAACAAAGAGATTAGGAGTGGCCTCAGGATCAATAATTGGATTTCTGTCCCGTCCTCAACTTTACAGCTTTTATTGCACCATCTCCCCACGATGTCAGGATTTGGTAGGCCTCTTCAAGAACAGACACTCTCAAGGGTATTAGCATCAGCACTGACTTTCTTATCTAAGGATATGGAAAAGAGGGAACTGTATATTCCTTGCAGCGCGGTTCCTCCTAATGTATAATTTCCTACAATAATAAAACAGTCATTTTAAGTAATGTTGGTTATGTTGTTTTTTTCCAATCACAGTAGTTTTTATATCCAGCAAGTAGACTGACCTGACAAAACCAGAGACACAACTGAAATTCCAGAGATAAGAGCTTCCAATGGCAGCAGCTATTCCAGTTCACCTTACTGCTTTTGTTTCTCTGGGGCATGTATGTATTTTAGCTCTTTTTAGATAATTTGTGCTCTAATGAGACAGCCCATTTTACCACACATTCATCCCAGCAAGTGAACTTAATTCTAGTCCAAGTATGGAATGACAGCTCTGCAATTTTTCCATCGAGAGTCATTAAACCTGTCTCTCCGTACATCTCAAAAGGCAGCAGTCATAGAACGGCACACTGCGCAAAGACTAGGTTGGAAATAATATTTTTGTATTAATATTAATTTCTGTATTAACTAAAGAAAAGCTCATGAGCATTTCTCAATGCATTTCTCTTCTTTAATTTTTCCACTGCCAGATTCTCTAACTTTCTAATCAATACTACCCAAGCAAAGAATGCACAGTGAGAGTTGCTTTGGAAATACCAATGTCATTTTTATTTCACCTAGTGGCCAAGACACTTTTTGTCTCAGTGATAACATAAGCATATCACCCAAAGATATATTTAATCATTTAGATACTAACAGGACAAAAAATCTTGCTAAGCCTGCTGTATTTCAAATATATTGTATATTTGGTGAGTACTGATTTTTTTTAAATTTAAATCATTCAGCATGTATGTATTTCTATAAAATTCTGTTTATTTTAAATAAGAAAGCAGGGAGCTGCCACAGGAGACCCATAAAGGAGAAAGCTGGCTGTTTATCAGTACTTGTTTAAATTGCCAACAGGACTGGCACATTTCTGCTAGAGAAGAATAGCAGCTGAATACGCATAAAAAAAAACAGTCTGTATTTCAGAGCTGCAGGATGCCGCTGTACAGTGGCAGCCCCAGCCCTGGTCCGTGGATGTTACAAGAGAGGCAGTGGGCCAAGGAAGAAGTGCAGCACTCTGCAACTTGAGAGTGAGATTTCTGTCCTTTGCAACCACATCAGAATTGCACTTCCACAGCATGGGAATTAGATGTCTGGAAATACTTCAGTCATTAGGCAGTGCTGACAGGAAACTTTGACACTTTGAACTCTCCCGAGTGCTACTATCTCCCCAGAGTGTACTTCATTTGATCCCTTGCTGTGTCAGGGCAAGTCTTCTAAAGGCGCATGGCTGTGTGCCCGGTAGGTAGCTAGTTAACTATGCGCCTCATTAGCATGCTGCACAAAGGAGCAGGGGAATCTTCAGCCAATACAGTGAGTTCAAATAATAGCTCCTTTAGCGTGGAATCACCTCGTTGAATGAACTTGTACATCTTGACTATGACTCATAGGCCTCTTGTACTTCATGCATAAATTAACCTTTCATGGTTTCACTAAGTCACCGTGTGAAGGGAAGCAAAAACTGGAAGTGGATAGGCTTTTCGCAGAGATAACACCCAGGTTTTATGGGGCCCTTTTCCACCAATGGTAGGGCACACTTTGCATACAACTGCACTGGCTGACCTTATCACTCCTGCTCGTCCTCCTGGAAACTGTTTGCAGGGAGAAGAACAACAGGACAATTTACTCCTAATGAAGCCAATATTCCAGGCTAATATTTCACGAAACAGGTAGCCTGTTCTATTTTTAATCCTTTCTTTATATCCACACAGAACGAGAAACGTTTCTTTTAACTTCAACACTTATATTCTGATCTAATCTAGTGCCCCTGGGCCTTGCCCAAGATTGTGAAATGACATCTCCTTCCTCCACACCCCTGCTGCTATATCACATCTTGCCAATGCCTTCTCCAGCTTTGAGCTTGTCCTTTTGTCTGCATGATTCAGCTGTAATTACTCTGGATTTTTGTATGAGGACTTTAGTGCGTGAATCAGCCAGGACTTAACAAATGAGTTGTCTGTTTCTTACACATGAGCTATTGTTTCCCGTTGTCCTGTGTTTATAAGACAAAACACATCTACCTTCACCAGCACAAATCCACCATCACTGTCAACACAACCGTCCTACTCATGTTTGTTGCTTCCTGCATGTCCACACAAGGCACACTTATTGATGCATATACATGTTTGCACACTGTGGTGAGGCACGGTAGGGATAGAGAAAAGAGGGAGACCAAGGACATGCTGTGAATGCAGACAGTGTACAGATGGGGGACTATGTTCACCTCCTTCATACATGCTTCTTTGCATAACTGCTTTTCCATGATCTTTTCACTTACCCAGCACATAGTGTTTTAAAGAGATAAGTAAAATGCTCACATAAAAAGGTTTTTCACTTTCTTTGCATTGATGGAATGACTCAGCAGGAGCATCCATATTCAGGTGGATCTAAAAGGGACATCTCAGGAAGGGAAAGTCTTTTCTCTTGGTGAAACAAAGCTCTTTTTTTTGACTTTTATTGTGTACTGAAATGCTGTTCTGGTGTGTTACTACCTCATCTTTTCATATGGAATTTGTATTCAAATGTCATTTGTATAGTACAAGTGAAAGAGAAGTTGCGCAATGAGAAAATAAATATCATCTGCATGGAAATAGCACAATAATGGTCAGAAAATAGATAATGGATATGACCATATTATCTCTTAAGAAGAGCAGTATATTTGACACATGATGCAGAAGGCCTTGGGTCGGCTGCATACATCATTCCTTGCCATATATACTGTGAAAGTCTCCTAAGAAGAGGTGTCAGGAAGAAGGATCCTTGGGCTCATGCCAAACTAGGCTGGATGGGGCCACTTCTCTGTCGGCACCTGTTTTTTCAGTGGCATCATCTCAAAGTCCAGCTGTAAGATAAAGGGATAAGTGCAATCTTTACAAAGGCTTTGTTCAACACCAAGGAAGGGGGGCATTTGGAGGAACGATGTTTTTCTCATAAAATTATTATGTGTGTTGAGCCCTGCTTTCCTGGAAGTGGCTGAACATCTACCTACCAATGGGAAATAGCAAAGGAATAACTTGCTTTGCTTTGGTAGGCCTTTGCTTTACTTAGTAAACTTAACATCAACTCATGAGTTCTTACACTTTTACCTTTCTAATTCTTTTCCCCATTCTAATGGAGCACGGGGAGGAAGTTTGTGCAAATGAGTTGGAGGTGCTGAGCTGCCTCATGGGGTTAAGCCACACTAAGGGGACTTAAATTCTGGATTGACACAGCAGAGTTAGGTAGCTGACCAGAGTTCCCACAAAGATGCCTAAGTGAAAAGAAGGTGGGAGAATTCCTGCAGCTTACAGTTAACAAATGTCCTATCATTAAAATGTCTCTTCACATCTCTTCTTAGTTATATTAATTTTCTTATAAACTTAAACTTTAAAATTCTTATTCACATGGGAGCCTTTCCTTGATTCTTGTTATTTTTGTCACCTACTTCTAAATTCTTTTCATTTCTGCTTGATTAAAACACCGTCATTTTATTCAGAAATATATCCCTATGTTGTTGACAATGTGAAGTTCTTGCCATCGGATTTGCTAAAAGAAAAAGAGAAGTAGGTCAATAATTATTTAAATGACAATACAGATTTCTTTAGGTAAATTAATTTCAATAAAATGCCAAGCAAAATGGTAATTTGGTAAATAGTAAATGGTAAATTGTGGAAGACATACAGAACAAGTTATCTATGAATCCTGTAATAACAGCAATTTAATAAACCTGTCTCCAAGACACTGTCTCAGCATTTGTATTCAAATTAACCAATCTCTGGATATTATGGATTAACTTTGCAATAATATACTTTAAAAGTGAGCTTGAAAAATGTCCCTATTTTTGGAATATAAGTGTTTGGAATGTAGGCTGTGGGTATTCTCATCACAGTTTACAGAAAACAATTTCAACCTGTTGACACAGAAAACAATTTCAACCTGTTGACTTAGGTAAAATTAGTAATGCTAAATTCATTAGAATACTAACAGCATCATCAGCTCCCTAATCACTTGTTTTCCAATGTCAGGGCTGCATATTGTTGCTCAAGCAGGTAATCCCTCTCCTTCTTTGAGCAAGAAGTGTGCATTATGCTCACTCATCTATTCAAAGCATATCGAGATTATAAATGCCAGCTTCACAGAGATTGAGATTGGTAAGAGAGGAAAGATGCTCCAAGACTCTGCTGATAAAGCAGACTTCTTTTTCAGTTTTTCTTTTTACCATATGATCTCCGTAAGGATTTCTCTCAATATGAAAGCAAATAAGTCCCTTCACACTTTGCACAGACTCCCAGGTTGTTCAAGTCCCCAGTCAATGGTGGCTCCTTCTTTGAAAATTTGGGATGTGCAGTGAGCTGAAACATGAAAGGTAACTTGCATGGGATCTGGAGTGTCAACCAAATTTCCATTCTAAAAATGTGGAGAAACATTCTTCCAAAGATAAGGAGAACATTGCTCTGACGGATGACTACCATAGTCTATCAACAACATAATGTGACAGCCTACCTTCATTGAAAGGAGAAAAGCAGAAGTACCGGGAGTTGTAAATCTAAAATGTCAGTATGATAAAGGAAGCTTTAGAATGTAATTGAATTGCAAGATGGAAAAAGGACAGGCAGCAATAAAATGGCTGGCAGTCTTCTGAACAGATCCTGGATGTAAGGCTGAATATTACACTGTGCAAAAGTGTAGTATTCTAAACAACACTCCCAACTTTCCTCACAATATGGATTTTCAGAAATCTCTAAAGGAGGGATATGCAATGGACTCTGAAAACGTTTTTACTCTGTGTATTTAAAATTTCAGATCCTTTAAGCCAGCAGTAAATTAAGAGAAGAGGAGGCCCAATGGGGAAGCAGGGTTACGACAGAGGATAAGTAAGTCTGTACTATTTTGTCACATTGATTCAAACACTATATATTAACTGCAGTCTTGTTAACAGGAATCTTAAATACACTTCTATGTGATGTAAATAAAGAGAAAACATCGTATGGTCCTCAGTCTGTCTTCCACATATCTATGCTGTGAATTTTACAGATGCATACCTTTTTAGTATCTCACTGTTCAGAAAACCACCACTGAATTGTGAATTGTTTATGATTCTTGTAAAAACAAAAAGCAGAACGATCTGTACGGTATGACTTCTCAAAATACTGCAGGCTCTACAGGCGCCTAAGAGTTCAGCAGTTTTGAAAACTCTTTGTGGTAATGGATTCATTTTCAGTCAGAAAGCATTGTGTATGTGCAGAGATCTTAAGCATCTCTAGAAATGCCCAAAAGGCAAACTTGACTGAACAGATATAAAGCTCCACTTGAGTTGGCAAGGGCATTAGATGTTATCTTCTAGGAGCCTGCAGTGTAAGTGCAGGCACTAACATATAGCTTAATATCTAAAAACTGATGCAGGGAAGATATGATTAGATTTCTCCAATTATTTTTTTAATAGACAGAAGTAGCTTACATGCTGATTTTTATTACATATATTGAACTATTGCAATGTTGTTACTGCTGTATACGGGAGTGCAAGGCAAAACAAGCACTGCAAATACACAGAGCCATCTTAGGAAAACAGTGTATAGAATCTGCCCTATGTACTTCTCCTTTCCTTACTGCATAAGTGAAGGGCTTCACTTGCTAAATTTTTCTATATTTGATAAGATTACATATGAATGAGAGGAAATCAGAAATTAAAATCAGGACATATTTCTTTCTTTTTTAAAAAAATATTTTTCCATAAATATCATAATTAAAGGAATTTAAATTAAATGATTTTCTTTTTTTTTTTTCAAACAGAAAGAAATAACTCTCAAAGAACAATAATACATTTTTTACAGGAGATTTGTGTTTACATTTCAAGAAATAGAGTTAGCAATCAAGACTTTTTACAATTCTTTAGCATGGATATTGAATGTGGCCTCACCTGGTTAATTAAAAGGGCAGTCACAGAGAATTAGGGGTTTTGCACTACCATGGTTGTATTCATCCAGCAAAAGCATAACTGTTGGGTACAAGCTGTTGCTTTCAGGACCACCTGAAGTGTGATTACAGTATATTCCTTTTTCAGTTAAATGCAGGACTGCTGGTGAGAAAATCAGCATATGATAGTAGACAAATAATATAATTTATTTTACTGAATTATACGTCTGGTGATTCATATATAGTCATCAACGATCACTATGAACAATGGATATTCATTTCTGAATTCCTCACACGGTAATTTTGTTCTTTGTCTTTCAGAGTTATGGTTATTACCTTACATTGCATGCTGAGCTTAGATTTCGTCACAAAAACAGATGATGGAATCTCCAAAGTAAACATTAAAAAACTGAGAAATAACCAATATTTGGCCTCAGTTTCTGATTTGAGTAGAGAGATGAAGGCAGGTCTATGAAACATGTTCAGTAATTCATTGGGCACAGGACAGTAACTTCTTTGATTTCTTTCTTTTACACATATATGTATACATATTTATAGAACAAAAAAAAGAAGACTGAAATTCTAGTCCTGCTAAAGACAGGATGCTAAAGACTGGAGGTGTTCAAAAGATTTCAGTAAAGGCAGAATTTAATCCAAAGGCATTGTAACTGAGAATAGAATCCGTATGGCCCCAGGCTATTATAAGCTGAAAGGCTACAGACCAAGGTTATGTATATCCTGGGGAACTGGGGAACATTTCCAGGCTTAGAAGTTCAGTTGCATCCCCTGATTTCTTATGCCTTACCTCTGTGACAGATTGGGATCTCAGCACTCACCATGCTTTCCCTCACCTCCCCAGTCTTTATTTATCATGCAAATCCTTTTGTTTTTTTTCATGAAGAAACTTAGCTCTAAGGTCTAGAAGGCAGTAGTGGCCTTTCTAAATGAGGGGCTGGGAGCTAGCTAGTGCGTACTATGTATGTCATCGTGTTAGAGTGTCCAAATTAAACACAGCACTGCCAACTGATAGAGGGAAGGGATCGTCTCGCTCTGTGTGGAAGTTTGGGTACTTAAACATAAGAAGGCTATAAAACTATTAGAGAACATACAGAGGAGGGCTATGAATATGGCGAAGGGTCTGGAGGGCAAGACAGCTGAGGTCCCTGGGTTTGTTCAGACCAGAGCAGAGGAGACTGAGGGAAGGCCTCATGACCTGCAGGTCCTTGTTATTCACCAGAGGGTGGTGGCCATAGAACAGGCTGCCTAGGGCAGTGGACATGGCCCTGAGCTGCCAGAGCTCATGGAGTGTTTGGACAACATTCTCAGACGTAGGGTTTGATTTCTGAGTGATGCTGTGTGGAGCCAGGGCTTAGACTTGGTGATCCCTGTGGGTTCTTTCCAATTTGGGATTTTCTGTTTTTCTAATCCAGAGGGTCAGGGCAGTGTGTTATATCAGCCAAGCAGTTGGTTTAGGTTAGTATCTCTGGCTCTATACTAGATCTGAGCATGAAGTTATTTAATAAAACAGTCAGCAGGAACTATGTAAACCACTTATTTGCTATGTTTTCTTGATAGTAGCACCCAATTTTTCCCTTGGTCTGAAGTTCCACTATCACTAGAGTAACAAAAACATGAAAAATAATGCTACTCTTTCACCATATGCACTTAACTAAATCTAAGCAGGAATTGGTCTCTCCCTGTACAATCATCTGAACATGATTGCTTAATGAGGCTGTTTTGTAACACTACTTTTTCTAGCAACTAAAACTCACTTTCTAACCACAAACCAGAGGATGACAAAATAGACTTATAGTACTGCATGATGTATGTAACACAGACTTGCAAAATTTTGCCACAATAACAGAGACAGCTACAACTACATATTCAAAGAAGCCTATGATAATCTGACAGCCAAGAGTAAAAGGCAAAAGCTGCAGAGTATTTTGTAACAGCTGTCACCAGAGGCGATCTGAACTTTGACTCAGGCTTTGCTCCCTATACCATGCTGCATTTGGCTGTGTTGGTTTCAACCCACCTCCAGCTACACTGTTTAGTCCACACTAAATAGTGAGCATGCATTTTACCCTTCCTTTCGTACAAATCATTATCTGCTGACCAATTTGAAAAGCTACAGGAAATGTATCTAATGAAAGCTGTTGGGAACTCTACATTCATCAATTAACACACAATGTATAGGTGTTCAGATAGATATCCACATTTTCTTAGGCCTTTCCAACTACTGCTTGCATCCTCTTCATCATCAGATACTGTAAAGACCAACGTATCATCTTATCATATAGCATACGTTCAAGATTAATTAATACATACTATTAATTCCATGACTGTCAGGGTCTACAAGCTTCAGCCCCACTCTCATGGTCAGTTTTACTGTCCCTATGAGAGCAGGCTGAGAGAACTGGGACTCTTCAGCCTGGGGAAGAGAAGGCTCACAAAATATGTGATAGAAAAAGGGGGAGAATCATGAGGAAACTAAGTGAGGCTGAGCAGTGAGAGTATAAAGAAGGAGTAAAGAAAAATGTATGAGTTTAAAATCTGGATTGAAAGATACTCCTTTTTCAGCATGAGGGACTGTATGACACACTGGAGTATAACACAGTGGTATGTAAACAAATGTCTGTGATTAAAGCTAACCTAACACCACATGGCTTCTGTGGGAAGAGTTCAAGAGTTCTGTGTGTCATTTATTTGCTAATGAAAAAAAAGCACAGTAAATGTCTGAAATTATTTTGCAGTAACAGTAAACATGCTTACCATCCCACAACTTCTCCTCTCTACCTAACAGGTATACAGGCTGAAGAAAATATGAGCTGCTGAAATTGAATTGCCCTGTCTTTCAAAAAGCAGTGTACACGTAACAGTCTTTGCTTCATTCTTTGCTTCATTTATCTAATTCACTATTGCTCAAGGTCACTATTTTTCAGTTCATAGAGTTTATTCACTTGTGGGAAGGCACAGCTAAGCTTCATGAGCATTACTGTATTGTGTTTTTCCTCCTCAGAGATGTGGTTTTGTTAGGATGACTTTTGTTTGAGGTAGGTATTATTGAGAGGTCACCAAACTTTTTAACAAATAAGCTCAGTATCTTTTTCAACTGAGTAGACCAGAGCTGAAATTTATGCCATATTTTGTCATAAAAATTGTTTAAGATGTTCACAAAACTTTTTTTTTCTGTTCTTTTCCCCCTGAAAGATATGTCATCCAGTAACCGTAAAAAGTACTTAAGCTTTGCAAGTTTTTCCTTTTTTTTTTTTTTTTTTTTTTTCATATCACTAACAGATTGGCTCAATGACTTCAGTTTTCACTGTTACAAACATATGTCTAACAGCAGTTTTAGAGTGGTGCTGATATTCCTGGTTAGGTTTGGGGCACTCCAGAATATCTCGTGCCACATGGACCATAACGCTTTAAAAGATATGGTGGAAAATATGTGTGAAAACTTAATAGAATATCCATGTAGAGGGATCTGATTATGAATATAAAATATCAAGTTGGTACTTGGTTTTTTTTCCCTCCTTGGGAAATGAAAATTTTAAGATATTATGGAGGCTTGATCTGGGATAGATGATTTAATAATATGGAAAAAGAAGCTGACGTGCTGAGCTTGTTTAGATGCCCAATGACAGGTATCCTGTGATCCTGTGGTTGCAGATATTAAATAGTATTTGGCACACAGCTCTTTCTGAAAAACAGAATTGTTAGAGAGTTCAAAAGACACACATACAGGGAAAGAATATTAATAATTAATAAAAAAAGATTAGGAAAGTTATTAAAATAGTCTTGGCAGAGTGAATATTATAAGAACCTCCTCTTTCAAACTCATCCTTATGAATCAAACATACATGTGTACTTAACTTTCACCTTCCTTTTGCAACATGAGATCCTGCATGATGTTCAGTCACATGAGAAAAGAACAAGAAGAATGTCCCCATGCCGTAGAAGGAATTTTATGTTCACCAGATACTAAATCTCAAGAAGCATTTGGAAATGCCTTCAGACATTGGGTTTCATTTTGGGTGGTCCTGTGTGGAGCCACAAGTTAGACTCAATGATTCTTGAGGGCCTCTTCTAACACAAGATATTCTATGATTCAGTACATTTTTCTGACGTTAACAATCTTTCAGACTATTCAGGAAGTAAGCGCCTTCAGCATGGGAGACAGGAGTCCTGACAACTTGTAGCAAGGAAGTAATCATTTGTGTTGTCACTGCATTATTCAACCTCTTCACAACATACATGACCATGTTATGAATTTGAAAGCTACAATTCTCTTAACAAGTTGTCGGGACTCGTAACTTCTGTGTTGAATTAACTACTGATACACTGTCTGATCTTCCCTGTTGTTTTCTTCTGTCAAACTAAGATAAAAATTCACTCCACTGACATACTATTTTACTGTTGTTGTTTATTTTCATTTGTAAAGTTAAATTAAAATGGTTTATGTCATACGGAAGAAAGATGATGCTATTGATGGTCTTTTTCTTGTGCTTAATGTCAACAGTAGCCAATGGTTTGAAAACCAGCCTTAAAAATGTGGCAGTATGTGATGAATACCAAATGCTTTCAGAATAGTGAACCCATTATCAAATCAGATGGGATGTGTATGAAAATTGCTAAAAATTTGGATGAATTTTCTGCTTTGCGACAAAGCAAAGGCGACAAAGAATTTTAATACTCCATAGCAGATTTTAAATTGCAGGTGATTTGTTTTGCTACATTTTATTACTGATAAAGAAAGTGGAGGTGATGTAATGCTATTAGTTAAAAGCTAGTAAGCATCCCCTCTGGAAAGACCCTGTGGAGTTTAATAGGTAAGAAATCAATAAAGAAGTCTTTTGTCAGGAAGAGATAAGATACTGAAATTGATAGAGCTGTCTCTAATGCTATCTCTGCACAGAATCACAGAATTGCAGGGGTTGGAAGAGACCTCAAGAGATCATCAAATCCAACCCCCCTGTTAAAGCAGGTATCCTACAGTAGATTGCACAGGTAGGTGTCCAGACATTTTGAATATTCATCTCTATAGAAGGATACTCTACAACTCCTCTGGGCAACCTGTTCCAATGCTCCACGACTGTTACTGTGAAAAAATTCTTATGCATGTTAGTACAGAATGCCCTACGGTCAAGTTTCAGGCCTATACTCCTTTTCCTATAATTACACACCACTAAGAAGAGCCTGGCCTCAACCATTTGTCTCCAGAGCACTTTCCTTTAGATTTTTATAAACATTTATCAGATCCCCCCTCAGTCTTCTGTTCCCCAGGCTGAATAGATCCAGCTTATTCAGCCTTTCCTCATATGGGAGTTGCTCCAGGCCCTTTATCATCTTTGTGGCCAACTGCTGGACTCATTCTAGGAGATGCCTAATTTTTTTGAACTGGTGAACCCAGAACTGGACACACTACTCTAAACACTACTCCCCACCAGGGCAGAGTAGAGGGGGAGGATCACCTCCCTCGACCTGCTGGCCACGCTCTTTTTAATGCACCCCAGGATGCCATTGGCCCTCTTGGCCACGAGGGCACACTGCTGGCTCATGGCCAACCTGCTGTCCACCAGGACACCCAGGTCCTTCTCTGCAGAGCTCCTCTCCAGCAGCTCATCCCCTAGCCTGTACTGCTGCAGTTATTCCTCCCCCGGTGCAAGGCTCTACATTTTCCCTTCTTAAACCTCATTAGATTCCTCTCTGCCCAACTCTCCAGTCTGTCCAGGTCTTGCTGAATGGTAACACAGCCTTCAGGTGTGTCAGCCAATCCTTTCAGCTTTGTATCATCAGCAAACTTGCTGAGAGTGAACTCTATACCTTTATCCAGATTGTTGATGAAGATGCTGAACAAGATCAGACCCAGAACAAACCCCTGGAGAACACCACTAGTTACAGGCCTCCAACCAGACTCTGTACCACTGATGACAACCCTCTGACCGCCAGTCGGTCAGTTTTCAATCCACTTCACTGTCCACTCATCTATCCCATATTTTCTAAATTTCATAACAAGAATGTTGTGGGAGACAATGTCAAATGCCTTACAGAAGTCAAGGCACGGAACATTCACTGCTCTACTGCCATCTACCTAGCCAGTGATGACACAGAAGGCTATCAGGTGAGTCAAGCGTGATTTCCCCTTGGTGAATCTGTGCTGACTACTCCTGATAATCTTCTCTTCTAATTGCTTGGAGATGGCATCCAGAACAAGTTGTTCCATCACCTTTCCATGGATGGAGGTGAGGCTGTTTTCTTCCGAAAGGATTTTGGATTCTTGTGAGTTCTGAGATACATATTTTTAAAAATTTTATATTAAAAATTATAACTATTCTGATTAAACTTCATATATAAGCATACAAAGTTATGTAAGTGGGGATCAGAATCATGCATACTATAAATTATATGTGGCTTCTTCATTTGATATAATTTCTTACCTTTGTTTTTCAATCTGCTCATGACATGAGTATGTAATGCTTTGTATATACATTGTTTTGTCTGTTTACAATGCTGTGTAATTAATTTGAACCAAAAATACCCACTGAAGATAAATAGTATGAATTCCAGTTATACAAATTTGGAAACTGAACATAGATAAGTTAAATGAACCGTTTCAAAAAAGCCAGAGAACCATACCAGGAACAGAATTCAGGCGCGCCTCAATTCTAATCCATATTTAAACTGCTACGACAACTCCTATGTCCAGAGGAGTGGTAAAAGGAAAAACAGTATTAAAAACACTAGCTGTAACCAGTAGAGGGGAAGCATATGAGGCATCCTTTGTGGCCTTTACATCTGCTGATTGACCAATATTTTGTCCTTAAAAAAGCTGAGAATATGTATTTTATATTTTCCAATACTAAAGGAAAGTATAAAAGAAAAGAAAGACCTAGCCATCTGACACATCAGTACAGAAGGAATAAATATGCACTAAATGTAGTTACAAAACCAAATTATACCCGATGATGAGATACTTCTGGAAGAGCATCTCTTTTGGCTCATGTTTCTTTTCTCCTTTTCTGTGGTGTGTCGCTTTTGCTTATCTCTAGCATGCCCTTGCTGAAAAAATACCCAAAATAGCATACATTTATGGCCACTGACTAATGCTTAATGTGGTTCTGTGTGCATTGTTTATTTCAGCTGATTTTTTTTCAGATAAGCATTATAAAGTTTATTGAAGCATTTATTACTGAGGCCATTTCCAGCTGCCTGTTCACATAGGAGAGGTCACCGTTCATATGGACATCGTTATCCATTTTAGCTCTTGTCCTCTGCATGATAAGGGTGGCCAAGATGTCTTCTACATGAAGATCATTAAATTTTTATAAAAAATTAGCAATTAGCAAAAATTAGTTCTTACTGTGTTGCCCAGGCTAACAATAGAAAAACATGTATTTCCTTCTGTTATATGGGACATTCATCCAGCATCATTTCATGCATTCTATTGCAGGTGAAGTTCAGATGTATCCTCTTCTGAAATGCATAAATACTGATGTTCTGGAGAGCTAAAATTATGAAGCTCTCTTTTGGTTAATCTGAAAACAGGCACTATTCCCCTGTCTGCTTTTCCATATAGAAGTTTTATACGTGCATGGTGAGGTGCACTGGTTTCCATGGCAACTATAGGTTTGCAGAGTATTCAAGAAGCTGCAAGTTAAAATTAGCTCAGATGGTCATGCATAGATGATAAGGGCCTGGGGCTGCGCAAACTATTTCTGTGGAGTTTAGTGGAATCCAAAACCAATCTATTGTATTGCCTGAAAGAAGGAGTTAGATCCAGAGTGAATGTAAAAAGATAGAGAAGTACATAGGCAGATTTGGGGGATCTAAAATGAATCAGCAGTTAAAAGATATTTTAAAATAAAACTAAAGTTTTAAACGTGCTGAAGAATGGCTGAAAATTCAGTCTGATTAATCGGAGTTAACAGAAGTTAAACAGCTCAGGTGCCTCCTTGCTGTTAAGTTAAACTACTCTAAGTGTTATTCCTGTTTATTCCTGAATATTTTTCCCTTGCCTGGACACTGTTCTCACCCATGGTCTGTTGTAAGCTTACTCATTCATAGCTATAGAACTATATATTTGGAAAATACCTCGAACAGAACACAGGCTTTTGTCCCCCGGGTCTCCATTTAGAGTACAAACGCAGCAGGAAGGCAGGAGGCTTCAGATAACATTTCTGTTTTAGTGAATCTTTCTCATAATACAGTTCTAATTGTGGGAATTGGAGTAACACTGTAGCTAGCTTGTTTAAGCTGCCTCTGAGATAATTTACTAATAAAGCTGAGTATTTAAAGGTAGAGTTAAGTTAAATTTATGGAATGGAATCATTTGTAATTACACGCCTTTGTCTTATTTTCCATGTTTGTTTGTGCATCCTAACACAGGATGAAGTATCATGCTCTGAAGACATTATATCCTGAGGAAATAGAGATAGGATGTTTGGATGTTTCTCTGAAACAGCTCAGGAAATATAAAATAACTTAAAAGGCATGATCTATTGCAGACAGAAAGGTGTTGTCTGTCTGGTCACTGCTTTAGGAGGTTTAACTTACAGAACAGTTACATTTAATCACCTGTTTTCTATCCAAACAAAAACAACATATATATATATGTATATGTATGTATATATATATTTATATATGTATATATATATAAAATCAGAATTTTAAAAAGAAGATGGGATATGTCACCCTCCCTTTCTGCTAATGAAAATTGTCTTTTAAGAAGTCAGCTAACTGATTGAAGATACTGACACTGCAGTGATGGAAATGCATGAAATACTGCAAGGAGAGATGTTTGTCGTCCTGATCTTATCGCTCTGAGAATTCTGATAACACATGCATTCTAACAGTGGAGTTTACTCAATGTATTTTTTTTTTCTTCCACGGTGATGATTTCTGTATTGCTTCAAAAATGTGTTCAGACAACACTGAAGTTACACAATTGACCCCATCAAAATAAAACTACCTGGAATTCAGGGTGCATTGTCAATATGGACTCTGGTATTGAATATTAAATTACAGGCTTGCCTACTGTCTTTTATCAATCCAGCAAGAGACTGACATCTCACTGTGAAAAGAACAAGCTGTAGCAAAAGCTGCATCATGCTCACGAGCTGCTAGATAAGAAAAACAAAAACATATTAAGACATTTTCTTAAAATATTAAGATAAAGCATGCAAACAAGAACAGAAGCCAGCCATCAACCAAAACAGTGATGCATCTTCATCCACATGCAATATACTATGTAGATCTACCTCTGAGATACCATACTTTATGCTCAGAAAAGGATAAGAAGAAGGATAAAGGTCTTTAGGACAAAGACGAGCGGATACAGTAAAAATGTTTGAAAAGTCCATGTAAAAGGGAATGTAAAATGTAAAAAGTATGTTAGGACTTCTATTCTTGCAATATAATGAAAGAACACGAAGACAATTCACTGCTTAATTTCCCCCTTTCCAGGCTACTGAAAGGAAAGCAGCATCTATCCAGTCAGTGCCTTCTTATACCGTGTCTGTAGATTTCCTCACACTCTGCTGTGAGTGATCAGGAATTGTAACCAGGCAAACAATTTACAACAGGCCATCACCAGTAAGAGTAGGTATAATTTTTCATCCTTCCAAAGTTATCTGCCTGCAGAAACAGGAGGAAAGGACATAAATCCTGACCAAACCTCCATCTGCTCCATTAGCTCTGTAGGACAGTACAGCTACACACTGACGTTCTGTTTCTATACCTAAAGCATAAATATATAGCATTTTTTCCATCCTATGCCATGTTGTTCCTATGGTATAAAGAAACAAAAAACAAAATTTCTTGAGAAGAACTAAGATGCTGCAGCAAAAAACTGCATGGTTCAGTGAGTTGAGAAACAGTAATTGGAGAAAATGTGTGATTATGTTGGCTGTGCACTTGTGTAGTAATTTTTTTTTCAATTTTAAGTGAGCATTCTTAGGAAAAGATTGCTTTTGCACCAAGTGTTATTTTCAGCAAGCTATAACTTGGCCAGATCTAAACTGATTCTCATCAGCAAATTGATATACTTTTCCCCTGTGAGGGCTACTTTGCTAAGAATCAATTTTCTAGCTAAGTACTTACTATTTAAAAGTAAAAATATGTCCTTATAATCCTTACCTCTCTCTGTCTCTCACTAGCCCTCTCTCTCTCACACACACACACTTTCACACATTTCTTTTTTCTGTTAAGGTCCATAACTTCTTTATTTTGTGCTAAAGGTCCACATAAAGACCAGCAGATAAAAATTTCTGGAACAAATATCTGGCAAAATGAAGATTCTGGCAGGAGAAAATGTTTACATCTAGAATATTATTGGTCAAAAATAGCACATTGTTATATGCTTTCTGCATGTAATGAGTTTAACTATTAAAACTACAATTAATTAGCCTTCATTAGATCGGGTAGAACTTCAGAATATTATATACAAATACATAGGTTGCTCCAAAAGCAATGCCTTCTATTTTTTTCCATGTAAACTATGATTCTCAGTAACAGTACCACTTTTTGATAGAGCAAGCTCTCATCTACAAAACTCTATTTTTCAACATGGTAGTCATTGTTAGCTATGCATTTTTGCTAGCTAGATACAAGAGCCTGCGTGCTATGCATGTAAAAATCTGCATGTCTGTCTGGAACGTAGCTTGTCTTTCAGGTCATTTTTGCCACTGTTGAAACACATCACCACCACCTCATCAAGCCAGCATCTACTGTTCAGTCTTCATCACTGTTGAGAAAGCATCAATGAATATCAGTGAGTGCCATTTTTCCCCATGGAGGAATTCAACGACACACCTTTCCTTCATATGCACTTCCATGTCAGGCACCATGTTTGTCACACTGCCTCTCTGCTGCCATTTGTCATACAGCAACAACATGTAATGGAATATTATTAGGAAGGCTCAGCCTTTACTACCTTACCACCAACATCTGCCTCTGATGTTGTGGGCCAACATAAGAAAATAGGAGGCATTACTTTCGGAGCAGCTGAAAGTAGAGAAGGAGAGCATCCCATATGAAATACATCAGATGTTATTTGAGATCATTTTACTTAATTTATTCTGTCTGCATCAGCAAGAAAAGCTCATAAGGATCTTTTCGCAATATTCTATAAGAGGAAGCAAATGACAGAACAAATCCTAACAATTAGGTCAATTAAATCTGTATCTTAAAGGGTGGTCTTGAGCGTATGCAAGCTGTACAGCTGCAAGGCAGTCATAAAGCAAACACTGTCTACCTTAATAATAGTAATAATGATGACTTAAGGAGAAATAGAATGTGACTTGTAGCAAAAAAAACGTGCATGATGTAGGGAAAGTTTCCATGGGAACACCATCATGAATTCTAAAATATCTCTGTCTTTAGTGAGAAAAAATTTTGGTACACATAAGCTTCTCTCACAGTGCAGTGCTTTTGACAGTTAATGTGCTCACTGAATACGTGGCTGCACAAGCCCTGCTGGTAATAAACCTAGTTGTGATAAGCCCAGTTGTCTACTGTCCCTATCTTTCCTCTAGCAAATCTTTCAGTGTTTGCTGTGTAAGCAGCAGATGGGACGCACACAATCAGAGCAGACACACCCAAAGATCTTATTCTTATTCAGGGGGCTTTCATATCCAATATCAACAAGCTATTTTGAAGCATATATTCCTGGGCCAATTTCTAGCCATGTTTATACATTGGAAAATCAGGAATACTTGAATTGAATTCTATGGACACAGAGGAGATTAACTTGGGAACAGAATAAGAGACCAGCAGTGAAATGTCTAGGTATATATATAGATATATATATATATATATATAGATATATCTATCTATCTATCTATCTATCTATCTATATATATAGATATAGATATAGATATATATGGAGTATATATATATATATATATATATATATATACTCCAGAGGTGAAGCGTTGCTGGACCTGCTGCTCACCAACGCCGAGGAGATCATCAAAGGCGTCAAGGTTGGAGGCCGCCTGGGCTCCAGCGACCACGCCCTGGTTGAGTTTGTGATCTCAAGCGATGTGGGCCTGGCAAAGAGCAGGACCAGGACACTGAACTTCAGAAGAGCAGACTTCAAGCTACTCAATGGATTGCTGGCCAAGATCCCCTGGTGCGCTGCCCTCAAAGACAAGGATGTTGAGGAGAGCTGGCGGCTCTTCAAAGAGGCCCTCCTGGAAGCACAAGAGGTCTCCATTCCGCTGAATAAGAAAGTGGGCAGGCGAGGTAGGAAACCGGCATGGCTCAGCAAGGACCTGCTGAGAGAACTGAGGGCGAAGAAAGGGGTGTACAAGCTCTGGAAACAAGGCTGTGTCACCTGGGAAGAGTACAGGAATGCCGTCCGGACTTGCAGACGTGGGATCAGGGAAGCCAAGGCGCAGGCAGAACTGAACTTGGCAAGGGACGTGAAAAACAATAAGAAAACCTTCTACAGGTACATTGCCCAGAAGAGACAGGCCAAAACGGGCGTACCTACTTTGGTAAATTTAAAAGGAGAACTGGCTTCAACAGATGAAGAGAAAGCCGAGGTGCTGAACGAGTTCTTCACCTCGGTCTTCACTGGTGGCCAGGATTCTAGTCTTTTTCACGTCCCTGAACCCTGCATCCCCAAACCTCTATGTGGGGACCAAGGAGGTAAATCCCTCCCCACTGCAAGGGCAGAGCAAGTCCGAGAGTGCCTCCTTAGACTGAATGAATACAAGTCTATGGGGCCGGATGGCGTGCATCCCAGGGTCCTGAAGGAGCTGGCCGAGGTGGTTGCCGAGCCGCTCTCCATCATATTTGAGAAGTCGTGGCTGTCAGGTGAGGTCCCGGACGACTGGAGGAAGGGTCATGTCACTCCCATATACAAGAAGGGGAGCAGGGAGGACCCGGGGAACTACAGGCCGGTGAGTCTCACCTCCGTGCCTGGGAAGATCATGGAACAGATCCTCCTGGACAACATGCTTGGTCACATAAAGAATGAGCATGTGATCCGAGACAGCCAGCACGGCTTCACCAAAGGAAGGTCATGCCTAACTAATCTTGTGGCCTTCTATGATGGAGTGACGGCATTGGTGGACGAAGGGAAGGCGACCGATGTCATTTACCTGGACCTGAGCAAGGCCTTTGACATGGTCCCCCACCACATCCTCATCTCCAAATTGGAGGGAAGTGGATTTGATGGGTGGACGACCCGATGGATAAGCAATTGGTTGAAAGGCCGCAGACAGAGGGTGGTGGTCAATGGCTCTATGTCCAGGTGGAGGCTGGTAACAAGTGGTGTCCCCCAAGGGTCTGTCTTGGGACCGGTGCTCTTTAACATCTTTATTAATGACATCGATGAGGGAATTGAGTGCACCCTCAGCAAGTTTGCTGACGACACCAAGCTGAGTGGTGCGGTTGATACGGTGGAAGGAAGGGATGCCATTCAGAGGGACCTCGACAGGCTGGAGGGCTGGGCTCGGGTGAACCTGATGAGGTTCAACACGGCAAAGTGCAAGGTTTTGCATTTGGGCCGGAAGAACCCCAGGCACCTGTACAGGCTGGGAGGAGTGGTCCTTGAGAGCAGCTCGGCAGAGAAGGACCTGGGGGTCCTGATGGACGAGAGACTGAATATGAGCCAGCAGTGCGCTCTGGCAGCTCGAAAGGCAAATGGGATCCTGGGCTCCATCAGGAGAGGGGTGGCCAGCAGGGACAGGGAGGTGATTGTCCCTCTCTACTCGGCTCTTGTGAGGCCCCATCTGGAGTACTGTGTCCAGGTGTGGAGCCCTCAGTACAAGAAAGACATTGAGATTTTGGAAAGGGTCCAGAGGAGGGCGACTAAGATGATCAGGGGGCTGGAGCACCTCCCCTATGAGGACAGGCTGAGGGAGTTGGGCTTGTTCAGCCTGGAGAAGAGAAGGCTGCGGGGTGACCTCATTGCAGCCTATCAATACCTGAAGGGAACCTACACCCAGGAGGGGAGTAAACTCTTCAAAAGGGCTGACGACAGCAGGACTAGGGGAAATGGTTTTAAGTTGAAGGAGGGAAGATTTAGGTTAGATGTTAGGGGGAAGTTCTTTACTAGGAGAGTGGTTAGGCCCTGGAACGGGCTGCCCAGGGAGGTTGTGGATGCCCCGTCCTTGGACGTGTTTAAGGCCAGGTTGGACGGGGTCCTGGGCAACCTGATCTGAATATGTATGTTGGTGGCCCTGCTAGGCAGGGGGGTTGGAACTACATGATCCTTGGGGTCCCTTCCAACCCGGGTGATTCTGTGATTCTGTGATTCTGTGATATTCTTTGAAATATATGCATCTGTTGTAAACTGCACTGTTCTGACCAGAAATTGGTATTTCTTCACCAAGCAACTGCAGCAGGAGCAATGCAAAAATTATGAATACGTGTCTTCCTGGCTGGGTTTCAAGTGCTTTATTCTGGTTTTTGACTTTTATAACTCCGGACAGTTTTATGTTCCTTGATGTTCTGTCTTCCCATACTTTGCAGGCTGCTCCCTTGAATCTCCTTCTACCTCCTAGCTATTCTTTTAATCTTTCTTATCATTCCTCAGAGTTTCATTTTTGTCCCCTAAACTATTTTTAGGCAATTTATGGCCATGAACATACTGTGGAACATGCTTTTCTAAGTCAGCAATCCTAAAATATACTTCTCTCCATTGAGGGGATATCTCCTTTACAATCTGGGTAGCACAGACATCTTAAACTCGAAGTGGTCCACTTGTTTGTGAGAAATGCTCTTTCTCCAGAGCTCCATTCTCTAGTATGGATCACTTTCTAGGGATCATATTTGTTTTCTCTGACTTTTCTCATATTTTTGCTCTTCTTCCCTCTCTATAATGCGTTTCTTTGAAGTCTACCATATCCTTATCTCATCATCCTTGTGGTTCTGCTGTTTCAATCTATTAATCTTTTAGATACTAAAATATATGCCTCATCACCACCTTTCCCAGATGCTGAAGTTGCATGTTTTTCTTCAAGAACACCCGACCTCTTTTGAGTCACGTCATACAGCTGCTTATTGAAATGTATCTGAAGTTAAATCTCCTCCTTGTTCTCCAGGTTTTAAACAACAGTCTACAAACTGCCATGATGCTAAAATGAGTCAGTACAATAAAGTCCCTCCTAGACAAGCCATTTCTTGTGGCTAGTTTCCTTCATGTGTCACAAACAGGACTCTGAGGGCTTTATGGAGTCACACTATCCCTGCCCTGCCACCCCTTGCTCTACCCCTGGCCAAGGATCCCACTTCACCTCAGGAGTGTTATCCCCTGCCCCAGCAAGGCTTCAGCTCTCCGTAGCTCTGCTCTGCCCAGCTCAGCCATGGCCTCTGCGCAGCCAGGCGCACCCATAGACTTATCTCCCAGCCTGGCCTAGTCCTGTCCCTGTTCCCACGGAGTTGCTCGATGCCTGGGGCTGTCCTCGTTCCGCTGGCTGTCTTGTTCCTGGCTGAGGTACTGGGACAGGACACGTTGTCAAGCTTTTCTTTGCAGCCCTGGGGAGCCCCCACTGCTCCCAGCCCTGGCCTCAGGGAGTTGCCAGCCTTAGCTGCTGCATACAGACTCCTCAGAGGCCCATCTCCCTTAATAGGGTCAAGAGATCATCCTACCCAAATCAGGTCTCTGATTTTGAAACATGTGAAAAATTCAGCACCATCAATCTTTTTCTTCATTTTTAGTTGTAGTCTTCAGGAAAAGGGGTTGCTTTTTATGTTATTTCTACTTATGTTAAATGATGAGTGTAAAATTTATATGAACCCTGAATGTTTAAAGAATAACACTACTTTCCTCTTTCCTACTGGTGTGGAGATGAGCAGATTCCCTACTGGATAGATTCTCTGGAGTCCAGAGTCACTCTGTCTGCAACCTGTCCTCACTGCTCTCTTCCAAGCCCTGCCATCCTAGGGAGCAGTATTCAATATCCAGTATTCAATACATATCAATGCCACTTCTCTTCCAGAAGTCCAGATAAGTGAAAATCTCAAATGAATTGTGTAATGCTGAACATTCTTTCAAATATCTTTTACAACCCGTAGGGTAATTCGTAATGACATAAGAAATAATATTGACTGAATTTGTACAGAATCTGTTGAAGGTTTCTGTGTGACTTCAAGGATAAAAAGTCAAGGTGGTTCACTGCTCATGGGATTCATTTGATATACCTACACTGCACAGTGCAGACATAAAAACATTTCCTGTCCTAAATGCCATGTGTTCACTCTGCCTGGACATCCATCATCATTCTCAACGGTCAAAAAATGACTTTCAGGAAGCACTGGAGAAAACTCACACCCATGCTAGTTCTGAGTATGTATTTATCTATAGCATAGATGTGTCACTTCACTGCTTTGCTAGGTTGCCCCATACATTCTGCATGCCCTTGTGACAACTGCTATGGGGCTGAAAAGAGGGCTTAGGTCTTTCCTACAAGAACTCGTGGTATATTCTATTGCATGGCAGGTGAGTTTTGTTGATAGCTTGAGCACAAAGCTGTCACAGATTGTTTAAATGCTGTGTAGCCTAAGAGCCACAGGCAGCAACCCCCTGTCTTGATAAGAGAGTCCAGGGCAAGGAAAGGGTTCATCAATGCCATTGAGCATTCACTGCTTTTGAACTATCATAGAGTGAGTACTTCATCTACATGATCCCCAGTGAAATCCAACATAAAAATAAGACAACCCTGAAATGCACCGAGGGGAATTTTTTGTTCTCTATCCAGCCTAGTTCTAACAGCTGCTGCACTATGGATCCTTCAATTTCAGCAGTTCAGTTAAATCCATATTTACCCAGGAAGAAAAGTACTATGGATCACCATTTCATGATACTGGACATCCTTCAGTTATCAGCATGTTATTCCACCAAATAAGTAATGATCGACGCAATCTCCATATATCCCAACATTTAGTGCTGATAGAGGAAATAATAATAAATACATATATAATTTAGTGAAGAAAATGTAATTCCAATTCCTTTTTGCTACTTGCAATAACATGCTAGACTATAGCGTTTGAATCTGTATACAGCGTGGTAGGTGGTTATTAATTTTCTGACTTGCAGCATTTGCAGTATTTTAATGGTGTCTTTGCTATTGGATACAAGTTTATATCCAAGTAATTTCTTTTTCTAAATGTAAGAGAGATTTCTAAATTATTGCTGCTTGGGAACATGTGATAATTTACGTACTTGTCTATATCTGGCTTTTATCCAGATCAATATACCTGGTTTAAGAGAACACTCAGAAGGAAGAAAACCTGCTAAAGCTGCAGTTTCTTAACCTTGGTTGCAAAAGGAAAAGACATGGTTAGTAACTGAACATTCATTCTTTTATTTAACTTTTTTTTTTTACATTTTTAGTAGCTGATCAAATAAACTTTTAGGATGAATTCAACAAACATTATAGAGGAGTTCTAGATGCTCTACCTCACCTAATTGATGTGTTCTATCAAGCCCACTTCAATGATTTTTCTTTTTTCACACTGATGTATTTGTACAAAATGTAACAGGAGATAAATATCCCAGGCAAATTCCAGAGTAAATGCAAAAAAATTATATAATGACTGAAATGTCTAGAAAACTTCAGAAAGTACTATGAACTAAACGAAACTTCTAAATGTATACAAAGTTAACATTTTACTTTTAGGACTTTACTCCTGGACCAGAATTCAGGTTTCAGAATTAGTCATCTGTACTTCCTAGGGCAGAAGGAGAGGTTTGCATACCTTAATGCCTACACTCCAAAATACCACGTTCTACATCGGGAACCAATAGGGAGTGGTAACACAGGAGTACAGTTGAAATCCTCATGTAGAGCCAAAGAACCTGACTCAAGGCTTCAGGAAGTTGCCTCCCTGCCTCTGTGATTCAGAACATGGAGTCCACCCCGGAGATTAGATATTTATGCCTTATCTTTGAAAGAATAATCAGGGCACAACCTTTGCAAATCAATAATCAGGACGGTTACTGGTAATGGTATGCCACACCTAGTTTGTGTGTATTTGTATCAACAAGCACACGTGTTCAGCTGCCATGTGATCAAGCTTCCATTTGTATTTGTGCTGGGACTGACTGAGACTCTTGTTGTTCCAGGTGTGCTCCTGGCTACAGTGCATGAAGGGTGATGCAAGATTCATCAGGTCATATGGAGAGCACACAATAAAGAAACATGACTTAAACATGAGGCTTGGGAACTAAACCCCAAAGGAATGGATCCAGTTTCTGATAAGGCTGGGGAGCAGCAGTCAGTCTGTTCAGTTCATGATCAGTCACTTCGTTATTGCAGTTGCATTAGGTTTTTGGTAGTTTTACAGTTATAGTAGAGGAATATTCTTTGGCAAAGTGGATGAAAACTCAGTAGAATGCAAAGTGTAAAGCAAAAACACAAATAAACTGTTGGCTTATTAAAAATAGAGGATCACAATGTGGAAGTTCCTGAAATATCTCTGTACAGTTAGAAAGTTTTGACACGTCTTACTAATTCTCCCAGTCAAAGGGGCAGAGAGTGCAGAACATTCAGAGGGGCCATTTACAATAGATGAATAATAAGCACTGTAACTCAGGAACATAAAGCCAATTAATATTTGATAGAACAAAGTGGTTTAATATTTTTACAGTACAGTTCTTTTTAAAAAACGTGTCTGTCTTGATGACAATGCTAGAGTGCTTGAAAGCAAAACTTTAAAAATCCTTCTTCTTGAATATCTCATCAATGTAACTGAAGACAGAAATAGCTCTGCTGACATTGAGTGCCTTAACAACCTGCATACTACATAAATATGGAAAGAGCCAATAATTCATTCATCTATGCATACATACATCTTGCATTATCAATATTAAGTAGTACTAATATGTGGTTAGATATCATTTAATCTATAATGAATGAACAGTATAGCATGAGAATCTGAGCATTGGTGATTGCAAAACTCCACCTATCGGACAGAAAAGTTACTTCAATAATCACTTTGCCACAGACATTATAATTGTACTCAGTTAACCTTGGAGAAAGATTAGCCAGTTTAGATTGTTTCCTTCAAATGAATCTCTGCATTTTCTGGAGTGGGTTATACCAGCTCTGTGAGTGAAATACACTGTGCAGATGAATCTCTCTTATCTGACATAACTGTATGTATATGAAGACTTCTCCAGTATAGAAATGTCATGAGAAATCCCACACTGTCATTATTATGCCAGGAAATGGTTCTTGAATGTAGATTTGAACTTAACCTTAAAAGAAGTTTCCCATATGTGGCATTAACTGGATTACTGAAGAAGCTTTAAAGACAGAGCCTGAAAATAGGAAAGTTTCTGAAAAAAAAGAATTGAAATTTCACAGAACTGGAGACACTGTGCATCAAATTTGTGCTGCATTACCTTGAAAATTATATTTGATGCCCTAGAGTACTCTTCCCAATTACATCAAAGAATATGAAGTTCCCTGAGAAATGTCCTAGGTATAGGAGATAGCCTGAGTGACAGCACATTTAGAAAACGTTCTCTTGTAGTCATAACACTGGTATTCCTTTAGTCTGGGACTACTACCTTGTTTAGCATGAATACTGTAGATAAACATATATGCATATTTACAAAGTATCTGTGGAAGAAAATAATCAAATAGTGGAACAAGTTGCCCAGAGAGGCTAAGGGATCTCCGTCCTTTGGAGATAATAATACTTTGCTGGGTTTTGAGCTGCATGTTCCAATCTGCAGGCTGCTCTTCCTCTGAGCAATGCATTGGACCTGATGATCTTCAGAAATCCCTGCAAACCAAAACTACTATATGAAACTCTGCTATATTTCTGATAAATTCATTAAGCACCAACATGAACAAGACATTTGTGCTATTAGGTCAAGCATGTGAGCTTTGGAAGATTTGGCTCAAGAGAACTCGTTATTAAAATGGCCCTACAAATTCTTAAATCTAAATATTCTTAAGAGTAGCACTCAAATGTTACTATGAGTCCTCTGATTTTCCTCAAAATCACTAGTGCTGGGGAAGCAGCTGCCTGCTCACCCTTCCCCACCACCTGGTTTTGTCCTTAGCCTGTGAAGAACTTTGTTAGGAGAGACTCTGTAGTTTGTTTTTCATGCTTGATTAATGTTAGGTTTTCCTACAAGCCTTCCAGAAGGGATAGTGATGTTGTGGTTGGATGTTTGCCTGCCAAGGGCTGCCCTGTGATCAACTCATTTTGCATGGATTAGCAGACACTGGGTAGCAACAACTTATATTCAGCTCTGTGCAAGGTGTGACTCAGAGAAATGACCTGAAAGTGGCAGAAGTCCTTTCCCACTGTTAATCCTCCATAATTCTGCCTGCCCTTGAACACGTGTCTGGCAATCTGAACTATTTAACTTATGCTGTAAATCTTTTCAGTAGCTGGCTGGCTACCAGAGTGGCTGCAGTCTGCATAACTTGGGTTAGATTACATATATTGTGAAGAAATATGACATTCAGAGCATTGTAGGTAGGTTACTTAATTCCCAACTTTTTTGCATATCTCCCATTGATGGGGATGAGAACTCTATGTAAAAGGGACATTTCTAGTTGAATTTCACTGTGAATCACTTGGCTCTTGATTTGCCAGCTGCAATATCAGGCAAATTTTCATTATCACCTTCCTAAATGTCTGTTATTGGAAATTATTTTTTTGATTGAGATTGGCTTTACAAAAAAAAATTATCTCAAGAAGTTATAGTTGTCTGCATTTATAAATATTATGGATTTATAAGGACATAATTCATAAGGACATAAATTCTGGGAATTGACTGTAAAGTGCTTAGTTTTAGGAAATGAGTATAGTACCATTATAGCACTAAGCAACGGGGTAAACAAAATAGCTCTGAGACTCCCAACACAAGAAGGACATCGAGCTATTGGAACAGGTCCAGAGGAGGGCCATGAAGATGATCAAAGGGCTGGAGCACCTCTCCTACAGAAACAGCCTGTGAGAGTTGGAACTCTTCAGAAGAGAAGGCTCTGGGGAGACCTTATAGTGGTCTTCCAGTACCTGAAGGGGGCCTATTGGAAAGCTGGAAAGGGACTTTTTTATAAGGGCAGGTAGTGACAGGATGAGGGAAATGGCTTCAAATTGGAAAAGGGTAGACTTAGGCTAGATTTTAGGAAGAAATTCTTTACTGTGAGGGTGGTAGAACAGGTTGCCCAGAGAGGTTGTGGATGATCCCTCCCTAGAAGCTTTCAAGGATGGATGAGGCTTTGAGCAACCCGGTCTAGAGGAAAGTGACCCTGCGTATAGCAGGGCGTTGGATCTTAAGATAATCTTAAGGGTTCCTTCCAACACAAACCAATCCATGATTCTACTGTTCTATGATTTATCTTCAGATGAATTATTACAGTTGCTATTTAAAAAACTACATGATTTAGCACAACATTTAAAATTTAACCAAAAGAGATCCAGAAAAATGTATTGGATAATGCAGCAGTTCATTTTATGTGAAGCTCACTGGTGGGATTTAAAAAAAGAAAAAAAATATGGTAGTAACAACAGGTTTCTTGGGCAACCCAACTATAGAACATACAAAAATAAATGAGAAGGCAGCAAAACAAGTTCTGTGACATTTACAGGAGTGACTAATTTGCAAATGACAACAGGAAATTTCTAATCATGTCTGATGAGATACACTTCAGAGCGTTGCATCAAAAGCATGAGAGACAGAAGCTGACGCTGCTGCATAATCAGTGTAAATTTATTTATAGGCACATTACATTCCTTCTTAAATGAGCTACAGTAAAACATGTACCATTTTTTTTTCTAAAACTACCCTTAAAAAAATAAATCAAGATGATAAATGCCCTCTATTTTTGTGGTTTTGTTTCCTAATAGCAGCTCTCATAGTTCACATTTTCCAGAAGTTCGCAACTTTTCCAGAAGAAATATTCCAGATATCACTGGGAGATATTTTTTCTTTTATGAATTCAATCTTGCCATATATTCCTCTTTATCTCCCTGAGTGCTTGATTCTTGCAGCACAAATATCTACTTACGGCTGTACAAACTGGACAGAAACTATTAAGTCACTTGCTTCTGATTGCGCAGGCTTTTCTCACATTTTTTCTCAAGAACAAGATAGCGGAGAATGAGGCCCAAAAACTGAGTTCTAGCACAGGTACTGAGATGTTCATAAGCTGCAGCAGTGGAAATTCAGTTTGAATGAGCAGAAATTTTCACCATGATAGCAGCTAAGTCCTTGTGCAGTTGCTCTAAACAGTTCTGGAGCCCCTGACCTTGGAAACACTCAGATATCAGTCAGCAAGGCCCTGAACAACTACTTTGACTTTGAAAGAGATACTGCTTTGAGTAGAAGTTGGGACAAGTGATCTTTGCATGTCCTCCCCAGTCTAAATTTTCTATGCTTTCTATGCGTTTTGGATTCTTTTTGAATGTACAGTCTGGTATGTGATCTCTGAGATTCCTCTACATTTAGAAGAACAAAACTTCCAGAACAAAACTGCATCCTGCATCTTGGAGAAATTTAGAAACAGATGAAGGAGACTCCCTTCCTTCTTAGACCATGGCTAGTTTGGTTTTCATTAGTGCTGCTCGATCCGAGTCTCCTGAAACTTGTTCTGATAGTACAAGGACATACTTGCCTTTGTGAATTTTCAATATTGCAGAGTATTTTAAGTTTTAAAATGTAAGATCACCTGTATCAGCTCAAACCAAAAGTCCATCTGACACATTATACTTTCTTTGGTATAGGTATTAATAATAGATGCCTAGAAAAGCATGCTTAGAATAAGTAAGTTGTAACTCTTCTCCAAAGTGCATTCCAGCCTGCCATGACTTTTAGTCCAGTGCCTTTGTGAGTTGGAGGTGGTCCCTAGTAGATTTTTCCTCCATTCTGTCATGTCTCCTCTTTGTATCTTACTACCTTTCAGCACTCACAGTGTCCACCACTCACCTATATACTGTATGGAGAAATACAGCCAATTGTTTTGAATCTCCTGGATTCAGTCGGTAACCTTAACCTTAGTCTTTCAATACCTATTCTCTATTTGCTTTTTCCATGACGTTCAGAATGTATTATGCATTTATTATCTCTCTCCTTTTTTAATCAAAGTTGAAGGGCCCTCATCTATTTAAAGAATTACAGAATGAGAGAGAGATAGGACTCGCAGCATCTCAGAATGGTTGGGTTTAGAAGTAATCTCTGGGTTACTTGCTTGACTCCTGCTTGACTCCAGCTCCAGCAGGGACACTCAGAGAAAGGGGCCCGGGACCAGGTCCAGGTGGCTTTTGAAGATCTGCAAGGATGAGATTCCACAGCCCATGGGCAGCCTGCACCTCTGCTCCATCAACCGCACAGCACAGAAATGCTTCCTATAGTTCAGAGGGAACTTTCCTGAATTCCAGTTTGTACCCATTGCCTCTTGTACTGGCACTGGGCACCACCAAGCAGAGCCCGGCTCCACCTTCCATGTGCCTTCCTGTAAGGTATTTCATTGATAAGACCCTGGCTAGGGCCTTAGAGAGCTTAGTGAGCTGGGGGTTGGCCTCTTCTCTCATGTCATTAGTGATAGGACCAGAGGGAATGGTTTCAAGCTACGGCAGGGGAGATTCAGGCTGGACATGAGGAAGTATTACTTTTCAGAAAGGGTGGTCAGGCACTGGAATGGATGCCCAGGGAGGTGGTGGAATCACCGACCCTGGGGGTGTTCAAGGAAAGGCTGGATGTTGTGTTGAGGGACATGGTTTAGTGGGAGCTATTGGGAATAGGTGAACGGTTGGACTGGATGATCTTTTAGGTCTTTTCCAATCTTGGTGATTCTATGATTCCATGATTCTATGATTCCCCAGGATGAAATTCTTATTCATATTGAAAGCAGCTCAAATCTTTGATCATTCTTGCTGACCATGGTTTATACAGCAGCAGTATGAAATTTTCTGCCTTGTTCACTTTTATTTTCCTAGTTGCTCCTAATATTCAGTTTGCATTTTTGCCTACAGCTAAGCTGACCTACCTTTCTAAAAGAATCCACCATGAATTAAGGACTCTTTTATTTTTTTAAAATACATACATAGATGATTATTTCCTGCCAATTTACAGGGATTATCATCTGATATTTTATCAAACACTTGCAAGATATTTTGATACTTCCCCAGAACCTCACAGCCTTAGATTTCATCTTTATTTCTCTGATAACTTCCTAATTTCTGTAGGTGTTACATCATTATTCACAGTTTTTCCATATTAGGTAAGAATATGTTGAACAATGAAGGCCTTTGTACCTATCTCTATGGGATTTGACCAATAAACCTCCCTCTGGTTTGAAAATGAGTGTTAATTCTACCCCCTGTTTCTACTTCCCAGCTGCTATTTTGTCAGCATGTTGCTCAGAAGGACATTGTCAATAATGACACAGTGGTGGACTCAGTGAAAGGAATAATAAGGACCACTCATAGAATCATAGAATCATAGAATCACAAGGTTGGAAATGACCTATAAGATCATCCAGTCCAACCGTCTCCTCATCACCATTGCCACCACAAGCACTAAACCACATCACGCAGCACGTCATCCAGACGCCTCTTGAACACTGCCCGGGACGGCGACTCCACCCCCTCTCTGGGCAGCCATTCCAGTGCCTGACCGCTCTCTGAAAGAAAAAGTTCTTCCTTACGTCTAAAGTTTTCTGTGAGTTCCATCTGAATAAAGTTCTGATCAGAACATATTTTTGCAACCCATTCAATAACCATGGGTAAGCGGAACTGCAAAATCAGTATAAAGGTTATATAGACCCTGTTATAAATAATTAAATACTCGCAGACTGATGGAATTATATTTCACAATGTTTTGTCATTGTGTGTCATAGTTACGTGCTTTATGTTTCTCATAGGAGAGGGAATAACTGTTAAATTTTGTAATCTGTTTGTAATTGATTGTAATTGATTACAAACTGTTAAATTTTGTAATCTGCCATAATATTACAACTTAGTCTGTAGTATGAAACAAATTCTCTGTCTAGCTGTCCTTATCCCAGAGCTGTCCAGACGGTACTAGAAGAAATGTGAACCTGTGCAGTGATGCTCTAAGTCTGAAAAAATCTAGAAATATCTTTGGGAAAGGTGGTGGACTGTGGGAACATCCACTCTAGACAAAAAATTGCTACAGAAACCTCACAGTCTTCAATACTGTAAATTTTGGCATTTTTTTACATCAACTGTTACAGAAATCAAAATTTGTGCCACAGAATTTGCTTTTTTATAGTCAGCAGAACTAGAGAGGTGACCATCCCTCTGTATGTATGTAGCACTGGTGAGGTTGCACCTCAAGTACTGTGTTCAATTTTGGGTCCCTCAATACCAGAAGTACATTGAGGACCTAGAGCATGTCCAGAAAAGGGCAAAAAAGCTGTGAGGGATCTGGAGCACAAGTCTTAGGGGGAGAGGCTGAAGAAACTGGGATATTTTAGTTTAGAATAGAGGAGTCTCAGGAAAGACCTTATCCCTCCCTATAATGACCTGATAGGAGATTGTAGTGAAGTGGGTGTCGTCCTCTTCTCGTGGGTAACTAGGGATAGGACTAGAATTAGTGGCCTCAAGTTGATCCTGGGAGGCTGAGATTGAATACGAGGAAAAATTTCTTCTCAGGAAGAGAGGTGATGAATTGAACCAGGCTGTCTAGGGAGGTGATGGAGTCACTGCCCCTGGAGGTTTTCAAGAAATGTGTAGATATGGCACTGAGGGACACGGAGTAGATGATCTTAGCAGTCTTTTCTGACCTTAGTGATTCTACGAACTTTATTGTTGCAGCTATGGTTGCTTAAGAGAGGGAAAACCCGATCCCATGTAAATCAATTTAAATTTTGTCTCTGCTCTGCTGACATGGTTTATCTCAAAGAAATTTTAATGACAATAAAATAAATAATTTTTGCTGCAGCATTTTGAGGTAAATATTAATGGAACTAAGTTCTCCCATGTGAATAACTGAAAAAGATCTAGTTTTAAGATCTGTAACTTGTTATCAGATAGCGTAAGTTTGTCTGGAAAAGAATCTGAAGGTATTTAGAGTCATACTGTTATTTTCCAGCTCTGTAGAAGCATGAAGGAACTTGTCTTCTATCACCTAAAATGCTGTGGTGGTGGGATAATATTTAGGTAATTTGCAGTAACAGGAAGAGCTAATAATTTAAAACAATATTATTGAAACTTATTAAAAGTGATTGAAAATACATCCAACATACATACATAATATGTGTACTTGTGTATATGCACATCCAGCTGGGTAGAAATGTGAGTTTTGGAAAACAGCTCTTAGCAATAATATTTGCTATTACAGATTCAAAATTATTCACATTTTATGCTAAGCTAACTGATGAAATCCTACGTTTATTTCTGATCTTAGTTCAGTTGCTGAGAATCAGTAAAATCAGTGTGATTAGTACATCAATGAAGATGCATGTTGTGTGAGTTCAGAACCATGATTTCTGCTGAAACACAATAATGTTTATTGCAATATTAGCATAATTCTGCTTGATGTCTTTTTAACTTTGCTTTTCATTTTCTCTGCAATTCCTCTAAAAAATAAATTCTGCTATATTCAAGATAATTGGAATTACTGGCTGTAACATTATGGGATAATGGCTGTCTGGCACCCCTGGAGACAAAGTACAAATCTTTTGACCTAGAAAGAAATCAAAATAGAAAAGATAGCTTAATCTCGACTTTCATCCAAAGGTTTGGGAACAGTTAATCTTAAGTATAGGAAGAACTGCTGTGGCAAAGGGACATGGAGCGGTCATGCCAGTTTGCCTGGCCCGATGTCTGCACCATCTCTGTTTGTGCTCCATGAAGACTCCACAGGGATTTGATGAATTTTAGTGACTGGACTAGGAAAGCCTGGATGTTCACAAACTGGCTTTAGTGATGTTGTAATGCTGTTAGGTTGGAAAGATGACTTGTACCAAGGAGACGAGAATCTGCCCCAGTGTGCTTCCAGGTTTCTTTGAGCTACTTCTCCTGGAAAGAAATTGTTTGGTCTTTATGAAAAATGAAATCTGTCACCTTGGAAAGAAAAGCTGTTTTTCTTCCCATGCCAAAATTCATAAAATTTTGGACAGAAAAGTACATTTTTATGATGAAGGTAACAATTTATTGGACAATAAATTACTTGTTAAATTGCAATGATGTGTTGGAGCCTGACAAGGATTACAGTTTTGCTGTCAGTTCAATTACCCTAGCCTTGTGGATGGTGGTTTAATTATTTGTTGTTGGTTTAATTAAAATGCGCTTAAGTCAGTGCAAGTTTTGCCCCTGATGTCAATGAGATCAGTCACAGGTCTAAGTTGTCTTAACTCTTAGAGTGATTAATAAGAAATAGGTCTCTCAGGAACACCATCAATCATAGCCACACACAGTTAATCTTCAGGTATCAACGCCAAACACACTTCAGCAGTGAACTCACATGAGATAAATGAGTAGTTGTGCTTATATCAGAGTCTGCTAAAAAAAGTAAGAGAAGAGGCAGCAGTGGCCATTGTGATGTATGAAGAATGATGAAGACTGAAATGTATAAAATAGATTTTATTATAAACTGAATAGACAATGTGGCCTGAAGATACTGCAGTGAGATGGAAAGAATGAAGGCACAAATGAAAAGAGAACTGACCACGTGGAACAGAAGTAACATTCCATGGAGCATGAGATAAATAAGAAGTGACTTCCCTCTAGCCTTCCCACTGCCCCCTCCCTCCAGCTGTGTTTAGAGGAGCAGGGGTAAGCGTGGGGCCAGCAGCCACTGCTCCCTTGTGAGACTGCTCACTGGGGCAGAGGTCTCACTATAACAAAGCAGATCAGACTTCAGTTCCTCCAATTCCCAAAGACCATTTGTGAGCCGTCAGTATCTGCATGTATGCCTAAAATACTTCTCAGAGGAAGGACAAACTTTTCTAGTCCCTCCTAAAAATCCTTCTTGAAAGTACAGGCCAGTGACACTGAGCTCTTTCGAGCCTACACAAACAATGAAACACTAGGAGATGGCTTAACTTAGCCATCCTAAACTGCACTCAGTCTGAGTCTGAACTAAGGAACCTTTTTCTCCATCACATTTAACAACTCCTTCTGAGCCAAATGTTGGTTTCTGTGGTTTGTATTGGTTTGAAACTTCTGAAAATCTAACAACACCCAACTCACTGGAAGCTTTTTCATCGCAGAAAGCAAGGCTTTATAGCTGCAGAAGCTAGGTCCACCTGATATATTTGCTGTTTCCCTGAAATCCAACCACAGTCTTACTGGACAGCTGTACAAATGCATACTCACCAACCCAAGCTGCAGGTGAGAACAAGAATATAGAATCAGGTATATGAATATAAGAATGTGAAGTCAGGTATGTAAACCTTACATGGCTTGTCCTCAGATGATATTTGATCAAAGTCACCATACCTTAGCTAAACCACAGAGGTGTTTTGGAAAATCATATTCTATGTTGTTTAATTAATCTACTTCCAAGGGTTTACTAGTTGCTGTTTAGATGATGACTTCCAAAGTGTGTGCCTAGACAGCAACTTCTTGTGCCCTAAGATTTTTTGGGAAAAAAAAAAAAAACAAAGAAAAAAAAAACGGCATTAGTCTAATTCATTAAAAGACAAAATTGCAATCTATATATCACATATTTATATATATCATCTAAATGGGAATGCTAGTTAGACAAGGACTGTCTCTGTGACATTCAGTTTACATTTACATTAAATGTTTAATTAGTTTTTACTGGATCAAGTTGCTATTATATCACAAGACAAGTTCCACCCATGAGAATTCCACAAATGAAATGCAAATGAAAATAAATTATAAATTGTTCAGAAACTGTGTTCTCTGAACTTCTCTGAATGAGACCCTTCTCTTTGGAAGGTATAATGTGTGTGTGAATAACAACTGAATAACAGGAGTCTTCTTAGTAATGCCTATGTGTATTCCTTAAAGAGGTTCATGTTTAAGCAGTAAAAATCCTTTTAAATAATTGGTTTTATTCAGAAGAATCAACTAGAACACTATCAGCTAGGCTTCTCTTGAGACCATCTGATGGATAAATCAACAAGAAATGAAAATATCTTCTTTATAGGACTGACGTTCTCTTCTTGTGAAAGTTTTTAGCTTTAACACCACACTGAAGTCACCAATTTCCTCAGAATCCCTTGGTACATGTTATTCTTTTATCTGCCTCACTGAACAGCAGCGCCTGCCATTTGGTGGCTGGCATCGCTTAACTCACATTTTCTTAATCTGTCTACCCTGATGCTGGCATAAGCAGCAGCCCTTCCTCTGCTCTCTTAGCTTCTTATATTCAGCTGGCTCCAGAGATCCTCCCTCAGACCCCATCAGGATACATACGTCTGTCCAGCCCCCACCTCCTTCCCTTTGCAAGATTAAAACCAACCCAGCAGACTGCACCTCCCTCCCTGCTGAGTCCTGCCTGGGGCAGCAGGAGCATTCTGCACCCATTCACACTCTCGTTAACAGGACTTATGACAGGGAACCAGAGAGTGTGAATATATACTCCAAATATTCCCATGTGAGAAGTGAAGAAAACCAGCAGTGAAGATGAAAAGCAACTGGTAAGAGAACAAGTGGGATTTAGAGAAATCTGTAAATAAGAGATTAGAACAGTTAAAGATGTCCTTGCCACTTGGCTTCTTTGTTGTTTGTATATATATATGTTGCACTGTATGAAAGAAATTATAAAGAAAGAGTCTTGCAGACATCTTTTGTTATAAGGACAAAGATAAAGCGTTCTCATAAATTGTCTCGTAATGTCTGCTGGTAAATCCTTAACTCGTGATTTTATACACTTGGTATGCATGACTGAGGAGAAAGTCAGCAGCAGAATCTGTCAGAAACTGTACATTCACTATATTCACACTGGAGTTCTCTTTCTGTTCACAGGAAAATTACAGCTTTCTTGTATATGTGTAGTTTTCTGGGGTCTTTCATCTCGGCTACCATCCAGCAGCAATCAAGTAAGGACATATTTCATCTTTCTGTAATTCTGACTGTCAAAAGAATTATTCAGAACTTCTTCAAAATTAAAATCCTATCTTACTATCTAACACAGAAAGACAGAAGTGTGTTTGTGTATGTATGTATGAGTCTACATATACATATAGAAAGAGGGAAAAAACAACAAAATGTGTATCATTTTTAGTATGCAATTAGAAGTATTTTCAAGGTAAGAATTAAAATCTGCATATAGGTGATAGATACATGACACAAATCTCCCCTCATCTTTCAGTGCTTCTAGTTAGATGTTATTCTGCTACATGTGGCAACAAATTGGCTTCACTTTATTTCCTGGGCATAAAATGTAAATGGCTGGATGTCAGCCATGTGTCCCATCAAATAATATAGAATGAGGCTATTTCTAAGGTGTAACGTGTCAGCATGAATGTTCTCTTTAAGTTTGTGTTTTTAGAAGGAAACCCACATTTATTTCAGTGTTGAACTCTTGTAGCACACAAGAGGCTCTCTGTAGGTTAGAAACGCATATCCTTCCAATTTGAATTCTTCCCCATCCAGACTAACATTTTCCAGATTCACCTGATACTGGACTTGTGCAGAACTCTTAAATCATTTGAATAAATGTTTATTTTCCCTTCCTTCTTCCTTAAACTAGGGAAATCATATGAATATTCTTTTTCATTGCACAGCTTTCTAGCAGATGATATTCAGACAAATTAGATTTTTAAATTTGCTTTCCTCTAACAAAATTTCTTTTACCTTCTTCCTTGGATCAATAAAAAAAATGTCAGTAAATCCTTCTTCCCCTACCCTACATTTCATGAATGACTATTCTCTGATCAAACATGGCCCAAGAGAAGGTGGGAATGCCTGAAATACCAGAGAGGATGGAAAAAAGTGCCAGTAATTTCTCTTCTTAACACACTCTTCAGTTGGAAAAAACCTTGTTTAAGTTTCCTTGGGACTGGGGAGAGTATTGATTTAAGCACTGATTTTTTTTTTTTTTTTTTTTTTTTTTTTAACGTTTGCTTAAACCACCACAAGTTCCAGACCAGAAACTTCTTACACTGCAAGCCTTGTGCTGGTACAACTATTTCTCCATAGTCTGATAGAAAAGAAGCATTATAAATTATCATCTAAAGGATTGAAAAAAAATAGGGTCAAGCTCCATTTGTAGTTTGGAGCTATCTAGAAACAGGTATTTACTTTCTTTAACTTCTGACTTTACTGCATGTACATTAAATTTATTGTTGTACACATATACATTATTATTTTTTTCTGTTGTTTAATTAATATTCTTACAGTTGCTTCACTTAAATTTTTAAGGTCTCAAGCAATGTTTGACAAATTCATCCCCTTTTTTCAGGGTTGCCAGTCATTCTGGGTGCTCGTCAGAGAACTGACCTCTGCCCAACAATCAGGATTGGCCAAGATGACTTACCAGGCAAGAAGAATATGATTTTTTAGGAAATAGCTGCTGTTTAGAAACTGTTATGTTTAGGTTGTGTTCAGCTCTGTCATTGTCCAATGCTCCAATTAAATTACAAGTTATACTTCAGACTATAAATTGTTTTATATATATATCTTTTTCTTGCAGGCTTTGACCTGATTTCTCAGTTCCAGATAGAAAAAGCTGCTTCTCAAGGAATTGTTCAGAGAGTAGTGGGCTCCACTGCTCTACAAGTGGCTTATAAATTGGGACCCAATGTAGACTTCAGGATTCCAACCAGGTAATGCTTTTTGCTGTTTGACTTTAAAAGATACACATTTCAAAATTTTATTTTGTAATGGAGAGATCTTCTCTGCAGCTGGATGACCTCATTTGCAAAGTTTCTAGAAATGGAAAAATGGGTTAAACTTTTTTTAAAAATTTTGTTATGTTTTGTTGATGCTATCAGACTAGGCTGATTCTTCTTCTACTTTCCTCTATCAATGGTATTGCTCAGAGTTCCCAAAGTTTTCCTGAAAGAGTGAAATCACATATAGGGAGTGAAGCCAAAAGTTTTAGTTAGGGAAGCAAAGCAAAGAAAACAAGAGGAGAGTAAGGAAAATTTTCTCGAAATACTGAAAGAAAGATCTTTCTGATCATGTAGGGATTGTGGAAGGTAGAAAACTTTCTTTTTGTTTTGTTGTTGTTGTTTTAATAGATACCTGGTACATTCTGGCTGATCTATAATCATTTAATATCTAAAGGATAATGAGCATTACTTAGCATGTCACAAAAAAAAAAAAAAAAAAAAAAAAAAAAAAAATCTAGTAATGGGGATTTAGGAATCAAATTGTGTTTGTTCTTTATGAGCCAGACTTGGAGCAAGAGAAGGAATAGATAGATAATACAACAGCTTAGAGAAGTCTTTGCCAAACTCAAACAAGACTGGATTCTGGTCCAGCATTTTAAGTAATGAAGAATGCCTTTAATTAGCAATTAACTGGCAAGGCCCTTAATTGGACTGCTGTTTCAGCTAGGAATAAATGGAGTGCAAAGTATTTCTGCAGCTATCACTGACAGATTTCTTTTTCTGAGTTCTCCCTGACTTCTGCCTCCCTAGCTATTAGGTTAATCTAATTTCCAGCTTTACTGGCTGGCTACACTGGACTTTCCCTCAGAGTGGCAAATCAAGGTTACTTGTTTAGAAAGGAGAATCCAGCCATGGAGATTAATGAGATCTTCATTTCATTGAAAACTGGAGGCTCTCAGACCCTCATCTGGTGTTTCTTAGCTCAGAAGTCTGAGATATCAAGATTTTCATTTTTAAGAAAGCTGTGACGTATTGCTGTAAATAGCTCTAGGGATATGTTTGACATACACAAGTAATCACTAATCAAGCCTATACCAGCTGTATTAATATGCTGTGACATCTAAGCTGACTACTGGCAATGAGTTTGCTGGCTTGGTATGGTACTGTTTTATAATGGATTTATCACAATCAAGACATTGACTTCGTATTCTCTAACAGTCAAAGCTGTGTGGTTAAACTGCAATACTAGCAAATGTTATAACTGAGATTTTACCCTGAATCAAATTAAAGCAATCTGCACTTGAGCCAAGTCTCTTGTCACATCTAGGGAATATGTTAATGCTTGAGTCCTGACAGTGCTACAGTGTGTTGGCTTGCTTCTTGTCTGCCACTGAGCCTAATCTTGGTATTCTGTTCCAGTATTATTTCACAGTGTGCCCCTTGGTAGTTGACTCAGGAATGAAGTCAGCAGTAAGCAACTGAAGCTAGTAGTACGGTCCTAATAATTAAAAAAAACAACGGAACTTCACATAATCCCTATAAGGCAGGTTAGCTGTTTTATTTCTGATATGAATTTGAGATGATCAAACGCCTGAGAAGTATCACAGGAGTTATTGAGTTATGCAGGGCACTTGGAGCATGACTCGGCTCCTTGGTGGCACAGCTTGGTTCTGGCTTTGCCGAGGCTGGCAGTGCCGCTGTCCCGGATTCCCGCTATGCCTCCATCGCTCGCCCTGGAGCTGTCCGCGCCCGTGGTACTGAAACCCCTTCTGGCTGCAAGCCCCTCAGGGCAAGCACCGCTGCGGGGATGCCTCTTCCCTCCTGCATCAATGAACACTTCTATTAGTAGAAAGTTACCCGTCGGTCATGGACAGTGAGGTCTCCTGCCTCATGCAGCTTGGTCCTTTTGTTGCTTAGTATATTGCCAAGGTCCAGAAGTATATCCCAGAAAGAGTAGAAATGATTGCACAGCCTTGACTTAAGCTTCTCCTGTCACCCAAATAAATTCCCATTGGCCTATGATGCTTCTAGTGGAAAATCAGCTGAAGAATCAGCATAATGTTCTCAGCATAGTAAGACCTTGTGACACTGCCATGACTCATACCCATTTTCACTGAATACAGGGAACTCGTTGTTTTTCAGTGTAGTTTATGGATTTGATGTAGGTGTCCACCAAATAGTAAGTAAAAAATTAATTTTAATTTGGGAGAATAACTGTATTTTAATCTCAAGCTTAAAAATCTGTATATATTTATTAACATAAGGGAATACATTCATGACATATTTTTATGGGAGGAAATGCACTGGATGAAGTCTTAGTCATCTGACTTCACAAATGGAAATACCGTGTAGGTGATATGACATAAGGCCTCTAAGTCAACACATGACTAAACAAATTAATGCCAGAAAATAATGCATGGCATTCACACATTATCATCTATACTGTTGGAGTATTATACAAACCTTTGGAATGATTTTGGTTCGCAATTAACACTCTTTAAGTAACTCCTGAACACAGCTTGGAAATTAGCACAGGCCATAGGTGTCCTTGCATGTGGTCACTGTGTTTTGGAAGTAAGAAGGCTTAAACTTCTTATTGCCAGGTGAACTTAGTATCAGAGAAAAAATTCCAGGCACACTGAATTTTGTAGTGGGAAGGTAGCCTAGTAGTAGGAATCTAGACATGACATGTTTTTGCCTGTAGTTTCCTCTCAGTAGAACATAGAGCAATGTAAGAATGTAAGATTTCTTTTGAACAGTGTTTGTATTTGGCATAGTCATGCACTGTGGACCACTTTAATAGGTGACTTGACAAACTTCAGACAGTTGCTTCCAAAAATGCAAAATGCTTAGCTGGTTTGCCAGATAGTTCTTGATACGTCACCTGTGACTCTAGGAAACTTCAGGATGTGCGAACACTGAATATCCCATAGCTGTGGGTATATCTGATGCAGCATTACCATGAAGTTGGCCAGAGGGATTTCTGCAGCCATTTCTAGCTGTTTGTATTAATGTTTCTGGAAACTTTATCTAGAATGGAATGTTATCTTACAGGGAAATGGAGGTCACCTAAGAAATAAACTCTGAAATAAACGTACTTAAAAGAGCAAGCAGTTATTTTGCAGTATTCAAATCAGTAGTTAACATTTAAAAATACTCTTACGCTCTTGATGAATTCTGAAGGCAGCAATGCTATTCAGTACTTCTATTGCCTAGTTGGATTCAGCCTTGAATTCTTAAAGAAATATTGCTGATAAGCACTCAAGTGTTGGGATTAGTAAGACTCCTAGGTACTCATGGGAGAAAAAAAAAAAAAAAAAAGGAAAGAGTTGTGGTTCAGAAATTCCCTTACAAATGTCTCCAGAAAACAAAGTAAAACTCAAAATAAATTAAAAAAAAATAAATCATAGTTGTATTAAAAAAAAGAAAAAAGAAAAAAAGAAAAGCAAGGACTCAAATATCTGATAAAATATAGATCTGATTTTATACTCATACACTCACTTCACCCTTACAGCATTAAACAGTAGTTCTCAATACACAAGGGAAGTAAGACTAGACTTCTGTCTCATAGATGTAAAATACAAAAATGAATAGAAACATGATATCCCTGGCCATCCATTCAAAGTATCTAAACAATAGGTCAGGACTAAATTCAACCTGTGTGCTTCGAGTATTTTTGTATATTAACTTTTCATTTGCTCATCTACTTGCTCCTGTATTCAAAATTGCTGGATTCTATTCCATAAATCAGTGGAAAAGCATACATATATGTTTGAACTATTTACCTATTTTATTATGCAGTTCTCCACTGTTCAAGAAGATTACAGAATCCAACACTTGACTTTACAGTGAGACAGAGGAAGAGCTTCTCAACAACTGTTTATTTAAATATAATGATAAATTTGCCATGGTTTCCAAATATTTAGCATTTTAAGCTGATGACTTCAGTAGGTTCTCCCTATGTAAACATCACAGGCTTTGAGAAAACTGTACTGAAGCACAGTGATAAGAATGAAGCCAATGGAATTGCTCTTCATTATTACTGGAGTAGCTAAGATGAGAATTTGTCTCTGCTTTACTTGCTGAATTATAAATCTTACACAGTTACAGGCTCATGCAGAGTAGCTTTCTGATGTTGGGTCACACTGTGTTTGGTTACACTTGGTCACATTACTGATATTTGGTCTTTAGTCTAATGCCAGCAGCTTTTCTCTTTTGTTGTTATTTTTTTTTTTAAATATAAATACTTGTTTGTGTACTGTTGTTTTTTTTTTTTTTTACTGTTGTATGTACAGTTCTTATAATTCAATTTTCTTTTACCAATGTCACAAGATGTTACACATTTTCTCTTCTTCATCTATCATTTGAAAAATATATTTCTTTTCTAGTTTAATTTTCTAGAAAGAAGGACCCATGTGATGGCTTGTAAAGCACTAATTCTACAGCTAAATATGGTGCACAGAATCTTTTTGCCAATCTGGCATAAACTACTTTATATTATATACTTTATACTACATACTATATTAACTACTTTATACTATATACTATAGTATAAATACTATATATATAAAAATAACTGTGTTTACTTATTAGGTTTTTTATTTAACTGAATTTTTGTTTTATTTACTTATTTATTTACTGCTAGTATAGTTATGGTGGGCTGAGAATGTGCTATTTTAACCAGTATTGCCACGACAGTAAAACTTATCAGTGCAGAGAAAGATTGAAAGTCTCTTCTCAGAGGACCTGGGATTAGTAATGCTTTCTTTAGCTGTAGAGCTTGGTGAATCAGATCCCCTAGAGCCCTAAACTTGATGGCAAAAAGTCATGTGGTTAAAAATTACTTAAAAATAACACCTTTGGCAGGGTAGTAGCAAAAACATCTGTTGTGCAAGAACAACAGGGGGATTCAGCAAATGAAAAGATAAATCATTCAGATGTGCTAAGGTTTTAGCAGTAGAGGAGTCTGAAACATTTGCTTAGGAGATATTATAGAAGAAGGACACAGAGGTCCGTGAAAGATGTGCTGAGTGTATCACGAGCTTAGCAAGAGTTTAGTGTGCATCAGAACAAAAACAAGAAGTGCATTTCCAGAAAGGGAAGAATATGCTAGTATGATGTGTAAGCTAGAAGCCCGACAAAAGGAAGGGCAATGGATAGTAGTAAGCACTATAAAGTGCTCAGAAAAAGAGGAGAGGTAAAAAGTCCACACATTCACATTTGCATTTAAGATGGTAAGAAAAAAATCAAAGCAAAACAAAGAGAGAATACAACAAGTTAGATAAAATACTATTGAACAAAGCCAGCTGGGACAGATTATTGCATTTGTAGTTAACAGGGAAACAAGTCACAGCAAACCACAGACAATTCAAAGTTAACAGCAAAAAGCCCCCTCTCCCACCTTTGAGTATCTCTATGTGTAAGAAGATAATCTTCCATCAGAGCATTCCCATTCCTCGTACAACAGCTTTGCCTGCAGCTGAATTACATAATATTCAGACTCAAATGGAAGGAGCAGAAACGCTTGCAGTCTGAGTAGATTATTCTTAAAATGAAGTTATTGCTACTGCTGCCAGGCTTTCCCGGTCAGTAGCCTGAAGAAATCTTGGTAGGGCTGTACCGCCGCCTGCTGGAAGAGGTTGGCACTACAGCTTTGGGCACCTTCATACTTCAGACGGTGGAGATTCTCAAGTGCCGGCTTACTAAATCGGCAGTCATCCAGGATGCAGAATAAGAACCAGTTTACTCATTTTTTCTTCTGTCTTCCTTTCCCTTTCCCTTTCCCTTTCCCTTTCCCTTTCCCTTTCCCTTTCCCTTTCCCTTTTCCTTTCTTAGCTGTAGAGATTCAGTAATGGCTAAATTCTTGCTGACATAGGATTGATCTGCCACTCAGAAATTAGTTTTGTTCAAAATGCCTACTTACCTGAGAAGTTCTTTTAATGAATATTGGTAACAAAAAGCTTTGCTCCATTTCTCAATGTCTCTACCCCTACGAAATTTAGTCAAATACAACCTTTTCCATGTGACATTCTTAAGTATGGAGACATGGTAAATTATGTGTCAGTGCCAACTCAGTTAGGATGCAACAATTTCACCACACATAAAAAGTGAAAAGACTTATTTTTAAAATATTGCATGGGATCCACTGGTACATTTGAGTTAAAATTGACAAAATTATTTTAGACATTAATACAGCTGTGTTTGTGCTTTCAAGTCTTGGATGTTGCAGCAGTGGCAAAACAATGAAATATTTTATATGAGGAAAATCTGTTCTTTGCTACTTGTAGTCTTGTTAGTGTAGGTTCTTAATATCTGCATGATTATCAATAAATGTTTTGTTGAGTGGTTTCTGCTGCAGTGACAGATAATAGATTAACAAAATGGGTATTGTCAGGCTGAACAAGAAAATGCCTTTGCAAAAGATATTCTTATGCCTTCAAAATTAAAGCTCTGCACTATTTACCCAGCCAAGCAAAAGTCACACTAAGCTGACTGATTTTCTAAGTGTAATAAAAGCATCATAATTGTAGGATATACTTTCTAAAGGTAAAATACTAGTCTGCTGTTCCTTGATTCGTTATTCGTAGAAAGGGTTATCATAAACAATTTACAATAGAGGAAGAAGAACCCACATAGTTCCTACAGTGCTAATGCCTCTAAAGGATATGTCTTCTTAAGACTCTTAAGGTAGAAAAGCACAGATGAAAGAATGTCTGCAGTATAGCTCTACTGAGGAACTGATTCTGTGTGCAGTTTTACAGAACAAATACACAACAAATTCACTGTATTTTGATTTTACACAGTGCAATATATTCCAATGGATTGCCTGATGAATATTCCTTTCTTACTACTTTTCGGATGACTGGAGCCACACTTCAGAAATACTGGACTATTTGGCAGATTCAGGATTCTTCAGGAAAAGAACAAGTTGGAGTGAATCTCAACGGTCCAATGAAAAGTGTTGAGTTTTCTTATAAAGGAGTGGATGGAAGTCTCCAGACTGCATCATTTTTACATTTGCCTTTCTTGTTTGATTCCCAATGGCACAAGCTTATGATAAGTGTGGAAACAAACAGGGTTACACTTTTTATTGACTGTATAAAAGTAGAATCCCTAAACATAAAACCAAAGGGGAAAATCAGTGTTGATGGCTTCGCTGTGCTTGGAAGACTCAAAAATAATCCTCAAATTTCAGTTCCGGTAAGTTTCAAAATCTTGTATTACTAAAAAAAAAAAAATGTTTTGCACTTAATCTTTCTATGGAACACATCTTCAGATGCTTTCTTAAAATACAGATGGCAGAGAATAACCCCCTTGGCAGGTAAGTACTAACTCTTAATTTCAAATGTTGTGTGCATATATATAAATAGTGGCAGGTAAGGGATGATTCAGGCTATGTCTAAGTTTCATCAGTGAACTTTCTTAGACAACAACACATCTGTCATTGGTTCTATTCTGTCTGGATATATCAGATCTATGTTCCCTTGTTTGTATCATATATGGAGCTTAATGTAGAAGGAAGTCTCAGGACATGGACTTGTGGACTGTACCTCACATCAAAGAGACCAAAGCATTCACTGAACAGGAACTGGGATCTCTCACTTCTTTGTGCACACGAACTATAAGCTAGAGATGAGTAGTCCTGTCTCAGAATAAATATTACATGTAGTTACTACAAAGGGAATATCTCCTCCATGAGATTGATCAAAACTCACTATGGTGTGTTCCTTCATTCTTCATTCCTTCATACGGTGTGACAAGAACAGGCAGTCAAATGATTATTTTATATCCTGTTTGTTAATTTAATGCTTAAAATATCCTCTTCATTCTACTGTATTGAGGAGAGAGTTGTTTTGGTGGAGAAAATCACACTGAGAGTAACATATGGAAAACACTGAATGCTTTTGTGCCCTTCTATCAAGAAAACTGAAGATGAAAAACCTCAGGGATTTTATTATTTGATGATCTGATTTAGTTCCCAAGATCAATGATTAATATAAAACACAGAGAAAGTGACATAGTCATAACTTCTGATTTAAGAAAACTACTTGTAGTTGTACATCTGCATTTTTTCTTCTAGACATCAGTGAAAATTTCTTTTCAGCCAGAGTTTTTTCAGCTAGTGAGTCATAATGCACTTTATGCTGAATAATATAAATTTCTTTTTTTTTCAAGGATCCTCTTTACATGTCTTAGGAACATATAACATGAACAGCAAGGCACTCATTTCAGAATGAGTTGAATGGCAAAAGAGAATCATATATTTAATATATAGTGAACATTTTCCTTATTACTACACTGCAGATTTGCATCAACTTCGAAGTAAAATGAGTGAAGTGAGATACGTCTTGCGTTAACTATGTATATCTCACATTATTTGCCAAAACTGCATAAAATTCGAAGTGTTGCAAGAAAAGCAACATCTCATAATTTGTCATATCTGTATCATATCTGAAATCAGATTCTCTTGGAAAATGGTAGCAGAGGTTTCTGAAAGTCGCCGCCTAATATGTTGCTCTCAATGTGGATTAGGATCTATCAGTAGCTGAAAAGCGGTATTAATTCTGCTGAGAACAAAAATTGATCTTTGAAAATATCATTCAATATCATAATGCTAGAGTTGATATTGTCATGATTAACTGTACATTTACTGACTGGTCTGAGGAATATTAGTGGTTGAATGAATGGATGGGATGATGAAAATATTACATACTCTAAAATATTCTACATATTTTAGCGTGAAAATCCACAGTCTTTGAAAAGGTATCTAGATTAAATTCACAGAGAGATGTAGGCAATAGTGTAATAGTACTGAAATGTCCAGTATGAAGTATTACAGCAAATCATGCCTTCAGGTTAGATGCATTTAAAAACAAAGAGGGTTCCTGTTGCATGATGAAATAGTGGTTGGAGGAGGCAGCACACAAACTAGAAGAGTTACGGTTTTAAGCCGATCTTGTCAAGAACTTGCATTTCCCTCATGCCAGCAAGCATGCACGTACAGCCCAGAAGGTCAGTGATAACCTGGGTTCTATCAAAAGAGGGATGGCCAGCAGGTGAGGGAGATGATTGTCCCCCTCTGCTCTGCCCTCATGAAGCCTCACTTGAAGTATTATGTCCAAGTCTGGAGCTCCCAGCACAAGAAAAGTCATGGAGCTGTAGGAGCGGGTCCAGAGGAGGGCCACAATTAGCTGCAGCACATCTCTCATGAAGAAAGGTTGAGGGAGCTGGGCTTGCTCAGCCTGGAGAAGAGATGGGTCTTGGAAGACCTTTTTGTGGCCTTTCAATATATGAAAGGAGATTTGTAAAAAAGATAAAGACTTTTTATTTGGCCTGTAGTGACAGGACAGTGGGCAATAGTTTCACACTGAAAAATGATAGAAATTGGATATAAGGAAGTCATTTTTCATGATGACAGCAGTGACACACTGAAATAGATTTCCCAGAGAATTTATGGATGCCCCACCATTGCAAGTGCTCAAAATCATACTGGGCTCTGAGCAACCTGATCTTGTGGAAGATGTCCTTACCCACTGCCATGGATGGGTGATGATCTTTAAGATTCCCTTCCAACTCAAATCATTTTATGATTCTATGATTATGGCTAGAATTAATGAAGTTAGAAAAAGGAGCAGAGGAAAATTGGAATTTTATCCTCCTTCCTCTTATGCCATTTTTGGGTGTTTTCAATCCTGTGTTTATCAGAGATGTGACTTTTTCAGTGAGGCATACAAAAAAAAGAACAGCAAGTAGGCTGGACATTTCAGACATTTTGTGGGGAAAGTGTCTTGCATTAAGTTCTGCCTCATATATTTTTAAGCACTCACATCATTAAGCATTATGTTAAGCAAATGTAAAGCTATTTGTTGTACTGGTGTATGTTAGATATAGGACACCCTACTTCAAGGATGAAAGAGCAAGATGAAATTAAGTCACTTTTACAGTTCATCATTTATTGTGCAAAATATTTCTTTACATCTTTGAAATGTTTATGGAAGAATTCATGGTCAGTTTTTGAAAAATACCTCAAATCTTTTGGGTTAAAAGGTCTTAAAACTGAGGAATATGTTGTAGTTCTTGACAAAAAGAATTATGAAGCGCAGGAACAAACTGTTGAGGAAGAAAGAAGGTAAAAAACTCATTAAGTTTTTAAACCAAAGCTACACAACAAAAAAAACTTTAATTCAGACAGAACTGTTGGCTTGACATAGGACACCCTAGATAGGATTGCATGGCCTGCACTATGAAGTCAAAACTGACAATCGTGGTGGTCCAGCCTGATATTATAAAACTATAGATTAAGGAAGACCATATACCTTGGAATTATGATAAAGAAAATAAACAAGCAGATAGAATAGATAATTTTAAATGGTTTTATATATTGTACACATTTGTGGTTTAACTTGTGTATTTGTTTTCTCTTTAAATTGAGTAAAAAAGCTATGGTTGGGTACATTCTAGACTTACCCTTTTACTTGCTTGACTATATTCACTTTAAACATCTCATCAATCTTGGTTATTTAATATGTCCCAGGCATGATTTCTGATTTATTTCCAAGCATTGTTAAAGTATATTACTTCCAGTAGTATAATTTTTAAAGGACATAAACTATGTTCCCTCTTCTTGTTTATATTTTTTCCTTCACTATTCTGTGAGTGCTCTCTTTATCTTGCAGAATAAATCAGTTTCTTATGAGTGCAAATAATACATCTCATTTTAAAAGATATTCTTTATTGCTTGTTGTTACTATGATTGCCTTGGAGGTATTATATAGAGTTCCATTAGAAATAATGTCTTGTCTTTGAGCCTCTAAAAGGACTTCCAAGATTTCTGGAATGTTTTATAGGGGGCAAACTTTTATACAGGTTTACAGCTGCATTTTATCTTTTTTAAATAAAAAACACACAGTATTTTTTTTTTTTTTGTTTAATCTAAAAGTAATTCAAACAATCCATTATAAGCTCTAAGTAATAAATATGAGATTTATAATTATTTCAAAACCAAAAAAGAACCTACTTCCTGAATTCCATGCCCATTATGAAAAGTTAAGGGCACTAATTTCAAATTGCTCAAATATTAACTGCTGTAAAATGATAGAAATTACCTTAGTTTCCTTGTTTTCAGAGGCCCAGTTTCTCATAATTGACACTAAACACTTCATTAGAAGTGATCCTTGGTCATTATTTAATTGACATTTTTGTAGTTTTGACTTTTTACTAGATTAGTGCAGTTATCTGACTTGTAACATCTAAGAGGAAAGTAATTATGAGTATTTGCTGAACAGGGGTCAATTTACAGCACCGCACAGATTATGCCTGTGTAAGATAAAAAAAATAATGCCTTACGTTTTCTTCACTCTCAGAAATCTCACAGAATAAAATGATACGTTTTAAATACATGCAGTTTGTCACTTGAAAGCAAATGTACAGATAGTAAATAATAGAATTCTCTTAGAACAAACATAGATATCATTGATTAAAAATAGTAGAGGAGCTCCTACCTGAAAACTGATCACAGCTGAATTGTAATTTCCCTGAAGGGCTGTTTTTCCTTGAATCATCCCTGAGGCACCAATTACCCAGCAGGGCACAGGCAGACAGCTTGTCCAGAAGGCAGCTGCAGACATGTTCTGATTTAGTCCCAGAGGAATGTCAGAGTTTTTCTTAAAGCCTACAGTACTGTTAAATGTTTAACTATGGACTTATCCTACTCCAGATATTTAAATCTTATTTAGATTTTAATAAACTTCCATATACCTAATCAAAAGCACTACTAAGACAATAGAATTGCATAAGCAAAACTGTGAGCAGATGTGAGCATTTCCATAAAACTTAAGAGGGCAAAACAGTAAACAGACAAACACAACTAATTGAATTTTACCTGTTCTATGAAATTAAAATTGAACTGAAATGCTGCAGGAAACTTGGAAAATGAATACTGAAATTATTGACCTATAGGTCTTACACATCTACAGGTCTTAAAAGATTAAATTTTAATAGCTTTGCTTTATGATTATCCTTGATTTATCTGAGGTTACTTTCTAAGATCTTTGTACCTGCATTTCATCCTTGACGACACTTTGCACTGATTTGATAGAACATCTACATGTAAGATCTTCAAAATGGTGGCATTCTTTTAATCAGCTCAATATACTCAGAAAGATCAGTGTGAAATACTGGCAAGGGAAAAAGCACCTTGACAGTAAGGCCAGGTCATATTTTCCTTTCTCACTTCTCCCCTAAATGATCACAAAGTCAGCCCTACCCTTTTACTATTTTTCCAATGAAATGGTTTATTTCTAATTTTAAAAAGTCAAAGAGGTAAAATAAAAAGTGAAGTGAAACATAACCTTAAAGCAATTGAAAAAGCCCAAAGCAAATTAATTACAAAGCAATCTGACTAAAAAAAAAAAAAAAATTGTTGCCTGACCAATTGTCAAAGACATGTCAAATTATGATGACTGCTCTGAAAGTAATACCTTCTATGCTACTGTGTTGGCTCATGACATCAGAGGTGGATGTTGGTGGCCTGGCAGCAGAGGCTAAACCTTTCCACCAATATTCCTTTCCACGTTGTTGCTATGTGACAGACGGCAGCAGAGGGGCAGTGTGACAACATGGCCTCTGACATGGAAGTGTGTATGAAAGAAAGTGGTACGTGGAGACAGGACAAGGGGAAATGGGAGCTGCAGCACAGGAATGTGCGTAAGAACTTCTTTATAGTGAGGGTGACGGAGCACTGGAACAGGCTGCCCAAGGAGGTTGTGGAGTCTCCTCCTCTGGAGATGTTCAAGTCTTGCCTGGACGCCTACCTGTGCGACCTGGTGTAGGGAACCTGCTTTGGCAGGGGGGTTGGACTCGATGATCTCTAGAGGACCCTTCCAACCCCTACAATTCTGTGATTCTGTGATTCTGTAAAAGGCGTGTCACTGAATTTCTTCATGGGGAAAAAAATGGCACCCACTAACATTCACTGATGCCTGCTGTACATTTATGGAGATCATACAGTAGATATCAGCACAGAGAAATGGAGGGTGATCATTTTAGCAGTAATGAGAATGGTGTGAAAGACAAACCACATTCCAGATTGCCATGCAGATTTTTATAGGTGCAGCATTCAGGCTCTTATTTACTGCCTGTGAAAATGCACAGCTAACGGTGGTGACTATCCTGAAAAATAATTTTTTGTAGGTGACAATTTACTGTACCAAAACTGTCTTATTGTGCTCTTTACATTTGTTGTAGTTTCCATGGAAATAAATAAAAGGCACTACTTTCAGAGCAACCCACATACTTGTGCATGTTTCAAACATTTTAACTCCTTTCATATTCACTTCATGGTACAGTGATTTGTAAACAATGCTAGGTGTTTTTTCCTGTATAGGATGCCTCCCTCTCTTGTTCAGACTTATTTTTGTTTGCTTTTTAATCTCATGAGAGTACCAGGCCTTACACAGTGCTCACCATTCAAACTCCTTCTTGATCAAAACAAAATTATCAGTTTTCTCTTTAGCCATTCGAGAATGTTAGAAGAAAACATGAGGCATTAAAGGGATTTCCTGGCTCAGTGAGCCAAGCTCCTTCTGTAGCAAGTAATCCCATTTTATAACCTCATTATAAATTTTCTCTTTTAACATTGACTTTGTTCAAAGTTGAAAAATTTGGTCCCAACTTAAAAAATGTATAATACACATTTGCTAGTAGTATTCTTTTGAGATGGGTTTGTTGGCACTTGGAGTGTCTTGCATTGAAGTATAGCCCAACCCAGTAATTACCATTTTCTCATCTCACATCTTTCTCACCTTAATGCAGAAGCAAAAAAAAAAAAAAAAAAAAAGGAATCAACAACAACAAAATGCCACCAGTTAACAGCCCCGCCACAAACACACACAAAGAAGTAATTCTTATCTATATGTGAAAAAAGGCAAAACAATGTGTTGATGCAGATGCGGGCTACTGGTATGGCTTTAAAGTCATTTTTTTCACAGTTTTTGCAGATACTGTAACTCTTTGCAAGTTGAAAATACAGCTCAAGACTATTGATTTCAGTTACATTTCTTGTTGATCAGACTTTCTGCATAACCTGTACCAAGGTACTTCCATTCAAGCAACCAGTCTTTCCTACTATGGTGCAGAATGCCATCTAAACCAGCTATTTTGATTTTAATAGTCAGTACTCTATAAGATTTATGGGACAAGATCAGGAGTATAATCCAGTCATTCAGTATTATCTTTCTGCCTTTACCACAGAGCAACCCTTTCTTTTTCTACCACCTTTTTCTCTTATTCAGTCCCAAACTCCAATTTCTACAGTACATGAACTTGCTTATTTGATCTGGTGAATGAAGCAAGCATTCTGAGGGAAGAAGAGTAGAATCACACTGGTCCTGGTCAGATACAGTGGAAGTGTTCATAGGCAACCTTAATTTTAGTATCTCTGAGCTACTGAATGGACTACTGTTTAGTTTTAGTACTATTAAATTTCATTTTAACATTAAACAGACAAACAGTAGAAGAAGAAATTGTACCACGTCTATCCTTTTAAATGAGGAATAGATTCTTATTTAAATCAGAAATAGATTAAGCCCAGCTTAAGCATTCATTAAGAGCCAGTTACAAACTTTCAGCCTCTGCAGGTGAGCTTCAGGGTGAATAATGCAGAGAGTCAGGACTCAGAACTGAGTAGCATGTTATGAAATAAATTATCTAGGGGTCATTTGATCCCATTTTATGCTTTTTTTTGGTGAATCTTCAGATTCCAGATACTCTCATTTTTATTATTGCATTGCCAGCTATTAAATTATAGTATACACTCAATGCTTTCATGTCTATTCTGTCAATCGGTTGTCTATTATCAAGGATTGGGAAAGGCTTTATAATGAGAACTGAATAAAGAAGATAAAGAGTGGACTCAGATAATGGTGTCAGATAACACAACAGGTAAAAGAAACTATGATTCTGCCTCCTTTGTGCTGTTCACGGCACTCCGGAGGCTGCAGTAAATAGAAGAGCAGAGATGTGATAGCAAGAATTTCAGAGTGGCAGCACTGAAGTGGAGGAGCTGAAAGGATAAACAAAAAAGCAACTTGTGGACATCTGGGTGTTTTGCAGAAATCTTAAAGGACTTTAAACATTTTTTAGCTACAGCAGTCAGTATGCAATTAAGTTAATACAGGGAAAGTATCAGGAGAGGAAAGCACCTCGGTTCTCTCTGCACCAGCCACAGGCTGGCACTGAAAAGAGCAATGAAATATCCTAGCAGGAGTGCAGGAGGTAGCCAGAAGAAGGCACTAATATATTATACTGTGGGAGGGATGGTGGGAAGCTACTTCAGCTCTATAGAATAAGGAAGATTCAGAGGAGCAAAGAAATAAGAAGTGAATGCCCTTGGATACTCACGTTTCTATTTTCAGCTTCTCAAAAACAAATCACAGTCTTTGCCACACAGATCTCTATGTTGTTACAAGGTAAAAAATAATCCTTCTTCTTCTCAGTTTGTCAGCCATTCATAATGAAATGAAAGGAAAAAGCCTGTGAATTTTATCATTAAGTTAAGAACTCACTGCACAAACCACTCATTTGTGAGTCATAAGCCAAGCTGGTACTATATCAGACGGAAGACATTAAACCTTGAACATAATAACTATGTGCAACAGTTATTATTGTAATATACTTTTGGTACTTAAAAATCTACTTGAGGCATGATATATCAGTGGATATGCCTCTGAAGATGTGCATTTGAGCTACTGAATAATTTTTAAGAAAGGCTAGGTAGTATTTAATCTACATATGCAAATCGAGAAAGACTCAGTGACACTTTCTGAGAAGAGGTTGCCTTAATCCGATGTCATTTTCCAGTGCCAAATAAAAATTCAAGGAATATGTGAAATTTCACAGATGTGTATTACTCAACCGCAGGGTTTTGCTAGTGTACATATGATCCACCTGTCTGAACTCCTCACACTTAGACCTTCTGTTTCTGTTCTTGGACATATCACTCCTCATGGACACAACTGTTTAGTCAGAAGAAATCTTTTTAGGACTGTGTGTCCTTCAGTAAAACTGTCAGTATAACATAATATGAGATAACTGCCTGTGTACTTATCTACTCTATAAAAATGAATGATGAATCTCACCTTCTCTTTAAATCTCTCAGCAGGTTTATGCTCCCTCTTTAAAATGCCTCCAGATGTTGTGTCTGAAGGCATGCAGAGTGGTGATCTGCTCTAGAAGAAGCTTCAGAGGTTGAGCTAGTCCACTCCTGTGGCCTGTGCTGAACAGCAGCACCCCATACCCTCATCACTGCATTAATTAGTGTTAAATGCCTACCTTTCAAAATATACCGTTAGCTGATCAGTTTTGGTCCTATTTAAACTTTGTCAAGTGTGAGCCTCTGTTGAATTAACGTTGTTTTGTCTTCCCTACCAGTTTGAAGTCCAGTGGATGCTGATTCACTGCGATCCCCTGCGGCCCCAGAGAGAAGGCTGTGGTGAGCTCCCAGCCCGGGTGAGCAGCGTTCCCAGCCTGACAGTGCTGAACCAGGCTGCCACTGAATCTATCAAGTTCACAGGAGCTTCATTTTTCTCCCTCTTTGTCCAGAGAAGTCTATTTCACCATACCTGACTGAAATTTGGTGCCTTTAGCAACCCAGCCCCCTGGAGTAGCAGCTTCACTTTAACTCTTCCATGCCTTCCTATCTTTTCCTTCTCAGCCCGTGCTAGGGTCAGAGGCTTTCAAAAGTTGTCCCTGACAGTGAAGAGAGATTGCCGTCTCCTTGCAGACTCCTGGGCAACCTGAGGGAGGGAAACCCTTGGTGGGAGGTGAGGGAGGGTGCCCAAAGCAACAGCAAGCAGGGCAAAGGGTTAAAGGAACTGCAGTCATTCAATCCTCTTCCTCCCAGCCTTCAGCTCTCCTCCAATCCCACGACCCTCTCCTAGGCAGTTAATAAGGAGCTGTGAGGGGTGCCTTCCAGCCCAGCTCACCTTTCGGCTGTAAGGCACATTTTGGTATTCTGTGTATCGTAGCACCTAGGTGGCCGCAAAAACTGTTCCCACTATGGCGTGGGCTGCATGGGGCTCTCTGCTTCTCGCGCTCTTCTTGCAGATTTTTTGCTTCTGCTTTGCTCAAGTAAGTTTATTCTGACTTTATCCCTGTTTTTCTCCCTTACAGATAAGCCAGACAGTGATTGAGGTAAGTGTGAGGAAAGGGATGGTGCTGCGTGCTAAGGGAAAGGGTCTGTATGAAGAGGGGCTGAAGGCTGTTTTTTGTCATGCCCTGGAACTGACCCGCTGGATGGTTTTTGACCCTTTTCTCCTCCACCTACAAATATCACTGGCTAGATTACTGCTGGAAAGTCTGGTGTGGGGAGGCAAGGCAGCCAGAGCAGCAGCTCTGTGAGGAGCAGGGCCCCAGCAGGCCCTGGGCTGGCCTCCGTCTCAACAGAGTGCCTTTGTGGGGACAGCCAGAGTTGGCTGTGGGTAGAACAGAGACCCTCATTATAGGACGCAGACCTGTAAAAGCCTTTCTCTCAGTTTCCACATGCCGCGCCTCCCACTTCTCCCCTGGGAGCCTGGCACTTGAAGAAAGTTTCTCTGTAGACGCTAATGTAATCTTGTGGAAACAGGGCAGCCTCTGAAGCTGCCACTGAAATAGCGAAAGGGTTAGTTTTAAGCTTCCTCCCTTAGCACAAACTCTCGGGAAGACTGTCTGCTTTATACTGGCTGAGGAATTAGAATAGCTCAGTGAATTTTAGTGCTTGGTTTGCGAAGATCACTGTCTTTAATTTTGCCGCTCTAACATTAGCACATGGCTGGGGCAGGGAGTTAAGTCCCCCTGTGCCAGCACCATGGGAGCAGCAGGGCATCCAGACAGAGGAAGGGGTTTAACACCTCATCCCTGTGCTGACTGTGAGAGGAGTGTGCTGCTATCACCACAAAAGCGAAAGCATAGGGCCTGCTGGTCCTGACATGGGTGGGGAGAACACAGACCACCAGTGCCTGAATAACCCAAAGAAGCCCTCACTCACAGACTGGCTTTTACAGACTTAACAGGATCTAATTGCTTCTTCTTTTACTCCTTGTCAGAGAGGGCTCCCTGGTCCACCAGGCCCCCCAGGTCCACCAGGGCCACCAGGAGTTCCTGGCATTGATGGCATTGATGTAAGTATTTCCTAAGCATCGCCTAGGGAACAGGTGATGCCTCAAGATGTACCTGTGTTGTCCTCTGCATTTGATTCTGGGGAGCACTGGCAGCAGAACTGCACAGGAAGCGATGGATATTATATTCTGTAGCAGGCTTGAGGAGTGGCTTTTCCGATTCTCTCTGACATTATAGGACATTATAGGAATTTTTATTTTATGTAATCATGGTCATATGCTGTGATTAATTGCCTTAAATAGGGTGCAAGGATTTTATAAATCAAATTGCAAAAGGAATTATGTAATATCACCATAATAAAGCATGCTAAGAAGTGGCATTATTTCTGATAGCAGCTACTATGTATTTTCCATTTCCTGACAGATCTTTCTGTGATTATTTCTGTTAGACTGTAGTAGAATTCATGCAAGTTTATTATTCATTTCCTATTAAAAAAAGAGAAAAAAAATCAGTTTGTGAATATTCCCATTAATCTGTAAATCAGTGTTTCTCACAAGGGTCCACAGAAGGTCCTTGTAAGTCTAATACCTTCCCTTTTGTCCCCCGTTAGGGAGAAAGAGGACCTAATGGCCCCCCAGGTCCACCGGTAAGTGCTTTCAGTTATTTTGGGTCTGCCCCGTGAGAGGAGAAGTACAAGGTTTTGTTTCTGCCTCCCTTTCTGCAGTATGCAAAATGTCTTCTGCATTTAAATCCCAAAGGGTCCAGACGGGGACGCAGGCAAAGCAGGATCCCCAGGCCTGCCTGGAGAGCCGGGAGCTGATGTGAGTATGCTTGACTTTATGGAATTTCTTTAAGAAAGAGCGCTTGGTTTTAGTCTATTTCTGTAGAAGCATGACCTTCTCCTGAGGTCTCTGGCTTCCTCAGAGCTGCCAGCTTAGTGCCAGCAGCACAAGTTGGGGAGAGGCACTTCGCTCAAGCTAAAACGTGCTGTCTGGAAGGAACACAGCTCTGTGTCCTCCCTGCTGGAGTGAAGCAGACGAGGAGCAGCGTTGGGTGCCGCCACCCTGCTGAAGAGCGTGCCCTTAGCAAGAGCGGCCGTGCCGCACACGGGCAGAGCGCCACGCTGTGCCGCGCGGCACAGGCGCTAAGGCCAGCCGGCTCCCCACGCGGCCGGCCGGCAGGGGGCGCTAAATCTGCCTCTAGTTCTCACTGCAGCGCGGCCGCGGGTCCCTACGGGGCGGTTGGCGCCCGAGGAGGGCGAGGCGGGTGGCGGTAGTTTTGGGTGTCAGATAATAGACAGTAATACAGTATATTACAGTACAGGTAATGCACAATACATCACCATACATCTACCACAATGGAAATAAACTAAACCGCTTAATTTTATTGATGATTGAAATACTGTTGCAGGATCAGGGTTTTTCTTTATTATTATTATTTTTAAAGGTATTGAGAGAACATGGAGCTGGAGAAGTCTTTAGTTAGGCTTCAAAATTCAAATCTGAAGGATGAAATGGGCTCCCGTTACTTTCAGTATTCCTTATCAGCTTCCTTTCTTCCTGGCAGCAAAACAGGACCATGGCCCATTTGTATGTGTCAAAAACCCATAAGAAGAGCTGCAACTTTTATAATTCTATAGTTTAGGCTATATAGTTTATATAATTTATAGTTTAGGCATGATTTTCTCTCCCTTGCCAGGATTCATTATAACACAATCAGGTGAAACAGAACTTTTAAAACTCAAGTCAGCTGTAAACACTCATTCACACTTGCCTGTACACTCATGTTTATCAGTGAGTAAAACTAATACTAAAATGGTATATTCTGAAATGGCAATCCTTTTTCATTTCCAGTAAAAAAAAAAGAAAGAAAGAAAGAAAAAAAAAAAGACCTTATTGTACTCCCACTGAGCATTCAACTTTTAATTGGGGTTTTGGATTTATAATTCCTTCTTCCCTTTCTAATTGGTGTGGCGGTTCTGACTTCTTAAATTCTTGCTTTTCTTTCACAAACTGTTTCAGTGTCAGGTTTAATAGACTGAGTTAAGATATTGTACAGTAATTGCCTGTAATGATCATGTAAGCTTTAGAAAGAAAATTAACAGAGAATACATCCCTCTGGGTGAACACTGACTTGCTGGAGGTGAACCAAAAGAGGAAATTATTGGACAAACATAAAAGCAAGGCATTTCTTATGGTTCTCTGGAAATTTCTAAACTGTCTAAGCTGATTAGAATTTTGGAAATGAAAGTAAACAAAAGAACCCCAAATGAATTTGCAGTTAAAGTATCATTATGACTTTTTACTTTTAGCTAGGTAAACAACCTGCTTTTTTTTGTTCAGAGTGATTAACATAAGGGTGTTCCAGTTCATTTAGATAAGGCAGTCTCTGTAGCTTCTTTTCCCGAGAGGCAGAAGTTTGTGAATCAGTTATTCCTGAGTGCTGTACGTGGCTATCAGGAAGTTGGGGAGTGACATTTCCTTAAGAACCAAACTACAGGGAGCAATGACTGATAAAGTGAACCAATGTGATCTTTAGGATCAATCCTTCTGTCATCCGTGACAAAAAGGAAGGGGAAAAACTTTCCCCAGAGTGGTCTTTGGTACTAATATTGAACTGCCACTGCTTTCTTCCTCAGAAATTAGTTTTTCTCTTGAATTTGCGATTCGACAGAAATGATTAGTGAAGGTACATAGAATCTCCATAATTATGTTCCTACAGATTGACTTTAGTAATGCATGTTTCTCAGGGAAACTCTGACAATTCATTTTAATTCCTTTTGAAGTGCACGTGTGTAGAATGTGGAAAAAAGGCCTCTATAAAACTAGTCTTCCTTCTGTTATTTCAGATAACAACTTACAGGTTTGAGAGTCTTGTTGCTTCTTTCAAATTGTAGCTGTGAACAATTCAGTTGAAATGGAAAACACAGATGGTTGTTTTTAACTTGAGCTATAAACTAAACTTGTCTGTCTCCTATCAGGACAAAATATGATCATCTGAATTCAAATGTGAAGCTTAATTATAATTTAACAGAATCATTTTTAAAGGACATTTTTCACAAGCACTGGTTATTTGTCAACAGAAGCTAGTGCTTTTAACTTAAGCAGTGTTTAAACATAGATTGGAATTTGTATCTCAATTCCACCTGTACATGTAAATAGGCATTTCAGTGATAAGGCTACTGCACTTACTCAACTCATCTAACAGCTTAATTATTCTATTGTTTAGATGTTTTTTTCTGTGATCAAGAAAAGCATATGTAACCTGTACATCTTACACATTACTCCCAAAGGGGTTAACAGGTCCTGATGGATCACCAGGTGCCACAGGACCAAAAGGACAGAAGGTAAGAACAATATTATATATAAAACGACTTAGGGGTCCTGGCTGATGAAAAATTTAATATGAGCCAGCAGTGGGCATTTGCAGCCCAGAAAGCCAATGTATCCTGGGTTCCATCAGAAGAGAGGTAGCCAGCGGCATGAGAAAGTTGATTGTCCCTGTCTGCTTTGCTCTTGTGAGGACCCATCTGGAGTACTGCATCCAAGTCTGGTGACCCCAGCACAGAAAATGCCTCTGAGGAGCTTCTGAAGATGGACCAGAGGAGGGACAAGATGATTAAAGGGCTATAGCTCCTCCTATGAAGATAGACTGAATGAACTGAGCTTGTTCAGCCTGAAAAAGAGAAGGCTGCAGGGAAACCTCACTGCGGCGTTTCAGTGTTTAAAGGGAGTTTGTAAATATGAGGGAAATCAACTTTATACAAGGGTGGATTGTGGTAGGACAAGGGGGAATTGTTTTAAATTAAAGGGAGGGAGATTTATATTAGATGTCAGGGGAAAGTTCGTTAGGAATGAGTAACTGCACAGTGAAATGCTGGAACAGGTAGCCCATAGAGGCTGTGGATGCCCCATCCCTGGAGGTGTTCAAGGCCAGGCTGATGGGGCCCTGTGCAATGTGATCTAGTACTTGATGTACTAGTACTTGATGTACTAGTACCTGCATGTGGCAGGGTTGGAATTTGATGACCCTTGAGGGTCCCTTCCAATTAAAGCCATTCTGTGATACAGTATTTTTTTAGTAGGATTTTTGTTTGTCTCTATGCAACTAATGAGATGATGTAGTCTTTCTTACAGTATTAAAAATCTGTAGGAGTCTCACAGGGCCCTTTCCCACAGTCCAAAGGAACTCCCATTCTCTCAGCTAGCAGTAAGGAATGGTGATGTTACATTGATGGCATAAAGACTGAGCATCTTCAGTAGCGATGAAGCTCTCCCCCTCCTATTTGATTGTAATAATTTCACAATCATACGCAATGGGAACAAGAGTAGAGAAACCTGACTTCATCAGCAATCAGACAAATGAAGTATACATCAGAAATCATAGTAACTAGTATGTTAGAATTGTTTTTCTCAAGAGAAAAGATCCAATAGCTTATCTTGCAGAACGTGTCACAGAATTATAGCCAGCGAAAGATTAGAACATTTTCCTGTGTGTTGTATACAGAACTTTGTTCTAATTTCACTTGAAAAACTCAATTTTTTATCTTTTGAAGGGTGAGCCAGGACCTCCAGGTGCTCGTGGACTTCCGGTAAGTCTTAAGTTTAGTACATGAGGAGGCTTTTTAGACCTCAAATCTACACAGCCAAAAACTATTTCCGAGTTTTCAAAGAACTCCTAGAAAAATAAAGTAGCCTGAGGAACCTTTTATCATTACATGAAAATGTGTAGGATTTAGTGAAGAGGACACATTTGGTTTGTATACTGTAGAAAAGAAAGGTATGTCCTTAAGAAAGGTATGTCCTTGATGTGGTCATAGTTTTGGAAGCATTGCCAGTGTCGATTTCCATCTACTTGTCAAAATCTGTAGAGACAAGATAGCCTGTGTTTTATTTGGATAAATTTATTTACCTACAGTCATACTATTTCAGCTCTTCATCATGTCTTCAAATAGCCTTGCTGAACTTTAAATTATGTATAGGACTTTCTGTGCCATTCCATATGAGAGCAAGACAACATATGAGAAAGAACATGAAAAAATGCTGTTCAAATTGGCATACAGATGAATTTAGCATTTATCTTTAGGGTTTGTAAAGAATTGTGAATTCCAGAAATTTAACGAGGTTAGAGAAGTGAATGATGGTGTCTAGAAACTAAGATGATACAGGGAACTAGGAAAATGAGTACCGGAAAAACATGAGTGGTGTAAAACTGTAAAAGGGCCACACATAATGATAATTTAGTTAAGATTTAGATTCCTTTTGGACATTATCCAAAGGGGATTATCTAAAGGAGGCATTATTTTCCCATATAGCAGTCATTTTCATGAAATTCTGTGTCTTTTGATACACAAATATCATCGATATTTGTCCATAGAAGAAATAGTAATGCTATTTTTGAAAAGGTTACATTATAGAAATATTCAAACCTAAGATGAATCAATCTATGTGAACATTTGCATTTGATTCTCATGGATGCTGTTTTCTTGCCTGAAAACATGGAGCCTGATTTATACATACAATACCTTTACAATGGCTGGAAAATCTGTAGTCTTGATGTCACAGCTAAACTTAGTTCACAAATAATAGCAAAACTGGGATAACTTTTGGGTAAAATGAAGGCCTGAGTTTCTCTGTTAGTTTTTTGTTGTTTTCATTTTTTGCTGTCAAATAGTTGGTGAAACCATTTGCTGGTAATTTTCAATACTTTTAAAAATAAATAACTAGAATGGAGAGTCAGGTTATCGGATTTGTTATTTAGATGATATGGAAAAAAGCGTACATGAGAAGAAATATATAAAAGATAAAGTAGGAAACTGTAAAGTTGTTAAAATACTGTAGTATGAACATGTTCAGAGGAGGGCCACAAAAATGATCCAAGGGATGGAACAGCTTCTCCATGAGGACAGGCTGAGAGAGCTGGGTCTGTTCAGACTCAATAAGAGGAGGCTCTGGAGAGACCTGAGAGTGGCTTTCCAGTATCTAAAGGGAGGCGATAAGAAAGAAGGGGACAGGCTCTTTAGCAGGGTTTGCTAAAGGTGATAGGATGGGGGGAATGGTTTCAAACTAAAAGAATGGAGATTTAGATATAATGGATATAAGGGAAAAGGTTTTTACGACAAGGGAAACAGGAACAGGTTGCCCAGAGCGGTGGTGGCTGTCCCATCTCTGGAGACATTCAAGGTCAGGTTGCATGGGGCTCTGAGCAACCTGATGTAGCTGTAGGTGTTCCTGTTCATTGCAGGGGAGTTGGACTAGATGGCATTTAAGGGTCCCTTCCAACTCAAATGATTTTATGATTCAATGAATTCAAATAAGAAATAACTTGAGGAAAATATATAGTATTTTATCTTATAATTAAGAGTCTAATGTGCGATGGAATCATTTAAGAACTTTAAAAAAAGTGTGTATGTAAAATATACTTAAAGAAGTAGAAACAGAGATGTTACTGTGAGAAAGCAGCAAACTGGACAACTTCATAAAGTTGAATGCTGATTCCACTCAGAGTAGAACTAACTTGATTCAGGTCCATATTCTGACCATATTTTTTAGGCTGTAAAATCAGTAAATCTGCTGAGATTTTGAACCACTGTTGAAAGTTCATCAACCTCGGAGCATTTTTCTGCTTTGGTGACATGCTTCATTGATCATCAGTAGGGGTTGCTTTCAGAGTTGTTCTGCCTCTGCTTAACAAGAAATTGGACACTGTATTTAAAGATAAATCTGCAGGAATGTTTATAGTGGTGAGATGAGAATTGTCAGTTATATAAAGGTAAAGCAAAGACGGATATACTTGGTGACACTGCAAGAACACTGGAAACTGTCATTACCCTTGTAATGAATAAGGCTAAGGTAAATTTTTAGTACTCTGATTTTAGGAAGGAGTCTAGTGCTTGATTTTCTGGCTTCATGATAGCTTGTATATGCTGAATCTGTGTGGAAAGTTTAGTGCTTTTAGGAGAATTCCATATATATGGGCTTTCGTTTTGATGAATGGCTTTAAGCTGCTATAGAAATAGAACTGTTAGTGAATTTTTTTAAATGCCAGTCATCTTGCCTTTAATGAGATTTAAACTTATTTTGTGCTAGTGAAACCTAGAAAGAAAAGAAAGCAGGGTTGTCAGAGTGGGAGTGCTGGAGTGTGATGGTTCTAATTCTCAGATTCAGATATTTTTTGAGAAACTATCATCGCATGTTTGAAGCATTGGAGCTGGTTTTACCTTCAAGGGTTTTTGGCTTGATCTTGAGAAAGTTCATTTACCAGAAACATAGAAATGAGTCTGCATACTAGTTGAATGATTGTGTGTTTAGGTGTAATTATGCCCGTTATGAATTCACTCAGTGGTCTTCTGTAAGTAGTCTGGGTGGTTATCGAAAGACCCCATTTCTCACAAGAATGAACTGTTCTGTGTTCTTAAAATGCTAGGTGCAAACAAAGTCAGAAGTCTTAGCCGTAACATTCATTACTTACATATTATTACCGATGCTTTTTCAAGCTTAGCCAGTGGAATTTGTTGTCAAAGTCAGAACTGAAATAAAAAACATTAAGTATCTGGAGTTTTAGTGATAGTGTTTGCATTTCTGCTTCTGTCACATTTTGTTTCTGGCAGTCTCAGTTTCCTTTTACTCTCCTTTTCCTCTGTTCTTCTCCTGCTTCATCATTTAATTTTAACATATTCTTGTCTCATCTCTTTTGCTGATAATCTATCAAATGACAGATTTACAAACTAAGTAGAATACTTCTGATCAGCTCATAATTTACCACCAAATATACTAATATCTCTAATGTGCTCCTCGCCAAGAGACCTGGGATGTGTACTAGATTCAGTGCATGTATTACACCCTTTGGTTCACTCTCTCTCAGGCTCCCTCTAACTTTTGTACTAGTCAATGTATTACTTTTATTTTACAGATACAAAATATTGATAGGACTGTGAATATATAGTGTCTAAAAAATGCAGCCCCATGGAGTGTGCTCCTTCAAAGCTGATGGCAAGGACCTAAGGCTTTGGAACCAGACTGTGTGGATGTAAAGGGGCTTTCCCTTTAGGCACAGGCAGAGGCATGAATGGAGGCAGCTGTGAGAGGTCACTGATTGCTGTGTGTAGGTCCCTACTGGCTGGAGCTTTCAACTCCCTAACTGGCTCTGCTTGCAGGGAGTTCATGGCCTGAAGTAGCAGGGCAAGGGGAGAGACATGAATTGCTGGGGGCAGCACTGGGCCCCTGCTTCTCCTAGTTAGGTGGGTAAGGAGATACAATGGAATGGGCAGCATGGGAGCAAGTGGCTTCTGCTGGGCCTGTGTGTAGCTCACACAGTCAGTAGCCATAACTGTCTTTCTGTATCACTGCCTTTCACTGTTACATTATCAAGGTGATAATCAAATTGTCAAAGTGATGCTCAATTAGGAACCTGCGTGTACTTGTCTTCCTTCATGCAGTGGCAGATGGCATAGTGTAATACCAGGTATGTGAAGCATTGATGGTTGAATTTGTATAATTAGATATAGGCAATGCAATAAACTGCAGTGAGTGTTAAGTAATAGCAAAGGAATCATGTACATTAGGCGAGATGAAAAGGTTTATTTTCTGCTCTGTGTTAAGTGAATAAAATGAAATTACTCTCTTAAATACTTGGAATTTTCCTTGTGTTACATCAGGGAAACATTGCAGACATAAATCCAGTTTGGTATTTATGGACTTCTATGTGCCACTTAGCCCAGGTGCTTCATTATATCAAATCTAGTGAAGCAAGTTTATGGTTTTGTGTTCCAGTCTTTCGTACACTTTATTGACACTGTTCTCCTTAAATATTCAGATGTCTTTAGAAATGCAATACTTAGATATTTGTTTTTGCAGAGGAAAATCATTTTCCAAATAAGCAGAAACACATTTGGTTGTTGGATACTTCTCATTAAAATGACTCAAAGCAATACTAATAGAAAATATAAGCATGAGAAGTTCGTTCTAGCTACTGAAAAAACACCACTTCAATGAATTTAGACCTTGGGGAAGTAGAGGAAAAAAAAAGTTTTTTTTTTATTATCAATTTAAATGCCCTGTTAGTAAAATTATATCATAAATGTGTCTATCTTGCTGTCTGACAATTGGCTAAGTACAAAGGCTTTCATTTCTACATTCTTTTGATGGTGCATGTGTTTATAAATATGCACATGGAAATACTAGTGTGCTAGTGCAAGGAAGCTTAATCAGTAATTTATTTTTTCTTCAGATGTCAATTACCTAATAATAAATGTCTAACACTGGTTAAACGAGTTTTCAAAATCATTCTGCAGAATCAAACACCAGGGTTTTCACGCTTTTTACTGCCAAGTATTTCTTTTTTCCCTTGGCAAACAGCTCAACTCAGTGCAAAAGCCTCTCCACATTTCTGACTTTTTTTCGTATTTTACAGGGCAAGGGTCTTCTTGGACCACCTGTAAGTATCATCTTTACAATTCATAAATATACTGTTTGATTTTGTAAAATCTGTTAGATACGTTTATTATTCAGTTCAAATAAAGTGATACGGAGGAAAAAGGGACTGGTTTATTTCCGGTGTTCTATGTCTACTATATATGCTGTCCTCATCTATTAGTGTCATTGGGCAAGAATAATGGTGTCTGAAGGCATAATTTGTTGTTTGAGAAAATGCTGTGTTCATTCTCCTCAAATGCTTGTTGTACAGGTGTTGCATGATCTAAAATTACTGTTTAACTTTGTTGTTACAGGGTCCCGCTGGTGCTGCAGGACTGCCTGGTGAAGTAGGCCGTGCTGGCCCACCTGTAAGTAATGCTGTGTTTGCTAAAAGTTTTAATTTTATTTCTTCTGTCCTTCTGTAGTAAATTAATATATTGCTTCTATTATTTGGTATGAATATGTGATTATTTGTTATCATTGTGACTATGAATCAATAGAATTTTTTTAATTTAGGGAGATCCAGGAAAAAGGGGGCCACCAGGACCACCGGGACCTCCGGGCCCTCGAGTAAGTGTATTTAATATGTGCTAACATCTGAGTTTTATATACGCTATTAGTGCTGCTTGAACAAGACTTTAAGTCCCACAACATAATACCAACTTAAGGATTTCAGCAAGATACATCAAATCATACATTCTTGTGTTCAAAGCCTGCAGTACAACTCATGCAACGATATCAACTTGTCTACTTCCATTTAGAAAGTGTATTTCTAGTCCTTCTACTTAAGAAAAATATTTTGAGATGCAAACTCTGTAATTTCTGTGATCACGTATTCCCATTTCTGCAAATGGTCTTAAACTGTAACTTTTGCAAGTTTTAAATTTCCCTGTGTGTTATAGTACATGTACTCTTTGTTGGACTTCAGCAGTGATAGTTCATCAGTAGAGGCAGACTATTCTCTGCTAGAAAAGAATTATTTGGCTAAAGAGCTTGAGTAATGTATGCTTACAGGTGCTACTTATTTTTTCTGTTGCCTGCTACTTGCAAGAGATGTAAGAAAACTACAGCAGTTTTACCTCTGTAGGAGGATGGTTGTCCTCTCTGAGCCTCTTAGGAAGAGGAATGTTTGTCATGCCTTTGTGTTGCGGCTAAGGGAGCATCTGGCAGGCACAATTGGAGGCTGTGGGTTGTGAAGTGCAAGCTTGAAGAAAAGTTTGTCACACTAATACTTCTTTTAAAGCTCCACTGTTTTTCTGCTGAACAGACTCTAAATCTATAAGTTTATTCTAGACCTTGTCTCTTGTCTTCATGAAAGTTACGAGAGTGTTGAATGAGACATGGTTTAAAAAAAATAACAGTGAATGATAACATGGAGAAGGGTATTTAGGAAACATAAAAAGGCAGTTAGAAAGGAACCCTCAGTAATGGTGTATGCTTCCTCTATTCACTGATTATTTTGTCATCAAGGTTTCTTGATGTTACACAGTTTCAATCCAGTTACTGATCCCTATCATGCCTTCAACTTTTTTTTTTTTTTAGTCCTTTTGTGTTAAAAGACAGTAGTTCAGTTCTTTAAACTCCCCTGCTTCATTCTGACATAATCATCCATTCCACTGGGCTTTGGAGAATCCAGCAGCTGCTATGAAGTCATATTTCTTCCTGTTGTGTCTCTAAGCCTCCTATGAACTTCCATCAATTATTTGATTTAATATGAGAAATGGCCTTCCTCCCCCCCCAGCTGAATCCATCTGGTTATACAGAGGTCTCTAGTTTACTGCAGTTCCAGAAACTGGCAGACATGTCACTCACCTACCAGTACTTGTGTTATGAGATTATTTTCTCTGAAAAGATATGGTTTTTCTTTTTTTGTTTTTCTTTTTTTTTTTTCTTCTTGAATGTTAGCAAGCTTGAAAAATAAAAGTCATCCTGACCACAATAATTGTTTTGGATTCTGTTTGAAATCTACAGAGTTTGTAACTTTACCTTGTAGTACTTGCCTAAATACTGAAACTCAAATTTTGCTTTTCATTATATAAAAATTTTAGGAATAATCTACCATGGATATATAAAACCTCTGGTACAAATTACCACCAGATTGACTACAGATATATTAGTAAATCAAACAGTAGGTCTGTGGAGTTTGATATGTAAAGTAAAAGATGGACAACCTAAGTATGTTTTAAATAGCTTAAGAAAAAAAGAAGAGGCTTTTTCTTCAGAAAAAATGTTACAACTTAAAGGATGGGATTCTTTGGGACTTGGAGTCTTACAATAATATCCTACAGTTTAGGTTGTTTTCATATCAGAGATCCTTTGGTGAATTATACTTCTGATTCCAGCTTCAGATAGTTGTATTTTCCATTTTGTCTAATGCCAAATGGATCAGGCCTGTTTAATTTTCTTTTACTAATTTTGATTAATTTCATTTAATTTAGGGAACAATTGGTCTGCAAGATGGTGACCCATTGGTAAGATTTGTCCACAATTTTTTAAAAAACCATTTAAAGACAACCTTATCCAAGCTATCTGGTGCTGACAAAATGAATGTTCTTCCAGTGTCCCAATGCTTGTCCACCTGGCCGCCCAGGACATGCTGGCCTAATGGGAATGAAGGTAAGAAGGATGTGTTCAAACATTCCTTACAGAGATACCATTTGAAAACACCAGGGAGAGTACATTCTGGCTTCAAAGAAGTGCAGTTTGCTAATTTAAAAAACATTTTAACAGAGGGAAGGTTTTATGAATATTTAATACCATAATAGCCTGTTGTCAGAATCTCCTACTGATGCTCTAAATTTCAGAGTAAAACTTATGCCTTGAACGTCTTGAAAAGATTAGAGTATGTGAAAGATTTCTTCATTCACTTTCCTGAGCATTTGAAGTCTGACTCCAGTCTCTACATATTCTACCAAAACTTTTGTCTTTTTCCTGCTTTTTTTTGTTCTCAACTTTATCAAACAAATTGAAAGAAACTCTCTTTGATTCTTATTCTAAGACATTTTATGTATTCTTTACTGGTTTCTGAAAAGACTGATGACTCAAGGAAATCGTTATGTGGTAATCTGAGAAGAAACACCTAATCTGGTGAGAAATACAGTCTCATTAGATCCAGGAAATCATCTTTTTGAGGATGGTACTTAATATATGGTATTAAATGGATAGATGAGGAAGTGTCGGTGAATGAGGATTTGCAGACGAAACAGTACAATTGTATGGAGGAGTCTGTATCTCTTTTGTTTAACTCTGTATTTTAATCTGAATAATCTCTAACTTCTCATTTTTGTTTCTATGTTTATTTTAGGGACAGAAAGGCTCAAAAGGAGAATCTGGTGAACCAGGAAAACAAGGTTACAAGGTAAAAAAGAAAACGTAAATATAAGGGAAAACTACTCCTGTAGTTAGATCATTTAAAAAAAAGAACATTAGATTTCATTAGAACTACCAACAGTTTTTATGTATGAATGTACGAGGAGATACTGCATATCATAATACTGCAGAGTAACTAAAGACCCATCTCTATTCTTCATTCTCTGACTTCTGTATTTACTAGAATGCAGAAATCACTGATGCTACTCTGTTGTTGCTTTTTTTGATCATTCAAATTTAATTATTGTGGAACTTGAAATCTAATTTATTAATAGTAAAACTTCCAAGCATCTAAATGTACAAGAATTCTGTTGGCTTACTGTGTAAATGGCTCTGTGGCACAGCTGAGTCATAACAGGAGGAATGACAAGGAAAAATATATTTGAGAGGGGAAGTGTAACATCAGAGGGAAAGACAAATTATTACTGTAATAAAGTGGCCAAGTCTGATTCAGCTTGAAGACTGAAATGTGAACTTTCTAAAGGTGTTTAACCTTGTTTGATTTTTGAAAAGTTTATATCAAAGTTTGGGAAATTTTACATTGCCTTGCTGCATGCTTCAATAGTGGTTGAAAAGGAAAAAAAATTAGAAAAAATCCCTTCTTGAAACAGCAGTGGCAACAAAAAGCTAAACAAAAGAGCACCCAACCCCACTCTGTTCTTAGCTATATTGAAAAAAAATATTGGCTTTAGATTTAGATTAGATTAGACCTTTTATTATCATGTTATCAAACTGGAGCTTAACCAGCTGGTGAGATGTTTTACCATTTCAGTTTTCAAAAAATTCTGAAACACAACATGGTATTGTGAGGCAGAGCTACTGGCATATCCAGTCCTTTCACATTTATAAGTAAGCCTTCATTACACATTTTATCCAGAAGAACAAAAAAAGCCCAACGTGATTAACACTGAAAGGGACAAAAAAAGAGCTCAAGATTACAATATTATTTTACTTTATCCTGGAGTGTCTTTGGAATTACTTTTTTTGGCTAATAGTAGAATGATGAACTTCCTTCAAATAGGACATGGTGACAGAAAACAGTAAGTAATAGTTGGGCCTTCTGCGTTGAGAAGACAATATCCAGGGTATTGATAATCAACAGTGTATTCATTTTGCTTTCCCAGGGTGAAGAAGGGGATCAAGGACCCATTGGTGAAGTTGGAGCTCAAGGCCCTCCAGTAAAGTATTTCCTTTTTGAATAGTGTTATGCATTTGGTTTATTATATTGTATCTATTCTTACTGTAGGAGAGTGGATATCACAGAAGCTCCATGCAACTTTCTTTTTGTCCTGTCATACTGCTTATAAGTGACAGTAGAATTAGTTTAGTTCATCTAACATTGTTGCATACTTATTTTAAAAAGTACACCACGTCCTACATTTTCTAATGTTTGAACTGTACAAATAGTACTTTTCCCTTGTTTTCCTTTCCATAATTTCAATGATGTTTACTTCAGCCTTGGAAAGCTTGTATTTATGCTTAGCTGTGAAATGTGGACGTTGCTAAGACTTGGGGATGAAGTGTCTGCCATGGAACAGCAGATATTTTCAACTTTCTGTCTTTTTCCATTTCAAGGAAGTAGCCTTTGGTCATACTTAAGGTTTTGGAGTAGCTTCCTTTTGTTCCTCCTCACTTGTTTGTTCTGACATATAATTCCTCAGCCTGTGTTCTCATGACGAGCTTTTATTATGCTTCCCACACCTCAACAGGCAATATGTAACAGACATCAAGGGATCATTTTAAATAAGAGAAATAGACATTAGACATAACACATTTAATTTGTATAGTTTACTTTCTAATGGATTCTTATACTTTTTCTTAGGCATGAAATTCTTTCTTTAATTCCACTGGTGTCCAGATATGACATTATTCAGGAATGTACTTTGATGCACATGACATCCAAATCCTTGATTACAGAATTCTCTACAAGCACATGGCAACAGAACACTCTATATTAGGACCAGAGAATTACTCATCCTTCTTATACTTGCAGCCAAAAAAGCATACCCGGGGCCCTGGCCCGGAGAAAGCAGTTACCTAAGATGCTGCTTCTGCTTCCTGAAGGGCCTATGTGGTCACAAATCACTTTGGAAATGTTCTTATCACTGTAAAAAAACAAACAAACAAACAAAAAAAACCAACAACAACAACAATAACAAAAACAAACAACCCACAATGGGATCAGAAAACAATTTGGGACTGATTTGGCTTTCATGTCACTTCACTATTTCACCAGCTGGTGAAAGACTTCACCAAACGAGATTTAAAATAATTGTTCCTTCTTAAAATATGGGATTCATAATCTACAGAAAATGATGTCAGATAGATGCTGCATGGAAGAGTGTATGGCCGCACTTTAGAGAGACAGGCTGAGAGGTTTTAGAGTTTATACATTTTTTTTTTCCTGCATTTTCCTTGCACAAAAAAAATATGATGTTATGATGCGCAGAAAGAATTAGGAATCTGTTCTCTGCAGCAGCACCTAAAATCTACCAAATCTACATGATGCATGGATGAGAAGTCTTAGATAAGATACTGAGCACTTGCTCTTAAAAAAATCTTGGCCAATTCTTTTCTACATTTAGATTTCTATAAAGCCTTCTGGAGTTTTTGCCTGTATCTGTCCTATATCCTACTTCAGAGAACATAAGCCCTTTCTCAAATCATGCCTTCATGTATTGCTCTTGTACAGACTGCACAGCTTTGTTTCAGCTCTGTAGTAATTTCAGTCCTTTTTGTAATTTCCAATCACAAAGCATATTTGTGATTGTAGCATGTAGCTAAGTCTTTGTGAAATCTTAAATTACTTTATAAATTTAATATTCAAGTATACTCTTTCTTTTTATGCTTAGTAGTAAAATATAATGTACATGGAACTATAAGGATATTTCTGTCTGAAAACTGGAGTGGATATAATGAAAAGATTTAATCATGATTTGAGTGTACTTTTTATTTTCAGGGCATCCTAGGTATCAGAGGTATAACTGGAATAACTGGACCTAAAGGTAACAAAGTGAGTATTAACATTTCTTGTCATAAAATGAACTGGATACAAAAATACATCCATGAATGTTTTCAACCTTACTTAAATTTGTCTCTTTTTTTTTTTTTCTGCATTTTCTTTCCTATGTCAGCTGTGTTTCCATAGCTTCCATAGGAAGAAAGGCAACGTGATCTTACTGATTAAGTGCACATACTTTTCCTGCTGTTCATTAAACTATTTTGATCTATTAATCCAAAACTGACTGTTATGTTTCTACTGTTATAAACTTTCTAAATCAATATGATCAAAATGCTGGGAAGGAAAAGTGTATTGCAGTCACACCATGTGTCTTCCTTCAGAATTGAAGTCATGGAAACCTAATTCTGTGACCTTTTATTTTCAGAAATAACAACAAATTTGTTCTGATTATGACTTCTCATGCATGATCCTTTCTAAACTCTCAGATATGTTCTGATCTATTACTATCTTTACTTTCTGGCTTTCTTTATGTCCTCTCTGAGTCTTTAAAGTTACTTGCTTGCTTTTTTGAGCTGTCTTGCCTATCTGAAATATTTCCTATGTTTGCCAAAGGAATTTATTATTTTCCATAAACCCTTCTGAAAACATTTTTTGCTCTCAATTAAAAATTATAGGATAGCAATTATATTGTTTGCTTGAAACAGTAGAGATAATAATCTGTATTGCACTTCAAAACTTCTCCAATTTTGATTCTATTCTATTATCTGAGGATAGAAATAGTATTGCTAATGACAACAGAAATGTTTTCTGAAGCTTTTAGTCTCTCAGAGCTTCACTTTATTGTCTGATGTTATTGTCTTGTTTTGTAGGGGGCTCGTGGCCTTGATGGTGATCCTGGTCCCCAAGGTCTTCCTGGTGCACCTGTAAGTAGAATGTGTGTTAGCCAAATGCTTCCCAGGGTTTACCAGTCAGGTATTAAGTCTGTCTGTAAATCAGAAAAGCCTCTGATCATCCCAATTCAACTGATGAATAAATGATGTCATGAATCACTGTCTCCAAAGAATTGCTGTGCAGTTGTACAGTTCAGCTTTTCAGTATTGTAACCTCTTTGTTTTCAGTGCTACTATGTGCTATGTATTTTAGGGTGGCTTGAAATTCTTCATTATTTTCTTATCTGGAAAATATTCATTTATTAGAACATAACCTGTACTGGACAGTCTGGCGACTCCCCTCCAAACTAGCTAGAACTTATACTTGGATTAGCCAGTAACTGAATGTGTTACAGAAGTGAATACAGCACACTTTGCTTAGACATTTCTGGATTTCTAGAGAATGGCTTTAGCTGAGTTTTAAAACATGCCTGTCAGATTAGGTTTTAAAAAGAATATTTGGGAGGTATTAGGTATCACTGTATTTACTGTTACTACTGTAAATGTTAATGTATGTCTATCAGTATTTTGAGCAACTGATTCTTCAGGCTTCCCATATTAATTGACAATTAAAGAGAATCCTTTGTGTAATGCAGTACAAAATATACATTCCCATAACATCGACCCAAGGTCTGGTTTGTCCCTTTCATAGACAACCATGCAACTATATGCTCTTTTATGTGAGAAGAACCAGCAGTGCTTTCTGTGGTTCTAGGGAACAAGATAGCACAAATGTGGTGCATGTTTTTCTGCCTCTCTATGTTTTTGATCCTGTGAGGATTATGGACTAGACTCAAAAATCAAGGACTAAACTCTAAAGTTACGTCCAACATCAGTGTGAGATAAATTTTTTTTTCATTTTTTAGTGTTTGTTTTTTTTTTTTTTTTAATAAATACATTACCTCCTATAAGAAAAGCATGATACAATTAACTCCTTAGATCAAGTTCTTTTTGTAATATGCAAAGAAGAAAAAATATACGCGGTTCTTTAGATACGTAGTCTGCACTGAGCTCTTCTAAATTGTCTGTTCAGCAATGATTTAATTCTGATTGATAGATCTTGTAACTAATTCTCTGTGCATGTTTTGTGTGCTGCACAGTGCAAGTCCTCAGTGCTGCAAATACTGTAGGTTGTCTGAAAGCTCTAACTGTGCTTGTGTGAGAGGTTCAGGATCCTTCTATGAAAATACTGCAAAACAAATTGTCAGGCAGTGCCCTTGTACCCATAGCTGCAGCTGTTATATGCACTGTGCTATGTCAGTCTGCATGGTGATAGATCCAGAAGGCTGGTGTAGATTCACTTTGTCTTGAATGGTCACTTGTGCATAAAAGATACCGCAAGTAAATCCTATTAAAGGGATGAGGGATCTCTGTGCAGATTCTAAAGCCCAGCTAAACTCTGAATTTGGGAAGCCACAGGACCAAGGAGACCACAGAAAGATTCTATTCACTGGAATAAATTAAACCGTTGGTTTAAGCTAATGAATCTAAGTAATTTTACACTGACTTATTGCTCAACTTTTTTTTAGGGGGATCAGGGACAGAGAGGTCCACTGGGAGAAGAGGGTCCGAAGGGAGAAAGAGTAAGCACAAATTTCAAATCATGTTGACTTGCAGACGTTGAGAGTGCCAATCATACTTTATAAGTTGTATATAACCAAACATGCATGTCTGAATAAATATAGGTTGATATTCTTTGAACCTATCATTTCAACGTGTTTATTTTCTTTTTCCAAAATTACCATTCTTAGGGTCCTCAAGGGACAAGAGGAATAAATGGTCTCCCTGGGCCTAAAGGAGAGTCTGTATGTATATTTCTTCATTTATGTTGTGTTATACTGATTTATATAGCAAAGTAGTTGAGTGCAGTCTCTCCAACAATATGATTGTTTCCTTTTTCAAGGGCTTGCCAGGAGTTGATGGCCGGGAAGGTATCCCTGGAATGCCCGGAGCAAAGGTAGGGTACAGCTGGCATGCTTTTAATTTATATAGTTTTGATACTGCTCTAGATTTGTTCAGTCATGTGGCTTTTTATTGTGCCACTGCCCATGATTTTACGCACATATGGTTATTAAATAAAAGTTCTCAACCTCCAGTTCGAAACGTATTTCAGCTCTTTGTTCCAGAAGCAAAGTATTCTCTTAGCTTTGATTTGCATAAGTTACAAGCTAAAATGTTTTTCAGGGTGAACCAGGAAAACCCGGTGCTCCAGGTGATACAGGACCTCAGGGTTTGCCAGTAAGTGTCTAGTGTTTTTCTTTTGGAAGTTAGATTCTATTGAAACCGCAGAAAACCTGAGTTTGGTACTCCTGCTGGAGTAACTTGAGTGAAAATCTGATCAACTGATGAAGGAAGAGTAAATCTAGTGCAGGGGTAAATTCTACTTTGTGTATCCAAAATATCTCTGCACAAAAATTTTAATCTCCTTGTGTCAGTGTAGTGAAGAACTGTGTACAAAAGTTTGTGGCCAGTGTGCAGTTCTCCTTTGATTTCTTTTATCTGAGACCTTTTTGATATTTCTATGTGACCTCACATTTAGTGCTGGTTGAGAATTAGAATTGCTCAGATTGGAAAAGACCTTCAGTATTATAAAGTCCAACTGCAACCTAACCATATTACCCTAACTCTAAAAACCTCTGCTGAATCCTGTCCCTGAGCTCCACATCCAAATGGTTTTTAAACACAACCAGGGATGGTGACCCAACTTCCTCCCTGGGGAGCCTATTCCAGTCCTTAACAACCCTTTCTGTAAAGAAGTTTTTCCTGATATCCAACCTAAACTTACCCTGGCACAACTTGAGGCCATTTCCCCTCATCCTGTAACCAGTGAGAAGAGACCAACCCCACTCTTGCTGTAAGCACCTTTTGAGGTATTGAAAGAGAGCAATAAGGTCTCCCTTTAGCTTCCTCTTCCCCAGACTAAACAGCCCCAGTTCCTTTAGTCACTCCTGATAGGGCATGTTCTCCAGGTACTACATAAGCCTCATTACCCTTCTCTGGACAACTCTTTTAGGGCACACAACTTTCCAGAGTGAGCTGGAAGAGCTAACCTGCTAGTTTAGCATTCCCCCCAGTGAATAATCACCTTATTTTTGTATTCTGCTGGGCCAGAATATCTAGAATGCATGACATGTTTTTCTCCAAAGAAATATTTTCCAGTGTGCATCCCTGTAATGTGGTTGTAGGGATTAGAAGTGTTTTTGGACTATTTTTGAAGATGCTCCTCTTATTTTAAATGATTATGCTTGAAAACTGTGGCAGTTGTCAGAAGCCAGATAGCATAATGTTTCAATCAAGTTTCTATCTGAGTAATTGCTATGAGTACATAGTGAAACAGATGTATTAAAACAGAATTGGAAGTTGATTTGTAAAATGATGAGAGCTTTTCAGTTTGGAAGAAAATTTGGTGAAAGCATACGAGCTCTTTCTCAAGTGAGGAGGGTATGAAACATACACAAGAAGTATCTGTTAGACTCTCCACCTCTAGTATTAGGTCACCACGGTGAAAAACTATTTCTAATCTAAGCCAGAAAATAATAATGAATCCTCACTATTCCATGCTATTTTTGCCAATTTATGAAGTTCCCCTTGACAGTTACTCTCTGAACAGGAAGAATTCAACCTTGTCAATCGTTGGATAATAGTGCTTTGATATAAAGAAAAAGTATTAGGAATACATCAAAACCAGTACCAATTATTTAACACTGTTTCAAATTCCCTTAACAACAAGTAAACACTTCAAATTTTATTTCCTTTAGGGTTTACCAGGCTCTCCGGGTATGAAAGGGATTCCTGGCCCAAAGGTAAATCATATTGAGCATTTACTTTCTTATAAGGCTGTAATTGCGTTTATAAAGTTTTAAAGTACTCAGTTAAATTTTCATTGTGATAAGTGACAAACTTTTGGCTAAAAGAATTAGGTAGATTCTTTTGTCATCTGTAGTTTCATGTTTTTTGATTATTCTTTTCTTTTGTATGGTTGTGATGATTCCTGGTGCTAAACAGTAGTAAAAAGGCCAATTCCTTTTAAATCATGGAAGTCATTGTTGTTGGATATGTATGACAGGGGTAGCTCAGAACAATTTGTAATGAGGAATCTCTTCAGTATATTTATAGCTGCAATAAGTTGATTGAATTACAGATATTGTGATTATGTCTATTAAAAAATGGCAACACCAATTCCAATTTTGCTTTAAAAAATCATATGATTGAGAGTATAAAATGTTTTAGATCAAAAAGTTTCAGTCAGTTTTTAGCAAATGAGAATGAAAACTAGATTAAGACCTGAATTTCAACTGAAATTACAGGGGGTTCTATTATCCATTTGTGATTTGAGAGCAACTAGCAGCTCTATTTGGCAATTGTCAGTACAAATACAACAAAATAAGAAAATAATCTGTCTTCTGAAAAATTATACAGAAGGCATCATGTGAAAGTTAAACTAAAACCAAAATAAAGGGGAAAGTTAAAAATTAATAAATACTGTTTTTTATATTTTATATATATATATATATATATAAAATATATATATAAAATATATAAAATATATATATATATATATTATTATATATATATATATAAAATAAGCTCAAAGCTTATTCTTGTCTTTTGTCCAACAGGGTAATAGAGGTCCTCCTGGAGTGCCAGGTGTGATGGGAAATTCTGGCAAACCGGTGAGACCATTGAACTTATTCAAGAGATCTAGAAAAATGAAAATCTTGCATTATGTAAAGAACTGTTTTTCAAATTTCTTGCATCATTCCTATCCCCAAAACAGGGTGAGCAGGGACCAGAGGGAGAAGCAGGTCCAACAGGACCCCGGGGACCACCAGTAAGTATTGAATACATTTCTAACTGAGTGTATTTAGTACTGTAGTGTCCCAAATTACTGTTGGTGCACCTAACCACCAGTTACAGATATTACTCAGTTCAAGTGATAATTTTTAAAGTAAATTCTATTTTTTTTTAACTTTGACCTATACCAGGTGGATGGGCATTGTCCTGCAGAGAAATCCATAAACAGCCGTCTCAGAACTGTTTTTGTTTAAATCCAATTTAAATCCAATTCTAAACCTTTGCTTACATTCTTCTGGTCTCTCTTCAGCTAGAATGGATTCTTTTTTCTTCAGAGTTTCTGATATAGTGCTAAATTTTTGGCTTGAGAAAAACAATGCTGCTAACATACCAGTGTTAATAGTTTCTGCTTAGCAGTGTTGTACAGATCCAAGGTCATTCTCAGTGAATGGCCCAAGGAGTTTGGAGGGAACAGAATTAGGACAGCTGATTTAAACTTGCCAAAGAGATATTATATACCATATGACATAACATAGAAGGAGTTTTGAAGGGAATGGGAATGTGTATTGCTCTCTTCCACTGTTTGGGGGCAAGCTGGGCACTGGTTGGTTTTGATGAGCAATTGCTTGTGCATCACTTGTTACATACATTTTTAAGAATAAATGTATAAATTTATATAAATATATATATATATATAAGTGTGTGTATATGTATATATAGATATATGTACATATAGCTATATAACTGTTATCCTTTTCTTTTTCTCTATCTTTGCAAATAGTTTTATCTCAACCCACAAGTTCTTCTTCTTTTATTCCTGATTCTCTCCCCTATCCCTATGAAAGGGAGGAGTGAGTAAGTGACTGTGTGGTGCTGAGGCATCTGCTGGTTTAAACCACAACATAGTGTGTTTTTAAATAGGCTGAGCTAAAGACTGAACAGATGGAATGAGGGTGGCTTGTGACAGAAAACTAGAATTGAACTGCTGTTCTTTCACTGGAACTGTCAACTTCCACCACTGGCATTGAACAGCTTGTATGCATTAGCTATGATTAGATCACTTACCCTTTTATTTGACTGTTACAGCTATAAAAAGTCAAATGCTGACACTATGTTACAAGATGATGAAATTTGGACCAACGATTCAGAATGTGGCTGTTGTTGTTGCTATTACCTATTTATAGTGCAAATAACATGAACAGCGAGGCACAACCTGGAGGAAGGCTAGTTGCCTGTCCTCCCTTGTAAAGAAAATGACTGGTAACTTCTTTGGCCCTTTGTGTTGACTGGCATGACATGGCTTATCTTCATACTGCTGTAATCTCTAAACACCAACCCACTCATATTCAAGAGCAGGCTACATGCTCTCATTTTGCATGCTGGAAATAATTTCTTGCCTGTATTCCCAAGACTATTCCTGGGCATTGTCTAGGAAAGTGTGAAGTGGCTTGAGCCAAACAGTTTGTCATCGATGATGATGGGATGCTGCTTGGGCCTGTGCCTTGGCCCTGTGCTTGGCCCTTTCTGGTTTGCATTATGAATGAAACAGATGTGAAGTATAGCATTTATCTCTACTTAGAAACACTTTTGTGTTACTGGCATGGATTAAAGTCACATGAGGCTGTTCTAACTTTTCTGTTAATCTTCCTGTGGAGGATGAAGGAATCAGGGATTCAAAGAAAATTTTGATATAGCAAAATTCAGTCTGACTGCACTGACACGACTCACAAAGTTCGGGGCCCTATAAGCTATTGCTTTTCAGGTTTCTCTCTTATCACTGATATTATAGGAATACTTTCCTGGAATCTGCTGAGCTTCTGGTATTGTACGTAGGTGATTTATTCTTGCACTTGTAGGAATATCCTCATACATGGTTTAGGGAATTACTATCTGGGATGTATCTGTAAGAGTATTTCATGTCTCAGGAGTATGTTTTCTGAATTAACTCTTCTGTGTCTTTAAAAATGCAGTAACAGTTAGTTTGGGTTTTCTTCTATTTTCTTCTATCTTTGCTAATGCAAATAATAATTTATGTGCCAATTCATGAGATCGCATGGATTTTAGACTGAATCTTTGCATGAATGCTGCTGTGCCCACATTTACTTAGGAGAGGTATATAAAGGGGATTATAGAAGTATATGCTCACTAGAGTGGAATACAGTATCTCAAGCTACACGTATCTCCAACTCATAAACATTTAATTTTGCTGTTTGTGTTTAAAAGTGTTGCATATACTCAATTTTTTAAAAATTCTTCTTCAGCTAGTATTTTGTATACTTGTAACAGGAATAAGAATTATAACTGAATCAGGCCAAAGTAATTGCCCACTCTGATAATGCAAGGTAATCTGCTGAACTATGCTTTTAATCCTCTCAATGTGAACATGAATTTACAAAATCAGCAGTCCATACAAACAGGAGCTGACATGCAAGGTTAATTATTTCTAACCCTGTAGTCAGACAAAAACACCTAATGCAGATTAAATACAATGAAGTTTCTGTTTATATCTCTAGAGACCAGCAAGACATCTGGATAACTTACCATCACTTTCTCTGTCATTACAAAGTGCATTTGTTTAAGAAAATGTGAACATCTGAGCGAAGTCGTAGAAACTAAAACTTTTAGTCATATAAAAAGGAGAAAGAAACTGCATTACTGACTGTAATGCAAATTTGCATATAGAGCACTAAGTAATATTCTACTCATCTGTAGTTCCTTTGAAGTTAAAAAGAGCCTTGAATCCCCCTTCCAAGTACAAGCGATGTATTGCTAGGATAGCTTTGGGCATAGAGGAAAGACATCTCTTCAATGCAGAAAACTGAAACAAGGGTTTTTTGTTCAGGAAGAACAAAATGTTGGATTATTGAATCTCATTAAGGTCTGGTCCAAGTTGAGTTTGTATTTATTTTTAGTGCAGAATAAAAACTATTTTCTCTTCCTTCTGCAGTAAGTATATGTAGTAAGTGTATTTAAGCCTCTGCTTCATGGACTCTGCCCTTACATTTCTACGTTAAAAAAAAAAAATCTGTCAGCTCAATAATTCTGCACCCCGTCTTTTCTGAGTTTAGAAAACTGGAAACTTTGAAAATAAGCTGAGAAAAGCTTTTATAATTACTCTAAGGAGACATTTTTTCTTGTGAATATTTTTGTAATTTTTCAGATTTTGAAATTTACTCACAACTTCGAAGTTTGCCAATTTCTGACCAGTTTCATTCCCAAACACTTTCAAAGCCCAAGGTTTTAATGGTTCCTCTTCCAGTGTTTTTCCTATCCTTTTCCTTCCTATTTCAAATTATTCTCTGTAATATTCACCTCAGTTCATTTCTTTCTCCTTTACCCTTTGCTCCATTTCATTCTTGCTAGTAGAAAACTCTGGTAGAAGTCTAGAAAGGATGGACTTCTTCCTCAGTGTTGGAAAACTCTTAATATTTTGCAGGTTATGGAGAGGAGCTTCTGTTAATTTCTGTAGTGCTGCATGGTAGCAGCCATGTAGGGATCCTCTTCGTGCCCTCACTTCACTTACCTCTGTTCTCTGTTTCATTACTGAGGAATGACAGTGTGGCTGTTGGTTTCTGAATGGCCAGCACTCTGATGTGGAGGTCTGTGGGGTAGTAACAAGGCTGACTGCTAAAGCAGACTGCAAACTGGTATCTAGAGTATAGGGAAATATGTCTGTGTTGATGTTATATTAAAACTTTGCTTGGCTATTCTGATTCAGCTGCTTGCAAAAGACAACTTTTTGAGATAAAATTTAATTTCAACATAATGGAGCTTTAAACTTTCATCAGTGACTCAGTTTGTGGGGAAAATATAGTACTTATCTACTGTTTTCAAAATACTCTGGCCAAAGCCTTGCTATCTCAGTGTAGCTTTCATTATTAAGCAACTGTTGTAATACAATCAAAATGTCAAAACTTTGTCCTTTTGCAAGTCTGTAAACATTTCCAATTTCATAGAGAAGATATTAAATCACAGAAAACAAGGTAGGTAGATCTAACAAAAAATAAGAAAACTCACATTGGGAAATCCTTACCTGACTACTAACAACTTTCCTTAGAAGAAAAATGCTTTCAGAAGTAGCATTTCAGTCAATCTTTCCTTTTCCTAGGAAAAATTAAATTAGCAACTGAGAGGGGAAAAAAAGAAAAGAGTTTTATATTGTTTCTTTAGTTTCGTATTCATCAGTTCAGCAAAACAGAGGAAGAACTGGAGAAATATGGACATTTTGCCTTTGTTTCTAAATCGAATTCCACTCAAACTGTTTGTCAGTTAGCTTTTTTTCATTCATGTTATAGTAGCCAATCCAAGTAATTACCAAATTCATTTCTGATTTCAATTTTTCTAAGCCAGTTATCCTGGCAGGTGGCCTGAAGGAAGCAAATCTCAAACATCAGTGTGTCATTCCTAATCAGTGGAATATAGCCAAGCTTCCCGAGCTGCTTAAATACCTCTTTTTTTTTTTTTTTTTTTTTTTTTCCTTATTTGTTGAGATGTAGTAAGATTTAATCTGTCATGTTTTTATTTACAGGAAATACTGGCACCTCCTCCCCTCTCCCCTTTCTCATCCTTTGTTTCTCTTCAGCTATTTAACCTTTAAATCACTTATATTAGGAAAATATGAATCCCATCCTATAGTTTTGAAGTGAAAAGAGAGCTTGAACTACTTCATTTCAGTACTTGCTGAGTAAACTGAGCAGAACATTGCTGCATATGCAGACAAACATATGTGTTTTTGCAAAAGTATTTGTAATGTGATGTGTATTTTCCTAACGTTAGCAGCAGAGTTTGAATGTCTAGCTTCATAAAATTTTATACCATACCTGCTAATGAGAGACTTTTGAGTGTGAGTTAGAGTGAATACTCGGACTGCTTGGGTTGACTTACTCTCTGGAGATGCTTTTGTTTCTCTGTTCATTAAGCAGCTTAGAAAATGGCTTGATTTGATGCTGAAATGTTGAATGACCTAAATGTAGATAAGAATACTCTTCTAAACATCTTAGATTACTTTCAACTTAATCATTTTCCAAGTCTTAAACAATATTTGTCTTTGTCTGACCTATCCTGAAATGTGTGTTTCATTATCTTAACAATTATAATTAAAATCTGGTATTACTGGGCATGTTTTGTACATATAATTTCAGTGGTGTTTCACAAGTGGTGAGTCATAATTTATATTTAAGGAAGTTAACATTGCATGGTTTAAACTGCACAGTCAAAAGAGCAATGTAGATTTCCATCCTACCAGATACACTTTGTTACAAGTAAACCTAAGGCAGTAGATTACTGCAACTATACCACTCTGGAAGCATTCAGGGCCAGGCTGGATGGGACTTTGGGCAACCTCTTTCCTACTTGAAGGGTGGTTGTGGTGATGTGGGGGGTTCTGCCTCTTGCCAGTTCTCCCAGGTAACTAGTGATAGAACAAGGGGGATTGGCCTCAAATTACACTGTGGGGGGAGGAAGGGGTTCTGGCTGGATATTAGGAAAAATTTCTTCTCTGAAAGAGTGGTCAGGTGCTGGAATGGGTTGCCCAGGGTGGTGATGGAGTCACTGCTCCTGGAGATGTTCAAGAAACATTTACATGTTGTACTAAGAGACATGGTTTAGTGGGGAATTATTGGTGGTAGGTGGACAGTTGGATGAGATCTTGGGGGTCTTTTCCAGTTTTGGTAATTCTATGATTCAGTGAAAAGGTCTTTGAGAATCTCAATTCAGGGCCATTTCAGTCAGATATAGTAGATATGCCATTAACTATGTGCTATTCATTTGCATTGTGATTTTCTGTTCTTCTTTACCATTTCAGAATAACACTGTTGTTTGGGGAAGTACCTACAGTGTCTGTTTAACAAAGGATTTTTTACATTTAATGCAGAATGAAAGATTTGGTTGTATTCTTTTTGACCTGCGGAAACTTTGATGTGCTTAAGACATTTATTATGAGTGAAATCCTATCGAAGGAAGATTTTGTTTTATGGCTGTATAGCATTCAGACATGGTGGTATGACATACACAAGGAGAAAATTTTTAATAGCGATTGTATTTTTCATCCTTCTCTTCACTGCATCAGAAATGTAAAAGTGTTCTGGGTCAGAGATGTACTACTGAGCTATGTGATTAAAAAACAGATTTTCAAAACTGCATTTTCTGAGTAGTAAAATGAAGGTGGTTTGAGGGTCTTTTTTCTTTCTTTTTTCTTTGTTTTGTCCTTTCTTTAAAAAAAAAAAAATAACAAAACTTGAAAAGGCTTCTAGAAACTGTACAAAAAGTACTTGAAAAGGATAGTGACTTTAGCATGATAGGATATTTTGGAGGAGAAGAATGGAAGTCTGTCTGTGTTTCGTTCTCTGATCTCTCCAGGATACCCAATTACTTCTGGAATTGTAGGGTTCAATTCTTCATTTATGACCTGGGGTAAAACACATTTTTAAGTTCGCCACCTCCTTCTATTGCTTAGTATGTCACAATATTTTTCTCGTTATTAAGAAAGTAATTATATTTGAAATTATGCATTGTACACATTACTAAAATTCTTAGAGCTGCTTTTATTCAGTTTTCTAAGCTATATATAGCAGGCTATCTACCTGCATACCTAATAACTTTTATTCTTCATATTTTATGATCTTAAATTATACATTATGCTTTTATAGCAAGTACTACTCATGTATTTGCTATACTACAAGTACTACTGTCCTTGTGAGATATGTGCATTCCTAACAGGTAACTTTCATGGGCAGACCCACGAAGGAGACTCTATTGTGAATAATCACTCATCAGAATTAATTAGAATGAATCATCTAATGCTAACTAAATATTGTGTGCTGTTGTAACAATAATTTTTGCATTTCTCAGTATTTGTAATGCACTTGATTTTTATTTTTATTTTTGCAGTAATAAACATAAATCTTGATTAAAGCCAACTACTAAGTAGTATAACTCACTAAACATTGAGAAAATAATCATGGTGTATTCTGAGTTTGCCAGAACTATTTTGAGAGGTAACAATGTCCTTCTGTTTCCTATAAGGGGAGCAGAGGAGAGCCAGGTCCTGCAGGTCCTCCAGGTTTACCAGGGAAGTGGGTAAGCAGTTTATTTCCATATTCAGTGCTTGTGCTTACTTCCAAGAGGCTGTAGTATCAACTGGAATTTCACCTAACCATTCATCTATGCAGGGAGCTGAAAATAATGTTGAAAGAAGTGATTGTTGAGTTTGATTGTTGAGTTTCTTTTTCAGTCCTCTCCAACTGTGCTAGTATTAGCAAATGTTGTTTTGAAGCACATGGTGATGTGTGACTTTTTCTACTACTTTGGGGAAAAAAAAAAAAGAAAAAAAAAAGGGTCTCAGTGATGTGAGAAATTGGGCAGTGCACCCCTGTGTGGTCTGTGTGCAGCTGGGGAACAGGAGCAGTGAAAGTCAGTCTTTCTGCTAACAGCTAAATGAAACTATCGAGTGGAGCAGATTATGAATGCCACCTTTTACTACTGCTCCAGCAGTATTTATACCGTAACTGTCAGAAGCAGAGCTTGGGGAGGTTTTGGCTGAAAGAGCCTGCTGTTGCAGAGGAATGCATAAATCACAGAGTGTAAGATCTTAAAAAGTATCTTTAAGGGAACCAGGCTTCAGTTGAGGGACTGAAGGGTGGAAAGCCCTGTTAGCCCTTTCCCTTACGTTTGCAATAAAATTATTATAAGATGCTGTTCAAAAGGATGCATTATGGATCAGCTCTATTTTGATCAGATAATCATCTTCAATCAAATTGGCACTGTACTGGGAATAAGATTCTAACCCATCTCTTTGTAAAGGTATGGCTCCCAGTTGTTTATTCTAGAACAAACTGAGTAAGTTTACATCCTTAATTTGTTTTCACAGGGTCCCCAGGGTGACATAGGACTTCCTGGACTGCCAGGTCCTCCAGGCCTACCTGGTGGTAAGGGTGACCGGGTAAGAAAAGTGCTCATATACACCCCCTGGGCTTTGACACCGGAAGTAAATACAATAATCTGGGCATAGTTTGCAGGGTTTTTTTACATGAATTCATGTCTTGTTTCTTCTTTGGAATGTAGATTTGTTAGATGCTGTTTAGGGCCCATTAAATACTTTCAGATCATAAAATATGCAGGGAATTACATGACAGTACTTAAGACATTTACCTAAGATTATTAGTGTTTGTTTGCTTGTGTATTTAGAGTTTGAAACATTTAGGGGCTTAAATCACAGTAAAAATCATTGACTCAATGGCTCAGCCAGATCTGAAATTTGTAAATCAGGCTCGCTAGCCACTAAAGAACTATGTGGAATTTCATCCCAGTTCTACAGTAGATACAGTGTCTTTTACATGTGTCTTAGGATCTGCTATAGTAATGCACTGAATAATGCAGTAACTGAGACACCTGTGTATGCAGGCACAACTACAGCATCTAAATAGCTCCAGTAGTATTTTGTTAGAAGAACTGGGCTTCAGCAAGAAGGTATCCCAATTTGTTGAACAAATGCCAATAAAGACTTCATGTAAAAACTAAAATGTCATTGATCTTCCCTTGTTAATAGGAGTCTAGAGAGGATGGAATTCGTTCTTACTATTTCAAGCATCTACATCACATGAAATGAATTGCACTTCAGTGTTCCTCTTACTTTCCCCTACGATCAGGGAAGCACAGAGCTCTAGTCAAGTGTTGGTATCACTGCTGCAGATATCTTTCCTTGTACGGAGGAATCCTGCCCTTGGTTTGCCCATATACAGTAAATCAGGGCTTGCAGTTGCTTTTGTCAGGTTTCTACAGCTGCTCAGGTACTTAAAAATGTTTCAAGGCGGTCTGTTGTCCTTAAAGTATTTCTTCATGTGGATTTTTTTTTTAAATGTTTAGATCAGAGACATGTTTCTAGTCAAATGTAAGTTGATACAAATAACTCTTTTCTTATTAGATTGGCAATGATTCATATGTTAACCTCTTGCTGAGAGAGAATGAAAACACTTAGAGAAGCAAATATGGAAGGAATTTATTATCTGTTGCAATGCTGACAATCTCCTTCCAAAGATGCCTGTTTCTCCTCATCAGTCATATAAAGGGTCTTGACTTCTAGGGTAAAAACAGAATGTAAATGCTCTGTATGGACCCATTCAGATTTAGGCTATAGTCAGGAGATTTCTTTTATCTTACTAGCAGTTGACAGTATCTTGTTCCTGGAGTTTTGGTTGGTGTTTTTTTTTTTTTTTTTTTTTTTTTTTTTGTATTCTAGGGTCAGCTTCATGTCCAGTGCAAACATCTTAAAGTCCAGAATGCTACCCTACCAGTGGTCTCATTCTATAAGTGATTTTTACCTTTTTTGTTTTGAGATACGTGTCAACTGAATTCACTTGTCCTTGGTTCAGTTTTTTTCTTCAGTCCCATAGAGACTGGAGTGAATATTTTGCATCAGGCTTGACATGGCAGGAGCTTTGCCAGGATGTATGCCAAGTCACAAGCCTAAAGAGTGATCACACCATGCCATCCTATTATTTCTCTACCCTGTTCAACTTGCAGCTGCACCTGGTTCTGCCTATGTTAGTAAATGAAATAGTACCAGACCAAATAGATGAATAGTATATCAAAAAATTAAGAACTTTCATATTCTGACATCTTACCCTATTGCCTCAATTGAAATTTTGGGAGACAGTGTAATAGGTTCAGATTGTTTCAGCTGTGATTTTTATGCTTGCTGATACAAATATTACAGATCATTTTGCACGGAAACAAAAGCTTATTGCATTCTCATCATCTATTTGCAGTTTTGTTTCTCAAAAGAAAAGTAGAGAAAAACAACACAAAGATCAGTATGTTAAGTTGGAAATCAATGTATTTTTGTTTGAGTAATTGGAAAACCTTAATAAGGTGTGATTTGGAGAATACTTTTAGACAGAATGGTTTCTGTGTTGCTTGACAGAGTCTGAATGTTAAATAGGTCTGTGGTTTCCACTGCTTAGCTTAGTGCATAATTTAGTATTGGCTCTTCATCCTTGTCAACAGGAGGACAAATCTGAATTTGAGAAGTTGCAGATGTTACACCATATCCTCTGCCTGTATCTTATAGGAATTAAATGGATCTCTGAAACTGCAGAGAAAGTACTGCATCTGTCTATTTTAGGGGAAAAAAAAAAGTACAACTTTCTGTAATTTGGAATGAAAATTTTTGAATGTTCACAGTCTGCAAACAAAAGTAAGGACAGTCTGATTGTTTTTCTAACAAAATACGAATATTAGCATGTTTTCAAATGGTACACTGTTCTATTGGTGAAGTACTTCCACTATAGAAAAGAAACTATTCTCAAAATGAATAAGGTCATTAATTTGATTCATGCCTGTCCAAATAGGTACATTTTAATATTTTTTACAGGACTCTAAGATAAAGACAATTTAAAAAGAAAAGGAGAAGGGGATGGGCAGAATGTAAATTTTAAGATACAGGTAATTTGGCTTTTGTTGTGATAAAGATTCTAGAGACAGTGCTGCTCAAAAATACTGAAAATTAAATAGCAAGCAAGACAAGATTATGACAGAAATCATGGGTGTCTGGATGTGTTTATCCCACAATACCAAGGCTCGTATGCCTTACAGTTACACAGAACACTTCAATAAGGCTGGAAAATATGATACATTTACTGGATTTTTGCTTATAACTTCAACTTTCAGAGTGGTGTTGTAGCATCTGCAAGAATGTCTGCCATGTGACGGAGAGATCAGCTGCTGCTTGACAGTTAGAACCTGTACTAAGCAGTGTGGCAGCGTATTGTATGTTCTATGCTCTTACTTTCCTTCAGCCTGTCACCTTAATCATCTAGGAAGATTAAAGTTCTTTCATTATCATTCTCAAAAATTTACAACTTTAAAGGTCTACTGCATTAATGCTAGATAGTTGGAAGGACTGAAGATAATTTAGTAAGCTTTTGAAGTTGCTCAACGTTTTTTTTTCTACCTGACAGTTTTTTCTACCAGCCAGGGAAGTAGCATTAGAAGTTTGATTGTGAAGAATCTCTAATGTTTTCTGTAGCAGTGTATGGAAGTCCTGAAGGCCTGTTATCTTTCCCAGTAGATATTACTAGTGGGCAAAGAGAACAGATCTAATTTTCCTCCTAAATGAGTATGATTTATGAAGGCACTAAAATATTCCTAACTGTGCTACTCATGATATAGTATACGACTCTATTGCCTGTTCTAAATGCATTCAGAAAAAGGAATTAAAAAGTAGAAAATGGAGACAAAATTTGTTCTGAACAGACTGTGACCAGTTTGAAATAGCTACTTTAGCTCTACTGTAGAGAATAGAAGAAAAACTAATTAAGTCTCTGTGTTTCAAATTGTAAAATACTTCTGCATCTTTAATCTTTTAGGGCTCAGCAGGTGAACCAGGACCTAAGGGTGAGCAAGTAAGTCATGTTACAGATCATAATACTTTCAATTTACACTGCCAAATGCTGCAGTACATAGCACTGACTAAATCTTAAGACTGATAGCATGTTTTTATTTTATCGTATAGGGTGCACCTGGATCAGAAGGAGATGCAGGAGAAAAGGGTGACTTAGTAAGACATTTTTTTTTCACTGTATCTGATGTTTCTTTGTTGTTTCTTCAAAATACTTCAAAAATATTCAAAAACTTCAAAATATTGTTGGAGCACTTCAAACACAAGGTTTGATTGTTGGAAATACAATTTCAGTTGTGTACTAAATGGGCATCTTGTGGTGCACAGCAGTTCTATTAGTCTGATCATATATTTCAGCTGTTTTAAAGCTCTTTGAAATACACATTTTCTTGGGATCTCTTTATGTGCATACTCAAAATACTTATATATAAAAATATATATATGCATATTCATACAAATGTTTGTGCGTATGTTCATATATAAATATATATAAATTCTTGGTTTTTGAAGCAGTGAGGATGAAGAGGTAGTTTAATTCAGGTGAAGCAGGAGCACAGGTAATAATTAACCTTAATAACACAGATTTGACTGAAATGCACTGTAATTCCCTTCATCTTTGGTAACAAGCTGAAGCAACTGGCTATTAGAGGAAGATTGGTCTGAGAAGAGGCAGTGGCACTGTAATAGTACTGAAGAAGTGAGGCATGTTGTGAATTCACATGGGTAGTATCTGTGGCATGTGCCCTTGGGTATTTGTTTTCCTGGAGAAAGAGAAATGCACTAATACAGAGTGTATTGTCCCCTTGTGAGCCTCTACCTGAAGTAATGTGTCCAGGTCCAGGGACCCCATGGAGCTGTTGGAGCTGGTCCAGAGTAGGGCCAAGAACATAATCAGTAGGTTGGAGCACCTCCCCTACGAAGAAAGGCTGAGGGAGCTGGGCTCGCTCATCCTAAAGAAGAAAAGGATCTTGGAAGACCTTATTGCAACCTCTAAGTATTTAAACAGAGCTTACAAGCAAAAGGGAGACTAATTTTTTGCGTGGTTTGATAGTGATAGGACTAAGGAGAATGGCTTTAAACTAAAAGAGGGGAGATTTAGATTAGATATTATTCTTAAATTCTTAAATTCTTAAATTCTTTAGTCAGTGAGTGGAGAAGCACTGGAACTTGTTGCCCAGAGAGCTGTGGGTGCCCCATCCCTGAAGGCATTCGAGGCCAGGTTGAATGGGGCTCTGGGCAGCCTGATCTGGTGGTTGGCAATCCTGCCCATGGCACGGGGTTGGAACTAGATGAGCTTTAAGGCTCCTTCCAATCCAAGTCAGTCAGTGATTCTAAACTGATAACTGTCATTTCTATTTGACTTAAGACATATTAATAGACAAGGTGACCTTTCTGGCCTTTCTAAAACTACTTATTTCACCAATGCCATTTAGGAGCTGGTGGAATATAATTTTTCTGAAATATCTCCAAGGGTGATCCAATAACATCAAAGTGGAGGAATTAATGTTTCATTGATGAATAAAGACTTTGAACCAAAACGCTTTTTAATTTTTATTTTTCTAATTCAGAATGAAAGATGTAAACTTTCTATAGTGAGACTGTTATTCTCAGACCAAATGTACAGGGGTTGCTGGAAGCCAGGAGCTATGTTGCTGGGAATGGAAACTTCTAGGGGTTTGATTTCCCTGTAGCACACTGAGTAGACAACTGCCTGGTTTCTGTTAATATCTTTTCGTGGCTAACAAACACAACATAGTAAAACATCTGTAATTCTGACAAATAAGCAGTACAAAGCCAGTTGTAAGAAAAATACTTTCTTTTTGTGCCATACAGATGTTCTTATAAGAAAGGAATCTTACATATTATAATCTAAGATTTAAGTTTTATTTCCAAATAAATTGTAATTAATTTGAATTATTTTGAAGTGCAATTTTACATAATCAACAATTGCCTTGGATGTTAAATATGTGAGCTTTTTTACTTATGTGGGAAAATAATGTGAAGTTTACTGCATTTGTGATGAGTGTTACAGTGGGTACTCTCTTCTAATAAAGTGTGTGTTATTTTTGTTTAGGGTGATATGGGATTACCAGGTGCAAAGGGATCTGTAAGTATAAAGAGCTCACTGTTACAGAAATACAGATCTGGTAGATTGTGCTGAGGGACATGGTTTAGTAGGAGCTATTGGGAATAGGTGAACGGTTGGACTGGGTGATCTTTTAGGTCTTTTCCAACCTTAGTGATTCTATGATTCTATGATTCTAAAATGGACAGTGTTCTGATGAGCTCTCACAATTAAATGAAATGCACTCCCACAGCATTTCTTCTTTCTGAATTTTGAGTACAATTATAAACATGTATAAACATGTTCTCTGTGCAGTAGAGGAGTGGTGCAGCAGGGTGCCCAGTGTAATGGCCTTTACACTGTAAAAGAGTGGCAGTAGGACTATGTTGTCTATGTGAAAGTACTTCTGGCCCTGATTCCTTAACTGCTTTCATGTGGAAGGTGAGCAGAAGCTTGTATGCCACATAAGAAACAGAATTTGAGAGCTGAATGGGTTCTTTTATTTCGGAGTCATTGAAGAGCGGGATTATTGCAGCAGCTGACAGTTTGGGCTACAATATCAGTGAATCAGCAATTCTGCCTATGGGGAATTCAGTCTGAATGCTACAAAATGAGCTGTGCTTGTGTTCTTGGTGCCCAGTGTGCCTTAAGGGTTAAGAAAATGCATGCTAGATAGCATTTGCTGCTAGCTAACATCTTATGGGAAGGACTCAAGGAAGAGATGGAGTAGGGGAGAAATCTAGTTTTCTCTCTTCACTGCATGAAACCCTAGAGTGCTCATCATCCTGGTGAGGATAGGGATGAGTAAACCCAACAGCTTGCCAGACTGGGCAAGAAAGAAGTGATGGCTTCCTGGTTGTGTAGCTCTCAAAAAAGAATTTTGTTCACATTATTACAGCAGTAGAAGTATATTTTCATGGCCCTCTGGTGTCAGGGACTGAAGTGTAGCATAGATGGAAAGGAAATGGCTCCATCTTGTGGATTTAAGCTATGGTTTTGAGGATCACTTTCAGTGGGTGGTTGCTTTGTGGTTTGTTGGTTTGTTTTGTTTTTTAAATTTTCCTTTCTTTTATTTTCTTCTTTTTTTTTTTTTTTTCTTTTTTCCCTTTTTTTTCCTTTTTGACTGGGAGACTTGGGGAGCTGTAAATACATACAGGTTTTGTTAAAACAAAGAAACAAACAACTTTTTTTGTGATTGTTTTTGCTTTCACTACTTTTGATTAAAAGTAGTACAATAACTTATACAGAAAGTAACAGAATTGGCCTAGGTCTCACTCTGTATTCTATTTAATCACTTAGCATTTGCTCCAGGAAACATTCTATAGCTTATTTACTATACTGTACTTGTGTGGTGATATTAATGTAGCCATCACAAGCCCTCCATTTCCCTGGGAACAGGATGCTTGTACCAGTAAAACAGCTCTTTATATGCATTCCCTCAGTACAGTAAGCTGGAAGTGCATCTGTTGTAGCACTGTGCCAACAGCACTTGGAGTGAGGGTGCTCCTTTCCCTATGACAGCACAATGAAGCCTAGGCCCTCCAACCTGTGTGCTTTGAACTCTGACACATGAATGAAGCGAAAGTTTGTATTCCAAAACAGCCTGGGGCTAGATGATGCAAGATCATACTGTGGTACTCTTTGAGGAATGGCATTTGGAGCAAGAAGGGAGATTAAAAGTTTCTATTCTATAGAACATGTAATGTCCAGAGAAGTCATATATGACATGAATAAGGGCAGAAGTACAAACCAAGAGACTGTTCTGTGGTAAAAACATTGTCTTGCACGTGTTACTACAATGAAGGTTCAGTCTTTTTTTGACAGAATATCTTATTTTCCCACATCTTTTCTTGAAATGAAAGGAACTCTTTTTAATTTTATAAATTGCACAATCACTGACTCTAGATGCTTATATAAAAAGAATCTATGCAATTTCGCATGCCAGTGGCTGTTACTTTGCATTCATGAATAGCCCTGGTCACTATTTGGATGTGTTGGAATAAGTCTACCACTAGCATAGCAGTCATTTAAAATTCTTTCATTGCCAGGTTGGTAATCCTGGAGACCCTGGTTCCCGTGGGCCAGAGGGAAGTCGGGGACTGCCTGGCATGGAAGGGCCACGAGGTGCACCTGGACCACGAGGCTTGCAGGGTGAACGGGGTGCTCCAGGTCTGCCTGGTAGCCAAGGTCCAGCTGTAAGTACTGCCTTCATGTAATTGATATCTTTTTGAACTCTTAGCTGTCACTTGCACCACTCCGTTTCTCACATCAGGAGATGCATATGCATGAGAAGCTGAAATACTACAGTAGGGTTCAAAATACACTGTAACTTGCAACAGACATGTTTAAACAAAGGAGAAATATTAGGTTTGTATATAATTAGTCCTTTGGACCTCAGTGTTCAGTTTACTTGTCTTTTCTTGTGCTCACCACACTCCTGTGGTGTGCATGTACCATATCTTAGACAAGGGCAAATTACACACACACAGTACATACCCACCTGCCTCGTTGAATTGACTTCAGCAGGAGTAGTGCAGGGACTGGAACACCTTTTATTGAACAGCCACTGTCTTTAGCATAAGTCATACTTTCAAAATATACTGTAATGTCAACTGTTTTTAAATTATTATATTTTAATCCTAGGGAAAAGAACCAACTGATCAACACATTAAGCAGGTCTGCATGAGAGTTATGCAAGGTAAATATGCTAAAATGTATTTGATGTTTCTTCAGCATTTATGTTACGAAACTCAATTGCTGTGGCAGCAAACAAGATTTTGCCAATTTCACCTGGAATAAATAGCCTGTCCTCAGAAGGGCATGCTGTAGAAAGTTCGTACACGTGAATGGGCTTGTTCAGGAAGAGAAGGCTGTGAGCAGATCTGATTGCAGCCTTCCAGCATTTGAAAGGGGATTATGAAAAGGAGGGGAATCAACTTTTTACAAGGGTAGATAGTGATAGGACAAGGGAGAATGGTTTTAAGCTCGAAGAGTGAAGGTTTAGGTTGGATGTCATGGGAAGCTCTTTACAGAGAGAGTGGTGAAGTGCTGGAACAGGCTGCTCAGAGAAGCTATGGATGTTCAGTTCCTGGAGGTGTTCAAGAGGAGGTTGGATGGGGCTCTGGGCAACCTGGTCTAGTGCCAGATCTGGAGGCTGTTGGCTCTGACTGTAGCAGGAACGTTGCAACTTGATGATCCTTGAGGTGCCTTCCAACCCAAGCTGTTCTATGATTCTGTGATTGTAGACTCCATCTGAGAAACTAGTGAAGGATCTGGAACGCAAGCTTTATGAGGAGCAGTTGCGGGAGCTGGGATTATTTAGTCTGGAGAAGAGAATGCTCAAGGGAGACTGTATTAGCTCTCTACAGCTATCTGAAGAGAAGTTGTGGTGAGGTGGGAGTTGGCCTCTTGTCCCAGCTAACTGCTGATAGGACAAGAGCCTCAAAATGTGCCAGGGGAGGTTTGGGTTGGACGTTAGGAAACTTGTCACTTTAAAGACAACCATAAATGAAACTCAGCTCCTCAGTAAGCCTTATCCACAGATTGCTATACCTAGCCTTCCTCATTTTTCTGCTGGCCATACTTCTGTTTCAGATTCTGTTATCCCCTATTATCTTAGTATTTCTGGATTGTGGATGCAAAATAGCTTTTCTCGTCAAGTCATGCAGAATTTATAGCAAATGTCATATGGAACTGTGTGTGACTGTATCACAGAAAGTTTTTTCTAATGCATACTGGAAAGATGGATTTGGAGTCTGGAAGAAGATCTTCAAGGAAAGAGATGACAGCTCCGTACTGTTGTAGAAGTAGAGTGAAAGGGGGAGGAGGAAAAGGAAATAGCTAGAGTAGGTCATCCCAAGGAATAGCAAGCTGATTTTATGCCTAATGAATGGTTTGAATTCTCTTTGTCAAAAACTTCTGCTGTGTTGATTCACATGATAATGTCATCAATGTACTGCTGGTGTTCAGGAGCTTCTCCATGTTTCAGTGCGGACTGAATCAGCCCATAACAAATGGTAGGGCTGTGTTTCCACCCCTGGGGTAGTTGATTCCAGTTATACTGTATGCCTCTCCAAGTAAAAGCAAACTGTGGTCTGCACTCTGCCACCAGACTGAACAAAGCTCACTGTTGATGTCAATTATGGCATACCAGTTGGCTCTTTGACTTCAGTCGATATTGAAGTTCTAGCATGTCTGCTACAGTAGCACTTAATGATGTGACTTGATTCAAGCCATGGTAGTCCACTGTTAGCCTCCACTCTCCAATGAACTTTCACACTGGCCATATGGGGACTATTGAAGGGTGAGCCTTGCTGATTGCTCCTCGGTTCTCCAGCTGGTGAATCAGCTGATGAGGAGGAATTCGGGAGTTCTGGTTTGTGCGATGTTGCTGCCAGTGCACCACAGTAGAAGCAACTGGCGCTTGCTGTTCTTCTACTCTTATCAACCCCACAACAGAAGGCTCCTGCTGATCTGCCTTAAAATCAACATCATAAGATGATCAATTATTTACCAGATCTGAGTTCGTGAGCACAGATTTGAGGCGTGTCTTTCTTTTGAAAAATAATGCCTGAACTTACTTTACAGGCTCATTGCAATGTCAAATGACTGTTCATGTGCTTTTTAGCTGTTCTTTCTTTCAAAGATGGATCTTAACAACTATTAATAAGTAATAATGAAGAGAGAGATTTGCTCTTCTTAGGGAGAGCAATTAAGTTTTCTTACAGATGGTTGAAAATTAAATTACAAAAATATAAGGACATTTCTAAATAAACTGCTTACATATAAATTATTTCAGACTGCAAACATTAAAAGATGTAGCTTCAGACTGACCAGTTTCACAGTGCCTCTGCAGTTCACCACTGGTAGGTCTGAGATAGTAACTTATACGTAGCATACTTTATAAATACCATTTCATATAAGGAAAGTTCTGTATTATAATCTGTCAATTTCCATAGCAAAGAACATACATTCTTCTTTAGCAAACTAATATTTGTTTATCTTCTCATTCAGGTCCCACTTGCAGCTTAATTTTGTCCTTCTGTTCATTGCAGAACAACTCTCTCAGCTGGCAGCCAGTCTTAGGCGGCCAGAATTTGGTGCTCCAGGTCTTCCTGGCCGACCTGGACCTCCAGGTGCTCCAGGGCCTCCTGGGGAAAATGGTTTCCCAGGACAGCTTGGACCCCGTGGCTTGCCTGGCCTTAAGGGTCCTCCTGGTGAGATTGGTCGTAAAGGTCCTAAAGGTAAGAAACTCTGTAACTGGCTTTTGGTTATTGGATATTGAGAAATGCTTTCCTTGTATCTGAGGATAGTTATATATAAATGAAGTTCAACATTCTCACACGCTACCTGAATTAACATCAGACTTGGCCTTCAGAGTTTTCCATGATGTATAACCAAAGGTTCTCAATGCCAGAGGATGTCTATGGGTAAACCACCCCTTATTTACTACTGACAGCTGAACAACGGTGGAAATGAAGTTTTTCTGACCAAGTTATAGAATCAACAGTTCTTGTTTATGTTATTAGATTGTCTGAGACAGAGTGTAAATCCTTTGAGCTAGAGATTTCAACATCTAATTTGAAAAAAAAAAAAAAAAAAAAAAAAAAAGTTGAACCTTGGGAATGATTCAGTTGTTTCTGTTTGTTTTTCCTTTTTTGATTACAGGTTATAGATGAACACTGTACAAGTACATGCACAAAAGACTGCATTAGGAACCTAACTTGTTTTTCTGTACCCATCTCCTCAGTTGCCCCAGTAACTTAAGGACACATTTGCCTGGCCTCAGTAGAATTTGTTTATAGATCTGTATTTTGTTATCAAATCACTTACACAATATGGGGAAAGGAAGAGCACCTGCCTGCCTTGATCTAGAAATAAACAGCTGAATCAATTTCCTAATATTAACTGCCCTTCTCACAGAATTCTGAAGTTTTTCATGTGCTGAAAAGTTTCAGCAGTAATTCTCTTCTCCCCCACCCTCCCTCAGTCCAGTTGTGAACTTTACTTTAGCAAGAATTCAGTCCCAAAAGCTGACAGAAATGGTCAAATCCATTCACTGCTGCTAGCCTACTTTTCTGAGTCTATCCAGTTTTTATATTACAAATGGCTGATAACAATGTGCCTCATATTTGGCCATAATACTTGAGCCATTCTTACATTTAACAGCCTCACAGCATGTAATTCATTGGTCCTTTGTAAAAGACAACTCTGTAAGAAAATTGACTTGACTTACCTTTGTGCTTCACAAAAAACATCAATTTAAGTTAATCTCTTTTGTTCCTGTCTTAGAGGGTTTATATGCATCCAAAGGGTTATACAGTACAATTTTCTGCAAAGCCTTCTGTGCACTCTGCATGTATTATTCTTTCTATTCAGCAGTGGTTTCAATTTGTTTTCCTGAAGGAAGGTTTTAGTTAAAAAATTGTATTTCAGCACAAAGCCAGTCTGTTGTTGGATTAGAGCACTTACTTTTGTCTCAACTTTTGTTTGAAAGAAAAATTGGAAAAGTCTTTGAGAGAGGGAGTAGAATACAAAGAAAGCAAACCTTAACTGCATTGTTGCCATAGCTCTGTTACTGTTTTATTTAATGTAGTGTCATCTATATTCATAAAAGCAACAAAAATATGGAAAATACAAAGGTGGTCTGATATGCTGAAACTGATTCAGCAGACAGCAGGCTGTACTACAGTGATATTTTAAAAAATATTTACAGAGCACATTAAGAAAAAACTACCTAAAAACAAGCATAAGGCTTTGTTTCCTATCATAATTGCCATCAAACTCCAAGTTACCTTATAGTAAACCTTGAAACAAGATTGCAGACACCAAAGAGGTGTGTGCTCTCAAGCACGACAGTACTTTAAGATGCAGAACAGAAGCTGTCTAGCACTTCAAACACTTGCCAACTGCCATAGTTAGATTCTTTACATTGCACTGCTAGGCTAGTTGGGTAATTTGACAGTCCTCTTTGGGTATTTGAGGCTGTTGGCATGCTCACTTCAAAGCAGTGTAGGACTAGCACCTGAAAGAAGTATTGGGTGCTTTTTCCAGCCTTGTCGACACCAATCATTATCCACTTTCGTGGTTACCTGGTGAACAGACAGTGTGGGTTATTTAGTTCCTCCCACAGTCAGGCCATTCCATGGCACTGCCAGAGTGCGAGGCCGAGATAAGATGAGAGACAATGGTGGAGTAAGTTGTCATCAGGGGCTCTGCTGCAGCCAAATGATTGGACTAGGAGAATTAAGTTACTTGTTTTACACAGAATCCAGTTTGATACCTTGTGAAAGATACTGCAGAAAGTCTGGGATTATATTATTTATGATCTTGATAGCTGTGTGTTTCATGGCATGTGGCAGGAACCCTGAGAAAGATCTTTATTACCTCTCCTTGGATTCCTTGTAGTCAGTACAGTTCCACAGATCTCTTAGAGATGAACTGACATTCCTCATCCATTTGGGGAGCTGCCTGAGATGGGAGTTAAAGAGCGGGTACATAGGACGAGTTAAAAATGGAAGAAGGAGGAGGAAGTTGAGAATGGTTTAGGTCATGATAGAGGAAATAGAAACACAAGAATGTGTGGCCATGAGATGATAGAGCAGCAGAAGATACAAAAACACAGTGACTTCAGTAATGTCAACAACAACAAAGTCTTGGATCAAAGAATAAGAATCAGATGAAGAGTTTAAGTAGGGTGTGCACAACTGTAAACACGTGGACGGTTGAGGAGTGAAACAACGATCAGAATTAGACTTTACAACTAAAACAATAACAAAAATCAAAGCTTCCTCTTACTAAGATGCTTTCTGTTTGGAGCTATATATTAGTTTGAAGAAAAAATGGGCATCCACTGAAGAAAAGTCTCTGATAGCAGTGTGTGAGAACAAAGTAATTTATTTTTACTGTACCCAATATCTTATGTGGGTGTCAGTAGAATACTGTATTCTGAGCAAATCAACTTCTCTGCAGCAGCTGTCTCAAGGAGCAGCATTGGAGAATTTTTAGCTGTTAGCTGAGTTCACTTGGTCTTTCAAAAGCCCTCTGACAGTAACCTCAGGCCATAATCCAAAATAGCCCTTGTTGTTCTGTGGGCTTGGTTTATTTCTGCTATATAGGTTATGGAACATTTCATGCAGTGCTTACTGTCCTGTCCCCAGTTTTTTCCCCCCTCCAGTGTCTGAGTATAACTCAGACAGAAAGAGGGAAAGAAGGCAACTCAAATCCCAAATCTTTTATAGGTGTCAGGACATTGTTCAAAGGTAGTAAGAACATATACAGCCAGCTGAATTCTCTGCTTATTAGCTGTTTGCTTTGGAGGAAGAGCTTACTAAAGATAATACTCTAGGCAGGCTCTAATTAACGTTTCATAAATTTACTTTAGGTGAAGCAGGAGAAAGGGGAGAAAGAGGTTTTCCAGGCAGAGGAGTGAAAGGTCTCCCAGGACCGAGAGGTCTTCCAGGTAAGTATAAAAGGGTGGGGATAAAGAAGAAAACAAAGATATTTGTAGTAAAAATTTATTCAGAACTGGTACCTCAAGCTGCCTTGAAAATCTAAAAGGTGTCCATTAAGCAATAAGCTTCCAAATAACAGTACTTCACTATTTTTACTGTGTAGGTAATGATAAAATCAGCTCTTTCCTAAAGTGCTACTGCTCCACTCCATTTATGGCAGCATAGAAGGATTAGGAAAAAAAAAATATACATAGAGAGCGTTAAAATAGAGGAAATGATTAAAAAAAGAGGAAAAAAAGAGCAATGGAATGACAAGATTCAAACATCAGACAGTCTTACTAGCAGGTGCAGCATTCTTCAAAATCTCCATTCGTAACTTAAGACATTCAAAACACATTTATTTATTTCTGTTGTAATTAATTGCAGCGATAAGCAGTAAGAGGTCCAGGATGGATACCTACTGCCCTCTAGTGGCCAACAGTGAAAATAAGCGTTTCCATAAACGTCTTCGTATGGCATGTTTCTGTGTATACATAGACAGAAGCTATCAAAATTTGTTCTCTTTGTAAAAAAGGAAAATAATTTCACTTGAGTATATACTGATACTCAGAATGTCTATGACACTCAGTGTTCTCCCTCTGGAAATTTATGATTGGAAGGGGCTTACTAAAATCACTGCGTTATTTAATCCCTTCATTGAAGTTCTAGAAAGAAAACAGCATACGTTAGTGCTCAGCCATTCCACTCTACACATCTATTCTTCAACGTATCTGAATGGAGAATAAAAATAAGTTTTTGATATGTATCTTTCTGGAGTGGTAATACTACTCTGAAATAGTGAGTAGCATCCATGAACATCACCAACAGTGCTGTGTGCAGTCCTCCAGTCAGCTATCTGGTCTTGATTCTTACAGTGGCAGATCTGTACCAGTGCAACTGGAGAGGACCGTTTCATTACTATAGATGTGTAAACACAGTCTGGTTCTCTGTTAGAGAATAACTGTCCCTCTGAGTGGTCAGCTCTGCTGGGAAGATGCTGAGAGCATTAAAAAGGGAACCCCATCTTCACACAGCTTTTTAGTTCTTAGTAAAGCTAAAAAAGTGGTAAAGCCAGGTCTATACCGACCACATCACATGCTCCCAAATTTAGACCCGCATCCGCTTTTCCAGGTGAACCAGGCAAAGCCAGCTATGGCAGGGAAGGCCGTGATGGTGTACGAGGTCCCCCTGGGGTGGCCGGTCAGCCTGGGATTCCCGGCCCTCCTGGCCCTCCTGGCCCTCCTGGGTACTGCGAGCCGTCGTCTTGCCGAATGCAGGCTGGACAGAGAGCTGCTGGTAAGAACATGAAAGGGCCATGAATGGGCAACGTGAAAGCCACAGAGCATTAGCATCAATTTACATCCTGCACAGACAGCTGAAAATAATAATAAAAAAAAAGGAATGGAGGAGAAACACAGGCTTGCACCCACGATTTCAGTAAGGCATTTTGAACACAGTGGTTGTACATTGTTTGTAAAGGCGTTCATAGCAACACAAGTTGGAACAACGGTGCTTACAAAAACACACAGGGCTTTTGGCTCTTTATAAAGGCATTTGTTAATTTAATATTGTTTTTAAACAAAGAGTTGCCCTGAACACTTCTTTACCCATACTTAATTTCTTTGTGTGATATAAAGTGAAAGAACAAGTCTTCAGCCATAAAATACATAAATAAATAAAAAGGAATAGTTTATTTACTTTAGTTGTAACTTTTTTGTGTGCTTGTAAAATAAAATCTAGAGCTCCCTTGAGCAGATTACATCACTTCGTTGCATGTATGTGCTGTACAGGATATGCTATAAGCCTCCCTCAGCTCTTTGGTACCATTGTAGAAATGCAATGGGAGACTGTTCTCACAGAAAGCTGCTGCTGCCAGCTTTTATGCTGTAAATCTGTAAATGTACGATCACTGGGTTCTTGTGAATAAGCCAGATGAAATAACCTCCTCATTTTCCAGTTCAGTTTGTGTTGCATTCTGAATTTCAGATGAAGTCTATTCCAGCTTGACTCCTTCTATGTGAAATTAAAAAGAAAAAAGGCAGGAAGCCCCTGTCAGGGAAATGTTAAGTCCCAGAAACGTACTAGTTTGGTAGCCAAGGTTACATGTTTTGAAGTCACTTCTGTGGTTGTACAAAAACCCAATTAAATAATGTCTTAATTCCCTGTATGCTTTTGTATGTATGTTTACTTCAATACCAATAAACACAACAGCTAGAAGACCACCTGAGTTGCCTTTTTTAGAGAAACTGAATTTTAGAGGAAAGTATGCAATGTGGATATTTTGTTTCTCTCTGTATAAATTAAAGTGTGTTTTTGACTTACCTTCTCTGAAGCCTGTTCTTTCTTAAAGATGACAGTGAAACGATCCTGTGGCATTTTCTTTCATTTTGCTATTAGTCACCCAAATTTTAAAATACAAATTTTAGCACTCTTACTTTGGGCGTTTTTTTTTCCTAGCCCTTCGTTGTCTACTTCTATTCAAAATTGTTGACTTGTAGGCCATGTGAAAATAAGAAGTAACACAAGCAGCTGGGCTCTGCCTGTACCACACAGTAGAACATTCAGGTAGAAAAAATATGATGTATGCTAAAGGAATTATTGAAAAAGGAATGCATAAACCTTCCCCCAAAGAAACCTGATGCTCTTGCTGCTTTGAATTGGTTCCCTGCAACTCACCTGTTGACAGAAAGTGCCTAAATAGGATCATGAGGGAAAAAAGGTGTCTGATTGCATTACTAACTAAAAGAAAGTACATTTGCACATCTATCAGAGACTTATTGGCCAAACTTTCACATAACCAACATCTTCTACTTCAATGCTACAGGATTCATCAGAACAGATGATTGCAAAGAATTTCAGTCTTAAGAAACAAATCCGCTCAATTGCACACCCACTGAGTAACTTGTTCATAAAGAACAATGTTCCATGAGGTTTCCAAATCACAGAATAAAAAAAGACCTCAAGAGACCACTGAGTCCAGCCCCCACTGTGCTGGTACCCTACAGGGGGTCACAGAGGTAGGTGCCTTGACAGGTCTTAAACATCTCCATTGAAGGAGATTCCACAACCTCTCTGGGCAACCTGTTCCAGGGCTCTGTCATCCTTACCATAAAGAATGAGGTTGGTTATTACTAATTTAGGTCACGGTCTCCAAGAGCAGGTAACATGACAAATAAAACACCACTGTTACCGACAAATTGTAGTTTCACCAGCAAACTTTTATTTTGATTATAAAGTGTGTAAAACTGTTAAAAAGAAAACAACAACAACAACAAAAAAAAAACAACTGATAACAGAAAGAATGAAAATATTATTTTCCATATGTAATGCATAAACATAATGAATCAAAAGAAGCAAACCCTCCAACATTTAAATAGAAATGTGAAGTGCTTTAAAAAACAGCCTGAAAATGCATGGAACTCCACAATGGAGAGAAAACATTCATATGTAAAAAAACCCCAACAAATCAGAACTATTACAATCAAAGAGATTTAACACTGAGGGTCAATTCAATGCAGATGTTACGTAAGTGGATAGCTAGGGATTGTGTCAGGTTTCATTCAAAAAATTACAGATTGCCTACCAAAAAATATCAGAGAGTGGATTTTAGTACCAGGATGTTCAATTGAAGATTTAATTGTAGAATCATGAAGTTGAAGGCACATCAATGATGGTGATACAGAAAAAAAAATAGTGCTAATTTAAATATAAATACTTTAATGGCACAAAGCAAAGAGATTGAGAAGTACCCCAAGCCAATGGCAGTGCTGGCAGTTCTGAGCAGATGCTCCTGGATTCTGTCTTGCTGAGCTTCCATGGAAATACTGTTCTCCTGTCTTCCTGGTTCAACATCTGAAGACACAATGCTGTTTTAGAAGGGAAGACTCTGAAAGCCCCTTTCACCCCTCAGGATCTCTGCTGCCACTTGTACTTCTCAAAGTGTCATTGCACTGTGACAAATGCATGTCTTAGCTCCCCAGTTATTTGACCCAAATGTGGGCAGGAAACAAGGGGAAAATGTTTAGCAACTGTCTGCAAAACCATCACCAATTCCTCACAATCCAATCCAACACCTGAAATGTTGATTGCAGTGTTTTCCCTACAAGGCTACCGATAACTATTAGGGACACTGCTGCTGCATGCTACGCTATGTTCTTATGTATTGCATATATAAAAACCCCAAAAACATACATATATATATACACATATATTTTTATATATCACATATATAAAAATTACATATATATATTTCACACACACACATATATATACGTATTTATAGTTTATATGTGTGTATGCATTTTAAGTTTTCTGTCCCAGCCATGACTGCGCTTGGGCAGCCTGGAATGAACTGGTACCAAAACCTTTTTCTGAATGCCTTATGAAGGCTGAAGTCTGTCTGCAGAGCACAGTTCGGAGCAACAGAGGGAAGACAGCAAGGCTGTGGAGGTTACCCCAGATCTGGCTTTCACGAGTACACCAATAGCAATCCGAGTCTACAAAGGACCAAAATGAACTCTTATACTGGAGCTCAGTATAGCCAAAAGCAACTGCTGCTGGGTTCAGCAGTCCTGGGCTTGCTGCCCATGTGCCGAATGCCCATTGGGCTCACTGCCATGACTTCCTGCCCTTGTTTTCTCTTGCGGTTGCGTGGGCCCTCTTGTGATAAGAAAGGAAAGGCCAACATACATGTAGAGCCCCAATTCATTTGGGTGTACAGGAAGTACAGTCAGCATTCCCATTTCCACCTGGAGTCCTATTTTGCAGATATCAGTGGCCACACAGCTAATGTAAAAAGCGTACTTTCTATCCACTTAATACATACTCATTGAATTGAACCTTAAATGTTGCAAACCAAAAAGTACAATGAAGAAGCAACAGTGTGCATGTACTGTGATTAACTCAGTGACAGATGCATATCATTCAGAAATGAAAGAAAACTAAGGTATGCCATCAAAAATCTTCAAACATATCAACTGAAGACAGAATATATACACATTGACATTTCAGTAAATAATTAAATGTATTTTAAACCAGCAGAATTAGAGATAAACTGCTAAAAAAACCCCACATGTAGACTACATTCTTTTTAACTACAACTCATTTTGGTCTAGAATCTGTAATGTTTGTTAGCAATTATTATTTGAAAACCACATTTTCTTAAAGTATGGTGAAGCTTGAGTTGGGCTTTGTCAACTTCAGCAACAACCAAGGCAAGGTCATAATTAAACTTGTTTTCCATGGTCTACACCAACCTCTGTGTATGGAGATGGATTTATAAACCACTCAGCACAATCTGGTTGTAGTGATCACGACAGACTTCAAGGAAACTCTGCATGACTCCATATATTTTGAATATCTAAAACAATAATTAAAAAAAAAACAAAAAACAAACAACAAAAACATCAAGAAAAGCTAGGATTGCTTTGTTTCCTGAGATACTTGTTAGGTTTTCACATGCTAAGCTGGAGCAGCACTTCTACCAACCTGGTAAAACAGAAGGTCAGTGGCTGGCTTTATGCCAGTGTTTTTGGAGAAACAAGTGTATAAAATGCCAACATAGCCCCTGGGGTTTTCACAAGACTCCTATGTAAACATTACAGAACAAGAAAAAAAAAACCTTAGGCCAACAATAAAACATAGCATTTCACCATTGTGAAAAATAAGTGCCAAAATATTTCGTGTGATTATCCATTAATTTTAAAAATATGCATATTTAACAAAGCTGTGCATATCTAACATCTGTCATAATACACAATCATAGAACAAAGGGAGGACTGACAATGTGCTCAATCCTGTTTCCTTATCACAGTGCTCTTTTAGCATTGAAACCAAATCCAGTTTAAGACAAAAGTATTGGTTCTTAAAAGCAGGCTGCACTGCTACCCCGCTGCACAACCGTGTGATTGTACAACTGTGTGACTGCACTGCTTTGATTTTTATTAACCTTGCAGACTTGCTGCTCCCCTACAGATACTGGCAGAAAGGAGGCCTGGGGGCAGCAGGTTCTGCTACTGCTTGTTCTTCTGTTACATTTACATAAACAAAACATATATAACCTAAGCAACACTATCTGAAAATAATTACTCAAGAAAGGCAGTACTTCTGCCTAAATCACCATGTAAAAATAAATGGATTTTAGGAAAAAATACCAGGCTCAAGAAGAAAACCAGGAACGCAAACTCTTGTGCTGTGCACCTACCCAGCACCGCGTCATTTCTTGTGCTGCTGGACTCAGCCTTTGCCTCCTCATCTGTGCTGGGATGGTGTCCTAAACCCCCCTGGTGGACAACAGCACTGAGCTGCAGCCTCAGAACGTTTCACCCTGCCTACATTTGTTATTGCTTTTTTCAGGCAATCTGGGCAGTTTTGTCCGTGGCTTCATTTTTAAGAAAGATTTGAACTATTTAAATACCTTGTGCTACTGAAAAAGTAATCATCCTTGTTTAGTCTCTTGAAAAGTTTACTGCAGCACAGACTGCTCAGAACAGATACAACATTGATGCCATGGGTGCCACACCCCAAGGGGCATTCAAGGCCAACCTGGGAGGTATAGAGGGAGGTGCCCATAGAAGGAGAGTTGAAACTGGACTGTCTTTAAGATCCCTTCAAGCCATAAAAAAGCGAATCACAAAACAGATGGACACCTAGTTGCCCTCCCTGGCTCCTTGGCTCAAAACCTAAGACAGCATCAGTCTGAAACTGCAAACAAATTTCAGGGACCAAACCCACAAACCACCCAGACACATGTTTCCAGATACAGCCTGCTTTCAATTCTAAACATGCCGTGTTGGAGCACACAGTGTGATGGGAAGTCATGCCAGGAAGAACTCTATTCACTCCAGGTGAGGAACATGGTATCTTAAAAAAAAGGTACTGAGATAGCTCATATCACAAAATACCCGTTTTCTCACATGAGAAAATTGATTTAGGCTTTTAGAAAAATAAAAAAACAAAAAAACAAAAAAACAAAAAAACATCAAGAATAAGTATCTAAGCAAATTCAAAGTTTAAATACATTTTAAAAGACCTGTAGCTTTGAACCCCAAGAAAAAAACAAGGCATCTGTAGGAAACAAAGATGAAAAAATAAACTTCTTCAAATACAAAAAGTGATCTACTTTCTGATCAGTTCAAGTAAATTAACAAACAGAAGTAGCATCAGACAAGTAACAAGTGCTCGGTTTCAGCTAGCCAAAAGCCCCAAAATATACACATAACCCAACAGCACGTGGCAGCCTATGTACAGCATTCCAGGAAGAGGGCTGCGCAGAGACCTTTCAGTCCTGTGATGTTCCCTAAAAGACAGCACCCTTTTTGATATTGTCACAGAAAATGAAGGTTATAATTAATGCATAAAGTAAAAAAATATTTGGATTTGACATAAATTGGAATTACTAGAGAATGAAAAAGAAGCATTCATGCAGGACACCTGACCAGCAGTTCTTTTGAGTGGACAGAAAGCAGTGTGCAGGGCCCGTTTCAGGACCCAGAAGCTGTTGGTGCACACAAGAAGCCTCTCAAACTGCTTGACCGCAGTGGCCTGAGAACAGGAGACCAGCCCTGGAGCAGCTGTAACACTGAAGGGAAACCAAATCACGCTCTCCAGGCACAGGAGGTGTGAAAGAGGAGCAGAGGATGCTGAGCTGCACAGCGGAGGGATGAGCTGTTTCTTGTGTGCTTCCACAAGTTCCACAAGGGATGGGCACCCACCAACTGCAGAGCAGGCCTGGGCCAGCCCCCACCAAGGAAGAAGCAAAAGAGGAGGCTGAGAGCTGAAGGATGTTCATAAGGCTTTGAGACATCTGCCTCCATGCTCACCAACAGACATGTTGAGCCCCTCAGACGTGCCCCAAGTTGCTGGCGTGCTGCAGTTGTTCACGGATTCTCTTCAGAGAATGGTTTCATGACATGCCACAGGTTTTCTGGCACCCTCCTTCTAGCCAACCTCTCCTGTCCCAGGTGATCAGGTGCCAGTGTTCCAATCCCATTCATTTAAACATCTCCCTTGTGTTACGCATCTTCTTCCCTCAAAATATCTGACTGATTAATAAACTAAGTAATACCCAGAGGCTGCTCTTAGGCTTAGTTCTCCTCAGAAAGTGTGCCTGAAGGCTTGCCATGTTCTCTGGCTAGCTAATGTAACACATCTTTCTCCTGTTGGACTAGATACAAGTGCTAGGAACTCTATTCACAACAAATGCCAATACAATTTTTTTAAGTATCTATTAATTTCTTACCCTTTTTTAAGCAAAAAGAAACCAGATGTTAATTTCTCAGAAGAGCTTCTCCAGAATCCAGCACTTCCAGTCTGGGAATGCCTCCCTAATGGCTGATGGCAGAAGTTGGCTCCTTCAGCACTTCTGCAGCATGGAGGTTATCAGAACCACTCTGGCCTACAGTGGGACAGCACTGCCATCTCCCTAGCAACAGCACAAGAGGCTGCAGTGCTGCTTATGTGCCATGAGTTTGGACTATAGCTGCCCAGAGTCTCTTAATAGCACTTTCCATTTCTATTACACTGTAACCAGTTCCTTAGGACTAAATTAGGAAACAGACAACCCCAGACATCAAGAGTAAAGCTTAATCCAACTCTTCTCCCTCCTTTTCAGAATTTGCCTCTGTACAATTGGTTTTCTACATCTTTTCTTTTGTTCAGTACCCTGAGCTCCGTAGGACTCACATTTTCTTCTCTTGTGTTCCTTCTCAACAGTGTCTGGTCCTGTAGGATTTATCCTTTCAATGTTTGCAAGCTGAATGCAATCAAGCTCTACGCACGACACCTTTCCAAGGACAGATTCCTAATTTTTCTGAATCTCTCCTGAACTCATGTTACTTTTGCAGCTAATTACCAGGACCTGCAAATTTTCTATTCTACTGTTTTCAAGTTCTTCTCAAGATTATTTCAGCATGCGCTTACAGCAGGAGAAAAAGGAAAATTCTGCCATTGGTAAGATCAGGGACTTCTGAAGGTTCCTCCTTTTACTGTCTCACTGCTAACACCTGTGCTCTTGCTAAAGCCAGACATCTTTTTTTATAAGCAGACATAATGGCAGAATAGCTTAATTGCAGGCAATGACAACATACTTGCTAAGTTCATATCACCATCAGAAAATGTGCCAGATGTTAGTTAAGGACAACACCATGAGTTCTTAGCAGTTTTACACCTGGACTTATGCAACCTGACTAAACCAAAGCTCAGGTTCTCAGATGGAATAGCATTCAGCTTTCTTGGGGTCGCATCTTGTGTACCCCCTGTCAGTATTAATCTGAATTGGATGGGAGTGGAGAGACCATAAAAATATCTTTGCTTCCTTCTGTAACCTCTAGAAAGCTACAGAAACAGAAGGTGGCATTCATGACCCAAACCTGGTTCAGAGTGGGTGCTGGAGCCTCCTCAGGTCAGTAACATTGAGTTAAATAGAGTTCCCAGCACTCCAGCTAAGATTCTACAGTCACCACCAAAGGGTATTCCTTAAAACTTTGTAACAGCATTTTCTCTACCAGTAAGGAACATGAAACCAGCCTATACAGTGAGGTACACATTCTGTCTAACTTACAATAAAACATTTTGTTTTTGATGGAAGAAAGAAGCTCATAAAAATTATTTGGGCCTATTTTCTCCTCTAAGCAAAATAAATATGAGAAACATAACACATGGAATGCACTCTGGAAAATAAATGTTATCGTAATTATGACACTGCAGATAGAAGAGACAAAGGCTCAATTCCGTGCCTTATAAATTATCTATAGATCACGCAGTGTCACGGGGACAAAAAATGCACCAAGTATTTCAAAGATTAAATTAACTTATCAAGAAGAGTGAAAAGTGATTGTGAACCCAAGTGTCTATGGAAGAGAGTTTTATTTCCCACTGGTGCGTGGCCGGGTCTGTGACACGTGGTAATAGCAATCTGCTGGATTGCATCTTCCATTGGGTCCAGGTGGCCCTTGTGGTCCGGGTGACCCTGGAGTTCCTGGAGGGCCTGGCAGGCCAGCAGCTGGTGAAATAAAGTCAGAATTAGCACAGTCCCCTCCAGAGCACGTGCAGTGGCCTTCCTGCAATACATCCCTGAATGTTAGCTTCATACCAGCTCATGTGCAAGAAAGCGGGTGTATCCAACCCCATGCTATAGCAAAATCAGAAGGAAATTCCCTGATGTAAAACTGGTGTGAGAACCCGGAGAAAGGCATGTTAGTTCATAAATAACAATAGCATAAAATATATCTGCAGACTTGTACCTGCATGGCCAGGAGGTCCAGGATTACCGGGCAGTCCAATTCCAGGCTCACCTCTTTCCCCTTTCTGTCCTCTATAACCTGCACAGAAGAGAGATATAAAAATAAAAGTGTTCTCTTATTATAAACAGTAATTCTCTGAGGACCTTGTTGACAAGAAATTATCAAGATAAACATAATTGTTTATGTTTAGTGTTTGTGTAGGACAACACCTACTCACTTCACTTTTTTCCCGACACTAGCAATATTTTCTGAGACACTTACTCCATTCCTATATTCTTTCTGGAAAACATGCCAATTTCTAGCTGTAACTGTTACATCCTCTGCCAGAGGACTCTTGCTGTATTTATTAGCCCTTTCTACTAACCTTTCCCAAAGATTTTAAGTTACCTTCCTGAAGTTCCTGTAAAAAAAGATAAGAACGTATATACTGCTCCAGTGTTATCTGTTTGATGATGTGATACAAAGCACCAACCAGAAGGACATCTGCGTTCCAGCTGGAAGCTGTGTGCTTGGATATTCCTCTATATGTGTGAGAAGATCTCCATATCTATTGTAATGCACCTGCTCTTAGAAGTTGTTCTTGGAGCTTGTGCAGAGTATGGGTTCTAGTACAGAAAGCCTTCTTTGACCCAAGTACCTATACATTGTTAACAAGGATAACACCCTCCCAAACACCCCAGAATTTGGCATGTAAGGTGACAAATATTAAAGATGATTTTGCCAACTTCTGATCACACTTGGAATTAAATTAGCTCTGGTTCCAGGACCAGTCTATTTCCTGTGTCACATATGTCACACAAGAAACCTCCTCTTGTGAAGAGATGTAGCTTACTCTGAATTAAAAGAGAAGAGGCACAGCTGACCAGTCAGCATAGTGCAGTCAGTCCACCTAGTGTCTCATGAATGACCAGCAGATAGAAAGCAGAGGTTGTGTGTCAGTGTACTGCAGTAATGCAACAGTGCTACTTTACAAGGCAATCTAGAAGGAAACTATTTCAATTGCTGTGGGTACAAATTCAAGCTTGTCACAACAGACACAATGCAAGAGGAAAGGTACACAGTACTCAAACCTTCTGTTAAATGCAGGCTCACTACAGATTTTGGTAGCAGGTGGCATTCTGGATTTCAAGACGGTGTTTCAAGTGTCCTTTATCAATTATCTCTCAGCACTCCACAGAGGCAAAAAACGTTATGAAAGGCATGCAGGGTGACATGCACAACACAACAAATGGAAATAAAGTGTTTAAAAACTTACAGAGAAACAAACAAATCGTGCATTCTGGTTACTGAGTTGTGTTAAACAGAAGTGCAAAAGCATATAGGCACATAGGCTACAAGAACTCAGAAAAGCCAATATGAATGTGTTTGTACTCAGCTGTGACCACTGATTTTCTTTTCAACGACTGTAGGAGTGTTTAAAACTATAGCAAGTTGGTTGGTTCCGAAAATCTTGTGTAACACATAGTAGTGGCTACTGCTTGAGAAGCTCAATCACACAACCACAGGATCTATTACATTTCCTATTTATTATAGATCTCTGTATTTCTTAGTTTACAATAGATAATTAAAGTACATTTCTCACTACAAACCCAGTTAACTGTAATTTTACAAAGTAGTGCTGTCACTGATCATTGTTTTGGGAAAAAGAGAGAAATCACATTTACGATGCATCACATTTACAAAGTCCATGATAACCATTACTGTAGATATCTGACACAATGCACTTGAAAAGGGATTGAGATAGACCAAAAGTTTCTGCAAACACCAATGGAATTCAAGACAATAAGGAAGAAAAAAAGTAGCACAAACAGCAGCCTGACTATGCAAATGTATGAACAAGGGTAGTGTAAACAATTACTGGCTGTATCTGAATACATATGCAAAGTTGTAGGTGGTACATAATGGCAGATGTTCTGTTGACACTGAGAGTTAATACAAAATTTCCAGGTATGTTTTCTAAAAATAAGGCTTTATTTAACAAAACATAAGCATATCAGTAAACAGGCCTGTACGTAAACAGTCTAACAATGCAATATGTAACCTTAGCAGTAAAATACTGGATTTTAAATGAGGTATATTTGCTCAGAATGAGGTCCATGATTACTCTTCTGGAAGTAATATCACCTTCTCTCTGAGCTTAAAGTGACAAACTCATACATAGTTAAAGAAAAATATTACCAAACACTAAAATTAGATTTTGATTTATTGTTTTTAACATAAAGGCACATGCCTATTTTTACTGGTAGAATTACAATTCCAGTAAGAGGAACTGCTCAATTCAAAAGATCTTAGCAAAGCCTTTCACGTAGGTTCTAGAAGTTTTGTTATAATTTCTGCAACACAAAAGTTGCATGTAAACATGTACCCAGGATGGGTAATATGGTAAACACTTGGTAGTAGTATGTAGCAAGGATGTATTTTAAGACAGAAGCATTCTCCTGCTGTTCATAGATTGAGTGGCCACAGCTAAAATAGAGCTTTTGGTTCAGTGATATCAGAACTACAGATTTGACAGTCAGAACGTCACTGTTGTAACACCCTCAGCTTTACTTGGAAATGATGCAAGCTTATGTCTATGCATTATAGAAGTAAAAAGCCATCACATTTAAACAGCTCCAAAAGTGTTCTAACTACATTACTGAGATCTTGTTCTACAGATAGCTGAAACCAGCATGCCAGTATCTAGAGAAATCAGAGGTTTTTTGATACAATCATAAGCAAACACACTAATGTGACAAAGAACAATGATTCTGAAGTGTCCACAGTATTACACTGCACAAATACTCTGCGTATCACTGCAATCTTAAAAGCAAGAAACTGCAAAGCAACCTTGCAGCTGAGAGGTAGCAACTGAACGTCTAGTCAAAGTAAACCAAGTTAACTTCACCCTACAAAACAAAAAGCAGTTTACAGGAGGTAACAGGTTAAGCCAGTGCAGCTATTTCAGAAGAGTGGTAGTGCCTGGACAACATCCACTACAAGGGGTTCATGACATCAACCACAGTTTCTAGATGCTTCCAACATATAAGTTAATAACTATACTAAAATACATACATTTTATGACAAGGGTGAACAATAAAGACAAGGAATTTTCACTATTTATCAGACAGTATTTTTCTTCCCTGAGCGGGGATGTTCAATTCCTTGGAGCTATTTTGATAGAAATAGTGAAGCTTAATGAGGTTGAACGTTTCTTTTTGTTTGAGAAAAAGCACCATATTAACATAAAACACAACATGTATCTCTGGGCTGCAAAAATCTCACAAGGAAGTTTTCTCTAAAGGACTGTAATTAACATATAATTAGAGTTTAAATATCCAGTTAAATAACTGCAGTCAATTGAACAAGTTCCTGTAAAACAATCCTGTCTGCTTCATCCTTTGTGGCTGAAAATGAACTGAAATATGCAAGGATGCTTTTCAGTCTGCTCAGAGATGTGAAATTCTTTTAGCTGTTGGTGCTAACAATGACAGGCACAGGCACTACTGGGAGATGCATGAACTGTATTCGTAAGTGTGCTTCTCTCACGGTAAGCTCTCTCAGTGTAATAAGGAGGCAAGACAAATTTTTGGTTTTCTTCTTTGCAGTACAGTTTCATATCTTTTGAAACATCAAGTGGAAAAAAGTGATTTTCTTTTATAATTATAGAAAAAGAGAGGTAAATGCTTCTCAGTTTAACTCTTACTAACGTAAAAAGACTATTGAGTATATTGATAAAAGAAATGGGAATTCTGTGCACTACCTTTACTTAAGCACAAGGCACAAAAAAGCAGCTTTATTTTCTTTTTTTTTCTTTTTTTTTTTTTTCAAGCATAGCTATCATCTTTACTCTTGATGCTCACTAGCTGGAAATGAAGCCTATTACAATGTTCTACTTCCCAGAAGCATCTGAGACTATTCACCACATACATTATCACTGATAAATCTGCCACTGTCATTGAAGTCTACTGTTTGCAGTGATCTGAATATTCAGTTAATGATGAAGTCAGTGTTGTAAGATTCTAACCCTTTTACTGTTTTCCTTGATCCTTTATTCTTGTTCTTCTCATTCTGAGCTTCTGTCAGGGGTTTCTTATCAGTGTTAGTAAGTCCTTATTCTTCTGATAGCTTTAGGATCCACACATCTTCAGTTTTGCTTTCATGTTCTTCATTCCAGTCTGACTTGCTCTGACTCCAGAGCAGACCAAACTAACAAAAGATAATAATAAAGAACTACCTACAGATAAACTGCAATTTACATATTGCCCACAAAATATTATTAATCTGTAAATTATTTTTTTCTTTCATTCTTTTTTTCTCTTTCTTTTAATCTCGGATAGGCTGAGTCCACAGTAGAACACAGCTATGATGGTCTTGGATTCCTTGATGCTAAGTTTGCAGTGAAGGACAGTTCAGTGGAATGAGAGTCCTATACTGTCTTGTCTGACTGCATTGCATTCTACAAATTACCATTTGGGGCAGAATGAAAACCTGATCAGTCTGAAATTGATTTGTGACAATAGATTACTTCATAGTAAGAAGGATGTATGTTGCAATATTTCAGTTTTCAGTGCTTGTTAAAGAACAGTAATTGCCTTCAATTTTTCCTCCCTTGTGCTGTCTCAGGATCAGAGCTGAAAGCACTCAGAAATCAAATTTTGTTTCTTAAATTAAATGGTCTCTCAGTATGGGACACAATGTAAACGATTACAACAGAGTGCTGGCTTATTGTTTCTGATGTGTTCAATTATTTTGGAGAGAAAATAACTTCTACACTACTCCAGATATCTGCCAGTTTTAGACATCTGTCAGTGATTAACTTTATAAACTTATTAGAATAAAATGCACTGATTAGGAGTTTTAAATCAGTAAAATCCACACATTTACTATGGGTTAATACTTAGATCTAGTCTGGAAAAAAATAAGTACCGTTTTAAAAGTTAATCATTAGAAAGCTAGGTAGGTAATCTTGGCTTATTTAATAATCATTAGCAAGTGTATAAAGATTTCAAGATTTAATTTGTGAGGTGATTATTCGGAATTCCTACCTTGAATCCCACGTTCCCCAGGTGGTCCTGGTAAACCATCCTTTCCTGGGGGCCCTGGTAAGCCATCTTTTCCCGGGGGTCCTGGTTTCCCATGAGCTTGGGAGGCAAGCAGTGCAGCAGGCAACTTCAATTGGGACATAAACTGAGCCATCCTTTCTTCAATAACAAAGGACACAAGAAAAAAATGGTAAGAAATCTGTTCACAAAATACATTAAAATAAATAATTCCCAAAGCTCCAGCCAAGTAAATTTCTGGAAGTAAGATGTTTAATCCTCCTAAATGTCAGTAGTTCGGGGTATTAAATGCTCCAGCAAGTACCAGGATCTTCAGTTCCAACTGAGTTCATATTTGAGTCCTCACCCTTTGCGATAATCTCAATGAATTTGCACAAAATTTGTACTGTATTCTATTGATGTAGTTCAGTATCTTAAAGGACTTCTAACTTCTGTTTGTTGAAGTACTTAAAACACATGAAGACAGAATAATTAACATTTAACATCCCTATGACAGGGTATTTTTATAACTCATATTAAACCCCGAAGTAAAACTCAAATAATGTGAACAGTTCTTGGGATGTGCTTAAACCCTAGAAATAGTTGTAAAAACAAATGAACAAAACAACAACAACAAAAAAAGGAAACAACTCAGCAAACATTACTACTGCAGACATTTCAGTATGAACAGCATGAACTGTTCATACTCATGGAACAAAGCATACTTGCTAGCATTTTAGTGCTCCTTAGATGTAGACCTTCACAGTTAACCTGGAAACTTAACTAAGCATTCCACACCTGATCTGGCATTTACTCTGGTGGAATTTTAAGATTTAAGATAAGAATTTCAGTGAAAAAAAGAGTGTGGGTATCAAACAAAGAAAAACAAAGTAAGATGACAGAAGACAGACAAAATGAAACAGCCAAAACCAGAAGATTTCTAGCAACAGCTGGTGAAGTGTACAAAATGGAATAAGTACCAATGTGTAGCTGGTGTGATACATGCTTATCTTTGATAGCAAACTATCTTTTAATGCTAATCTTTTACATAAGGAAGCACTGTGTAACATATTTCAACTTGTAACTGTTTGAACATAAATGTACTAAATAGACAAACAGCAGCTAAGCATACCTACAGCAATTCAGCAAGTACTATGTACCATGTACGTTAGATAATGTAAAGAAATGTATATAAAAGTTATTGGAAAGTAAAAACATTTAGAAGAGAATTTAACATTAGCATCTAGCTACGTAAGACTTCTTTCTCTTACCTTCAAAAACCTTAAGAACCTCTTGTTTGATATATTTTTTTAGTTCTTCAAGTGAGACAGTATCACTCTGATGAGGAAACAAAAAGGCAATATATATTGGAAGATAAATGCAGAGAACACTATATAATTCTACAAAAATAATAATTAAAAAGAAAAATAAAAAGCTGAAATCAGCCCCAAGCTGATTTTTATTAATTATTAAACTAAATATTAAGCTAAAATTAAACATGCTAAAATTTATTTTACACTCTTAGGCACAAAGTTGACTTTACTGCAAATAAATTACAATATTATAAAGGCACTCACCTATCTGGATGACCAGCATGTATATGTTATGAAAGTAATTTGTGTAGGACCGTAAGGAAACCCAGTGATGTTTCTTTACTTCAGTAGCCTTTTGTATAACATTTGCCAACTTCTCACCCCCATGGGACTGCTTTCACACAAAGCCAATGAAATAAAACTGTATCACAGGACCAGTAATTTAGTTAGAAAAGATTTTTACATCTTTATTCCATCTGATTCAGGGCCTCTTACTAATTGAAATGAATTCACCGCATCTGTGCATACTTATGCTTACATGGAGACAAACCAAAGTATACACAGCTGACAGGAAGCACTTCATTGTCTTTTCAAATACCTGTTTCTCTGTCACTGAGAATCACATTTCCTGCCTATTTTTCTTTAGCATTTGCAAATATTAGTCATCTCAGTGATATCTTAGCTTTTATGACAATGTAGCATTGCTTGATTGAATTCCCGCTGCTCAACACATGCTACCTTCATCTCTTCTGACTTTGCAAGCAACTAACAAAAACTTTTTATTTTCTTACCAGGAAACCTGGGGGGCCTGGTGAACCTGGAGGACCTTGATGACCTGGTGATCCTGGATGGCCTCTGTCTCCTGGTGGCCCAATAGGCCCCATGGCCCCCTTTTCTCCCGATGGGCCAGGCCTCCCTCTTTCACCTTGTGGACCTTTGTCTCCTGGAATACCCTGATCTCCCTGAGTAAAAAAAAAAGCGTAAAGAAAACCACTGCACACAATGGAACCAGCTGGGAAGAACTGCCAAGAATCCTAAAGAGTAACATTTTTCTCATTCAGAAATTGACTTTTATTAGACAACTAAATTCTGCAGTGAAGCTGATTTACAGGCTAATCCTTGTCTCTGAAAACACAGCAAGTAATGTTTTGTTTTCTTGTACTTTTAATGTTGAAGCCAATGACAAAATGTAGCTAGACCCTGCAACCCAGTTTTCCAGAAGAGAATTTTGATGGGGAACATTTATAGATCTCATTCATCTAGAGATGTCTAATATCGTACAGGCAGAATTTGGGTGCTCAAATTCTCCCAGGCATAGGGTATCAGTTGTTTTTTTTTCCTTCAAATTTCCCTAGATGCATAATATTTTATTTTTTACTGTATTCAAACCTGTTAATCAAAGAAACAACAGATATACACATACACTTCAAATGAGTAACTTCTCTGCAAACAAAATACACTAAATGTTGATACTCTGGCTAGCCTCTATCATGGCTGAGATGTAATTTAAATTTGTTTTATTTGCAATGAATTAAATCTTTTAGAAGGGCTTAAGATATTAGCTGTTAGTTCACTGAGCTATATCTGTGGAGCACAGTGCAGCAAGTCATGCATTCAGATTGTTAACAAACAGCTGACATCTCTTATGGGTCACCGGTTGTCCTTGCTGCATCACTTAAGCTAATGTCAAGTTCCACCATAAGGAGCAAACAACACTAGGAACTGCCTGCATTATTACAAGATAAATCTAGAATCCACATTTATGAGAAGCAAATAAATGGAATGAATTGGATTTTTAATCTACAGCAAGTACTGGTAAACTTTATTCAAATCTGAAACATGACTAACTGATAAAATGATAAAAGTGTAGTTACAGTCACAAGTTGTATTTACATGACATGCTAAGACTGAAAAGAAAAAAGATGGAGAGAAAGCTAAGGATGAAAGCAGGAGGTTATCTACCATTTTTATCACCCATCTGTCCTCCAAATCTGTACTATTTCCAGTGAATCAGAGCTCTTTAACAGCTATGACTAAAGATATAACAAAGACCACTGTCACTTGAATTGCTTTATTGCATTTGCATTTGTGACATGCAAAGATCTCAAGGATGAAATGAGGAAAGCTTTCAAAGTTTGACTACATCACACACAAGGGGATTATCTACTTTCTAACTTTCATCAACAATTTACAGTGCCCAGGTCATCTGCATTAGAAGGTCTGTAAAGGTGTTTTTCTCTAAATGCAGAAAGCAATTCAGTTTCTCACAGTGGTTCATAGGATGCTTATTGTCACCTATAGTTCACAGAAAATTAATAGGTTGGTTGTGACTATAAAATATGTGCTAATGAGGTGTTTGGATACTCAGATAAAAGGAAAGAAGTTCTTAAAACAAGGGACTTACACGTTCTCCTTTGGGCCCTCTGTCTCCTGGTCTCCCCACAGCACCCTGAAAAATTGTTTTTGAAAGAGATTAAATATATTGCTTAAAGGCTTTATTGTGTGTTCAGCTGAACTGAAAACAACTACTAGGATTAACAGCTGCATTATTTGTGAACCATTAAATATACTAAAATGCAAAAGCATGGTTTCCTACCGGAGGACCTGGCATTCCATCTTTTCCATTGATTCCCTATTAAAAAAAAAAAAAAAAAAGAAAAAAAAAGTAATATTTTAATAATTATTTATATGCATTTCGAAAACAAGGTGTAAAGCTCACTGGTTAGAGATGGCCTTTAGAATGTACACATTCTAAAGCTGCAGTCAGAAGTTTGCATGGTTACAGTGTTGAAACACTCACAAACAGTCTTCAGGAATGTGCTACAAAAAATCTTGAGGCCATGCTGAACTGCAAGCAGATTACATTCGAACTGAGAGGGCAGTGCAAAAAATATCTTCAGTGACAAGATAAGTATCAGCTGTAATGAACATGCAACTTCAAATGACCAGCTACAGCAAAATTCTGCAAACATGTGGAATATGGAGCTGTACAGATACTCTACAAGTCCTAGTTCATTGTACAATGACAGAAGAGATTCATGTTATGATAGGCATTAGTCCTAAATGCCCTATTAGCCTCTGCTGTTACAGAGATTAGACCTCAGCAATAAGTGTCCAGATCTGTTCATTGGCCATTAGGACTTGTGACACGCCACAGCTTCCACCTGCTGGTCAAAACATTTTTTCCTGTCCAAAAGAGGGCAGTCTTACTCAAAATGCACACTGAAAGCAGTCTCAGACTCACATTTTTTTCCCCAGCCTGGAACATGACATTGTCTCAGAATGTGCTGGGTGGCATGGGCCAAATAATGTCACAGAGTAATTTAACAATTGCTCAACACCAGGTAAGTGCAAGACAAATGCTCTGTCACTATTTATGTTGATGGGATCTACAAGGCCAGAACCAGCATACACAGAAAACTTAGAGCTATGTTGCGTGAGTGAAAAAGAAGACTTGGATAGGCAAAGGAATCAGCAATATTTCCTTCTTTTTCATACTGCAAAGCATGGTTTTGAATGATTAAGGTCACTGTGGACCTGCATCCCTTGCTGATGTGTCCATGACCCCATCTTGTTCCTGCCCTCAGCTCAATTGCTTCTTGCAGAGCAGCTCACTGTTGTAGCATCCTGACAGAGCTCATGAATGCAGGCACTTTAAAATTTTATTAGTGATACAGATTTTCAAGCTGTTCCTTAAATTGGGCCAGTTTGCTGCAGAAATTACAGAAATGGTCTTTTTCAAGAGAGAAGAATAGAGTGGAGATGTGGTAATAATCTAAAATGGTGCACTTCTCATGCTTGTCACTGCAACACCGTGCTCAGGGGGAGGGAGTTCTGAGCTATTCTAGCTGAACTACTTCTGCAATATGAACTAGACTGTTTTAAACTAGCTCAGACAGTGCTACAATACACTGCTGACTACAGTGCATTTTAAATAAAGAGGTCAGGTCAAACATACCCTCAGAGAATAGTACGTGCTTCAGACATGATGTTGCGTTACCAGTAGAAGAACAGTAATGTGTATTCAGAGTCATGAAGCCAACAGTTCTCTGCGTAATTGAAACTATGAATGCATTTTGTTGCTCTATCCTCAACAGAGTGTGCTGAGCTCTTGGGTTAATATTCTCATTCTGAAAAACTGCTAAGGGATCTTTCAAGTCAACAGGATCCAAGTGGAGTTCAAAATGATCTCAGTTAACCTCCAAAGGATCTCAGTAACATTGGCTATTAAAACATAAACACATCACACTCTATATGAAAAGAATTCTTGACTAGATGGTTATATTGAGCACTGTAACTCTAGAATGTTCTTCAGAAGTGATCAAGCCCAATACAAAACAGGATGTACTCTAATTTATTTTGAAATTTGTCATAAACTAAGATGCATGCTTTCTTAATGAATGTAGATAAAATTGCTCACTGGTTTTCCCTGTGGTCCTTCTGGCCCAGGGAAGCCTGTATCTCCTATGGGTCCTCTTTCACCCTAAGTAAAAAGAAAACACAAATGAATCTGCATGTAAAATCTTGCATTCAATATTCAATATATTTTTGCATTAGCATAGTAGTCTAGAACTCAAATCTGTACTTACAGGTTCTCCTGGCAATCCTGGGGATCCTGGAGATCCTGGCTTTCCCTGCAAGAAAAGAATATTAGAAATTCAAGTTGCTGTGAAGAAAATCATCAATTTATCTTCGGTCAAAACTAAGACAGGATATACATTTGAGTGAAATGCTCATGTTACAGCTCAATCAATGCTTTAAAAGAGAAAAAATAAATCTTTAATAATAGAACTTAGCATAAAATGGTAAAGCAAATAATTTCTTTTCAATGGATCTTACTGGAGTTAAATGTAAGGAAAAGAATGCAACTTCATCAGTGATGAAAGGAAGTCAATAACTATTTCACATCCAACTAGAATAGAAAGCAACAACAGTAAGACCTGAAACATACCCAGTGGGAAATACACAGGGAATGAACAATTATGATGAACCTAACTAGCTAATGCATTATTGATTCACAGTGTATATATAATACATTACAGAGCAACAAACTTTGAAACTTTACACAGGCTATAAAACTCAAAGAAAAAATTATCTTCTTCCTTTAAATGTGAGTTTTTACCTTGTTTAGGAGAACTTAACTACATTAAGCTACTTAAGCTAATGTTCTCTCTTAGAAATCACAGTAAATACACTAAATTAGGTGCTAATGGAAATGGGATTGCATAGATACAGACTTCTCTTTATTTCATGAAACACATTTATAATTTAAACACAGCTCTTGAATGGATTGGTAGCTGTCCAAATTTAATAATGAATGTATTTGAATATAAATAGCTTCATACTGCCTCCTGAAATACAAATATGTATACATTTATTAAACTGTGAATGCAATCTAAAGAAAATTTGTCTTTATTTCCTTTAGGAACACGAATGAACAATTATAATTTCAATTTATCATTAGTTACATTTACTTTCACCTACAACAAAGCTTCAGACTGACTTTCAGAAACTTCTTGAATACAACATGTAAATAACTATCAAAGTATGTCCCTTAAAGCAAATGTTTGATTGATTTGAAATGCAGATTGCTGTGCATTGCATTAACTAATGTTCATATTTTTTCTTTGTGATAGAAAGATGCCTGGAAATTTATGTATGCCCAAGAACACAGAAAATGACTTTATAATTTATCTCTACAAAGCTGAGGCAATGAGAAGAATCTTTCTTAAATGAGAATATGCAATTTCAAATTCAAGCTTTATCATGTATTTACCCCATTTCTGAGCCCTCAGAAGTCTTAAAATTCTAATTCTTTTAGGAAAAATATGTCATTCTCATATCTGCCCATATGTCACTTGTTAAGAGCCCCCAGAAACAGTAAGTAAGATTACAGCTAAGCACCTTGCTTGACTTTTTTTCAGGTTCTTGTAACAAAATGAGATTTCTTTAATGAATATACGTACTGGTATCCCTGCTACTCCTGGTGTGCCAGCTGGTCCACGGTCACCCTGAAGAAAAGATAAATCATTATTTAAATGGTAACACTGAAAACAGGAGTTCATTCATGGATCCTGATTAAAACCTTGGGAAGAATTATGCAGTGAGCTGAAATCGAGGACAAGAGCTGGGCTCTGCTAAGCGCTAGCATTTAGCTCTGACACTGACTCATTTTACAGACTTGAGCAAGTAACAGAAATCCTTGTTTAGGTTCTTTTGTCAGAACTTACACCTTATCCTTTTCATTCTGTTTGAGGCCTTCCTGGAAATGGGATGATTTATCTGAGGCTTTTTAAGTAATAATCATTTAACCAAAATTAACACATTGCAATTCACAGAATCACAGAATCACAGAACTGTAGGGGTTGGAAGGGACCTCCAGAGATCATCGAGTCCAACCCCCCTGCCAAAGCAGGTTCCCTACAGCAGGTCACACAGGTAGGCATCCAGGCAGGTCTTGAACATCTCCAGAGAAGGAGACTCCACCACCTCCCTGGGCAATTCACTATCCTATCAAGACCCCCCTATTTAAGATTCACCTTTTAAAGAACCTTCTGCCTTCCTGCTCTGCTCTCAGCCATTTCATGCAACTCAGTATCCTTGATTTGCTTGTGCTGTGGTCTTTTAAGCACAAAGTTTCCTTTATCACAGAGATACTTTCATCAATAATTTAAGCTAAGAGAATGGATTTTGTGCTGGAGTTGACGAGGTGCAAGTGCAAATTCATCTTTATCTCCTGTTAAGACTGTAACTCAAAGCAGATGGATGGAGCTGACCAGAGGTGAAACTCTACAGCAAGATCTGCCCTATCCCATTGCTGACATGCATCAATCTGTAAAGATGCACTCTGCTAGGATAACGTTGTTTAAAAATGTAAGAAGATCAGACCCCAGGTTTCTATAATCATGTCAGGAAAGCCCTGACACAGCTGAAGCCATACAAACAGGAGAATATTTTTTGAGCTGAGTTTACATTACCCAGAGCTGTTTTGCAAAAGCTCTGCCAGCATAGCTACAGTCACATTGTTTTGTGTAGAAAAGCTCAAGGAGATATTTTCTGTCGTTCTCATCATTTTGTTCAGGTGATAAAACAATAATGCTTGCAATTGGAAACACTTAACTACATTGTAAATAGCATAGAGAGAAGACAAGTTAATGCCTATAAACAGTTTTGAGAGCCTCACATCAGAGCTACAATATAGGGGAAAATATCAATTCTAGGTAACAGTAACTTCTCAGTTTTCTGAACCAATTATGCAGCACTAGACTAAGAAATGCAGTGCAGGACTGTTCAAGACAGATGAATACAAATTCTGTTTTGTTTTTACGTTTAGGGTTTTCAGACCCCATGACAACAGAACATAGTTAAAACCTTGCTGCCTATCACATTTGTGACAGAACAACTGCAGTACTAAAAACTTGACACTGCCCACATAACACCTAACTCTGAACCAAATAAATTGAATCTGGCTGAGGAGCCAGAAGCTGGCAGCCAGTTTCCCTGCACTGGCAACTGGGAGTAACCTCTACAAATTAGGAGTGCTCTCCGACTTGCTTGCCAGCCCAAAGGGGTTAGTTAATGAAAAGTGCATGGCCTTGCAAGGCACATTCACTCTGACACACTGCCCACATAATAAAGCAGACCAGAGCGGTATCACCAAATGAAACTAAACCAAAACAGACGAGACCTTGGGTCTAGAGGGAGAAGCTTGCTCACAGTTCAACCTCTCTTGCTCAGGAGACAAAGAGAAGTCACACAATACAAGTTTCCCTCTCAGTGAAAAATTTATGAGCACCGTTAGAGTAGTCAAGTACTTGTGGTACTTAGCAGGGCTCATTGGCTTCAGCAGTGCCTCCATGCTGCATGGTGATTCCGTAACCAGAATTTATATACACAGTGGGGTTCATTAGGTGCTGGCAGTGTGTGAGAGTAAAGATAGAAATCCTCAACACTTCCCTTGAAATTTTTTCCCCTTGCCCTGAATGCATTTAGCAATGCGATGCACAGCACAACTGCAAAATCACTGCGTCAGCATAGCTGAGGGAAGGCTAATTTTATCCTGAGGACACAAATGTTTTCAGCCTGCTCATGACATTATCACAAAACTACAGCTGGCACTGTCTATGCAGTAAAGCGTGCTGCTGCACTGATGTATCTTGTAGCTCTAAATTAAAAGCCAGCATGCACTGTACAGTTGGGAATGGCAGGCAGACTTGGATTCTGTTAATTTGTTTGCACCACAAGTGTGGAATTCAGATTAAATTTACTTAAAGAAAGGGTATTTTGGCTTTGGGAATTGGCCAAGCACTCACTTGTTTATACAGTCTGTTCTGTTACATTTTCCCCTTATTTAATTTGTGTCCCCATTTTGTCTCTGTTAGGTTTGTAATACCTCCCTGTGTCTGTTTATGCTAAAATTAGGTTGTCCTTAATTGCTTGTAAATTGTAGGCTTCCAGAGCAAGAATTATCTAATTTAAAAACCTAGTGTAGTCACCTACCTTGGTTTGTTTTCCTATAATCTCTGCAGAAGTAGTAGTAATACACAGTAATAGTATGGATAAACTTTTGATTATATGGCTTTTTGATGAAAAGTGTCACAGTAAACTATTTTTTTGTATTAAGTGAATAGCATACAATTCCTAAAAACTGAGTGTTTGAATTGGAAAAAGATTACTATTTCTTCTTACACTTAAAAGATATGGGTAAAATCAAAACAAAGTGTCTCCACTGACAGAAAACATATTTTCAGGGCTTTTTTATTTCTCTGGTGGACTTTTATGCTTTACAAAAAGCTTAAATTTTTTAGCATTTCATAGTAACCTTTACTCTAAGTTTGTATCAGCCTCCATAACTGATACATGAAAGGCTGAAACATCACCAGCTCAAGGAAAAAGTAATTTCCTAGGACCAGAATGCACGCTTGAACAAGAGGAAGGCTCTTGAGATTGTGACACAGTTCAGGATGTGCTATGATGGCTTCATACAGGCAGTGCAATAAGTAAAGTAAAATAGAAACCAGGAGCCTTTTTAGATAACAAACAATAGTCTTGAGAAATCAGTTTTGCCTTTGCCTTTGCCTTCATAGGGCCCTCACATCAAACACTGTAGGGAATAGGGAATCAGTGTCTTCTATTTCTAGCATTTCCTCCATCTTTATACTCAGCTGAAATAGGTTTTTTTTGCTTGTTTGTTTGTTTTGTTTTGTTTTTAATGGAAGTTTTTCACATACTTGGTCTAGACTAATTCAGGTACAAATTTTGATTCATACCTGTAGCTATGCCTGAAGTGTTAAAACAAGCAGACAGACTCTAAGCATAACATGGTGCTCAGGAAAGAACAAGAATTAGAGACATACTACAAGGCTTTCTACACACATTTCCATTTGTGGAAAATGGAATTTTATATTGGGTAAGTAAATGATTTAGATGTACATTTAAGGAAAAAAAAAAAAAGGAATATGGATAAAAATACAAATCTTTTTCACACAGAAACATTAATTTTCAGAAAAAAATCAAATAAGGTTTCAGAAATCAGTTAGCTGCAGACAGACCCATTAAAAAGCCTAAACTTCTTCTTTAATACTCTTACCTTTTCTCCTGGGAGTCCTTCTAGACCTGGTAATCCCATTGGTCCAGGGTCACCCTGATTTTTTTAAAATTAAAATGGATTGCATAGATTAGAAACTCTGAACTGTTCAAGAGAAATGTGGAAGAGCAAGCAAAAGCAGAATATTTAACTTGAGATTACCAAAATAGCTAACAGTGGACAGATTTTGCTATACTGTTTTAATTTTGTCTAAGAATGTAATGGAAGACTCCCTTCCTGTGTTTTTTCAAGCCTATGTCAGCTCTAGGTCACCACTTTCAAGCTCTAAATCACCACTTTCCAGCAGCAGAGGCACATGTTGTGAGCATATTGTATCCACCACAGAACTAACATCCAAGCAATTCTGTTCAATTTACTGCATCAGAACAGAGCTCTATTCCTTGCACAAACCTTTCTCTGCAACAAAGGGCACACAGGCGAAGTCTCTGTGCAAGTCTTCAGGCTTTGAATGAAAACCAAAAAACTTCTGCAGTGGAGAAATCAGTTCAACTGGGAAAGTTCTATTACTCTTTTTTTCCCCTTTTTTTAAGACAATCAACAGAAAATTTATCACAGAAATTTGAACTACTGTTAATAATTTCAGTATTCCAGCTATCTCAGTTAAATCAAAAACCACAGCAAATTCCTTCTGCAGATGTTATAAATTCTTTGACAGATTTCACTTTCCAAAGCCTGTACGGGAGGAAGTACTTCTTGAGTAGGAAGAGGTTGCTGGTATAGAAAGACATATTCAGCTTGTAGGCATTAAGAGGAACTGTAAGCTCTCTGTTGGCTGGCTGAGTGGAGATTATGTGACTTCATGGTAGATTAAGTCTTAGCTAAATCTTCAAAATGTTAACTGCCCCATCTCTTTGGGCTTGTCTAAGTTAGTCTGAGCTAGCTGTGGTTAACACTGCAGCTATTTTTGTGAGTGAAGCCAGATACTCTTAAAGGTCAGCAGTTAACTCTCTTTATGTATTTTACTCAGGAGTGACAACCTCAAGGCAGGACAACAGCTGGAGAGGTAAAGAGTCAGCATCTTAGTGGCTTCTAAAAGCCCTAAGGAACTGTAGATGTTTTACTTGAAGATGTCACTTCTTTCATTAATAGCAGACATAGCTGTTTTCTCACTTTGGTGAAAAGGACATGATTTTTCTTAAAAAAGGATCTGTCCAATACTTCACAGGGTTTCCTGATCTTCATCAATAAATCAAGGGGAATCATACTTAGGCAATCTCTATTATGACCAAAAAGTACGTACCACGGTGCCAGGATCTCCTTTTGGACCCTGCAAAGCAAACAAGAAGCAGACATACATTTAGAGAACTACACAGTGACATAGTATTTTCTTCTATATTAATACATTATAAATACAAATTGGCAATGCAGTGCATTTACAATCAGTATTTAGTCCAGTCCTCTCAGCATATTAATTCTGCCTTAAAACAGCAGAACTTGCTTATGACTAGTAAGAAAGAGGACTTAAATAAGTACAGCACACCTTGGGCTTCAAAGAACCAAAACAAGCTGAGATACCTGCACAGGGCAGCATACTGCCTGGAAAGACACAATTCTGTACTGCTGCCATATTCACATATCATCCTACACTGTAGCTATAGGCAAGGAATCAGTGACAGAATTGAGAATTCGTGAGTTTCTAATTTCCAGCACATAATTTAATCTATAGCAAGATCATCACTAACTATAAGGAGTATATTGTGCAGTTTAGGACATTAAGATACTTTCAGTCAAGCCCAATACCAAGTTATGCACTGTTTTGGCAGACTTTACTTAATATTCAGCATAGCTTTAGAGTGAAATATTTAAATCAAAATAAGCTACTCTCCCAGCCTAAAATGTTTGATCAACACATAAAATTACATTTATATATGTTACTATTTATTACATTTATTACATCATTTCCTAGATGAGTTATAATTTCTACCTCTTACATATAAAATCCAGTTCCATGGTACTCATCAAAACTACATGCAGTTAGATGTCTGTTACCCCTCTGTTACTATTTTAATTACATATCAGAAGTTAAGTTACTATTAAATACTTACTGGAGGTCCTGGTGGACCTGGATAACTTGCGACACTTGCACCTCCCTGTAATAGCAAATATAAAAGTTGAGTTGGACCAAAATTAGGTGTTGATTGAAAAGCTATGTATATAAGAAAGAAATACCAGAAATACCTGGAGTTTATATAAGCTGCTCATTCCATTTCTTTCATTGTAAGGCACACCCTTTAAAACATAAAAACCAAGTAAGCACCACAACTATAAACCACAGAGGCAGAACCATTGCCCTGTTTTAAGTCCCATGCATCAGCAAAACTGTGGTTTCTAGATCAATTTTTCCACATTTCCAGACATTTCATAAGAAATGAATGAGTAAGAACATAGGATGCACAACTATGTAAGCTTGGTACTTTATTTTTGTTTTGTTATAAAACCAGATACTGTAAATTCTCAGTGTACATTCCATTCCAACATTCTTACATAATAACTGGTCAACAGGTAGAAGCAGTGACAGCACTGTTTTCATTTGAAAAATCTGTGTTAAACTAAAAAGTAGAAAGCATCTCATTGTTTGCCTCAACTGTTTTGAGAACATAAAGGCTTGAATGGTAAATCTAGCTTAATACTCTAGTTAAATGGACAAGACTGTAAAGAACTAAGAATAGTGATTCAGTGGTTGAACTACCAACTCACGTTTGGCCCAATGATTTTTAGTACACAAAAAGCTCAAACTATGCAGGTGTGTTCAACTTATGATTGAGTGGAATTCTTGCTCTCAAAAGATATCCAGATGTTTTCTCAGATTCAAGCCAGTTAATATTTAAAGTGGACTTAGTAAATATGAGTGCCAGCCACTCTTCCTCTACGAATGTTTACAAATCTTGTGTACAAAAATGAAAACATGAAAACAAAAAGAAAAGGGCAGACATTTAAACTCAAAATAAAGTCCTAAAACATGTTTCCAGCATAAATTAACTTAGCCGATGCTCTGAAAACTTTACATATTTCAAGATTTTCAAGAACTTCAGGATGAGAAAGTTTTCATGCATAATTAATGATGCAAATTAATACAGTATGCTTTACTTCAGTTTTGCTCTCAAACTTCTTTTATATACAAAACCTGGCAGATACAGAAAACTTGTGCTACAACAGAAAGTCAGAGATCTAGCTGGTTATTCTTGCATTGCATACTAGCTACAACTTTTATCCTGCTATCCTGCTATCCTTATACCAGTTTTTTGAGTATGTCCTGAGTTCTAAACCATCACTTCCTCTAGAGAATTTTCATGAGATACAGACTGAATTTAGAGAAGCAAGGACTGAAAAATGTACAGTCCTTTTAGCTAGAGTCAGCTCTAGGGTTAAATTTGGGGCAGAAGTGAATGATTTTTTTTTTCTACTGCAGGCTAGAAGTAGGCTGCATTTGAGACTGGAGTATGTAAGAATCATTAGAGTATAGCTAGATTCTAGAAACAAAGCATTCTGTGAATTATGGTAAAGAATGACATTTCTAAGGCTGTATTCAAAATAAGGGATTGTGAGGTCATTCAGTTATTAATTCTTCAGAATTAATGTTGTGTTAGGTACTGTTCCAGTTAATCTACAGTTTAAAGCCTCCATGGACTTCCCTGGGTTACCTGATCTCAGGTATCCAAAGTGAATAAATTAACCTCAGTGTTCAAGGATTTTAGAATAATTCATTCGACCAGATTTCTAAGATGGCACTGGTGACTTGGATTTAATGATGAATTACAAGAAAAAAAAGGAATACTGAACTATTCTGCAATAAGACTTTGCTGTCTTCCTGCACTACTAATATGTCTTAGAGAGACAGTCTACTTCTTGATATCATAGAATCATAATCATAGAATGGCCTGGGTTGAAAAGGACCACAATGACCATTGACTTTCAACCCCCCTGATATGTGCTGGGTCGCCAACCACCAGACCAGGCTGTCCAGAGCCACATCCAGCCTTGCCTTGAATGCCTCCAGGGATGGGGCATCCACAACCTCCTTGGGCAACCTGTTCCAGTGCGTCACCACCCTCTGTGTAAAAAACTTCCTCCTAATATCTAAACTAAACCTCCCCTGTCTCAGCTGAAAACCATTCCCCTTGTCCTATTACTATCCACCCTTGTAAACAGCAATTCCCCCTCCTGTTTACATGCTCTCTTCAAGTACTGGAAGGCCACAACGAGGTCTCCCTGTTGCCTTCTCCAAGCTAAACAAGCCCAGTTCCCTCAACCCTTACCCTAAGGAGAGGTGCTCCAGCCCTCTGATCATCCTAGTGGCTCTCCTCTGGACCCACTCCAGGAACTCCATGTCCTTCCTGTGCATTTCATTTTACTTATATCATTCCCAACATATAACGAAAATGTAAGCCAAAATCTCTTACCGGAGGTCCAGGTGGTCCAGGCTTCCCTGGAGAGCCTTCACTGCCCTAGCATAGTGAGAGATATATATAACTTTAATATAACTCAGATCTATTCCATTCCCAAATTGTGATGGCCATTATGACAATAAACAAGAGATACAGTCAGTAGGACTAGGTAATATCAAGAATGAATTATCCTGCTTAAGCTTTAGGCAAATTTAAGCTCTTGTTCTGTTAGTTAGTGATGCTTTACGCGTAGTAACTTCCTCATGGCAAAACAGTAGTGGCAATAGGGTAGTGAAATACTTCATATAAATTCATATAAATTTCTAAGCAATCAATAGATAGAAGCTGTAATTCATTTTATGTTTTGAATATTGTTTTGCTAAAGACAATCCTCAATTTGATCATCCACAGATAAATAAAGACAAGTTTATTCAGAAACATGTTGGGTAAAGGAAAGGTCTTTATTAAGGGCTATAATGAATATCTTCTTGACCTTTATTTCAAAACTCTTATCTGTAGCTGTAGTCTGTTTTGCTGAGATGCACTGAACTGCTTACATCAGGAAAAAAAGTTTCTTAGTTTTTGCCCCAGCAGAATAGTGGGTGCTTTGAGCAATACAGACATTTTAATGTCAAAATTTCCAAGCAAGATCTTTTCAAAATTTCATCACTAAGATTCAGTTAATAATTCTGTATAATTTGGAATAGGTCTATCCAAGTTTTTCACTCACTTCATTGGATTTTAATAACATTCTTCATTGAGACACTTAGGCTGCAAATTTAAAATTATTAAGGTGGAAAAAGTCAAGCTGAGCATACGACAGTAATGATTAACTCACCATAAGAATATACATTTTTTAATTACAATAATATTTAAATAATTTCCAAATCATCTTGTGATTGAAACGCCAAGCAACAAATTGAAGGATTTATAGTATTTCATTCAGAGAGAAAATACTCTATTTTAGAACTTTTCAAATGTGCTCCTCAGATAAAGGAAGAAGAATGTACATAACCTGGCTATGGTTCAGTTCATCGCTCTTAAATGATCTGACTTCTGGCCTTTTCACTCAGTGGCACACTAGTTATGGAGAATTGACTTTCTCATTCTCAAATGCAATAATAAGAGGCTGCCCTCCCCTAAGCTTTATGATGCATAATGAAAAAACAGCTATGATTAGGTCTCAGCCAATGATAGAGATGTACATGCTTCAAGAAGCTGATCAAACACTACATTTCTAGAGACTTTATTCAGTACTTTAAAATTGTAAACACAAAAAGAACAAAACCTTGTTTTTTTTTTTTTTTTTTTGTTTTTTTTTTTTTTTTTTTTGCAGTGTATTACTTAAAAAGGAAATACCCTCGGTAAATTATTTCTATCATGGCCAGGAAGGAGACAGTTCTCAACTCATTTTTATGCTGAGGATATTTCATAGCTTTCCAAAGTACAATTTCCTTTTCTTATTCATACCAAGTTCAAAGTTTTATAGAGTATTAGTATAACCACAGTCCATGCACTATGGCTGGAAAAGCCCGAGCCATAGCTAAGAAAAAAAAAAATAAGAAATGTATCCATGTAAAAAATGAAAAAAATATCTCAAAATATGTTTCGATAGATCAGTTTTTCTGCTGCATGTCAATGACTTGTGGTGCCCAAGAAATTAATTTGACCTTTTAGTTATAATGGAAGCACTTGATAAAAGAATATATATATAATTGATAAAAAAACAGTACTATAACAGTGTAAATTAATTATAAAGGAAGCTTTAATACTTTTGCAGAATATCTGTATTGAGTAACTTCCAGCTTTTGAAGAACATTTATGTATGCCTCTAAGTTTGACTAATACACTAGAAAAAGAATGAGAAGTAGAGCAAGTAGTAATTCATAATACACTACTTGACAATGTTTTTTTTCTTAATTTTTTATAGCATATTACAGTTAGAAAACATTCCCTGAAACTCATATATACCCAAGGTTTATTCTTCAAAATAGAAGCCTGTATGTTTGTTTGGAGAAAATATTTGTAATCCAAGACAAGAAATAAAAATTCATTTGAAAATGTCAAAGTCATGTCTGCATTGTGTTAAAAAAATATCAAAAACACAACAACAAACCAAAACCCAAAGCATGGTAAAAGGATCACAAAACCTACATAGATCTTTATCAAAACTAAAAAGAAGGAATACCTTTTCGCCTTTTGACCCAGCAGGACCAGGATGCCCAGGTCTTCCCATGGCTCCCTGCACAATACAGTATCAGTTTGTATTACTTAGGAAACATCACAAAACTGCAATTTGCACTGTACCTTAGTTTTTAAAACTTGTACTTTCTGAAGGTCATTTAAAACTAGTTACACTTTTCCTCCAGGTTTCAATATTTCTCTTCTCTGTCTGATGCAAAAGCTGTATTCTACTGATAAGCTCTGTGAAGGGTAAAACTTGTGTTTGTGGTTGTATTTTCACCTTGCACAGACTAAATGTTCTGCCCCTAAATGGTAACTCTTGATACTGTGAAGGATCATGTTTTTTTGCTAAAATGTTAATTTATGTATTCCACATTAAGCTTCCATAATGTGTTGCAATTAGGGAAGCATTAGTACTGTCAACAACCCAGCATTAAGCAATGATCACACTAATTAAAACAGTCTCATTGTGCAAGTAGAAAATTAAAAAAAAAAAAAAATCCCAAGAGAGGTTTTCTCCAAAATACCAGTATTTTTCAGGATTAGTTTTTCAGTGACTTCAAATAGTAAGTTAATGTATTCTTAAGACTTTATAATTATTTGGTTTCTGCATTTAATGCTTTGAGAATGCCCGGTTAGAAATATTTTCTAGATTTTTATTAATAACACTATTACAGTAACTAGGGTATAAATAATTAATTAGCTGCTAGTTTGTCCATCATGTCTTTCAAATTCATGAAGTCTCTAGTAAGGTCAAAACACTGAAAGCATTTGAGTCACATAAACTTTGAATCCAGACAATGATAGTATTTTTGGAGACATCAACTCACAGCATAATTTATTTTAATACAGCCACTGCAGGTAAGATTTCATTGTCACTCTCCTAAAAGCCAAAAGGAGGTGCAAGAAGATAAGAATAAGAAGTTTTGATATGTAATTATAGCAACCTTTGTAGAGAGAGATTAGGCAACAAATAATACCACATGCTTACAGACGGTCCACTGGGTCCTGGTACACCAGGCAGTCCAGGAACACCTTGAAGGCCCTGAAAATTAGAGGTGCACATGTCAATTTCCTCTCCCATGTCATAGCCTCAAAAAATGACTTATATTTAGCACGTCCGTCACTGTTACAACAACAATGAAGCACATTTTCATCTACCAGGATATCGATATTTTTTGGAATAAAAACAATATACGCATACCAGAGTATTTCAGACAAGTCTGTGCATTGCAGTACACTTTCCTCTGATCCACTGGGCTTAGTCAGATGAAATTTTAGCTATATGACAGTCATGTATATATATCTAAGCTAATTGCTCTTGATTCCCCTTATAATCCATAGGGAGAAGTAAGCTCCACCCAATAGTATATAATGGAAAATACTGTATGTACTTTAAATTCAAATATTTTATTTCCACTTAATAGTAACTGCTGAAATGACTATTCCCATCAAACTATTTGCCTTACAGAATATTTCTCAAAGTGAATGCTAAATAGGAAGTAACACAATCAAAGCAAATACCTTATAAAATTAAATATTTTGTGAAAATACTTGGCATTTACCTTTTTATTGCTTTATCTCATACTCTTAAAAATTAGCATTTAGATTTATGCAAGGCATTAAAATATATAAATGAGCATAAACCTTTACACAAATATGAAATAGATTTTACTTATTTTAATAATAGTGCTTAATCTTGTTGAAAACTTAGATTCAAGGGCTATCTGCAGTAATACATTATTATCCCAGCAGTTTTAAATAAGCAGTTTAATATTCTATGCACTTTCCTCTTGGTCTAGATTCACATAATAGTGTATTGGCTACATAAATGAAGTAATTTTACCTCATCACCCTTCTCTCCAGCAAGTCCAGGAAATCCACGTTCACCTTTGCTTCCCTATGAAAACAACATTCACACAAATGTTTTCTATTAGAAAACAATGAATTTCATGCTAAGGAGAGCATGAAATTTTATGACCCACATTTAATATATACGAGTACAAACATAAAGTGACTAAAACAAGAAAAAAACAAAGCTCAATACTACCCATGAGTCTTAAAATAGATTCCCACTAAGGTGAAAAGAAAGTAGTATTTTTTACCTGATAGGTAAATTGGCATAAAAAGACTAATGGAGATATAGTCTTGTCTTACAAATACTAAAGGGTTTAAATGCTTGCCCACAGGGAGAATGTATACTTTCAATTAATTAAGTTCTACTGTAGGAAATTAATTTTCCATGCCATGACGTATGTTATCAGATTACAGCAAAACAGAATTTTGATTGACATCAGTGAAAGTTCAAGTCCCAGTGAAACTGCTGAGTTAGTCCAACAGGGAATAATTTGCAACGGCACAGATCTGGTTGTTACACACTTGAGAGAGAAGTTTCCTTCTTTACTGCAAGATTCCTGCATGACTGACTCACTTAAGCCAATAGATGGCAATGCACTACTGGACAATTAAATCTGAGCTAAGTTTAACTATCAAGCCACAGAAAGTTACACTGGCTTGGGACTTAGTTCCCAAGCTGTTTAGCTCAATTTCCAGAGAGAAAGGGCACACTAAGACAGGAAGAGGACTAAACTGCAAAAGCTGACTGAACCTTTAAGCTGCTCAGATGCTACAAAAACAGGGATCAGACAAAAAAATTTAAGACTTCTCTGACAGAAAAATCTGGCTTTTGATTTTTAACAACAAAGCAGAGTAAAATAAGCTCTTCAAAAACTAACCTTTGGCCCTTCTCTACCAGGGAAGCCTGGAGGACCTCTTGTGCCTGGATCACCCTAAGGAACAGACACAAGGCAAAGTGATAAATAAGCATGATAGTGACAGGGTCAGAAGATCTGATCTTTGCAACCACGCTTTCCTGCCTTTGTTACCATCCATAGGTGACTCTTCCATTCATTCTCATGGAGGCCGATTCAAGTTCACTAATTCAATAATGTTTGAATGCAGAATTTTAGTTTAACTGTTTCCAAAGCTCTTGGTGAGACCATAGAGATGCAGGAAAAGGAAATCAAATTTACAGTAAGTTAACATAATTATTGTTATTGCTAATCCTTAACTTTCCAGTCTAAATCAGTTTCATGAAACAGTAACACTATTTCTTTCAAAACGAAACACCAGTACATTTTCAGAAATTGAAAATGAGGTGTTCTACTATTGTTTTTACAACTGGAAGCAGATTGATGTAGACTGAACACAAAGAAAAAGCTTTTGTTGAAGAGGCACTAGAACAGGTTGCCCAGAGAAACTGTGGATGCCCCATTCCTGGAAGAATTCAAGGCTAGATAGGATGGGGCACTGGGCAGCCTAATCTGGTGGCTAACAACCCTTCCCACAGAAAGGAGGGGTGAAGCTTGCTGATCTCTAAGGTCTCTTCCAACCAAAACCATGTTATGATTCTATATTTCATTTTATAACCTCTGAAAAAGTTTACCTTCAGTATAGTACCCATGTCTCCCACTAGTGGCAGTGCAATCTGAAATTACAAGAAACACTTGCAGTTAATCTTTTACACAATGTTACCAATTCAAATAGGTGCTGATTTTTTCAAAAGTTGATATGGCAACTCACATAGCTGATTACATACACACTGGCTGAGATAATTTTTTCTATGACAACTCTAAAAATCAGGGCATTCCACATAGTTTTAAAATGTTAAATATCACTGCCAATCCAACCTACCAATGTAATTTTTTCTTGCAGTTTGAACAAAGTTGACACAATACTTGTCCAAAAACCACTAAATTCTATTTTCAAGTCATAATATGTAATTGTCTTTATAGCATACCAACAACAAATCATCCTCACTGGAAATTCTCACAGCCTTTTGTCGCCTATTATTTTCAGTGTTTTCCTTCTGCTTCCTCCTAGGCTTTGACTCTAATCTGAACTAAATTCTGAACTGTAAAGATGCCAAAGCTAACTTCATTAAATTAGCTCAGGTACTGGAAATAATCCAGCTACAGTAACATGAGCAACATACGTAAATTTTTGTCCTGCCTTTAAACATTAAGAACCAGTGCAAGAGTCTGTGATGCCACAACCAAATTACTAACAATAGTAAAGATAACCCATTTAAATCTCAATCAATAGGTAAACACTATGCTGCAATATGTCTGTATCCTCCGATTTCCAAGTGCTGTTATTAGACTTACATTTAAAGACTTCCTATAAAATCTGATTGAGCCGATTGCTCACAGACTTCAATTATCGGTTCTCATTTCTTCTCGCAAGTGCTAAAACAAAAATAGCCCTGGGCATATGATAAAATTAGACACATTCAAAATTTGTTACTGCTGTTGTTCAGCTATGGGAATCAAACATCAGTTCAAGACAAGAACTGCTGAATATACCCAATTTAACTATAATCAGGAATAGACTATTTACCCCATTTGAAAGCATGCAGAGAACAACTACTTTAACTTCTGTACTGTTTTAAGACACAGGACCCAAGACATGCAGTTTGACAGGGTCCTAAAGTTCAGTTGCCAGGGCACACAGTTAAGAGACTAAGTCTACTGCACTTGTGACATACAGCTCATGTGCTCTGTGAATATAGCAAGTCCAGTGTAACCGCACACATAATGTAAAGTCACAGCTGCATATGTGCATCTCTGAATGAGTGCATGATACATCCTGGGCTTTCAAAAATGTTAAAATGGCCTTCATTTTCCAGCCTTACTCCTGGTTGCTACATCTTCCTTGAAAAAAATGTACCCTTCAAAGAAAAGAGTATTCCAAGAGTAATAAATGCCATTAGTATATTTTAGCATTCAGATCTGTTGTTTAGTAGTGGCATCACATTTTTTACTTACCTTTAGTTTACAGCACACTGCGCCTTCCAAAACCTATTCAATTTATGGATTTTGCTTTTCATATTAAGCACTTTATACTCATTGTCTCAAGTTTCATCTTGTTGACTTCAGAATGTCTCTGAATTTTAGACACTGGTTTTATCTACAAAAACCTAAGCAATCTTTTCCAGTTCAATGGCAGTTTGTATCTACTTATCCAAATAGAACTAAAACATTGAAAAGAACCATGCATGGGAGAGATCTCTCTTTCAGAGTTCTACAAATGTCTGCTGCTAGACACTGATATCTATATTTTTGATAAGCACTAACTATATGGCAGTTACTTCCAGAGCATTTTTTGCTTGCATATGAAAACATCATGAGGACAGTTTCAAAGTTTTAAGCAAATCAAGATACATAACAGCACTATTTCCCCATCCTTCCCAAGCAAGTTAACCTTTCAGAAACGGAAATATGATTTATTCCATGATTGATTCTTAACAAAATAATGCCAGCATTCTTGTATTTCCGTGTAATCGTTCTTATTAGTATTTAGAATTAAATATATATATATTACTAAAGCAATCAAGCTTGTTTCAACTTATCTATTATACGTAGGTTCCTCTCTCTCCTTTAATGAAAATATGCTCTCTGTTCACATCTCTCCATTCCTCAAAAGCCCCATCTTTCACAAAATACTCAAAGGTAACTGCTAATCATTTAGAGACTTCTTTGTTCATCCCTCAGGTGAATTTCACCAGCTATTCATGCTGTAACTAAAAATCTTTAGCTCTTTTTTCTATTAAATTAACTAAAATTAATATAATGTATTTTCCAAAACACAGGGTTTTTTTTTCAGTGGACAGTGAAAAGCCACTGAATTACTTGGCTTTGTCTGCAGAGTCTGTAATTTGATCTCCTTGATTATTAATTATAAGACTGGACACGTTGTTCTAATAATTGCATTCAGAGTGCATGTTTCTTGGTTTTACATCCATTCCTAGCAGTAGATCACTTATATCTCAACCTTTCTGACTTGAGTTCTATTTCTGTACTCACTGCTAGTATAAAACCTGCTTCTGCTTGATGATCTTAGTCCTCTGGGAGCTACAGATGCTGTCAAGTGCCTTTTAAAGCACTGGAACTGTTGCTGCTGTATGCTCAAGGACTGCTACAGACATGATTTAAATGGGGAGAATAGTCCAGCCATGTAGTCAAAACTGTATCATACAACCAGAAAAGGCTTGTTGCATTGACCAGCCCAGATGATCAAAGTATGCATAATGGCTAGATTCCCAGTCTGTCTCTCTGAGACAAAATCTTTGTGTGATTTTGTGACTAGTTTACTCTTCAATAAGCTCCTTGCTCTCAGTTCTTAGGCATACTTGTGGACTGCTGTGCATCTGTACCATCAAATGTTTAATTGAAAGTATCGTTTATTTTACTGCCTAATGCATTCCTGCAGCTGTTAAAAGCTCTCAGCTCTTCACAGGCTGTCAGTAGTCTGCAGACCAGCTTGGAAATCCCTGCATGAGATTTGCATGACTGAACACTTGGAGATGTAAATCATTCCTAAGACATAAAGTAAGTCTCTGCATCTGAAGAATACATGCAATAGTCAGGTATATGAAGAACTGTTACCTCAAGCCACAAACAGACTGAGGCCACTGCCTTTAATTCAGTGAGAAGGCCAAATTCATGCCTTGGCAAAGAAAGGAGATTTTGCCAAAGGGCAAATATTCTTATGTGAAGTTTTATTTTCTTTTATATACACACACACACACATATATATATATATAAAAGCATTATTATCACTGAACATCACTGTTTTAGTTTCTTTTTTTTTTTTTTTTTTAATTGTGTATTTAACTAAATACTAAACCAAGATCACAAGTGAGTTTAGTAATCTTTTTTAAATATTCAGCTCTAGTTTTGGTTTCTTCCAACTAACTGTGGCTTTTATTCTGCCAATGGAATATATTCTAAAAATAGCTCAGGAAAATTGGAAAACATTTGGCATTATAAAAGCTTCAGCAAGCATTTGTTTCTAGCAAAAGTTTGTTTTTTGAAAGCTCTAATGTAGCTGTGAGGGCTCAAGATAGGAACAGGAATAAAGAGTCTTCATTTGCAAACTTAGCAAACATGCACATGGGACTCTCTTGTCTCCCGTATATAATACTAACTAATCTCTAATGGTGCTATTTGGCCTGAGGCATATGCAGATCTTTTGGATCTTGCAGTGTTAGACTTCACAAAATCATAAAGCTGTAACACTGGTGCATATTATATCCAAGAGGAGACAAATATCTAAAATATATCAAAGGATCAGAACATTTTTTCCCCTAAAACTCACTTTTTCATTATTGTTAGAGGGAATTTATCACATGAAAGACTGACAGCTCAGAATTTCTTTGAAAATTATTATCTTCCTTCTGTGGCATAGCAAAATTAACTGCAGAATACAAAACTTCCTTCTTTCTCACTCTTTCAAAGGAATTAATCAAGGTCTGCTTCCGAAAATTTGCATTATAAGCAACTCCTTCTGAGGCTGAAGAACATGGTGCCAAGTTACAGCCTAGCAGAAGTGCTAGTATACAGACATTCACATAAGACCTGAAACAAGGCATTTATCCCTTTGAAGTCAACATAACAGTAATTTATACAGCAATAAAACCATGTAAAACAACAACAACAACAGATATAATCCTAAATTAATCAAATTAATTTAACAAATTGGACTTTCAGGCTTTACCCGGTTATCTCCTTTAAAATTAAAATATTCTCACCAAAGCAGCTATACAAGCTTTCCACATATACATACTGGATCGCCTGGAGGGCCTGGTAGTCCTGGCTTTCCATCTCTTCCTGGAGTGCCCTAGAAATAAATTGAAAATGTGGCAGCCTTAAATCACCGACAGGGGGAAAAATTACTTTTTACTGCACATAGACAGGTACTTACATTAATACCGGGGGTACCTGGAGTTCCTGGTAATCCTGGAGGCCCTCTAGGGCCCTGAAAGAAGGAACAGTCTTTTAAGATTTAAGAACACTCTCCTTTTACTGCAAATCTCTTTAAAGTAATGGCTTTGTTTTGTTTTGCTTTCATGTTAAAGAGAAAGCGTGTATCCTACCTGGATGCCTGTAGATCCAGTTGGCCCTATAGGACCCTATAAGAAAACACCAAATAATAAATAATCAGTACCTACCCTTTCTGGGACAAGGGAGATAAAGCTGATTAAAAAATACACTCAGTATAGGATAATGGCTCAGTTTACATTGCAAGAAACACTGGTTGTAAGGTTTGGTTTTAAATACAGATCTCATTTTACCTAAATTACAGAGATCACGATTTTTCTGAGGTATGATTTTAAGGGCAAGTAATGGCAAATAAGAATGATCTGTGGTAAAATGTGTTTTCAGCAATTCATAAGATAAAAAGCTGTTGAGTAAAAAATAATTAAATTATTTAAACATAATTGAGAATGAAAATATGTATCTGAATAAATTATTTTAAATTATATTTAAATTCAAATTTCAGCATATATCTCCAATCTCTTTTCTCAAACTTCTCCTCTCTGAGTCCTGCTAATAAACTGAAATGTCCTGCTTGAATATATTGGCCTAGTCTGATGAGAGATTACCCAGTTCACCACAGTTGATTCACAATCAACTCATGCAATAACACCTTCAATCTCTATGAGTACCTTTTTTATTAAACAATCCACAGACAGTGTAGATGCTATATTACTTAAAGGCACTAGAAAGAAAGAAAATCGAGAAACAAACTAAATACTTGAAACAGTTATTACAAGTTTTATTTAGTTTGAATTACTTAGATACCAACTTGTTTCATATTTGAATTTAAACTGCATAGAGATGCATGAAGGCTGTTCAATATGAGAACGTCACTATTTCCTGACATAGTGTCTGGACACTGTAAGGTTCTTGTTTACAAACAGTAGATTTAAGCTTGTAATTAGCAGTTATCACAAGTGCCAAAGCTTGAAAGAGCTGATGTAAAGCCTCCCACATCTTTTCCATGTGTATTTGCCTCTTCCAGTACTGGCATGGGTTTCAAAATGCCATCATGTGCAGTGTAGAATAAACCTTTTTTCTTGTACCTCTACTCACTCTGGACTTTGCTGACAACTGCAACCTACAGCTGCTTAGAAACAAACACAATTAGTCTGAAGGTGTGTCAACATCATTACTGGTTTGCCAGTAATATAGCCATTGATTCTCTCATTCCTTTAGACTTACTCTTTTCAGTGAGCACTAGATTTGTGTGGGTCTAGATAAAGGGAAAAGTTGCTGAGCTGTGAATTGAGTCAGAATGGAGTTCATGTTACAGTTTCTCAGTGATGCACAGTGAGAACCCAAATTCTGGGCACTGGTATACTTACTGGTGATCCCTGAATGCCTATTCCAGGAGGCCCTATCTCTCCAGGGGCTCCTTGTAGACCAGGCAGTCCTCTTTCTCCCTACGAAGGTTACAAGGCTTTCAGTTAAAACAGGTCGGAAAATGCAAACTGGTTTATTATCCTGTATTTACAGAAACAGTAGTAACTTTTTATACCTTTGGTCCTCGTGGACCTGGGTTTCCAGGAATACCAGCGGAACCCTAGGGAAAAAAAAAACAACAGCAACACAGCAAGAAAAACAAGAAAACACAAATTATGTTTTGAAATGAAAGAGACCAGGTGAATTTTATTGCCAAAACTAGTCAGCCTTTATGAGTAAACTATGGTAGATTTACATATGCCTTCCTTGTTAATAGTGCTGTCACTTGGATCCCTTGTAGGTCTTCCACTAACAATACTATTTTAATGTACTTACAATAACACTATAATATATATTTCAAGTTTGAAATCACATCTGAAAATTACTTGTTCTTACTGCATTGCTTTCACTGCACAATGAAAATTCTTTAACAGTTATCCCCACAAGAAATAAAGCCACAAAAACTTTTTCAAATCACAGACTTACTGGTCTTCCAGGCAGACTTGGTCCAGGAGGCCCCACCTCACCTTTTGGACCTGGGTGTCCAGGAGGTCCCATGATCCCACCAGGGTCACCCTACAAGATAAATATGAATCATGACTCAAAATTATCAAGATTATCCTAGAATGCACCAGTACTTTGAGAAAGAACTGAGAAAGAAAATTTGCAAAGCTTTATGCAGCCCTGCACTTCATAACCAAAAATAATTTCCATAGATTGATCAAATTTATCACATTTAATTCCACAGAGGTTCTGCTCCCTGCATCTATAAGAAACCTGCATCTATAACAACTCAGCTCTCAGGAGGTAGGAAAATCCTGTGCTTTGTTGTCCGAGTGCATTATTCATAGCTATCAACAAACTTCTGAAAGTCTTCTATACATGTATGAAAAATATATTTAAAGCTTCAATTTTCTATCAAAAATATATTTCCTTCAAAAAATTACAGAAAAAGAGGCATAGACCATAGCACCCATAATATCAACCACATTTTCTCAATTTTCCATGCTTGTAATTTATCTGATCTACATTTCTCATGTCCCCAGCTCTCCAAAATGCAGGTTGTCACTAAGCCCTGACGATTCTTCCAGTGTAGGAATGTCAGACTCACTCCATCTTTCTCTGTCCCTCTTCACTGCTCTCCTGTTCACACTTCTCATTTTCTGTGCCCTTTATTATGTTGTCCATGCTGCTGCATAATTGTCTGTGGTTCTTTCTGATTCCACTACTTCCCATTTTGAAAGATTTTGGTTGTTATTCCACAATTATTTTCCCTTCTGCCTTTTCATTGTGCTTTTTTTTTTTTTTTTTTTTTTTAAGCTGTTAAATGATTTTATTAATTTCCTCTGTATCCCAAGATGTATAAATATCATAACACCTCACATAGCTCACAGTGTGCCTGTACAGTATCTTTTCTCCCCCTCCCTACACACAGCATATACACACATAACTCTTGTTGATGAAGCTGAATTCCAACCAAGAGGCTGTCTACCCAGCACAATACAATGCCATAAAGAGATCCCAGACTTGGCTCAGGTCTGCCTCAGTGCTCTGCCATGATGAATAAGTCTGGCCATGAAGCATGATTTTAGACATTAGCCTCGTTAGGGCACAACACTGAGAGGGTATCCTATTGTCAGAACTTACACTGGTATTTCTGCATGGCACATTTTTATTGTAAGAGTCCAACTTAACCTCCCTGGAAATAATACTTAAATTATGACTCTGAAGAGCAATTGGGTTGACAAACTGGCCTGCAATATAACCATGGAGACGGCAATTGCTGCTTGTACACTTCTAAATCAATTCTTAAAGCTGCTGCACAGATGCACTACAGATGAACTGAAACAGTCTTTACAAGACAGTCTAATAGCCTCTACTATACCAATCTTAATTAAGAACAGTTAGAATATACCTTTTCTCCTTTAACTCCGGGCATTCCCGGTAACCCGTGCTCTCCTGGTAAGCCCTGGAATTAATACAATAATAATAAAAATGATAAAATATTCCAGTGTATATATATTAATAAAATAAATCATTTTTATATCTATTCTCTTCAAATCTAAAATTACAGATGAAAATGATTATTCACTGTACATTAGTACTGACCCATAATGCTGAAGAGTACTAATTAAATAATGCCTCATTAAGAAAATTTCTGAGTCATTTCTTCTCTAGATCAATATTTAATAATCAACATTATTTCCTGGACCCTTTCAGGACAAAACTGCAAAGGCTTTTTTTTTCCTTTTACATTTATTTCAAAATGTTCCCATGTCTTGGAAACCAAACTTTTTTTCAAGGGAGCTGGTTGTAGATACTAACTTGAGTTTTAAGTAACAGATGGGTCTTATCTTTTTCAACCATGAAGAAATGTGTAGTTCATGATGCATTCTTATCTCTTAAAAGCTTCAGTAAATTAATCCTGCATATTCTTTTGTAATTTCTAAATCTTCTTGTGACTTTTCACATTTTAACTTCAGTATCTTCTGTTGCCCTTTTATGAAAGATTTCTAATAAATATAGTGAAATGAGATAAAATAAAACAAACAGAAACTATTTGAAAACTTTGGAAGGTTAAATGAATAGCTGATTCTCTTACTATGCTTGAATAGATACAGGAAGCTTCTGTCATAACTCTTCTATTTTATTCAGCCAACTATTGTATCAAACTTTTTTATTTCCATAGTAAATGTCAAAAACTGATGAAATCAAATAGTCACATCTAAGAATGGTGTTTAAATGCAAACGAAAAACCACCTTTCTGAGAAAGACACAGAAATACATATTGCTTTTACTGTTTTCACAGTGGAAAACATAGATTTATAAACATCTGTATATGAAGTAAGATGACATATCTGTGCCAACAATGAGGATTCAACAGCTGTGTTCACTCTCTCTGTTGTATTCTGTCCTTAATATAGACAGCTACTTGTTACAACCAGTCTTTTAAACTAAAAGAAAAAAAAAGATGCCTGAAGAACATTCTGCTTATACCAAATCACTAAAAAAATATATGCAAGTTTAAATTTATTGATTGTAGAGCAGACATGGTGTCCACGTACATGTACACATCACTCCTCTTGGAGGATTCCACAGGCTTTGATCTCATGGTTCAAAATGTCTGCATCCTGCTTGTGCCATCACTTGACAGCCTGTAGTGAATCTGGATATTGGGGTTTAAGTATGAGATGAGAGCTTTTGTCCTTGATTATTTCACACTCTCACTCACTTGTTCCTCTGTCAGTGTTACATTCATTAGTTGTTGACCTTCCTTTCCATCAAGGAGAATGCTGTTCATTCAAGGTGGTTGGGAAGCAAGTTGCCTTCATTACCAGTCCTAGTGGCTAAGTTCCCTGAGTGTTGGCTAGCAAATGTTTCCATGCATCTCTCTGATCTCCACAGCATTCACTGTTTTCTAGAACCGTTATTCTAGCCAAGATCTTCCATCTGAGCACAGCTCTTCTCAGGAGCTCTTCTTTTTTGACACCACTTCTTCTGCCTGGTACTCTCACCTCTTGATTGTTTCTGTCCAAGTAGTATTTACGTGTGCAACTGATGATCAGTCTCCACACTGGTGAGTCTCTCTTATGTCTCTATTAACTGAAGAACCCATTTGTGTCACCTCTGTTTAGTACAGGTGCTATTAGAATTTAAAAGCAGATCCTACCATTGCATTGAGCAAGCTGTACCTTTGTGATTTGAGAGGTTCAGGTTTTGACACTGTCACACGCATACAAGCACGTGTACTATCTGCCACCTGTCAGTGTTCCCTATTTAAGCTATTTTTCACCAACAGCAGCCATAAATGGCTTTCAGTTCTTTCTGACTGTCAGCAATTCTCTATACATTTCATTTGGAATACCAATTGACAATATTAAAATTAATCTTTTTTTTTTTCCATTCTCTACAGAGTATTTTAGTAATTTAACAGTAATTCAATAAAAGAGTTTTCTGTTAATTTCTTCCCAAGTAATATTTCTACTCTGTTTAAAGATTTAATGCTGCTCCTGTTTTAAAAGAATTAGGAAAAGGATGAGTCTGGTTCTGAATGAGTTTCGCTCATAAATTTGGCCTAAATGTTAAGACAATAAACACATTTTTTTTATTCTGTTCCTCTTATTAATCTTTGCTCATTTTTTTTTTAATGAGAAATAAATCAAATCAGGATATTTGGAAAATATAGACAGAAAAAACAAGGAACACAATATGCTTTAATCCTTGGAATACTCTTATTTTCCCTATTTATTCTCACTTTGCTCCACACACTGTTTTTTCAGCTCATGGTTACAACACTTTTTACACTTTGCCAGAGATTCTCAGTTTTAACCTAATCTTGTGAGGTAAGAGAAATTTTTGTAGAGTTAATTAACTGTCAACTAAAAAAACAAAAAAAAATAGTATCACCACTCTCACATACTCATGCAGACAGTAACACGGGGACAGAAAGAACATAAGCAAATCACAGAACTTTATGCTGAGGCACAGAACCTCACTGTGCTTTGACAGCTGATTTCTATAGTGCCACTCAAGAGAGGTGGACCTATAGTGTGTGTTTGACCAGCTAACTGCTCACATGCCACACTTATACAGTTTGATGAAATTACACAATACATACAACTTCTCCAGGCTCTCCTCTGGGTCCTATAGGTCCTGGAGGTCCTTGCAGTCCCTGTAAGATGATATTGTGCACACTTGAGATAAAAGTCATCCCTTTGGAAGTTAATGTGTACTTTCAGATACAGGCTACTGAAATAACTTGTTACTGCTATGGAAATCCAGGTCACCATCATATTTTATACCATCTGGAAGAGGCTTGTAGAGATCCAAAGGATCATGAAGGTTTGCATCAAGTCATCTTTTTATCTCTGCTTTGCATACCCATCTTTTCCTATATTCTGGAGTCTTTTAGTGCTCTAGTCTGTCTCATTAGTTCTTTTCTGAGAAGAGAATGAGCATCTGCCACATAATTCAAAAACCACTTCTATATCTATGTTTTCTGGGAAGACTTCAGCTTGTTTTGTCTCTTATAATGCATATACTTATTATTATTTATGCTTATACTCCAGTGTAAGGAGTTTACTTAGTAGAGAAACATTTTTATGACTGCAGGGGGCTACAGGTCTGTGGACTCACATCTACATCACCTGTGATGCTTTTTGATGATCTAGGGAGCTTGGGTATCAGCATATAATGAAATTCATACACAGCATACAACAAAGTCTGGAGTTACTATGTTAATTCTACAAAGATACTTTTTACATACCTTAGATCCTGGATTTCCCATGAGACCGGGTGGTCCAGGGTCACCCATTTCACCCTAATGATATTTTTTGAGAAAATAACAGCTTTATTGTGACATCTCTCAGAACCAGATACGTATACTAGAAATGTATACAGCACGTACTAGTAAAAAAAATACCTTATCTCCTTTAGATCCCTCCATTCCAATTTCTCCCTGAAAACAGCAAATATGAACATAAGAAGTCGAAACTTAAACTAAGATCAACTAATAATTCAATTCTCTACCATAAAATACTACAGTTGCAAACTTAAGAATTATTGAGAAGAGAATTAAAGAATTTCTGATGCCTTGTGGAAACTTTCCTCTTTCAAATTAATTCTGCCTGCAGGTTTTGCTAGAGGTTTCAAGAACAATTGCTTGAATTGTTTGCTTGAGATCTTCTCCAGTCTAAAGCTTATTTTTTCCTAATAAATCACTACTTGTGACATAACATTCATCTCCAAAACAATGCATTATTACAGGGTGCCTTATTTTGGTTATTATAATATGTTTATCAGAAGTATCTAAGCAACCTTCAGTTGTGTACGAAAAAATATAACAAGCTTCTACCCAATGTCACAAGAGAGGATGATAGTTAATTTAAAAAAGCAACACATGTAAACAGTCACTTAAAGAATAAGTGTTCTTAAAATAACATCCCCAAATAGTGAGAAATTATGAACACATAAAATGGCTATAAAAGTACTCCCACTGTTAAATGCTACACTATGGGAACCATTAAAATAATGGCCCACACATAGTTTTGTGAAATAAATGGAAGAGAGAAAAAAAACCTTCAGGGAACAAAAAAAAGTGTGTAGTTTAAGCTCAGCTCAGGGACAGTAACAACTGACAATCCATCTGTCTCAACAGAAATGGTGAAAAACTGGGTACTGTGCCACATCTCAATGTTTTATTTATAACTGGTTTGAATTTGATGCATGTGCAAGGAAATGGTAAACATGCTATGTTACAAAATCACTGAATCTAATGGAAGTATACAAATAACAGAATTGCTATGTGAACATCATACAAAAAAAAAAAAAAAAAAAAAAAAAAAAAAAGAAAAAGAAAAAAACCCACATGAAATGTACATCATTCCCATAGACAGTTAAAAGTGTAGTTATACTCACTGGATCTCCCTTGTAACCCTTTTCTCCCTATGAAAAACATAAAGCAAGTGATAACATAGGGTTATTTTCAATCAGTAAACAGTGCAGGTGTGTCTGTTTTTTAACCTATATAAAATATACAAAATACAAATACATGGACTGCAATTGTTTCTGTGAGAGATACACATCTATACACATCCATTCCTCAGTAAAAACACTTTGAAAACCTCAGCTGAAATAAGATGTTATTGAACTGAAGATGTTACTGAATAGCAAAATTAGGACTGTTGTGAGCTGTTGCAACAGTGAAGCTTACTTGCATGTGTAAATATTTTCTCAAGGTAAAACTTGAGAAAATTACTAAGGGCATTCAGAAGCTGACATCTTTTCCTAAGCCTAAATAACCATCTCTTGACATTGAGTATATTCCCCAAGATTTGATCCATGCATTCAGACACTTTCTAGCATGACACAGAAGCACAGAAGTAATGAATTAACTTACCTTTTCACCCTTTGCACCTGGCATTCCTATTTCTCCTTTCTGACCCTTTAAACAAAATATATTATATTTAAAATCTTTTTATTCTAACAAACAGAAAAACTCCTCGTTTGTTTCATCTGTACTCTGTTTTGTGTAGGGCACAAAATCTTAACTTTCACTGCAATGGAAAATGGTGACTGAAATATCTCCAAATTTATTTAAACAACTACATTCTAAAGCAGATCTGTAGGCTTCTCAGTATGAATTGCACTCAGTGCTGTGACAGTCACAGTGCTTCTATTTTTTTTCTTCCTCCAAATTTAAAAGCAGACAACTGACAAAAATTATTCCACTGATTAAACAGGACAAATGCCTACAGACAATATAATGTCATATGGTCAGAATTTGACCTCCATGCAATTCTTATAGGCTGATAGTGTTTTTGGTATAGTAAATTCCATTACAGAGAAACTACTTTTAATGGTCATGATTTACCATTAAAATATTACCTGAATTTTGAGTTATTTGGAGGCTTTTGCCCCTAACAGGCAGTTTCATTTCAGTTCTTCCCAGACAGGGTTATGGAAGCCACACATAATTCTTCCTGTGTTTTCCCTTTTTGGCTATCATATATTAGAGGGCAGAGGTTTACATGCAGTACCTGCAGGATAGCATACCATCTGGACATTGGACTACACCAATCAAAGAGTGACATGTCTAAAATCTATTCCTTCAGGGACCACTGTGATAAATTAGATATACTATGGTAAAGGTGGCGCAGAAAGGTTAGATAGCAGCTTCAAAATCTCTCCAAATTTCATCCGAAATTCTTACAATTTCTCCCTTTTGGCCTTCAGATCCAGGGGTCCCAAGTAATCCTATTAGTCTTGGATCACTCTGGGAAGAAATATTATAACAAAAATTATGTCAACATTGATTTAGGATTTTGTTACCATAACAATTGCATTCAATTTGCCAGTACATATACCCAGAAGTCCTAATTTACTGTCAGAGAAGAATACTAAATTCCCATACAGTACATGTAAGTAATGTATTGCAGCAACACACACTTCTTCATGCACTCATATTCCTCTCATGTTTGCAGATCACATACAAAAGCATAAGAGGCAAATATCTATGCTGAATATTGCTATGCAAATTTGTGATTTTTTTTCCTGTTAAATTAGTTCAAATAATATATTTTTATGTTAATTATTTCAGTTCTTTTCTCACATATGTTTGAAAAGAACAGCAAACATAACTATGACAAAAACACAAGTCTTTTTTGTCTGAGCAGCATGGACTTCCATTACAGTAGTGAGACAGAAAGAGGGAATTAATATGTTCAACAGACTTCTCACACTGCTTCTCATAGAAAACAGATCTAAGGAACAGGAGTTCAGGTTGTATGTTTACAAGGTACTTTTGAACTGTACCTATTTATTCTTCTGCACAAGGTAAGGACACAGCGTAAGACAAAATAGTTACATCTTTACAGTGCTTAGTCTCAGACTACCTCCAGGGAATATGTTTGCTTTTAATGACAATGAAAAAAGTAGCGACCCTGAAAAATGAGCTTTGGTTTGGACTGAAGGAATCTAAGCCTTAAAACATCTGCCACTAAGCTGAATGTGAATACTAAACACGTCAATTTCCCTTGCCATTTTCTGGTTTCTTTGTCTGTAAAAAGGGAAGTATTACAATGAACGCAAATAGGTTTACACTCTAATAACATTTTTGAAATATAGCTGAACATAAATTGAATACAATTCAATTATTTAATAAACATTAAGGTCCTGATGGATCTTCTGCAGTGTTAGCGTTTATAACAGTTACTAAGCTAATTACAAAAAACAGCTCCAGAGGAAGAAGCAGATACTGAGGGAACATGAGTACTGTTGAGTAGAAGCTGACTACTGCTTAACCTCGAACAGCCTAGGTGCCTGCCATTATGTAAGGAGTAGGCTATAATTTATGATTTATTCTGACTTGTGCGTTTCTTTTGCATACATGGAGAAATATAAAAGGCACTCAAACAAAAAGCTGCTTTTATGCTCTTTGTATATTTATAGTCATTCACTCTTTATAACAAAATGCAAGAAAAATATGCTGAAGAAAAAGCCTTCAGAAAGCAAAGATGAATTATTCACAAATCAATGCGTAATTCTGAAAAATTTCCAGAGCAGATTGTGATGTAGTTTCAGTTGTTTTGCTTTGTTGTTTCATTTTTGTATGATGGCGAACATTTCAGATTAAATTGATCTGTATGCCCTTTCCAAGGATGTTTAGAAGCAGGGCTGACTGAAGTGACCTTATACCTGAGTATGGTAGAAAGCAAATTAAAAAGATGACATGAAGGGGCCTTGAAAGCCCAAGCGAAGGATGATAACTGAGGCCTGAGAACATGTAAACACACAGCATGAATCATCGTTCACAGGTCACCAAAGAAGAAACATAAGGTACAGAGCAGGGCAGAAACAGTTTCTGGCATAAGAAATGAAAAAAAAAATGCAGGTATCAAATGCATGCAAAGCATCTCTGTAAATATAGTGAAAGCACAGAAGGAAAGAATATAAAAGCACAAGAAGAAATATGAAAATAAGAGCAGACACAAAGGAAGAATGAAGAGGAAAAAAATGCTCCAGCACTGTCTCCCACTCCACTAGGGATCAATGCCTCTAATTATCCTCAGCAGATTCCCCTTGCCTTCATTAAAGAAAGACTGATGCATTTAGTTTGCCATTCAGCACAACTTGCTCCTGTAAATCAGGAATTCTATTCATAGTGCTCTTTTATTACATGCATAGCTCAAAAAATTACACATCTGAAAATGTGGACAGTAGCCTCCTCACTTGTACGTTGATTAATATTAAGCCAGAAAAAGCTTAATTGCAATGAATTGTAAAAATACACTGCAATCATGGCAACTCATTGGTACCACACAGAAATCAGAAGAAATGCGAAAGGCTTAAGAACCAGATAATATGCTCAGAAATAGAGAAAAGACAGAAAGGGATTATTTTAATTTATGATGAGAGTTCAGATCATCTCTCATTGATTTCCCACCTTTCTTGCTGGCAGTTTTTGTCATGACTCCTAGAAATACCAATAAAAGAAGCTGTACTAACACTCTCAGAAACGTCTAATTTTAAAGTCTCTATAGCTATAAAAATATGGTTACAATCCAAGCAATTGAAAAATCTCCACAAAAAAATGCCGGTGAGATTTTTGAGAATATGCATAAAATGTTACAAAAAGACAAAACTTCCCTGTGGTGGAAGAAAACCTCAAAAAACCTCTGACTGAAATATCATCTCATAAATGCTAACAATCAAAGCACACTGAAAACTATGCACTTGAACAAGAAAGATTGCTTGGTACCTTTGAGATTCATTGAACAAAATCAATGCTCACCACAGTATGCAACAGTGTAAAAAAAAAAAAAAAGAAGAAGAAGGAAGTTAATGTTGCATATATCTGCCTAAATTAAAAATCAGTGGCAAAGTAGACATGTCTCTGATGACTTCCCTGATGGGAATATCCTGCTCCCATCATAAACTGTATAGAAACTAACACATTTGCTGTTGCAGCTGGAGACTTCAGTTGACCCTAGCAAGACCTGAACACGCAGTTGTAAAAAGCCTGTGTATTTAAAACCTGCTACTTGAATCAGAAAGCCATCATCTCTCTCCTCTGAAACGAAATCTTAGCACTTCCTTGTTGAACAGTTAATTGCTCATGACAGAGTCATTAAAATCTTCAAACTAGACAGCTGAAGGAAGAGGAATGTTAGTTAGTGGTTCAGAATTTATGAGACAATTAATTTACAGACACAGAGCAGCTGGTCTACATTTTTCCAGAAGATTGTTAATTAGGAAATGTAAGACACCTTAGGAACACTTATAGCCATGCAATGACAAGAAATGGGGTTCTTGGAGACAGATGCTCACGAGTTCCTGAAGATCCCCAGGGTTTCCCTGATACAGAATTAACCTTAAAGGGACCCTCAGGGTAAAAAAGATTAATAGACCAGAGGTAGAGAATGAGCTACAGTAAATATGGTATTGATAGAGAAAACAGGACTGTTATCAGGGAAAGCTGTCTTTGGAAAGAAAAAGAAACTAGTGAAAAAAAACAGAAAGTATGAATACAAAGTAAATAAAACTTAGACACATACATGTGAAATGGTAGATCAAATCTAGAAAATAAAAATATCCAAGACAGCATGCAAAATCGTACTTAATTCTTAATCCAAGCTCTAAATTTATAGACTGATTAGGAATGGATTAAAAACCATAAATATCAGAGATGTCATGTCAGTGTCAAAAGCAAAAAGGAAGATATGTTTAACATGAATTTCACTCCAGAATTTTTTTTTTTCCTGAACAAGATTTTTGTACTCATCTGGACATGTTATACAACAAAAATAGTCTGTTTTCACCTGCTTTTCATAGTTATGCATTTTAACATTGAAGGAGTTGCATATCTTCCAGGTTCGATATGAAGGACATAAAGCAGGAAACACACATTAGCCTCTGTAGTACGCAATTCCTATAATAATTCTTTATAAGCCTTTGAATGAGATATGACTTTTTATTCAGATAAATTATGTACTCATTTCACCACCAATTAAGAAGGCCTGCATGATCTGTGAATCACAGTGCTTTACAATGGCAGATACTACAACCAATAAATGATCTGAAATATCTGTGTAAGAGTTTAAAGGAGAAAATAGCAGCTCATATGCTATTTTAACATCTTTCTATGAAGTGCTTCTAGCTGTAAAATGTCATGTAATTAAGACAATACTCTTATTAGTCTACAATATATGCATACGGACAATTCTCACAGATCTCTAGCGGACTTTACTTAATTACCTCCTTGCATTTCTGTTCTATTCTTAGGATCATGTCAAGTTAGGGAAAGAAAGAAGAAATGTCACGTATGATTTAGATCAATTATGTTTAGAGCTGGGGAGCTTGTGATTCATACTAACAGCTGGGTGGTCCTGCTTCCTCCTTTCTGGGTAACAGCAGTCAAAAATAAAGGAGTATGAGACGTGGGAGATAAGACGTATGGCAGCAGGATAGATGACATAGTAGGTATGCAGACTGAGCCTCTGGAGGGGTGCAGAAGGGGAGCAGGGAGAAGGATCAACTTTTCAGATGAATTTGGAATGCAGTTTGCAAAGATCAAAATTGTGGTCACTTCTATATTAGATGCTTCTTAGCCATTAAGCACATAGACATGGAGAGACAACTCAAATTTCCTACCTCATTATAATGTTTGTTCAATGAGTCCAGAATTCCTTCTAGTCCAGAAGGCCCCTGTAAGGAAGAAACAGGTATCAGAAGATAATTTTAATTTAATAACGTTGTGTTTACCTACCTGTACTCGAAGAGAGTTCTGTTCCTGTAAAGGGATTTCAATTTTTATTTGCTTCCACAATAAATCATTTTCTGTAAACTCATTATATCTTTTTTTTTTTTTTTTTTTCCTTTCTCCAGGCACAATGAGAAGCACAATCAGTTTCAAAATCTTTCTGTTTAGAAAACTGGCAACTATTTTGTGGTGAATCCATCTGTCAGAGAAGGCAGAGATGACATTCTCATCAATTCTAATAGGAACCTTTTCTGCTATGAACTGAATCTTCTGCAGCATTTTAAAAATTCTTTTCACTAACTCAAAGCACAAATTTTGATGTGGAAGCATCTTCAGGTGTGACTAAACAGTCAGATTTTTTAACTCTGAGTTTCTGAAAGGGAAATTGAGGAATGATAGATTTCTCTGAGAGATTTTCTAGTTTTATTGGCTATGCAAGTTTAGACAGACAACTTTCACCTAGAATTTCAAAAAAGGAGAACATGCTTCTAATATAATGCAGTCTTAGGTTGGATATATATACGCTTATACATACAATATACATATTTAAAAAAAAAAAAAAAAAGACATATTCTGCCACAAACCAGGCCCTCAGTGCGATTTTTGGTCTTGTGATCCAGGGCAGAATACAAAAAGTTGAGTAAAGATCTTATGAAGTAAAACTTTGGTAAATATAAATAAAGAATCAGAAAAGTATCTCTCTTAAAGCTGTGGTTTACACATCATTCAATGAGAACTATAGCCACTCATGGTCTGAGTGTAAGAAACTGTAAGAAACATTTGGATACATTAATGAGATAAAAATATCTGTTCAAATCATCTGTCTGAATGAACAGCATTTAACTGAGACAAGGCACACAGGCAACTCTTGTTCTGTTGTGTTATAATTACAGACAATTTACAGGAACCTGCAGCTTTTGTGTTAGTAGGAAAAATGTAGTTGGCGTAGATGTTCCCTAAAGATTGCTTTACGCAACTGAACTCTGTTCAGTTTTGGAAAGGGTTGTTCCTGAAGAAAATAGAGTCTGCTTATCAGTAAGACTCTGTGTCAGACATCAGAGATTAGTCAGAGAATTTAATCACAGATTTACACTTTCATAAGGTCCTTGTTAATTGTTCTGTAAGCCTTGTTATTACACACACATTGCATTCGCTACAGACGTACTCTGAAACACCTTACAATAGGAAAGCAGCTTTCTGTACTTTCAGAATAAAAATCTGTTGACATTTTCTACCATTTTCAAGCTGAAGGCACTGTAAAATTCTTACAAGAAGTCAGAAGTCAAATTACACATCACCCATAACAGCAATTTGTCAAGATGAAAAGATAAGACTTCCTGAACAAGAACTGCTGCCAAACTCGCAGCAGTAAAGGATCAGGATTCCAAAGCACTTCTAGAAAAATTGAGAAATTATCCACTGATTTCATGTAGAGGCCCAAGGAAAATACTGAAGTGCTAAGAATTAATCTGTGCAAATATTGCTGAAAGTTTTACTGCTGAGAAGTAATAGTGGTGTATTTATTATTTCTACTGTATATACCACACAAAACCTTACAGCTGGTTCACTTCCTCTTTGTTCACTATCATTGGAAAAGACATAAGCCCATCTTTTTTTCTATTCATTTCATTTTGGAAGTGAGTTGTCACTCTTGATTTACAATGAAAAATAATATAAATATTGTCATGATGTTTTTACTGAGATGTTCCCTCAATTCTGATTTCTAGAATTAGTGGCAGAATTTATGCTCTGATATCCATATTAAAGATGACAGTTCGGAACTGGGACTGAACCATGATGACACTCCATACTTATTCGAGGTCTCAAACTCAACACTAGAAGGTTTTTTAACAAGGACTCTCTAATGTGGTAAATGATCAAAAAAATCAAAATTTATCATCCCTATTCATTTGCTACTGTGTTGTCTCCTTCATTTTTTTAAGGTTGGAAAACCAGTAAAAATGAGTCTAATGCAATAGTAAAACAAAAAAAGGATCACATGCTCTATCTATCACCAACTCTGACTTCTCAGATATTAACTATGCATCATATAAATCATTTCTGACAAAATCGGAACCCTTTTGACATGTCATTGTTTTGAGAAAATGATACAACCTCAAGAAACCCCAGAACTATCTTGTGACTGAGGCAGCTGAGGGGAGCTTGCATATTTGGCTTGCATTCTTGACAATGTCACAGGCTTTGGGTCGCCAGAGGTAAACCACCTCTCTTATTCATTTCCAAGAATTATCATCAATTTAATAATTCCATCAGCCTCCATAATACAATGAATAAAAAGAATAAAATTTTTTTACAGGAACAGAAAATTGTTCTATTCAAGGGTCTCTTCCTAAACTCTAGCATCCGTATTTCATTCCATACTGTTTCACTCTACTAATGTAGCTGCATAATCTACTCTTGAAATCTCCACAGGAGATAAACAAACCAGCAAAACTGGTTTGCAAGTAAATAAGCAATAAAATTAACAGAGACAGAAGAACTACGATGCAGGAAACTTCTGCCCTTTGAACAAGAATTTTGCACATCTGCCATTTTGGATGTTTTTCAAGCTTTCTCCTATGGAAATACCAATGACAGGCTCTCTTGAGTAGGGTTTTTACATTTTTTAATTTTTAAATATTGTGTATAATGTTTTATAATTGAGGTAACTGAAGCACACAGAGAATACACACATATAGATAAGAAAAGAACTGAAAATATCTCCTAATTATTTACGAAAATTACAAACAAGTTTAAAATGTAATTTCCATTGTCAAGGTAGGAACAAACTGTGAAATTACATTGGTTTATAATGTATTTTCTTTCCTTAACTTTTGTATTTTGTTGTGTTCTGTGGTTGCTGAGAAGTCTACCCATTCTCTCAGTCTATGTAGCAAAACATGTAACAAGTGAATTGCAGTGGTTGCACCTCTATAACAGGCCATTTCTGAGAATGCAGCACTGAAAGTGACTCAGTGTAATCTCTTTTTTTCAATTATTTCAGGTCTATACCTAGTCCTGAAAATAAAATACCATTTTCTGATTACTGAAATGTAAAAAACCACAGAACTGATCAGCATAGGTACATAACTTTGAAAAATTATTCCAAAGATCAAAAAGAAAGAATGATGTTGTTTGTCACAACAGAATACATTAAATAAATTACATTTTTATATGAATTTTAAAAGCTTAAATGCAAAGAAATAAACCACACGACCAGTCGTTGCCAGTCACTCCCCTGCTTCCATTTAGGCATTTTTAATATTTTTCTAAAATGCAGCAGAATGTCCAGCAATACCAGAAATCCTACTGACAATTTTCACTTACCACTGCTTTGATTTTCTGTTTATTGTAATTAAGTGATAACATTCATTCACTTGCAAAATACTGGTAGAATGACAGTACTTCCTGAAGCAGAGGAAATGAGATTTCCAACGCAAACTGCTGGCTACTTAAGATAACTGCTCTGGTGGCACTGACATACATATTGAATAAGAGGGACCAAAATTGTATGGAATTAAATGAAGGAACTCAAGTAGGCTGTGAACTTCTCCACTGCCTCATATGGAACACAAACAAAAAATAAACCTTATTTCAATGTAAGACTTTAAGGAGACTTCATGCTAATCTTTGAAGAATGATTTCATTGATAAAGACAGAAACTCCAGCCCTTTGTAAAGGGAGATGAACCCTGGTGAACCAGTTCTTGATATAAAGAATTTGATGCTTCAGATCCCTAGTTAAAGAAACTTCTGAGAAAACAGGAAAAGTGAAGTACAGTCATTCTGGTTGCAAACAGTAACTTTGAACATTTCAATAGAAAATAGCAGAGATATAAGAGGATGAATAATCTAGATTGCAGTGTGTTAACCTATGATTTAGGTGACTCAACATTTATTTGCATGCTCTGCCACATACAGCTTCTTAGACAAGATGACACTTGGCCAAATCATATGCTTCATGGCTTTAAATAATAATGTTGACGGTATTTCTCTTCTGCCAAACAGTTACACTGGGCAGAAATCTTACTCTGACTCACCCCAGAGAGTACTGCTATGCTTGTAGGAATATGTAGAGCAATTCTAGCTTGCTGTTCTTTATTTTTGAAACAATTTGATGATCCGCTGTAATTGGAACTATTTAGAAATGGAAATTATTCAGTCCTAAATGTTCCAGCAGAGACAGAGAAAATTGGAACAGAAGAGATCAAGTTAACCCTTAGTGGAGAAACCAGAAAAAAAATCTTTTTTCTGTCCTACTTAAACTGAAATAAAACAAAAATATAAACTCTATACCTTAGAAAGGTTTCACTAAATTCATAATGTGTCCTATACTATCCTGTTTCAGTGTCAGTATCTCCCATGAACAACCAAAATATGTAAAACAATGCCAGATGCCAGCAATTTAGAAACACAATAGAATCTCTAGTTCATAGTAGAAACACAAGTGACCTTCTCTTAATAGAACTTTGAACAGAAGGCAAGCAGTGATTCTTCAGGTCTTGACCTGAAAAGCACTTTGCCTAAGTATAAGAGAAGGTCACAGAATTTGGCCAGTGCATCACTAGGCCAACAACATATAAACGTTAGGTTCATACACCTTCAATACATTTAACTACTGAAAGTATTGGTGCTGTAACTAGAATAATTATGAATTAAACACTTCAAAAAACAGGTATGCTATACCCTCTTCTGTGATGCTAAGTCCTGCAGATATTTTTGATAGCAACTACTGCAGAAAGCTCTCAGTGCAGCTCTGCCATGAGATCAAAATGCTGTACTTAGAATCTCAGAGCATCCTACTAAGAGAGTAATTTTTTTTGTTTGTTTTATAAAATCATTGCTTCGAATTCAATATAGAACCACGCAAAATAGGATTTTAGAAGAAAATGCACGTAGGACAATGTATGAAATACATTTGAAAGGTATTGAGATTTTTGTTTCACACTCATAATATCCAGAATGTTTTTGAGAGAGAAAGGAATAGTGTAATTTACAGAAGCTTTAAACAGTTCTCCAGACTTTTTAAAAGGGAGGAAGCAACCAATAAGCACTAGAGGGAGCTGCAGTTCTACTGAAACGATTTGGCCTCCTCGTTTTCAGTTTAAATTGTTGCGCACCAGAGTGTGACATGTGGGAGTCTTCCAGTAGTGAAATGATACGTATGATACTTAAAAACAACATCAGAAAGCATGAATTCTTAACCAGAAGGGAATAACAGTAGACTTTAAAAGTCTACAGTGTTCACTGACTGGCTTTTGTGGGCGCAGGATTTATCATAGAATCATAGAATCACAAGGTTGGAAAGGACCTACAAGATCATCTGGTCCAACTGTCTTCCCATTGCCATTGCTACCGCAAGCACTAACCCATATCTCATAGCTCCTCATCCAGACACCTCTTGAACACTGCCAGGAACGGCAACTCCACCACCTCCCTGGGCAGCCATTGCAGTGCCTGACCACTCTTTGAGAGAAGTTTTTCCTTATATCTAATCTAAATCTCCCCTGGTGCTACCTGTGGCCTTGTTTGCACCAAAGGAAAAAAGGGTACACATTAAAGGACTCCTGGAAGAAGATGCACAGAGAGTCCCACTTAAACCAAGTAACTCAAACAAAAGTTGCCAACAGATGTACATTTCAAGCACAGCGATGGCGTTTTTTAACCAAAGATGTGCAGATGATGGTAAGGTACCAGAAACTCACTACAAACATCAATTTTACTAGGGGAGAAAAAAATCCCCAGAAACTAGGTTACCAGAAAGAAAGAAAGAAAGAAAGAAGGAAAGAAGGAAAGAAGGAAAGAAGGAAAGAAGGAAAGAAGGAAAGAAGGAAAGAAGGAAAGAAAGAAAGAAAGAAGGAAAGAAGGAAAGAAGGAAAGAAGGAAAGAAGGAAAGAAGGAAAGAAGGAAAGAAGGAAAGAAGGAAAGAAGGAAAGAAAGAAAGAAAGAAAGAAAGAAAGAAAGAAAGAAAGAAAGAAAGAAAGAAAGAAAGAAAGAAAGAAAGAAAGAAAGAAAGAAAGAAAGAAAGAAAAAAGGAGAATTGAGAAAGCATTAGAAGGGTTAGGCTGAGAATACAAAGCAAACCTTTATTTCTGCAATGCCAGAAGTAGCTGAAAATTAATTATTTTGATTTATCAAAATGCATACCCCTTAGTAACATCCAATTTATAGCCCTTTGGGCTGCTCAGAATGTTGTTTATATACTTTCCCTCCCTCCTTTTTTTTTTTTAGCACTGTGCTTTACATCAAGCCCCTTGGGTATCCTAACATCTGCTCTCCACTGTCCTCAAGGAGGCAAAATTTTCCATCTCACGGGGTTTTTTTGTTTGTTTGTTTTGTCATTGCTGAGCACCTGGATGTTTTTCTAATATTTAAGTAACACATAATGTGAACAGATAACAGCAGCATTTAGCTGATCTAAAAATTAATAATTTAATCTTCCTTTTTGGAAATAAAGTTTTCTTGTTTTTCTGAAATATCAAACACCAACTTTACTTTTTCTGGAGAAAACTCCAGACTGTAGTGAGCTGAATATTCACATTAAGTCAATTTGTTAAGCATTTTGTACCCTATGCATGGCAAATTTATGATAGCAATCAGCCTGTGGGAGTGATAGTTCTGAGGCCAAAGCAGAGGCCATATCCATATTCATGAAGAGGCTGCCACTACTGTTAGAAGCAGAGTGGTAGCAGTAAGAACCACACAGCAAAATCCAGTGTGTTCTGAGCCTTGAAAAAGAGAAGACAAATGATGAATCCTGTTAATGTCTTTTGAGTATGTACAAGCTTCAGCACTTTAAATATGGGGATACGGCCAATGCATGTTAATAAGCATTACTCCTTATATAGCTTGCTTTTCACAGATTATTTTCTCAGTCGTGGAAAAAGAAGTCAAGATGCTGGTGTAGCTGCATCCAAAATAAGGACTGTATCAATATGACTATATCAGACAAAAATTATCTTTAACCAATATTTAGGGCATTGCTTGCCTGAGGAACTCTTCCTGATAAAGCAGTGCTAGGGTACAGTCCCCATACAGTGCTCCTCAAATGGATCCTACCATGCTGAAAAAGGGGAGCTTTGCATTGATGTAGGAAAATCTGAAATCGTCTTAAATAAGTGCAGTTTAGCATCCACTCCTTGTTTCTGGTGAGACTCTCAAAGGCCACGCATCTTCCCTGATCTGCAAGCACACCTGTGATGGCAGAAATCTGTAACAGACCTACAGTTTTTCATTGGTTCATAAAAAGTTAAGCATTTTGTATCTTCTATGTTTTTATTTTCTATTTGTTTTTACTTCAAAGGCCATTTAATGGCATTTGTATTAAGAAAGATTCTGCATCACTTCTTCCCTCATTTTGGACACCACTGAGTCTGCAATATCATTTTAGCACTAGCAGCCCCACGATGTACAAAACACTCAAAAAAACAAGGCCTCAATATGAAAATGAGTAGCAGAGGAGAAGCAGGAATTTTTAGCTATTAAACTGTATGCAGGAAAAATGAACATAATTTTCAATTTCTTCCATTTTTTTTTCCCCAATGAAAAAAGGAAATAAATGTGATTTGTAACATTTAAGGGGTTGTGTTTTTAGATCACTGTAAATGGTATCTATTTCAATTTATTAATTCTATTTAATGCAGCAAGATTATCTTCTCTAGAAATAAACCTGGAAGTTTTCCCTTGCTGTAGGCTTGAAGTACACAGATCAAATGTTTTGACATGAAAACTGCTGACCTTTATCTATTTCAGATAAGCATAAAATGGAATCCTTGTTTGATACTATGAATGTGAAGCAGCAGCAGTTTACCTATTCCACAAATTTACAGCTGTTCCTTATTTGTGCACAATAGTATTTTTACAATACAATATAAAGGGAATTTTATAAATATGACCAAGTCTTCTTCTACCAAAACAAGACTGCATTCATTACAGGTTAAGATAGCCCAGATTTATGCTTGATTTCAAATCTGAAATCACGTATCTCTTAAAAAACAAATCCCAAACCTCTTAGATCTGAGTTAAAACCGTTAGTGCTCCATTTTATAAATCCTTTCATAGAGTCATGTATTTCCTAATCTTTTTAATTCTTCAGTAAACTCATCTGAACCACAGCTGAGTGCTCATTCCAGTGCTGGGTATAATCCTCCCTGCCATTCAGGCAGTTGGCACATGCTTCACAAAGTCCTTCATCTTTCAAATTACCCCTCTGAGACTGAAATTATCCCATCTTCTACAGAGCATCACACGTTTTGTAAAGTGAATGAATGCACAGTATTCCCATTTAGTATACATGGCTGGTCTTTCTTTGAAATGCCAGACATCTTCTGTTTCCTCCACAGCAGTTAGCATCGTAGTTATTCCCTTCTGTATTGTTCTGTGCATTCTCTTATGTTTGTGGACACAGTCCTTTTATCTCTACTGTATAAAAAGGCTGGGTCTAGAAGCCATCTGGTACAGCAGATCAACTGTTTTCAACTTTAACCAGGCTTAGGCAAGCTGTTTAAAAGCACTAGCAAAGATTATTGTTCCAGGATGGGGTGGATATTTCCTATCCCCTTGCTTGATACTCACGGGAGGTCCCGGCGGTCCCGGTTTTCCAGGGAGGCCTGGCTTGCCTCTTCTTCCCTGGAAAAAGAAAAGAGCAGCAGATGTTTATAAATGTTACTGCTAATGACTGATCAGTAATTAGAGCTTTGTTTAAAAGATTTACTGCCTTATTTAGTAGCAAGAAGGTCAAAAATTACCCAGACTGAATACTTACACAAGTCACTGCAACACCACCTAAGTCTCCAACTTCCAAAATTGTTTTTTAAAAATTACAAGAAACAGTGCATTTGCATCTCTGTAACATTTACTGTCATGTTTTAAAGCTATGTCTCAAATATGACTGCACATCGATACAGAATCCTGATGATGTGTAAATGAGTTATATTTCATCTGAATGTTCCAGAGTTTGAGATGCTAAATTGTGTCACAGCAGTAGTCTCCCTGACTCCCACTGTCAGTAAAAATGTGCAACATAACCCTGTTTACAGACACCCCCATCTTTCTCCAGTGTTTGAGAACAAACAGAAAACGCTCAGAGATTTACCTGGAAAAACAGTTCATCTTCTTCATGCAATTAGTACTATCTGTATACATACTGCAAGTGCAACATCATTTGCATTAAAACTTAAGGTCCATAAAAATCTACTTAAGTTAACAGGAGACTTTCAACTCAGTCTGAAAAAGATGCACATGTAACTAATATGATATTTTAGCAGTGAGCTCAATTGGACAACTGCTGTTTTCACGCACACATTTCTTTTTAAGAAGATAACACAAAAATGGAAGTAATTCACAGTAATTTACATCCTCATTACCAAGCTGAAATCCAATGCACTTTTTTAGAAACAACAGCTGGGAATATCCAATATCTAGGTGTGATGGAAAAAAGAAAATTATATCCACACTGACTAATTTTTCCCTTGCATATAGCAAACATAAATTAACAAAAAGATTAGGGGGATGTCTCAGTGAAAACTTGGCTTAAGAAGCCAAAAAAAGGAAAATGCTTGCTGACAGCTCACAATTAGCACATAGGGGATATTTCTGTAACTGATGTTTCCTACATCTAACACTACTTCTGTATCTTATTAAATGATATCACACAGGGTGCAGAATGAAACCTCAGGAATGGAGGGGGAAACCTCAGCCTAACTCTCTAAAGGTGAAAACCCTAATGTGTAGAAACCTCTCATGTTCTGCCCCTCATTAATCACGAACTATCCTGTCATCATCTTGTTTGTCCTCAGTAAAAGTGAAAAATCCCTTTCCTCATAGCCTGCAGCTCACCAGCATAATCCACTGCTCAGATATCAGAGGTGCTTCTAAGAAGCAGGACACGAGGGTGAGAAGCCCTTCAAAGTGAAGAAAGAACCCAACAAGGACTGTGGGGACATGGGACATGCTTTGTCTGTCAGGATGTGACATGGACAAATGCTCTGCCACCAGTTTTATGAGTCAGTCAGTGTGTTTTAAGGGCACTGTGAAAAAATAAATAAATTAGAAAAATCAGCATATTTGGAGTGCCAAATTCCTGGTCTTATCTAGCTGAGACATATGCTATGAGCTGAGCTGTTTAATCCTGTCAGCACTGGCACATGCAGAGCCACAACTGGGGCAGCCCAGGGTGAATGTTCAGAATCAAAATACGGCACCAGGTGCCTATATTGGGTTCAAAGCTCAGCACCCACCCCATGATATGTCCTCTGTTGGCTGGTAACATAGCCTGTGCAGCCATGAGATGAACCAGAGCACGTAAGTCAACTGAGTTAAAGACAGCTCACAGAAAGCCCTCTAATTTTTAACTTAGGTCAGGATTCAGCTCACTGGAGCAGCCTTGTAGTCAGCCGAGCATGAGAGGCCACAGTTCTGGGAAAGGTGTGCATATACACTCCCCCAGAAAAGGGACAGCTATCAGTGCCACCAATGTCACGTTGCTTCTTCGGGCCTTCACCCCATATGCCAAAATCCAATTCAGATTTTAAGCTCACAGTTGAGATGTGACATTTGGACTGATCTCTACTTCATTAAAGACAGATGGAAATTAATATTTCCCCGCTCTCTTGAAAGACAGTAAACTTTCCTGGGAAAGTATGAAAACCAGCTTGAGATAATAAAGTGAGTAATAACCAAATAGGAACTGCTTCATACTTTTGAAATGTTCCTGTGAGTTATTACCATCTATACTGTTGACTTCTTGAAGCACTTTCCTTTTCCTGTTTGGTCTTATTTAAAGCATCCTGAGGAGACACATAAAATCACATCAGTCTAAACAAAGTATCAAGGAAGTGTCTCTGGGAAGAAGGCAGGGCTGTGACTGGCAGACACAACTGTGAGCGAGGTGTTAATTACACAGGAAAACACCAAATACGCTCGGAAGGCAATTCTGCCTTTATTTACAAGGTGAGCTAAAATGTGATTTATGACATATTGCCAAGTCAAGACTTGAAAAGCTTTCTGACAAAATAAATCAGTTATAAAAAAATAAAATAGAGACAGTTATTTTTCACTGCCACTTATAGATTGCCAGAACACTTACGTGCTGCAATACAGAATAAATGCTTGCCCTACGTTTTGTCCAATCACTTTAACATCAGTCACTATAACATATGCCATGTGCACACAAAACATATAAAACAATCACACATTTGTATTTTTAGCATTGCATTTTTGCATATTTAAATGAAAATACTGAAAACTAAACATGAAATGAAAATGCTGACATTCTCCCTCTTTGAGAGGATGAAAATCTGTAAGAATTCAACTTATAAGCTTCCAGAATAATTTTTGGATTTTAGAGATGCACACAGATCTTTATCTACTTCTTTGCAGTCCTGCTTCTCCATAACTTCCCTGCAACAGTATGGGAATAGTACAGTAAAAGTAAAGATAAATAGTTATCATTTTTGTTTAGAATAATGTGCTTTAAAAAGTTAGAATTTCTTTTGATAAGCCAATTATGGTCTCGCCTTGAGCAGACCATGACCCAGTCTGTGATTAAATATTTACATTTTCATTCTAAGTCTTCCTTCTGGCAAGAAAGAACAGCAAATGCCTGGGTGCCCTCTTGGGTTCACAGAGCAGGCAGAGCTTCAGCTCCAACCTTCCTTTCAGAAGCGGGTGAAAGCCATACCCCTTGCTGTGTTACTGTGTATGGGGCAGAGAGCTGACATATGCAGCTCAACAAACTGTTCCCTTGCTCCTTTGCAAGGATGTATAGAGATTAAAATGCACTTAAAAAAGCATTAACTAGCTGAATAGTGTTATTTTCTGCATTCAGACACTACTTACAAGTGTTAAATTTAAAATGAAATTCATTACCTTTGTTGAGTTTACCAAGCAAACATTCAGGTTATAGAACAATTAAAATATAAATAACCATCCCAGGCACCACATGATTCCTTTAAATTAAAAAATGCAATATCATCTACACCAACTTAGAAAAATAAAAGAGGTAAGCGGTGTCAACAGTTGTCTCAAACTATTTAGAAAAGCATATAAGGAAAATAAAAGCAAAAGAGTTCCTGAATATTTCCTTCATGCCACATATTTTTTGTTGTTGTTGCTATTAGCAATCGGCATGGTAAGAACCTATCTAAATGTTATTGATGTTTTTGCCCATCCTCCTAACTCCTGAAATGCCTGTTCTGAACTAGTTTGGACAGTAGGCTCCTTTCCTCTTTTCTTTAGGATAAACTTCAGCTATGATACAGACATAAATCATTTAAACAACAACTGCTTGGTCAGGGACAAAAAAATGAAATATTAAAAACAGAATAAATGAGAAATTATATGCTCCAGCAAACCCCATCTGAGTGCCTAGCTGAAGAACACAGTCAGCTGAACTCTTTATTCCTCTCTTCCTTCACTCTCTCTGTTAATCAAAATGACTTGACAAGTTTTGCCTTACATTAGATTGAAAGCTCTTCAGAAGTGAGGCTCTGTGCATCCTTGCACACGTCTGTACCCTGACTGCAGCCTCTGGGCATGGCTGCAGCTCCAATACACAATGGAAGAATTCTAAATCTATATTGCAGCTCCCTGTTGCATCATATTACATCCATCTATTCATATATCTCTAAGTATAGAAGAGTAAGACCACTAATCCTAGAGCCTAAAATAAACTGCAGATTATTTTAGGATAAAATCGGGCAGAGTTATATAGGAATACTGACAAGACTTATGAAATGGAATTAATAATTTTAAGAACCCACACTTGAATATGAAGGCAAAAGGCCTTAATTACGTCTGTGTTAATTTTAAAAGAAACAGCTAATTAGCAGTCCCTGAAACACATCATCATGTTTCAAAACAGAAACTAGTTCTGGAGAAAGTAGGAAGCTGGGCTTTAAAGCCCTTACTACTACAGTTATTGGACTAGATTAATGAGGCTTATGTAACTCGTTTGCCAGGATAAACTGAGATCCTCTTGCATAAACCATAAAAACAGACAAAGTGGGACAGATATACCCAAAGCAGAAAGCAGGTGCAAAGCACAGACACTGATGTTAGTGCTCACTGCATGGACACCTCAACAACTTCTTAGGAACCTAAATGTAGTTATGAAGGCAGGCTCTGAGTAGATGTTGGATTGTCTCTCCACGCACCCAAAGCTGCCTCCCAGAAACCTAACAATCTCTAGTGTCTGCAGTAACTCAACAAAACTTTCCTGCACTTCAACCTTCTCAGCTGATAAACCTAACCCTTACAAGCTCTCCTATTTTCCCTCTCTGTAGTCATTGTCCTATGCTCCTGGCTGCTTACTGAGTCCACCATAAACCACTCTGATCCAGAAGAACAGGTGGAACTGCAACAACCCTCTACTGTATGGTTTTCCATGGGCTTGCCAAGCTGCCACACCAGGGCACAAAGGCAGATGTCGCTGTTGCTGGAACAGGCTGCGCAGAGAGGTTGTGGATGCCCCATCCCTGGAAGTGTTCAAGGTCAGATTGGATGGGGCCCTGCATAGCCTGGTCTAGTATTGAGTGTGGAGGTTGGTGGCCCTGCATGTGGCAGGGGGCTTGGAGATTCATGATCCTTGAGGTCCCTTCCAACCCTGGCCATTCTGTGATTCTGTGATATCACACAACACTATCAGTAAGACAACTGGTTCAAAAAGTGCTGAAAAAGGAAGAGAACTAACCACAAAAATCAGAGCAATCACAGACTGAACCCTGTTTGCATCTTCAACTGTGCCATAACACAATCTTAGCATCTACCAAATGGCTGTGTGACAGGAGGCTTCCCTGAGGTGTCAACAAGCTATTTAACAGGTCTCAGTGTGAAAATATGAAATCTACAACAAATGTGCAGTCCCAATGCAGTCATTATTTCCTAGTGTGCATTTAAACAAACTTACAGAAATATTTAAACATGTCTTTGACATTTAATCATCGAACCATCCAAAAGACGGACTTAGTGATCCTTATGGGTCCCTTCCAGCTTGGGATATTCTATGATTCTATGAACACTTCACAGTGCTGTTAACAGTTTAGTCAGTAACTTCGATAGTGCTGCAGTTACATTTAATTCTTACAAATCTTATGGTTTGAATGTTCTATTTCCTTAGTTGGAAATCTACCTTCTAGTCAGTGAAACATTGGTTACTGCAGTAATAAAATATTAGGACCTGAATATACAATTTCTTCTCTCCTCTTAACCTTGGCCATGAGGTTATATGATGGTAACTTGAATACAGCAAATTAACCTCTATATTAAATATTAAATGTAAATAAACTCACAGGAAATAAGAAAGCTGTTTGCAGAAAACAAGAGAAAGCCTACAACTCACACCCCACTAAATCTTTCACAGAAACATGGCTTACAGAAGCGCAGAGCTCACAAGGTCCTAATTCTCTGTTTTGGAAAGGAAGTCACCAGGGAACTCCTTGCTAATGCAGATGCATTTCTTCACTTGATGTTGGCTTTCTAATTTTAGGCATGATTTCCAATAAAGATTACTTTCTTTTGTATTTAGATTAGCTAGTACTCTTTAATGTGTTTAATAAGCACCAATGTAATGCTTAAACAAGCACAGCAATGCCAAGAAGTAAAATGCTACAACCTAAATTCTGCATTGCTTCGAACAAATCTCTACATGGAACCAGTGACAATTGTCAAGTGTACCACAGAAATGCGTTTTCAATACAAAAGCACTTGCAGAGGTATTTTCAACTATATTTAGATTTTTTATAATGAACACTTTAGTTTTGAATTATAAGAAATAGCTTCCTATTCTCTTAAATTTTTGTATCTTTTGCTAAGAAATACAAAAAAATTGATAAAAAGTATTTGGAAAGTAGTTTAAAAGTTCTAACTGAGATCTTAAAACTGAAATAATTTCTTTCCATTGTTCTCTGTACCTTGTCTGTACCTTAGTGGTTCCTTATTTTGCTTTTTATTCAGAAACTCCCCTCTTTCACATTAACCATTTCAGACTGTTAAATAGCTCAGTGAAGGAACGTACATGACTCTAACTTCAAGAAAGTCAGACCAAAGCATTACATACTTAAAAACAACTTACATCAAAGTCAGGAATGACTGAGAAGATTAAAAGAGATTTCGAAACTCCAGAGCTATAGCTGTGAAAAATGTTTGTGCTGTGCCAGGAGCCTAACCTACTATGCAGTAATTATCATTGCTCTGTAAAGCTTGTTTTACAATTGGTTGAGTACAACATTTACTCACTGAACTAGAAAACAAATTATGTCAAAGAAAAGTTTAAGTTCTATAAATCAGATAAATGCAATCTGAATTTAAATTCATTTTCATATTTGTATGCCATTTTAAATAACTAAGTTAAGAAAATCTAATAATTCTCCACCCAATTATTTATTTAGGAAGATGTTCCCCTGTGCCATAATAATTTCATTCATATTTGATTAGAGAAACTTGTAATCTCAGACAGTAAATTGATTATTTAATAGGGAAATATTGCAATTTCACAAGGTCTCTCTAAACACGCCATTTTAGTGAGATCACTGTTGACACAGGAGACAGTATAGCTCTAAGGATTCTTGGTTTTATGATGCATTTCACTTATCGCTGAGCTAATGCTGAACAACATCCTCCCTAAAGTATTTCGTACTATAAACATACAAATTGGAAATTAGGGAAGTTGTAAGGAAGTTGCTTCAAAAACATTTACTTCAATACACCTGCGATTTCCTAAGGAATAGAGTCAATAATATGGTTGTAAAAAAAGATTTGTAAATGTCTGAACTGAATTCCTCACTGGATCCAAGGCAACCACCATGGTGGAGAACTGGTCTGCTTAAGTACATCTGAAGCATTTCCAAAAATCTTGTTAATCTATAAAAATGAAGATGTTTGTCAACTATGCTGACAGTACTGTTTAGAGCTTCTCCGAGGATGGAGGCTCCACAACTTCTCCAGGGAATATATTTCAGTGTTTGTCAACCATCACTGTAGAAAAAAGAGTTTTCTTTATATTGAGATGTAATTCCCTGCTTTTCAATTTGCACCCACTGCCTCTTATCCTACCTGCAGGTACTGCTGAAAAGAGTCTGCCTCCCTTTTCTTCACTGCCTCATGTCAGCTATTTATACACATTCAAGTATTTATATACATTGATAAGTTTCTCAAGAACCTTTTCTTCAGGCTGAAGTCCCACCTTTCTTTGCCTGTTGTTATGTGAGAGATGTTCCAATGCCTTTAACCCTCTTTGTAGCCCTTTGCTAGACACATTGCAGAAGCTGTATGTTTCTTGGTATGGTCTTGCCACTACTAAGTAGAGGGCAATTACCTCAATGATGGCCTAGTAATGGACTTTTTTGACATGTAGGTGGATTGCTGATTCATAATCTGCTTGTCCAGCAGGTTGGAATTAGTGAGTCCTGATGCCATGGGTTTTTACTCTCCAGATGCAAGATTTATTAAACTTCAGATAATTTATTTTTATCCAGTTCTCTGTCAACTTGCTAAGGTATGCTCTACTCCATTCTCTTAATGAATGTCTTAATGAAGACACTCGCTCCAATATTGAGCCCTGGGGTATACCATTATCGACGTACCTCTGATTGGACTTTGTGGCACTGATCACAAGTCCCAGGGCCCAGTTATTCCCCTGGTTTTCCAAAATCATTGCTGCTCCCTTTATCTAACCTGTACATTGTTACCTTGTCTATAATGAAGATACGGAAGAAGACATCAAAATTTTTACTTGATAGCAACAACACATACTATTCTCCCATTCATCAAACTAATCACCTAACTGTAGAAGACAGTAAGATTGCTAAGCACTATTTCCTCTTCTCAAATCCACATGGACTACTCCCAATCACCTACTTGTCCTTCATGTGTTTGAAAATGGTTTCTAGGAGGATTTCCTTCATTACATCATGCCTGCAGATATCTGGATCTTTCTTATGCTTTGTGAAGATACAAGTGATATTTTTGTTCTCAGTCTTCAGGAACCTCTCCCAGCTGACATTCAAAGACAATCAAGAGTCACCTTACAATGACATCAGCCAGCACTCAACACGTGTGTGCAATCTTCAAACTCTAGTTACATTCACTTTGCTTAAGTGCTATGCTCAGATTGGGGAAGTCTTCCTCCAGACACTCCTTTTGCTTTCAGGAGCTGGGATTCCTCAAGGCTGGTTTTACTCATAAAAACTGATGCTGTGCAGTCTGTTGACCTTGTCCCACAGCTTTTTCACTGGATGGCACAGTTCTGCAGCATGTCCCAGATTCAGTGAGAGGTCCCAGGCATCCTTTCCACCCCAAGGTTCACTGAGTTGCATCCTCCTTCTGAAGCTGCTTGCATCCAAGAGACTGACAGCAAAGCAACAGCTTCTTCAACACTTCTTGGGTCATATGACCTCTGGCCATCATCTAAGTAAGTGTATGTTGGGCAAGGAAAGTTTGCTAGTCACTTGCCAGAAATCTCCAGATTCTAAAAGCTCAGGAAGACATCAAGAAGATCTCAAAAAAGCAGAGCACAGAAACTGCTTCATGAGCTGCTGTGTCTGTTAGTTATATTTTAGTCCTGGCTCCCACATATGAAAATGAAAAATGACAATTTCTGGATTTCAAATTATAGCTGTCTGACAAAGTTGCATTTATGTTTTCCATTAAGAGAATTTTTGGAATTAATGTATTATATTAAAAAAAATCACTTTCAGAAAAAAAAAAAATTAAATGCATAAAGTTCAGGGAAAATTAGTGCCACCAAGATGCCCAACTGAAGTTAAACGTTAATTTGTAACACCTCTGTCCTTATATTTTGCAAATATACATTTCATTATACTTAACATGGAAGATGGACTACACATGACTCCCTAGTCTATATTTACAAATGTAGAAACTTTAAAGAAAGTACAGCAACATGTCAAAATTATTTGGAGACTAAAGAAAATTCCTTACATGAGGTGCTAAAGAACCTTTGTTTTCTCAAAAATAAATGGAATGGTGATTTGATTACACAGAAAATATCTTTAAACATCTCTTTAATGCAGACATGACAAAGACTATTTTTTGGAAGATCAAGCTACAAGCTCAAGGGTAAAGAATAATTTTTTGAAATTTCAGGTAACACTGGAATAATCAAGCAGACCTATGAAGTCTATTGTTGATGTCTTTCAAGTGGAAACTATGCTTCTGTGAAAGAAACACCTAGCCAAAGTGCAGGCTTATTGAGAGAAATAATGATGTGCTGCTTAATGCAGGAGGTCAGAATATATGTTTGTTCTCCACTGTTTAAATTCCAAGCGATGCTAGGATAGCATTCATACTTTCTATTTTTTTCTTGGTGAGGGACTTTTCTGAGTAACGCGTGATTGCTTTCTGAAGCTGCTCATGTAATTTGAGTGATGGTGTAATACTATGAAGCTGCTGTAGCGGTAATATGCTACTCCTAGTTCCTGAAAGCAACAAAAGGGAGACTGAAAAATGAAGAGGAAATTGAATCTATTGTCCAATTCTGCCAGTGACCAGAGCTACAAATGAAGTCTCTTCCTTAGCAAGGCCTCCTAACTAACACAAACCACTTCGTTAAAGTTACAGAAAAAACAAAAAACACATCTAAAGTTACTAGTGGTACAGCAAAGAGATCTACTGGCCTTTTCACAAGAACTGCAAAAGTTTGTGATGACTGTTGATGTTAACTTGGGTTAGCTCAAAATAATTTATAAGATGAAAATTAGTAAGTAAAATAACAGGCAAGAAACATTTACAAGTATTTTCTGTTACTAAATTCTAGAAAACATGAAAAATGCTAGAAACAGCACAACTTAGAAACAGCAATTTTTGAGGAAAAAACCAGTTTTGTAACTGATCAGATTTGAAAATGCACCTTGAATACTAAAGAAGGGCAGAAACATAAATTTGGAGAATACAATGAATGAGAATAATTTTTCAGAATAAGATACTAAAAATGAAATATTTCAGTTCTTCAAAAAAAAAAAAAAAAAAAAAAATCAGTAGAAAATCCGTCTTTTTTTTGTTCTTTCACTTAGTGTCTACTCCATGATCAAACTAGACCCTCCCCTAGGAAAGTTCATTAGCTAGGCTTAAACTATGCACCTCAAATATAAATGTGTTGCATTTTACTGCAAAGACTAATGATCTGACAACCTCAAAATCAGTAATGCTTAACATCTTCCCTTTTTATTATGCAGTTTGGTTTCTATGGCAACATTATTTAGAAAGAAATACAAACACTTAAATCACTGGTGACAAAAACCCCACGCTTCAAATTGATAATGGTTTACCTGAATTTGAAAGCGCCTTACAGATAGCAATTCAAGTGAAGATGGACAATATCATAGAGATAAGATCTATCTATTTCAGATCCTCATCATAAATAGATTTTGCACCTCTGCTTCAATTTTGCAGTTTCTTTCCATTATATTTACTGTCAAATAATTGTTCTTCCATGATTTTATTTTTATTTTTACGTTATTGGACAGAAGAACATGAAATATACTTAAAATACATGCACACAGTACCATATAATTCAGCTCACAGAGGAAATGAGAAGGTCCACATGAGCTGCTTTAAAAAGCAGTGGGAAAGGGAAGGGAAATATAAGAAAATCCTGGAACTGAAACATGAAGGACATGTTATTGGTTTTGGTAAAGGGAAAAGTAGAGGCTGAAGGAACAGGTATAACAAAGGAGATGCGAGAAGAAGGTCCCAGTTTGTGGAAAAAAGAATGGGAAGTAACAAATTTACTCTCAAAAACATAACTAATACTAATAATACTTAATAAATTTAAAAATACTAGACTACCAGTTCTTTTGTGTTCTTTTGAGTTCTTTTACTGAGAAATATATATATATATATATAATATGTATATATATATATTGCTACTAAAACAAAGAAATAATATGCAAACAAATCCAATCTTTATTTATTATTGCACTAGTTTTTCATGGCTGTACCACTTCAAATTTTCAGTGTGTTTGGAATTTTTTCTTAAGCGACCACAAAGAGCTTTCAGGTTCTCACCTCCCCCATTCTAAATGATCTCTCTATGCTTCATTTCTGTAAACATATTATATTAGTGTACGCCACCTTCTGCAAACTCCTTCATCCTTTGGGAAACCTTGAAAGCATCCAGAAAAAAGAACTTGACAGAAGGTATTTTGCAAACTTCTATCATTAAATTCCATTTCTGAGCTATGTTTGTACCACCATTTACAAGCCTCAGTTGCTTACCTAAAGCACCAGCTCTGTCACGGATCTTTTACACGTTTCTTTGAGTTTTTGACATATAATTATCAATAATGTTAATTTTCCTCAGTTCCTTAGATCCTTCTAAGTAGTCAATGATCTCCAGCACACACGCTTAATGATTCTCAATTTGCTATTAATAGTAGCTTAATTTGCAGAAGAACTGAGCATTTAAAAATATTGCTGAACTGGGAATTAAAACTGAGTATGACAATGTACAATGAAACTGGAAAGTGTAAGAAGTTCAGGTTCTCAAAGTTTGGCACGCAAACATATTTATTTTTAAATGTTTTGAAATGCATGATTTATCCCTAATATGTTTTAGTTTGTAGCCCATAAAATGGACACAACCACATCTTTAAAAATGAACAAAATGTTGAAAAAAAATCATCAAGTGTTACATTTTTTGCATTAATGTTCAAAAGAGAGCCTACGACTAAACCAGTTCTTCATATAATGTGAAAGAATTGGAGTATCTGCTGGAAGTAGAACAGAGGAACATGACATCTATAATTAAATAACAAGGAATATTTAATAGCCATTAGATATGTGCTGTCCTGTTTGGCATTAAATAGAGCAAAGTTCTTGGTACAAACAGTATGTTACAGTGTAATTTAACTTATTGGAAATGCAAATGTACACAGGAATTGAATGAAAATTGCAAACTGTTATTAATGGTTGGGTGGGGGTGATCAGCAGACTGAGTCTTGTGACTATCTCACGTGCAGTAAGATAAGGATGGATGCTGAGATTCTGAAGTCTACAGTTCCAGTTACAGTACAGTTGGATCAAAGCAACTGGGTGGTGGCTTAGATTACAAAACAATGATCACTTCTGATTTTACATCTACTGAAGTGAGATAGCAGTTAAATTTTATGTGTGGATGGGAAATAGCCATGATAAATTTACCAACCCCCTAGTTTCCACTGAGAGAGAAAAAAAAAAAAAAAAAAAAAAAGACAGCTTGAAATTAATTTATACAGAATTATAGATAATAAATCATATTTGCTCTACTCTGAACCCTGGCCACAAAAAAATGAAAAATTCAAACAGAAATGCCTCTAAAAAAGCAGTTATATTTGTAACTGTTCCTAAATGAGAAGCAGTAAACTGCATATCTGAAGATTCAACACTCCACATAAAAACATGCTAACGCATGATAAAACTATCTGTATCTTCCTAGTATTCTGAATATCTAACTGAATAACAGTAAGACTTGTAGAAATTATAAAATCCTTAATAAAACCCATAATCCCATGTTTATATTTGCCATGTAAGTTTTTAATCTACCTTACTCTGTTAACTTTTTCTGAGAGGATTCACTAGTCTTACTTTGAAGTGTAAATAACCTCAGCTTTCAACTTCATGTTTAACTTAAGAGAAAGTCAGTGCTATTTTTATAAATTAAAGAAAATAGCGAGGCAAAAATTTGAGTAATGGTCTGTAGGTCTCAAAACTCTCTCTTCAAGAACTGGTCTTACATTATTATTACTATTACTAGAATTAATAAGCTATCCTTTAATAATTCATTGTGTTTGACTAAGGTCAATGATGAATGATATTAAAACCTTCCACTTTAGATAACTGAAATACTAAATATTATGATACCAAAATTAAATATTTTCACAAACTTTTAGGAGCAGAAGAGATTTATAAACTCTCAAGACCAAATAATTTCTTCATATATTAGCATCATAAATATTCATTATCTGTTTCACTGAAATACCCAAGTCAGTAAGTACGGGAAAGAAATGCATAACATACACATATAAATCCGTCAATTACTTCATTATAATAAAATTCTCAATAACCAAACATTTATTTAATGAGTATAACATTGTGTTGCTTTTCTAGCTCATAGCATCCCTTTTTTTTTTTTTTTTAATATATTTACAAATATATATTTATGCTTGGCAGGGACACTGGTGCAATGGCATCTACAACAAAACTTGGGTCATTAGTTCTGGTTTCTAATGTCGTAGGTAATACTCTAAATGCATATACCTTACAAGTAGTAAGACATGGTCTATTCCTACAATAAAACTAAAACTCCTGAGAAACACTAATAATCTTGCACTTAAAATTCCAGTGGAAATGTTGCACAATGACAATATCCACCTCGGTACTGTCAGTCATTAAAACATTGTCTATGGTTTAAATTGTTAAATCTCCTTCAACTGAAGAGAAACCTCAAATGTCAAAGCTCAGTTCACTGTCAGCATGCTTCATACTCAGCTGCTACCTTTCAATTTTTTATCAGTGCTTAGAAAGAAGTCACACATCAAAGTCAGTAAGCACACACAACAGTTGTTCACAAAGTTTACTCACCCTTTGACCTTCTTTGCCAGGTGGACCTTGGGGACCCTCCAGCCCTGGCAAACCCTGAAAATGCAAACATTAAACAAATATAACATTCACTGTTATTTTCTTTGTCTATTATTTAATACTAGCAAGACTAAACCAAAGAGCCAGATGTCAATACAAAGCATTTGTTTGTAATAGTAAAAACAAATTATTTGTAATAACTTCTTTCATGGAAGGTTGTATTCAGGTGTGAGGAAAAAAATGCAACAGTAATTATTAATCATATTCCCCCATATAGAATCATTTGAAAACAAGGAGGTAAATCAACATCACTTAAGCAAAATTGTAAGCACAGTTATCTACTGTTTTGCATGAAGATCTATTTATTTGGTGGAGTTAGGATGCTATAAGAAAGCAAACCACCTATATTAAGTCAGTGACAGCTTTATAACTCAAATTCACACACAGGCACTGGAAGTGGGGGAAGGGAAAGGAGGGGAGGGAAAGGGACTAAATATAGCAGGCGGCCTTATGCTTTCTTTATTGTAAGAATCAGTTCTATGTAGTTTCCTCTGTGTGCCTGGGCTGGGCTTTTCAAATCATTCAGAGCTACTCTGTCTTTCCCTCTCCTTAGACCAGGTGCAGGAGTTTGAGGTATTTTGAATATACTCTCAACATCTGAGCCTTCCATCCAAACTCAGTGCAAGAGCATGCAAGATTGACTGCAGTTACAGAATCACAGGCTGCTTCTGAGGAATGAGGGTTTTAATTTTGTATCTGATTAGTGTACAATATAATCATAAAGTCTTCTCATAACAGCTTTGTGCTTAGAAGGCTGCCCCTTCTCTTAATTTATGAGTCACTTTGGAACATTTTTTTTTTTTTTTTTGAACGACTTCAAGGAAACTATCCAATTTCCATTATAGCAACAAGAAATATGAATTTCAGTGTAATCAGCAAAGAGCACTGAACATATATACGTCCTATAATTTAAAGAAAATTGAATTTAATATTGCCTATTCTTATAGGGTATCAAAAAATCAAGATTTTCTTAACTATTTAAATTACTATTGCTTGTGTATTGCCTCAATATACTTCAAGTTGAAATATTTTAATATTTGTATGCTTGGCCAAATTCTGAAGTCCTGTAATTATCATAACTTTAAAAAATTCCCAGAGTTCTAGAAAAGAATTAGAGAATTTAATTTATGATCTCTAAAAATAAACTTGCGAAAGTGGACATGGAAAAGTTGCTAGCTTATAACACTTTAAAGGATATTTTCAGCCAATCTGAAGGAAGGCTGACATCAGTCATAAATGAAAGCAGTCTATTCAAGAGTTATTTCTTATCTTTACTCTCAAACACTGAAGTCATTATTATTTAAAACAAGAAAAGGTTTTTGAATCTTTTACAAAATTTATGCACGCTATTTCCTAAAAGTTTATGGAAGTAATATGCAAGACAATTTTGTGTCCAAATCCCAGCAAATTAAATACAGCAATGTACCTTACACAGGCACAAACACATACAGCAATCCATGAATGAGCTCTGTAAGCCTCTTCTACTGTCTCCTGAAGGTAGTTTAAAAATTTGCTGAGAATTCTTCCTACCAACTATTAGCAATATTCTGTTTTGCAGAGAAATTCTGGGAATTCAGGAAGAGGTGAAGTTCTGTTTTGTTAGTACTTCACTTTTAGTGGCAATTTTATGTAGGGGAATGAAATGAAAGCCTGCAATGTCAGTTTTATGAAGGAGGAAATAATGAGCCTCACATATCTGTACAATAAGGTTCCAAGGGAATAAGAATTATACAACAATATAACTGCACTATAATGATAATTAACAGCCAACATTTTTGTTCTAGGCCTACTTTAATTCTTTTTCTTCTTTCTACAATATTATCGTAATAAAAAAAGGAACCAGATAAAAAGGTTTATCTGCAAGGAAAGGGAGGAGATCTGCTTACAATTGGTAAGAAGGCAGGGAGGACTACTCTGTACAAGGAGCCATATCCTGACATTGAATCTGAGGTAAAAGTTCACACTACCTTCAGTGGGATCTTTGGCTTAAAAAGTGATAGGACAATATTGGCAATGGCTGTAAAGCTGCAATAACTTAGCAATGGTAATGTCTTAGCAATGCTTAGCATTCAGCATTTATTGAATGAGATCCTGGAAATGTAACTGAAGAAGAAATCCACAGAAGGAATGAAAATAAAATTTCTCAACAGTGAAATCTCTCTAATGGGGTGAATAAAAAACCTTGCTAAATTCCTAAGAAACTTGGCAATGAATTTAACAGTTTAGCACAGAAAAATATAATTTTTATGAAGGCAGAGCAGTTTCTATTTAGATCTTTATCCTCTTCAACTTCTGGATACCTTCCTCTGAACACTAAAGGACATATTCTCCACTCCCTCAAATTACAGGGAGCATAGACAGTCAACAAACTTTATCAGAGGATCTCACTGCAGACAGAAAGGGATAGGTTATATATTGTCATGTGGCCTCAAAGGACATGCTTTGATTGTGTGGGACAACATCCAAAGTAATTAAAGTGATACATTATGTATCAGTTTTCAATCTAATAGTACTGCACTGGTAACAGAACGGGTAAGGCAATGAAGTGTACAAGGCATAAAGGGAGACAGGAAAACAGTAGCATTCCAGTGGCATCAGGCTGACAGGAAAATATAATGCGTACTTACAGATGGCCTAAAACACATTCTTTCTCCTGACTCCAGCCACCACTGAGGTCAGAAGATGCTGTCCTTTCAACTATTTCATTGAGAAATAAACTAAATATATGCAATCTATAGGGCCTGTACCTTTCGTTGACCACAAAAGTCTCTTGGAGTTGTCTGTCTGAAGAAGCTTAAAGAACATGGAGTGGAAATGTCTCAAACATTAAGCCTTGAGGGGAAAAAAATCCACCAAAAACACAACAACCAATAAACTAGAGTGGACTCAGATGCACCTGAAAATCTTTTCTGGCAGCCCAATGGGCCAGTTGCACCCTGATCAATCTCTGATCCTTTTGGGCCCTTTCCAAATCAAGGTACTGATTGTGATTCTGTGAACTATAAAATCCACTATAATGAGTAAAAATAGCTACAAAAGATAAAACGTGATAAACTACCAGACTTTAAGGAATTATACAAGATCCTATGGCTCTGGGCAGCCTGCTCTAGTGACTGGTGACCTCGCCCATGGCAGGGGGGTTGAAATTAGATGATCTTTGAGGTCCTTTTCAACCCAGGCCATTCTATGATTCCATGATCCTGGAAACGAAGTTAAGAATGGAAATTTGTGGATTTCTTTATAAGAGCTAGATCTATGGCAAACGTTGGCAAAGGAAAACATGTTGGTTGTAAAGCTAAAGAAAAAACAAGTAATGTGTAAAGCACAAGCCCACAGAAAAATGGCCTTTAAACAAAAAGATCAAAACAGATAAAGGTTTAGTCAACAGAAGAGAGGAAAACTAGTGTACTTAAAAAATTATACCATAAAATAAAAGAACTGTTAAAAGAACCAACATTTAATAAAAAAAATGTCTGTAGGAACTAGCATTTTAAGACAGCATTTTTGGCCAGTAATGGAAGATAAAAACTAATGAGAATTATTAACCTTGAGGTAGTAGAAGAAAAAATATATTTAGAAGTGATAGAAAAATCAGCTAGTGAGTTCAGACAATTAAGCAATTTTAAGTTTCACAAGGTATCAGTTTAAAATGTAACAAATGGCAGGTAACCAAGAAATTGCTCATCACAAAATTAAAATCCTGCCATGTGACCATGCAGGTACAAAAACATGTTAAAATACCTGGTATATCAAGACATATTTCTACAGAGATATATGGTGGAATCTTAATTGATATACTTAACTGCTCAGAGTAACCGCCTAACCTAAGAATACGCTGAATAAAAGCAAAGTTTTTACCATGTTCTCCTGGTGAATTGAAAACCAAAACAAAATGGAACAGCTGAAGCAGAAGAGTGAAATTGAAGTTGTCATATTTATTACTTCCCCTGGAAGCTTATGACTGATACCAAAAGAAAACTGTAAAAATATTTCACAAGCCAGTGTATTTTTGCTATTCTGAAAGTTGTCTCAAAATGTAGCTGATTGTTTCCGAAGCAGGCTATACAGCTATCTCATGCACTCTTAGGTAGGACTGCAGAAACAGATTTATGTGCATAGCAGCCTTTCTTTCTCCTTAAAAATTAAAAATACTATACAAATACTAACAATAATAAGAAAGGTCTAATCATGGCACAAAAAATGATAGCTCATTATAGACCTTTATAGACTTTCTGTCTTGTGTACACAAACAGCTTTCATCCATTTTTTCTTCCTTGCTATGTACTTCAGCAAACATATAACCTAATTTTTATGTAATAAAAGCTGCTAGACAGGGAGAAAGTGCATGAGACAAGTCAAGCAAAGACACAAAGCCTGAATTAGGTATGCAGAAGAAACATGAGGCAATGTAAGAATGACTCATTTATTGACATTTGAATATGTGAGCTTTTGTAATGAAAAATCTTGCCACTTTAAAAAGACTTAGCTATAATAGACATTATTTGGCAACCATAGTTGGTATAGTTCTGCTGAAATAAAATCAACAATAGAATTTTTATTTATTTATTTTTACAAGCAAGTCAGTAGGCAATTCCCACGGCAGAGACTTGACCTAATTCTTCAACACACAGTTCTCACTAGGATATAGAAAGGCTGTCATTCTGATGGATTTAGATATATAATGATCCCTTTTAAAATTAAGAAGTAGAGCAGTATGAAATCACAAATCAATACAGTAAGAAGAGACCACCAATTTGACTTTTTAAGTAACTGAATGTGTGATTGTAGTAAACTCCTGCAGTCTGAAATAACCAAAAAGCATTGGTCACCTGCCAAATACTGCTTTTAGGATCACAGAATCACAGAATGGCTTGGGTTGGAAGGGATCCCAAGGATCATCGAGTTCCAACCTCCCTGCCACACGCAAGAACCTCCAGATCTGGTACTAGACCAGGCTGCCGAGGGCCCCATCCAACCTCATCCAGAGATGAAGCATCCACAACCTCTCTGCGCAGTTTGTTCTAGCACCTCACCACTCGCTCTGTAAATCCTCCTCCCTGACATCCTCTTCCGAAGGATGTTATTGCTTTTGCTGCATTCATGCAAAGATACAATTCAACTACATCTTAATCACCTATGGATCTGGAGATATTAGCAGCCAACAAATCTACTCCACAGCTCATGATTTTCACTGTGGCCCTGCTAAGCTATTTTGAAGGTATTTTCCTCCTTGGCTTCCTACTCTGATATGTAGTGGGAAAATCACTTTCCTCTTGAAAGAATGGGCTACTGCTCTCAGTAAGCACAAGAGTTGAAATATAAACACCTTCCCAACAGCCCAAATGGCTAAACTATTAGTTTCCCAGATAAACTATTTTCTGTCACTGTCCCACTTTTCTACCTTAGAGAAGATCGAAAAGCATGAGGAAGAGAGAGATCTTAAAATTCAGCTGTGGTGGTTTTCTCTCATCCACAGGATTGCCTACACCGAAATCCACAGAGCAAGATAGCAGACATTACTGTATACAAAGTTTTGCTAAAATTAGAAAGATGGTACAAGAAATTCTCAAATGGATGATTAATTTGTTACTGCATTATCATTTTGGTGAGGAAAATTACACTGTCACTTACTTCAAATACCCCTATCATCATCAACATTTGCAAACGCAACCTCCCTCATGTTCTTACTGAAGTAAGTTGGGTTGGCAAGCTGAAACATTCCAACCTCAATTTTAGCCTGTTACTGCTTCTGCAATAATCCTGCTACTTTGCTCTCAAGTTCAACATGGGATAGAACCCATTTTTATTTATTTTTTTCTGTCAGAACTGCCACCAATCTACTTACTTCTGTGGGAAAGGAGACAGTATTTAGAGTAAATATTTCAGACTGCAAGAAAACATGTTTAGACATATTTTCATGATAATTGATTACTGATTCAAACAGAAAATGGATTCTCATTGATCTCATTACTCTTGATGTTTGATCACTTCTGTAATTCTCTGGAAACTTCCCTTGAAATTTACTTTGCTTCAGAAATGATCATTTCAAAGGAAGGTTGGAAGTCTAATCTCACAGAACTTCACACTTCATGAACCCAGTACTTTTAATAGACTTGGGCTTATCTGCCCAAATCTAGAAAAGAAATCATTTAAAATCCTGAAAAGTAATTTGAAATGACTCTTTGCATTGATGCCTGCTGTGAATAGAAAAGCATATGAGACTATTCTCTAATCATTCCTCTAAGGAAAGACATATAGATCACATTCATGAAAAAAACCTGTCTATACCTTATTTAATTACAAAGTAATTAAAAATTAATTTAAAAGTAAATAAATTTAATTAAATAAGTCAAAACTGTACAAAGTAAAGTTTCTCTTAAGCTTATAACATTACCTGAAAAGAATGAGAGGATAATAATAGAGACACCTATTGGGTATGAGTCTTTGTCCCTTCTCAAGTAACACAAGTCATCCACAGGAGATGAATGAATTGAAGAAGTCAAGATAAGCAAAATTTGGTACATGAATTTTCAAAAAGAATCACCTGAAACACTGCAGCCAATTACAACAGCAAAAACAGTACATTACGCCTGTAGAAGCCAAACAACTATAAACCAATTTGTGTAGGTATTTGCTAGAAAATATTTTACTAGGAAAAAATGAATTACAATTTTAGCTTTACAGAAATAATCACAGAAGCTACAAAAGAGAAGATGAGCAATCAGTCACTGTTGTTTGTTTACCAAGGAAATAGTTGAAAGTGACCACAGTACTTGCCTGGGCCTGAACCTAACCTGCACCCTGCAGACAGCTCCATGCCGTGCTTGTACGCCAGCTCCCTTCAGCTCGATTTAACCAGCCTCGGAAGCCAACATTCCAACTATCTGTTTAGTAAGCAAGTCTCGGGTACTTCTGTCTGTGGTCGACTTAAGCCTTGGCTTCTGCGTAAACACTTGGTGCCATCTGGACGACTGTTTCATAACTCTTGAAAGGGATAGGTTCACAGGAACGTACAGACGGACACTCGTTTTCCTCAGGAACTAAAAGCAGCATATCGAGTGTCAAGAGAAATAGTTATAATATATTTTACAAGAGACTGCTGCACTACCTTCCCTCACCTGTCACTTCTCTGACACGACATGCACACACTTAAGCTGTGGATAACAGAAAGAGGGAGCTGCTTAGCCAGCTGTGTCATTTCAGAAGACAGCCACTAGCTTCTCAAACCAAATGCCACGATTTGACGAGACTGACCAGCAAAATAGTATGGTCCCTTCTTTTTATTCTCTGAAGAATCCATTATTATGGTACAATTTATCAGAGAACTTAGAGAAAATAAACATATTCCTGAATTATATCCACATGAAGTGGGTATAATTACGGAGAAAACTTCAAAATGTATTCCCAAGTTGCTCCATAATAAATTTTAAAATACTAAAGAAGAGAGATCTAGTATTTATACATCACCACAAAAAAAATAAAATACCACAGAAATAAATGTAATCACAAATAAAGGGTGAGACTCAATCATGACTTTGGACTACTCCTATAAAACTACTACCAGAACTAGTCAGATAAATATATATCTCAATTTATATAATGTTAATTCATTTCTTGGAAGCATATGCAAAGTTAAATCCTTACTAAAAGTACTTAAATACATGTGTTGCAATTAGTAATCTAAGTCATTAAAATGTATTTGTATTTATAATGCATGAATCAAATAAACTTAAAACTTCCTGTGATTTCTGCTTTCAGTAAGATTCTAGTAAAGCCTCTACTTTATTATTCTTATTTTTTGCAGCTAAGCATATTTTGCACTACAGTGCTGGTTCCTTCTTCTCTACATCATCATGCCAGAATGAAGAAATTGCATTAATGAGCTTCCATATCTGCCTTAAAAAAACATACTGAAACACATGGGCTGTAAATCTAATCCCAATCCTACTAACCATAGAAACAGTCAGGCAAAAATCTCAATTCTGAATTCCTGCTATTGTAAAGAAGAAATTTTATTTGATGCACAAACTTTGATTTTGGTAGAGACTTACTGGTAAATGACATTAAAAACAAATTTGGTCAGCTCTAAGTGTATTTTTCAGAGCAACGAACTTTTGATCCATGAAATTCCTCCTTGGAATTTCCTCCCTCCATGTCCCAGTGCATTTTAGAGTTAGCTGTAACAGTGTTAATACAACATTATTTTCACCTCTCTTCCTTCCCTCCCCACAACAAAATAATTCATTTTCATTTTGATAAAAAGAAATAATTTTAAAATAACAAAATGTTAAAATTATGATAATGATATGGTTCATATGTTTATGACAGATGAGAGAAACAAATGGAACATTTTATAACTTTGATTTAACAAGATTCATAACTGAAACACTGATGTAATGTTTTGGCTGTAACAACATGAATGGTCTTGACAGAGTTTTTGTTCACTGACATATGAACCTTGATATTATCTGACCTATTACTTATTCTCAGCAAGACATCTTCCTTTCCTGGTCATATATTGTAGAAGTCACGACCACACAGAAGTCACACAAGTAAAACAACTCTGAAGAGTGGATTTTCCCCTAGCTGCCACAATTCATGTCATTTATCTTCTTAAGTTCTTGCCAATAGAAACCCATGAGTATTTACAGTGGCAAAGAGAGAAAGACTTCCCGCTGGGCCATATATTCCCAAAGTGTTGTAATCTGTCTTCAGATTGCTAAACTAATTCATACTCAGTCTCATCCCTTCTGTCAGTTAACAGCTACAAAAACGTTTCAGTGCTTCAGTTACTTCCATCTCCCTGAAGACTTGCGTATCCTTTTCTAAAATTTAAATGTTTCACTTACATTAAAATAAAACATATGCTAAATATGAAGACAAACATCAGCGACTGTATCAATGCACTGCCATCTTGCCATGCCAGAATCAACTGACCTGAAACATTTGCACAGCATTTTATAATCAAAGAAATGTGATTATTTGACAGTCCACTTTACAAAATGCACAGAAAGTGCAAGTTCAGTCAACCTGAAAACTGTTTCTGTTTTTCAGTGCTACTAACCTCTGAATATATCTTTGAAGAAAGCCAAGTGAACAGAGTTAGAACCAGAGACAATAGACTTATTTGCATTCAGATCCTCTAGAAACAGGTATAGCATACTCAGGTGCTGCTACAAAAATAGGTATAGTTGTTTTTCCATCAGTTACACAAGAAATGTTCCAAAATACCATACAGGCATCATTAATTCTTCTTGTGTCTTATCCTCAAGAGTATCCTATTCCATTTCAATGATCCCTTTGAGGTCTGCAAGAATCTATTTGAAGTAAAATCTTCAATCTATTTCAGTAATGATCTTCGAATCAAAGTTATTTAATAGAAATATTTCACTGTTCAATAATTCAACATACATTTTGACTGAAGAACACAACTGTAACTGGTGCTGTTTCTCCCTAGTGAGACATGAGCTTCATTAAGAACTGATCTTGGGTCATAGTACTAAACTGCGTCAGGATATTGAACAGTAAGATTTATTCAATGTAAAACAAATACCGTAAATAACACCATTTAATTGTGGAGTCTTAGAAAAAGCATATTTTTATGGTATGGGTCCATAGTTACATTCTTCAATGTAAAGGAAATCTTTGCAGCCATGGTCTTGGATATCAAGAGAGTGAAAAGGTATAGATTAATCAATAACGGTATGAATGATAGCTCTTGTGTTGTATATTTGGGATGTAGGTTTATTTAGAAGTAGTTCAAAATACTGACTCTGGAATAACTACATTTGCTGTTGAATAACAGGCTAGGAATTCAAGAGTTTTTGTCTTCATTTTCATTTCTGCCACTCTCTTTTGCATTGCTTTCACCTGAATGAACTGACCTTACAGAGAGCTTCCTTCTCCTTTCAGTTTGTGAGTAAAATCACTTGGATTGAGGCAGAATTTGTTATTTTATAAAGCAAAATGCCCTGGAGAGTAATAGGGAGAATTTCTTGCTAGGCTCTATACATTCTTGGGGCACAAATCATTGCAAGAAAATTAAAAACATCTACTGTCTCCATGGCACTATCTAGCCAGAGTACAACCAACATACAGGTCATGGAATCATCAAAATTTTCTTTTCTGTTGCACAAGTACATATCAGATCCTTGCAAAGAAACTGTTAGATTCCTACTCAAGAAATCTTTTTTGTTTCTTGAAAGTCAACTAATTGTCACGTCTAATCTCTTTAATTTTTTTTTCTGGTAAGTTACAATAAAGCTAATAAATGAGCTAGTAGTAGAATTTGCAAAACTTCCAGAATCTGATATATGGACTATTTCTATAAACAAGGAAAAAAGGGTACTTCACATTTTTTTTCTGCTGTGAAATATTTAGAAACAGTAAAAGAAACTAAATGACTTAAATGCTGTGCTGTGTAATAATCTTTTAAGTGGCTTTCCATCACTGTAACATTACACTTTTTTCTTTCCAGTCTGTGCTGCTATGCATATCTGGTCATTATGTAAGACACAAAGATTACGTAAATGTCAAAAGCATGATATATAAACACCTAATTCTGCAATGACAAACTCCAAACAACTTTCTGTATGAAAAGAACTTTGCAATCATCAAAATTCAAAAAGTGTACCATTAAGCTGTTAACTAAAATTATTTTACTAACTTTTATTATCAGTAGCAGTATCAGCATGAAAAAAAAAAAAAGCATATGATGTGCTTCATGAAAGAATCAATTCAAAATGACTTATACAGCACCAATGTTAACTTCCAAGTGTTAAGCTATGAACTCTATGAACTCTAAAACATTTCTGTGTTTGCAGTAAACTTCCTATGGCATTTTATTTGTCTTGTTTTGATAAGAAGGTAGTTACCAAATATTCAAAACTTAAAAAATATACTTTGAAATTGAAACGGATGGTACTAGATGAAGAATAATTTACATTTTTCAAGAACTTGTGAAAGCAATTAACTAATTTAATATAAGGACTATCTAACTATAGTGGCTAACAATGCACAAATAAAGAATTTGGCATTTGTTTGCACTCTTGATTCAAAATACTTTGCTCTATATGCAGTAAAAAATGAAGACTTCACCCTCTCCTCTACAACAGCATTTGAATACATGAACTTCTGCTTTATCACTTAAAATCTAAGAAATGGTGAAAATGGTATTTTAATGGCAGCTAATTTAAGACTCATTGTCTTCACAAGGGAAGACACTACGATACAAGTGGCAAGATTATGTGATCATAGAAGAATGATATGTTGACAAAAATCATTTACACATAATAGTTGGCAGCTAAAAAAGGTTGGGAAGAACATGAATACAATGAGGCAAGAAGAACTTGTATGTGATGGACTCATCATGCTGAGGGACATTACCATGCACAGGTATTGGATACTTAACTGAATGCAGTGGAAGAATATTTTGGGATTGCACAAGAGTTAACATGGGATGTTTAATGGCAGAAACAAAGGCAGGGAATGACTAGGGGCTAGCAACTGGGTAGAGACCAGAATTAGGGGTAGCTACTGGGTAGGCTGTGTCAGCCCATCTCCTGGAGATATGCACATTATGTATGTATTTCCCCCTACCACGGTTTATCCACTATTACGATTTACCATAATAAATCAGTCAGGGGGTAACAGCATAAGGCTGCTGGTGCTGTTTGTGGAAATGCTGAGTGCCCAGCTGTGCTGACCTTCATGGCCACACATGTACGTGCATTATATGTGTTTTTATGTGCCTACTGGGACTGCATGCTCAGTCTAGTTACCAGCTGACCTGGGGGCATGGAGCTGTGACTGCCTTACCTCTATCCATCTTCTCCACCCTTAACTTTCTGACAATAAATCCCTATATGTCATTTGTTTTCCAAACTTTTACTGAAAAATGGTTTTCAGTAAAAACATAAGCTAAATTTACCCTAGTATTTGTTGGGAAACACGATATTTTAAACATGCTTATTTTCTTTGCATTTATATATTTCCCTTTTTTCTGCTTCACAATTCACATAGACATTCTCAGTAGAGAGGCTGGACTGTTAAATTAAATAATGGCAAATAAGCTAAAAGCGGCAGCATTTCTGAGTGATTTCTTCTGTTATTGCTTTATGTGTACTCACACTTAAGGCAGTTGGTCCTGGAGGTCCTGCTTCCCCCTAGTTAAAGCAGGAAAGTGAATAAACCAGCAGTCTCTTTAGTTCCAATTTTTACCCTCTAAGATTTCTAGAGGATACATATCATAGCATAAGTAAATTCACTAAAATTATCAAACGTGCTCTCTGTTACAATAATATTTGGGTAAAGAATTTTTTTAGGGGTAGTAATTTCATAGGTATACACAGTTTACCACAAGTTAAATAGAAAAACAAAACAAAACAAAAAAATAGGCAGGCCTCTGCATAAATGAATCGGTTAAAAAAAAGCAGTCCTGCAAAGACATTTGCGTATGTGAAATTACAAGCTAATGCTTACGTGCTTAAGGTGGCCTCTGAAGTCAATGTGACTGCTCCCATATAATAAAGACATCTGACTATGTAAAACGTTCACAGAATTATCTTGTTGAGTTCTGAATTTCACTGTAAGACCTTCAATTGCAATCCAGCACAACAAATGAGAGAGCTCCAAGAGAGCAATTCAGAACATCTAATTTAGGCTTCTGATCTGAATTGCTTTCAAAAGAAGATTCTGTCCATTTTGTAGTGATAAAAAGTGTTCATCTTGTGTATTTACAGTTCATCAGTACTCACATTCTTTAATCATTAAAGTGGACAAATGGCAGCATGAGTGTTTCACCACACCTAGGTAAGGCAGTGCATTATTGAAGAAATATCATGCACTCTCACATATCAATATAAGCTTAGAAATAAAAATGAGTACCTTTTCTCCTTTAGGACCAGCCACACCAGGACTACCAGGGTCACCTTTTAGTCCCTGGGAGAAAAAAGAACGTATATTTGTCAGCATCCATGGAAAAGTGTTGGACAAATTGCTCTACTGCTGTGAATCAGTATATACATAAGCAGCTCTGAAAGTAATACTTCCTATTTATTTCCATGGAAAATACAACAGAAACAAAGAGCACAATAGCACTGCTTGATAGACAGAATTCTGAGTTACAAAACACTGTTTTTCAACACAGTCATCATTTTTTGCCAGCAATGAACAAGAGCCAGAATGCCATGCTCACAAGCATCTGCAGCAGTGGAGGTGGCTTGCTCTCACTACTGCTGAAACATGTCACTCACCACCTCACTGTGCTCACATCCACTGTTTGGTCTCCATAAAAGTTCAGCAAGCATCGATGACTGTTTTTTTCCTTATGGAAGAATTCAATCACACCCTTGCTTCATATGTACTTCCGTGTCAGATGTCATTTTTCCAGACTGCCCCTCTGCTGCCACTTGTTGTATGGCAACAGAATGTAATGGAATATTTTTGGGAAGGTTCAGCCTCTACTGTCATACCACCAAATTCTGCCTCTAACATCATGGGATGAATAATGAAGTAGGAGACACTACTTTTGGAGTAGTGCTCAAGTAAATAGGCTTTAAAGCATTAGGAAATTAATAATAATATAATCTCAGAATTCTTCATTTTCATTTTCCCCCTCTACTCAGCTATTGTGAGGCTCCATCTGGAGCACTGCGTCCAGGCCTGGGGCCCTCAATACGAGAAAGATGCAGAGCTCTTGGAACAAGTCCACAGGAGGACTACTAAGATGATCAGGGGGCCACAGAACTGGGCTTGTTTAGCTCAGAGAAGAGAAAGCTCTAGAGAGACCTCAGTGCAGCCTTCCAGTACTCAAAGGGATCATATGAACAGGAGGCGGTACATCTGTTTATGAAGGTGGATAGTGATAGGACAAGGGGGAATGGTTTTAAACTGAGACAGGACAGATTTAGGTTAGATACTGGGAGGCAGTTTTTCACTCTGAGGGTGGTGATGCACTGGAACAGGTTGCCCAAGGAGGTTGTGGATGCCCCATCCCTGGAGGCATTCAAGTCCAGGCTGGATGTGGCTTTGGGAGCCCGGTCCAGTGGTTTGCAACCCTTCCCGTGGCAGGGGGGGTTGAAACTAGATGATCATTGTAGTCCTTTTCAACCCAGGCCATTCTATGACTACATGATTCATTCTATGATTATGAACAGTGAAGTAGTGATTGAAGATGACATACATCTTCAACAGAAAATTAAATACACAAAGCCAAACTATCTACCTTGACTGTGCCCCACTAGAGCAAGTAGCATGCAGAAATGCAAAGTTCTCAAGTGTCAATAGGTATGTGTCTTGTGTGGTCAACAAATATAAGCAGAATGTCAGCCCCATGCCAGAAGTAAAGGTAGACAAAGCGCTGCGGTTTCTATGCTGCAATGAGCAATGTTGAACTGGTAAACTGCTACAGAGTACAACTCAGAGAAGCTGCCCCATACTCCAACACTATTTTTTGCCAGTTTGAAAAAGGAGTTACCAAAATAATCAAGTCCTTCATACCTCTCTCCCCAGTTTTGTTTTCAGTTGGAAAAGCAGAAAACATTATCTACTCCTATGTATCACAAGTGCAGACAACTATTTCACTAACATGTCTCACCAGAAGCACACTAGAAAGACATATTTTATCCCTCATAATCTGTGCAGTATATGGAAGAGCGGGAGGTTTTGAAATACATTCGGCAAATTCAAATCACTCTGAAGTAAGGAATGACTTTGCTTCTGATGTTGGAAAAACCTATGAGGAGCTGCTTAAGGCAAGAGGTCTCTCCTGCACCTTCTTTCGGATCACTATTTTAGAGACACTGCACAGAACACTGATGATGTGAGTCAGTGAGAGCTCTAACAGTTGAAAGATTTTACTTAAAAGTCAAACAACAATAATGTAGGCAGTACAAGCACTACAGATCATAATTAGACACTTAACAAGTAGGCCAACATTGTTACTACCATGGAGATTAAACAGGTCTAGGATAGAAAAGATTCATCTACATCTGAATTAGGGTTTACTAACTTAACTTCTTCCCAGCCCCCTTTTTGCCCTTGCAAGCTCTGTTCCTTGCTTAGCAATAATTGGAAAGATAGAGACAACTGGCATGAAAATGATAAGCAACATCTGTGCCTTAGTGGGTACAGAAACATTAAATCAGTGAGTGTTCTAAATACTGCATATTTGTGCAACTTCACTTCCTGCTAAAATTGCATTAATTCACCATCTGGAAGGAACATCATTTAGAACTGTATGAGCATTTAAGTACCCACTTTGGATTAAATTTGTGGTTGTTGTAAATACCCCTGATTTAGCTTTGATTTGTCCTTTATTAAGCTTGCCAAATATGTAATAGTTAAACCAGAAGTAGTTTAGCTATTTGAACTTAAAAATGTAACAGGCAGATGGATTCAAAAACCAAGCCAAAAAAATTTCTTTCTTGTTATGATTTGTATACTTATGGCATAGTCTTGGTATTGTCTCCATTTACCACATTTTACTTTTCACCTCTTTATGAAAGATGGCATGAAACGCTCCATGTACTGAAAAAGCCATCAAAGGATTTTTCAGGTATGCAAAACATGCGGATCTTGCTCAAAGTCAGTGTTACAACAGTGTAACAATAGATTTGAGCCTAAGGAATAGTTCTGAGGTTGCATATTTGCAAATATATATACTGGGGAAGATAAAAATAAATCCGCATCTCATAGGAGATATAACTGCATGTGTCTCTACTGAAAAGATAACTGCAAGCAAAAGATACTGAAGCCGTGCGTTGTCAAACTATAAGCATCATTTTTTCCTAATTGTTATGTTTATAGCTTTTAGCAGTGGACCTTGGTGAGATATGCACTTTGACAGCTACTGCAGAGATGATGAACACAGGGGTCATCCTCACATAAAAAGGACAAGGGGAAACTACATATTTGACAACAAGCCTTACATTAGAGCACAATTTTTCAGTACTCATGAAGGTTTCTATGTAATGTACTTACTCTACAATATTTGAATTATTTTTCCTTTGCAGTTTATATCACCAAAAAAGATAAGCAATATTGGAAAAAAAATTTCTCCTGAAGTTATCCCATTAGAAGAGTTTCTTGTTCTTTAACACATTATATATCTCTTAAAGATATTACTATCTTAGTAAGTTCAAGACATCGTAAACACTTCGAAAAACACACCTGGTACTACATCACGTCTGTTCTTCCCTACCCCACCCTTTTAAAGCTGCTCCAAGGTTTAGTTGCTATTGGCTGTCTCTGAAATGGCATAAGAAATAAGAATTCCCATAGTATGTAATATCTGTAGCCCATTCTAGTACAGTGTCCTACAGTGTCTAGTACAGTATCCTGTCTCTGGCAGAGAGCAGAACAGGATGCTTCAGTAAAATGGACACAGCTATCTAAACAGATGTAATTGGGATGATTTTTATTAGGCTTTCAATTAGAAAAGCTCATTTTCTACAATATTTTAGGAGACAGAGTTCAGCCTTAAAAGCCACATGCTAATTTCTAATTTGACAGATCTGTCAAATTCAAGAACTGAATAAAAATTTCAATAGCTCACATAAGAAAGCAAAAAGGAATTACTGAAGTCTATCCTCATCTAATTCTATCTTTCCCAGAACACCGCAACAATGAACATTTGCAAGTTCATGAACTTATTAAAACTCCTCACGAACAATCTTCATGTGCTACCTCCTTTTTATCTGCTTTAAGGACTATAGATTTGTATTTCTACAGGTCAAAATAAACATACATCAAGGTTCCTAAATGGATGCCAAAATTTACAGTAAGTGTTAGGACACGCATGCAGGAGGCTGACCCAGTGGTAACAAGATAGCAACATGAGAAATGGCAGAAATGAGAAGCATTAGATAGAACAAGACAGGGGAGTGAATGTAACAGAAACACTGGCCAAAAGAGAAATTACAGGAACAAATATTTCACAAATATTGATAAGAATGTAAAGTCAGTAAAATTGAGTACAACAAAGGAATGAGAAAACTAGAGGCTCTTTGTATAGAAATGAAGATGGTGGTGTTTCTTCTGAGAGAAGAAATTTAACGGAGAAGTCATCATTTTGATTGGCACTACTTTTGACAAACCTGTAATTAGATTTCTTTCTGATACTCAAGTCTTAACCAGCCTACTAAATCAACTCGATTAAGGAAAAGAACACAAAAAATGACAATTCTGCCCTAAAACTGTAAAAAGGAACATGGTTTTTATGAATTCTTAAAATCATGAAATGTTATTAATGGTGTCTCAGTATTACTGGCATAAGATGCAAGAGGTTTTCTATATAAATTTTCCTTTTAGACCAGTGACAATCTCATACAATACATGCTGTGCTCTGGAGTTCCATGGAGAAGAGAAAATAACTTAGTGATCTGACAAATGTTTTTCTTACCAAGTCTGAGAACATTTTATTTGTTCAAAAGAAGTGTCAGGTATAACCGGAGCCAGAAAACTAAACAGTTTTTCAGTTCCTATGGTTTTAGTCATTTGGATAAGATCAGAACAGTCAAAGAATTTGAGAGAAAGGAACTGAATATTTTCCTCTATGCCAAGCGGCCTTGACTGCAATTCTTATGTGACAACATGATGATGTCTTAGCTTGCTGCTTATATTTGGGATTCACATCTTACATGTCTGCAGTGTCTGAGAAATCATATAATAAAGGAATTCTATCCAATAGTAGTACTATTTAGCCTGCCCATGAAACAACAGGAACAACTTAAAACACATACTCCTGTGAATACTACAGAGGGAAATACGACTCTTGGTACTTGCACAGGATAAGGAAAATGTCACATAATTTAAAAGAGTCTGCTTCTGCAAATTAGATTTTTGTGCAGACTTATTTGTTGCTGTTAACCTTGACACTGATGTTCATCTGGGTTTGAAAACCACACTGAGGGTTTATAAGAGCTTAATGAGCAGGCAGCTCTGCAGCTAAGACCAAGCAGCTGGAATTACTGTACTAAAAACTCTGCAGTCCAAATGGGGGACTGGATTTGCAGGCCTGGACATTCTGAGGAGTACTTTCAGCAACAGACTGAAAATGAGCTACTATGGGAGCAAACCCGGAAACCTGAAGAAAGTCAGGATAAGTAAAGAAAGTTTACTGGGGGTCTGTCGCAGTGAAGCCAGAGTTTCTGAGGTTTATGCTGCTGGAAGCAGACAATTGGACTGAAGAGCTTCCACAAGGACTGGAGAACCAGAGGGACCAGGGGAGTGATGAGCCAGGGTTCTGTTTAACAGTTCATTGACGATACACTACTAGTTATCAGAAACAATGCAAACTTCACGAGCAGCATTAGATAACAAGGGCCTGCAGCCTTTTCTCAGTTGCCATTATTTAGTTATCCACAGCTGGGAAATATCTGAGAAATCCATTAAGCTTTCACCCTGAGACAAAAGTTTACAATAATAACAGACATGAATTTGATCAGAGAAGTCAGGATAACTGAATTGTTAACTTTGTATGAACTTATCAATAAAACTCTCTTTTGTTCAGAAACGTTAGAAGAATTGTTAATGTTACACTAAGTGTTCTCTCCAAGTAAAACATGCTTTTGGTTCCCTAATGCTTTACTTGATGAATTCTGACTTACTCTTATCAGGATCACTAAGGGCCTGAGAAAATTGTATCATACATTGAAAACATTCTCTGAGCTCTCCACAGCTAATGCTTCTACATCAAGACAGAAAAGAGATGAAACAGGTAAAATGCATTTGCATCTGGCAATAGGTGCTCCTGGCTGAGAGCAATCAAGCTGCTTCTATAGCAGCCACATCCAGCCTACTGGAGATGTACTCATTTGTCCAGGAAATACTGCACTGCATGCGTGAAACAATGAAAAATTCTTCAATATTGCCATCATCTTTTGAGGAGAATAAATCTTTCACTCTACAAGAGAACTATTTGGGAAGCATTATCCAGTTTTATTTTTATTGCTGGATGAAGAAAATGTTTTCAGACTTTCTTGCACATAGTCCCTGGCTTGCATGAAATTCACTTAATCTCACATCAGGATAAAATCTCCTAGCACACCACATAATATATAGAGTACTGAAAATATAGTAATCAATCCAACACACTAACAAAGAGTGTCAAATCAAATTATTATGGATCAAATCAGAAACTTCTATGGAGAAATAAAATTTGGATATACTCCAATTAGTAAGACACCAGAACCACATTTTTGCCACAAAAATTTTAATTCAAGCAACAGCTTCAGAGTCAGCTGTATAACATGAAGCTGTGTACATTGGAATAACTTTTTAAATCTAGGAGGCATTTTCAGAGCTTCAAATAATAGAATACACCTTTTTTTATTTTATACCTCAAGTACTTTTAAATGTTGCCGTTGGTCTTTTCCAGCTGATGTCATTCAAAAACTTCAGATGGCTACACTATTCAAATGTTTAGATCCTACATCTACTGTTTCTTCATACTTCTGCTCCTAACAGAATCAACAGATATGAGGTTTAAGTAAATAACATTAACATTTTCACACTTTCAAGTAGTAGGATTCTTCTCTTGTATTTCCTTATTTCCTTACAATGCTAAGACAGTTTAAGATTAGGGAGTAAGAGAAAACCCATGAGAGTGTGAAGGTAAATGACTGTTACTATCACATCAAGAGAATAGGTTCTTTTGAAAATATTCATATTTCTGTTCGTTTTTACACAAAAGCAAATAAAATGACCCAATATGTGTACATTTCACCTTCTTTACACTGAAAACTTGTGATTTTCTTATTGCTTACTTAAATTCATAGGTCTGTCCTTTGACATTTATGTATGTAAAAGAAAATAGTATTTTATGTGAAAACGTTTTTATACAGTAATTTAGAGTACCACCTTTCCCAGTAGAAGAAAAATACTTAATGAACTAGCTTGTTAAACTATGTAGAGATTATACACTAGATTTTCATTTATTTCTTTTTCTATCTTTCTTTTTTCTTAAACAAATTACATTAGAGTCAGTCTTCCCCCAGCTACGCATGACGCATGCTGAGAGATTTGATAAAACTTGCTGGGCTTACTTACTGTTGCTAAAGTACTTCATTTATGTTAGCAAAACTTCAAGTATCCCATGGTATTCATTTTTGCCTGCACCACTGATCAAGAAAATTACATGACTCCTAAAGGAGTCTGGAAGTTTCAACGACTAAGACTTACTTTCAATTCACACTCAGAAGAGTGTGAATATCACACTCATCTTATTCCATGGTAGTAGCAGAGATATTCATATTGAGAATTTGTCCTTATTCCATATGTGATATGAACATAAGTAATTGTATTTAATAGGACTTCTCTCAGACAGTATGTCCATGAACATCCACTTGTTACTGCAATAAAAATGATGGCATTATTAATGTCAAGTGGCTATAAAAGTCAAGGAATATAACTTAAGAGACACTACTCAAGAAAACTGACTGTTCATATTATACAGACAAATGGCTGCTTACAGATGTAATGCGAATACATACCACAGGAGGACTATATTAGTAACGTGCAAGTTATTTATAGCTGCTTCTTAAGAAGCTAAAAACAATGGCAACCACATTACTAGTATTTATAGTGAGTATTTGTGTTGTCAGATGGATTTTTAAAGTCTCAGAAGGAGACATAGCACGATACATCTTGGCTCAGATTTGTGGAGTGATAATCTAGGAGGTTGTGCAGGGCAGTTAATATGTTCACAGTTCCTGCACCCAAACCTGTTTCTGAATGAGATTCTGACTGACCCAGTTAGCACAATCTGCAAGGGATGAGAGACTTCATCATTCTGGATAACCCATCAACATTGTACAAAGCTAATCTCCAAATCAGTTTTGATTTCCCCTGTTATTTGACTTCATTCTAGCCAAAACCTTTTCTGCAGTTAAGAAAAAAAAAGCAGTAACAGGAGAGAAAAAAAAGGAAAAGGAATTTGCTTCTGACGCCTCTGTTTCCTGATTTTGATTAAAATAAATTCAGATTTATTTCTACCAAAATGTTCAATCACCATTTTTCCTGTTCTTCATCTGTGAGCGCAGAAACCGTCTTCCCCCCAGGCAGAGACAACAGCTGCCAACAGCCAACACCACTAGCTTTGAGTGTTTGCAGGCTTTCTTTCTACACCACTGCAAATTATGCCCATGTAAGCAGATTAACTTGATTATTTCGGAAATATCAGATGTTACATTTACGCATATGAAATGAGTTCAAGAAATACTGATAGCAACCAAGAGTCAGTGACACACAGTACTTTGCATTTAAACTTACTGACTGGCATCTCCATGCACTCTAATAGCTGAATCCAAAGCATGTTTTTTTTACGTATTGTTAAAAAGGAATCATGTGTGATTCGAGCAATAAAGTCTTATATTGCCTATGCAATTCCGTTTCAGAAACATTTTAAAGCCAGATCCCATGATGATAATCCACCGGGTTTTTTTTGACACATTAGAACAGTTCACTAAATATTCTGATTTATAAAGGTTTAGTATTTTACACTTTCAGTGCCACAATTTCAAATATGTTCTAGAGTTCACCAGATACGTGGTATACCTTACTCATCCTAAAAAATTTGTGGAACAGGATCCCATGTAGTAAAGGAGATCATGTAAGACCAACAGAGAAAAGTCTCCACAGCTATGGAAAGAAACACAGATGTGTTTTTCCATGCTGTCAGCAAATATGCATGACAGAAATATATGGTTCACCTTCACAGACAAGCAGGCTACAAGAGAATACCTCTTTGAATAACTAAACACAGTTTCAGCTCAGCACATAGTATATGTTTCCACGCAGAGGATATCTACCAGTAGCCAAAAATAGCCTGATTTAACAAGCATTAAATTATAGTAACCTAAACTAGAAATAAATATTTTTTATTACTACAGTGTACATAAAAAATCACATGACAATAGAAGTGTCAAAGTCTTGTAGATGGTCTTAAAAACTGCATCTGTAGCTCAATGCAAATAATAATACGCATTGCCTGTGCTCTTAGCAAGTCCAGCAAGACTGTCATAGCATTTAGGTGTCAAAAGCTGAAACATCCACTCTTTTGGCAATGCTGGCGGAAAAGGCTTGCTGAAATTTGTTTTCCAAATCCCCCATCTCATTTTTTGTCTAGAATTCCAGTGATAATGTGAACTATTCCTCAAAGATTTAGACAGTCAGGCTCGGTCCCTCTGTGAGATACTTTCTGCCTTCAGCTGTGATGTTTTGCAATTGGAGAGCAACAATATGCTTTAGTATCAAAGCTTAAACCCAGGCTGACTTCCAGCTAGGTCAAGGAGGAGACAGGAGGGGACAAGGGAGATTAAAAAAAACCTGATAGCTTTCTTTTTGTTTTTAAATGTTTATGTCCAAATGATACTGCTTTGCCATTTTATTTATCACATTGACAAAACTCTGAATTTCTGCCCTCTTGTCTTAGTTTAATACATTTGAAGATAAATAAAAAATTAAATCAGGCAGAAGTGACTGTTAACACTGATCAAGTCTATAGTGTTAGTGTTAGCTCAGGTTCAAACATTGATGTGAACCCTATGATCAGTACTATTTTTAACTTAGATTCATACTACAGCTCAAATATGGACCAGATCAATTAATTAATTTGGCAGTGAAATCTATCAGAGAAAATAAATGAAAATTTAACTCAAACTCTTTATTACATGAGCCACATGGAACAACGAATGACCCATGGCTCTTATCCATGAATGGTTAACAGCCTGTGCACTTCCTTTTCAGAAATTAAGGCTCCAGGCCTAGCTTGCCTCCAGAAACACCCTTTTTTCATCTCTGCTGTGTTGCTTTATCATGGAGGGTACCATATCCTTATCTGCAGCTCTCTTATCCAAAATTAAGAACTAAGAACTCATACCTCATCTGAACACACTTCTGTTTCTTGCCCATATTTCCAAGCACATATATTTTCTAAATCCATCAATCTGGCATAAATTCTGAAATTCATTGCTTGACTATTCCCCCAAAAGTCTGCAACTTCAATGTTTTATTATCTTCAGTTTACCTCTCTTCCACGAATGCCTTCTGGTCCTGGCTCTCCTTTTTCTCCTTTTTCACCCTAAAAGAACGAACATGTAAGATAAATACTAAATGACAACTCTTTATTAACAGGAAAAATATTTTAAGACTCTTGTATGTTCTACATGCAGTGCTACAAGTACACTGTTGACCACACAAGGAGAATTATTTCTTAGATTCCAAAAGAAAGAGCTATGAAAGCTAAATCACAGTGCCAGTGAACATCCATAAAGACTTGTAGAAAAATATTCTTGATTCTCACGGTGCTTTGAGAACAATGTGGTTAAATAGAAATTTAAGGTAGGGGATATTTAACCTATTTCATTTTGTTACTGCTTTTCAATAAGCAAGTGATGTTTTAAAAATCTGGTAACAGAAGTGTTGTCAATATTATCTTTGACTCGTACTGCTACATGGTTCCTTGACTGTAGTTGAGAAAGATTGAAACAATTTTTGTTATATTTTTTAGAAGGAGGAAAGTAAATGACATATGTCTAATTTACTTAAGAATAAAAAAGAAAAAAAAAAAAATGGAAGGAAATCTTCAGAACGAATGATACAGTTTGGTTTTTGGACTTCCATATGAAACATAATATTATTCGTAAGACGGAAGAAAGGATTCAGTTCTGTACTGTTTCTACCTACCATGCTATTCTAGTTAATATAGATTTCACTAGAAGTTACCAAAATACATCTGTTTATGAAGCATAATTTAAGGGGAAATGCCAGAACCAGCAAGTATAAACAGCTCTACAATTCCATCTGTGCCACTAGACTGAAATTTACCAAACTATAAAAATAACATCATTCTGATAGAAGCATGAGGACTGACTTTACTAGAGTCCAAGCTCTTCATTAGTCAATCAAAGGAACAGCCCCACGCTGTATTTCAATGATCTCCGGTGAACTACATTTGTTTGAGCAGAACCTATTCATTATGTCAGCATAATCTTCATAATTCTGTTAGGTAAATGGTACTGAACTGAGATCAGTCAGCTAATTCCATTTGTGACACAACCCTGATTCAAAGCTATTCCTCCTGTGGCAATGACAGGGCATTTCATCTAATAATCTGTCTTACAAAACGAGTTTGTATGAGCTTTCTCAAACAACTAAAGCCTACTAACAAATTAGCAAACAAACTGCAAATTTAATAATCCCATGCAAAAGATGGCTTTGGTAATTTGTTGTTTCAATTTTAATATATCTTGTCGATAACAAACCAAATGCTATACATTAGCTTGAGCGATTCTGTTTTTACCTCAAGTATTGCTTTATTCCTTGTAAAAACTCCAAAATTTTAAACATGATGAACCTGATTGCAAGATGTTTAAATGATTCCAAAAAGTTGCAGGAATATAACACTGGTTATATTAGTATTTTTAATCTATCATGTTCTCTTTGTTCTCTGGATTATAACTTTGTTTGGGATAGTAATGATCTCTATAAGTTTAAAGAATAATGGTTAAAGTTCCAAAGTTCTTATTCTTTTTTTTTTTTTTTTTTTTTTTTTTAATCCCCCTATTAAAACTTTTAGAAGAAAATGAAATACAACAACATTTTAGTTTTCATCACTGTGACACACTGGACAATTAATACTTATTTCAATGCCTTCCAACTGGTTTCAGATCACATTGCTACAACTCTGCAGTATCTACAAAGGTACAGTTACATATTTACCTCATATATTTAGCTATATATCTAACTCCTAATAATAAAGCATTTCTAGGAGATTTAAAAATATTCCAGTTTATGGAGCTTTTCCTTCTATGGTTTATCTGCCTACATAATCTACGAGAAAATGGTATAACTATCCACAGTTCTGATTCAGAAGTAGTGATAGCAGCTTGCAAATTCTTTGATGCATATGCAGAAACCTTAGTTAAAGGTAGCTTGTGATAATTTGTTACACTGCATCTACATTTACATAAAAGCATGCATTTACAGAGCCTTAAACCAAAGAAGCTCGCCCCTTGGCCTTGGTTGTCGTTTGCCTTGATGTTAGATTAGCAGCACGTGTTGGAAATCCTGCCTTTTCCATCTTCAACAGGCAAACAGTAAGTCTAAAACGTTGGCAAGTTGTTTTAGGCACATACAAGCGTAGCTGGTGAAGGCAGGGAAGAAAGAAAATCTCCACTTGTTATGATTTATGAGATACTCAGATTTAAAATGTTTGTCAGTAAGACAAAATGATAAAAAGCACTCTTTTCTAATGAGCCCAGAACTGCACAGAACCCCAACATCCTCAGGCTTCCTGCCATGTATGCCATTTTACACTGAAAATATTCTGATTATTTATTAGAGTAAATTATCTATACTTGCCAAGCCTATTGTGTGGAATGTTCATGTTCCTTGTGAAGCAAAAATTCAAATCTAACAGACATCCAATTCTTACAATTTATTCTTCTGTGAACAGAGCCAAGTCACGCTCATTTCAGTGAATTACTCTGCATAATTAACAGCTTAAAATGTAGCAATTTGCAGAACTGCTGAAGCCACTCGGCAGTGTAGATGAGGCTGTTAATAATCAATATTGTGGGTTATCTCATAGATTAACAAAAAAGAAAAGAGAGAAAAATGTGTTAATGCCATTTCTGTCTAATGTTCCTGCCTGCATATACTGTATTCAGATGAGACAGTAAAAGACTATTTGGGAGGTTGGGAGGTAATTGCAAAAGCAGGATGACAAAACTCTGGAATTGCCATGTCTTGTTTATTAGCTTACTAAAACTAATCCAGTATAACACTGAATTATTTGTGGTGCTTTGGGTGCATTCTGCTATCAATTTCCCCAGTAGAACAAGCTGGTGGGGTTGCTGCAGCGTGAGTACTGGGAAGGACTCAGTCTCCAGCGTGCTATGCTGGAATGGTAGTATTCTTTAATTAGAGCCAGGGGTTTGCTCATGGTTTCTGCAAGACTAAAGCATCAGCCTTAAGCCACTTGGCAACCTTAAGGGTGCCCATTTTCCTTGCATACTTTTTTCTTCCTTACTATAAAAGCAAAGTAATGTATTTGGAAATAAAATACATACATACCTAGAAATTACCTAAAAAGGTAAAGTTTATTTTTGCAGTGCTGCTCTGTTAATAATACTAATCCTGTGTTCCTGATATCCTTTGTTCCAGGCATTTTTCAAGTACCACTGTTCGCAATAGCTGAAATATTCTCCAAAGTATGCAAGGCATACAGTATCACTAACTCAGCGCTTATACTTCATAAAGTTTAACTTCTGAAACTGTGATTTTACCCTACTCAGTCTTTAAAACAATTAAATTTTCATATATACACACCCATATGACTACTTTTCTTTTCACTGACAGGTTTCTAAGAAAGCTGGGGTTACAAAGGTCTCCATTCCAGTAACACTCTTTCTAACTGACCTGTGAGCCTTTGTGTGAAAATAGGATACCATGCTGCAAGGAAGCAGCAGCATTCAGGGAGAAGTAATGCTGAAGCATTATGCCATTTCAGAGATGCAGTTATGAAGACAAACTAATGATCCTGTCTAAGTTCAGTCTGGGAGGAACTATGCAAGTAAACAGAAGAGTCACAAAAGCAGCTTATTTCCAAACAGGCTTTAACTCACATTAAGCTGTTACCTAAGCAGGGTCAAAAAGAGACTGTAAAAACACAGCAGAAATACACATGAACAACTTTGACCTGGAAGGATGTCACTGTGAACCCTGTGTCTTCCCAAGCCCACCTGGGATATACAAGCACAGCATAAAAGCAGGTAGTGACAAAGCTTCCCAGGCACCAGCAATCTGAAGAGCTGCACAGATACACTTATCTAGAAACCATGACCAAAACACTTTTGATTCCAAACTGTGACATCACTGTCTAGTGCAAGAGCCACAAACAACAGGTGTCGTGACTGGCCAAGTTGGATAATGTGTCAGGAGAAAGATGTTTCCTTCCTGCTTCGCTTAACGTACACTGGGCAATACTGAAGCACATACTGGCTGACTGCTGCTTGGTGTCACGCACTACATTTCTAAGCACGCTCCCTGAGAAGCTATATAAAGACAAACTACTACGTCAACTGAGTTAAAAATCTTAGGCACGGGATGAGCTGAGGACAAGCCAATCCATGGATCCAAACTACACTGGTGAGCTCTCTTTCCCTGTCAACAGGCACGAGGCAGTCATCTATTTTTATTCTTTATAGGAAAATCTTAAAAGGCATAATGATCTCAATCAAGAAGAACTGCCATGAAAAGAAAATCAAATTCAACAAATGCTACAGTGTACTGCTCTCCAGCTGGAGAAATCAGATGCACCAGTAACAAATAACTTGTATATCATTTGCTGCAGAAAGGGATACAGGGATTACTACAGATCATACAGTGACTGCGAGTCTGTAACACAAAGCTATTTTTAAAAGGCCAAGTTCCACTTTGGGATGAGCCAAAAGCAAATCGAAAAAAATCCATACAATTACTCTAGCTTACTTGTCACTGATGAGAACAGTGAAGGACAGTGTCCAGTTCAGGACATAATATTTTGCACTGAACACTGCCAGCTTTCAGATACCTGCTCTTCTCCATGACAGAAAGTATGAAAAAAGTCTTCTCCTTTTCCAATGATAGAAAATATGAAAAAAACAACCACATGAGAAAAGAGTGAACAGTGGAGGAGCTGATGACTCTGAAATATGGAAAAGAGTGCTGTACATGAGACAAGAATTTTTCCATAGTAATTCAAGTAAAAGTTCTCATTTGTATTCAGAAAGTTTAAGGTATAAGGATTGAAAACCCAAAGTTTAGACAGTAAAAAAAAAAAAAAAAAAAAAATATGGTAACAACTTATTTACAAGGAAAACAGGACTGCCTTCATTGCAGATTTTTCATAGTAATGCTCCAGATATCCTTGATGACATCTACTGTATTTGCGTGCAGGAGTGAAGCAGGTAAAACACCGTACACCCTTCCAGCCTAACATTTCCTTTAGACTGCTCCTTGATTCTGTTATCTTGGAAAATATGACAAAGCAATGCGTTCAAATGGAACTTGCTCTTAGAATAACATACTTGCTAAGTAATGTTTGTAGGAAGCATGTCTTAAGGAGTTCAAATGCTTTCATTTAATAAATACATTATTTCTATTTTTTCTTTTTATGAGGGTACTGAAAGACAGGAACCTGATTTGAATGACAGCAATATACATGGTAACAAAGTGACTTCATACACCACGCCAATACCTGCATGCACAGTGCCTAAACAGTTCAGAGATGAGGAACAGCAAAATAAAAATCAAACCAAAGGACACTGAGGAAACATGAGAGGACAGATAGAAGTAAACAGAAAGTAAGAATGAGCAGCCTCTTTAGGCTGAAGGAACACATTTGCTTTTAGTCAAGTCATGTATTTTCTTCGTATACTCTTTGCGAAAGCTAAACTCTCAAATTACAACATTGACCAACACCAATTTCCAGAATAGTTTAACAGATCCACGGCATACCAAGTGGCAATAAACTGGCCTCAGCTGGCCTTACTGAAATCCCCATTTGGGTGGCCTAAAGAACTGTGACATACTTGAGAACTAAGCCTTCAGAGAACTCCAATTCAATATATTCACACCTTGAAAATGCTACAGCATGTTGCACCAACAACACCTTACTGAAAACACTGCTGAGGAATCTTTTGGCCTCTTAATGCATTTCTAACAGATCTCTAAATCTAATCTCAGTCCTTACTGACAGTGTGACATTATCTTATTGAAATTGAAAGGACTTCTAAGGTTCCTTGATGAGGGCCACAGATATTAATTGAGATTATTAATGAACGCTGAAAGGTACTAAATAATATTATAATGAGTAGAACAAGTAATCTACGTGCACGGCATAGTAGGTCTTTTCATCTAAAAGACTTATCAGAGTGAGAGACAAAACCACAACTTCAGCCTTTTGGGTGATGTCAGCCGGCGTATAAAGAAAAACTACTGAGATTTCAAATCCTACTTGCTACAATTTACACAAGACTCATCACAATCTAACAAGGCCCTTTGATTTCAACAACAAATGCCCCAGACTATCTCTGGTCAGGCTCCAGATGCTCACGCTACCTTTGCTTTTCACAATATTGAATTTTGACATTGTGGTTTGAAAACTTTGTTCTGTATGCTATCATTGCTCATCCTTCCATCACCATTTCACTTTTTTTTTTTTTTTCTATAATCCTTTCAATGTCAATGAGAAAAACAAACAAACAAACAACAACAACAACAACAAAAGAACACTGCAAACTATATCCTTTCTGGTACTATTGTTTGAGAACATATTCTCAGAATTGGAATGAAATTTTTTTTATCCCAAGGTTAAAGTTTTATTCACAAAAACCAGGCAAGGTGAAACATTATATTTTATAGTATTTACCTTTTGGTTTTTTTTTGTTTTGTTTTTTGTTTTTAAACAACCAAGTTTGCTCTATAGGAACCCATCTTCTATCTTAAGTTCTATGTTTTAAATATATCTTTGTACTGTCCCTAGCAGAATGGGATCATAATACTTCACCTGGGCTTTCACAAGTATTCGCACTTTTACAAAATTCTAATGTTTTAATACTCTAAAGCAGAACTAATGGTTGAATTTGGCTCCAAGATGCCAAATATACTATTTTTTTAATTTTATTATCTTGTGTTTCTATCAGTAGATTAAAAACTGAAAAGAAAAAGCTGTCTGATTTAATAAGCACTCTATTTTTCCTTCCTTAAGTAAATACTACAAATGGCTTTGACTTTCAGCTGCAATTGTTTAAAGCTCTGTCTGCTTTTCAGTGGGGAGGTTTCTGTTTATACAGGCTTAGTGTTAGTGTTGAATGAAGATTTTTCCGTAGGAGGAATAAACCAGCTTCTTTTCAGGGACTGTCTCCTAAGGAACCTAAAGCCAATCTGTTCTTCTTAGCAGCTGACACATAGTATTGCTCTCACAGAACATAGTATTTTTTAGACACCCATACTTTCATGATTTTGGCAGGCTACTGCTATTGTTATTTAGATTCTGAGAGATGTTGTGCAGATGGTTACATTAAAGTCAAGTGTTTGCACAAGTTGATGGACTGCAATGTCTGTTCTGGAAAGGCTGCATTTCTATTTCTACCACATGACAACAAAAATAATGTCATTTTCTGTAGCTAAGATTATTTCTGAGTTGTGTTCATCAGACCTGTAGAGACAGCAGTAACATTTAACTCCATCTTCTCAGGCTACACTAAGTTTATTATGATCACAGAAATACAAACTTTCGACCAGGAGCTCCTTGAAGTTTCAATAAAGTTCTCATGCTCTGTACTAAAATCTAAATGTGTGATATTTTCAGTCTTCTGATAGATACGTATCTGAGAAGGAGGCTTGATCTGTGCTCAAAATACGCATACCTTGCTCATAATTACTCAGGGCAATTCAAAACACAGCTAGAAAAATGGTTGTCTTTTGAAAAACACATAGTAATTACAGCTTTTATGTAAGAACTTTCCTCCTTTGTTGGGAGGATCAAAATCCACAGCTATCACATGCCTGACAACACTTGATTAAAACCATCCCATAGGATATAGCGCATGAAAACAACTGTCATCTTTCTATTCTAGCTAAGTTACAGTGAACTGTCTAGAGCAAATGTGGCACTGCAAGCTTTGTAGCCCATTGCAGGGGAACAGGCACATTTAGAAGGAGCACCCTGGGAAATCTGATCTGCATCTGCCAGACAGCTATCGACAACAGAGGCAAGTTTAGGTTAACAATGGCATTCTGTAGGTACTCATACATGGACGCATGTCAAACTGTTTCTGCATGTATATACTGGCCACTTTACATCAGGAAGATCAACATCATTCCTTCCCACGCCCCGAGAGACATCTAAGACAACTGAGTCACCATTTACTGCCACAGACTCTCTGAACTTTTGTGGTAAATTAACTGCTCTTCTAAGCTAGCTTCTTCAGTTTCTTAAATAAAACACAGACAGTCAATGACTGCAGTGTACAAAATAGAGGCATAAAGCTGCTGAAGGAGTTAACTACATTAGACACATACGCATACTTCTGTGCTATTTCCCATTTTTCTGCTTTTGGACAAATCTCTCATAACATCCTTACTATATCCACATTAGCAAACAGCACTGTATGACAGAAAAGGATTTATGGAGCAAATGATGCAGAGAACTAGATTTTCACATTATACATATTTTGGATGAACTATTCCAAATCTACTTCAGGGTCACTTTAGTCTGTTTTCCTCAACCCAACAGCCATTATCAATTGCAGTTGCTTAGGCTGCAATGGATCTTTCAGTTTAGCTTCACTCAATCATGTTGTTCTTCTTCAGCCCTAAAAACATTCATAGTACTCTAGCACTTCCTGGTTCTTCAAATACATTTGTTCTTTTGAAGGAATTGTTGCTGAAGAAAAGCTAGAAATCAGTCTGATGACACAGAATCTGATGAGATACAAACCAGTACACAGAAGCTGTTTTCTAGTCAAGAGTTCCTTGATTTATTTGCATTCCTAGGTGTCACACAGTGTTGTAATAGTACTGCACAGGGACACTGAAGATAGGAAAAAGGAGACGAAGGAAGAAGTCTGTTCTTCTCATTGACACTATTATCACAACAAACACGAACTACTAGTAAAGGGAGAAGAAATAAATACATGCATGTTGCTGACTTCTCAACAGCCACAGACATATCTGTCCTTGCAGGCTGTGAAAAGATTCCCTTATTGCATGAAATTTTATTTTTGTTATATTCATGAACAACAGTCCTCTTCAACAGTGACCAATGTGATCAGCCATTTCCTTTTTTCTTTTCACCTCTCTCTTTTGAAGTCTGATGTTTATCCTAACTGTAAAGAATGATCTAATATAATATAGTCATTCAAAACTACAGACTTGATTTAAACCTACAAAGTTCACTGATTTAACTACAAGTATTTCATCTGCAAATTTTCTTTTGACATTCCTGCTCATTGTAGAAATATCACATCAGAGAATTGTTTAGAAACCTGTTTCAAATGAAGCTAAACTTAATAATTACAAGGCTACACATGCATATGTGTGATTCATAATAGAATGATTTGGGTTGGAAGGGATCTCTAAGATCATTTAGTTCCAATCCCCTGCTATAGGCAGCAACACCTCCCACTAGAACAGGTTGCTCAGAGGCCCATCCAGCCTGGCCTTGAGTGCTTCTAGGGAGGGGACATCCACAACCTAGCTGGGCAACATGTTGCATTATCTTATCACTCTCACAGTAAAGAATTTCTTCCTAATAGCTAGTCCAAATTGCCCTCTTCCAGTTTAAAACCATTTCTCCTTGTCCTTTTGCTACCTACCCTTATAAGAAGTCCCTCCCCAGCTTTCCTGTAGGCTCCCTTCAGGTACTGAAAGGCCACCATAAGGTCTTGTTAGTGCCTTCTCTTCCCCAGGCTGAAGATCCCCAGCTCTTTCAGCTTGTCCTCATAGGGGAGGTGCTCTAGCACCTGCTCCAGCAGCTCCATGTTCTTCTTGTACATGGGCTGATCTCTCAAGTCTGTCCAGGTCCCTCTGAATAGCATCCTTTCCCCCTAGTGTGTCAGCTGCACCACTCAGCTTGGTTTTAAATGCAAACTTGCTGAGGATACACTCCATCCCACTGTCTGCACAGCCTGCAAAGATGTTAAATAGCACCAGTCCCAACACTGATCCCTGATCCACTTGGAAATTAAGCCATCAATCACAACTCTCTGAGTGTGACCATTCAGCCATTTCCTTATCCAGCAAGAGATCCATCCATCAAACCCACTTTTCTCCAATTTGGCTATCAGGATGTCATGCAGGACGGCATCAAATAATGTTTATAGACATCATGTTTTCTAATATTGCATCAGTACTGTGCTTTATTAGACTATCCTATTGCCTCTTCTCATTAGATACCCGTAAGTACTCTGCAATAGTGCATACATCACCATCTTGCTGATACGGGTAGCTGCAGAATACTGATAGCCTTCTCCTGTGGAGCCCTACCAGCTCATTCACATAGCCCATCCTTACTCAGAAACTCCTAGGAACTGCCTCCAGTTTGAAAGCATTTACAGTTAAAAAAAATAAAAATCCTTTTCTCCAAATATGCAAAGGTATTAGTGAAGCATACACAGCTTTTAGAAAAGAGAACTGAGGAAAACAAATGAATAAATTTGTGTGTCTGTGGGTGTTTTTACAACATGAAATCTATGCTATGAGCCAGAAAAAATGGAAGGGAGAAGGCACAGGTAACCAAGAGCCAATACAGTATTAAAAAAAGAGGAAGTAGACTAAACAAATGCAGAAGCAGAGATATGAAAAGAAGTTTGAACAAAATGACTGGATGTCAAACAACGGTCAAACATATTTCTCTCAGACTGTCTTGGGGGAACACCCATATTTATGGGCCCTTTCTAGTTCTCTCTTGAATCCAACTCAGGCCACATCTTACTTGCAAAAAAACTATATGTCTATTCTCTGGCATTTCTTATATTTCAACACAGTATTATTATTTTTTTTAATTGAGATTGTTAATAAATACTCAATGAATACTAAGCAAAAATCATTCTTCCACTGAAGAGATGTATGGAATCAGAAAAGAGGATATTTTAATTCACCATAATAAGCTTTATCACTTGAACTAAAAGGTAACCTAGCTGCAGTAGAGAATGACTCCTGTTTCTGGTGATCCAAAGGCACAGGCTGAGCATGAGTCACATTCCACTCATCACAGCATACAGACAATTTACTAGCCAAGTTGATGTTGAAAAGGTTTGCAGTCTTAGTAATTTTAAAACTTTTGCATGTTTCTGAGCATCAATAGCTGTAATGGTATCCAGACTTCCATTCATGGATACCTTCACAGAGACAATCAGGGCAGCACAGAAGTAACACAGAAGTGTTAACAGAAACAGTACACACAAGTTGCCTGGTACTCTGCTTTTGCTATTTATTAAGCTTTACCTCTCAACATTACAGAATCTACAGTGCTTCCGACAACCCAGCTACCTTGCTCAGAGCAGGCCTAGTTGTTTCTGCAGAGCTCTGCATTTTTCAAAGACACTATGGATCTTTTTCAAGATAAATATTTTAGTTTTACCAATTATGAAATCATGACTATGGCTGATAAAAAGATGTTTTCATTTCCACTTGCACATCACAAACTTTTACATATGGAAAGATATATTTGAGCTCAAAGCTTGGTTGTGTTTCAGGAGGTAACAATCTTTTAACTAATAACAAACAAATGAATGTGTTCTCAAGTCTCTCTTCTGCTATCAAGAGTAAATACAATGTGAGACCAACAGCTCTCTTTTACTGCAGCATACCAGAACAGTAAAACAGAAAAAATTGAGAAGAAGAAGTAACAGAAGGCTGAAGATTATTAGTTTCTGTACAGATATGTGACTTCCTAAGCATATACATAACGATCTCAGCTACTTATGAGAGTTATCTAAAATCAAAATTTCATATGAACTTGTGTACTAAAAATAAGTTAAATGTCTCAAAACCTCGCAGCACTACTAAAACACTACTAAATCCACTCAGATGCAACCATTAGGAAGATCAAACATGGATCAGTTATCACAGCAGGCAATACTAAGTAAATTATTATTTAATTGGGAAGGGACAGTTTAGGGATGCATAATAGATGCTTATTGATTTCTGATTGATAATGAAAAGGAGAAAAGGAATCTTCCAACAGAAGAAGTAGGGGACACTGAATTAAATTAACAGGATGCAGTTTCCAAATAAACAAAAGGAAGTGATTCTTCAAACACAAGGATAAACAGCATAATTCCTCAACACAGGATATTGCAGATGCTTAAAGTTTACATGAATTTGAGGGGAAACTTCATACGCTAATGGAAGATAAGTCCATTGAAGGCTACTAAATTCACTGGAACCACATCTGGCTGAGATTGCTGTCAGAAATAATTGGAGGCTGGAAGAGCATACTGGGAGAAGCACCGCACTCACTTACTTTGTCCTCATGCTTTTCCCTAGGCACCCCTTCTGGCTACCATTAGCAGCAGGATGCTGAGTTAGATGAGTCTTTAATCTGACCAAATGGGTATTTGTAAGTAAATTAAACAGTGATATAGCTTGGGACCTGGCACTTGGTCATCTGTATCAATAAACTGATAGACCCCAGCTGTGAATGTCTCTTGCAGACATTTCAATCAGGCTAATTAACACTTCCCTGTACAATTCTCAGGCACAGTTAAAGAGTTATGATAAGCTATGGACTATTCCCAACAAGCAGTACTGATGAAGCCTGTTTCAAAGAGAAAGAGCAGTAAGAAGAGAACATCAAGCCAAACGCCCCAGAATTACAGGACAAGCTCTGGTAACATTGAGCTTAGTAGGATGAAAGTCAGTAGGACTGCTTTTAATACAGGTAGGAACTTGTAGAATTAAAAATATGCTTTTCTTCTTCCCCTAAAATATCTGTGTACAAGCTTCTCTGTGATTGTATATAATATGCCTTGTGATAAAAACATGTCATAGCAAAACACTTTCATGCCCATTAATCGAGATGATTGTCCTGCAGAAAACATCTAACTTCATTTGACTTAATGAAAAAATATTCTGAAGTGCCATTCAAGATGTCATAGCAAAGCAATAAGTACAACCCAAAAAAGGAAAAATATTCTCCCCTGAAAGTTTAAAAGATGTGAATTGTATGCTAGATAGTTACAAGATGAGAGGGAGAGAATTCTAATACTTCCCTCTACAGCATTCAGAGTCGAGTATGAAAAAACTCAGGTTATGTTTACACACAAGTGGTAAAGCATTCAGCCTTGACTGCAATAAATATATCTTAAAGGACTTAAATCAACATCGTTAAAAATAAATAAATAAATTCAAACAAAGTAACAGTTTTTATGGATATCAAAGGCAAGGAGCCATATTTTCAGCAAATTGGGACTGACTGTGTCACCATCCAAATAAAATGAGGGAACTGGAATCAGATTGTAACGCAAAATGCATTTCCATTCCTCTAAAAATCATAGCAAATAACAGATTTCTATTTGCAGCAGCCACATTTATACCCAGATTTGCTTACTGAATTTGGTGCATTCTATACTAAGTAGTATATATAGAAATGCTGAACTATTTGAAGCAGATTCTACTACAGCTGATAAACAGCAGCATTGTAAGTTTATACAGGAGAGTTAATAAGTGTTCCTCTTAACTGTCATTTTTTACTTTACTGTTTTTAATCATAAACTTTCCAGGTCCATTGCTGTCTTCTGTCCCATGACCGATAACTTTTATTTTTCAAGTAGGCTGCAAGCTTCCTCAGTACCTTAGCTGTCTCATGTGGACTGGTTTCATCACTGAGATTTATGGTACCAACATGAAAATATCAGCAAGCAAAAAAAATGTTTACTAACATCAACTAGCACTGCAGAAAGCTGACTCCTTCTGCATTGACTTAAGTTTATTTAAAAAAATGCTTACTGAAGACTGGGGAGAAAAAAGAAAGACTATACTATACAAGGAGACATACTGGAAGTGCATAGCTGTGTATTTTCTGAATGAATGCAAGATAAAGGAGTATTTCATTAGGTGTGATAGAATGAAGTAGAAAATGTTAGCCTCCAGGAAATCTTCCTGACACTAAGGTCTGTTAGGAATTCTCTTCTAAAGGAAATAGAGGAAGTCCTATTTCCTGAAATAATTCAAATTGAGCTTCACAAAATAATAAATATACACAAAGAACATCCTGCGTTTAGAATAAAATGAAGCAGATGACAATTTTTTCTACACTTAGGCTGGACAAGCCCCAGATTATCTCTCTCTTCTTGCATATATACACAGGCAAAAGCAGAATCAAAGCATACAAAAAGTAAAGACTGAAGGATGAAACTTTGGAAATAACATATGACTCTCATTATGGCTATACTCCCAAAGGTTTCCTTAGTCAAATACATGTACGTTTTCTATTTATTGAAAAGTATCAAAGAGTTGCAGTAAAATAATCAATTTACCAAAGTGTTCATAAGTGAACAGCACATAGTAACTGCTTCTCTGAGTTAAAACAGAAACAAGGAATGTATATCAGTATTCTGAAGAAGCTGAGTGAAAAAGGAATTGAGGTTTCCTAGCTCTTTTTAATCAGTATTAAAAATTCTCTTAGCAAGAATTATTTATACTTGTTTGGCTATACTTAACGTATAAAATGTGCTGCCTTTTCAGCCAACACTTTTCCCAATAAAATGGATCTGTTACACACAGGATTCCATATTAGCACAAAATTTATGTGGTATTCAGGTTCCAAGAGTTTCCTAACACTGGAGTTCCAGGGTACCTATGAAGTATGCTGTAGTGAATATTTATTCTAACCAAGGAAGAAGACAAGAAGATGAAAAAATGGGGAGCTGAAGAACACTAGCTAGAGTGACCAAAAAAAGCAAGAACCAGGAGATTAAAAAGGATAAATTACAGATTTATCAGAGGGGGGGGAAAAAAAAAAAAAGTATTTTGGAGATCATTTATCTGACCAATTAACAGGCTCAGGGACATCTCCAATTCCCATGTGATACACATGCATCAGGTACCAAAATAAATAATAACAATAATAATAGTAAATAAAAATCTAACCCCGTTTCCTAATATGTGCTACTGATGCCCATAATGGTAATAGGATATTGAGATAATGGCATCAAGGACAACTCCACTGGTCTCAGTATTTATTACCACATCAACAGTAATATTTCAACTTGTGTGGTTTTCAAGTTCTCAGACCTTGCTTCGAAAGGCAAATGGGATCCTGGGCTCCATCAGGAGAGGGGTGGCCAGCAGGGACAGGGAGGTGATCGTCCCTCTCTACTCGGCTCTTGTGAGGCCCCATCTGGAGTACTGTGTCCAGGTGTGGAGCCCTCAGTACAAGAAAGACATTGAGATTTTGGAAAGGGTCCAGAGGAGGGCGACTAAGATGGTCAGGGGGCTGGAGCACCTCCCCTATGAGGACAGGCTGAGGGAGTTGGGCTTGTTCAGCCTGGAGAAGAGAAGGCTGCGGGGTGACCTCATTGCAGCCTATCAATACCTGAAGGGAACCTACACCCAGGAGGGGAGTAAACTCTTCAAAAGGGCTGACAACAGCAGGACTAGGGGAAATGGTTTTAAGTTGAAGGAGGGAAGATTTAGGTTAGATGTTAGGGGGAAGTTCTTTACTAGGAGAGTGGTTAGGCCCTGGAACGGGCTGCCCAGGGAGGTTGTGGATGCCCCGTCCTTGGACGTGTTTAAGGCCAGGCTGGACGGGGTCCTGGGCAACCTGATCTGAATGTGTATGTTTGGTGGCCCTGATAGGCAGGGGGGTTGGAACTACATGATCCTTGGGGTCCCTTCCAACCCGGGTGATTCTGTGATTCTGTGATTCTGTGATATGGGTCCGTTCGGGGTTTAAACTAGTAATTAAGCTGAACTGAAGCACTTAAACATCTTGCCTCAGTATATTAAGAATTTGGCAATTACAGTATAGAAAGTGACTGTTGGAGACACAAGTGCTACCTAGGTGAAAGAGAATATTTATCATTAGGTACTGAGATTGCAGTAATTCTTTCCCATGTTTCAGCTAAAACTGCCTTTGTTTTAATTTACTGGACTTTGGTTTTTCTCCACTTAGAGTAAGCACAGAGTCATTAAATGATGCTTCAAATTTTGTGACATAGCTTTAAACATACGTTTCTCCTGGCTTTAAAAGCTGTGATTCTGGGTTTTCTGTGCTTTTCGTCAAACTTGGAGGATTGTGAGGTAGTTGATGTGGAAACACAAGGAACTTTACTGCTATGCAAATTCTTGTATTATAATAGGTACTCTCTGCATGTAATACTTTTCATAAGCCTAGTCTGTATTTCATTTCCTTTTTAACATTTTATATATGCAGTACTGCTTGAAGATTCACCTTGTAAGTAAAAATGTATTTAGAAGATGCAAGAACAGAATTTCAGCTACTGGAATTGGCAGAGCTTGTGTGAATGAACCATGACAACGCGAGCAGACAGAAGCATGGTAATTACTGTACTAATAAACTTGTAAGTTTAACCACGTCCCTTGCTCAGGAACATGATTTAGCTGGGGGTTGTTAGGGTAGTACGGTTAGGTCGTGGTTGGACTTGATGATCTTTAAGGTCTTTTCCAACCTGAGCAACTCTATGATTCTATGAAGATTATCCTCTTATTATCTTTTTGTGCTTAAATTTTTGAAGAGACTTTTAGATTTTATGTAGATCAATTTACTTTACAAGAATTTTTATTTAAATATGAACTGTTTCATAGGGTTTCAGCAAACGAAGCTAATGCATCTCAGGGAGTGCATACATTCCCATCATCCAAGCAACCACTCACTACCCAGAGACAATCCAGCTTCTATGAGGAAGGGAGCACCAGCTGACAAGTGATCAGTTATTTGAGGAAGAGCACTGTTCTCCCCAAGATGTGACACTCCGAACAAGTATTAAAAGTGAAGCTTAAAAATTTCTGAATAACTTATTTTAGTGAAAATGTCCAGTTCTCACCTAAAATTGCAAAGCATGTGCATAAAAATCACTGAGTCATTTGACAGCTTTTTTTCCCAATCCACTGTCTGAATTAAATAAATATTCACAATCCACCCCCCAATATTTTTTAAAATTATCACTGACACTTTTTTTTCCCACATAGTTTTATATTGTGAATACACGTCACAATTCAGAAAAATATCATGTTCCTGGGCACTCTCATAAAATCACCAGATAACTGAGGCTGAAGTGACCTCAGGAGACACCTGGTCCATATTCTTGTTCAGAGCAGAGCCAGCTGTGAAGTTAGATCAGGCCCCTGCAAGCTGGTCTTCAAACCTCCAGGATCAGAGGCTGCACAATGACTGTGGGTAACCTGCTCCAGAGTTTTACTGTCCTATCATGGAAAAGCATTAACTAAGCATTAAAACCAAGCAAGTATATATAATGAAAAAAACAAACCACCTAGCTGCTCTCTGTGCTGATCTAATTAGAAATCAGTGTAAATAATATACTGAGTAGTTTTGATACTATTAGCAGAAAATAAAAAAGTCTTATGAGACAATCTGATCTCCTGTAATAAATAAGTCTTTCTATTTATCATTCCTTTTTCTAGAACTAAGGTTAAAAGTGCAAAACAATATAAGAGGAAATCACTTCTGTAAGAAATCAGTTTGGAAACTAAGAATTCTTTCCTACTGGCTACCTACTATCTTCCTTGCTGCACTCCAGCCTGTTACTCTGCATGTTACCTGTGTCAGGAATAGGAAATATGCCATTCCCTTCCTCTTCGCAGTAGTTTTATGTATTTGAAGACAGTTTACATATTTCTCTTCAGCTGACTCTATGCTAACTAATCTTTCTCCAGGACTATGTGTTATACAGACTAGTTATTCTTGGTGATCTCCTTTCAACAGCCTTTACACTGAAGCCTTACCAATACTATGTAGCACAGAACTACTTCATTAGTATTGCAGACAGTACTTTCAAACATCTTAGTTTTTTTCATTCGCAACTGCCTGACTTCACTCCCTCACAGCCAAGAAAGCCATCTGTATCCTGGGCTGTACCACAAGAAGTGTGGCCAGCAGGTCAAGGGAGGTGATCCTGCCCCTCTGCTCTGTCTGGTGAGCCTTCACCTGGAATACTACAATCTGATGTGGACTCCTCAGTACAGGAGAGACACGGACCTCGTGGAGCACGTCTAGAGGAGAACAGAAATGATTTGAGAGATGAAACATCTCTCCTACTAGGACATGCTGAGAAAGCTGGGGCTGTTCAACCTAGAGAAGAGATGGGGTGATCTGATCAGTATCTAAAATGGGAGCTACAGGAAAGAAGGGGACAGACTCTTTAGCAGAGCCTATGGTGACAGAACAAGGGGAAGTGGTTTCAAGCTTAAAGAGGATAGATTTAGAGGATAGGTTGGATGTAAGGAAAAAGTCTTTTACAGTGAGGGTGGTGAGGCACTGGAACAGGTTGTCCAGAGATGTGATGGATGCCTCATCCCTGGAGACTTTCACAGTAAGGCTGGATCAGGCTCTGGGCAACCTGATCCGGCTGTGGTGTCCCTGTTCGCTGCAGGGGAGTTGGACTAGACAACCTTTAAAGGTCCTTCCAACTATAAGGATTCCACGAGTCACCAGTTTCGCATCCAAATAATCCACAGACTGTAATTTGCAAGTGGATGCTACTTTTTTCCCCTCAAACCATATTTATTCTCCCCTACAAATAGATCTTTGCACTTAGACCTTTTTCTTAGATGCTAATCTGCTAGGCTATATCTTCGATGTGTCAAAAACATTCTGGGTTTTAAGGCTGTTTTCCAGCCACTAACAGTTCATACCATACAATGACAGTTCTGAATATTATTGGAAGGAGGACAGATTCACTCAGTATAATCTTCCTTCCTGTCAGCAAATCAATTAAAACTGCTCTCAGTGTATATGATTTCAGTCATGCTATAGAAGAATAGACCAATGCTTTTGTTGCCAGTTGTAACACTATCTTGTGAGACTATGACATTGGCTCCCTAACACAAAGCAAATAGAATATAAAGGAGGATTAAAACAAATTTACACCGAGAGTATATTATTTCCTGTGGCAGGAAAGCACGCAGCATTAACACCTGTACATGCCAGTACTGGTTCAATCTGAAATGGAAAAAAACAAAACCAAAAAAACCTCCAAACAAAACGAAGGCAAGAATTCCAGATTCCTGAAGGAGACCCACGTGTGGCAAAGAAACCTTTTAATAGCCTGAAGGAATCACACTTAGCATATTGACCTAAAGATGCCTCCTGTATCTTTGATTTACATACAACCACTTTCGCCTCAGTTGCCCACAACATCCCCAAAGCTTCCTCAGACAAAACAGAAAATACAATCAAGACCAAGTCAACTGGTTTGATGTGGTGAATGGGCTCAATTGAAGGAATGTCCCTTAACCAACCTCCTTCAAAAAGCATTCAGTGCTACTTTAGGTTTCTGAATTGCTGTTGGTAGCTGCCTCTCCTCGAAGTGTTCTCCCACCAGTTCTGCACCAGCTTTACTTGCGGTGAGCTAGAAATGGCAAACACCTAATGTTCAAGTAGCTGTAACCCACTCAAGGTACAGTGCAAAACAACAAACACTGTCCTGTTCTTTGATGTGCAAGATCTGACTGAGCTTTTTTCATTAGTAAAAATCAAATTTTAAGTTACAGTCTTTTTAACCATGTTTGTCACTCACAAAGTAGCACAGACATTTTATTCGGGACAGTGCGTCACGACACAAGAGCACTGATACATTTTTTATACCAGAATTTAACAACTGGAATATGCAAAATTATTTAAACTATGGCCAAAGTGAATAACTTACAGCCCAAACTGAGAGCTACTTTGTGTAACCTTAAAAGACACTCCCTCCTCACATATCAGGATGTAAAGCTTCTGATGAGACCGTCTCATATAAGTTTTGGTAAAGGATTCTTCTGCTTGTATATTTCCTTTTCTTTGAAGAACAGCTGAATGTATTATTAAACTGGAAATACATTTAAATGGAATCTTTCAATTAGATTCTGAATTTGAAGAGGACAAAAGTCTAAAATGTGCTGACTCATCTCCCACATATGAAAAACGTTGCTGTCAGTCATTTGGTCATTTTATCTCTGCCTTAGTGTTAGGGAAATCAAGCAGAGAGAGTGGCAGCAACAGCTGGATCCATGTGCCTGTGTCCAAACACAATTTATTCATATAGCTCAAGGAAAGCACGGCACAGCTGCAGAGCAATTATGAGTAAAAAAAAAAATCAACAAGTCCTACAGAACTGATGAATAACGATGCCGTGGAGGAAATAAGATCTGTCTATGAAGCTAGAAACACTCAACCTTAACAAGCGCTTTTTTTAGACTGAATCTTCACATGATAAACGTTAGTTGCTATGGATGCTGACTTTTACTTCTGATATTTCTTCCTTCCTGGTTACTAGAATGCTTCCTCCTAAAAAAAACTTCTGTAACTTTAAATCTGCTAAGTTAAACCATAACAACACATTTTCTTTAAAATATCAACATTGAAAGCTGGCTAACACTTCCATGGGTACAGCGGGGGTGGGGGGTGGTATATCTACCCACGTACAAAGCAGGAATACGTTGCGTTTTCTTTAATTCACCCACTCGCCATTTTCTTTACTCTGAATATTGCCAGAATCTCAGCATCTTTCATCCCTCATCTTGAAGAACATATAAACATCTGAATATATAACACACGTTGAGTGGAAATGATTTTCTGCATCATCTTCAGACAGTGAGCTGAGGCACAGAGAAAAGATGCATTCTTAAATCACATTGCCTAAACCAAATCAGCCAAAATGCTACTAATAAATCAGTAACCAAGTAAAATTTGGTTAAGGAGATGAAGCTCAACTACAAACTGTTATTCTTAGCTCAATTCCTATCACACAAGCTAAGTTAGACCAGACCCATCCACTTGTCCCTCAACACAGACTTGTCTTTGATGATTTGTTATGCATCTGAAGTCGTGCAGGAATATTGTCTTGAACCATCTAGAGCAACCCAGACCAGCATTCTGTCACCTAAGACAGCCTTCCAAAGGGCAAGTCTAATTCACATTTTAACACTCATGTTTTTTCAACTATTTCTGACCAAAGCAGAGCATCTGTAATTACAACAAACAGTTTCAGGCTCCATTTCTGATACACACTGCTGAAAAACAGGGAAAGGTTTCTCTTATAATTTGCACTTGGAATTTTTACTCCAGCTAGGAAAATAAGGTCCTTAAAACAATCTGTCAATCCATCAGTGAAGGGAACAGAACTGGCAGAGTAAGGAAGAGGTACATGCACCTGCATCCTGTGAGGCCAAGCAATCATGTCATTCTGGCTGAAGTCGGATATGTTCAGTAGACTAAAATCAGGTTAACTACTGCATCGGTATGCAGAAGCATATCAATAAAATCTAACCTTTTTAAGCTAGCTGTCAGTTATCATGCTACAAGAAATGGAAAAATTTTCAATGGTAATGAATTTATGTTTTTAGGAGGAAAAGAATGTAAAACATTTGGTAATTACATTCAACATATTTCAGTACGTTCTTTATAAAGTGCATTTGTAATTTATAAAGGCAACAACCAAGTACTATAAATACCTACATCATCTCATCATGCATTCCATACAGTATAAATAAACATTCACTAGTTACCATAGAAATTTAGTAGCAGTAGACACCACTGGAGTCCAGTGGTTATGGTTCTGTAAGACTTCATTATTGGATATTTTCTTAAAAAACATGATTCCGAAGGATGTGCTGATGACAGTAATTAATATTAAATAACTGCTTATTTATTAAGCCTTTCAGAAATCACTGACACAAAAAAAATAAAAAAGGAGTTTTATTTGTGAAAGAGTTAAGGAATGCCTTCCGAATGAGGCTCCACTTAGCTTGTCATATATCAGAACATTAAAACAGAAAAATAAGAAACATGGTCAGAACAACTTACCTTTTCACCTTCTTCACCTTTACTACCAGGAAGGCCATGTTCACCCTGGAACACAAAACAATACAAATAATATCTCAAATGTTCTTCTAAGTATTGCATTTCTTAAAATATTTTGTATTACATTGACTTTTTATTATGGGAACAAAACACAAGAAACTATATGGGCAACAATAATCTTGCATTCAAAAATGTATAAAACCTCCACAAAAGTTGCCATGGCTTTTTAATAACCAATCATTCTTTCATTCAACCAAATGGATATTCCTAGCTTTAAGAATTCTAAACTGTCGATTCTAAACCCATTTGCTACAGTCTTGGTATTCTGCAGAATCAGCTTTAATATATTTATTCCTATCAATTCCTGCATGTTAATTTTTAAATATGCCTAGTCAGCCGTGAAGGCCTCAAAAACCCACCCCAATTGAGCAAAAGATCCAAATACAACTTATTGAAAGAAAACCCATCCCTTCTACTTGGTAATTTCCAATTAATTGAAACACTATAAAATAATAGGAGTGCAATTTGCAATGCTAACTCAAATTCAGCTTATTGCAGCAGAATGAATTCTTTATTAAATGATCTTACAATAGAAAGACCTATTATAATGCTCCAATTTGATAACTTTTACCTCAGAAAAAGATGCTAATGCAGCAATCTTACTATGCTAATGTCTCTGTCAAATGGTTCGAGGCTTGGATGCGTTACAAGAACAGTATCTGTTTTTTTCAGATCTTTATTAACATATTTTTGTCCATTTTTTAAGACATACAACAGAAATACAATCAAAATTATATACTTGTAGTACAAAACTTACATAATTTAAACAAGAACCAAAACAAAGCAAAAAAAAAGCAACCAAACAAACCCCAACACCACCACAAAACAAACTCCACACCTATACTCTTTCTCCCTTAAATTACCTGGCAAAGGACATTTTGCATGCCTTCACAGGTGTCACTGGCTCAGTACAACGCACATGAGTTCTACAGACTGAAAATGAGGAGACTGGATAATTTCTGAAGTACAGCATATGGCTTTTTTCTAAATTACTTTAAAAAATTAAATTGAGTAATGTCTAAACATTCTTTCACCCTTCAGAGATTTTCATTTCCATATATAGAAGTCTGAGGTTTAAATGAGGTCAACTAAAACAGCAGGCTACAACTTGCAAACTTTCTAGCAACAATTTGCCAAATTGTTTAATCAATACAGTATTGTCTGGTACGTATCTGGGAATTAAATTTGAAATTTAGGAGACACGCAGATTTATGCATTATCAAACAGCTTTGGACTTGCAGGAGGTGCCTGCAGTAGCTCTTCCCTACTTTTTTTTTTTACTTTTATTTATTTATTTTTTTTTTTCCCCCAGCTGGAGTTACTGAGGCATTCATCACTTTCGGGGTCAGTTTCAGAAGCATGACCAAGACAAAGCATGCAAAATGTGATCTCGTAAAGTAACCTTCCAGATGCTCTTACCTAAAAATGTGTGGTTAATTGCTGAAATAAATTTCTGAATGTATGCAAACTCTACTCTGCTTCCCATTCCTCTAAACATAGCTAATTTCTACTTACTTTCAACAAACAGGAACAGAGAATTTTCATTTAGCTTTCACATTTATAAGATCACAAATTCTGTCTTTATTCAATTCACAATCCATCATATAAAAATCAGCCTTACAAAATTTGTTTGGTTGGAGCTTGTATCCATGGCCTTGTCCTTTCACAGTCCACCTCTGATAAGTTTCGCTCAGGATACTTGCACCCTCTCATTACTTGCAAAGAGCAGTAGAAGCCTACTCCCAGCCACCTTCCAAACTATGTAATCTTACAGCTGAACAGACCCAGCTTCCTCAGCCTCTCTTCATATACCGTGGTCTGTAGGTTCCTGGCCATCCTTGTGATCCCCCACTGGGGTCACCTCAGTCAACTGCTCTCTCCTTCTCCCAGTAGCCTCAAGCTGGACACAGATGCAGTCACAAAAGTGCAAAATAATCATTTCCCCTGACCTGCTATCCATAATCTTGCTAAAGCAACCCACACACAGTTGGCCTTTTTCACTACATTGTCAAACAGCAGGAATATCAGATATTCTTTTCATAGAATTGTATTATTGAGTTGGAAGGAACCTGTAAAGGTCATCTATTCCAACTCCCCTGCAGTGAACAGGGACATCTACAGATAGATCAGGTTAATCAGAGTGTGGTCCAGCCTGACCTTGAGTGTCTCCAAGCACAGGTCATCCACCATCGCTCCAGGCAACCTGCTCAAGTGCTTCATGACCCTTGCCATAAAAAAAACGTTGCTCTTATAGCCAATCTAAATCTCCCCTCTTTTAGTTTGAAACCATCTCTATCACAATAGATCCTACTAAAGACTATGTCCCCTTCTTTCTATTTGTTTCTTTCAATGTTTCCATATTCATACTGGGTAGCTCAACTCTGCTTCCACTTCCACACATGCACATTTGCTGGCATACCACAGCAGACCGATCTTCAACTTTTACAAAGCTGCTCTTGAAGATTAATCAGCTCTCCTGGCTCCTTAAAACTGCAAGGCAGTCCCTAATGTGTCTCTTTGACAGACTTAACAAACTTAGTGCTGTGATTCTCACCTCACAGGCCATGTTTTCCACAGTCCCTGCTGAACCTCCTACAGTTTTTCCACAATTCTCAAGAAGCGTGGAAGAGGCCCAAAACACAACAACATTTCAGATCACCAATACCAAGCATAATGTTCTCCTTGTGTAGTCAAATGCATGGTTTACTTTATTCACAATAACAGATTATTTGCTTATATTCACTTTCATTGCCACATTCAATTAGAAAAAAAATAAGAAATGTAGCAACAGAAAACATAGAGAGAGCACTAAGATATTAGTCTGTACTAGCCAAGGGTAAGATGCTTCAAAACAAAACACTAATGTTGCAAAATAACACCTTTAAGACTGACTTGAATTCTCCTTTTTGTGGCCGAATTCATATGTGGTAAGCTAAATACTTCACATGATGTTTTTAACAGACAGTCACTGTTTTCCTCTTCATACTCAATATGGGACTCATAATACAATTTTTATCACTATTTAAATACACTGTAAGTCAATAAGATCCTGGCTTCGAATGCATAAATTGGTAGTGGTAAGTCTGTTGTGAAACTCAATGCTAGCTACCTCATCTGCAGAGAATATGTTCCTTTGCTTATTGCCATACTGCAGGAAATATCTGCCCTAAAGATATGCGAATCATCCCTTTGCATGATGCTCATGCTTATCAACACTTTAAATTCTAATATAATCATGTTTTTTTTTTCATTAGTCCCTTAATTTTTCGAAACAGCAAAGCCATTTTACATATGATTTTCTAATAGGAATTAGTCAGATAGAAACACATGACATTGGGATTCCATTCCAAACACTTATGATTAAACATAGCTCCTACTTAGTGAAAAGAAAATCAGATCATGGTAAGTGTTGGGAATCTTTAACAAATATTATCAGTAAAGTCTGTAATGCACAAGCATCTTTTTGCAGGTTCTATCATTCCTACAGTATTCTACCTCCGAGGAGGAGTAAAAGATAAAAATGGAAGAGTGCAAGAAGCAGCACTTCCCTCATTTCATTTTGCTGAGATCATAAGGCTCAAATATCAGATTCTTGAATCTGTATATCTGGTGGCTGCAAAGACCCTGCACAGTACTGAGACAGAGGCAACTGCTCTTAATGCAAAGTAACACTGGCAGGCACATCTGTGCCACTGCACCTCATGTCCTTTCTCTTGTGAGCTGATAGTGAAGATCCTTTGTTGTGCTCTACAAGTTCAAAACATTCAAATACAATGTAGGTAAATACTGGAGAGCTGGCAAAAAGTGAAATATATATACTTTTTTTTTTTTTTTTTTTTTTTTTTTTTTTTTTTTTTTTTTTTTTTTTACCTTGGAACCAGTAAGACCAGGTATGCCAGGAGCACCCACTAAGCCAGTGTCCCCCTGAAATAAAATGTACATAACCATCATTTTTTTCAGTTCTAGGTCACGACTAAGCTAAATCTAGAGAGGAAATAACAAACCACCAGAACGTTTAGAGATGCACTGCTACTCACTCTTTTTTTCAGAAGCATTTAATTGATTTCTAGAACCATCTATATCTGTCTTGCTTTTGCTTATAATACATTTCATTTCCAAAATATCAGACAGTTAACAATCGCTGGTGTTATGAATGTTTTGACAGTGAAAAGATTATGTTGTTAAATTACTACCTCTCCTATCTCACGTTTTGCAAAAGCACGGCAACTCTCCCGTACAGCTGCTACAGTTGTAAAACTCTTCCTCCTCAAATGACTTTCCTCATGCACTTCTCATGAATACTAAGAATTTGATTAGGATTTTTAAATTCTGTTCAAGAAACTGGATGCTTAGGAGTTGCATTGCAACTGAGCATAGATAGAAACAAGTTAATCAGAAATGCTTTTAAAAGGCAACTGTCCCTGCTCAATGCAATCCCCAGCATCTGAATTAAAACTACTTTAGCAGAAAAAAAAACACCAAAGTAAACAAGCAGAACAAGAAAATCCAAATAGAAACAAGTAACAAGTACAGTCAGAAACCTAGAAATATCACATTTAGAATTAGAACTGAGATTGGTTCAACCATTTCCTTCTCCATTCCTTCTTAGCAAAGCTTGTTAGACAGTTACAGAGCTACTGAGAGCCAGGCTACACCACTGAAAGCTAAGAACTAATCTCCATTTACAGAACCATGAAAATGCCACACTGAAGTACATTGGTCTCAGTAAATCTGAAGTTGTTAAGCTAAGTTCTGTTAGATAAATTCATCCACACTCCTATGAATTCAAGTGGGAGCTTAGAAGACTTATTAAAGGAATCTAAAATCAAATGCTATCTGCATTCCATTCATGGGCCTTAATTTCTTGACAGAAGTTTCCCTGAGTAACTTATATACCACCCAAATAGTTTTTTAGCCAAGCCAGAGCTCAGCAACAAAAAGTTCTGAAAGTTCACTTGTTTGATTCCAAGCCAAGTGGAAGATAAATGCCTCACAGACACAAACAAGAAGAGAGACAAAGGAAAAGCTCCAGTCTCTCTGAACAACACAAAGAGCCAATAAAAGAACAATTACTCATCAAAATGATGCAAGTAACGAAGCAAATAAGTACAAAGCACCCATGACATGTAACAATTAAAATACAGCTTAAAATAGATTGTTAAAAATGACATTTTTATAATTCCACCCATGGCACAATATCTAACGTTTTTCTTACATTTCCCTTCTGTAAAAATAAGTGCTGTCACAATGGGGAAAAATTCTAATTAATATTCACAAGTAATCCTTATTCCTTCATTTTCTCCAAATTCACAATATGAATATGTGATTTCAAAAGCATTCCTTGCAGTCAAACAGTTACCAGACAATATTTTATCTTCATTATTACATGGAATCACTATAAAATAGATGAAAAATTGCATACCCACAGCTTTTTTCTTTGCTTGTTTTCTACGAACACAAGGCATAGATGTTTTGTCTTGCACTGTTTAATCAGCACTCTACAAATTATGACTCCTTTAACACAACAATGCACAAATAATCTCCCACAGCATCAATACTGATTTTCATTAAATCTGAAATGATTGATGTTGTAACTGCTTTGGAAACATTCAGTGTACATACAATCAGGGTTCTCGATGTATTTATGATTTATTGATCCTGAAGTTCTTACCTGCATTTCAACTCCCTATAAAACCAAGGATACAGTTTCTAATTGAAAGTTTTCAGGATACAGTGAGCTCCCAATAGCTATCTGCTTAGCAACTATCCCAGAATGCACGCTATTTTCATGAGAATTTTTATACTTTGACTTCCATATTTTGCTATTTTTCCCTATTAAGAAAAAAAAAGAAAAAAGAAAAAAAGAAAAGGACTTTCAAATAAATAAATAAATAACAAGAAAAATGAGATCCTAATCCAAAATGCAAGTAACGAATATACTTCATACAGCTCAGGTATCTACACTATGCAACACTATGCCAATATGAATTAGGTACCACATTAACAAAGAATAAAAAAGGAATCAGTGACTCAGAATGTGCTTTGCTATTTAAAACTTTCTAGGCATTAGCACAGTTTATAGTCAAATACATTAGAACTTTGTGAGATTCTCCTCGTGGCTGCAGAAGAGAATCACTTTCAAATATTTCAGATACATATTTTACATACAGGGTTTTGCAAAAATAAAATAAAAAAGCCAACAGGCAGATATTTCTTCGGCAGGAGGAATAAGCAGTTTTTCTTTTACAATTACTGGGGCACTTTAAGGAGCTTGATTTACAGAATAAATTTGCTACCTCAGAATTACCAACAAGGAAATAATCTTAATAGAAGTAAAATCAGGATGGTTAAGTGGTACTCACTCTTCTGATAATTTATGGATATGCACCTTCCATTACCCTGAGTATGCCTAACCCTTGGAATAATCTAATAGTCTGGTGTTTTAAAATGAGGACAACTATTTTTAGCATTGCAGAAATGCAGTGGAATGTTCAACAATGTACTATCACAGGCTCTATCAACATCCTTCCCCTCGTAACAAGCACAGAGCGAGTCAAGAGCCACCAACAGGGTCAGACTTTTCCCTTCAATAAATTAACAATCCCACACAGATTATACTCCATTAGATGACATATTCCTTAACCTACTGGAGTATTTCCTTGTTTCTCTAAGCAGGCTCATGTTAATGGTTGAAACCACCTGAAAAAATATTAATTATTTAAAAACATACTCAGTTGATATATTCAGGAGTCACCCTGTGAAACTTCAGGAATGGTTACATCAGGAAGCTTGTGCTAAATATTATGACACTTTGGTTTCACTGCATCTATGATCCTTTTGTTCCTGCTTGGCCCCTTCTGAACTAACAAATGCTAAGCACTGACAGGCTGCAAAGGCCCTAATGAAACGCCCATTTTTCCTTCATGCAAATTGAATCCATGTGAACAAGTGTAAGATTCTCCCTTAAAATAATCCTATGAAGAAGGGACTCAGACAATTAATTTCCTTTCCTCTGTTCTGCTTCCTCAGCAATTTCAGCATGTCAGGTATTCCACAGTTTGGCCAAGGGAGTGAGAGCTGGTCAGAGGGCTTGTGTATCCTTATCTCCCAGGGGGCAGGGCTCCTGTGGCTTTTCTATGCAGCTGCTCAAGAGATGTCCAAATGAAAACAGCCCTATTAGAATGACATAACCTGATTTCAAGAGGCATTAATTTTCTTCATTTCCAGCCCCTCCTGTCTTTCGGACAAGTCTGACATCTAGCCTTTCAGGCACCTAGAAGTTAACATACTGAAAATCAGACATTAAAAATTTAAGCCTCAGTTCTTGGCACACGAACTAATGAATGTGCAGGTAGAGGCGAGCTCAGAGCTCCAGAAAATATGATCATGGGGCTCCTTACTCCAGACTGAACTCTCCAATTGGCTTTATTTCCTTTTTAATTTTCTGTTAGCATGTGCTGACAGTGTATGACTACCACAACGTCTATATTCAAATACATAAAGCATGCATATTTTTCAAATAAATTGTCCAAGTCAGAGGTTTCTTCGCTCCATAAATTGCTTTCACACACAAGAATTCAGAGTTCTGAAAATATGGAGACAAAAGGACTATCACACTTATTTCAATGCATCATAATGTAGGAAATAAGTAGGCCTGTACATTGCCTTTTCTTTTCTTTAAGAAATTGATAAGAAACTGCCCAAAACCTACGTCAAGGAGAAGCTTTTATACCATCAACAGAAGTATCATCTGAAGCAGACTCAACTGTAGATGCCCTTTATGCTTTTGACAAATACAAGTGATATTCACTACCATCACACATCCTTAGAGAAGTGACAGCTGCCTTTATCTTCTTGACATTCCCCATCAAGAACTGACTCCTCAGCCTTGAAGACAGGCTACCAGTCCCCATTCCTAAATGCCACTGATATCAAGGACAGGAATGGAATGCAAGGCACTTAACAATAAAATAGAGGAGAAAAATGAAGGTAGAATGCATTACCAGTACATAACCAGGACCTCGGGTGGTTTACATTTACTTCCCAGCTGTGCCATGGTTCTGTGCAACTTCCAACAGCTGATTTATGTCTTATTCTCCTCCCCTCTCTCCTACAATATTTTTAGGATGAAATTCCTCGGTATCTGCAGTGCCTTCTGAGGAGGTAATAGTGGAGCATTACAAATCAGTGGTAAGTTCCACACAGTGTCAAAAGAGCAGCAGAATAGAGCAGCTTCTCCTTATTCTGCCTCACTGTGTTCCAAAGCCTGATGGGTTTTTACCATTATTATTTATCTACTTTTCAGACTGCACCTAATGACCCAACTAGCACCTTTTTCAAAGGCCAATCACTCTGTTACATTTCTTAGGTAAGAAGGGTCAAAAGCACACTGTGATTTATGACTGATAAAAGTGTGTATTGTTCAATATATTTTCACATTGTTATTTAAAAATGCATGAATTGAACATGGTCTTGTTAACAATCCAGCTCAGTTGACCTGTGACATCATATAGACAGCATGAAGAAATTGCAGATAAAAAGCATGAAAAAATTTTCTGTGGAGTACTGAGAATAACAAAATGGGTTTCTGTCTGCAGAAGGTTTTGAAAGATTCATAAGGTCTTACAGACAAACAGTTCAGATAATTAAGTCCAGGCCACTAGATACTTCGATCATCTGAAACAAGACAATAAAAAAAAAGAATGAAGTGATCTTGTACTCATGGACAACTGATTGATTTTATAAGTACATTTTTTCCTTTACAGTGTGTCAGCCAAAAGAAAAATTGCCTGGACCTCCACAACTGCTATTGATTTATCGTTAACTCAGCCATAGCACAGCCTTAAAACAAATCTAAACCCTATTAAATTTTCAAAAGAACTGGAAATCCACCTAATTGACCTTGCTGAAGTAATATTTGAAATGCAATAATGTTTAGTGTCAGATAAAATGCATTCTCCAATATTAATGAATCACTGAGCTCTTTTTAAAATAAAATTTATTATGACTATTATATTTACTATAATAACTGCTGCACTGAGTTTATATTAGGAAGGTAAACTACATTAGTCAACCTCTTAAATATCAGAGACTGTTTTTTACTGCAGGAAATTTAATACTCATTTCCATAACCTAAAGATTCAGAAGACAGATTCTGAGCAGGTACAAACATCAGTTTACAGTAATTCAGGTCTATCTTACAGACCATGAACCACGATTAAGACTAACATCTAAAAATACAGCTATGAAATACAAAAAAAAGCAGCACAAAGCTATGGATTTAAGAAGGATCAAAAATAAACAGCACAAAGACTGAAATTTCTAATCTGGATGTTAACTCAGATCAGAGTTTGTTCTGAAAAACAACGCTGGTGTGCCTGTGTAGCTACACACGTCCTGGCACTACTGACAAGAACAGCAGTTCAAGTCACGCCTTCATGCCTTTCATCTTCCCACTTACACTCAGAAGTGCAATATTTTCTTAAGAAATCTCTCCCCTTTTGACATTTAATGTATTGTGGAGATGGACTGATATTCGGACTAAGAGGAATTTGGAATTCCAGCAGTTTGTTTACCCATCTGTGAATCCAGGTACCAACCAACCTAATTTCAGCACAGGAGCTCCAGGGAGCTGCTTCCTAAAGATAAGTCCAGGTATGTCTTCCTGCTATCAGTTCTGTACAACTCTGTAGGGAACAGCAGCATCTTAGCCTAGTAAAGTTGTTGGTTCTCCTTCCAAAATGTTTTCTTGATTGCTGAGGTGCTTATTAATCCAACCCTACGGCTGGGATGCCTGACAGGAAGAACGTACTTTGACACTCAAGGGATACGAGTTCTTTGCATAAAGAGTTTTTAATCATTCCTTCACTAAAATACACTGTTTATTTAGAGGACCAACATTACTCCGACAGTCATTTCTCCCGCTACGTTCCTTCCCCATTCTTCTGAAGTTCAGAAGTACTGCCAGCACACAATATTCTACAATGTGATATTTCTCCTCGCTGTTTCACAACACTGGCAATATAACTTCATCACTGCAAAGAGCCAGTATTTTTGTATTTTTGTTAACAATTCCTGAATTCATCTTCCACCACAAGGATTAGATACTAGAAAAGAAAAATACAAGCAAAACAAACTGTAACAAACTGGTCATAATCATTGTTACATTACACATCCTACTGCCTAAGATTCTGAGAGTTCGCATAATCAAAAATGATTTATAAGGGCTTCCTGATATTCTATTTCCAGTGTTGGTTTAGCTGGAAAAGTTGTTTGTTATCATAACAGCAATTAAAAAGTGTCACAAAAATCACCATTTCTTCCACTGTTATTAAAAAATAATCAAAACACCCTAAAGCAAATTAAAAAACAACAACAAAAGAATCAATCTCTTCTCAGTTACACAGAGTCCTGTTATGTAGCTTATAATAAAATAGATAAGAAATGGCATTGTACACTTTTTATTCCCATCTGTTAAGTACTTTCCAACCTTTGCTCTCCCCTTAAAATCTTGGTTGTCTCTCTCTGTATGCCCTTCTAGACAAGGAATTTCTCTTACTCCAGGCTCGTGCAACACACTGTACAAGAAAGTCCCAAGGCTGTCTCATGTTAAGGGAAGAGACACAAACACTGTGTGTAACAGCCATGCTCTGCAAGTCTGCCATTCATCTTTCATACCTTCTCCTTGACAGAATTTTCACTGTAACAAATGTACAGCTAAATAAACATTTCTGGAGATTTTATTGCCATTAGCTATAAAGATAACGTGTATCTTTCACACGTAAAGGTAGCAGGTTGCAACTAATAAAGTTAGCTTTCCCCCCACTTGGTTTCTGAGGCAGATGCCTTTTTTTGATGAACTAAAGCAGTGCTACCATCATTTCTTTTGCAAAGAAAAACGGAACCGCCATTCAAAAAATAAGAACAGTGTAAGGGGCATAAATTCTTAACAAAAAGCATCAGCTGACTAGATTCTCATGAAAAATATCCATCCTGTGTGAGGTACTTGTTAAACACGAATCAAACACCTGTCAGCCAGCTGGGCTGCGTGTGTCACTGCCGAGCCAGCTGCAGAAACACACCCTGCGCCAGTTGCTTTACTTAGCACAGCCTGGGAACAAGAATCCATTAGCCAGAAAGTCAACAGTGGAATTAGCAGCACTTTTTCTTTTAGTGCCCTTCCACTTACTTGTTTGACTTCTTACGTTTCTATTTTTGGGAACCTCATGCCAGAGCAACAGTGCTGACTGCTGATTAGACACGACTTGGCGCAGCCTCAGCATGTCACGTTGATTTGATCGATTCAGACTTGAAACACGCAGTATGAATCTTGGGTGTTGATAAATATTGGCTAGCAATGGGAATTTAAGAAGTACATCCTGTTCTCCTGTCCCCGCAAATGATTTTGCTGTATGAAGAGTTTGCCTATCCAGCAGTGAATGAAAAAGAGCAACATAAACTGAATCTGGAATATAAAACTTATTCTGTAACTTCTAAGTTTTTGGGGGGTAAGTATATCTGTTGATGTTAAAATTTCACACCTGAGCTGGATTTAAAATAGTTATATGATTAATTTACCTCTCTCACAAAAAAAAAAAAAAAGTCAAAGAAGAGTTAATAGTAAGTCACTAGTTATAATAGCAAACAACACTATCTAAAGGGTTGCTCTGAAAGTAATGCCTCCTATTTTATTATGTTGGTCCACAACATCAGAGGCAGATTATAGCAGCAGAGGTTGAATCTTCCCAACAATATTCCATTACTTATTGTTGCCATGTGACAGATGGTAGCAGAGGAGCAGTCTGACAAAGTGGTATCTGACACAGAAGCGCAAATGAAACAAAGGAGTCTCACTGAATTCCACCATGCAGAAAAAATTGCACCCATTGACATTCATTGATGCTTGCTTAAAATTTATGGAGACCAAACAGTGAGTGAGAGAACAGGGAGGTGGGCGGGTGGTGTGGTTCAGCAGTGGGGACAGCAACACGAAAGACAAACCATGTTTCAGACGGCCATGCACACCTGTCACTATGAAATGAAGAGCATCTCAATCAGCTCATCCACACAAATTCACTGATAGTGGTGACTACATTCAAAAATAGCATTTTGTAGCTGACAATTTTCTCTATCAAATAGTGTTATTGTGCTCTGTTGTAGTTGTCATAGAAGTGAATAGGAGGCATTATTTTTGGAACTACCTATGTATTATCTCCATAAAATTTGTACTACATATAAATTTTCTACTACATGAGGTTACCAATTTTTAGTTATGTTTTCAAATTTAATGCACTACTTGCAACAGTTGGTAATCAGGGAGATTATACTTTGATATATAAACTACATCAACATAAGTTATTTGCTTCTAAGTTGTCCTAATCAATATAGACCAATAATTCATTGTGTTAAAAATGTTATATTTGGTGAACTTCACTAATTCCTCTAATGGAATTAAACACATCCAAGCAACTCGTGTCAGAAAAGTTGTACAGCGCTGCAGTTCAGACAGAAAGTTCTTTCCTGCCCAATTAGTCTCCTACAATACTCTGCTGCCAATGTTTGTGAGTTTAGGCCATGAAATAGCTGGTATTTGTCTTACAATCTTAATTCTTTTTTTTTTTTTTTTTTTTTTTTTTTTTTTAATGAGATGTAAACAAACAATAATAGCTTTAAAATTTCAAATTTCTACATGGATCTGAATGAAAAGAAAATCATGAAAATGTAACACCTTATGCTACAGAAACCTCACGAAACAAGCCCATTAAATATAGTTTAAGAAACAATGGAAGAAAAATCCTCAAACCATCCCCCCATTTCAAGCCTACAAGGCCCTGACTCAGGCTTTTCAAATGCAATTAATAATACCAGAGCCAAGCAGGCTCAAAGCTGCAGTATTCATGAATCTCTGATTAAGGCACAAAGAGCTGTATTTAATCACCGCATTATTTAACAACTGCATTATTTTTTACTTCCATGTTATGTAACAAACTAACAAAAGCCTCTTCTACATGGCAGCATGCCACAGGTCCTATTGCTCCCAGCAGCCCAGACCCCTACAAAATGGATGGTGACCTTTGGTTTCTTTGGCCACACCTCATGTAACAATAGCAGTCACTGCGTGCAGAGACCATGCAGCTGGCCGCATTTCTCTGGTTATAATCATTTCCCTTCAAATATAAGAGGGCCCCCTCACCCCTATCCTCTTATCTCACCACAGTGACGTGGGCCTATCGCTTTGATGCTAAGCAACGCAAGCACAAGCATCTGGTTTCCAAAATACATTTGTACTTTTGTCCTACCGAGACCAGCCTAATTCTGAGAGAAACTATGAGGGGGCAGAAGATAAAGGGCAGAAGGCTTAGCTAATGGACCAAAGCACCTTTCTCCTCAAGAAACGATTCTTCAATGATAAATGAAGTTTGTGCTCACCAAAGGTGCACACCTGAGTACAGACTCTAGCACTGTGCCATCCAGAATGGAAGCAGCAATTGAGTAAGCAGGGAAGCTGCAGCCTCCACTGAGAACCAGGCCGTGCTGCTGCCTCTAAACTGCGGCAACTGAAAAACCAGGGAGCTCAACAGTTCCTGAAGCTGGGAACTGCAAAAATCACCTAATAAGGCAAAATCAGTCAGCACAGCAGACAGCGCTCTGGAATCAAATTTATGATCAAAGGCTATTCAAAACACATCCTTGTAATGTTAAAGAGAGAGCAGAGCAGGCAAGAAAGAAACACAGACGCTGAAGAAATTAAACAAATTCTGGAAAATACAATGGTCTGAAGTGTGATTTTAGAGAACATATTCATGCATCAGATATCTATAGAGAGCTAAGCTGTTCACATATGTCCATGTCTTAAAATCAGGTGTGCATTAAATACAAACAAAGATATCACTGAAATCACAAAAGGAACACATACTAAATTTGTTGTTGCAATACATCAGATTCAGTTGCCTGCTTTCTGGTGGCCAGGAGCTCTCAAAATTCAAAGCTTTAATATAGTGATAATAAAGTTTCTTTTTTTTTTTTTTTTTTTAACGTTTCCCCATTATCTCATTTTATAAAATTGCCATCTTGTTTTCTATCTAAACATTGTTTCAGCTTTATGTATTAGAGCTTGTGAAACTCCTCCTATTTTGAAAATGTTCCTGTTTTCAGAAACTGCTCTCTATAGTAGTTATAATACTCTTCATTCTGTTGGAGACTGCGGAGTAAAGTAGCAAAAGCATTTTTCAAAGGCCAACTGGTAAAATTTATCAACACACCTGATCTAAAAATTAACTGATCAGCACCAAAGGGAGCTTAGAAATTAGATGACACTGAATAACTGAGAGACAAATTGAGTATGACTGTAAGCTTCCTCAGGGATGCTGACAAGCTACTTTGGAAATATCCTAACCTTGGTCAAGAATCTATACAGCACATGAACTGTGGAAGACACTCTGTCTACAGATCTTTCAAGACAGCTGCAAGGAAAAGATTGTTTTACTGAATGCTCAACACCGATGTCTCTTTAGATTTGCATGCTTGCATGAATGAGATGCTCTGGGAGCATATGCTGAAAAGGCATCATATCCATGACTCTTTTACAAAGTCAAAAGCCTTGGAAAATTTTGGACAGAATCTAGGTGGAAAAATGGGAAACACAGGTCAATGATCACATGGATTTTCATGATGACAGAATTTGATTTGGATGTACATTTAACAAGTGTCCAGTGTACAAGAGGCATTGTGTATAATGCCCTTATTAACACATTCCAAAAGGATGTTCAAACAATTATTACAAAAAGATTTTTTAAAATTACAGGAATGAAATGATCAGTGCTTCATTTCAGGGTCAGTTAAAACTTAAGACAGCACATTGTTCGTGAACTTGAGAAAACTGAAACCATAATGCAAATCCATTAAGCGAGAAAAAAAAATACAAACATTAAATGTTCTAGTCCTGTTGTTTTCTAGCTCATAAAATATGTAAGTTTGTATATTACTGTTGGTCATCATCAGAAATACATGCAAGCATAAAAAAAAGAGAACAATTATTTTGTAGATACCTACTGCACTGTTTCATGTGAATCAAATCTCATCTTCATGACTCTTACTTATACAGTTGGTGAAGCCCTTGAAATGTACTTTTAGTGCTTTTCTGTGGTCTGACATTGAGTATAAATCTAAGTTGTGCGATGATAAACATTTTTATTCATATAAGCATTTCTTTCTCCTTTTAGTCTGTCTAAACTGTTTATTTTACTAGTATACTGTGGGAGTACCCACACAGTGCAGAAGCAAAGGCACAGCATATTGAATATTTCACTGCTTCTACAGGCTTAGTGTGCAAAACCAGCTATTTTGAAGAGCTTACTCAAAATATTAAATATTTTAGAATGTCTGTTCATAAATTAGATTGGAAAAAATAGTGTCAAAGAAAAACCACCAAACAAAACCAAGCAACTACAATAACAAGAAACAACACAAGTAAAGATAAGCTATTGAAATGTCAGGTGTTAAAAATGAGTAGAGTCACATGTATTTCAAAAAATGTAGTTTAACAAACATAGGTATAAAATCACCAACACCTATACAATAAAAAAGGGGAGCAGGCAAAAACATACTTTGGTTTGGTAAGTCATCTGAATGCCCTGAATTACATTTTTGGATACTTCAGTTTTATTCTTCAGAATGCAGTGTCTGAGAAAGAAGGAAAAGTATTTTCATAATGGAAATAGACAGGCAAATATGGAATGGTCAAGAATAGAGCCAATTACTCATCTTCAGCAGTTTAAATCTTTTGTGACATGCTGCCATCAGCACTTCTCAGAAGTCTAAGAGCCTTTTGCTTAGGAGAAGCTATAACATATATACTTCCCAAAGGACACTGTCTCAGAGTACACTCCATGGTGGCAATCTCTCTCTCCCCTGACTGCTTCAATGCCTTTTTTTTTTTTTTTTTTTTTTTTTTTTTTAAGGCTTGAATACTTCATCTGCTGATCATGGTTCAAAGCGTACACCTCTTTAAGTTATCAGACTATTTAGAAATGTATGACATAAGATAAAAGGAGGATTCAACACACACAAATGTGCTCAGTGCAGTCTGCTCATCTGCTGAAATGGAAGAGGAGGGAGACTAAACCTGTTCTTTTCCAACACAAAAAAAGTGTAGTAGTAAAGTTGATCATGCCTATCTCTATTCATCCCCCAGTACATGCTATGGAAAGATCCTGCCCAAATGCAATGTGTTTGTAGGTAAGAAGAAAGCATCACTGAAGTTTGGGAGAAGCCTGTCGGTCTCACCAACAGGAAAGTTCTTTCACAATTTCAGTGTGACATTAACACTAGAAAAATAACCAGTTTGGTTTTTTTTGTTCGTTTGCTTGTTAATTGGATTATTTTCTAGAACACATCAGCATTGCTCAGATTACATCAGTAGTGTAACCCAGCAAACACAGATGGTGCATAAAGACCATTCCTAATAGCAAAGCTATTACTTCTTGTTTTAATGAGGTTAGTCTAACTGCTAGACCAGGGTTGCTTAATTTGTGGAACCTCACGGGAATCACATAAACAATTGTCATCCAACATCTTAGAGCACTTCAATCACCTCATAGGGACAGATTTAACTTCAGAACACTTACACTCAGGTCATGGAGCCAGCACTCTGGCTGCAATCCAATTGTACTTAATAGCTTCAGAACTATATCCAAAGAAAATTTCATTTGGTAATTGCCAAAGAATAAAGTACTCTAACACTTCTTCCCTGACATGTGTTTGTAGACTTTGTTGAACATCTTCAAACCAGACAAGGCATAAGAGTTTCACACACACACAGTGATTCTGGTTTACTACTACAATCCATTTCTTCTTATATTATGATCAGACAGATCCACTGAAGAATTTTCCCTAGGAGACCAAGCAGCAAATCAGTCCTGGCAGCAAAAAGGGGGGGGGGGGGGGTCACAGAAACATATACCATGCCTTCTGGTAGCCTACAAATTAAGCCATTTTCCATAGGAGGACTATTGCTCTCTTACTTTTTAGGATTGTAAACTAACACCACAGAACTCTCTCCCCTGATGCTTTTAAGAATTCCTTCGGTTGCCCTCAATAAGTAAGAGCTGCTATTTCAAGAATGTATCTTCAGAAAGTTCCCTAAAAATGGACAGGAAAAAAGAAATGTGGTAGTTTCACATCAAAGAGTGAGTCGTATTTATGATGTCTGTGATCTACTGTGTTGTAATTTTGGGGGCCTGAGGTAGAGCTCTCCAAGGATTGCATTTGATCCTTGAGTCTCTAGGCTAGGCATCATTCCTGTCAGGCTGACTGTTTCTACCCTGAAGGCAGGTGACATGACAGGCATGTTGTGGAGTGGGATGCTGTCAGCCAAGGGGAAACCTGCTTTTCAATTTGGCAGCTTACAAAAAACTAGAGTAGAAAAGCAGCAAAATTACAGAATTGCCTGAACAAACACCTGTTTTCTTCAGAAAAGAGGTGTTAATGTTATTCTTACCTTACCCGAAAGTCATCGAGACTTAAACTTTGTTCTCTGTGCTAACCCCCAGCAGGTCCAACCTCTCAAATGGCAGAACCTCCTAGAAGTCTATGCCAGTTAGATCTGCAATTATTACCCAGTCCAACCTCCCCAAAACCACTTCAGCATTCAGGCAAATAGGAAATTGTTCTGGTTGTCTGAAGGACTGCTTGCAAATTATTGTCAGCTGTAATCTGTTTTACAAATGACAAAGTCAAACACGACATTAGAAGAGAGACTGAAGATACATGAGTCTATTTTCATGTCTCAGATTCTTTAAGGTTCAGGACATGTATACAAAGAAAGTCTTACAGACTGCCTAGAAAATCTGAAAATGTAGATTTTTAAAGTGCAGCATATGACCATGGAGCATTTCCCTAGCACGTGATAAAGTCCATTGAATTACACTAACTTTAGACAGTGCTACTATGATGGGTGAATTTGAGCTAATCATTTCTACCAAAACAGGCCTTCCAGTTTATATCAGTCTAAGGTAGTTTTCCAAAATAGGACAAACGAATTAAGCAGCAAGATCAAGATCTGCCATATATATATTCTCTGAACCTTTCCTTTGGGAAAGAAGTATGAACAATGCAATATTTCAATGGATAGTTTTGAGTGCCCTTTTCTCTCTGAAACATCAAATGGCATTCACATATAAAATAGCCGTATCTTTTTTTTTCCCCTCAAACATAAAAATGGCTATAGTAAAACAAAAATCACACCTCTGCCAACAGAAAACACATATTGAGGGATGCACAAAAAGGATAATCAGTGCTAATTCCTGAGAATGTTCCTTCAGCATTCCAAAATCTGCACCTCCACTTACAGAAACATAGGAAATGCCTCTGGACAGAAATCCCAGAGGATATTTCTTCCTTTACTTTATTTAGGTATTTTTGAGTCTACATATATTCCTAGCATCCAGAACATCCCAGAAAAAAATGAGCTCAAAAATAACAGACACAAATTCAAAAAGCTTTTAGTACATCAGCTGAGAGAGAGCGTGTGAACACCAGTCACAATACCAGGAAAATAAAGTGATTCTACCTCCAGGAAGGAGCTAATAATAACATACTGTATTACTGTGTGCAGAGATCACAACTCAGGCTAACATAACCTGGTCATCTGTGTCTCAGTTTTTTATCTAGCCGTGATGTACAAAATAAATACATTTTTAAACAGCCTTGTCAGTTTCAGATTCCACAGAAGTTCATTTTTGACTTGCAACAACAATACGGCTTTAGTGTAATCTGGATTCAAAGTGTCATACTGTTCAAGAAAAGTACACTGTCTCAATATTAAACACAACTCCAGTGCTGAGCCTTATGTAAACTAACAGGAGCTTTCAGATTTGGCCTGACAATGACTCTATAAGGTGCTAAGAAAGAAAAAAAGCCAAAACACCCAAACAGTATTAACCATGGAAACTGCAATAATAACTGTTCTATTTCAGTTGGGATGGAGTTGATTTTTTTTCACAGCGTCTGGTACAATGCTATGTTTTGACTTTCGGACAAAAACCAAAGTTGATAACACATTGATGTTTTAGTTGTTGCTGAGCAGTGGCTTCACAGAGCCAAGTATACTTCAGCCTCTCAGCTTCTTGTACTGTCTTGCCAGTGAGAGGGGATGAGGAGGCACAAGGTGAGAGGGGGCAGAACCAGAACAGCTGACCTAAGGCAGGCGAAGGGAAATTGCACACGACTTCATGTGAAAAAATTTGAAAAGCTGTAGGGAGTTGGCTGGGCAAGTAGCTATTGCTTGGGGTCTAGGTGGGCATTAGCTGTCAGGAGATGAGCAATTGCACTGCACATCACTTGTTTTGTATATATATATTACTATTACCCATTACTATTATTTTTTCCCTTCCTTTTCTGTCTTAATGAACAGATTTAATCTCAACCCATGAGTTCTAGTTTGTTATTTTTTTCCCCCAGTTCTCTACCCCATCTCACTGGTAGGGGGAAGTGAGAGAATGACTTTGTGGTGCTCAAGTGCCTGCCAGGTTAAACCATAGCAACTTGTACTGCAAAAGCAATGTTGTTTGGTAATTTTAAACAAAGACACCAAAGAAGGAGCAACAGAAAGAGACGAGAAAAAACACAACTTCATTAGAGATCAATCACAATCAATCTACTATTTTACAATATCCCTTCCCACTATTTCACATGTGGGAGCACAGCAAAGTAAAAGCTGTCTAGCAGGATCAAATCAAAAGTTTCTCTGTTCAAGTATGTGTCTACAATTGTGGCAACAACGGAAGCCTATAGAAAAGTATAACAACATAGAGACTTCTCCAGGGAGTTTCCCAGACTTCAGCAATTTGAAACCTAGAACTTTCAGAGAAGTAGTAGTGTCTGTTTGACACCCTCTGGGGATATTTGTTTTACCAACTTTAATCGACTTTCAAATGATTTCAGTCCTGCTGCAGAGCTCCAACTTTAATCATGTTATACGAAGAATTCCTTTCTATCCTTTCCAAACTCGCTACCAAATAATTAAATGTTCTAGTTCTCATGCTGAAAGAGGATGAAAAAAAACAACCAACCTATTAATCTTTTCTTCTGTTCCACACATAATTTTACAGAGCATTGAACACAGCAGTTTTCACCTCAGTTGTGCCTTTCTCAAACTGAAGTCATCATTCTCATGCCTTAATTGGAAGATACCCAATGCTGTTGATCACTTTTGATGCCTTCTGTAAACCGTTTCAGGGCTACTAAATCCACTTTGAGATGAGGACCAGAACTGTATGCACAGATTTATGTACATGGTTTTATTAATAGCAGTGAATTTAAGATGGTTTTTTTTGGTTCCTCACTCCCTTCTAATCTTTAAATTTGTTTATTTGACTAGTACTTAACAGTGAGCTTATGTTTTCATTGACCTCTAATTTCAAGATCATTTTCATGACCAATAAAAGCCAGTCCAACATCCAATATGAAATACATAAATTTTGGCTTGTTTTTCCTCCCCATCAGTTAACTAGTAATTTCACTGACTTTTACATGCTGCTTTATGACTCAGTTCCTCAACACTGCAAGGTTCTTTGAAGATCTTTGCAGCCTGCTCTCCACATTTCTACCATGCTTAAACAACGAATTTGCTGCTGATGCTAATTCATCTCTTTTCTAATATCATATATCTAGCTCTCATTTTTTAACAAAAATAAAGTTTGAAAAAACATGAAAGTAAAAGAGTTTCATAATTTTATATCTTATCATTAACAGATTCAAAACCTCACAGTTGAGGTGAAACTCTTGTTTCAGTGCTTAGAAAACTGGATAATGGCTAAATGAACCAAATTAAGAGCATTGTTGCAATACTGGACTTATCATGGCAACAGCTGCCTTAAAGAGGAATACATGTCCATAGCCCTGAAACCACAGAAATTTGAAGTGCATGATGAACAAGAGCCTAAATTGACAGAACTTAGGGATGAAGGCTAATCAAGGCTAATCATGATGTTTGATACCACCGGAAAACCAACAAGCAAACAAAACAAACACAAAGCCACCAGTGCAATAAACCAAAAACACCTCTTTGGAAAACTTCATTCATTTATATATTAAGTGGCTTCCAATTAATAACTGGAACAAAAACAGCAACAAAAAATCACAAGAGGGCAAATCAGTATCATCTCCAGTAAAAGTATTTCCTTAATGTTCTTGAGGGCTGTCATGATGATAGAATGTTACACTTGTGGACTTGCTCTTAAGTCAGTAAATCTGTGTAGATGCCTGAAATCAGACAAAGTGAATGGGTAACATCCTGAAGTGAAACTTACCCTCTTGAATATGATAAGCTTTTTTAGCCACAGCTACTCCTAAGTCTCTGCTTGGAGGTCAGTGGTCTTTATCTCAAAGCTCTATCAAGCAGTCTGATGAGAGAACAAGAGCTATTTTCTGGTCATCCACAGCCTGCACAGTTCAACAGATTGTCAGGGAGCACAAGTAGCAGACAGTCTGCTTTAATCTGCTGCTTCTCCAAGGCTGATGTGTTAAAAAAAACAAAGTGCAGGACAAGCTAATCTGAGAAGACCAGCAGCAAGAGTTGGGGATCAGGTTAGGTCAGGTGTTCCCCATGACACCTGGACAGCAAGAAAACACCTCTACTGTGGGTCAGCTATGAGAAAGTTCAGCTCCTGGTATCACCACCTGCTGTGGACTGTGTTTTCACAGAGGCCAAGCAGGCCTATCTTCTCCACCTCTCTATATGCTGGGTATGAGAGAACATCTCTTTCCTGTTTTCCAGCTGGATAGGCTTCCATTAGTTGTATATATTCCACTTCCCATTTTCTAGGAAAAGGATGAGCATACCTGCAGAAAATACTATTAGCTAGAGCTGCTTCTTCAGTGTAAGACACAAATACAGCAGCACACAAGACAGAAATTAGTTTTCTAAGAACAGAAATGTTCTGTCCTCACTTTTCTGTAAGTAATTACAGATGAGCCACTGTCACAGAGAATGCTTTCCGGTGAGTCAAATTGTATGTTTACACACAAAAGCATACCTTTTCACCAGGAAGACCAGCAGCACCATCCTGTCCTTTTGCACCCATCTCACCCTACAAAATAAATTGTTCAGTTAGAAGTTTTAAAGATCACTGACTCAGGTCATATCTTATTCAATAGAAAAGTACCTCCTTCCACTGCAGATATGTTATGTCATACTTAGTAATATAATGACTGCAGAGGAAGATGCCATACATGTAACAATAAAGTCAGAGAAAATAAGTACATTTTAAAATACTTATAATGTCAATTAAGACAAATGCTTGCAAGTGTACGTAGAAAAAAACCCAAAACACTAACTGTGCTGATTCCAAGGGAATTCATTGTGACAGTAGAGTTAGGCAAGGCAGGCGCAAATTCACCACATTGAGTGCATTCAACTCTCAGAAAGCACATGGAAATAAGGAGTTACTTTGATCTAAAAGTCACACGCACATAGTATTTTTAAAAGACATTTTGAACTCAGTTACTTCTCCTTCCCTGTTACCCCCTCAAAGAAACTAAGACCCAAACTGTAAGCAATCCGTTAGAAAATGTTAGTTTAAGAAACTCTCCTGACTGATCAGGAGAGGTATAAAAGGTTCCAGCAGCTGCAAATCGGACAGTGAATCTTAAAAATGATTAAAGAAAACACCGAACAAATAAATTTTGCTCAAGAATGTCAAGAATAGGGGCTACAAAGTTTAAAATCCAAGTCAAGTGGAAAACAGAGGATGATAGAGCAATGAAACCCTATAGCTTTTCATACTAAAAAAAAAAAAAATTAAACTATGTTTACTTGTACCTAGAAATGAAAATTCACTAGTGAACAGAAAATACTACAGTCTTTTTTTGCAATAAACCAGCTCTTTATGAAAAGAATGTCACTGATTTGAAAACAATATTATTTTTTTCTTTGAGTTAAAGGAGTGCACGAAGAAGGACAAGAGCCATAATTACACAAATAATTGCTTCTTATAAAAGGGTACAAAAATAGGTTGGGTGCTCAAATTCAAAACTGAAAGCCTAGGAGTTCTTGCTGAGGAATAAAAGTCCCATAACCTCTAAACCGAGAAAATGTAGAAATTTTTTAAAAAATGAGATGCTAGGAACTTGTAATTCTGATATTCAGCATGAGCAGAAACTTATTTGTATTAGGATGAGTTCACCAACTTTATCAATAAACACACTTCATAGCAACAAACATCACTTTATCATTATCTTTACAAATGGGATACACATACAGGGGATTCTTAATTCAGCAGTCCAACAGAAAGGCTTTGGAGAACAGCAGACGTCCTGTGCCCTTTGCAGCATATAGGTATGTTCAACCTGTGTGAGTGCCTTCATTGTTATGGGATGTACAGTTGTCCCTGAACTCACAAGTGAACCACAGCCTAGCAGCCTGGTGTCTTTTCTGAGAGCAAAGAGAGCAGGTGACCAAACTTTTTTGTGAGACCATCACTGTGTAAAGTGCCCAACTGTTTCTTACCTGACAACTTATGTCTCTCCATTAGGTTTAAAGTGACTATCATTAATGTAGGCATAGTATAAGTACATCAGCTAGGTATCTTAGAACTCATTGTCAGAACAATCACTGTTGTAAAGATTAAAGAAAACACCACTATGTAGACACACACAAAAAAAGAACTAAAAACAAAAACCTGAAAGCTTCAAAGAGAGAATACTGTAAGTACATTCATCTTTTCAGTGTAAATGTAGTACTTCTTTTACCAAATGATGAATTTTAACCTTTCTGAAGTTAAGAAAGGAATACCAAGATTGGCAAGAAAACTTTAAAGCATGCAGCAACAGTGTTTGCTGCATCCCAGACCAGCCATTATTAACTGCTTACTTCATGTTAAAAGGAGGATTTATAGTACATGTTTTCCTCACTGTTCCCTTCAGGCTGCTCTCAGCAGCTGCTGACTCAGCACAGCATATTCTGAAGAGCTGAGCTCTCCCTCATGTTCTACGCAAAGCCCCATCCAGCCTGGCCTTGAATGCTTTCAGAGAGGGGGCAATCACAACCTCACTGGGCAACCTGTTCCAGTGTCTCACCACCCTCACAGTAAAGAATTTTTTCCTGGTATCTAGTCAAAATCTACCCTCTTCCATTTTAAAACCATTTCCTCTTGTCCTCATCCTGTCAACACTTGCCCTTATAGAAATTCCCTCCCCAGCTTTCCTGTAGACTCCCTTCAGTTACTGGAAGGCCGCTATAAGGCCCCCCAAAGCCTTCTCTTCTCCAGGCTGCAGAGCCCCAGCTGTCTCAGAATGTCCTGGCAGGGGAGGTGCTCCAGCCCCTCATCATCTTCATGGCCCTCTGGATTTCCTCCAACTGCTCCACGTCCTTCTTGTGTTGGGGCCCTAGAACCATTGAACAACTATTGTTACTTCTCAACTACCCATAACATTTCTCTATATTCCTTGTCTTCCATTTTAAATTCCTAAAATCTATTCACAGAAACCACCATAAAGCAACTACATCTGCACAGCCCGACTGAAAACTCCTCTGTTTATAATAGCAGCCCAGAGATCACCAAACATGAGCAGAACTTGGTGAAGAGCACTGCTCCACTGTCTGCTCTGAGGACAGTGATAAGAAAGAGTCGTGTTAGAGTCATGTTATGGAAGAGTATACGAGCCATTTTTCACATCCTATTTTTTTTCAAATATTGGTGTGGTCCTTAATATAGGTATGCTAAACTATTCTGTCTCAAAAGTAGAACAAGGTGTTGAATGTGTATGTTGCTAGGAGCCGGATTAGTCTTTAGTTAGCTTTGCTTATCACCACAGTGACTGCCTTATCTATTCACACTCTGTACCCTTAAGCCACTTGCAAGTATTTTAAGAAACCAGAACATTCAGTGGTGTATTTTTATATATGTGTAGGCAAAAATTACACAGCCTAGTACATGACTGGAAAACTTTAGCTGTATAGTTAAACACACTATGTTTACATTTCTGTTTCATTAAGTTCAAATGGATTCCTTGCCTTGAAGACAATTATTTTCCGTGGCAAATTAGATTATTAAGATATGCCTCTATCTTATAACCATGACCTTAATAATTTTTAATCACACTCAAGTTTTTCTGCTTTTGTTCAAAGAGTTTAAAGATCACATACTGCATGTTTTATTGCCAACAAAAGCGTTCACACAGCAGACCGACAGAATGAAAAAAAGGGCAAATGCATTTCTAAGAGCTTTTGGCCTGTTTTTACATAACAGACTTTTCTTTTGCTTCTGCAGATGTTGAAGTCCTTTGCATGTGAACATGCATCATTTTTTCTTTCTCATGTAAGTAATCCCTAAGATATAAAAATAAGAATTAAAAACAGGGTCCCAGACTACCACACCTACATCTATCCCTAAATAAATCTCTTTTTACAGCTTAGCAAGGGCATACCAACACACTGCAATTAAGCTTTATAAGTTTATGTAATTAAACCATTAAGAAAGAACAAAAATTTACATTTGCTTAAAACCACCAAAATTAACTGAAATACAGGCTAGTAGCCATGCAAACTACTAGTATAATGCTGGTATTACAGATTATGAAGTACTCTGTGGATAATAATTCAAGGGTAGTACAGTGAGCTGTAAGTTTACTGTTAAGAATTTCTGCTAAGAGTAGCATTGAAAATTCTTTTCAGCAGAGCACAGAGTTACTTACTGAATAAAATATTTAAGCCATAGCATATCTCCCAGAATGTAACATTTTACAAACAATAGGACAGCTATTATACTTTTGACAGAGTTTATTTTAGTGAATTCCAGCAGACAGTGGAAATTCAGCAGCCTCAGCCCAACACACACACAAATGTTTCTATTAGCCTTCCATAAAGCCAAGCCAAATTCTTAAAAAGAGATTGCAGTCTCTTTCCAATGATACCAGTCAGCTGTCTATCTAAAGTAGAACTAACTCAGCGCATCTGAGGCCATCTGCAGTACTAAAATTGTCATTATTTTATTACACTGATGATTCAGAGTTTCAAAAGCACTTGACCTTTACATCTTTCTGCCATTCAGCCATTACTCAGTGTTCCCATTGTAGAACTCAAAATTATATGCTAATATCAAACAGAAAATACAGTACCTTTATCATATATTATTATTGTAGAGATTTGGACAGCAAAGATAGCAAAAAAAACCCAAACCAAAACAAAAAAAAACAAAACACAAAAACCAAGCAGAGATATAGAGAGAATTACAGAGATAATTAACTAATTACAGACCTTTCCCTTTCCCACATAAAAACCCAAAAGCTTTAAGAGAATATAAATTTGTAATTTAAGAGACCAAATAATTTCAAATACATTTACACTGTGACATGGACTGGAATTAACATGACACTGTGATATTGAATCTAGAAAAGAAAGTCTACAAGAAACTTTGAAAGGAGTAAAATATTCTCAGCTGTGTTCTGATCTAACCAGGTTGTGATTTTATTACTCAAATAAAAGCAATTGCATTTCATTAATAGAAAGAATGACACAAACATGGCCTAAAGCACATAATGCTACAGTATTGCTCTTGTCAACAAAAAGGACATATTAGTTCAGATCAAATGAAGAGCCTATATCAGTTCTCAAAATATTATTAAAATGTAGTTGCACAGACAGTTAAAAAGTTCTCATGATTATAAATTGTTATAGAAGTAGTGGGACTTGGAAAGTGCCAACTTAGGGACTTTTTGTAGCTGTGTAGAATCAGCTCAAATTCAGAGATGCTGACGAAGATGAGAAAGAAAATTAATCCCTAAGAGTAGCTTGAGTAAAGATAATGAACCAGGTGATGTCAGAAGTCCCTTCTAACCTCAATAATTCTGTGGACGAACTGGGAATGATCTCTTTCTGTGGCATCACTCTAGTGTTTCCCTGGCATTGTTGTAGAAGCTAGATTCCTCACAGAAATTCCTGGCTGTGTGCTGACCTGGCAGAGAGGCTTAAGCCCTGTTTTGCTTGTTATCCCCTACAACGGGGCCCACTGACTACGGCTATTCTGGGATAGCTTCAGCTCTGGGGAGGAGATGACAGCCCTCAACTCTCTGAGCACCTCAGAGTGTTGAGTACTCATTACCACTTCTCCACATCTCTTGAGGAAGACCTGAACTGCCATCCTTAATCCTAATCAGATGAATACTAGAAAGATGTATGCAATAATGAAGATAAGAGGTAAATATTTAAGACATTTTCTAAGAAAATTTTCATATCAGCTAGATAATTTGGGCTATTAGACAGTTAAAACATTAAGTGGGACTGCCAAAAGATTCTATTCTCTGTGGCTGTGAAGTATTTTCCTCTGCCCATTAAAAGATTAAAATTTAATAAGTACTCTGATTTTGGGAAATTCGCTTTGTTATCACTGACAGCCAGTCATATTTTGCCCATGAAATTTATCTTTTTCATGCATTTCAGCCTCGAGCTCCCTGAATCTATCAATAACCTCTGCAATTAAAATCAGATCAGAAATGAACTACACTGAAGACTGTAATGTAATAAATATGCCTTAGATGGAAATAGATAAATCTGGGTTATGAGAAGTGATACAGACTGAAGAAAGGAAAACTAGTGAAGAAAACAGGCAGAAAGAGCAGTGAGACGCCTTATTTGTTCTCCAAAAGTTATTTTTTCTAATCATTCTGTTACAAGTATTTTCATATGCATAAATTTATTGCATAAATCTATTTCTATCAAGCCCAAAATAGCATTTTAAACATCTTTTTCTTTAATTAAAATACAAATTAATGAACCACACTTCAATAGCAATGTGTGTGCATCAATAGGCACTTCAGTGTTTGAAAGCACTTTGCCTCTGATTTTTTGCTCCCTACTGTACTTACAGCATTAACCAATGACCTATTAACACAGCTTGGAATGGGTTATTATTATAATCAAAATTTTAATCTCTTTGGGTTTCTATTTAAAATCTTCAGGGGGTGGAGGCAAAGATTACTTAATATACACTTAATTCCATAGCCTCCTCAAAAGAGAAAAATGGTCTGTATGTTCTGTATAATTATTTAAATTACTACCATCCATATTCCACCTTTCTGAAGATTTTCTCCATATGGAGGATAAAACAGAACCTTGACATCATGATTAAGTGATTTTCACTAGCAATAAATATATTTTTAAGTAGCTATACACCATGCTATAGTAGTAGAAAAAAAAATGAACAGAAAATATGGTTCATTTCTCACCTGGCTGAGCAGCAGTGGAAGCCTACCTCTACAAAACATATATCTAAATGTATTAAATCACAGGATAGTTCCATCTGACTTTTAAGCACTTCAAACTTGTGAAATATACTGTCCTGAGAATTAAGCCACTGTAAGATTAATTGAGAATACTGTTCAGGGATAACCTAAGTTGTACACTTGACAACTGTTGCCTCTCAGTTTTACCTGAAGGAAAAAGCTGACATATGTGTTTTAAGGGCCTACACAAATAAACAGCAAAGTTGGTCCTTGCGACTTTCTTAGTCTCAATTATTCAGACATCACAGATCAGGAGGTTGTCCCCTGCTGCTGATAGCTGGGAAATACAGATCTCCAGGCAAGTAAAGTCCTGTGGAGCAAACATTGCTAAATTCAAGCTTGCACAGGAAATAAAAGGGAGAGAGACTGCTCTGCTTCCTTCAAAGTTTTTTGTTTATTTGTTTGTTTTAAATATGAAGCAAGTCGTGTGGTACCAAACAGTCTGATCTTTTAGCAGGGAAGACAGACTTTAAATAGAGCAATTTCTCCACCTCAGAAGCACTTTTTCAAAGCCAATGGGAATATTTGTACAGTTGAGTGAAGAACTGTCATCATGATGTTCCAGTGATTCATAGAGTCATGGAATGTCTTGGGTTGGAAAGGACCTTAAACACCATTTAGTTCCAACTCCTCCACCGTGGGCATTGTTGTTAACCAGATAAGCCAGAATAAAGCCATAATGAAAGGCGAGATTCAAATAGGACAGTCTTTTAAACAAGTGGAATAATTTTGATCAGTGATGCTGCTATAAATAGCTTCTAACTTATGCTAGAGGTGCATAAGAATTTGCATAAATGCCTATCCTAGTGAATAAACATGCATTAGTCTTTGTCTCTGTTCAAAAGTATTAAGATGAAATTTGTAAAGTGTATGGGAATGTAGGATAATAACTAAACTCAAAATGCCTAAACATGGCTTGTCAGATATCATGCTTTGTCCTAGTGAGAATGTAGATACTCCTGAATAGGCAAAACAGAGTCTGATCTGAAGGAACAGTTATGGTAGACTGAAGAGCAATTTGAGGTGGGGTTTAAATACAGCCTAACACCAATTTAAATCTGCAGAAACTTGCTTACAAATCCCATCACAGAAAAAAGAGATGTAAATTAAGTCATACTTTTAATTACAGTAGGTGGGAAATTGGAATGAGATAAAATAAAAGAGCAAGAAATGTGAGTCTCATTGAGAGATTCCATCAATAAAACAGTAACTTATCCTTGTCATAACAGCATCCAAGTAAGAACATTTAAATATAGTTGATTGGATGTTAATAATACGATCTAGAAGCAAAAAAGAAGAAAGTGAGAAGCAAAGTCTGAAGAACTACCAGTAACTTACAGAAATCTCTTTCACTTTCCAATTGGTCTGGCCATCAAAATCCTCGGTAAGCTCCTATTTCACATGAAACACATTACAAAACATCTAAGCACAACCTGTTACTTTCCTGTATGTAATAATGCCTCTTGAATATCTGGAAAAGACTATAGTACTGCCTGTCCATCTTTAATTATTGATGCCACCATCAAGAGTGTTGCTGAAAACTTGCACAAACGTAGAAGCAAAAACAAAACAAAACAAAAAAAACCAACCCCACATCTATTTGTTTAAATCTTGAAAGTTTTATTTTTCATTAATCTAATACTTAACAGTTTTCAGTTTTATATCAGTTTATAAATAATTTGTACTTTGTACTTACCAACCATGTCAGACATGGTCTAATGCAATTTGCTATCAGTGATGGATACACAGAAGTTGAAGGGTTTCATTGTTTTTCAGATCAACAGTGTGGTTTGGTAACACACACTGGCTAACTTTACATAATTGTGCTATATATGCAGGATCAGCAAAAACCTGTGCTTAAGTTTGGAGGCTATCAGCAATCCTTCTAGGCTCAGCTAGGCTACAGAAACAATTTGAACTTTCTTCAAATATACAAGTAGTATCAAAATTGAAATGTGGACTGGAGGGGAGTGAAGGAGTTAGGAAGGGAAGACACTATCAAGACATTTACTCTACATTTACTGCTGTGCAGATAAGCCCTTTCTGAACTGGACTAGCTTCAGCAGTGCAATCTCAGCAACAGTGCTGGATGTCTTCACAAGTTATTTCAGATCAAATATTAAACAGCATGCTGTAATGCAGGATGGTGGATAGGACAACTCCATCCTAACAGCTACATTAACACTCTTGCGGTATTGCTTGTACTTCTTGCTGACTTGCAGCAGTTTATTCAAGTTGGCACTTCTGTTAGTGCAATAAAAACACATTTCCAGACATTTCCCATCCAAAACATTTCAGACAATATTAGGCAATGGAGTATAAAGGGAAAACTATATGATAGAGTGACTTTCATTACTAGGAAACCTTCAAGCCAAATAGCACAGGAATGTCACAGTAAGCTCTACAGTGCAAAAACAAGCAATATGCCCAAGGGAGGTGTATCAACTGGACTGTTCTGGAGTTTGCCAATGTCAGCTTCCTCTCTTTTTAAAATTAAGAAAGTTTCAGTAATTAAGAGTGACGACAAAGAACATAAAGTGCTGAAGTCATATTAGTGAATTCTCAGCCTCCTACTGATCACTGAAATAATTAGTCCACTGCATAGGATTCTGGCCATTGACAGTGCTATACAAATATATACATATCATAGGGAAATCCTTGTTGTGAACAACATATGTGACTTCTCTGTGTTTGGATAAAAGTAAGAGGCAGAAAATACACTATCAGTGTTTTATCTGTGCTTGTTTCATGGCCCCTGCGTTCCATGGAGTTCTTGAGTAGGAGTGGACCTCAGTGTGGAACAGACCTGGGCTATGTGGCAGAGAGGACACACTCAGAACCAGGCACCAACTGATGAAGGTTTTAACCTCTATAAAAATAGATACCTTTCAGGAATAACTAAACCTGGAAAGTTTCTGTCCAATAAAAAGAAAGAATGCCACAATAAAGAGAAAGAAATACAGAATGCAATCATTATTTACCTTTTCACCTTTATGCCCTTTCTGTCCTGGCAAACCAGGAACTCCTGGTAATCCTGCTTCTCCCTGATTTTAAAAGAAAAGAAAAGAAAACAAAAATAATCAACAAAGAAGCATATCCAAAATATATAATTGGTTTGAATACTTTGTCTTAACTACAAAAGCCTAACAAAACAAATGGGTTGGAATAAATATAGCACCACATTCAATAGGATTTAAAACAAGTAGTATGTAAAAAGCAATCTATTCTGAAGTAAAAATATTGACACTATATTTACTCTAATACATTAGTAGCAATTCTCTTTTTTACTACTGATCCTTGCTTTTTGTTTGTCTTCATCCTTCAAAATCTTACAGCCTTCTGAAACTGTAATTTTAAAATTAAATCTAGAATGTACTGCTTCATAACTGTAAAATACAAACACGTGCATTATAATAGTCTAAGATTTTTTATACAATAGTCTACATATAATATATGATATATAATAGTCTAACATTTTTTAGTAACTATAGAAAGGAACTCAAGTGCTTTCTTTTTTTTATTATTATTTTTTAAATACCTAGCAGAATTAAGTAGAATAATGAATTAAAAAGCAATGGGAAATCATCATACTTTAGTTGGAAAGCAGTGGCATCTGTCTCTAGATTCTTGCTGTGTTCCTGGAAGAGAGTATATTTTGCTGGCATGAACAGACTCTGGTGATGAAGTAGTAGCAAGTAATCTATCCTCATGTGGGCACTAAAATAAAAACAAGATTTGTCTGATTTTTGGTCCACTGTTGTTAATAGATAAATACCAGCCAAATGCTATTTTAACTTACTTTGTTTTAATATTACTGCACATACCATGCTACAGAAAAGCCACAACTGCCAAACAAAGGAAAAAGCTGTAGTAAAATGAAGTCTAGATATTATGATCCTTCTGTACTGAAAACTGTCCTGGTCAAAACAGAACTGACTGTCTCAATTCTTTCTTCCTAAAGAGCCAAACATAGGAAGAAATATTCCAGAAACTATAAAAGGTGAAAGCAAAAGATGAGGGGGAAAAAATATTCAGAGGCTCTCATTAAGACACAATAAAGTGTCCCGTGAGCCTTCTTGTCAAAGAAATTCTGACATGACTTACTTCTTAGTGTAGAAATTTGTGATTAAGGAATAATTATTTTCCCTAAATTACGAAAAATTTAGCTCTTATGATTGGTAAGGGAGGTAATGAAAAAGAATAAAAAAAAGTGATGCTGAATTCAATATGAAAGGCATCAACAAGTACTCCATTATTTTTATACCTTCAATATAAGACATGCAAGTGAAACAAAGAGCTTTTATCTTCATAGCTGAAGGAACATTTAGGATGCTATCAATAAAGCATATCCTTGTTCTTCTTATGTTCATGTATAGTTAGGGTTTATTTTTTCTTTTCTGTTTCTGTATAATAACGGCAAATATTTTTTTCCATGTACAAAATAAAACTTACAGAAAAAATTCATTCTTTTCAATTAGCCATGAGCCTATAAATTCAAAAGAAAGCCTGTGCTATGAACAGGAATATATTTTGAAGTATGTTTGAACAAGAATTTATTACTTAAAATTGAGATTTCCTTAGGTAATTTAGATTCAGTCTCTTTTATGCTTCTGATCACCAATCAGTTGTCAGTTCCCACAAAGTATTCTCAGTGAGTGAAGATCATAGCGCTCATGGTCTAAGAGAAGCCTTTTCTGAGAGATTGTTCATAACTAACAAACCAATATTTTAACCTGTTCGTTGTTTTGTTTTGTTTTTCTGAGGGATTTGCTTTTCTTCCTCCCCCCCCCCCCCAATTCCCCTCCAAACAGGCTTAATTTAGCAGAACAATCACACATATAACTACTAGCATTTCTGTAGACTAAATGAACATCTTCCATTATGTACTATAATGAAGCTTTTGCCAATCACAATACATCTGTTTTCCCATGTTTTCCCATGTCATAATATTGAAATAAGGGATATGTCCTTAACACCATCCTGTTTTTCTTCTTTTCCACTGTCACATGGAGTCTTTCATGGGCTTTCTTTGTTTACCAGTTATAAAGCAGATACAACAGTTATTAAAGTAGCCTAAATAATGTGAAAGTGATGGCAGTGAATTTGTTTCCTGCTCTCTGAGTCTTCCTCAATTACTAATTAAACACTAATCAATGTTAAGATAGGCACTTAAAAAGCACTAGCAGCACCTAGTGCCTTTTAATGAAGTTCCACTAAGCCATTTGATTCAGTGATAAGAAACAATGCACCTTGAGTCCAGATACATTCATTTTCAGAGGTTGAACACCTGAGTTGGACACTTTCACTGAAATTTCTTTACAACACTTTAGAAAGAGAAAATTAAACATTTTCTTTTATAATACCATTTTTAGTTTAACAAATAACTTACCAGGTCTGCAGATATGTCACAACACGTATCTTCTGTTGCAACTTTTGGATTACAATAAACTGTTATGCGGTAAAGTTCAATCTATTAATAAATAGAAGAGAAGACATTAATATACAATATAAAAAATGTGCTATGGAATGTATTTCCAAATTTTTGCACAAGAAACTTTCTCTCTGAAACAGTGCATATTTCTGAAAAACTGCAGAAATTGAAAAATCCCACAACAAATGCTTAATTCCTCACTTAAGGAACAAACTCCACAAACTCTTACTTTCAACTGAAACACGCTTTAGATTTCATTTTTCTTCATGTAAATTGCAGTCCTTTGTGCTGCTCTTGCTATGGCTACATGGGCATTTTAGCCCAATGGATCTTCTCTGCAAATGTTCTTTTCAGGAGTGTAATGCAAAGGTTTGAGAAGTTCTATGTAATATATACCTTCCATCACTTTTGACAGGCCACCTGGACCTTGCCACTAAACCACCCTAAGAGAAAAGATGCTGAGCATAAGAATTCTATTTTACAAATTCACAGTGGATGAACAATGTCTAATTTTAACTAGTTAATCTTGCACTGTCCAGCTTTTACACAAGTCCGTAAATATTAGAGACTAAACCAACTTATTCACAGGAAAGTCTTGGAAAAGCCTAATGTCAGAGAATAGTTTTGCTACAATACACCTTCTGCAATTCTCTTTTTTTGTTACTTGCACTTGGCACAGAGAAAAATGGTTATGAGTGCAGGATTTGCTTTGCTGTCTTCATCAGCTTTACACCTACAATGTTTTTCCCGCAAGTGTGGAAAACTCTACTTCCAACTTTTACTTGGGATTATCCTACCTCTGCCATTAAATAACACAAGCTAAAAAGCATTTGTTTCTTTTCCTCCATGCTACTTGGAAATAAGGGGACGGTACATACAAAATCTGAACTCAATTTTACAAAATAAATAGTAGTATGAGCTTGGCCTGAGCTCTGATGAGTCCAGGTCAAAGCAGTCAGCATCTCACAGAACTGATTCCTCTTACAATGCTAGCTTGTAGCCGCAGTGTACTGTTTCCATCTCAAACTGTATAAGGTACATAATATAACTGAAGCATTCAAATGGCCACTATAAACTTCAAGCCAAATGCTTGAATCTTGGTAATGGAATGTCAGTATACTTCAGTCAAACTGCCATTTCCTGGAACTTCCCAATCACTTGCTCTGATCTCTCTATTCGAGGAAACAGGAGAATATTTATGGGACAGAATAAAGCCCATAATATTAAGGGACTGTCTTGAGTAATTCCACATTGCCCCATTTATCTGCAGATGAGGCAACAGCTTGCTTTCTTCAGGATTACCCCACAACAGCTCGCTTTCCTTGCATTTGAATTTCATTCTGAAGATCTTGTCCACTGTCTTTTGATAGGAAGGGATGGAGGAGAGGGACTACTTCACAACTGCCAGCTGCACCTGCAGTCAGTTACTTGTAGCAAAGGCTGCAGGAAATGTACCTTCATCCACTTCCTCAAAAGGTTTGTCTTAGCGGATACTACAGCATTAAATACTGTTTAGAAAAAAAGACCTAAGGACTGTAAATTAAGAATTCCCACTGAAAATTAATAACCTGATTTGAATCCTTCCATTCCCCCCCACCCCCCCCCCCCGCATAATTCGTCACAATTGTTTCAGTAAAAGTATGGATAACACACCACTTGAATTTCTGAGTTTTTCTTTCGTACTACTCACATCCACGGGTTTATCATCTGCAGCACGAGAAGCAATCAGAGTCCTTCCCTGAAAGTCAATGGTGAATTTTTCATCAGTCTGCTTTCTCTCAATTAAATTACAATCCAAATAGAGGGAAATGATCCCCGACTGCACGCTAATACCAAGTTTATGCCACTGCCGATCGAACAATGGATAAATTTCTCGACTCTTAAAAGTGTAATGTAGTATATTCCCCTGGGCAGATTTGGTCATATACTCCACAACCTTTTTTGAACCATCCAGAAGCACAGAGATCTGAAAGCAAGATGAAATAGAAGAAATGGTCAATTAAAGGTGAGAATAGGAGAGTTATACACTTTTACAAACTATATATAATAAAAATACTCCTATTAAACACATTGAGAAGGAAATACGAAGCTTTCTTTTATGTAACTTTGTAAAAATATCAGCTATAAATCAAGCATGCCTTCTACCCTAGTTTGCAGTCTTAACAGAATAAATTCCCTTAATTTTTTTGTCATTCCTACAATTAATTATCAACTATTTCAGAGTAGTCTGCCTATTCTGTGTAAACTATAGCTAAATTCAACGGTAAAACATCTAGTAAGTTATATTTGTCATATTACATGGGGGAAAAAACCTATAAAAACTAAATAAAGGATAAATAAATCAAAGACAACTCCAACCTCGGGAGTATCACGCCGATTTAAGATTTGCCATATATACCAACGCTCTTTCTTGGTATTTCGTCGTATCCGGAATGTAGCAACTAGAGAGTATTCCTCAGGTAGCCCATTTGGAAATACTTGCCTACAATAGAAAGAAAAAAAGGGGGGGGGAAGGGGAAGAAGAAAAAAGAATCTTCATTATTTTTATGTACAGATCAGCATTCTTTAAGAGGAATGAACAGAAGTAATACCTGGTGAAATCCAATCTCGCTCCCATTCAAAGAATTTCACTGGCTTCAGTATTCAGAAACGTCACCTCCTACTTCCTCATGCTCAAAAATGCAATTCAATTTATTTAAAAGAATGACTGAAAAATTACCTAATGATTTCTCTTTTTGTTTTTCTTTTTGAAATCATAAGATACTATAAATGGATGTTGTAAAACAACTGCTACAAAATCAGTGCCATACATAAACAAACTTCAAAACACTACTTTTCCAAAATTTTTCTTTTTTTTGGTACATTGGAATAAATTTCCCAGAGAATTTGTGGAATAATTTGTGAAGGATCTGTGGGATAATCTTCATCCTTGGATGCTTGTGAAACTCAGCAGGAGATGGCTCATAATAATATATTCTAACTTGTTGGTCCTGCTTTGAATAGCAGAGTAGATCCTGTAACCTCCACTGTCAATGACTTGGATGTTTTGAATATTAGAACAACTGGAGAAAAATAAGGAATATCTTTCTGAATGCATGTCTTGCTATGCTCAATTTCATCATCCCATTTTTACTTGAGATATGCCTCTAAAAACAGGTCTGGCTTGCTACCCACATCACAGCATGTGGCACAACACCACTTCTGTGAACTTCTGGAAAAGTTTGCATTTCAAAAACATGTTATTGAAATTACTCTGCAACTCAGCTGTACAGATTGGTAATTATTAAATACATACTAATTCTGAAATAAACAAATTAAGATGGTGTCATCAATATTTTGTTTTTTGTTTGTCCTAATTATTTATTTTCTAAAACCGAGGTGAAACAAAACTATATAAAGTGTTAACACTGATGTTTTTTTTTACATCTGGAACAACGAACAACACTCCATGTTGCCCAACTAACTGCAACCAACTAACTACACTGCAAAAGGTATGCCATAGATCAGAATGGAGGAAGCTTGAGAGCCCCACTCAGAAAAGAAAAAAAAATTACTCTGGCTTTCATCCCCTGATCATTTGAAGTAAACGAAACTACAAATGGGATTATTATCACACAGTAATGTGCTATAGAGGAAAGAGAAAACCACCAGCTGACAAGACAATAACTGCACCACCGTCCTGGAAGGCAGTGCATTTCAGTTCACTTAGGATCTCGGGAAAAACGCCTTCTGTCAAGAGAGGCCTGCTTTAAATCCTCCCAAAGAGCTTCTTTATTGACTAACACCTTCTTAAAGTCCTTTATCCTAGAATCACATTTCTTTGGCATATTTCCATCACCTGATTCCTGTTTTGATCCCAGGACCAAATTGGCTGCTCTCCCACATTGTCAGCAGACCCATATGTATTGTTGCACAGTTACAGATGTTTCATTGTCAAAAGGCAAGGCAGAAGTGAACAGGATCTGCAGTACTTACATCTAGATTTCATCCTACTCCATACTTTCTTTATGACATGAGAATTATCTATGATTTCTTACAAAGTATACCTTCACTGAACGTTACTGAAACACAAGTGCATCTCAGTAAACTATCTGATTGTAGGATTGGCCCTATGGTTTACCACATCTTGGGCAGACTGAGGACATGGCAGCTCAGGTTTACAGCTGTAATTTACACAGGACATCTGGCTGTAGAAGCATCTGTTTAGCTCTCCAAAAACAATTAGCATTCCCAGTTAAGTTCTTTATTAAGAGACACGTGGGAGTTCATATTAATGGGCAAAGGGCAAACAACTGCGGGAGGGAAATAAACAGAAGTCTTCGTCAAATGGAAGGAGGAGAAACCATGATTGGTATGACATGTCTACAAAACAGACGGAAGTAATTTCTGGACTTGCTAGGTATTCTAGTAAATATGGAACACTTCTTTTCCCTTGTCTCCTATTACTGCAAGCCTCCCTGATGCTTAAAGTGTTATCTAAACAAGTAATGGTATTAATCCTCTAAAGTTCTGTTTCTTTCACAATATTCTCAAAAACTGTATGAGTGCAAATAATACAAAGTAACCTATGTGAAATTTTTATCAGATTATTTGAAAGCAGAAAAGTTCTCAGGTACAGATCAGTACTATTAAGGAAGAGTAGGAGTTGATTCACCATTAGAGCTGATAGAGAAATTTGCTTTGGGAAAAATGAAAAAATTACAAAAGGTTAAATTAATTCCCAGTGGTACTATGATAATTTCAGTGAAGTCAACTGATGAAGGAAAGAAGTAGAAATAGACCAAGGATAAATTTAGATAGATTAACAAAATAATTTACTAGCTCAGGAGGCCAATGGATCCAGTCTCCTGCTCCGAGCAAGGTAACTTGAAAATCTGCTCCAATTACTATGAGTTTTGTCCAGATGAGCTTTGGAAGTCTCCATTGACATAGATTATTTTACTCATCCTCTGGGAAATTTGCTCCAGTGCCTAGCCATGCACACAGTGAATTTATCTTATTTTAACCAACATCTAGCAGGAATTTCATTTACTATATCTTGTGCCTATTGCCTCCTGACCTTTTACTATGAACCTTTGATGGGAGCCTGTTTCTGGCCTCTCTATAACATGGATGTAGGGAGCAATGAGGATCCCTGAGGTTCCTCTCCCCCAGACCAGACAAGGTCAGCTCTCCTGGCTTCTCCTCACATACCATGGGTTCCAGCCCTGCAAAAATCTTGGGCCTCCCACTAGATTCATCCCAGTGAGCTCTTCTCTGCTTTCCTCTCCAGGGAAGCACTAAATTGGACACCAAACTTCTGATACAGTCTCACAAGTGACAGTGATCTCTTTCCCTGACCTACCAGACCTAATCTGGAGGTGTTAGTCGACAGCTGGCTGAACATGAGCCAGCAGTGTGCCCAGGTGGCCAGAAAAGCCAATGGCATCCTGGCTTGCATCAGAAATAGTGCAACCAGCAATACTAGGGAAGTTACCATCACCCAGTACTGTTGAGGCCACACATTGAGTACTGTGTTCAGTTCTGGGCTCCTCACTCCAAGAAAGACTATCAGGCCCTGGAGCATATCCATTGAAGGGAAACAAAGCAGGTGAAGGGTCTGAAGCACAAGTGTTAAGAAAAGCAGCTGAAGGAACTGGCGTTATTTAATCTGGAGAAGAGGAAACTTGTGGGAGACCTTATACTTATATACCTCTACAATTACCTGAAAGGAAGTTGTGGTGAGATAGGTGTCAACTTCCCAAGTAACTAGTGAAAGGACAAGAGATAATGGCCTCAAGTTCTGCCAGGGAAGGTTCAGGTTGGATATCAGGAAAAAAATTATTCTCCAAAAGACTGATAATGTATTGAAATGGGCTTCCCAGGGAAGGGGTGGAGTCACCACCCTGGAGGTGTTCAAAAAATGCTTAGATATTGCACTAGGGTTTCAGTAGGTGTGATGGTGATAGGTTGATGGTTGGATGTAACGATCTTAGAGGTCTCACCCAACCTTAACAATTATATGATCCTATCTTCCTAGGATGGCTGAAAATGTAGTTAGCCTTTTCACCACAAGGGCACTCAGCACTGGCTGCAGCTCTTGTTCTATGGGGCCACTATCTGAGCAGACATTAATCCAGCATGTAACATCCTATGGAGAGAGTCCTTCACAGGCACTGGACTTTGTGTTTGCTTCTGCTGAACTTCATGAGGTCTCCACTAGCCTGTTTCTCCAGTTTGCCAAGATCTTTCTGAATGGCAGCATTGTCATCAATGCACTCACTATTTTCAATTTAGATTCGATGAAATGCTGCAAAGAATTTTAGATTACTAAATGAAATTATTACAGCATGGTTAGAATTGATGTAAACAAATAGCAAGTCAAAACTGTTAGATAAACCTATACTACAGGTATAGTACACTTCAGAAACAAACAACACGGAATACCACTCTTGGCATAGAGGACAGTCTAAGACCATGCTTTACAATTACCTGCACAGTATAATGCTAAATACCACATATTTTATATAGAACTATTGTATACTGAAGACCAAACTGAATAGAAACAATATATTTATTCTCCAATTAGTGTTTCCATTGTTTAACAACGCAAACAGGCCTTGCTTACCAAAATAATTAAAGGATGTTTAAAATACATGCTTTACATTCAGCCCTTCAGTCAGATAGTGAATGCTATGAGGTAAAAAAACAAATTGTAAAATACTCAGAAAACAAGCATGCTATCTATTACTATATGCAGTTTCCTCTAGGTTATTCTTCCTTGAATGACTTGAATTGAATGAAATAAATCAAAAATCATGTATCTAGCTTTGAAATTACACAGGTACAGATGATCAGTAAAGTGGTATAGAAAAATTTCAGTATTCCTCCCATTATATCCTCTACTCTGTAAGGCTCAATTATAGACTTTTCAGAAATACAGACAGAATGTATATGTTCTAAACGATAAATATAAAATGACAACTGATAGAAGGGGAAAAAAGCTGGAATAGAAACATCAATATAGAATCTCTTCCTCAAATATGAGAAAAGCAAAAAAAAAAAAATCTCAGAATATTGAACTTGAACTTCAGTCTTTGAATGTTTAATATGCTGTTTCACTCGGTTGCATCTGTCAACATTTAAAAAGGATTGATATGAAAAACTAACAAGGCATCACAAGCAGAGTGAAAACGATAAAGAAGTAGCATTAAACATTAATGAAAAAGACAAAATCAAGTTGTTCCGCATGTCCACAGATGAATAAGTATTTCCTTAAGTTTTTCCTCTTCCTACAAGTATTTCCTACTTGCTCTATTCTATGTGGCACAGTGAAAAGAGCAACAGAAAAAAGAAGAGAATAAGGGTGAAAGAAACCTGAACCAAATTCACCTAAAAGTCTACAGATATAAAGCACAAATATAGAGATTGCTAACTTAGGTTAACACTCCCTGTTATCTAAGCCAAAAGCCAGTAAGGGAAATAACAGGTCTTAAGTAAGATTCAACATGTGCTCCAATGTTGCAGAAACATGAGTAGTATAGAAAATATCTAAAATAATCTATGAAGAAGAGGGCAAAAGAGAATTTACAGGTTAAAACAAACATGTAAATATGATTGTCAATCCAGGGGATGCTTACAGGTTTTTTTTTGGATGCAAGTGCTTGAATTATCTGCATGATCAAACTTGAGAGAAAAACTTTCACAGGAAACATCCTTAACACTGAGATGAGAATCAAGTTTCCCATTCCTATTGCGCCTTCTCAGCTCAGGACAACCCAAATCAGGTATTATTCCTGGATGATCTGGACTACTTTAACCTTCAAGAGTGCTTAACGGACCTTATTCCCCTCTTCTACACTGAAGCTGATTGTGACTACTGGGACTGTTGAATTCAGTGCTGTCCAAGTCCATTATGTGCAATTTAAGCATAGACAATGGCTTAGGCACCTCTGGGATTACAGGCATAGCCAAAGCATCTCTATGCACTTCCAAACTAGAATAAAATTTGGGTGGGAGCTAAATGCCTGTTCTGCTTCAGCCATGGTGCTTCTGAGCTTTACTGGAGCTAATGTCCAGATGCCTAGGAAAATTTTGTCCCCAAATGATTCATTTTAGGTGCCACCAGGGATTAGGTGGTGCTTCAGAACAGACATTTTGAATCATTCTCTGAGACTCAGGCGCCTGAAGTCTGACTAAATTACATGTTGGGTGGAATTTAGACAGTTTTAATTTCTCTCTCAGTCTGCATTGTCAGTAGTATATAATAAAAATAGGAAAGTTAATGAATGGAGCACTCTGTTCTCAAAGCAAAGCACACCCTTGGTGGAAACTGCTGAAAACAATTGCAGGAATTACAGCACATGAACTGAACTCATGAACTGAATTTCTTCCACCCTAGCTTGCTGGATTGAGGTGTACTGTAAATTACAGACAACCCAGCTGCCAGACTGGGGAGGCAAAAGAAAACAAGAAGGAAAATTGCTAACGATACAAGAATGTAGGTATGTTGCAAATTCAGGTGGCCAGGTTTATCATGATATTCTATAGGCTGAAGCATCAGGTAGATACATCCAGAGCAGTAATAAATAAACAGTGATGTCACAGCACCATCCATGTGCTGCTCTATCAAATTGTATACTCTTAGTTGCAAAGAGTTTTGTTGCATTCTCCTCTTTTTAATTGAATAAATTTAGCTACAGTTTTCCCTAAAAACAAGTACAGTGGTGCAAGTACAGCACAGACCATAAATTATTAGATTATCAGAAAAGTATTTTACATGAACTTAGCAATCATTTTTGTGCATACCTTCTAATGTTTGTCATGATCAAGTACTGACAGATTTTTGACAAAAATACTTGTTCATTTGTTTCCTCAGAAGTTCTGAAAATCTCTGAAACCATCTGGTTCTCCTACTGTTACCATACTAAATGAAGTAATTATGAATGAATTAACTGTGTATTCACTGTGCTATAAACAGTTTTAGTTCTATCTTGGTAAAGCAGCATTGAGTTACCCATATCAAATTTAGTAAGGCAATCCTTTATTTACCTTTTGTTTTTATTTTTAAAAAAGCACTAATGGAAAAGTAGCATCTATTTTTAAGTCTTATGAACTCTAATTGTTCCGTATCGAATGAGAATATACTACAGTATACGACAAACTTCCGTATTTACAAGTATCAATGAAACCTCCAGCCTGCTGAATATCTTCCAGGAAGAGAAAGATGAGCCAACTTACATTTCCTGAGATTGAAGTGAGAGATGTTTAGAGTTTATGGCAAGACATATCTTTTCCAGCTGACATATACCATTACCTGCTATATGTCACTTGTAACATGACAATGTTACAATAATTTGGAGACCAGAGCTCAAGGAGTTAGTTTAACTTTCCTATCATGGGTGATGACTTATGTAGCACTACATTCTCTCAGATTTTGAAGTCTTAACCTTTTTGTGTTCACTAAAGGAACTCAAGCTGAGATCAGTTATGAAGAAAAAAGCAAAGTAATCCAAATTTTAAAAATCCATATTATTCTCAGTATTTTTATATCAAATTGCTACATTCCTGATTCACGTTTTCTTGCCTAACTTCACTAGTACAATAGAAAGTGGAAATTGGAAATAACTGCCTAAAAAAATTTACCTATTTCTGCCTATAAAGGGTATTATAAATTCTTCAGAAATAAAAGTTAAGAACAGCTGTTTGTCACCAAAAATAAGAAACAATTTCCCTCCCATCCATCTTCCTCAAATCACACTAAGATGCACTGTACAGTTTCATGTTACATTAGGCCTCAAGTTGTTTTCATATGACACGTTATATGATGCAACTTAAGGGAAACTATTCAGACAGCTTAAGAGTTATTAATTACTTAGGCAGAGAACAACCCACTCAGAAAACGTACCACTGAATGCAAAGCTGCAAATTATTTTTACACTTAGAAAGGATATTGACGTAAAATTTTATAAACTTTATCATGTTTCTGTTTCTGTCTTCTGAACAGGTAGATCAACTGCTTATTTCTAAAACACAAGTGGTTTAGATTTATTAATTTATTTTGCTGAAAATCCATGTTGTTATTAAGGAAATTTTGAAGGACATTTAAATAAGGGGAAAAAAAAAAAGTTTGAAATAGAAATAGAAGACCTATTAGTCCTAATCAGAAAAGGTTTTCCCTAGTCTTTCCAGCAGTATTCTGTAACCTTATTTATATGAACTACCAACTTCTAGTAGAGTCAAAAGCTTCTCTTCCAGTGATTTTAAAGAACTCATGCTAACTATGCCTGCTTTCAAGTTTGATCAATTTTTCAACATTTCAATTTGTCTGGAAAAACATTCAGAAGTAGTAATAGCTACAGACTTGTAACAGTGAAAATGCAAAATGCAACTTTTTTTTTCTCATTTTCCCAACTAGAATTTTGCAGACTGATAACGATTTGAGATTATTCAAACCAACATTTTGTCTTTTGCAGTCTTGTGGAAAGCAACTTTCAATACTTCTAATGCAGTTATAAATACATTTGCCTTGTTCACTTTGGATATATGTTTTAAGAATCAAATAGGTCTGAGAGTAATACAATAAACTTTCCTTTTATCTGGAAAACAAAACTAACCCCATATAACAAATGTAACATCTTATTAATAAATATTAAGAAATTAAAAATATGATTAAATACGTTCAGAAACTACACAGTAATTTTTTTCAAACAGCATGTTTCCATTTCAAAAATATGACACCTTTTTGAATGCTGCACACTAAATTAGGCTGCTCTAATCAGCAGTAAACATCTCTCCGTGTTAGAGGAACACAAGGTGACAAAGAATGACAACTAGTGAACATGGTGATGAGAGATGAAGAAGGTAAATGATGAAAGCCAGAGCCTGACTAGTTGAGCAAGCTAAAATTTTACTCAGAAGACCTCATAGCCTGAAGTCTGCACTGGCATAGACTCAAGAAAAACCAACGCAACAGCGTGGATCCAGTGCATATATTGCAGTAAGTTGTCTTCTAATGTGCAAAGCCAGTAAAGGAAACATATTTTGTGCAGGCATCGAGATATTTCTCTAAACACTTTTGAGCTAATACAACTTCGAACAGCGTAGTTACTTGTGATTCAGGAAGACTAAAGTCAATGTATATGATTTGCTCAGGTCTCATACTGACTATTTTTCTTGGGATATGATCAGAGACAAATAAACATACTGCTGTTGGTGTCTGAGGAATTGAAAATTCCCCAAAACCTGCTTTCTCCTACTCATGCAATTACATGACTCTTTCTGGTATCCCTCTGCCTCGTGCTCTCAAACTAGACTGGCTTTCAATCTGTCAGCATCACTTAGTGACAGAGAAACATGCAGGGACTTTCTAATGTTGGTAGCAGAAAGCAACCAAACCCACTCTGTTGTTCCAGCTTGTTTTTCCATCCCAATGCCTCACATATATGTGCTCATAGCTGTGGAAGTGTGGTGACACCCCTAGAGCTGATACTGATGCATCAGCAATTTATATCTTCAGTTCCACCTGCCCCTTCTCACAAGGAAGTTTCATTAAGAAGTTACATGCATCCTACACTTTTAGAGTCTTGACAGTAATTTTACAAACACAAAATGCCCTTTCATGAAACATTTCCCTGTAAACCAAAGATGCTAGATTTGTTCACATATCAAAATTAAAAAAGTTATGTAGAGATTCCTCCGGTACCAGCATCCATCTCCCTACCATTGTGAAGCCACATAGAAAATATAAAATAATTCAACAGAAAACTGTTCTTTTGCACTCTTATCATCACCTGTGAGGAATAATGTTCTTGTTAGGTATACATCTCATTCTTTCCTTTCTGTAGCTAAATGTTGGGGAAAAAAAAAATTCTAACTGGTTCATACATAGGAGCACAGTCTTTTTGTCCAGTACGAATGTCTCAGAAATCTTAAGTGCTTTCCTTTTTTGGAGCCACATTAGTAAACTGATAGCGTCTATAAGAGAAGCACACAAAGCCTGACAAAGTTTTTGCAAGTAATACACAAAAACTGAATAAAGCTTTTGTTTCTCAAGGAAAATATGAATGGTTGAATTTGAAGAAATGTAATGAACTGTCTATTACCTACGTGGATTCTGTGCTAATTTAGTCTTTCTAGTTTACTCCCAGAAATGGAACAAAGATAACAGATATAGTTATTAAAAAAGTCTATTACTTGGCAGTCTTTGAATTGAATGAGAGATTAACTTCTTAATGTTAAATATGATTATCTATGGTGGACTTCAGTTATTCAGCTGAGCAAGAAACCCTCTGAAAATGTCACAAAAAATAATAATTACTATAACCTCTGAGAGTCAACTGGCAGCAAAAAATTTTCTGCATGCATTGTTATGTGCTTCTCACACTGAAGCTGAACAGATGATGCACATCATACGCTGGAGTAGAGTATGGAAAAAAGGAACGATGCTCCTTTTTCCTTGGCCTGGATATATTTTTCACTACAGGACATAGAAAGCTAACTATCCATTTTTCCTTGAATATTTTCACAGCCAATTTACCAGCACTGTACAGATATTTGCACTGGTATCTAGAGATACTGGTATCTAGAGATACTGATTCCAGTATCTCTAGATTACAGAAATAGAATGGTGTTTCTAGTTTCCTTGGGTTAATCTGCTCAAGAAGAGCCTCACTCTGAGAACCTTGCATTGTAGCTAGCATTCACATGCTAGCACTGCGAGAGCTACCTCATATTTCTGCATGACCTTGTGCTATCTAACCTAAAGATGTTGTTTCTTTATAACTCTCAATTTCTAGCTGTTTAGTCTCTCTCACTTCCTTCCCAAACTTGTGCTAGTTTTTAGCAGTGAATCAGTGGAATAAGTTCTAGTGAAGTGAAGTACTGATTACATTTGAAATAGGTTCACCCCTTCCTTTTCTAGTACATGCTGTCAGGTCCTAGACAACCTGGGGAGAGGAGATAAGACAAAGCATCTCACAGGCTAGGATCAATAACATGAAAACTGTGGGTGGTGATCACAGTGAACATAATGTGTTGGTTGGTGGTGGAAAGGGAGAGCTAAAAGGAATTATGTGTGGAATTAAGCTGAGTGAAAGCAAAGGATGTTCTTTTTCCTAACCACTTCAAATAATGTCTTGGATAACTATCCTCCTCCTCAGCACTCAGTAATGCCTACTAATAAATTCAGTCCAGGCTGCAGCCACAAGCAGCTAAAGCGTTTTTGAAAAGACACAGGCAACACTGAAGATACTGCAGCCTATGACATTGTTTGAGATGGATACGCCTGTCCATCAGAATTCTCCCCAAAAAAGAAAGTGTAAGGGGTGAAGATTATATTACCAACAGAAGAGATTGGAATAGGAAAGGTTAATGATACCAGATACCAGAGGACTGACCCGAAATAAGTAGCTCTGTCAGCTGCAAGTGTGAAGGTACAGAGACAGAACATGCCTTTGCTTTAACACCCCCTACATACAACATGTCTAGTCTATGAATATTTAAGCCTAGTGTTCAGCTTATAATTTGAAGGATAAATAATGAGTTGTTTTTTTACAGTCTGTAAAAAACAGTAATATTCATGGATTTAAGTGAATGAATCTGAAAATTAAAATCAATAATAAATCTGCATCACATAGAAAGACCTAACAGAATTTTAATAAACTGGAGATGAATACTTCTCTGAAGTCCCAGGACTCTGATTGAAGTCAAATAAATTAAAAATAACAACCACCAACATAAAGTACATACAATTTGTCCTACAACTCACACTTTCTGTAACAATGAGATTTTAGCACCTTGCAGATTAAATGGGGTTAAAATATATCAAGCTAAATAAAATCAACATTGCATTACTATCTGCTGAGTCATAACTATGTTTAACAGGATGGGCTGTGGACTCGCGACTTGCCAACCCTGGGACCATCTGACCCAGCTGGGAAATGGCCAGGTATTCTCTTTAAAGGACTAGGAAAAAAACAAAAAAGCTTAAACAGTGACAGGGTCTTGCATTAGACCTGACACAGAAGTGTTGAAAGGAGACTTCATGCAGTGGTGACTGTGGATAAATGAAGCGGGTTCACTCTCTCCTTTATTTAGGTTTTTCTTAATCATCACATTAAAAAAAGCCAGCACCAAACACGCACAGAAAGAATACTGGATGTTACAGAGCCCTTCTCAGACTGGGGACACAGGCCAGATGCCTTATATCCAAATAACTAAGTTTGAGATACTGTGTATTTACAAATGTCTCAAAACAGTGCAGGCTCCAGTCTGCAAAAAACCTTTTATTAAAACTATGCATGTTATTCTATTAACTGTAGCTTTATTTCATATTGAATCATCTGTGCCACATCTGTGTGAAATCAACAGAACTAAAATAAAAGCTAATTTATTTTTTTTAATAGAAGGACGAGACTGAAATCTTTACTGCTGATTAAAATTCCATAAACACTAAATTATTTACTACAAACCACAGTCTAAACTGTTAAAGACTTACAACAGTAAAGAAAACGTCACTGATATTTCACAGAGTAAAAAACTATTCCATATAAGCATTTTCAATAATGTTTTCCTAATTTTAAAAAGGAAATACCTTGCTCATAGTTTTATGACAAAATAATATCAGTATTATCATGATTGAATCACTTGAGTAATTAAGTATCCAACGTAATGAGAATCTGTATTCTTCAGGTAAAAAAAAAAAAAGATATTTCTAACAGCATAGTCTGCAACTGAAATACACATTTACTTCTGTATGTATTTATACTTAAGAGAAGCCCCCGAGCAGAATGGAGAGTGATTTTTTTACACAGTCTGATACTGATAGGACAAGGGGGATTAGCTTTAAAAGAGAGGAAAGGCAGATGTTAAGAATAAATTCCCTACTTAGAGGCAGAGATCTCTGAGGTCCTGGCACAGGCTGCCCAGCAAAGTTGTGGATGCTCCATCCCTGGAGGTGTTCGAGGCCCGGATACATGGGACCCTGGGCAGCCTGATTTAGCTGTTGCCAACCCTGCCCATGGCAGGGGGGCTGGAACTGGATTGTCTTTAATGTCTCTTCCAACTCAAGTCATTCTATGACTGCATGAGAACAAAAATCAAACTATTCACAGAAGTTGCAATTAATTGCAATACTAACCAGTAGGATACTGTTGAAAAAATAATGTAACGTTACTTATTATGTGGATTCATATCAGTAGTGAGAACTGAAGCAATGAAGTAAGGCTGCGTTGTAACTCTCCAGAACTATCAAGAACTCCAACCAGTTAATGAGTCATGACTTTCCATAAAATCATATCAGCTATCTTTAATCACAAAGTGTTTTTTGTATTCCTCTTAATATTTTCACAACAAACCAGTCTTAAGCTTATGTAATTTCCTGGCAGCATAGCCTGCTTTCACACACTAATACAGTCATTTAACATTTCCTAAATGTAGAGAAACTTCTGCAAAAAGAGAGTTAACTTATGAAAAATAAGAAATCATGCCCCTTTTTGAGTAAAAATGCCCCCTCTGTCCCTTTTTGAGTAAAAACAATTGTCTGATAGCATTTTTTGTATTTAACATTTTCAGACATTAATCATATGCAATTTAATTACTGAACTACCCCTACATTGTATCTTCTATCTATTTTGGTCCTGTTCTGGTGTATATTCTACCAATGTCTCTGACCACATGATGATTCTTATGAGCTACCACCTTTATCACATGCTGTTCACATAATAATTGAACTTCCTATGTTAACCTCCTATTGTCAATTCCCAGTAACTAACCAGACTTCCATACTTAAAAAAAAGCTACTTTCCATGAAAGATTTGTTTCCATGTAGTACCTTTACCCAGGAAGTATGAAAACATTATCAATCCTGCAGATGTCAGCTGCTAAATGTCTGTCTTCCACATCAATAACTTACTGCAGCAATTGCAGGTGCTACACTCCAGCAAAAGTACATCCAGCATGACGAACACCCAAGTACAAGGTTGGACCTGGAAGTACACTTCTTGCACTTCTCACTTCACATTTTGACCAGCAATTCCTTTTATAATATTCACCAGGAGCATATCATAGAATCATACAATCCTTAGAGTGAGAAGGGACCCTAAAAGGCTGTCTAGTTCAACTCCCCTGCAGTGAACAGGGATACCGCAGCTAGATCAGGTTGCCCGGGGCCTGATCCAGCCTTGCCTTGAAAATCTCCAAGGGCTGCGGCATCCACCACATCTCTGGGAAACCTGTTCGTGGGCCCCATCATCCTCACTGTAAAAGATTTTTTCCTCATATCCAACCTAAGCCTACCCTCTTTAATCTTGAAACCATTTATCCTTGTTCTATCACCACAGTTCCTGAATGAAGAGTCTGTCCTCTATCTAGCTCCCCTTTAGATACTGAAAGGCTGGTATTAGGTCACCTCAGAGACTTCTCCAGGCTGAACAGCCCCAGCTTTCTCAGCCTGTCCTTGTAGGAGAGGCGTTCCATCCCTTGGATCATTTTTGCATCCTTCCTCTGGATGCGCTCCACCAGGTCCATGTCTCTCCTGTACTGAGGACTCCACATCTGGATGCAGTACTCCAGGTGGGGTGCCACGAGAGCAGAGTAGATGAGCAGGATCACCCCCTTGCCCTTCTGGCCACACTTCTTTTGATGCAGCCCAGGATATGGTTAGCTTTCTGGGCTGCAAGGGCACACTGCTGACTCATGTCCAGCTTCCCATCCACCAGTACCCCCAGGCCTTTTATTGGCAGGGCTGTGCTTAATCCTTTCACCCCCCAGCTTGTACTGCTAGTGAGGGTTGCCTTGACTCAGATGCAAGAGCTTGTATTCGGACTTGTTGAACCTCAGGAAGTTCACCCAGCCCCACTGCTCAAGCCTGTCTATGTGTCCATACATTTATACATGGATATGTATACCGGCTATATTTCCTTTTTTATTTAGGTTCATAGATTAGTTTAAATTGATACTCATTTAACCTTCTGAAGTGCTTACTTAGAGATGAAGACAGATTCTGTAACACAGAAGTAGGGCAAGTGGAGATGCTATCTATATGGCCACTTCTCAAAACTAACCCAAGGCTGCAAAGGACTCCGTACAATTAAACTCCAGTTGATACCCAGCTCTCCAAGCGAAAAATCCATGGCATCAATCATAGAGTTCATGCAAAATTAAAATAGTATTTGTAAATATTTGGATATTTATCTTCATCTGTATGTTTTATGATTAGAAACCGCAAAGAGCTAAGCACACAGAAATGCTAGAGGGCAAAAGTCTTTCACAAGCAACTGGAAATAAATGAAAATCAGTATAATGATAAAAAGCACCAGGGAACTTTACAAGAGCCCATAAACTATTTTTAGATAGGAAAGCTAAAAATTGAGGAGTGAGGTGGGGGAAGCGGATGATACTTTTTATGACATCTTTAAACTCCAAAGCACCAGTGTAGACACAGCTGTATCAGCACAAATATCTTTTTGTAGGTACAATTTTAGTCACTGTGAGAAATGCCTGACAGAGTAGCTCATGCAAACTACATTTCTCAAAGCGTTAAATCACGAAAGCCACAGAATAAGCTCTGATTTATAACAGGCTTTTTTTTTTCCAGTCTGCTGATAAATGACTTATGAAGCACATGGCACCACTGCTTCTGCTGAAGAAATTATATGCATTTGACAAAGGCACTTGAATTCTCTCAGTACGATCAGCCAAACTAATAAATTATCTTTCAATCTCTACTTCTATCACACAACATAAAGAAGAAATAATCTATCATCAGCTGCATGCATTATAGGTAGTATATTTCATTCAGTTTTGCGTGGTTGCTTGTAACATCGCTGTGCATGCCAGTATTTATTCTTGGCAACAACAAAACTTTAAATTATATTAATTTTGCAACTGTATTTTTGGTCTTAGACTACTCTTACTGGAATTCTTATCAATCGCAGTTCTCTTTATACTCAGTCTGCAGCCTCTTTATTAGTTCATACTATTACCTTGCCCTAGACTTTGGAGATTGTTTAAAAAAAAAAAAAAATCCAAAGGAAAAAACAAAACACAAAGCAATATCACAAAGGCTTTACAAGTCAACTTGTCTAGCAGGGAGAAAAAGATGAACTCTTTCAAGAGTTCCCCACAGTAAGGCTTCACTTAAGGTTCTCTTTAGCTAGCATACCAGTAAGTTAAACTGCATCCAACTTTTTGAACAAAGATCATCCAGAAGTGTCCAGGTAAATTGCTTTTGTTGAATCTGAAAACTAATACCACAATAACTTTGTCTAGCAATTGCATCTATGACAGTATGCTTTAATCTTCTCTATCTGATCCAATAAGGAACATTAAACGCAGTTTCAGCACTCATAGCAGATGAAAATAAAGCAGAATTCCATACAGAAGTGTATAGGAAAAGTAAAATTGCTCGGATACAACAGTTTTGTTTCTTTTAAAACAGAAAAATAGAGCAGAGTTGTTTTCTACAGAGCAGATTAAACCATTCATTGGAAGATACAATTTCAAAATTTGCTTAAACTAACCGCAGGCTGCTGAGAGCAGGAGTTGCATGGAGTCCCTGCGTGCCCCTCTCCAGCACTGCATTCCCACTCCTTCCCCTGTGACTGACTGAGATCTCACAGCCACTGTGACAGCCAGTGGCCTCACAGACCAGTGTGACTGATCCTGGTGTAAGACAAGGCCGAGAGCAGAAGAGAAGCACCCTAAAGATGAAATAAGTTTTTTTTTCTGGCAAATAATCTTGGCCAGAAAGATCTTAGGAGGAAAAAAATATCTAACACTAATTCAAACTGAAATACATGTTTTTCAAATTAAGGAAAGCTTTTCACGTAAGGAAATTAAACTGCTTGGTTATTTGGTCATTCAGTGCTTCTGTGGTTTCCTTATTGCTTATCTGAAGTTTCATCCTAAACTGTGAAGCACATAAGTCATCTGGATCCACAAAAAAAATACTTGTTGGTCCCCAATACACACATTATGGACAAATCCTCTTGAGATCCACATTTTCCAAAGACTCCTTCCCTTGATCTCTGAGAGCTTTCTGGCCTGAAAACATTGCTGGGAGATTTAAAAACAAAAAACAAAACAAAACAAAACAAAAAAAAAAAAAAAACAGACAAAAAAAACACTCAAAAAATCCAATCAGAACAGTCTGCCTCATCCAACATTGCCTTACTAACTCAACCGGTAAGATGCTCTTCTGCCTGGGGAATTTGCAAAAGGTTAAAAAATTCAGATTTTCTACAGTCAGTGGTATAATTAAAATAGTTTTTGCTGATCTTTGTTCCTTCACAATCTGCTTTTAATGTAAGTATTAAATACTTTTGTCTATATTCTTCTCCTTTGCTTGTATCTGTCTTTACTTTTGCTTTCCTGATTCTTCCTGCATAACAAATCACATGTTGATTATATAATTCAAACTCAGCTCAGCATTTAAAATCAATTAGTGCCTGAAATTTAGCTTTGGGGTTTTTTTATTGTTATTTTTTAAAGCTGTTGGCAGAGATCTTGTAAATTGTCAGGTAGAAACAAGCCCAAATATGGAGAAAAAGGAAAGACATTGTGTTATTGTTCTTTAAAAGAAGCACAGTCCTATCTTTTTTCATCTCAAGAGGCAACAGTTTTCTTCTTAGATATGAAAAGAAGGAACTGGTGTTTATATGATAGGAAAAGCTCCAATATGTTTTTTTTTCAATTGTTCAATTCAATTTATAAAATGCAGTAAGTTTTCATGTTTCTAGAAATAGATACAAAATATATTATTTCAGTACCCTTAAGCAGAATTGGAGGTGGAAAAAAAAAAAAAAAAAGGTTATGTCACCACAGCTTCACCACAGCTTCTGATCCACTATTTTGGAAGACCCGAAGAAAGCATCAGGATTGATACTAAATTCAGGCTCCCACACTTGGGTAGTAAATTCCAGAGACAAGGCCCTTTTCTTGAAAATACCCTACAACCAAAATACCAGACATTGCAATCTTAGCATTGTTGGCTCAAACAGCTCTAATGATGCCAAATAAATACACGATATAGGAAGGGGAGGTGGCTTTTCTTAAATAGCTATTTAATATTTAAATAGCCTGAAGGCTAACAGGACTTCAAATAAGTACAGATAAAAGCTAGTTAGCATAGCTATAATTACTGCTACCAAACACAGGTGCCATCTCATCGCCATTCTAATGCTTAACTGGATTATTATAGAAATGTTTGATGAAACCTTTTAAAAACTGTCAAACTGCATAGCTAACCAATCTGTATCATATTTAAGAAATATATACTTAAAAGTAGTGTACATATATACATATATATATATACATAGATATTAATATTTTTCAAGAAGATGGCTGAACCAAAATACACGCAATACAAAGCAAATCAGAAGTCATACCCATGTACATGTTCACTGACAGCTAAATTCTATTGTGAATCACTGGGCTTTTTTTTTTTTTTTTTTTGGAGAAGGAAGTCATAAAATCACAGAACAGCTTGGGTTGGAAGGAACCTTAAAGAACATCCACAGTTCCAACCCCACTATAGGATGCAGGGCTGCCATTCGCAGCACTTGTTCAGGCAGCCACTCAGAGATAGGTGCCTTTGGGAGCAAAGTGCTAGCTATAAAAAGGCTTCTACAAGTGAGCACAGAAACTGACTTGCTACATGCCAGCTGGGTTCAGGAAATTTAACTCTGTATTACAGATACTGCAATTTTAAAAGTTTCCATCGAAACCAAACAAAACACATTCATATCTTCTTCTATCTCTTCTATCATTTATTTCTGTTTTTAGCCTGGAGAGGACTGACAAAAGTGGTAACAGTACTTCTGCACTTGGTAACTAGACATCACTAAAGGGTGAAAATACTTTGTCCGAAACACAGCCCAAGCTGCAGTCACTGCTCTTTCAGCAGCAATAAGTGACAGCAGTGCTGACAGTGCTCAGTGGTCCAAATACAGTCAAAATCCAAGATCTTTTCATTATTTTAGACCAAATGTGGAGGGATTCCTAAAAAAGTCATGAGTAATTAAATTGCTGTAAATCTGAGAACATTCTATCAGCCAGCTCTTGCAATCACATCAGTAAATTAATGTGATTTAATCAAACCAAAATATAAAATAAGAAAACAATGACACCGTTAAGATTTCATAAGCAAGTGAAACCCATCTTAAAAATATTCTGAAACTCAGATGAAAGCAATTTACTATTTCCCTTTTTGGCTTTGGACAGAAATTGCAGAGCAGAAAGAATGGGCCCACCAGCAAGCCCAGTGGGCACAACCAACATCTGAAGCACTTTCAGAGAACGACAGTGAAACTACTTCAGCATCTCGCTTATTACTCTGAGACAACTAAAGAGCAAAGCCCAGTCTAAGATGCCTCACCTCAGAAGTCCTGAATACTGCCAGCAAATCTGTGAGTTGCTATCTGCATAGAACCTTGCATGGCTGTCAGTGGGCACAAAGCCAAGCTAACATACACTGCATAGGCAGCATACATTAACCTCTAGCTAACAAAATGTGACTCCATAATGCATGTATTGAAATGAAATTAAAATATTTAGTATCGTTATTATTGAATAACTAGACTGTTTGCATTTCTGTATTTTAGAGTTAATTTCTTTAGGATTCAGAGGCTCACATATTCCTGACTGAAGTAATGATGCTTACTAATGTTCACATAACAATAACAATATATAACTAACAGTATTTTAATTAAAAAGTCACTCATACTGAAAATATTCACAGATTAGAATTAGTTACATATATGGAGCATAAAAAAATTATCCACCTCCTACCTCGAGGCAAAACACGAACAGAATTTCCTTTCCAGAAAAGATAAAGAAATTAAACTAAAATTCAGCATAAATAGACATAATCGTTTTCTCAAGCTGACACTTTATTGTAAGTTATTTACAACATATAAATAGGTGCAACACTACTCCAGATCCATTGAGAAAAAATTAAAATGGCATCACACAAGAAAAATGGCACAGCATAGCTTTCTATTACCCACACTACGACTGAATGAATGAAATGCAAGAGGAGACATACCAAGTTACTTGATACTTGCTAGTCAGCTTAATCAGATACTCTGAGTTTCCTGCAAGATGGATAACAAACACTGCCCTGCTACTTACTGCACACCACGTCTACTAACATATTTTCTGAGACAGAACGGTCCTAAAAAACTCTGAGCATCTAATAACACAACTGCCCTGGAGCTACACAATCTGAAAAGAACCAGGAGAGGATTTAAATAAAATAATATGCTTGAAGATATTGGACATGGATATCTGAGATAAAGTAAATTATAAAATTATAACCAGGTATTTAAGTTCTCGCTTCTTGGTAAACCCACAATGTCAAAGACTGACTTTGTACTCCTAACTGCCATATGCCCTTATTTTAAAAAAAACAACAATAAAACAATGTCTAAGTTCAGAAGAGAATCAAAAGTACTATGAAGAAATACTTCAAAAAAGTCTGAATTCTTATCTCAGTAACAAAAAGCTGTTACATATACAACATTTTAAATAAAAAAGTAAATTCTTAATTATGAAATGCATTTCCCTCTGAGAACAGATTTGAAAAAGCAAAAGCAAGGCTGTGCCGTTAAGAAATAAGATTTAGTGCAAATTCTGTAATATTTTCAGCAATGTTAAAACACTTCAGCTCTTTTATTTTTTGTTCAAAGTAATTTGTATAAAAGGTGTCATTCCAAGGGAGCTGGCAGAATAGCTCATGTCGTGTATTATTAGCATCAGTAACGCAATATTGTTTTTCAGTCTAACTACATTCAAACATCAGCACTTATGTTCATTTCGGCTTCATCCAACTTTAAGTTATCATTTCAGCTTCATCCAGCAGAAGCATCTATTGGATACTGATTTTTAGGGGAAAGGAAAGACTTCCACTTCAGTTTTTCTCAAAATATATATACAGAAGAAAACAATGGAGAGGAAGAGGAATATGAGAAGCACAATAAAAAGTAGTAAGGCCAAACCACCTGCCCTCCAGGCATTCCTTTAACTTGGGCAGGGAACAAAGAATTTTGGGACATTGGTACTTGGGAAATAAAGGAAAACCAGCCATTTCCATTTTCCCTACTTCTGTCGCAAAGAGTCATCTTACTGTCAAAAAGATGAACAGATAAACAACAACAAAAAATAATCTGTTAAATTTCTCTCCCACTCATAAGGAAAGTAAAAATAGAAGCATTCTTGCTTTCTACCGTATTTCCTTCCAACTTCTGGGAGTTAAGGCTTTGCTAAGCAGCAGCTATCAACCATAATATGACTTCACCATTTTTTCATTGCTTTCATTAATAATTGCTTTTGAAAGATGAAATAAAATAACACAGACATCGGTATTCAGGCTTATTAATAATAGCAAGTAAAGAACTTCACGTTTTTCAGTCTTAACATCATGGATTGGACAGCTTCAAAAATATCAAACTCTTAGGAATGACTTTCCTCCAAAAAGTAATATGAATTAAAAATAAATTTCTTTAATCCATTCTCTTAATTCTTATTTTCTTTTATTCCAATTTTGTTATTTTCCTGGAATTTCATTAAAAAAAATCAGTTTGCATTATGCATTTTTGATTATACACTTAGCTCTACTCAATTTCCTATTTCTAAAGAAGAAAAATTGTCCCAAATTTTCTGTTACTGTCTTGATTTTCTACTTTTCTATATTCTTATTTTTATCTCAAATAATAGTCCCAAAATAAATCTATAAAAATCTGGAAGAAAGGAAGATGCTAATTAGAATAGAGCTCTGTCTGCACCAATTTTCTGTAGTCATTTTTCTTTCAATAGAAAACAAAATATACTAGAAAATGCAGTTATGATATAATTTTAAAGAATTACACAACACACAAATTTAATATTTACAGAATCCAATACCTTAAAAAATAAAAAAATGACTATAGTAAACTAGAAAAAAAAAAAAAGTTATATTTCTTCAACCATTCTTCGCTCCCGAGGATTACTTTAGTGTCTGGGCCTCTCCAATTCTTCTTTTGACTTTCTCTTTCAGTTCCTGATCTTCTGGTGCTCACATCACTTTTCCCAGGATCCAACCAAAGGGGAATTCTGAGGGCTCGGGTGTATTTTTTCCTTACACAACCAAGAGTCAGAACTCTTGCACCAGAGAATACCCAGTACTCAACACAGTTGCTTCCCACATTATCACAGGAACACACTGTACTGAAACTGCAGTACCATGACTCAGAGCACATCACAACCACGAAGCTCTGAAAAGATTCTCTTTCTCTTCACTGTCCAAGGATGTGGAACTTGAAACTACATTTCTAACTGTATCTCACCATTTCCTTGCCCCAGCGAAATCTTAAGTCTTTCCAGTTCCATTGTACCTTTGTACCTTGTCCCTCTGCACCTTCCTTTTGACTTTTCATGCAGCTTCAGCCTTTCATCTTGTGTCAGAATAGCACACTACCAAGTTTCACCTCTACACTGAGTACCAGCCATTTTGTTGGTGAACAAAGGAAAGATGTAAAAGTCACTGAAAGGACACAGCTATAAAAACAGCGCTTAAGGAAACAGTGACTCATTTTAACCCTGCAAGCATTGAATTTCATAAAGGGAAGACTAGTAAACACTTCATGTCATACTATGAAACTTATCTGTTTCTTTTGGTTTTGTAGACCTTTGAGTATAAACAGTAGAGTTTTCTGTATTCGAATCACAGGTTGAGAACACTACACTTCCAATTGACTCTCTACTAGATACTTCTGGTTTTCAGAAAAGGAAACTTTTGAATCAGACTGCTTCCCAAAATAAAAACTATAATGGATGCAAATGCCTAAAAATTGACATACTTATCTTTCTGTGGTATCCTTGGATATATTGCTTAGTGTTCCAGATCATAAGTAGTACCCACTTTGAGCTCCATTTATTAAAGACTCTAGGATGAAAGCAATACCTTACTTACTTTGTTTCTCTGATGAGAGGAGCGCTTCCCAGTTTAAAACAGACTTTTACCCCTCCACAAGACGTTTGTCGCAAAGAAAAGCTTTCTGTGAGATCAAACCCTGCAAAGTATGATACACTGATTTAGTTTATTTTTGTTTTAATCAACAGAAGAAACTATCACTGCAAAATTCACACAGTAGTTGAAACTAACTTTGCTACCTGATAAATGATCAGTTATTTCCTATTATTATTTGCACTGCCATTAACAAAGACCATTAGGAAAAAAAAGAAAATGGAATGAAGCATGTCTATAGAACTTCAACCAATAGTTTCCAACTTTAATATCACTTTCCTAACAACAGCTGTTTTTGGAGCATGATGATAACAAGTTGTATGAGGTTTTTTAAGCCAGCAGCATTAGAAACTATCTTTATTTCCACTCCTAGTCAATGGATTTAGGTATTTTGCTCTTGATATTAACTGAAACCATTTACCTGAAACATCAAGACTGTCTCTGTTGATTTGTTTGAGATGATGAATAGCTGTTTTCATTAAAGGACACCCAGAACCTTGAAGAGAACACAATTTAAAATCATAAAATTCTATCAAATAAAAATGAATCAGAACAAACCACCATGACAGTGACAGTCACAGTAACAAGAAAGATTACCTGGTTCCTTTATCTTTTGAACATAGGACATAAATTACAAAATTTAAATGACAGCAGTAATATTTCAGATTTCATGTATACTTCCATTAATATAAGCAGACATAAATTTTACCCTGTTTTAATTCAGCTGTTTAGGATTGATGCTCATGCTGTCATGAATGACAGCAGCAGAAGTAAAATACAAAGTTCTTACTAAGCTCTTTCCATCCTCAGTAACATATAAAAGTAGAAACAACTAAGTTCTTGTTGCTGTTGTAGTTGTTTCCTCCTGGTTATATCATTAGAAAAATTCTTTTTCATTGTAATATTTTCTCGATCAAGAAACATGCAACAGTAAAGAATAAATGCACGATTACCATGGCAATAATCAATTGTTACTTCAGCGAACATTAATTTCAAAATGTGGATTAACAAGGATATGAGCATATCATATAATGAACAATGCAAGCAACATTTAGACTTTGAAAAAAGTGGTTGAAAATTAAGCAGCTTTGCAGGGGATTAAGTCTGAACCAAAGTATTTAGGTAAACAAACAATGTTCTATAAATTTGGAACATGGTAAATTCTAAGGTTATCTCCAGCCAAATGCTTAGAATAAACAATGTGTTATTATACTGCATTCAATTTGCTCAGAGGTTTTGGTTTTTTTTATATAATATTCAGTGGAATACACACTTTTAAGAAGCAAATACAAAGAAACATTCCTTTAATGTATGAGTCAAAAATAGGGCTTTTTCTTCAAGCTTTTTAAACAACACAACTAAATTCTAACCATGAAACAAACAGGATTTGGCCTATATGCTTATTAAGCTCAGATCTCCGTGAAGACATTTTATGCAAGATGAATCAAGTGCCACTTGATACCACATCCTTGATGTCTACACTACAATCTACAAGAAACATCACCTATAATTTGATTTATTTCAAAGGCAATAAGGCAATTTATTCTTTTCTTCCTTCGTGCTTATATGCATTTACAGAACTAAGCATTTTACTTATATAGATATAGATACACATAGGAAGAAAATTTTACGAGAAATAAGAAACATACATGTTGAAAATAACTGTAACTCCCATCATAAATTCCCTTCCCCAAGCAAAGGATGCAGAAGCATTAAAAATATTAATGCCAAAATCTCAGAAACTGAAATGAAATCTTTCATCACTCTTGGACTGGGGGGAGCTTTATGTAGTGTGAAATGCATTCACTGGAATTACATACTAACATAGCAATCTGAATACACCACTTACTATACACACGCTAACGGTACAGAAACAGGTTCACCTTAAATACTCCGCAATATACAAATCTGATATTTCAATCATTCATAAAGATTATTAAGCTAATATTTTTCATCTATAGATACTCTAGAGCTATGAACATTGTTCCTGTAGATTTACAGAAGTATAGCTACAATAAGCATGTTGGTGTAAAGAAAGCCTGTTATGGCTGAAGGCAGAGTAGCATGCATACTCTAATAATCATCTTGATGAGGGGTTTTTTTGTTTGTTTGTTTTATTTTTTTAAATTAACGAAGACTGTAGGAAGATTCTGTTTTCAGCTGAATTATTCTACAGTATTTACAAGAAAAGCAGCCAGATACAACCTGTTTTAGATTTTACTTCAAACTGCTATGAAATGTGCTCTTTTTCCTCCACTGTTAACTTTCATGAGGGATGCGGAATTTATTTTATTCCCACCAGCCACTTTCCTACAACTCCAAATAAAGAATAAAAGCCTTAATTTCTGTTATCCAGATGATAGCAATGATTCCTTACATGCCACAGACTGGACTGTGGACCTATTTTTATCAGTTTCATAACAGTCCATAGACAGGCCATGCAAATGTTATTTATTTGGTTGTTTTCCATATCCTCAGATAAACTGAAAGAGTTACTATCATTTTTCTTCCTGTTTATGCTGCTGGTACACTCTTTTTGCCTAATACTATTTCACCAGAGAGTTAAGACAAAGTCATAAAATATTAAAATCCAAAAAGCTCTCCATATCAAGACTCATAACTGTAATTGCTATAGATTGATGGAAATTCTTTCTATAGTTTGTGCAGTCAAAAAGTTAGTCTCTTCCAAGATTTTTAGTACTGCTGGCAGACTCTTAAATTCTTTGGCCTGAGACAAAGCAGTCAGTTTACACATTCAGCCTGTGGGTTACTGAATTAGAAGATTCACATGAAGGCATTTAGGAAAGAAAAAGAATAAGACAAACCCCTTATCAGGCATACAAACCACACACAACTACCACCTCCATTATAATACATGAGTGCAAAACTAAGGTAGTAGTAAAAATAACAAGCTTAGATTCATACAGTAGACTCCTCCACATGTGATAGAACTGAGCTTATATGGATAAGCCCACGATTCATATTATGAGAACGGTGAAACTGAAGTTGAAGTTAACATACCTATAAATTAACTAGATCTTCCCATACAATAAATTGCAGACCTTCATCCTTAGAAATCATTGAAGTCTACAAAGAAAGTTATTATAAAATCAACATAATCAATTCAAAAACACGTATCTGTGTGGGTCAGGCAGGCCTATCACAAATTATTGTGATCATCTTGTTCTCCACTGAGAAGCTAACAAGGAAAACATTTTTTTAACAGCTTCATACAAACAAACAAACAAACAAACAAAGCTATGTTCAAAGTAACAGGGTTACATCTACATTTCTCTTCTGTAACATGCTCATCATATTCTGAGTTCTTGCTCTGATCAGAGCCCTTGCTGAAGCTCAGGATAGCTTCCCCCTGGGTCCCATGCCAAACACTGATTTCTATGAAAACTGGGACACTGGAGACTCTGGTACATGCTTCACACTGACAGAAAGCAATGCACATCTGACTAGGAACTGTAGCTTCCAATAGGCACTCTTGTTTCCCTAGGTCAGGAGTAATCTGAAATATCTAGATTCACTTTATGATTAACCTAGCAGGTAAACACCTGTAAAGTTCATGTTTAAGTGAAGTTAGCAGCTGAAAACACCACGTACATGAACATTCTGAGGGCACTGATGTTTCTATCAGAAAGCAGAACTGTTCAAATAAATGTGGCCTAGCAGCAGAAGCCCCAGTTAGCTTACATACATTTAGCCTTACATAAAGCTCTATCAGAAAATGAAATGTCACTTTTTTCTTCTCTTTCTATACTGTAAACCACTTACTACTTAATTGCGTGACAATAGAAATATTAATAAAACCAAAGGTGGGAAGAGGACGAGAGACTGAATATATAATTTCACTGATACAGGAAAGAAGTCCAAGTCCTGGTGACTATTTAGACACTTATGTAAATAGCATCACAGCTTTGGTAGCAGGAATTAAGAAATCTGAGTTCAAGTATTAGGATGCCTAAACTACACCTTGGAAAACTATTCTTTCATGTGGAACTGAAGGTAGTAGAAAAACAAGACTATATTTAGGTGGATATCTTGGCTACAGGAATTATTTTTCCTTTCTCTTGCTTTCCATGAATAAATGGGCTGATCTAGTGTACAGGCTTTTCTCTGAGGGAATGTGTAGTTGTTTCCCTTTATGGTTTCAGTTTCTCTGTACTACTTACTCACTAGCTGAAGTCTTTCCACAGTGTGCAGGCTTTCAGGAGCCATATCCTTCCTGATACTCAAAGCTCCTTCTTCACTGCCAAAGAAAGCTTGCTATCTACCCATGAATTAAAGAATCCAAGGGTGGCATAGTCATTTAAACTTTGCAACACTGACAATAGGCTGTGAATCAAACTTTAAACATTCAGTCTAAGAGTTTAAACACTCATGGTATTAAGAATATGAACACGTTTCATATGAGAGTGACTACAGAGACTTTATCTTGATTTTAAGAATTATCTAGCTGCACTAAAATATGAAAACTGAAGAGCTGAACCAATTTGCATGCCTGAAACCATTCACTGTATTTGGGTTAAATTGCCTATCTGAAATTATGATCTAGAGCCAATAGATTTGACAACACATTCCATGTCAAAAGGCAATGGAAATTCACCATGACTGGCAGTCCCAAGACTTTATTTATGCTACATTTTTCATGGGTTACCAAGTGACTTTAAAAAGGATTGATTATATAAGAAAGCTGAAAAAGCAACAGTGATCTGGGAATGAGACAGAGCATTAATATTCTCAATATGGAGCATTTAGGAATGATCAGATTAGAACTTCATGTGTCATTCCAAAAAGAGCTCAAGCCAAGAACTCCCAACAATAAAAACTTTCTGTTATGAAAATACTCCTGAAGTCAGTTAACAAATCAGACTGTGGAATCCTTTACCTTCAGTTCACCATATTCTATCATTGGAATGTATTAAGTGCTTCCTTCTGATGAATGATTAGCACACCAAAGCTTCTGAAAAGTGAAAACTGACAGAAATCCTTGCTTAGAGCCTAAGGAGAACCACTCCAAGAAGACCCGCTCTGATGCTTTTCCCAATACTAGTATTTATTCAACAAAGTATCAAATCAACAAGTCCCACAGTAGATCCAGAATGCCTTCTCAGCAGTCTCTTTCCTATGTGTATATACAAATTGATCCTTTCTCTTGCAGTAGTTTTCCTTCCATAAATACTTTTTTTTTTCCCTCTCTTCAAATCAAGGTTAGTTTTTCCTCATTCTGAAGACTATCTATTCGATTCAGGATGATCCAGAAAGAAATTTTAGAATACAAACACAATAATCCAAATATCTATCTAAATGAGCTTTGCCAGAAAAGAAAAAAACATTTACATTAGCCTAGTGAGAAACAAACATTATGCATACACTGCAAGAAAAAGAAGAAACCTGGGCAGGTCCTGAAGGACAGAAGCAAATCCATTCAGAACTGGTACATGGGAGAGAATGAAGGCCCAAGAGTTGGTTGATGAGTGAAATTAAGAAATAGAGGAGACTAGATATTTCTCTCTTCTTCAAATATGCACACAACCAATTTGTAGGACTCAAAAGAGTTTTGCAACACAAAATACTGAGTTCCACTGAATGACACAGATTTAACAGCAATCAGCAAATGCACCAGCACCCTTTACCACTGGCTTTGCAAAGGCTGTTCTTTCTCATCTTCTGCTTTCTGGTCTGTTACTTACATTTCATTCTGTATGTTTTCTACACTTTTCAGCCTCTACCGAAGTCTTTTTCCTGTTATCACCTTAAAGCTTCACTCAAAGTTTATTCCCTGCTGTTGGCAGACCCACACATGCTGGCAGCTATCTACTCGTTATTCTTCACCATCTGCACGTATCACCTCATCCTGCAGAAGCCTCTCTCAGTTGTACACATTTAGTTGTTCTCAGGAGAGGTTCACCCCCTCTTCTTCACATCAGTGAAGTTTTATTGGACTCATACTTGATCAATTTCTAGCCATCAGGTTAGGCTAAATTTCCACCTCCCTTCTAGCTTTACAAAAACAAACTTAGAACCTAGTTCAGACTTACTGTTCACAAGTGGTTCAGCTTATCTGTCACAACTTGTATGAAGGGCTTACTTTTTCCTGAGATATCTTTTCATTAGAAAAAAAATGTTGCAAATGTATCTATTTACATCATTAGGGAGCATTGTGCTCTCATTTTCTTCTACTCTTATGTAAAACTTCCCTTCTGTAATGCACTAGGTAGCAACAAAAGAGAAGACAACCTATTTTGACTCTTCCATATGATCAAAGAGGATAATCAGAGGATAATCATGTGGCCATTCTCACTCTCCTTCAGGGGTTAAGAATAACTTACTGCTGAAGAATTTAGCTTTGCTGCCCTAAACACAGAAGGCAAAAAGTGACTCTAACACAAAAAGTGAATATAACTTAAAGTTATATGCAGATTCTTCACAATGCATTACTGGAGTCCAAAGCCTACACATTACATTTAATAGTTAACGAGTGGTAGTATTTATTGTTTACTGGAGAAATAACGTGATTATTATGCTAGAAACTGACTTTTACATTATTGGGGCATGAGTTTCAAAGGTGTTGCAGAGATACAAAGCTACTGTGTATATACAGATCCTATTATCTTCCACCAGCATTACTACAAATACATTTCATCTTCTGCAAAAGAAACAGTAACTTTTAATCTCAGTCTAAATAGTAATTAATACATTCTCCTTTCCAATAACTGAAGGAAAATTCTAGAAAGTTAAGGTATATGTTATGCTGAGCACTTCTAGAAAACTGACAATTCCACACACAATGTGCTTTTCAAACAAAATTTGACGCTTCACCAAGTGTGGTGAAGTAGGAGTGTAGCAGAACAAGATAATGTAGACAGTGAGAGAGAGAGAGGAAAGTGGAGAAGCATGAGAGTATTTGCAGAAGATGGGCAACAGCTTTTACAGTAAACAATTTAATTATATTCTTCTTTCCCACTGTTCCCTTTCTTAGGTACAAGATCTTGTCTCACTGTATGTCTATGAAGCACATGACGTGATTTGAGGATTAACTTTAGGCTAGGTTAACATGAGCATTAGGTTGTTTAGATCAGTGTAACCACTTATCTACAATAAAGCCACATGATTTTGTCCACATAAGTTTTGCAAGCCCTGATTTAGAATCTTGCTTTCTATAGTAAGTTAATTTAAAAAAAAAAAAGAAAAAAAACCCAACTCCTAGGAAGTACAACTGCTTCCAAATGTGAATCTTTCAAGCATCTGAAAGACTGCTTGTGAACTACTTCAAATTTATACATTGTCACAAAAAAATGTTAAAATATATATATATATTTTCTAGATTTGTTTGTATTTAATTTCCCATGTATTGTTCTTATTTGTCTACAGGCTGAGTATCAGAATTTATGCCTTTGGGCAGTGATGTGAAAGAAAAATAGGAGTACCTGTCTGGTCACTGACAGCCACAGCAGTAGAAGCAGGGAAGAGCAGGATGACTGCCATGCAAAGCCAAACTGTGCAGGATCCAATGCACTTCATCTCCCCCCGGACACATGTGAACAATCAGCCACAAATCTGAAACAGAAGATAAACATATTCAGAACAATCCCTGCTTCTCTCAAACTGTAAGGAAAAGGGTAAACCACTAGTCATATACAAAGCATATGATTTATCTATTTTGAGGAGCTATAAAAATAGACTGAAGTAAATTTAGAAATATTCTTTCAGTTCTCGCTGTGAAGGCAATTATTATTAGTAATGACCAGTTTTACTTTTCCCCTGAGATCTCAGTTTTAAATACCCTAATGTAACCGGTGTCACTGTGCTACCAAGAGCTGCTGAGCACCCAACCATCACACTGAACAAGGACAACGTGTTACACCTGCATGTGCAAACAAACAGAAATACGACGCTTCTCCTTGGCACAGAGCACCCAGGTGCCTGGCACTACCTGTGCTGAGTTCACAGGTTAAGCACCACAGAAGCACAATCCAGCTATAACAACTCGTCCTTCAGGCTCTATGCATATCAGCTTTTCTCCAAGCCAACTAACTTCTAGAAACACATGAATCCAATGAAACACAGAAAGTGACAAATACTCTTTTAACCACAACTTGTGTTAAGAAAAGCAAATCCTATACGTATACTTCAGAATTATCTTTGCGAGACCCCTCAGCAGAGCCACTCTCAGTCACATGTGCTGACACTGACCACCCAATTAACTTTCCTAGCCTCCTCAACAGCAGCACGGTGAGCACACTTCAAGCACCATTATCAGTTAATTTCCCGCATCTGCTTTACGAGCACGGAGCTGCGGTGCCAGCCCTTGTTCTCTGGAGGGCTCCTGCAGGTCGCTACCTCACGCTCACCCCCCGCAGCTCCGCGCTTGGCCACCCGCTCCCTCTTCACACGGCGAGCACACCTGAGGCTGCAGGACGAGCTTCCTGCAGCTCAAACTGCAACGCGACGGCGATTCAGTTTCTCTTGGACGAAGTTGGGTTCGGCTGAAGGAGTTGGTTTCGGCACGCCTCACGAACTCACGAACGGGCGGACACCGGGGGCGTGCGGCCAGGGGTTGACCGACGCCGCGGCGAGGTGGGCCCGGCGCGGCACCGGGCAGCCTCCACCCGTCCCCTTCACCGTCCCTCCTTCAGCCCCGCCGGTGTTCGGCCCGGAATCTGCCCGTTCGCCCGGCCCGACCAGCGACGGGGTAGGCATCCGCCGACGCTTCCTCCCCCGAGCGCCGCCAGCAGCACGCTCGGGCCGCCGGAGAAGGTGGCGCGGCGCCCCCGCTGCACGAGGGAGCCCTCTGCCGCCGGGCCCCCGGCCCCGCCAGGTGCGAGCGGCGCACGGCGCCGGGTGCCGGCATGCGAGCGGCGGCTCTCGCTCGCCCCATCCCGCGCAGGGCACCGCGCCTGGCGGCCGGAGCCGGTCCCGCCGCGCCGCCCCGCGGGCAGCTCCGGGCGGCGGCCGGGCCCGCGACGCTCCTGTTCGGCGGCGGCGAGGGGCGGGCAGGTGGAAGGCGGCCCGGCGGCGGGCGGCGCTCCGCTCCCCGGCGGGGTGGGCCCGCTGGCGCTGCACGGTGCTCCCGGCGATGGCAGCCAAGGAGCCCCGAGGCTGCCCGGCAGCGCTGCCCTCCTGTAGGTTTGCCGTGCCCTCCGCACGTGCCGCTGTTGGTGGGGACGGTACCGGTGCCGGGATGCAGGCCGCTCTATGCGAGCACAGATCAGAACAACGTACACTAACAGATAGGCTGAAAAATGTAAATACGTACCCGCATGGTTTATGTATAGTACTGTGCCGAATTACAACGGTTTAATTTTTTTTTTTTGTTCGTAAATTACTACAAATGTACCGGGACTGCTTTCATTAGCATGCATCTGTAATCGCCCACAGGCACCCCTACAGCTCAGGCTGATAACAGCACGTTAAACGCTTACTGTGCGCGTTTCTATTGGATGTAGTTAATATGACTAAATCACCAGCAAACTTAGCTAACAATTCTGCACGAGCACCAAAAGAGGAATACTGAAGCGTGCGCGCATAGGTAAGTTGTTCAGACAACTCATTGCGAATAGCGAGCCACTTACCTTTAGTTTCTATTCCAGCTCGTCCCCCAGTAGTACAGACATGCCCGTGCTGCTGCGTGCCGAGGAGTTGCGGAGCGTCTCCGGAGCGCGGTGAGGGGATGCAGCGCTGCCCTTATCAGTCACACGCAGCGTGACCCTCCCACTCCGCTCGGAGCTGCGGGACAGGACGGACGGCCACCCGACACACGCTTTACACAATCGGATATCCGAGGGGCAGCGACAGCACGGAAAATGTTTTCTTTCTACCCCCTCCCCTTCAGTTCTGTGTAAATTAATTTACCGGAGTATGAGCACGCGAATAAAAGAGTATCTGGCTTTGGGCTGTAAAGAACAGATTACATACATTAGCATGCTGGCAGAGGCTGGCTATTATCACTTAAACTATATAAAATTAATGACGTGTGCTTATACTTACCATAAATTTAAAATTTGTTCAACCACGAGAGCATGCCTATTTACGGCACTGATGCTGCAAAACGCAGCAGATTACTGGCATTTGTCCTGCCTTTCTAAAGCCATCATTTACAAATCAGAATGTTCTCTCACTGCACTATCATCTGTCTACAATAAAGCAGTGACATTGAGGGCTGCCCCTGGATATGCCAAAGTGTACTTTTCTCAGTTCTGTGTGCTTGTGGCAGTTTTCTTTATTGCATTTCATGAATGTAAACCAGACAGAGGGATAGAAAAATAAAGTGACAAGATATACATACACAGAACACAAATTCAGAGCTTATATAAGCATATATCATTTATATATATTCAGGACATACATTATCTCCTATTGGAATTGTTTTGACGGGACAAAAAAAGAAAGGTGGTGTCTACTGAATGAAGGGTAATGAACATCAGTTTAGATCAGCTGGTTTTATGGTCAGCAGACTTTAATGGTTAACTTTTTCTCCTTTTCCTTCCAGCAGATTTTCACCAGTGTTCCAACAAAGACAGTGTGTCAGGATGACAAACCACACAGAAAGTCATGAATATCTCTTTTTGGTTTAAATTTCAAAGCAGTTGTCCTTTTCAACATAGCATCAGAAGAGAAAGATGAAATTGCAGCCTACGTGTGCCTTGTAGGGTTTTGAATCCAGAACTTTGCTAGGTTGGTACTGTGACTTTGTGTACATCACACTTTTCACTTACTCCTTCATTTCCTTCTGAAAATTATGGAAAGTAAAGCTTCACCACCTCGCAGGGCAAGGCTCCAGCTCCCAGCCATCAGTTGCAAAACTAGCTGAGCATTTCCTCTGCTTTGCGACTGCTCATTTGATAAAGGCTGCAGTGTCAAGACCTAATTCAATGTTTCAAAAAGAGTTTTGAGATCCCTCGTTGAAAGACCCATTGTAAAAGCTCAGCTCCCAGTGAAAGGCATCATCATTTTTTATTTGAATAGAAATGCATTTCCCATTGCTCTTTCAAGTTATTAAGATTCTTGAAATCCTTTTTCTTTACTTCATTTTACATACCCTAAATATATGAATCCAGCTCTTATAACGTCATTAATCTCAATGATTTATATTCTAAATTAGGTAAGCTATCTGATTGTGCAATACTTGCACATACAATCTGTTCATCTCTTAAGGAAACATTTTTGCTCCTTGGAGCTTTAGAATTACTCAAAACTTCAAATTCTAGCTTAGTTTTCATTGCTTGTGAAGTAATAATGAAACATAACCCCTTAATCAAGGACATTGTTCCACTTATTGTTCCACTTAATGAGCCAGAGACGCTCCAAACATAAAATCAGAAATACCTTATTTGGACTATGTCAACTTCAAAACACTCCACATCATTATGAAAGTATTAAGAAGAAGAAGAATTAGAACCTATTGTAATGTTCCCTGACTAATACTGCTTCCTGTACTCTGGCCCAGATTTTCAGCTAAATGAGATTATGCCAGTTCACGTAAATCAAAAGAATTACTCTGATTTATACTGGTTAAGGAGGACTCGGGCATTGGAGACAGTAACTGTATGTATTTACAGAGAATACTTCATACTGACAGAAACAGTCCTGAATGGCCAGTGATATAAAAATTGGGATCAACAAAAATCTTGCTGCTCACAGAACTCTGTTCGGAACCAAAAAAAAAAACCTCTCTCTCTCCTGCAATACAAGAAGCCAAGCTGCAACTCACCAAACTTTTTGTTCTCATGCACAGATTAAAAGCCTGAACCAAGTTCACCTGCAAAGTTGATGGTGAACTGCACAGAAAACACTGTCTATAGCTAGTTCTTCTCTCTGTTCAGAGCAAGTTCAGAGCAAGCACAGAAAATAGCTGATGAGAGAATGTGATCTGAAACATCGTAGCAAAGGGATGCTCTACTATGCTACCTGTGTAGCAACACAATTTTCTAGATAGCTCTGCTTAGCTGAAACTCTCACTGGTTTACAGAAGACAGGATCAGTCCCAGGTACAGACAAGAGCCAAGGCAAATACATCAAAAGAGAGAGACTAAGTTTGATACCATACTTAGCACAGCAGTGTAGAACACATTCCACCTCCTGTGCTGAGAGTGAGCTGCTTCACTGAACAGCTTTAACTAGAAGTGCAGCTGCAGGCAAGATACAGGGGAAGGGAGGGAGAGTTGGGGTAGGGGAATGCGGGGACAGACATATTTGTTCCAGAAAACTTTTCTCTACTGCTGACAGTCACTTTCAGCTTTTGTTTCTTTTTGGGCACTCTTAGATATCCAAAAGAGCCAAGTCACATAGCTCATTCTTGTCTGTTTGGTGCTAACAGATTTGTCTCCATCTTGTTAGACCCACATTTTTAACTTGTGCTGCTTGTGACAACACATATGCAGGAATGAAGCCTAAAGCTCTGACAATTCTGAAAACAGGAGTACTCCACTTGAAAAGGTTTCTAAAAATATTAATTTGAGCCTCTGCCTTATTGCACTATTTTTCATTTTTTTTTTCCTCCTATGTTTTTTAAACCCACAAGTTCCTTGCAAGATGAACCTTTCTGCCCTTTGCAAGGTTTGCCAATCAGTCACGACAGCTACATTGCACTGAAACTATTAAAATGTTCATTCTTGAATTTGTTTGTAACTTCTGCAGTGAAGATAAACTCATGCATAAGACCAAATGTCAAGTGTCACCATCTTGTGCGCCTGACACAAGGCCTTGCTTTCTGTTATGGCTATTTAGAAAACTACGTATTCTACCTACAGGCTTTTTTTTTTTTCGTATGAGTGGATTATATTTTATTTATTTATTTATTTTTACTCCTGCCAGCAGATCTAGTTTATTCAGTTTAAGCATTCTTTTTCTTCACCTTGTTCTCCACTGACAGAGAGTTTGAGTCCTGAAGTATCTGTATCCTGTATTTCAAGTTCTGGCAAATTGAGCAACATCACATGAGAAGAGATGAAGGTTTCTAAAGAATGCCTGAGCAAGTAGGGCTTAAAACTGTTTGAGTTCTTTGTCTTTAAGAATCTGGCCCTGTAGTTTTAACACATCCCAAATAGATTTGGAGACATGTCAAGCCATAATTATTCATACTGAAAAGATTTGGGTGAAAACAATTCATTACATAAAACTTTGTACATTCCTAAAAGCTGCCTTCCCTGTCACACAGACAAGCAGGGCCTCAAGATGTACTCTCTGAAAACAGGCTGATACCATCTCAGCAACACAGTTACCTTTGATAGATTTTGTATTTTTGGCCTAAGGTCATTTTTCTACTGTAAGTTTTTGTAATTCAATATATTATTTAGTATATATCATTGTCAGATACCACTATTCCAATAATTATAGACTATAACTGAGAAAGCCATGGATTGTAAATGCATTTGAATAATTTTGCATGTGAAAATATTTCCTCACTAAGTAGTTGCAAGATGTTACTTTAAGTGGTTAGGGCATAATTAATTCCAGTGCCAGTGTGGAGTCAACAACTAACTATCAAGATTAAGTTCAATAATCAACAAGGTATCTCTAGATTCCACTTATCAGGAAAGGGAAGAAACCAGAGCAGTTCCTGGCTAATCCAAGCTTCATCAAAATGCTGAATTGCTTGGCCTTGCTCCAAAATTAAATTAATCCGTCGTGTCCAAACCACATTCAAAGTGCCAAAAATAAAACATTTAGAGACTGATGCTAATGCTACACTTGATACACTATACAGCTAGGTTTGCTTTAAGAACCTTCTGTGTACGTAAATGCTGGCCATTCTAGGAGCTAATGGTTAGTTTGCATTCCTAATGAACAGCAAAATTTCCATGAATTGCAGTGTAGAAATATACAAATAGTCATGAAATAAAAGATTCCATGAGATTCTTACTTTCGATTGTCATTTTCCATGTTTTCCATGAGTGCACAAGTTCCCCAGCTCCCCAAAATACATTTATATACAGCATGACGTAGGATGTTGACTTGCAATGTGTATAGGTCAGTAGGTTATTTTAGAGGGCACATAACAGCTAGACTTTTGGGCTTGTACTTCTGTCTCGCTTCTAGCTGCAGCCTTTACATGCTATTGAATTTAGAGTTCTTTAACATCTGAGATCATAGCTAGATAGTTTTAGGCAGACAAGCTTAATGAATCTCTAAAATACTGGGTTAAATATATAACGTTTAAATCCTGAGAAATCCTCCTAGATGAAAGGCAAAGTAAACAGATCTTATTTTGACTTTCCAGATTCTTGTGCCCTCCTATTCAGCACTAAATACGAATAATTGTAATTTTATTGCTTTGTTTCCTTACAGTACTGAAACTGTGCATCTAAACAACAATGGTAAATTGCTCTGCATCAATTCAGAATCTTGCATATTAGTATGATTGCAGATAATAGAATGAAAATGGTCGTCACACATCAGTCTTGCACAGGCAAATTTATAGAAGTTTTTTCTGAAAAATTTGAAATCACTGATCACATGACCTAAAATAATTTCATTTTTCAATGCAATATTCTATATTTAAATACAACTGTAAATAAATTGAATACAACAATAACCGGACTGAAAGGACAAAACAGCGTGAGGCAATGACTAATAATGATACTAGAAATTGCACAGACATTTGCTTAAAGTTAAAATGGTATTTTACCTGACATTTCTTGTGTTATCTATACTTCATCTTCCTGAAGTTTAAAAAAAAAAGCATAGAAAGTACAGACTTCTGGCCTTATCTTTGCCTAAAATGAAGGCCCTGTAAGCCTATGAGACTAATTGGTTGGTTTATAGAAACTTAAATTCAGCTGATACTTTTTGTTGTTGTTCTTTACCTTCCTTTTTCTAACATTTGCAATTATGGCAATTTAAATTAGCACATTTCACAGCTTTATAGCTGGCACACAGGATTTGAGCATATTCATATGGAAATGCTGAGTCCAAATCTGTAATGTCCAACACAGCTGTCTAAAACCTGGTCTTCATGTTTTCAATTGAGAAGTGGTTTTTAAAGCCTTTATAGGTACTCCACACTAAAACAAGCTACATGATGTGGTTTACATTTGGTTTGTTTTGGAAAACCACTTCTGCTTTTCTCATCCCTGGTCAGTTGTTTGACTGCACGCATGCTTGTTTCTTATGCAATACAGACACCACCAACATGCATATGCTTCCTCTGGTACAACTAGAGTGGATTAAATATAAAAGAACAAACAACAACAAAAAAAACAACAGTTTTAAGTGTTCAGATTATTTTTCATTGCCTGTTTCTTTGTGGAGCCCATAAAACAACAGAATGCATGGCAAGCTGTTTGTACCATGGCAGTGTGGTCATAAGCAACTATTTATCTATCCACAAAAAGACGAACTACGCCTTTTAACAAATTAAGGACCTAAATATTTTAGCACTGCTATTCTTAGTGTTGTTTCTCTTAGCTTGTTCAGACTGAACTAATGTCATACTGAATTCTACAAATCAAACCTATTTCAAGTTGGAATAACTCCACTAAATGTTTTGTACCACCGCACTGAGCAGTATGTGCCAAAATTTGTTTCTGAAATAGTTATGAAAACTTTACAAATTATGTGATAAAGCTACAGACATTCACCATTATTAAGTATCAGCAATATATTAAGAATAGCTTTTTCTTTCATATTTTTTATATATTGTAATCTGAAATACATTAGGACCAGATAGCACTAAACACTGCATGTAAAACAACTCCAGTACTTGTTTTTCCTTTTTTATTGGCTTATCAATACCACTGGAATTGAATGAAAATTATTTATTTTGTTGTTGCTGTATCATTATATAAGTATTTGGCTATTTTATTAGTAAGTTTTCTCTCTGCATTTCTTTGGTAGCTGTTTTGGCTCCTTACTGAAAATCCAAATGCTCACACATGCTCACCTATACACACCCAATTCCTCATTTACATATCACTTCATTTTTTTTTATTGTTTTCCAAAAGCTAATAAGACATCCAGGCTATTTGAATGTCATTATTATTTAAGATAGAAGTAATACGTCTAAAAAAATCTAAATTGTTTAATAATTTGTAATCTTTCTATGCATCATGTATTGGTTAGTATGACAGTCAGGAGCCGAGGCAATAAATTATCAAAGGAAAAGGAGCTATTGTTCAGACAGCAGAGTCTCTTTCACACTGAGTAGCCAAATGGGTTGGTTTGAATTCCTTTCCATCTCTTTGATGGAGAGAGTAAAAAATAAGCTAATTTTGATTACATCAGAAACACTCTCTCTTTTGGGGCAGGTTATCATGCAACACAGCTGTTCTTTAGGTGTCAGCAATTTTAGGGTCCTTTATTTTTTTCCCCTTTAATAACAAATTGAGATATCAGGGACATAGTATATGGTTAATTATACACACATAACTGGGCATAGGCATTAAACAGACACTACTGTAGTGAAGGGGAGTAAGCTTTTGATGCCTAAAGAATCAAGTAAAATCAAGCCATATTTTTCCTAGCAAATACTACAGAAATACCTTTTATTTCTGTTTACTTGTTTGCTAAAATGTCTTATAAGTTTGAGATAGTCAAGAAGCACCTTTAGCAGCCATTTACTGAAAACTTGTCAACACTGATATGAGGAGGAAAACCACAAAACATGAAAACAGAAGACAGACACTTCACTGTTAAAAACAACACAAAAAAGCCCACTGATCATAGCTGTATCAATTTCATTTCCAAAACCTTGAAAACAAAAAGTCAATATGATAACTTACAGTGCGACTTTTTTTAACATCTTTGATAAGCCTCCTCTAGAAATGAAGTTTCAACATTTGCTTTCTTATTGCTTCTCCCCAAAGACTGATACTAGTCCCTTTAATTACCTCGCCTTCTGCTTTCAGATTTGCCTACTCAGCACTGAGTTGTTCTCCATTACCTGCAGGAGACTATTGCCACGCAGTTATGTTCTAGATTCCCACTGGAAAGAACGAGGAAAAGAGAACAGGAAAGTCAGCCTAACCAAAATGTTTCCGTCCTACTGCAGATCAAATACTGATAACTTCCTTTATTTAGATTGAATTATTGGCTTTGCTGATATCAGTCTGTGCTTTGCCATGAACTGGAGCTGTGACAGAAATTCACACAGAAATTTAATTTCTATGCCTCTTTTTTTTGCTGTTGCTACCTTCTAGGAGGACTGGAGACTTCATTGAAGCCAGGATCTCAACATACAGTACTATTAACATTTCCTGTCACCCTTAGAAACCCTTAGAAAGAAGGCAATAAGAAACAAATATGCCAGAATTATAGTGCTTGCTAGAAAGACTTTTGTGGATCCTAGTCTGTGCTGTATTTAGCGATAATAACATAAGATGAATAATAATGATGACATAACTTTGCAACCCAGAGATAGGAAAAACATTGTTTAGAAGCTATGTTCATGAGCTTCTCATCTAGACTATAACAGTCATTAAAAATATGGTGAAGAGAATACTATACTATTATTATGATATTAATGTGGCTTGTTTTGCTTTCTCAACCATTGCCACCCCCATTGCGTGTAGATTCCTTATATTCTTCTCCCACAGCGGTTGCTGGAGTTCTTGAACTCAGACCTCTAGACAGATCCCTGGTGATCTAACCAGCTGTGTACAGGTTAACTGATGCTTTGTTTAGCTGTTACTAATACTACTGTTACTTAGCTAAACACTATGAAAAGCTAACACAAGAAAGGAAACGCTTGCCATTTTTTTCAGCAGTTCTTGGAAAAATATTGCTATCAATGGATTTTCATGTCCATGGTCTCTGTACCTGATCATACCAGCCAAGTTCATGTGGTGGATTTACATGCATGTTACTCAGGATTCATCTAAGTACAAGATGAAATATCTAAAAGCAGATTTGATAGAAACTTTAATGAAATAACTCCTTAAACAGAAGAAACTCAACCATATTATGTGAAACTTATAAAAGTGTTCAAAAACAAATTTACTCATAGCCTACCGTATCTTTGCAGGACAGATCTTTCTGGAAAACCTTGCAGTGTTCAGTTATTACATAGATTTCAGGGTCCTCCAGGTCTTGCAAAATCTCTTCTCCTAACTGTTATCTCCAAAACTCGGGTTTCACTCTTTTTGCTGCTCGAAGCCTTCCTTGACTACACCTTCATGTTTCTTGTGATTTCCTCTCTGTTCCAGCTTTGTCCTAGTGAAGTTTCTAGATCTGTGCAATCAAAATTACTTCTAGAGAAGAATCTAGGGGTCCTGACTTGGCAGCTTTTCTTCCTGATGTTATACTTTCCATCAAAAATATTTTGCCTCCTAATTGGTATCCAGTCATTTCTGACAAATGCAGTACTTGTAGATGAGTGATAACTTCCCTTCTTCAGAGAGATGTGATCCAGTTTTAAACCATATGGATTTACAAGGATTCTAGGATGTTCCTAGAGTATGAGCTGCTGCATTAAATGTATTTATGCGATTTTTCTTTCTTTTTGACATGTGCTTTTTTCCCCACCCCTCAAACTTCTTCTGAAGCTCCAGGCTTCAGGTTTTGGATCACAATATGATTCTGCAGTGATATTTAAAGGTATAAGTCTTACTTCCATATACAAACTTAGGCTATCCCCAAATGTTCTACTGAATAATCAAAATGGATTGAGGGGGTTCTACTTTGTCCTTAGTTTACTACAATGCAAGATTGTTTATTTTGTTCTGCTTATTTTTTTTTTCCCCAGAAACTATTCCAATTCACTGACATCAAATACAGGATGCTTGGATGCCAGAAGCAAACATAATGACATAGTTATACCATAAATACCATACAAAGTAGTAACACAACTGCATTACTGATACCTAGCATTTCTTTCTGCTAAGCCCTTTTTTTTATTTTTAAGCTATCACTGTGTGCTGGAAGCTATCATTAGCTTTCAAAGGGTTAGTTTTCCAAAATGCTGTAAGCCACTCACTAAGTCCAGCCCTGCAGTATTTGTTTCTGCACATGTAACCTTACATTTAATTTCACTGCATCACCTTTTTCCTGTGCAACCTCAGTCACCCTACAAAAATGAACATTATTGCCTACTCAATCATTTTCATGTCAATGGCAAGTTACTTGCAGCTTTCCAGCTGAGTGAAGCTAAGCACTGCACTCTGTTTAATGATGTTTATCTAGAAGTAATGCAACAGTTTTCCAGCAAGCCAGCTGAGTAATCTCCAGTTTTCAGGGAATGTTCTAACCACATGCAACAGCTTTTTTTTGAAATTGAAAATCTGGAAAGAGAAAAGTAGGACAAAGTTTTTTTGAAGTTGCTTAGCAGTGTCTTCACTTTCAGCCTAACTTGTTAACTGCTTTATTTTGACACATAGTCCATCAGTCATTAGTACCATTCAAACTTGCTCTCATACTAGTAGATGTACAAAGGCTTGTACACAGTCTGATTCTGAAGACAGTCACACTGGATGCCCTCGAAAAACAGTATTAATTTATCTAGAGTCCTTGTTGTAAAGGAAAAAACTGTTACTAACAAAAAAAGTACTGATTCTTTTAATAGATTTATTTGAAATTCTACCCTGTGGATTTTAGATATGCTTAAAGAAGGTGCTTACATTTTACACACATTTGTAAAGCATACTAATTGTTATAACTACACCAAGAGTCAGCAAAACTCATATCAAAATGGAATAAAACGTATGTACTATCATCTACAACACCTAAGGCTTTAAAAGTGATCCAAACGATGTCAGTATAAAACTGAACTGCATTCAAGCAAAGATGACAATTACAATCTATATGCTTACACAACTGTAGCAATTGGACAGATCAATACAATGGGAAAGTCATTGCAACAGAAGTGTGATGATGGAAGAACTGGCACAACAGAGAGGTCTTAGAAAGGAATGGAAGACTGCTCACCCATATCAGAAGATTCTAGTTTGTAGGGGAAAGCTTCACCAAGGAGGGATCTCCAGGGAGAGTTCCCTCCCCAGTGGCAGTCAGCCCTTAAAAGCGGTGCAGCCAGGCTCCACCCCTTCCTGTCACACAGGTGAATTGCCTTCACCTGTGCTCCCAGAGCTGACCAGGTCCTTTCCCCAGAAGTCCAATCAGTGGTTCAGGCCATGACTCAATTACAATACCACACAAAATATTTAAATGTATTTACACAGTGAGTATGCTATTTAAAAGAGAACAGAAATGAAACAAATATTTTCTGAAAGATCAGCAAGTGTAATTTGTGCTGGGCAAAACAAGGTGAAAAATATATACCTCCTAGATGACTAATAACATTGTACTATATCTTCACCTTGAAGAATATTCAAAGTATGTGAAAGATGAACTGACACAATATTATAAGCAAAATAAAAATAAACAACTGATGAAACTAGGTGAGGAAGGGAGCAGTTTGTCAATGTGAGTACTATTTGCTAGCGTATGATACAATTAACATAGCTGCAGAACATCTCTGACCTTAAGAGCTTCCAAGAACAGAGAATCACAGAATATCCCAAGTTGGAAAGAACTCAGAAGAAACATGGACTCCAATTCCTGGTTCATCACAGACCACTCAAAATTCAAACCTATATCTGAGAGCACTGTCTAAGCACTTCTTGAGCTCTGGCGGCTTCAGTCTGTAACCATTGTCTTGGGAAGCCTGTTCCAGAGTCCCACCACCCTATAGCAAAAAACCTCTCCCTAACCCCCATGTAATGCAGCTCTGTGCTGTTCCCTGATGTCCTATCACCAGAGCACAGAAATCAGTGCTTGCTTCTGAGGGACAACAGTACAAAAGATAGTATGACCTCTCCAGGCAGTTAGCTACACTGATAAACTGTCCTCATGTTGAGGAGGTTTCCCCTTAAATTCACTTAGAACTTCTCTTTTCAGCTCATGCCAACTGTCATTCTCTTACCACATACTACTGCACTGCTTAGCTTTGTCTTTTTTATAACCTTCTTCTACATGCTGGAAGGCTACTTTATGTCCTGAAGACTTCTCCTATCCAGGCTGAAGATATTGACCTTAAGTCTTTAAAAATCTCTAATGTGTTAAGTACAGTAACACAGAAAGCAAATTCTTTAAAAATTGTATTTGCTCTACATATTTACGTAGCAAATAATGAACAACACTGATTTGACTTTCAACTCACATAGGTGCTTATTTTCAGCTCTTCTTCATGGCAAGATTTCCAGATTTCCACTTGTAATTGACTGAAAAAAAAAAAAAAAAGAATTGTGAAATGCCTTGTTAGTCTCTGCAAATCAAGAGTTTGCTGTAGTCATATGTATCTACAGAAATGGAGGTTTTGATGATGGCACTGAATTACAGGCTTGAATGCTTTGGAAAGCAATGGTGCCAACAACAGTAACAGAGCTTGACAGACAGATATTAAGATTTGGATCAACACATTTTAGTTTTGAAGAGAACAGCAACACAGATTTCCATTAAAGTCCCCACATACTTAATTACAAAATCACTCACATCTTACAAGCCAACTCCTGAGGTTATTGCTATTCTAAAACTTCTGTGGAAATGAAATAGTTCACGAAGTAATGACTTGCAGATTTGGCTTCCACTGAAGTCTCTGGCAAATATACTTACATTGGGCATGGAAACGATTTTGGAGAACTACAATATGGGAGCCCTCTGGTGGTTAAAATACTAAAATGCCCCTAAAATGCCAATCACTTAAGTAAAAAACGTCTCACAACACTTAAACTGGATGTTTATATCTAAGAATGATGCATCTTGTGATTATTTCTTAAGATTTGTTTAATTGAATTACCTTTAACAAAATAGCAGATTTACACATTGCTCTTCTATAATTCTGTTTTTCCTTCTGTTCTCTTCCTGTTTTTCTTCTGTTCTCCCTTGTAATACTCATGTTTGGCTGGAACTTGAAGAGAAAAAAATTCATGGTCAGGAAGGAAATGAAAGAGGAGGAACGTGTAAAACTAAATTCTTGTCAACAACAATAATTAAAGAAACATTAATTTCTCATGTCTCCTGTTTCTATTGTCAGCAATAAGGAGCTTTAACACTTAGTTAATATTAACTCTTAGTTAACATTATCTCTTAGCTCGAAGCCCTAACATTCCCTTGAGTCTTGTAATATAAAGATTATTCAGTATTGAAAATTCTGGGGTGAGTAAAGACTGACATTTTCACTCACTTTTTTATACACAAATTGCACATAGAGAGCCATTTGGATACTTATTTGAATATTTATTCTTGCCCACTATCTCAGGACGCTCACCGCCTAGCAAAGGGATTAGTAGTTGGTTGTATTCATACTCATCCATAACCAAACAATACCTGATCCTCAAGGAATGAGGGAAATAATATAAAGTAGAATAGATTGCTTTTCTGCAAATTCAAAACTACAGTTGTAACAGCTTTTACGCTACTGCAGATCAAAAAGCCTAAATGATAAAACTTAAAAGTCAGCAGCCATTACCTCATGCCATTCCTCCTTCATGTGAAGTTACCCTACTACTCAAACCTTGGTGAAATTACTAAGAATAACAATTCCCTTCACACTGCCCCAGAAGTTACATCCTATCTAAATATAGTTACTGAGTGGCATTAATCAGTGACTTGTTCAGCTAGGAAGGGATGTTTGGGTGGGAACATCTTGTGGATCCTCCTACTCAAAGCAAGGTCACACTGAATCCAGATTGTTCAAGGTTTAAATCCAATCAAGAATAAAGAAATCTTCTCTACTGCTTAATTACTCTTACATGTTTTTTTTTCTTTTCATAGACTGGTCAGATTCTATTTCAACTGCTGTCTGCTGTTTCTCCTCTCCCAGACATGCACCACTGACTCCATCTTCTAGATGGCTTGTAGTTACAGCAGCCCGCAGCCAGATCTCCCTGTAAGCTGCCTCTTCCCAAGCCAAGTACGGTTCCCCTCTCTCACACGGCCAGACCTCAGTCATCATCATCACCCTCCACTGAACTCACACCACTTTATCAACGAGTTTTTCCATCACATAATTAGTCACAAACTCTTTCCATATGCAAGCATTAAACTTGTTGTTTTTAAATCACTGTGGGAAAAAAAAAAAAAAAGGAACTTTCATACTCCTAGACATAGATATAAGGCCCATTTTGGTGGTTAGAGATGAAGCTCAATTCCTCACTGCAGTATAAAAATCACATTTCCCATGCTGTTAGACAACCTTTATTTTTTCAAGATTCTTTATACAGACCATATGCTAGGTTTAAGTAGCGTAAATGGCTTTGAAACAATCTTCTGAGCAAGTGGAAAGTCATCTTTATCACTAAGATTATCCTGTAACTCTGGTAAACAATCGAAACTCCAGCCTTCAATGAAATCCCAAGGACAGCTATACTGCACTGGAACTACTGAAAGATACTAATGAGAGGGGTTGAAAGACTGCACTGACCCTTCAGTGCCAACAGCAAGCTCTTTGGAAAAGAAGGAAGCTGAAGAAGTTTCCTTTGAGTTTCTCCATTATTTAAAAGAAATCATTGGCATATTCTCGGCGCTCAAAGCATCCCAAGTTAAGATTATATAGTTGTTAAATCATATCAAGCAGGGTTTCTGTTCTGTTAACTATTCTGCTTGTTACTCTATTTTATGCTCAAATTTCTTGTTTTAAGAATGACTGATTTGTTTTCTAGTGTTCTATATGTTAGTCAGAATTTTGAAAATTTCTACTGTTTGTCCCTAAGTAGCATCTTTCCCAACAGATTCCAAATCTGGTCTTCTGTGTGTATAACTTACTCCTTATTTGTTATTACACTACCCCCAAATTATCTCAAATTTCCATTTTTTGAGCTAGATAGACATCAAAACAACTCACAATATTTGTGAAGTCTAATAATAGTTTGGGCTGCCTATTCTCTGTGTTTCAGTAACTATTTACCTTCTAAACAGAACATTAATGCTTCTGAAAGCCAAAACAATTAGCAGCTTCGCTATTAAATACCCAGGGGCAGAACTGAATCCACTTTCTTGATTGATCTCTGCCCAGTTTCCTCACTCTATTCTGGAAAAATCCAAATACATGTTCTCATCTTGGTTGTTGTTCCCACATACATAGAATTAGAAGCACCTCCAATAATTAAGTACAAATATGCACAAAACAACAGCTTGATATTCTAATATGATCAGCCAGTCAACCTCAGTTCACTGACTAGAACAATGAGAAAAATACAGGATGAAATCTTTCTATTCTGACTAAAAACAGCTGGCCACGTTTCAGGAGAATTCAGTGGTTCATGCATTTCTGCCTATAAACTTCTTCTGACTGTGGAAGTTCACATTGCCTTCATTGTTATCAGCTCACACAGGGTTGTAATTTGCATATGGGAAAGGCAATAAAAGCTTTTACATTAAAAAATTATAAATAAATAGAAAGACATTGACCTTGGAAGCTCCTCATTTTTACAGCCCTCATTAAAAGGAATGTTTCTGACCTACACTCTATCTCAGGCATCTCTTTTGCCCTCAGACTTTTTTACTACTCTGTTTTTGTTCAAGTTAAAAGTAAGGATGGAAACAACCTTTATAAGCATTATTGAATATTTCTTGGTATTGAATTAAAAGAAAAACTGCTCCAAATGCTTCTGTGCATTTATTCCAAGTTATAACTAAAATACGTATTTATGTTCATATAGCATTTCTCAACCTTCTTGAAGATAATCCCTACACCAGTTATAAAATGATAATAAAATCTATTCCCCTACTTCAGTAGTACCACAGCAAAAACAAAACCACAGCTTAATACACGCATGCGTTATTACTCGTGACAGTTCTATGCTGTGGCAAGGAGTTCACTGATCCCAAGCTACAGCAGGTTGTAACAGTAGCAATGGTTTTGCTGGGAGGAACACTGTATGTTTACCTCTTTATGAATTTTTTTTTATGTTTTCCCTAGACACCACAAAACATTGAGAAGACTTTTTCCCCCCCCCCACCTCAATGTAAACATTTATTTTTCCTTAGTGTGACATTTCAAAAGCTGTTCCTTTTCCTAGATTTGCCCAAAATAAGAACTGAGCAGAATTAATCCAAGTTAAGGTAAAAACTTTTGCAAAGTTCATAAAACTACAAACCTTTCCCCTTGCTCATTCAATCCTCAGGCATTGATACAACAGCGTATAAGTAATGAAACCAAATAAAGCTTAAAGGGAAAATGAGATTTCTGTCCTGAAATGCAGTCTGGAGACATTAGCATGATTAAGGTAACATTCTAGCATAAAGAAACAAGGAGTAAAGGACACATACTATTCTGTACTAATGAAAATAAACACTCTAGGCCATTCGGGGGTTGCTAAAATACTGTTTACTAGCATGCAGACTGACAAATTCTAAACTTATCCAAAAATGTTTTTCTTCCTGGGCAAATGGAAAACTATAGAATGAGAAATACATCTTAGCAGCGTTTAGGAAGAAAAACAAATCTGTGTAACTAGTTAAATAAGGGAAAGTAAGCATCAAAATCCACACTTACAGAAGGAAAGCTGCTAGTACTCACCTAATACAGTATGACTTTATCCAAGTTTAAGAGCTTTTAAGAAAAAACTGACTAGTTTTCATTGTCATTGGTTAATTGCATGTACTTGTACAGTATGAGGCTGAGTACATTCTGTTCCATAGGGCTTACAGGCATTACTGGATTCTAAGCCATGCAAGACCAAGAATATTATACCCTCAAGCACAAGGCTGTGATACATTTTTGTCAAATAGTGCTAACCCAATTTTTAGCAATTTTTAACATTAGAAAAATTACATAAAGTAGAGTTTCTCATTTAGAGGATTATAAATTACGGGATTCCCATTAGCCCCCACACTTTAAGCCCCCCTGAAACTTGTAGGATTATCAAGTGGGAGGAAAGCAAGTTGGTCAAGTGAGAAGGTGCACCTGTTCTCTTCTGGTATGTACACTATCTAGTTCAAGTATGATACTAATCCCTTGTCCTGGTCAAAATGAGCACTGTATCATGTTTCATATACTTAATTTTCTATGATCTCTCCTCTTCTTTCACAGTCTTTTCACCACATGAATATTAACAAGCACACTTGCTACTCAAAAGCAAATTTTACATGTAAGTCATCTTGTGTAGTTTGTATTTCTAACTACACAGAAAAAAATGGATAAAAAGAAATCTAAAACTTTTACTCTTCATAAAAATGAAATCTTTATAAAATACAATTTTCTGCAATTTTAAGATTTCCAGTGAGAATTTATAAGAAGTCAGTTAATTATTAGCCTACAGTAAGGATGAGAAGTCCACAAGTCCATACAGGCATATCAACCACAACTAGCTGAAGAAAACTTCTCCAGAAATTATCCAAGTCCATTTCTTATACTATTCTCACCATGTAATCCCAAACACAATGCCTTATCCAAGCAATTCATAGAACTACAGTTCTTCAGCACATTCTCAGAGCTTACTGCACCTGATGGTATTTCGATGATGAGCTTTTACTCTTCCTTGCTCTTCCAAGTAAGAGAGGAAAAGGCAAATTTCTGAGCTTAGGCAGGAAGAAGCATATCCACTACTGGAGCACAAAGGAGAACAGCACCATGTGGACAGCTACGAAGCTTATTTCATAAGTCATGCTAGTTTAGCCATGCTTTTGAAAATACAGCATGGACCAGTGCAGTTGAGACTAAATGTACAGATCATTAGGATTCCAAACACTCATGTCACCGTCACACATACCATCAGCTGTGAGTGAATCAGCAATTTGGGTGTGACTGAAGCCACTTCACTGGCTGGTGTGTATCACAACACTTCCTCCTCTTGAGTAGTAACACTTCAGAAAATTACATCTGGTCTCCTGTTTGTATGTAGTGAAGATGTTTCCTCTGCATCAGTGACCAGCTGTTTCCTCTCAGATTACTCAACTCATGGTAATAATCTCTTGTTAACTAGTTTCTTAATCAGTCTTAATGAACACGCCTAACAGAGTTTTATTCTGTGGTTGCTTCTTTTCAGTCCTGAAGTACTAAGACCTAAACAGTAGGCCTCAAACCCAAGCTGACCTCTAGATGAATCTCCCAACCCAGTGTTACATAAGTGTCTGTTCATTAGCAAAATATGATGATCGTTAGCAATATATGCATCTTGGACAAGAAAAAAAAAAATCTCATTAGCAAGAGACAGAGCTTAAAGCACCACGAGAATGTATGAACCAACTGCCTGGTTTCTCCTTGAGTTCTGGCCAGGCTTAAGGTGAAATCAAAAGGCAGAATGAAACCAGGTGTTTCTACCTAGTTGTCAGATAAACTTATTCATTCAACAATATAAAAGACAGACCCCTTGTAGCAAAGTTGGAGACTGCACCTATGAGTGTATGCACTGCATAAGAAAGACCTCCCAGTTGCCAGGAAAGGCTATCTAAATCCTCATTGCGATCAGGGCTCTCCAGATCTAGATAATAGTAAAGAATTTGTGCAACTGATGATGACAACAATCAGAAAGATTAACACGATGGAAAGATAAGGCAACATGTTTAGTGACAGAAAGTCCAATACAAGAGAAAGATGCTATAAAAAACGCTATAAAAAAAAAAAAAAAAGGAAAAAGAACTATTCACCTACCTCTAAAAATCTACACTCTTTGGGGAAAACTCCCCAAAGGAGGGATCTATAGAAAGAGATCCTTCCCTAGGGGCAGTCAGCCCTCAAATGAGGCTTAAGAGAGCTGCAGCCAGGCTCCATACCTTGCAGTCACATAGGTGAATTGACTTCACCTGTGCTCCCAGGGCTGACTGGGTCCTTTCCCAAAGTGCTCAATCAGTGTTTTGGGCTGCGACTCAATAATTCCCATACAATGATGTATCTTTCTTAACCACTATTGCTATCCTCATGTAGTAATGGTAAGGTGCGCTGCCTTTGCATTGCCTTGCTCTGTACTACTCTTGCTGTACCATTTCACTTACTATCTCATTGCTTCAAACTTAAGTAAAGATAAACACACTTTGTTAACTTGGTGTCTGCGAACATCGTACTGACCTCGTCCACTGGCAGAACAAGTCCATGACATATCAGTGCAATTAAACTTTTTGGGTTTTTGCTGACACCTGCCTCAGCACAGCCTTAGGAATATCTTTACCTACATTACTGAATGTGCAAACTATGAGCAGAAATCAGTAAAGGAGAAAGCTAGTGTTCTTTCCTGGAGAATTTAATCTTTGTCAAAGTTCAGTGAGAATAAATGAATGCATACCCTCTTTTAGTTAGGGTCTTCAAACTTGCATTTAGCAAAATAATGATGTAAAAGAAAAAACAGGCTACATTCTGTTTTCTTGTCATTAATAATCCAAGAAACAGAGGTGCAACTGAAATCACTATGAACAATAACTTTGATGTCCTGTCCTCATTTGGGTTTTGAATCCTGTGGACTACTTAACAGATTGTAAAACTCTAGCTAAATCTGTGAGACAAAACTCACAGACTTATAAAGTACAATGTATACAGAGGTATACTGTCAATACACCAGACAGCAAAGAGGTATAAAGATGATGCATAACTTTCTGAAGTAAAATGTAGGTGGACTTGAGGCTCTACAAAAAGCAACTGTCCTGCAAGCAACTAAGATGGCTGCAAAAGACAAAATGCCAAGAAATGTCTAAACAACATATCCCCCAAAGTTGTCCTGTCAATGGGCATTGTGAACTTTCCAAAATTCTTCCTCAGATATATCCGTGAGCAACCTCTTACAGAGCTCTGTGTGAATACAGCCATGAAGGTTTCCCTAGTACTGACTGAAGATGTCATATGGTGTTTGGTAACTTTGGTAGCTTTGGTAACCTGCTGATATTCTAGATGTATCTGAACAGATTACAGAGAATCAAGGTCTTCCCTGTCTCTCTCATTGTTCTGACAATAAATAAGTCAGGAATGGGCAAGAAATTGAGAGGACACTTACAGGACCCTGACACAAACCAATCAGAAGGATATTGCATACTATATTACAACACACTCAGTAACTACAGATTTAATCATTTGATGCATAGACATATGAAACCATTTTCACGGAATCCTTGAAGGCCTTTTCTGTCATCTAATTAATAATAGGTTAGTGAAGACAAATTACATTTTCTACTAGTGAGAAATACATATATATATTACTGTTTGTTAAGAAATTACACACACTCTTAACTGTCTTAGTTAACCACATTAGAAAAGATTTTTTTTTTAATCATACTAAAGTTGCTTTTTTGGCTTATTTACTAAAATATGTTAAATATTTATGTAACCACTTTGGTCAAAACATGATGTTGTGTGGTAGGATGGACCTAAAGCATTTTCTTTTTTACAACAGTCTTAATTCTAACAAGTTATGGGTCTCCGATGTTCACTATTTCAATATTTTATTGATAAAGGTATGCAGCACTGTAAAACTCATAAAATCTTTATATACCCCAAAGGCAGATTGCTTTCCTTCCCATTTGGGAATAGTTTATTTTTAATGCTGTTCTTTAAGTTTTTAATTCTTCATGGGGCCTAGGTTATTTCTGAATTATAACATACATATTTAATAGTAATGATATCCAGGGGAAAAAAAAATTCAGTGTTGGAGATAATAGATACAAATAATTAGTAATATATATTAAATACATATATAATAGTGCATGCACAACATGTTTTTATCATTTTATCATATTTATCATTTGATATTAAATAGACAGTAAAGCATTATCCAAGGTGATATTTTCCTTGTATGTGTTTTCATAGCTGAAAAGGAAAAAGGACTGAAATGCTACTTCCTGTAAACTCCTATTTCTTTAAATTATAAATATTTCAATTATTCACAAGTCAGGCATTTCAGTGCTATTTGCTGAAAAAAGGAAGCTTATGTGGTGTTAGCTAGGTATTTCTTTGAAAACTGACTATCAGCACATCATACAGCATTCATAACAGTTAGGACTGAAGAGACATTTAACCTAACAGTACTTGAAGGGCTGTTTTGTGCTCTGCTTTTGTCACATTCAGACCATGTGCATACTGAGCAGATGCACACAGAGAAAGGAAATGCCTTTTTGCCTTTAATTCTCTTAATCCTGATGAACCTCTGTTTAAAAACAAATACAAACAAAAAATAAATGAACGTACACTATGCATGGCTTGTGTACTGACTCAGTGGAACTCTTTCTGAAGTCCTTCAATAGTCACTACAGAGAACTCCTGAGTTCTGATATGTATTTTCAGTGAACATTATCACTTAATCATGGATTAAGTCACCAAAGGCCTGACACACTCTTGTTTCAGTTTATGACTGCTGATTCCTTCCCCCAACATGCATCATGCTGAAGTGCTGTCTCCATTGTTCCAGTTACCTTTCTGCAGGAGCTGGCAGACTGATGTCCAGTCACACCAAAACCACATCTTTTCCAGTCTGAACAAGCCCAGCTCCTCTGCTGTATCTTCTCACAGGGCAAATGCTCCAGCCCTCAGCATCCTTGGAGGCCTTCCTGAATTCACAATAGCTTATCAATGATTTTCCTGTACTAAAAGCTTAAAATTGGACACAGTATTCTACATGTGGTCTAACAAGTGCCCAAGGAAGGAGAGTAATCCCTTCGGTCCACTGGCTGTGCCTCTGTTGGTGCAGACCAGGATGCTGAGGGTATTCTCTGCCACTGGGTGACGCTCTGGATCTTGGTCTTCCCAGCAAAACTGATCTCCAGCCAGCCTGGATTTTTGCACAGGGTATTTTCTTTTCAAGTGCAGGCGTTTGTCTTTGCCAACTTCCCTACGATTCTTGTTTGCCCATCCCTTTGATCTGGTTAGTACTGCTGGATCAAGCATATAACTAGTTTCACCTAGCTAGTGTGCACAACAGCATGTGTGCTCGAAACACGGGACTCCCAAAACAAAGATAACAGCTTTCACTCCTCAACACACCTGCTCAAGCTGCCAAGAATGGAACAGACTTAGCCTTCAACATTTTTTCTATCTCAAGGGAACATTAGAGTGGAATGATAAACACTATACTGAGAGTTTTAGGAGTTTGGCTGGAGAAAGTGTGGGAAGGCCATCTTCAGGAACACTGATTCTTTTCATCAGGAGACATGCTAAGTAAGACCCCACTGCCTCAGGTAAAAGGAAAAAAAAGGACGAACAAGACAGGAAAAAGGATGGGACTGATAAGGGAACCCAGACGGATTGGCAGGCATCCTTCACCTATTTAAAACCCCATTAGAAAACTCCTACAGCTAGTGATCCTGGGCATGCGCTTTGACTGGCTTTAACAGATAAAAGCTCTCTGCACATAGATCACAGAATTACACTGAGTTTTTAGAATTACACTATGCAGAGTGAGGAAGCAGACTGACCTCTTCTCTTACAGAATCTTAACTAAGCTCCTGAAAGCCACAGATCAACACAAGAAGAAGAGGTATGAGATTTATATCAGCAGAATAACCTTCTAAAAGAGGTAGGAATGTAACAAGCAGTTACATACATGAAGTCCATTGACATGACATTTTTAGTGGACAGACTGTTGCCACTTTATTTCACCTTTTTACCCATTTAATTGTAGCACACAGTTATTGTATGTACCCTTAACCACTATAGTTACTGCCTTACATGTTCACATTTGGGTGTTGTTGCAACAATATTTTGTAATTTCTACAGTGACTTTGTATCGTTACAACTGCCTTTAAGTAATGATAATACAGAAGCAAAGGTTAAGAGCATAGAGGCTTAGCCATAGAAATACTTGAGAAATGAATGATGCTAGAAGGACAAATGAACTGAATTAGAAAGATCCCAGTGGTCAGAATTGAAGCAAATGAGCCTCAGTTGTCCAGACAGTGAATGTCCTGTGTGTTTAGACATGGAATAATCTCAACCCCATTACTACTTGATTCATGGATGCTGTCACATTAGTATCTTCCATGCTGGCCTGACAGCAAACAGAAATGCAGCACATATCCATTGCTCTGGGGGAAGCTTTCAGTTCTCTGGTCCCTCCAGCCACAGGTCCCTTCTCACAAAACTACATGTCCACCTCAACCCTTGCTCCAACCACTCCATGCACAGTTTGGGAGCACCATCACACCCCTCTCACAGAAAACTGGAGTCCAGCAAAAAACATTTGTCACTTTATAGGAAAGCTATGACACCACCAAGTCACCTAAGAATGCCACATCAGATGCCCTAGAAACAGTTTATGGGTGCCACTGCACACTACCATTCCACAGTTCTCACAATAAACTACAGATTAGTAAAGACACAAGGCAACTTTTGAAGCTCTCACAACCACTCTTGGCACCAGATCAGCACTCACTGTGTGCAGTTTTGGGTGCCACCATGTAAGAAGGACATAAAACTAGTGGAAAGCGTCCAAAGGAGGGCTGGTGAGAGTCTAGAAGGTAAGGTGGATAAGGAACACTGAGATCCCTGGGTTTGCTCAGCGCAGAGCAGAGGAGCTGAGGGGAGGCCTGATGGCGGCTGCAGCTCCTCACAGGGAGCAGAAGGGCAGCGCTGAGCTCTGCTCTGTTTGACAGCGATGGGCCTGAGGGAACGGCATGGAGCTGCGTCAGGGGAGGGGCAGCTGGGGATTGGGGGCAGGGTTTGTACCAGAGGGCGGTGGGCATGGCACAGGCTGCCCGGGGCAGTGGGCACGGCCCCGAGCTGCCGGAGTTGATGGAGCGTTTGGACAGCGCTCTCAGACACAGGGTTTGATTTTGGGTGGTGCTGTGTGGGGCCAGGTGTAGGACTCAGTGATCCTTGTGGGCCCCTTCCAACTCGGGATATTATTATACGATTCCATTTTAAGGGTGATTTTCTTTTTGATTCAAACATCGAATTTACTCGATACCTTTCGGTCCCACTCCGTTCAGGTGCCCCGTAGATCGCCCTGCTCCGCCCCGCCCCACAGAACACCAGCCTACCGCCCGCCCGGCCCGCGCCGGTCCCCATGGTGACGTTACGGAGCCCTTTAAAGGCCCCGCCCCCGGAGGCGGGCTGATTGCTGCTGACGGAAGCGAAGATGGCGGCGGCCACATCCGAACTGCTGACGGGATGGTGCCTCTTCGGCCTCGCGCTGCTGGTGAGCGGGGCTCTCTCGGCCCGTTTTTCTTCAGCTAGACCTGCAACTGCCCCACTCAGACCCTGTGACGTTTCAGTATCTCCCTTCTTTTTTCTTTCCCGCCTTTCTCTGGGACAGGTTTTCCCTCTTTCCCCTTCCTTGCGTGAGCATCAGCCCTCCAAGTTCCCTCTTAAACTTTACTCTCACTCCCCTTCCTTTCCCGCGTTCGCCCTGGCTTGGCCCGGCTGCCTGCTCTTCATCCCCTGCCGCCTCCCGGCCGTGCGTCTGCCTCGCAGGGCTGTTGCTGTCTTGGGGTGTTCCTGATAAAGGCTATGTCGTAACGCAGTAAGTCAAAGCAGAGTCCAGAGGTGAGGGTGTGTGGCCATCCAGTTCTCCTGTCTGTATCACTGGCACTGCTTGGTGGTGGTGGTGAAGGTAAAAAGAGTGAATTGCTGTAATGAATCTGTTGCTTATGCTCAGATGAATGAGCATCCTGATTGTGGAAGTGTAGGAGTGTAGGATTGTTTGATTTGGAAGGAACCTCAAACGTCAGCTTGTTCCAATCACCTGCTGTGGGTAGGGCTGGCTCCTACCAGCTCAGTGCCCCATCTAATCTGACCTCGAATGCTTCCAGGGATGGAGCACCCACAGCTCTCTGGGCAGTTGTGCCAATGCCTCACTGTCTTCAGAGTAACAAAAAACTTCCCTCTGGCATCTAATCTAAATCTTTCCAACTTTAGTTTGAAACCGTTCCTCCTTGGCCTATCACTGTCTATCCATGTAAAAAGTTAATTTCATTATTGTTTGTATTCTCCTTTGAAATATTGGAAGGCTACAATGTGATCTCCCTGGAGCGTTCTCCAGACTAAATAAGCCTAGCTTCCTCAGCTGGTTTTCATAGGAGAGGTGCTCTAATCCTGATAAAGGGTCTGACTTTAGTAGCTGCACTCTGATGTCCTTGGTATTCTAGTCATAACTGTCTTCCACTGTGTTTTTCAGGCTATTCTGATTTTCTCCTGGGTTTATGTGCGCAAGTATCAGAGTCGGCGAGAAAGTGAAGTGATTTCTACCATAACAGCTATCTTTGCATTGGCAGTTGCTCTAATTTCATCGGCATTACTACCAGTGGACATCTTCCTGGTTTCATATATGAAAAATCAAAATGGTACATTTAAGGTATGTGCTTTTGAAGATGTTAATTGCTTCTTTGAAAGAAGCAGCTCTCCTGTGTTAACAATGTTTCTTTTAAACACTTGGGCGTATCAGGTGAACAAAATCTCTACTAGTGCTGGTGCTGTGGTTTCTGGGTACCAGCACTGCAAATACTGTGCTTTCCTCTGTTTGTTACTTGATCTGGATTTCAGTGTTATTACTTCATGTGACTTTCTGTAAGACTTCCCAAATGCTATGTGCTTCTAAGTACTTATTCCTTTTTTTTGCCAAAACTATATATGCTACTTTTTGCCTGTACACGTTTTCTTTTTAGTACATTGTAATGGGATGCTGTAAAATAGGACTTGTACCCCCCAGTATTGAAGAGCTGATTTGCTTATTAGCAGCTCAAATTTCAGTTGTTTTTGCAAGAATTATTTTGATTCTGAAATACTAACATAATGGATCTGCATAAGTCTTATTCTATCTGAAATGTTGAGTATGAGATTCTATTTGTAGAAGTTATTAAGCTAGTCTTTCCAGGGCAAGCTGGAAAGCCCCTTAAGGGGGAGTGTGTTTGTAGGAGAGGGTGTCTTACTGTGTATCTCAGTATATTTTGAGATTTGCAATTACTGTTTTTATGCCTTTGTAGCAAGACAGCTGAGCAATTTTGGTATTAGAAGTGTTGCACAGTAACCATGTAGCCCTTTTGCAAGGGAGTAGTAGTGCATGCATGTAGTTGTGATTATTCCTGCATATGTTGGAATACACTGAGCACAACAGTTACCTAGAAGGAACCTACAGATTGAGTCTAAAAACCAACACTTAACACCTTTTCTGGAAGCAGCAATTATTTTTGTGTATTCATGGTATTGCTAAGCAGGAAAACAGGTTTTTGATTCCAGTATTGGTCAGAGAAACTTGGGAATTGCCTTATAAACTAAGTTTGAGTAGTATTTACTAAAAATTACTCTTGAAGAGTTTGGCTGTTCTCTTTGACAGTATTGTATCTTGAGTAATAGACTATAAATACATAGAGTTAGAACTGATTTGTTCTGGAAGCTTGCTTGTTTTGCCAGCAAGCATGTAGGAGAGGAGAACCGCACCCCAATTTGAAGACTTGAGATTGCAGTTGGGCATGCAAGACATCATGTTATGTGATTTACAACTCAAATATATGAAGTGTGCTTTTTTACAGCAGTAGGACTACTTGGATGTTAACATCACTGATATGTTTTTTTATTCTATTGATGAGGCAATACAAGATGGGGGGAGATGGTGAGAACTGTTATTCTTGAAATGCACATGTTCTTGCTGCTGAGTGAAATTAAAAGCTATGAGCTTTCAGTTTGCTTAGCTTGAGTACTTCACAAACCTTGCTGAGCTGTTAAAAGTTAAGTCATCTCCTTAGTGAAGTCCTGTCTATTTTATGGTAGATCCTTTTCAGACTATTCTGTTTACTTTTTTTTGCCTCTTGGGAAAATCATGTAGCTATTAAAAACAAAATAAGAGGGGGAAAAAAACAAACCATACAGAGAAACAGAAGACAAACCCATCTTGAGATTCCAAGCCTTCTTATTCTAAGAAGTTAGCTGAGATAATGCTTCCTGTCCTGAGTAGGAATTACTTGTGAAATAAGTTTCTGTTCAAAATGTTCACGGTAGCAGATATGGCTGACATGCTTGTTTCTAATGGTACTTCTGACAAAATTGTGGCTGTGTCTCAGTTCTTGTGGTAACACACTAGAAGATCTATGATCTAGATGCCAAGTTGTTTTTTTTTTTTTCCCTCATCTAGCCATGCAATGACTTGCATTACAATCTTTGGTATTGTCTTCCTGTTGCTGTCTAAGCTTTGGATGAGTCTAATGAGTAGAATGTCAGCTTCATCTGCCTATGATGAAACATCACGTATTGAAACCTGTGATGATGTGCCACTTCAAGCTCTATTGAGATGCATTTGTTGAGAGTGGAACAATCTTCACTCGGGTACTTGTGAAATTCTTGCAGAGTCCAGCAGTGACAGTAGAAATTGAAAGCCATTCTCTCAGCTTGTACTCCTTTTGTTTGGGGAAGTTAGCTGTTGTGGTTTGAGTAGTACTATTGTAGTTGAATACATTAACATCAGATAACATAACTGAACACAGCTATGGGGGGAGCAAGGGAGATGCTTCTGACTCATAGTAGTAAGGGAAGCAACTGTTTTTCACTAAATTTTTGTGATTATAATTAATATAAGCTCCCTCAAATGCTTTTTGTTTCAATGTTTAGGTAAACTGGAACAGAATTTTCAAAATTACCTTTACATGGCAACCTTTTACTAATTTTTTTTTAACTTCAAATGTTTTTGACTGTATTTAAAATCTCTAGGTTCTTCAGTGTGGTTTCAGTTAAGGAGTAATTAAGAGTTGTAGCTTAATTTAGGCCATCATACCCATTGCACATACTTAGAGTTTGGTTCCTTTATCTTACAGGTACTTTAAAGATATGATGTATTGGTAAATATAAGGAACAGAATGAAGTACAGCAGAACAGTGTAGAATGTGTAAATTCAGCAGATCCTAAGGGAACTTGTCATGTTTTCATCTTGAACTGCTCCTGAAGGCAATAGTGATATCTCACCTTAGTCTGTTTGTCTGTTGTGATTCTGATGCATTTGCTGTGTATCTTGTAAATGTGGGCCATAATGAATGGAGGAGAAAACAGGCTGGACCTAGAGGCTCTCCTGATAAGTTAGTCCTCAGCGGAGTCCTCTGTGTGCTCATCCAGTAAATTTTCAATTTGACAAATGCTAGTGCTTTTGCTAGTAATGTCAAAGCTCTGATGCTCACTAGGTAGCAGTGTGCCTTCTGACAAGGATGGCTGCTGTCCTTAGCTTTTGAGATGTCTCGGGGGAAGTTGTTATGCTTCTGAATTGCTGACGAGGTGTGCATAAAGATAACTTTCTGCTGAGAATAAGAATTCTTACTTCCTTAGTTTGTGTGACTCTAAGTAGAGCATCAGCAGCTGAATGGAAGCTGGTGTAATACCTATGCTGTATGTATAAGCTAGCTTGCATTGTAGACTCTTCTTGTGCAGAGTTGAAACTCAGGTGTATTTATATGCTGTGGTGAAGGAGATTTTTGTATCTTTACTATCCTAATGTGAGATGGCACCTCTATTTTGGTATGCTCTAATGTATGCTTCCTATTCTATTACTGTGGTCTGGTACACAACTTAATTCAAGCAACAAAATTGAAAATAATGTTTTAATGTTCTACATCTTTGTTATCAACCTTAGTAATTCTTTTCTGAAGTTAGAGGAGGAACTGTTTTGGTTTTTAGCAGTGAAGTCCTACTGTACTTCAGTTAATAGCTCTTGTACAGTGGCTGGGTCACTTGAGCGGTGACGACTAAAAGGTTTTCTTGGTGTTTTCTGATGTCAGTTTTGAATCTCACATAAAAAAAAAATCTTTGCTCTTATTCTAAGATCCATTTGAAGGTAAGAGTGCCACATGTTACTGCATTTCCCTGAGGCATAATTAAAGCAGCACATTTTCTTTTTAACACTTAGCAAATTAAACACATTCATATTCTGTGTGAATATTCTCAACTTATTACTGTCAAATTCTTTAATGATCATACAAATGCCTGGAATTTTTTTTTTTACTGAAATGTTGTTAGGGACAGCCTCCAAAGACTGGGCTGATTGTGTATGTAACAACCTGGCCTTGAGCACCTCCAGGGATGGGGCATCCACTGCTCTCCAGGCAGCTGTGCCTGGGCTTCACTGCCCTCCGAGTAAAGAATTTCCTTCTAAAATCTAACCTAAATCTCCCCTCTCTTGGTTTAAAACTGTTCCCCTTCCTTATTACTGTCAAGCTGTAAAAAGTTGATTTCTCATTTTCTTAAATGCATGATTCTTTTGTACAGTTGTTACTACAGTTTCTGCTCCTACTGTATTATATAGATGTAGTCAGAAGTCTGCTAATAACTACTTGAAAAAATAGTTTTGATACCTTAAGCTGTCATTACAAAATCAACCTGTTCTTCCTAATTTGAATTCCTAACAAAGTAAATGCTATGCAGATGTCACTCCGTCCTTCTTGACTTGCATCTAGAAAAAAAACCTTGACTGTATAACCTTTTTCTGGAAAGATGTTCCCAAACTGTGATGCCACTACTGTGAGTGTCAGCCCCATGCAGGGTTTTGGGGGCTGTTTTCTATCAGTTCCCAGTCTTAGTAGTGTGAAACCTTTTTATTGAGAGGAAATAACTTCAAAATGAGCTTGTCACTGATTTGATTGCAGCCCTCCCAGTGTCTGCTGTAAGATTCTAGCAGTGCAGAAAGAGGCTAGAACTGAGTATAACTGTATTTTCAGTTGGGCAAGTGGGATGCTTTCAGTGTCCCCTGAAATGCAGCACATTCTTAATCAGATTTGTTAGTGAATTAGTTCAACTTAAATTTCAGTGATTAAAATCAACTAACTTGGTGCCTGTATGGGAACTGCTGAATCATGGCCTGAACCTCTGATTGATCACCTGATGCAATGAGTCAGCTATGGGAGCACAGGTGAAGGCAATTCACCTGTGCTGCTGGAAGGGGTGGAGCCTGGCTGCCCTCCTAGACCCATTTAAAAGCTGACTACTACTGGGGAAGGATCTCTTCTGGAGATCATCTCCTCTGTAGTTTGATAGTGAGCCCAGGATATGGGTAAGTATTCTATCTATTCTCTTTTGGTATAATAACTGCTTAGCCAAACTCTGTGGTGTATTTCATGATTATAACATCTGTACATTCATTGGTGATACAGTGCCTAATTCTTCTCTTTAGGCATTTGAAATAAGTGTGGTTTTTTTCAGTTCTTTTAAACGGCCATTTAAAAAAAATCTCTTCTACTTGATGTTAAATGCTTTTATTCTTCATTACTAGGACTGGGCTGATGCTAATGTTTCAAGACAAATTGAAGACACTGTACTTTATGGATACTATAGTAAGTATTTCTAATGTTCTTCCTCTGCAGTTAATAGGATCCATCATTTAAAAGCTTTCATGCCTTCACTTAAAACTATTACAAGTCATACTGGATAATTTGTATTTGGTAACACAGTACCCTTACATTTAGACCATTCCAGTGAAGATTTTGCATTTGAGAACCCCTCTAGAAATGCAGATGTATTTAAGACCTATCCAGGAAGATAGGCTTCTTAATCTGTTGTTGACATGTGTTTTGTGTTTGTGTATTTAGAGATCCATTTGGGGTAGCCTTGGCTTTTAATTTTTATGGCACTGGATATATGCAGAAGTGTGAAAGTTGCATCAAGTGCCCTGCTAGTGCAGCTATAACTAATGGGACTGTTGTATATATTCAGAGTCAGAAACTACCATATACAAAACAAAGAGCTACTCTGATTTAGTGTATATAGACTACTTCAAAGATGGTATTCCTAAGCAACACTGAAGCAAAAGGTTTAGTTAACACATACTTCATAACATTTTGATTCACTGAACTTGTGTAGTTTTAAATCAGTACTTTCAGTTTTCCTCAGGAAAAGCTTTTTGTACCAGTAAAGATATCTAAGAGAAATGCCTATGACAATTGGAGTGAAATGACTACCTTGGTGAATGATACACATTCAAATGAAAAATATTTGTTTTTATTATTCAAATACTTGGAAGGCTATAGGTTGGCTATCTTGAGTATTTTTTTACATCAGAAAATAATTGATTCCAAATAGATATATATATTTAAAGTAATAGAATATGTATTGTCTGATGGAGATGATCACACAAACAAGAATCAGTAGTTTCATGCTTAGTGAAACCTAAAAGTAGAAGTTATAAGAAACTGCTGTGGCTTTAACTGAGCTGTGTGTGAATAGAAACTGTGTGGAAGAAATTTTTTTTACTGTAGAACAGTAGAATCACTTTCTGTATGCTTCCTACTCCTGTTACATTGCTGGGGGTTTGTTTCACAACTGATCATGTGAATTGTTTTTAACTCCTCTCTGCTCTGTGTAGATCTGTAAAACTGAGGGATGTATTTCCATAAAATAGTTAAGGCTAACAAAGGTATTAATCCTGGCCTGGAGGACTGGGGAGCTCTTTTCAGGCCACAAATGCCTGAAATCAATTATGCACTTGAAATCAAGTGTGTAATTGATTCAGACTGGTTACTTTCAGTTTATTTTTATTACTGAGTAACTTAAAGAATATATCAGCTTGGATGAAAATTATAGAAATATGAACTCTTATAAAAGTTCACATGAGCTTTTTCACTTCAAATCAGCTAGCTAAATTGTTTTATACATATAGAATTTGATTTTCATAGTTTAGTAACTGCTATTACTTGCTTTCTATTAGGATTTCAGCTAGCATTGTTCTCCCATGCTCTGTATTGCTTCTGCAGCAGATACTTAGGTAAACTTTTCACTAGAAGAGTTTAAAAAGGATGCTTTTTAAACTTTCTTGTTCAAGAACTTAAATCTTATAGGTTGGCTTGTATGCTAATTACATCAAATTAAGTTGATTTTCATTTTATGAAGAAAGCTTAACTACTTTTGACTTCTATCTGAAGTTCTACTAAGACTAAAAACCTGATTGGATGTATCTTTTAGGTTTTAGTTTTACTTAACAGTGGCTACAGGTTCTAATATCCTTTGCTTTTATCTACATTACGATACAATGTTCTTAGGGCATTCTCAAACTCTCTAGCTCAGGATTTCTGGAAAATTGCCTTTTAAATCTGCAATGCAGGAAGCACAGTACCTGCTTAAGCAGGTGATTACTTGTAATTCATATCTGACATTACCAAAGAACTTGGCTTATTTCATTTGCATTTAAAATTACATTCTCATTAAAGCCAGGTATTCAGGGCGAAGCCTCAAGAACCTTGAAGCCTTTGATTTTTGGTCTACTTGCACAAGTCTCCTTGAAGTTCTACAGGACTAATGTTTTATTTCACAGTATATCCTCCAGATGGTGGTAGAGATTTAAAGACGTTTTAAAACTATTTTCTTGAGGGACTTTTTTAATTTGATGAATTTCTGCATTTTTAGAAATACAACTACTCTGAAGTAGTAACTTCTCAGAAGATGGCGTCATTCCTGCATAAAAACACAACATAATGACTCTCTTGTCTGTTTGGTCAAGTCTCCTGCTGTGCAATACAGTGAAATGAAAACTGAGAAGGAGGAACTTAAACAACTCCTGTGACACAATTCCATTTTTCTCATATCTTTTAATAGTATTTGGTGTTGACATCTTTTAAAATAAAGAGATAACCAGATAAATCTCCTTTTGTACCTAGTCCTAGTACTATGCATGTGAATACCAGTAGTACTTCCTCCAGGAAGTGTACTACTAGCTAGCTATATAGATCTTCTATCCCTCTTACAGCTCTACTGCATGTGTGATTTAAACTGCGGGGCAGTGTCTTAAACCTACCAACTGACTGTACTCTGGCACCTCTAATTGTAGTGAGAACTTGGAGACTGTGGTTTGACTGATGGATATCAAGGACTGTTTCACTGCCTGCATTGGAATTTACAGAGAAACCTGTCACTAAATCTAGAGAAGTTTTTTTTTTTGTTACAGATTTGATAGCCTTCTTTTTCATACCCAGCTGATAGATTGCTTGGCTTGATTATTTCTATAAAAGTGGAGTTGTTGTGTACTGCTAGAGAGAAGAATGAGGTAATTTTGAATTGGGCTTTTGAAATGCCTCTATTTTTGAGGTGAATCTAAAAACCTAGCTTAGGAAAACAGTTCACTGATTGCTTCAATGCTGTAGTGGCTTAGTGTATTATTTCTCATAAAACCAGCAGCAGTGGAAAGGGTCTGCCAGTACTTCAGTGATTGAAGTGTGATCAGAGGTCGGCAGATGCTGTAAAACAGCATGTCAGCTTGTGTTTGGAAGGGAAACTGTTTTCAGAAAGGTTTATAGTTGGAAACCACATAATGACTCTTTCCTCTACGCTGGGAATCGGGCTGAAACAATTCACAGTAACTTTAGAGTTGTTCTGTTGCTGTTCTTGTAGTAAGTAAAGCATGATTGTTAGAATCAGCCTGGTGTTCAGTAGTGTTTGCTAAAGCATTCTTAATTGTGAGGGGATGACATCTCCATCTTCCTGTGAGACAGACCACTTGACCTACATGTGTTAAGTGTCCAATAACTGGTGTGTTCAGGACTGTCTACTAAATGTTACTGCAGTATGAGTAGGTTTTACATTTTAGGCCAGACTACAGGGTTTTCCTTTCTATTTATTAATGGGCAGTACCTTCTCAAGTCTGCAATAATTATTGCACAGTGGTTCATAAATTTAAAAATCCACTGAAAATTTACCCAAAGTTTTTAGTGCAAATTTTTGATATTGCATTATTGACTTAAAGACCTGGACTTCCAGGAAGCAATAGGTAGAAGTCAAACACAGCTATATGTTTTCGTAGTTTAATTTTAGCAGAAGGCTAAATGCTGTGTGGAACTGGCTAGCTGTACAAGACAAATGCTGTGGAGTGACATAAAAAAAAGCCCCACTCATAAGGATGGTGTTTGAGAACTGGGGTTCTCAAATTTCTTGATTTGTCTAGCTTCAAACAAGTACTGTGATGAACACCTGATGTGTGATAGTTTGCTTGTTCTTAACTGATAGCTGTTCGTCTATGCAGTCTTGCTTAAGAAATGCTTTAACAGATCTTCTGTTAGATATGAGAGTGTTTTTGGGAAGGAATGTGTATCTTTTAGGTCTTCTGAAATACATTCTAACTCGTTCTCAGTGGAAGTGAGGGAGTGCATAACAAAATACTGTTTTAAGCATATTAGTAGCATTTGTCTTATGTGGTACACCAGTATATGCTGCCATCTGGAAGAGCAGATGATTTGCATGATGGGGGAGACTTCTGGTCATATATGGTTCTTGAGCCTACTGTAGTTTCCAAGGGATCTGAGGGAACTGTACTTATTTTGAGTACTCTGCGTGAAATCTTCCCAAACTTCTCAAGTATATTGTGATTTCTTTTACCTAGTATATTTTGCAAGTCTTTGTTTCTTCTAGCAGTATGTGAACACAAGTAGGAACAGTAGTAGGTAAGTCAAAATATTATGAAGGGAATATTGTGATAACTTACTTGAAGGTTACTACCAAATCTGACTCTAATTGTTGTCTTTGTATGGATGTGGTATAAACTGGAAGAAAATAACTCATAACTCTGAAGATTGCTTAAGCTTCCCTTGTGACAGGAATTGTCATTGTGCTGGCTATACAATGACTCTCTTTTTGAAGTGGTACTGCTTCAAGTTTTGGATACAACCCAGCAAAAATGCTTTGAATCAGAAGTTGAACCTCTGCACAAGATAGGAGAACAAATACTGGTTTAAAACTGTTGTGGATAGACATGAAATAAGTCAGACAGTTATGCCCCAAGGTCACATAGGGGGGAGTTGGGGGAAGGAAATATTTATCACTTGCTTGACTGTTTGCTGCTGCAAAACTTGTTTTTTTTATTTGAAGGTTAGATTTCCAGGGACTGAATAGCCCTTTTAGTGGGTAGAACAACAGGCAATTAGTTGCTTGTCTTAAGTGACTTCTTTGAGCTGATGAAAAGTATTAATTTCTTAGAACTGTAAACAGTACAATTCAAATATCAGATCAGTCTGCTCTCCTGGGCTGATAGGAACTTTACCACATCTTCATGTTTCCTTTGTAGTGTAATGTAAAGAAAACTATTTTTCTGCTTTCACTTAACTAAATAAAACTGTTAGGAAAAGAAGCTTTACTTTAGGAGATATAAAACTTTCTTCAGTGTTTTCCTCTCAGGTGTTTTGAAAGGTAGTTTTAAGGCTTTATGTGATAAATGAAGGGTTTTCCTTAAAGTGATTTTGCTTTGGGAAACCAGAGGCAAAACTGCTTTTAAACTTTTTAATGTTATGGCCCTGCAAAGTTACTATGGTAACATGGCTTTTTGACAATGTACTAGTGCATGTAAATTTACCTTCAAGTTGTAGTAACAAATTTTGTCTGGAAACAAAAGCCAATAACTCCTGCAGAAAACACTTAGGCTGAAGTTAAGGGCTACGTGCCAGCAGGGAATTTGTGATGGGCCAGAAATTCTGGGTGTTGAGCCTTGTGTGTAGGTCATGTCTCAGAGTTCATGAGAAGTATACGATTGCAGCCAGCAAATACTAGCCTCAAACTTTAATTATTTTGGTGAAGCATTAGTTGAAGAATGAGGGATTTAAACTCATGGCTGTGGGATAGAAAGCTGCTGCTGAAGTTGATTGTTACTCAGCTTAGCTGACTGCTTGTTGGGTAGGCTTATGAACTGCCTGAAACTCTCAGTCTGTGCCTATGTGTTTACTAGTGTTTCCCTGCAGAACTCGCAGTGTGAGCCATTGTAGCTACATGAGATTTCTTACCTTCATGACTGAGTTGGCATGAAAAGCTTTATCTGCACCTGGAATTATCTTAGCTCTATTCTTGTAGTTAATAGCATGTAGTGCAAGAAAGTATCACCTAAAGCTAGACGTTGCCTTGAACTTGAAGTGTGCTATTCATGCCAGTAGCGATCCAGTTTCCAATGGTGTGCTTTTTTTAACCTCTCTGCTTGGGCCAGTGGCATTTGCAGGATGTTTGTGCTTAGCTTGTCAAAGTTTAGAAATTAGTTGAAAATCGCTTTGACTCATAGAAATGCTAAAGTTGGAAAGAGGCCTCTGGAGATCGTTTAATTCAACACTTCCCTTTGCAGCACTGTTTTGTGCAAGTTGCCAGCTTAATTCAGAGCATCTCTAAGAGTGGAGACTCTTCTATGCATTCAGGCAGTCTGTCAGTTTTCTAAGTATTTTAAAGTCACTGCCATATTAGTATCTTTTCTGTCAGTGTGGTGAGCTAAGATGATCCAGCACAAGGTATACCATACTGGAGAAGATGCAAAGATATGTTAATATGACAGGTGGATGGAGGAGAGAGGAACTGGGGCTACTCCTTATATCAGAGGTATTATGCCACTTGCTGATCACTGAGGTTCTTGTAATTAAGCAGATGGTCGTGATTGTTTCTTCTGCTATTGATGTGAGATGCTGATGTACTTCATTGTCTGCTTCAAGTGTTTGTCTAAAAATAGTTACACCTAAGTAGTATTTTTAGCTTTACTTTTACAGTACGTAATTAAACTGAGTATTTAGTCTTAACTTGGAAGCATGATCCAGCTCTGTAGTGGAGTTTTTGCTAATTCCATAAATGAGTCAGGAATGTTTGTTTTCCACATTATGTTGTAAAGTGCAGGAGACAAATCTAGAAGCCCTATCCAGGCTGAATGGTGCTTTGAGCAACCTGGTCTAGTGGGAGATGTCCCCACCTATAGCAGGGGGTTGGAACTAGATTATCTTGAAGGTCACTTCCACCCCAAACCATTCTTTTGATTCTAAGCAATTCATGTTATGTAATTCTAAAGGCCGGGGTTGATTACTGCAAAGAAAAATCTAAACTCACCATTTTTCTTAAGTGAGAGAGAAGTGAAAGGTTTTCCATAGACTGGGGGAGGAGGGTAAGGGAAATGACCTAGTAAAGGCAGATAAATCTTCAGTGTCCATTTATACTTTTTCTCCAAGTGCAAGTGTAGTTGCTTGTCAGTACTACATAGCAGCATCAGTCTTGCTGCTAGCTTGTCTTCAATGTCATTTGCTTGCTTCAAATGGACTATTCTGAGTAGAAAACCTGTAGGTGTAATGAGTATCCATGCCTCTTTAGGAAGTTGAAAAATAAAGCTGCAGAAGATCACCAGGCTTCTGTGACTTCTCTAAATATCTCATGTTGTTTCTGCTATTGGACGATGGTACTGGGTTTGATGTACTGTTTATCTGACCACGTTGTTTTGTAATCTGTGCAGACTGTTACAGCACAGTTTTTCCTCAAATTTGTATTGAGAATTGCGAAAACAACAATAGTTCATGAGTTTCTATAAGGTTTTGCTTATTAGTCTTCCAGTAGTTTAATAGCCAGCACCTTCTTTAGAATGTGTAAGACTTGAGTTGGAGTTATGTGTGAATAGCATCAATTTAATATAATTCAGAGTGAGACAGCCATTGCAATCAGGCTTCCTCATCCTTCTATGGGTAACATGGAAACTAGCTAGATAAATATTGATATTCTTGTTTGTTAACTATCTTTTTCAGTTTATTAGTTTAATCAATTTGTCAAAAACTCTTCTGTAGCTTGTCTTATTCTCTTCTTTGAGAAGCTGTATTTTTTATATTTGTCTGAGTTCTGTCTTTAAAGCTGATGACAGCTACTGAAGTAACCAGTTAAATACAATTCCATTGCTACTAATTAGTCCACCCATTAGTTGAAGGATTTTGTTTTTTTTCTAGTTGATGGAAGTGTTTACAAAAGGAGATGGGTAGTATTTTGCCTCAAATTACTTTAAAGTCAGCTTGACATAAGAGGGATTGTTGGGATCTTTAAAGGTTTTATTCTTCATTATGCCTAATTTTATCTCCATTTTTCAGAACTCTACTTCAGGTTACATAAAAGCAAGTCTAAACCCTTCTGTATTGTCTTGATGTTGTTAAACCAGTATGGATTTCTCTTCCTGATCTGATAAATTCCTGGTTACAGTAATAAAATGGGAACATTGATGAGAACTTCAATTTGATTAACTATGGCTTCACAGAAGGTGAAGTGATTTAAGCTTTCAGTTAGGCTAATCTGGACTGTAATTTGCTTTGCTTAAACTGGCAATGAAGAGAGTCTTAGATATGTGAACTTCAGAGTTGTGAAATCTAGGATGTTAAGAGCTTTGAAGTATTCTGTTTAGAGCTGCTTACACTTGGATCTAAATTTAGTTTAAATATTCTGGAATGCAAACATTATCTTAAATGTCTTGTATATTGTTTTCATGTAAGCGGTTGGGTGTGGAAAAGGAAATGAATTTGAAGGAATTAGAAGTACTAGTAGCAGTGTGTACATTCAGTATGAATTAAATACATTGTCATCTTATTTGATTTTTTGAATTACATGGATATGAACTGTTTATATAAGAGAAATGATGTACTTAGAACTACTATAGGTAGATTTTCAACTTCCTTAACTGTAGAAGTTGAATCTGACATTAATTCAGCTGCCTTTAATTGGTGCACAAACTACTCCAAGTATTCACGTGGTCATGAAATTGAATTGCTGTGTGTTCAGTGCAGGTTTATGGAGTCTTCTGACTTGAGCCTAAGCTTGTTACTTCACTGTTTTAGTTGAAAGGTAACACGTACACAGCTTGGAAGTCTGGAATAGATTAATCTTGGAGAAATACTGTACTATCACTTTTCTGGCAACTAACTTGCCAAACACGTGACAGTCCTTAAAAAAAAAAAACTAAACATAATGCTGTTGATGGCAGCACTTGAAAATACTTTCTTAAGAAGTGTTTTCTGTACTGAGTTAAACTTTGGCTGTCATACTGTGTGATGCTCAGATGGTTGTGCTATGAATGGCTTCTCAAAAACTTGTAAAGGCTGGGTGAACTATACTGCAATTCAGATTTAAATATCCAATTAAATAAGCCTTTGACAAAAATAGTTTAGCTGATGATTAATTTAGCTGATTGTCTGTATCAATTGGTAATAGTCATTTGCTATATACTGTAGAAGATTAAAAAAAATTAAGAAACTGGATGTTAGTCAGAATAACGGAAGATGTCAGGAAACAGTTTCATAACATAAAATGTACAAGTCCCTTTTCTGAAGACTAAGTAAAAACAAATACATGATAGTTATTAAATAGGGGTCAGTCTCTAAACAACAGCAGTTCAAACTCAAAGGTATTTAAGCTTAGTGTCAGAAGCCTGGGCTAAAAATGTTACTGATGGTGTTTCTAGGCAGTCCTGGTGTTTGCTGTAATGGTAGCCTTATTTCGCTTTGTTCATAGGTAATTCTTTTAGGTATGAATCTTTCTTGATCACCTTGAAAGAAACCTGGATAAGTTCAGTTGAGTGAGTTGTGGCTGTATCATATATATAAATTAGACTGAAGTTAATAAAATAAATGTAAACTTACAAGCAGGGTGTTTTCTGTGCTTGCAGTGACCTCTGTAGGATGATTATTTTGATATTTAATGATGATTGTAAATTCAAGCAGTTACTGGCACAGTGCAGCTTGTACTTCATATAAAGAAAAAAGATTTTTGATTTGTGAGGCTTGGTTCCTGGAGGCAGTCACAATATTGAAGTACTTTGTGTACTGCTCTAGAACATCTGTGAATGTTTTCAGGTATTTAGAACTGAATTTTGTTGTTGATGGATGTGAAGGTTTGTGAACAAACCAGAAGCTGTTTGTTACTTGGTATACTTGGGTGCTCTGAATCTAGAAGATCTGTAGAATCTGTATGTCTCATCTGTAAGGTGAGAGGCCACAAAATTAAGTTAGTACAGAAGACAACGTATAATTGTTGTTCTTAGCTCTTCCCTACTGTGGTAATTCCATACATCACCTGCATGCAGGAGAGTGATTTCTTTTAGTCTTTTTGTAATTGCTGCATTGAAGATTAATCTGAAATGGTTAGCCTAAAGAGTTAACTGTGAAAATGCTTTGGGTTAATAAAGCAGCAGTAATTTACAGGCCAGACATTTAAATTTAACTTTTCAGCATTTGAAACTGAGCTCTAGAATAAGAAAGCAGTCTTTTTATTCTTTTCTTTGGGTAACTATGCAGTGAATGAAGTGTCAATCTGACTTTGTATTTTTACTAAAATCTTTCTTATAGCCTTATACTCCATCATATTGTTCTGCGTCTTTCTGTGGATACCATTTGTTTATTTCTATTATGAGGAGAAGGAAGAAGATGATGGCAACACATGCTCAGTAAGTTGTCTATAGCAAAGCATTATGGGGCAAGGGAAGTTAAAAATGTACCAAAAATAAATTTTTCCTTAATTTCTGGAAATATCTTCGAATGGGTTGTGACAAGGATTATGCTGCTTCTAGGGTAGAACTAAATCTGGGTATGTTGTTGCATTTTGTGGATGTAGATAGTAGTAATTTAATTTAAGCTTGTAGTTGGTGATGTCAGTATAATACATGGAAGATTTTTGCCGTGGATGGTAATCCAAGGAGCACAAATGCGTGCCATAAGCTGTTATCTTCTAAATTAAAGCAAGCATTTACTTAATCTTTTAATCAATAATCATGGTCACTTTCAAGTGTGTTCATTTCATTTAACATGTGGGAAGGCTTGTAATTGTGGTCATAATAAGCAACAATGTGAAATATCATTAGTAAGAGTTTACTGAGTTTATTATTTTGAACAAGTTCACTATGGCTTCTGGCCAAGTTTAAGATGGAAGCATGATTCAATGTCATTGTTCATGGTACTCAAGTTACAAGCCTATTCAAGAATGTTCTTCCAAGTCCAAGTAATATACTTAATTGTTTTGAATTTCTTTTGTAAGTCACCTGTAGTGTTAATTATGTCTTGTAATTACTGGTGGGTAAATTCCTTTGGATTTATTTTACATTAATATATTAACTTTCTTTGTAATATACAGCAGGTTAAAACTGCGCTCAAATATACTCTGGGATTCATCACAGTTTGTGCAGTTCTTCTCTTAATTGGGTAAGTATTTATGTATTGTATAGTAACAGGTGATGTAATAAATAGAACCCTAAATTGAACTATTTCTGTGGAAGATTAAAAGAGTAGATTGTAATGCACTCAACCTTTATAACCAATATGTATCTTATCTCTATTAGGAATTAAATACTGTGTTGTGCATCTGATATGCAAGAGTGGAACTAGAAGCTAAAATGATTTTTTTCCTCAATTGTGGAGGTACTTAGACTTCCAAGTTCTGCCTTCTTGTGCAATATAAGCATATCTCGAGCATGATGGCTGCAACTTTTATTTACAACTGTATTGGCATCTTAATGTACAACAAGGGGCAAAAGATATGTGCTTTTAGTGTTTACTGTCTTCATGACCAAATGCTTTCCTGGATGTCCCAAATGAGCTTTTTAAGAATATGGGTAGCAGTCTCCCATATGGAAGTGCTCTGTGGAAAAGCATAAATATAGTGTGGAGTTGTACTTGACATAATTATTCTTTGTACAATGAGGGTTTTATTAGCATTTGTTTAAAATGTAGTCTCGATAGAATATATGTTAAAGTGATCTATATTGAAGTACTAAGATATGAGCTGGAAACAAGTTACTGCTCTTTATTACATGCTGTCTTATTTGAGAATTGTTTCTAGTTTGGGAAAAAACTTTGAATTAAGTTTTCAAGAATTCTGGTGCTCTTTCAATTGAGGGTAAGTTATTGACTATTATGAAAGGTGATGGAGAGGAGGTTCATCTAACTTAACCGAAGTCTAAAAATATTACTAAGTGCTCTGACAAAAGCTGTTTCTTTCATCATGTACTTGTACTACAGGTATACTTATAGAAACTTTTGCAGTATTTTATTATACAATGTAGCTTGCTTTATTATACACTGTGCCTGTAGTAGGGGTGTCCAGTCTATGAATTTTTGGAGTCTGTAAGTAGGTTTGTTCATTTCAAGTAAGTTGGAACTTGGTTCTTTATGTCCTTAATTATCCTCTGCTCTTCTGCTTGTCCCTTTTAAAATATGCAGAATTTTTAAGCTACCGTGAGTTCTGTAACCCTCTTCTGGTGCTGTGCTATGTAACAGTGAGCTTGTCTGCAAATTAATCACAGCCAAGCACTATAGCTTTAAGCTAGTTAATGGAAAAATGCTTCTCCAAAAATTTGGATTCAGAATAAGCACTGATCTAAATCTGTTGCAGGGAAGCAGAACTCCTTTAGATACCAGCATGGAATGTAGAATTTCTGGTTTAAAAAACCAGAAATTAAAAAAAAAAAACAAAAAACAGAAAATGTTCTGTTTCAGATAATCCTTGTTCTGATCTAAGTTGGTGTCACTCAGTGAGGATTCCTGTATCTGAATTGTTAAATGAATATTTGTACTCTAACTGTAACATCTTGTTATTAAGCATCTTACTGTGGCAATGATGTGCGTATCTGAAGTAGCACTCGGTGCATAATTTGCAGCATATCACTGAAAGAAAAGCATAAGGAAACAAATTTACTGGGATACTCAGAACTAAACTTACTTGTAATGCCCTTCCTGTCTTATATTTGTCTGTTTTTAAAATATATAGCTTATCCCTGGAAGTGTTCATGGCTAGATTGCTTGGAGCCGTGGGTGGCAACCCTGCACCTGACAGTGGTCTTAAAACTGGATGATCTTTAAGGTCCTTTCCAACCAAAGCTGTTCTGTATCATGTGCTGGAAGGCAGAGAGCTTGAGATACTTCAATCTGTGTTAAGGCATGTCTATACAGCAGCCTCTTTTGAATTAAAGTGTTTGAGTCTAATGAATATTTCAGTCTAAAAATAGTTTCCTTGACTATCAGTGTTCAACATGAAACTTGTTACAGTAGCTTTCTGTAAGTTAATACTTTCTGAAAACTTAAAGAAATAGAATTCTGTAGGTTGCAGCAGAACTCTTTAGGAAAATAGTTTAAAACTCCTTTGTTTGAAATTGGCTTGCTAGAAATAACACCTAGTGGTGATCCTTGATTTAAGGATAAAAAAGACCTCTTTATACCTGTGTGATGCTAGATCTGCCAAATGTTAATAGTTTTAAATGACTTCTGTTCTACAGCCTATTCCTTGATTATAATATTCTCAACATGTTTTATGTTTTGAAAATTTCTTTTGTGCCTGGATTGCCAAGTGTAAGACAACACTGAGCAGTTCTGTTCAGTTGCATTAGCAGAGTTCTCAGTTAAACCTATGCAACTGTGTATTGGCACTTGTACTCGATTATCTCACTGTCAGTGGACTGATGTAATGTGCTGGTGGTAGTTCAGTAGTTATTAGCATATTACTGTCTTGTTCTGTTGATAGCTACTATGATCCATTAACCACTTATGTAACATAGCAAAATAGTTAAGACTTCTGTTAAGTTTTTCTTGCTTAATGTTTGTGAAAAATTAGCCTGAATTGCTCTGTACTGCATTGGTGTAATGCATGAGCTATGATTTAGAGTTCCTTTGGGGACTAGAATAGAATCAGGTCTGTAGACAGCTAGGCATGTTAACTGGTCCTTGCTTTTGCTGTGACTTGTGAAGCTAGAGCCCAAAAGTCCAAGTGGGATTGTCTTCTGGCTGTTTGGCTACTAACTGAGGGACCCTGTTCAGAATAAAAGCAGATTCCTGCTTATTTGGGACTGAAGTGTGTGAATTTCTTGCTACTGCATTCTGTAGTGAGGCCTCTATTGCTGTATGGAACTTGAGAAGGGGTAGAGTTGTAGACATTTATCTCCTTGCCAGGATTTACCTGAATCTTCATTGCGGAGTCTCTAATATGGGTTACTATGAATTCTACTCTGCTTATTAACTTTTGACTTTGAGGTTTGTAGATAGCAAACAAGAAATGCAATGCAGGAGCATTGTTGTAGTGGTAATAGAAAAACACAGACAGGAAGTTTCTTTAAATACTTGGTGTGGGAGTCTTGAATTTTATTCTAGAATTCATAAATGGGGATTAAAAGATAAATTGTTTCAGTGATGCTTATTTTTAAAAAATACAAATAGGCTAAACAAGGTGAGTAGATCAGATTAATGTACCTCTTAATGATGCTTGAGTATAGGATCCTTTCCTCTCTTAGGAATGGTAAATGAAAAATAATTTGTTCATTGACCTCATGCCTGACTGTGCACATGATCTCTGATCTAAACTAACTGTATGTGTGGAATGTGAATTAAATGAAGTATTGCCTTTAGAATTTGTTAAACTTAATCTTAAAACAATTTTTCTGCAGGGATAAATGTATTTCCATTTTCTGAAGCTGGAAGTAAATTTTAATATTTGCCTTGCTAGGATAAATAAGACTCTCTCTTGTTCTAGTGCTTTTGTTCCTTTGGATATTCCCAACAAGAAGAATTCCACAGAATGGGAGAAAGTGAAGCTGCTTTTTGAAGAATTTGGAAGCAGCCGTAAGCCTGAGATGATTTGTCCTAAACTTTTCTTTACTTGCTACCAGTTTATTCTGGAATGCTTGCCATTCACTGAACAAAAAGTAACTTTTCTGATGGTGACTATTTTCTAATTTGTGTCTATCTGTTCCCCTATGGTTATTCTTCATAGTAAAAATGTTCTAATTCTAATCAGAACAGTTCAAGTATATAGTGGGGGATTAGTAGTGTCAGCTTTCATTATTGTCCTTTCTTTTTAAGGGTTTTAGTACTGTCTCCTATGATATTTCACTGTGGAGGGACTTGATGGGGTTGGGAAATAGTACTATAGCACAAATTCTTCCCATAGAGTTCTCACTCATCACAGCTACAAGTGTTACTTGGGTACCTTACAATCAATGAGCTTCAGTTCAGTCAGTGTGTATCTTGTGATATAGTAATCTTTAGTTGGGTTAATTGAGATATAGTTGGTCATGGTAAGAGTGAGAATATTTCACAGACAAGAGTCTTATGGATCTCATGGGGTTTTTTTTCCTCTTCATTCTTCTAGTGTTAACCTTCTCTAAAAATTGCATTAGAATTGCAGTAGTTCAGTTGGAAGAGACCTGCCAAGATCATTAAGCCCAACTGCCTCGCCTCTTCAGGGCTAACCAAATGATAAAGTATATTAAGATGATTATTCAGATGCCTCTTGAACACAGCCATGGGACATCAGTCACCTCACTAGGAAGACTATTCCAACGTTCAAGCACTTCAATGATAAAAAAAACTTTCTTTATATCTAGTCTGAACCTTCCTTGGTTCAGTGTTGATGACAGTATGAGTGGGAACTGCACAATTCCAAGGATCATCAGTTCCTTGTCTGTTTCCTTTTCATGCTTGATTTTGGCCAGGGGTTCCATGTTCATCCACACAGGCCTCCTGGCACACCTGCCTGACTTGCTTCTTGTTCAGGTGGACTGTTCTTGAGCTCAAAGAAGATAATCTTTGAATATCAACCAGCTTTCTGGGGACCTTCTTCCCTCTAGGGCCTAAAATTTGCTGCCCTGAAGTATAGAATTATGATCTTGCTCTTTGCTTTACTTTCCTCAGGATCCTCAGCTTTTCTGTCTCATGGTCACTGCAGCCAAGGCTGCCTTCAGTCTTTGTATCACCAGTGAATTCTTTCTTTTCTCAGTATGAGACTTAACAAAGCACCCTTCTTCCTCCCTCATTCAAGTAAGGAGGCTGTCACTGATGCTTTCCAGAAGCCTCCTCAACACCTGCTAGAGAAATAAGTGTTTGAAGTCCACTATGATGACCTGCACCTGTGAATGTGAGGCTACTTACAGTATGTCCATGACATGCTAATTCTGATGAATGGTCTTGTCATCTGTAGCTGTCTCCAAAGCAAAACTTAACTGTTTTTAAAACTGAGATGGAAAGGAAATGCTAAGACCAATGTAAGTAATATGGAGTACTGATGTATGCTGGTGTGAAAGTAAAACCTCAGTGTTTTTTTTTTTTTTTCTTTTAGACATAAGGAAGAACTTTTTCTCTCAGAGAGTGGTCAGGCACTAGAATGGCCTGCCCAGAGAGGTGGTGGAGTCACCTGGCAGTGTTCAAGAGGTGTCTGGATGACGTGCTGCATGATATGGTTTAGTGCTAGTGGTGGCAATGGTAATGAGGAGATGGTTGGACTGGATGATCTTGTAGGTCGTTTCCAACCTTGTGATTCTATGATTCTATGATTTTCATACAAAGTGAAGCTGTCTTTAGAAAACTGCTTCTCTCTGAAATAGATATATTCAGAGCTTCTGTTTCCCAGTGTAGGGTCTTAAAGTTGTCATGAACAGAACCTGTCTTCTTGATAAAGTGTATGTTGAAGTAAAAGGGTCTTAATTACAGATTTAAGGTATTGTCACCTTGCTGTATTCTTATGGAAATACTTAGGTAAAATCATGCTTTGAGTGAAGTTTGTGCTTTTTCATCTAGAACCAATAAATACTTGTTACTGATTTTGCAAGAAAGCTTTTTATTTATCCAGTGCAATATCTAATTCAATCAACTTTACCTTAAGAACAGTTAAGAGCTTTCATTGAGAAAGCAATACACCATTTGTTTCTTGAATGCAGTAGAAATGGGTAACAATGAGCTGGTAGAGAGTATTGAATCTGAGCTTTCCACCTACAAAAACTGAATTTACCTCCTGCTTTACAAGATTGAATTGGTTCTCCTGTTATTGATAAGGAGTCTTTAAGTTCTGTTTCTGCGTGTCTTTTTACTTCTGAGTGACTTTGCACTCCTTTTTATTTTGGGTATTTTATATGCGGAAGATGTGTAGGAGTATCTTATTTTTGATTTCAAGTACTTGTCTGTAGACCAAGTAAAGTCTTGAGACAGCAGTAATTGAGAGTACAAAACTGTCAGTTGCTCTATTGCTGCCTCAGTAGTACTACTTTGCGCACACATTAATTTCTTTGCAAGCTTTGGAATGTTTTCTAATTTTTGAGCTGCTGATTCCATAGCAGGAATAAAATGACAAAAAAGTTTCACTTTAGGAGACACTTCAGATTGCTGGAGCTGATTCCAGTGTGCTGCATGCACTCCTAAACTTGTGTATCTACTGTATACCTCACCCAACAGTCGTCTGTTACTGCTTATGTAAATGTAGCTGTTGGACAGGTCTGAAGATTCATAATACTTAACAGTGTTCCTTACAGGGTTGTTGATAATGAGCTCTATTATAAGCTGTTCACACAAATGCAAGGGGTAGGGAGGACAAGTCCGTTGTTTTGTCATAAATTTTGCTGTCATTTTATTTCTCTTTCTGAAGCAAGAGAAGTATTCTGACAGTACAGAATGAAATATTGTTGCAACCATCTTAAACAGTTTTTAGGAACTAGTTGAGCTCAAGATAAAAGCTAACTTCTCTATGCCACCTTGACATCAGTTAAATTTTCAATTCTGTAGCTGTTTTTGCTTTGAAAGTATAGAATAATTAATGTTTATTTCTGGCATGCACACAAAGATGCTGGATTGTGATGTGCAAGTCTGGATTTGGTTTCTGACTCTACTAGCATTTTCCTGTGACTAATGTTCTTAGATTAAGCAACAGTTGAGACTGAGGGGCCTGAGATCTCAGAACACATCTACTTCAATCTTCTGCTGGAAGCAGGAAGTTGCAAGTTCACATTGGGCTGCTCAGTGCTTTGTTAGCTAGCTTTTTTTGAAATTCCAAAGAATGGAAGCTCTTTCAGTTCTTGGTAGAAAAAACTTTATTATCAAGCGTGAGAATACACACTGTCAGCATTCAAAGAGTTTGTTAGGAATGAGTTTGGTACCATTTCTTTCCTTATGCCTTCTAATTTTTTGCATGATAGCAAGGCAGTAGCAGCTCTTTGGTTCTGTGACTCTTTTCCAGTTTGTATCTGGATGTATGTGGTCTGAGCCAAGCTGAGGCCAGCAATCTGACTTGTTTGGTTACTTGAGGGAGCTGTGCTTGACTGATTCTTTGAATAATGTTTTGTTATGAGAAAGAGGGGATAACAAATTTGAGATGAACCATCCAGGATGCATGCTTGCATTGTGGAAAGCTGTCACAATACTCTATGAATGCTAGAAATAAGTCTTGGATGGAGGTATTCAGATGGTGGGAGCAAGTTCATCAGTGGCTATTTAACCATTTACTGAATGTGTTATCTTCAAGCTTCTAGTGAAGGAGGGATTGCTGTCCTGCTTCTTGCAGTAGTGGAGAAAGAGCAAAAAGCTATGCTAGGTGAAATTCCTGTCTGAGTTAATACCTGGAAGCTACAGTTTTCTTGTTTTGCTTTTCTTGTTATGAACTGAAATGTCAAGAAATCACAGGAACAGTTCTCCTACCTTCTATTGTAGGAAATTACAGCAGGTGTGTTTTCTTGTTTTTTGCAGATGGCTTGACTGCTCTTTCATTTTCTATTAGTTCCTTGACTGTGATTGGAATGTTGGCAGCTATCACTTACACAGTAAGTTATCATGGACACATATCAAGTCTTCATATTAATAATGCTTGCTACTGTCATGGACCACATTCCTTTGGAAATCCATTGTTGTGCCAAGTAGTTTGAGCAGTATCTTCTAGCTGTTTTTGTCGCTGTTTGAAATTTTGTGGAATAACTTGATGTGCAATGAAAAATCGGAAACTTTTCTTAAGTCACTGAATATCAGCCAATTTTTGGTATTACGGTATTAAATTGTAATCAAGATGAAACTTTGTGAGTGTGAGTTTTCAAAGCCTAATATTAACTGCAAATGCTGGTGTGAATTCATTGCTTTCTTGATAGATGTTAATCTTTTAAGTATGCGGTTGCTAAAACAGTTCTTTCATTGCAGCTTGACTAATAACATAATAGAACCACATAGTCTTCCTAGTGAATTCTAAGTGGCTCAGTAACAATAGCTCAGAATAAAATTATTCAATTATCTTGAAGTGCTGCTAGTCCACAGGATGTTCTGTGGCAGCTTATCAGGTGAGTGGACAAATCTATTGCAGAATAAGGATAAAGGAGTGCTATTCATGATTAAGTAACTGGATAACAGGGTGAAGTGCTTGCTAAATACTATCTTTTGACTTCTAAATAAGTCTAAATTTAGTAAAAAAAAAAAAAAAAAAAATCACTAGCTACGTTTTGTTTTCTTTATATTCATCATGTTCAGCTGACATAAGTTACAGCAGGAGCATGGGAGTCCATTCAGTATAGTGGTGTGACTGTCAGAACACTGACAGCTCAGTTATGATCAGGCTCTATGCAGTAGGTAGGAAAGCAATTTGGTTGACCAACTAACAGTAGTGCCTAAGGTGAGCTGAGTTGCTCTTAGTTCTTGATGTGCTTACTTTGAACTGATTCATGCACCTAATTAAGCCTTTTTGTGACTGACACAGACCACTAAATGAATCAGATGAACTTGCTAACATCTAGATAATGTGCTGGTCAAAAAAAGTCCTGGATCCTTGCTTAGCCTGTAATAATGTGTCAGATTTTGACTTTATTTCCCTTAATTATGGAAGGAAAGATTAATCTCTTGTGCTCCACGCTAATGTAACTCAACATTTAGACTTTTTGACCTTCAGGAAACTGAACTTAAGAATGAGCTTGTCACTTAGGAGAACATCCTCAGTGTTCTGCTTCATTTGTGTACCTAAGTGAGGGTTTATTAAATGTTGATGACATCAGTAAGCATCTGAAGTGCAAGGCTATTTAGTTTTTAAGAAGCTTATTATTGGCTGAAGCATATACAATGTTTTGATAAGTAAGATTTGAAGGCTTTTGAGTTTATTGCTAGTATTTCTACTTAATTTCTTTCTTATTGTGTCACTGATGTGGGTTTATTTCCAGTTTTTAGGCTCTGCTTAGCTGTATTTCATGTGCTTCTGCCCTCAAGGCGAACTGAACCTGGAAATGTGAATTCTGCTTAATGTTCAGTATCTCCAGTGTGCTATGCTGTCTGTGTAGGTTTTCAAATGATGACAAAAACTCATCCTTAAGGCTGTTGCCTAATTTTACTGTATTTAGGACTTGTAGAAATACCGATTAATACATGAAGTTAAACATCAAGCATGATAAATAGCTGCCTTTAATAATCTAATTACTGAATTTTTTAGATTAGTTTACCTTAAAAACTTTGAGCTATGTGCACAAATATTTGGAGCACAGACTAATTGATTTTGCTTGTAACTGCTGTATTAGACTCCTAAACCATCACTTTTTTCTACAGCTTACACAGTCTACTTTTTTCAAGAGTGCTGTTTATCATTTCTTGAAGGCAATCATAGAATCGAATGCAGAGACTGAATTAATTTTGATATGTGAGTGAACTGAAGTGTAAATGCATCACTTTCAGTGAAAGTACTTAATAAAGTCCATGTTGTCAGAGTTGAGTAGGAAATGTTTTTTGTGCTCTTCGTAGCACTTTGCTCACAGGTAGTTATGGTAACAGAGTGACAATACTGTACTAAGGCCATTCTTTGGACAACTGGAGCAATGGTCTCAGTGACATGTGGGTGTGATGTGTCTAGAATTAGATTTATGTTGTGGGCTGTGTTTTTCTCAGTGGAAGGACTTAATGTAAAATTCAATTTAGTGGAAAATTTGTGTGCTGTTATAATTTCCTGAGCCTCAGAGAGGCTAATAAGAGAATATCATCTTACCCTATACCACTTTGGATTACTCCAGACACTACGATTGGAAAGAACAGTATAATTCTGAAAAGAATAGCTGTTCTTGCTGACTACCTAGATCAGTGTTTTATATGGTATGTTTAAGTTAGGGTTTTCTGTTAACATTGTGTTAAATAAATAACATCTAGATTTAAAAAACATCAGTACTCAGTCAAGTGGCATGATGTGGCATCTGTAATGCCTGCCTGTGATTTTAGACATCTAACAAATAACTAGTTGAATACCTGTATTTTTGTGCAGGCTATTTATTACACTTCCTGGAGATGGCAGGCCTTCATGGTTAGTCAAACTACTCCTTTTTGTAATAGGTGGTAGATTCTAAAGTCCAAAAGGAATATCCCCTTCTGTAAAGGGAGCAGAAGAACAAAGAAGCTTACATAACTTGGCGTAGATGTTTAGCAGATGATGTGAGAAGGATGGAGAATAAGTGAGAACATAAGGGAACTCTGCTACCGTGTATTTCTAAACAGAAGTGATCTTAGATGTTTTGTTCATCCTCATTAAGAGTCGAAGCTCTGCAAATACAGGTAGAAGTTATTGTTCCCTGACTTCTAAAAATCCTCAGACTTTTCTACTGGTAGTTCTCTATTTTGTGCTGTTTAAAAGGTATGTGGCTGTAAAGAAAATCAAGTAGAGATGCTGATGTATCCAGTCTTCTGTATACTCATTCCTATTATTGTAGAGAAAAATTCTATTCTATGGGAATATCTAATAAAGGCTGAAGTGTGTGTGTGTGTTAAGTGATAGGCTAGTAAATGTTTTCGTACCTAATCAGTATTGTAACATTAAGTGAATGCTACTTAAGGTGTTTAATACATAATTTGTCTAATCAAACACTAACAGTACTGCTTTACTCTAGGATTGGTTATAGCTGTTCTAAAGTACCACTTCTGTGCTGTGGTAATATGCAGTACTCAAAAGTTAAGAGTATTTTTATTGGCACCAGGAAACCTTGAGTTTCAGTAGATACTGAGATTTGAAGCGTTCTCTCTGGAAACATTCTTCCCTAGGAAGTAGTATTTTCTCTAGGTTGTAAATGACTACAGTTTAAATTATGTAACTAACAAACTTACTGTGATGACTAATCCACTTGAAATCTATTTTAGTACTACTGTCAGCATTGATCTGGTATTCTGGGCCTCCCAAGTAACTATTGATTTAATGTGGTACTTGTAAATCTGCGGTGAGCTATTCATGCAGTAAAGAACAGACTTGCCACATCTGGGATGATGTTCTTTGGGGTTATAGGGACACAAATTGAAGCATCACGCTGGAGTAGGATTGCTGATGGTTGCAGATTTGTGATGCTGACTGTGGTGAGAAGATGGATAATAATGACATGGCTTTGTGGCTTTCATTTTCTGTGTCTTTGAATATCAAAATCAATGCAGTAAACTTACTGATGAACGTGTAGGTTTTTTTTTTCCACAGTATGAGAAAGACGGAACATTCACACTAAACTGTAGGGTTCACCCAGATTCTAAATGGAATATTATAAAATGAGCTGATAAAGATCCTTAAGTAATTTAGCAGAGGGAATTGCCAAGTCCTGCACCTTGGGAGGAATAACTCCCAGATGCCAGAGGCTACTCAAGGCCACCCAGGTGAAAATCAGCTTGGCACAAAAGGATACGGAGGTCCTGGTGGATGCCAATTTGAATGTGAGGGAGTAATGGACATTTGTTGTGAAGAAGGCTAATAGTAGTCTTGGCTTCATTAGGCTGAATACTGCTGGCAGATCCAGGATCAGCACTGGTTAGGTTGTTCCTCAAGAACTGAGTCCATTACTGGCTGCCTCAGGGGGAGAAAGGCACGTACTGAAGAGACTCCAAGAAAGGACTACCAAGATATTGAAATGACTGGGGCATCTCAGCAATGAGGACAGGCTGAGAGAGTTGAGGCTCTTCAGTTTGGAGAAGGGAAGGCTCAAAGGGAAATCTCATCCATGTCTATAAATACCTGAAGGGAAGGTGCAAAAATGGCAGAGATTTTTTTTTTTTTCCTGTAGTGGTCTTTTCTGTGGTGCCAGGACAAGAACTAGTGAACACCAGCTGAAACACAGAAGGTTCTTTCTGAACGTTAGGAAGTACTTCTGCACTGTGCAGATGCCTGAGCACTAGTGTAGGTTGCCCAGAACAGTTGTGGAGTCTTTCAGCTTGGAGGTCTTCATAATTTGCCTAGCTGTGGTCCTGGGCAACCTGCTGTAGGTGTATCTGCTTGAGCAGGTGGTTGGAACAGAGAATCTTCAGGAGTCCCTTCCAATCTTGGGAATTCTGAGACTCTCTACATTATGGGCCTGTAGGATTTACAAATGTTCCTAAGGGTGGCAGCTGCTTTGTTAAGGCTAAAAGCCCAAATAAATGAAAAACTTGATGGGATGGTGTTCTTTTGTTTCACTTAACAGTATTTGTTTTGCTGTTATAACCTCACCTAAACTATGTTGGAAAACGATTCAATTCTTTTATAGCTGTTTTTATACAAGTGTTTTAGTTTTTTACCATTTCTCTTTTAATCACTACTTTGTATCTACTGCTTTTAAACTACATTGTGTGTCTTATTCATAAACAGTATTCAGTGTCTTCAGAGAAGTAGATAGTTCTGTGTTCTAGGAGTCATGACTTTGCAGGACTATGTGCAAAGCTATTCTGTGCCAGAGAATAGTATCAACTTGTAATATGAAATGCAGCACTCGATACAGAAGAATTCTGTAAGAAATGTGAATGATTTTTAGGGACGCTCTACAAATCTGTGACCTTGATGATTTATACTGATAGCTTTCAATGTCTGTAGTGTGAAATATAACAAGAAAATGATAAATTAGGACTGCAGTGCTTTGTTTGAAATAGTTTCACAGATGATGTAGTTTAAATCTATTTTCATTAATATGTTTTGCATTGAAATGGTTTTACTTTGCCTTAGGTATTAATACAATAATTGTTGTCAGCTTCAGATTGCTATTTGAATTCAAAGTGAATAACATATTACTCACAGAATGATAGGCAGATTAATTTTTGAGTGATCTTGTGCATCTCATTTAGCATGTCCTTGAAGGATGCTTATAATTGGCTTTGTAATTTTTCCAAAACATTTAATAAGCATTATTTGATTTCTCATGGAATCGCAAAGTGATCTCTTCTCCATCCTGAAAGAGGAGACATTACAAAGCTTATTTTTGTCTGCTGACAAATTTAATGACCTTTTCACAAATGATTTTTGTATAGAGTAAGATCTACTTTTCTTTCAATTGGCTTTTATTAAAGGGGAGAAAGCTTAAAGCCTTTTGTAATCTGTCTAACCTTAAAAAGGAGTTGTTTACTACTGATTTTCTGTTAAGTAGACTTCAAACAGTTATTGAGAAACCTATGAATTAGTGGCATTTATGGTCATTGCTACTTAATTACTCCAATGCCACTTCTTAAATGCAAAAGAAATGTAGTTATTTGATTTGGTTCACAGAGAAGCAGTCATGCATAAGTAGAATAGCAAACCAATTTGTTCTTTTGTTTTAACAACCTGATTGTTACTGCACTCCTGGAGAACTATGGAAGTTCAACTGCTGAATCAATGGCAGTTTTCTTACTCTTTCTTATTCAGCTTTTTTGAGATTACACTTGATAATGTGCTGCCTGATAAAGAGATGCAGAATGTGACAACTGGGCATACCAGCTATGTTGAGTATTTCAACTGATTGAGTTAACTTTTTTGAAGGTTGTGATATATCCAGCAAGAGCAGGCTTGCTGCACATGCTGTGGAGCAGGGGCTGTCGTCTTTGAACATAAGCTCTTTGGTTTATGTGTCACATGAGCCCTTCTTGTCTTAGAGTCACTCATTCTCCTGTAAGGTTTATCTTTTCAAACTGTGGTAGAAATGAATTTTTGTTAATATGAAAAATGGAAGTGAATATATTAAAGCAGAATGATACTGTCATGATGAGTGTTGCAGAAATGGATGACCCTTGCATTCAGTAGGGGCAGTCTGTTCTGTGCCTTGAAATCTTTAACAGTGTTTTTGAAGAAATTCGCGTGCTATAGAAACTGAATCTTGAATACTAAAACTTCCATGAGAGAACTGAAGCTTACTGGGAAACATTGAATATTTTTGCAAGAATAGAATGAGCATTAAAAAAAAAAAACTATAAACCAAACAGTCCATGAGAGCATAAAATCCTTAGAGTTTGAAGGGACCTTTTTAAGGTCTAGTCCAATTCCCCTGCAATGAACAGGGACATGAACAGCTAAATCAGGTTGCCCAGGACTTGATCCAGCTTCACCATGAAAGTTTCTAGGGACGGGGCATCAACTGCATCTCTAGGCAATCTGTTCCAGTGCCTCACCACCCTGACTGTAAAAGATTTTTTTTCCTTATATCCAACCTTCTCTAAATCTACCCTCTTTAAGCTCGAAGCCATTTCCCCTTGTTCTATCACCACAGACCTTGCTAATGAGTCTGTCCTCTTTTCCTGTTGCTCTCATCCTGTCCTTGTAGGAGAGGTATTCCATCCCTAGGATCATTTCTGTGGCCCTATTCTGGATGCACTCCAACAGGTCTGTCTCTCCTGCATTGGAGATTCCATATTTGAATGCAATACTCCAGGTGGGGCCTCAACAGCACAGAGCAGAGGAGATATAGCCTCTTTAGATATATTTAAGTTATCAGACTTTCTCTTTTGCTCTTCACAACCTAGGAAAGAGCTAAACGGCTTCCTCTGCCTTTCCCTTGAGTTTCCTTGTAGAAGTCTTGGAATTCTTTTAAGTTATGATCTGTTCTTGTGAGACCGTTGAATGAGTTGGCACAGAAGGGTAGAGTGTAAAGTTAGTACATTGAGGATACCAGGCATCTGGAAACCCCCATTGGTGGACAGCAGTCTGATGTTTAAACATGTCTAATAATACTTAAGTGTTGTTGGCTCTGTGACTTGCCTGTGCCATATCTCTGTCCTGTGGTAGACTTGGTTGAGAGGTAACGGCCTCAAATTGCACCAGTAGAAGTTCAGGTTGGATTTTAGGAAAGATTTCTCAGAAAGGATGGTCGAGCACTGGAACAGGCTGCAAAGGGATGTATTGGTGTCACCATCCCTGGAGGTATGCAAGAAACATGGAGATGTAGCACTGAGGATCATGGCCTAGTGGGCATGGTGCGGGGGTGGGTTGACAGTTGGATGTGATGATCTTAATTCTCTTCCAACCTTAATGATTCTGTCGTGAAGCACTGTCACTGTTACCATGCCTGATTTTTGTCTTTAGAATGGTAAGGGTAGATAGCTAGATACAGAGACAGAAAATGTTTCACTGTTTCTTGTAGAATCAGAGATTACTCTGGGGAAGAAAAGTGCAGTCTAGGTGTTCAGAAAAGAAAGGAACAGTTTAAAGAAAAGGTGCCGTATTAATGTCTTGTATACAAGCTTGAAAATATTGTTGTGATACAGCAGTGTATCATGTCTAAATCTACTTATTCGTACTAGCTTGCCTCCTCCAAAAGAGGCAATGCTGATGAGGCTGCATTGTATTAATGCCAAGTAACATTGTCGTTCAGTTGTCTGTACTTATCAAGTGCTATACAGGAAAAAAATAACCTCAGTGCAGCTTCCCTGTTACTTAAATTGCTTAACGTAATTTGAATAAAGTGCTAATAACAAAATATAGAATACTTTTATACAAAAATATTTTTGAAGTGGAGTTTTTTCTACTATCTTCATACTGTAGAAATCTAGCTTATATTTAACTCCTCTGTCTTGAAAGCACTGTTCTAACTTAAAAGTGCACGTCTAACAGGCATCTATTTGTGTTAAGGCTGTAGAATTGCATGTTTTGCCTTCTGTGGTCATGCTTTCAGCTGATGTCTTGAAACAAGCAGTTATGTGAAGGTGGTAACTTTGAATTCTTTTTGTCCATTTAAAATTGCAGTGAGCACTTACCTAGCTTTTCTTATGCCTACTAAACATTCATACAGTAGTACAGTAGACTCGAGTATTTTAATTTGGCTTTTTCATGCAAATTCACTAGAGGGCAGTGTTCTGCAAGAAATGTTTGTCAGACTAATTTGTGTTTTGCACAAGATTCTATGTATGTGTATATACACGCACCTTTTAAGACACCTCAGTGATATGAACCTGTCAGATAGAACATGTCCTTTCTGCCATACTGTACAAGTACTTTCTTGTAACTTAAAACGTAATTCTTAATATTTAATGTACGTAACAGTTATAGTGCTGTTTGTGTACTAAGATCAGAATCCTTATTTTGACAGTTGAACAAAATAGTTGTAGACAGTGAAACAATCAGCTTAATAGCTGCCTTTTTTCAGTCAATTTTTCACAACCAGCTTTAAGTCCTTTGACTTTCCTAAAGATAACTGCTGCATTTCAGAGTTTTTTTCCTATGCTTATGACCAACTTATGTGCCTGTGGCTGGTCTGGTTGCTTACTAGGTGTTTCTACCTTCATAACACGCTTCAGAAGTATTTTGGTGGCTTGTGCAATTTTAAAATATTAGATTGGCAGTTGTGATTCTCAGTGGCAAACTTCTGGGTATCTTTAATATCAAGTATTTATCCTTGAAGGTACTTGCTTGTTGCAGCTTTTGTAAATGGGATTTTTATGACTTAGCTCAACTGCACTTTCTATTTTGTGGTTATGAGTCACTATTAACTTACCTGATAACTAACTAGTGAGACAGTAATGCCTTATGTAGCCATAGTCTGTGGGATTTTGGCAGCTCTATGGTGTTCTAAGATGCTGAATCTACAAAAGGCAGGAGTAACAACAGCTGCTTATTTCATAGAATCACTAAGGCTGGAAAAGACCTAAAAGATCACCCAGTCCAACTGTTCACCTATTCCCAATAGCTCCTACTAAACCATGTCCCTCAACGCAACATCCAGTCTTTCCTTGAACACCCCCAGGCTCGGTGATTCCACCACCTCCCTGGGCAAATTTTCTATTTCACAGAATAACAAAATTGTAGGGGCTGGAAGACACCTCCAGAGATCAAGTCCAGGCCCCCTGCAGTAGGCTGCATGGGTAGGCGTCCAGGCAGGTCTTCAGTATCTCCAGAGAAGGAGAATCCACAACTTCCTTGGGCAGCCTGTTCCAGTGCTCCATCACCTTATTGTGAAGAAGTTCCTTCACATATTGGTGCAGAACTTTTCCATTTTATGAGCATTTCCCTCTGTCCTGTCCCCACAGATGGCTGAGAATACTTTTTAATTTGAAAATATTTCATTTTGATTTTTGCAATGTGAACGTTGTAGCCAGATCCCTTGTTGACAGGGTAGGAAGGAAAGGAATGAAGGAGGATTGAAGACTAAACAAACTGAAGTAATGCTAATGTAATCCCTGAAGTAGTATCTTAGTGCTCTCTGAAGTACGGAATAAATTTGCGTTCTGTGATGCAGTGAGGAAACAACTAGGATATGATTTTTATTGTTCTTCAGTGCCTACTGATATTACAGTATGAACAATATTGAACTAATTGTTTCACTTCTATGAATAACAGACAAGTTTGTCTTCAAAATTCTTTACTGTTTAGATTTGTTTAGAGGATAGATGTGCTTTCTTTTGCTTTCTTTTGTATAAGTTACTCTTATCTGTTAGAGCTGGAAACCACCTACTTCAGGAAATCTATGAAGCTTTAATATATTGAACTTCATCTATTTAAAGATGCGGTATGTATTATCTGTGGGCAGACTATCAAATCAGAGTGAAATGGCTCTTTAACATTGGTGCCTCTCTGTACTTTATGGGTAGTAAGCTGTTAGGATTTAAAACTTTTTTAGCTCTGAAGCAGATCAAAAGAGGTTTTCTCTTATATGAATCATTTGTGGGGGCACAATAGGAGAGAATCTTCTCTGAAATTATTTTTAGCCATAAACTTAGTTTTGTGTTTTTTTTTTTTTTTTTTCCCCTTCCACCCCCCGCTTTAAAATGAGACTTTTGTTAAATAATGCCTGGTTTCACTGCTTTGATAGCACCCCAGAGACATGGAAGACCTAACCTTAAAGCACGTATTATCAGGTTGAACAGTGTCTAAGAACAGATTCAGTTCACTTTGAAAAACTAATGTGGAAATACCATATGCTGTAATTACTGGTTGTATTTGAATGACTGCTTACTCATCTTTACTGCTTCACTCTTTAGGGGGCAGTTCTTCTCATCTGACCTAACGTTTCTAGGCACAGGTTGTCTAAAAAGTCCTAGAAACTGTTGTTTCATTGGTATAAGTATGCAAGAACTAACTGTGTTTTATCAATTTGAGTGTAAATTAACATCAGCTTGTGAGTGTTAAAACTTTGTTCAGGGCAGGCTTATTCTGCAGCCTAAAGAGAAATGCATCCCTGGAGCAGAATTAGCAGATGCAGCTGAGACTTGATATACCACAGAAGATGACTTGTCCTTCTGTCTTCATTCTATATATCGATATCTTGAAGGACCAGTATGTCTTACCTTTTCCCAATGATCAGGGAATTTGATAATCATCTGTCAATATCTATAACTAGAGTAAGCTTGATGTTCAAGTATATAATTCACATTGGGAACAAAACAAATTAAGTTCCTTTAATTTGCTGCTGGCTTTTTAGAAATGTAGGCTTAAATTTAGAATTCTGATTTATATTCCAATGTTGTCTTTTGTAGCACTTTTTTGAAGAGCAGATGGAAGTTTTCTGATGGAATCAACTTGTTTCTAGTCTTAGTTTGTAAAATTGTGTAAACCTACTGTCATAGCAATCTCTAAATGTGTTTCTGTAGACTGAGTCTGTTTGGCTACAATTGGGAATGGTTTGGATTCCACAGTGGTCTTTACTTAGCCTTCATTCTGGTTAGGAATTAAGATGGTATGCTTATATATTAAATTATTGGGCAGCCAGACTTGAATGGAGTTTGCTTGGGCTGGTATGGATCTGTTTCCCCTTGTTTTGTCTCCACAGACCACTGAAAAGAGGTTTGCCATGTCTCTTAAATGTGTAGAGACAGGCAGGTGGGAAGACAAGGCTAACGAGCACAGCATTTATTCATGGTGAGGTCTGGCTGACAGAGGAGTGATTTTGCTGAAAGGACCTGCAAATCCTTGTAAATAGCCAGCTGAATGTTAGCTGGTGGTATGGCAGCAGAAAGGCAGTGTCCTGGGCTGTATCAGCAATAGAGGGATGATGACTCCACTGTATCTGGCACTTGTAAAGTCATATGAAGTCAGTATTAATGTCTCTGTTTTAGAAACTGGAAAATGGAAGCCCAGCTAAGAGAGAGTTTCTGGGGAGGCTGCTTTTCTGCTCATCTAGATGGCAAAGTAATTCTCTAAGAAGATTACAACTGTCCAGATGCATTGGCCCAGATTTCCCAATGGAGCTGACTCTAGTCTATTCATTTCAAATTCATTTCAGAATCTGAAATCTTAATCTTGTGTAGACTTGTGTGTTTGTGTAGTTGTGGTTCAAACCAAAATGCTTTAGAAAGCATGAAATTGCTTCCTGCTGTTATGAGCCTGTGATAGAAGTTGTCTTCCAGTGTATGTCTGTGTGTATTGCTCCTATACTTAAGAAGCTTTAATGTAGGAACTGAAGTTGCTAGCTGCCTTTTGTGATTAAGGGGAATGAAATTAAACTTAATTTGCAAGTCTATAAGAAAATGTTTTTAATATTTGGTGAAACTTCCCTTGGAATTGTTGAGCAATGTTATTTGTAGAGCAAAGCTGAACTTGAGTTTAGTGGCAGATACTTATTGTGTAATGACTGTGGAATTCAATAGTTAATGTTTTTTGACCAAAACCCAGGAGTTTAGAAGTTTTCAGTAGGTTATGGTTATAGAAAGCCTTAGAATATTCTGAGGGATTCTGGAACCTGCATAATATTTATAATGCTTTGCTAAAATATTAACAGAATTGATTGCTTTAGAATGTGATTATGGAAGGGAGAGAACAAACCAGTGATACCTTACAGCTACAACATACAGTAGGCTTAACAGGTGAAAACATGAGTGTCTGTTTTCTTTACTTTAGGCTTATGGTATGTCAGCATTGCCTCTGAACTTGATTAAGGGAACTACCAGTGCAGCTTATGAACGTTTGGAGAACACTGAAGATATTGAGGAAGTGGAGCAACGGATATTAAGGATTAAGTCAAAGGTATCAACTTTACTGTTCTCAGTTACCTAAGTATCTTTTTTCTCGGTTAGCTTACCAGTTGATGGTCATATTAAGTAAATTTGTGTTCCAGACAAAACTAGCAAGCAAGAAGTGATTAGCTTGCTATTTTGGAGTTATTTTGAAAGAAGTATGGTTAGTAGTCTAATAGAGACTGACAGTATTTTTTTTTTTTTTAGTCCACCAGATGCAGTTGTTTGTACTTTGTTAGTAATGATGCTGAGGAGCTAAACTCAACCTTCTCCAGTCCTGTTTAGATATATCGAAGACACATTTTGTAGGGGTTAATAATATTAACTTCACTTAGCTTGCTACCAGTTAGAGCATCTACTCAGTGTAGTTATCAATGCTGGATACTTGCCATATAGAGCTGCCATGAGTTTAGGTTAGATTCATCAAAATATTAATCATCTTTATGAATAAATAACAGCTCCAAATATTCTTGCTTCCTAGTTAATGTACTTTGTTATAAAACATTTATTTGTGAAATGTATATGAATGGAAATCAGTTCTGAATCCTAAACCTCTTCAGGTTGTAATACCATTTATAAACCACTGATGGCTTTGCAGCTCACTACGGTTGTGCATTATATAAGACAAAAGTTCTAAAGTACAGTGCAAGCTGAGCAGAGAATATTTCTCCTGTATGTACAAGATCCCTCACCTTTTTCAACCCATTTGAGATAATGGTTTGATTAGTAATCTTCCTAATCCTGAGTCATGGTTTGTTGTAACTTAATCTTTTCCACCCCAGCACTTTAATTCTGGTAGTCTCTATTCTGGTAGAGCTGTTATGTGAATTGAAATACTGGATTCCTAGCAGTGTTGAAATGGTTCTGACATTAGCACTTGGCTACCTCTGTGTAGTGCAGATCCCTTAAATGCTGTATGAGTATTGTGTAATGAAATCTAAAAAGTAGTTTTCTATGGTATAACTTGGAAAGCTGTGGGCAATGGCTGGGGCAAAGGCACCTCTCTTTACTGGAATAATGAGAATAATAAACCCCTGGAAAGTCAACTATTGCTTGTTGCAGACTATTGGATTACAGAAGTTTGCTGGTACCTTTTGTTAACTAGATTTCATCAGATAATTAGGATCAAAAAGCAGGGTGTCTTTGTTCTAATTATTTCTGTATTTTCATCTAGTCATCAGTAAGAACTAATTTTCCATTATTTGAGTGATGGTCAAAATTGTGCCTCTGATTAGTTCCAAACTTCATGGTGTGAATTTTATGTCTAAAGTGATTTGTTGTAATTCAATAAGCAGGGTATCAAGTCTGTTTGTTCCATTGATTCAGCGTTCCCTGATCTTTTGCACTACTTTCTGATAATCAGTGCAGAGATGGTCGACCTCTATCATCAAGGGATAGACGAGCTGTTCAACAACTAGAGGAGAGACTAAGGACACTTCGAAGGAGAGAGAGGCATCTGGAAACCATTGAGAAAAGTTGGTGGTTGAAGTTCTGTGAAGCCATCCGACCTCTGAAGGTAAAAAGTTGTTATGCTTTTTGTGCATTAGGTTGGATGTGATAGCTTTCAGCTTCGCTCTTTTGATTACTCTGAAATAAATGCCTCTTATTTTTGTGGAAATTACAACTACTAGAAAGAACACCATTTGATAGAGCAATTTCTCAACTACAAAACACTATTTTTCAAGATAGCTGCCACCATAAGCTATGCATTTTTGTCAGTGATGAACAAGATCATATTTGCCATGCTTGTGTTTAAAAACAAACTGTGCCAGTGCACCAGCAGAGGTAATCTACTGTTGCCACTCCTGATACGCACCACCCACTGCCTCACTGTGCTCACATCTGCTGTTTGATCTTCCTGTATGTTCAGTAGGTGTCACTGAATGCCAGTGGTTGCAATTTTTCCGCATGGAGGAATTCAGTCACACACCTTTGCTTCATACACATGTCCATGTCAGATGTTTTGTCAGACTGCTGCTCTGCTGCCATTTGTCACACAGCCACAAAATATAATGGAATATTGTGGGAATGTTTAATCTCCATTGTTATACCACCAACACCCACCTCTGGCACTGTGGGCCAGTGTAATAAAATAGGAAACATTACTTTTGGAGCAGCCCTCAAATGAAGTTCATCAATTACCATGTTAAATATCAACTGCTTATTATTAATATAATACCCCCATCAGATGCTACAGAAAGTAGATGTAGAAAAATCTATATTCATGTAGCCTTATAATAATGTACATCTAAATAAAAACTTAGGTATCTAATTTTACAGGCGGTATTCCTGGTTTTTTTTTTTTTTGCAGCCTTTAAATACAAGCATAAGAAATATAGGCATGTAGAGTTGCTGTAGTTTTGTGTAACCCTAAGTGATATTTTTAATATTGCAGAATGTAAAACTGTAAGAAGGCAAGTCGCTTAATCACTAAAATATAAGATCTAATGTTTGGCTAAGCTAGTTAGTTTGTTTGGAGCTAATAGGGGCTTTGCTATTTGTTGTCAGCTTGTTCAGCTGTTTCCATTATTGACAAAACAGAAAACATTAATACTTGGACTGCTTCTAGATCAGACTTGCATATGCTTTATTTTAATCACCTTTTGTTATCCTGCAAAGAAAGCGGTTTGTTGAAAATATTATATGGTGTTAAAGGTGGAATATAGCTGCTGTTTATTCCTCCTGCCTTCTTACTTAAGAGAATTCCAGTAGCATGAGTTTGTTTCTTTATTTCAATTCTGCTTCCTGTTCTGCAGCTCTTAAAAAAAAAAAAAAAAAAAAAAAAAAACACAAAAACTGGATAGCTGCTGATTTGAGTATTGTGGTCACCAACTTTTGTTTTTCATATGGTAGTTTCTCACAGCTGCCAGGCACTGACTGAGCTTTTTTCCCCACTGTGTCTGCAACAGGATGAGTGTCCTGCTGTGGATCTGTTGGAACAAACTGTATCCATGATATGCAGTTTCTAGCCTATTCTTACAAAATACACTTCTGTAGTCCTCTGCCAGTGAAGCCTTGCCACCTGCATCCAGTATACCAGTCTACTATCTGTCGCAGGCTTTCTGTAGCCTATGTATGTGGATAAATGGTATATGTAATGTGTGCATATAGGACCTATTCAGTATAGCAAGTGTCAACAATTCTCTAGGTCAGTTTGCTTTGAATGGTTTTTACAGAAACAAGATGGACATCTTGTGTAGAGTTGTAGAATAACACTTTGAATAGATCCCTGCAGCTAAAGCCTGTTTACAGTCTTGTTAAGGGTAATTGTATGACTAACAGGTTGTTGAAAACATATCTTGTAGATATATTTACTTGTCTTCTGGCAAAGGATGACTGGATTACAGAGGTGGTAATTCTGTGACCAGAAAACCCATACAGTGTCAGAAATGGTTACTTGTAGCCATGTTGGAAAACAAATCAAAGGACTGATACTTCTTATAGCTTGCATTGTAGTCTGTGCTGTACATGAGCAGTTAATGTTAGAGTGGTGTAACATTAAAAACAAGATATGATAAGGGAATGTGAAATGTACTACGTTGCTATAGCAAATTTGGATGTTACTTTTTTCTCAAGCGTATGAAAATAGGAAGAAGAATCCTTCCTTCTTGATAAGTCAGGTAGCTTATATTAATCAAAGTTGCTTGTAGCCAGCAGAAGAGAGATGTTGACAAGAATATATGCATTTTGATTAAGCATCCTGTGAAGTAATTGCTTGATCAATAGTAAACTAGATACGTAGAACTTTCCTTGATACTCAGTCAGTGTAAAAGACTGTCACTGTGGTAAGTCTTTGATCTTAGTATTTTGATCTTAGTTGATATATATATATACACCTATTTTAGAAGGAAAAATACTTCTGTGGGACAGGATTGCCACAGTGTTTCTTAACAACTGTAGGGTATAATTTTAGCATTACGTTGGCCTGTACTTTATAGAACTGAAGATGGCTGTAAGCATTTAGCTCTGCCATTGCTGGTATTAATGCTGAGTAGATGAAATGAAGTCCAAAAGATTTCAGCTTGAAACTCGTAGTGGATAACTTAAAAACTACACCAAACCCTTTCATTTGAAACAGATGTCTGTAGCTCTTCACTTCAATGGTTTTGATGTTTCCTTTGATTGAAAGTAGCTTGTAGCTCCTTCAGCTTTCTACATTAACCTTACATTTGAGAAATGTGATGGCCACATGAATTGTCTGTTGTACTTCAGTAATTGATTGTATTCTCATAGGATAGTTTACAATATCACTAGCTACACAGATTATTGCTTATGATCAGGATGGTTTTCCAGGGTTTTTTATTGTTTCTGTGGTTTTATCCTCTTATTGTCCTCAGTGAGCTGCTGATTTAAGAATCCCAGACTAAAACAGCAGAGCTGCAGATCAGTAATTCTTCCTGGCAAATTTTAATTTGAAGTAGGGTGCTTTAAAGCATATTACAAACTTGTTTACTGTGACTTTTCCTAAAGCTGTCCTATGAGGGTTGTAACGTCCATCATTCTATTATTGTCCCAACTCTTGCAAAACTGTTTTACTGTTACTTCTATAGTAATTGAGTCGTCTCCATATAACTTTAGAATGGTTCAAATTAGTGGCCTTTATGAAGAGCAGGAAATATTTTTATAGCCATATGTAATAGTCCTGATCAGTGTAGGAGTTCTTTAAAGTCTCTCAAACTTCAGATTAAACTCCTCATGTCAAATACTAGACATGGGAAGTGCTATTTCTGCTTTGTTTGGGAGGGTGAGATTTATGGGAGTTGTATTCTATCAATTTCAAAGGCCTCTGTGTTCAGAAATAACACTTGGGTTTGTTTTACAGCACTAACTCAATGTCTTCACTCAGACTTCTCAGTCTTTGTGTATTGTCCTTCTAACTCTTAATTATTTTTGTTACATTTGAGTATCTATTGTGAGTTGTTGTTCAAGAAAAAGTTTCATATTCTCCTGGGGAATACATTTTCTTTACATGGACTAAAGAAAATTTTGCAAATCAGATTTGTTTTACTCAGAGCTATATAAAGGTGTATCAAACTCAGAACAGAATATACTGAGTTGGAAACGACTCACATGAAGGTGTAGGCTTTCAATTCAGACAGAATGAAGATATTGGAAGATCCTGAGGACGTGAGTAGTGAGTGGCATGGAGTTATCATTTAATGTCAAGCTAGTCTAGTTTTTCTACAAACCTAACCTTTCACAGAATCACAGAATCACAGAATCACCCGGGTTGGAAGGGACCCCAAGGATCATGTAGTTCCAACCCCCCTGCCTAGCAGGGCCACCAACATACATATTCAGATCAGGTTGCCCAGGACCCCGTCCAACCTGGCCTTAAACACGTCCAAGGACGGGGCATCCACAACCTCCCTGGGCAGCCCGTTCCAGGGCCTAACCACTCTCCTAGTAAAGAACTTCCCCCTAACATCTAACCTAAATCTTCCCTCCTTCAACTTAAAACCATTTCCCCTAGTCCTGCTGTTGTCAGCCCTTTTGAAGAGTTTACTCCCCTCCTGGGTGTAGGTTCCCTTCAGGTATTGATAGGCTGCAATGAGGTCACCCCGCAGCCTTCTCTTCTCCAGGCTGAACAAGCCCAACTCCCTCAGCCTGTCCTGATAGGGGAGGTGCTCCAGCCCCCTGATCATCTTAGTCGCCCTCCTCTGGACCCTTTCCAAAATCTCTATGTCTTTCTTGTACTGAGGGCTCCACACCTGGACACAGTACTCCAGGTGGGGCCTCACAAGAGCCGTGTAGAGAGGGACAATCACCTCCCTGTCCCTGCTGGCCACCCCTCTCCTGATGGAGCCCAGGATCCCATTTGCCTTTTGAGCTGCCAGAGCGCACTGCTGGCTCATATTCAGTCTCTCGTCCATCAGGACCCCCAGGTCCTTCTCTGCCGAGCTGCTCTCAAGGACCACTCCTCCCAGCCTGTACAGGTGCCTGGGGTTCTTCCGGCCCAAATGCAAAACCTTGCACTTTGCCGTGTTGAACCTCATCAGGTTCACCCGAGCCCAGCCCTCCAGCCTGTCGAGGTCCCTCTGAATGGCATCCCTTCCTTCCACCGTATCAACCGCACCACTCAGCTTGGTGTCGTCAGCAAACTTGCTGAGGGTTCACTCAATTCCCTCATCGATGTCATTAATAAAGATGTTAAAGAGCACCGGTCCCAAGACAGACCCTTGGGGGACACCACTTGTTACCGGCCTCCACCTGGACATAGAGCCATTGACCACCACCCTCTGTCTGCGGCCTTTCAACCAATTGCTTATCCATCGGGTCGTCCACCCATCAAATCCACTTCCCTCCAATTTGGAGATGAGGATGTGATGGGGGACCATGTCAAAGGCCTTGCTCAGGTCCAGGTAAATGACATCGGTCGCCTTCCCTTCGTCCACCAATGCCGTCACTCCATCATAGAAGGCCACAAGATTAGTTAGGCATGACCTTCCTTTGGTGAAGCCGTGCTGGCTGTCTCGGATCACATGCTCATTCTTTATGTGACCGAGCATGTTGTCCAGGAGGATCTGTTCCATGATCTTCCCAGGCACGGAGGTGAGACTCACCGGCCTGTAGTTCCCCGGGTCCTCCCTGCTCCCCTTCTTGTATATGGGAGTGACATGACCCTTCCTCCAGTCGTCCGGGACCTCACCTGACAGCCACGACTTCTCAAATATGATGGAGAGCGGCTCGGCAACCACCTCGGCCAGCTCCTTCAGGACCCTGGGATGCATGCCATCCGGCCCCATAGACTTGTATTCATTCAGTCTAAGGAGGCACTCTCGGACTTGCTCTGCCCTTACAGTGGGGAGGGATTTACCTCCTTGGTCCCCACATAGAGGTTTGGGGATGCAGGGTTCAGGGACGTGAAAAAGACTAGAATCCTGGCCACCAGTGAAGACCGAGGTGAAGAACTCATTCAGCACCTCGGCTTTCTCTTCATCTGTTGAAGCCAGTTCTCCTTTTAAATTTACCAAAGTAGGTACGCCCGTTTTGGCCTGTCTCTTCTGGGCAATGTACCTGTAGAAGGTACATTTCCTGTCAGAAGAATTTGCTCTAGCATGTGAGATCCCTGTAGGCTCATATCCTGAAGGAGATAGGTGCCTTCTCTGAATGTGAATAGCTGTTCTACTGGTCTTTTCTATAGATAGCAGGGAAACTTCTACTCTGGTGCCTGGAGTACCTCCTCATTTTTCTTTCTGGCATTGGTGCTTGTAATGCTGTTGCTCACTTCTCATTTCTTTCTACTCTGACATCTTCTCACAATCACAGAATAGTCTGAGTTGGAAGGGACAGTAAGGATCATGAAGCTACAATGCCTCTCCCACAAGCAGGGCCACCAACGTCCTCATTTCCTACTAGATTAGGCTGCCCAGGACCCCATCCAACCTGGCCTTGAGGACCTCCAAGGATGTGGCATGCACAACCTCTCTGGGCAGCCTGTTCCAGCACCTCACCACTCATAGTAAAGAGCTTTTCCCTGGCATCCAATCTAAATCTTTCCTCCCTCAACTTAAAACCATTTCTCCTTGTCCTGCTGTTATCTACCTTTTCAAAAAGAGTTGATTCCCCTCCTGTTTGTAGGCTCCCTTTAGGTAGAAAAGGCTGCGATGTGGTCACCCTATAGCCGCCTTTTCCCCAGGCTGAACAAACCCAGCTCCCTCCTCCTGTCTTCATAGGGGAGGTACTGCAGCCCTCTGATCATCTTTGTGGCTCTCCTCTGGACCTTCTCCAACAGCTCCCAAATTTTACCGTTTCTGAAATGGTTTCCCAGAGTTGCCATCACTGGCTGCTGGGTTTAGCTGTGCCCAGAAGTGAGGCTGTTTGGAGCTGGCTGGAACTGGCCTCTTACTAGAAGCCAACCCTCCAGCCACTGCGCTCTCAGCTACTTGCTGAGATAACATGTAACACAAATGTAACATAATCATGTTACATTTGTGCCACTGCTTTTTTAACTATGTTAATAGACACCAGCCCTGAGAGAATGATTGCTCCTCTATGTCAACAGTTTACGGGCAGGTTCGGTCCAGTTCTGTGACTAGCAGGGTGGAGGGATTTTGCAAAATCTGTGCCTCTGGAAGAAGGAAACAGGGGACCCCCAAAATAATTACAAACAGTGGCAATGATCTGAGGAGAAACAAACTAATTTACTAAATATGTTATTGGAATGCAAGATAGCACACTATAATCAATATAATTAGAATTGAAGCCAATAAATCAAATATAATGAGAGAGAGAATGTCTGAAAGGTGGATAGGCCTCACCACAATGCTGAGGTGAGATGCGCAGTCCAGTTGAGCAGCAGGGAGACTTGCGAGAGCTGGTGAGGAAGATGAAAAAGTGCCCATCAGGTTACCTTGCCAGGAGTTCTATCTCCTTTCCGTGACCGCAAAGTCCCCTGTGGAATGTAGTTCTCCTCTTCTGGGCAGGTACCCAGGACTTGAGCATTAACAGTTAAACTCCCAGTGCCCCACATGATGTTATGATGTGGAATACCAAAAATCACAAAACCATGACATTCCACCCCTTATTCTACATCACTGCATCATGCTTAACATACACAAACAATAATTACCAAACATTAAACACAAGCACATGCAAACCTATATATGGAATTACTGACTGCACTCCCCCAACATCAAATTCCCTTGTGGTACACATTGGATATCCCTGTTTCTCTGCATCACCCACCATGTAGACCCAAGTCCCTGGGCAAAAACAGTGCTGTGAAGAGGTTTACCCTTCCTGGAAGCTGTAAAGACCCAAACTGCTTTTCCTAGCATGTTCTTTACATGTACTACAGGGACCTTATCTCCCTTGACAGTATGTAGGGAGCAGCAGGACCATCACAATTGATCAGTCCTCTAGTATTGACCAACCAGGTGGCTTCTGCCAAATGCTTCTCCCAGTGCTTAAATGTTCCGCCACCCATTGCTTTCAACATGGTTTTTAACAACCCATTGTAGTGTTCAATTTTACCAGAAGCTGGTGCATGATAGGGGATATGATAAATCCACTCAATGCCATGATCTTTGGCCCAAGTATTTACAAGAGAATTTTTGAAATGAGTCCCATTATCTAACTCAATTCTTTCTGGAGTGCCATGTGACCACAGGACTTGTTTCTCGAGACCTAATATGGTGTTTTGGGCAGTAGCATGGGGTACTGCAAATGTTTCAAGCCACCCAGTGGTTGTCTCTACCATAGTGAGCATGTAACACTTACCATTGCAAGATCATGGCAAGGTGATATAATCAACCTGCCATGCCACCCCATATTTATATTTTTGCCATCGCCCTTCCTCCCAGAGAGGTTTCATCCTCTTGGCTTGTTTAATTGTGGTGCATGTGTCACAATCATGAATAACCTGTGCAATAGCATCCATAGTTAAGTCTACCCCTCAGTCTCTAGCCCATTTGTATGTTGCATCACAAAACCATGACATTTTAAATGTTTGTTTCTTTGATATTGGTTTAAAGTCATGGAACAATTACCATAAGCTGATTCACTATTTTTTTTTTTTCCGTTGACATGAGTGCCACTATAGGAAATAACTGGGCAGGCAAGGGCAAGCGTTCTAGCTTTTTGTTAGGGACACCCACCTGTTCCCATGTGATCATGTCTACTCAGAATGAAATTGTCCTAAATTCCATGATCGTCTCAGTAACATCCAAGTTTTTCAGAGATCAAACAGTTTAGCTTCCCAGACTTCTGGGAGTAGGGATAGGATGCAAGAGTTCTCTGTATAACTCTAACAAGGATGATGTTGTGGGGGGGGTGCAAGAAGCAGCACATGCTATACACTAATGACTTTGTAATGTCTACAGTCTTGCATAAAAACGTGGTTCTCTTTTTGGCAGTTCCTTGATACATATTCTAGGATTAGAAGATCCATGCAAATGCTTACAGTTGATGAGAGAAGTGGCATGAGTTCAAGGCAGCAGATCTGCAACCTACTCAGTAGCAAATGTATTTTGAGTACAAGTAGGAGTTGGGTCAGTGTTTTGCACTTGATTGTTTTAGAAACTGACCTGACAATGGAGCAGGCCTGATTAAAGTGAAAATAATAACAGGGCTTGAGTTGTGATAGCATTGAGACCTTGCTTACAAAAATACTGTGGTGTAGAAGTGAACTTAATCTTGTGTTGAAAGCTTTGAATTCTTTTAATATGAATTAAAGATTGCTTTTTTCTTTGAAAGATAACCTTCTTCAGTTCCTCTGTATGCTGTTTGGCTGAAACCCAAGTTGTTTTTTGCCTGATCTAGTAATCAAAGCTTTTTAGTACCAGTTAATAAATAGGCCTGTTAAAAGAACAAGAGGTTCTGTTTAATCGAGTACTGTCCTTTGTTTTAAAATAGAATGTGTTCTCAGGGGTTTGAATTCCTTCTCATTTGTGCTGTGACAGAGCAGAATTTAGAACCCTTGGTAAATTTTCATGGCTGTATCTAAAATATTTTAAGAGAATCCAGTTGGCTTAAACTAGTAGACAGCAGTACAGTTATACTAAGCTGCTCTTAATTTAACTTCATCAGTTTGCTCTTCAGCTGATAGAGATTCAGACAAACTGTGTAAGTTGCAAGCTTGCCTGTGAGTCTGAGTGTTAGTGTTTATTAATTAGCTATGTGCTGATTAATAGAAGTGAAGCCTTGGTTAATCTATAGGGCAAGTTATAAGGTACGGGAAGAATGTAGATAACATGAGGTTTCTTACATAGAAGATCTGAGTCAATAGCTGCTATGAAATTACATGAATGTAAGTTGATGTTAATTGTGATTTAGCAGTCTTAACCCTGTAGAAGCATAAAATGAACTAAGGGAGAATTGTAGGTCTTTAAGTTTGATAGAAAAGGCTTATGTTAATGCAACTGGAGTTGAGGTTAAAACATGAGAAGAAGCGCTTTATCAATTGTTTATTCACTTAAGTGTAATGCCTTGTTTCAAAAGACATATGCCAGAGGAAGTACGGATATATCTACTGCCTGTAGTTAATAGGAAGTCATAAAGTAATGCAAGCTTAATGGTTTTTTTTTGTGCTTCTGTTTCTTGAACAGCTAATTCCTAGTGAGAGTTTACTGTGGAGAGATACGATCTTAAAACATTCCGTTCTTAGTTTGTACATCAGGCAGTTTTATATTGGTGATCCAGGTTTCCAAGCAAAAGCTTACTAAAAAAGCTTTCCAACACTTCAGAAATAGTAGCAATAGCTGATAATTACAGTGGTCCGTAGCAGTTGTTTGTACATAACTATTCTTCTGATTTGTTAGCAAAATAAGAGCAGTGGTTGGCTTTTGTCTGTTTAAAACTGTTGAACAGGTTAAATGACTTCCCTTGGGCAGCTGAAGGAATATAGAACTTTGGTTCTAGAACTCTCTAGAGGAGAGGTTATCTGGTTATTTTGATGTGTTAATGTCAACTTTATCATTTGTCCTTAGATGAAAGCATATCTAAGTATGGCAGTATTCAAGTTGCATTTATATTTTCTTGAAACTCAACTCTTCTACTACTGCAGTAGTTGTTTTCTTGTCTGTTCAAGTCTAAAGATCATTTCAAAGGTAAATTCCTGGGTAACTTAAACCTATGAGTTGAAATACTCTGAAAGCTGCTTTCTGTAACTTGAGGTTTGAAAGCTACTTTGAAATAATAATAGCGGTGACTGAGGACATGCAGGCAGAAGCAAGATGCAATTTTAGCACATAGGCCTGCTTACTTGAATTTTACATCAGTTCATCGAACTGATTTTTGTCAACATTCCTCCAAATAGCTCTATGGAAGAGAGCTCTCAACTGAGAAATAATTGTACCTTGTTTAAACGGAGCGCACTACTGGATGTGGTAGTGCAGCAGTGGAAATATACTTAATGCCCAAATGCCTTCATATTGTGAAGGTTTTCCATTCTATATAACAAGTATTGATAATGCATTCTGGTGAATGTTATGTTCATTTAATGTAACATCTGTGTTCTTAATGGCACTTTTTTGACATTTCTAGACTTACTAAAGGATGTAGTGCTAAGAGATTTAGCATGAAAAGGGTAGGTTTAGATTAGATCTAAAGAATATATTCTTTACTCAGAGCATGATGAGTTGTTCAGAGAAATTGCTGATGGCCCCTAGAAATGTTCAAGGTCATGTTCAATGGGATTCCAGGCAACCTGAAGGTGTCCCTGCTCATGGCAGGGGATGTTTGAACTTGATCTTACAACCCAGGATGTACTTCAACACTTGACTCAGAGCTCAATGTATCTGCTGGACAGAAGTGGTTCTTGTCTTGGGTGCTCATCTTTTTGAATGCTTGACATAAATCTTTGTACCTGAGTAAGTGTTTCTAGTGCTTCTGTCAAATCTTTACCAAAACTATTTTTAACTGCTTGTGGTCTGAGCTCCAAGATTGCTAGTCCTTTATTGGAACTCAGACAAGTTTTGTTATTTTATCAACTGCAGGCATTTTCAGTTTCATTGTAAAACATTTTTGCTTCCAGATTGTATGGGGAGTATTCTTCATCATTGTAGCACTGCTCTTCACTGTCTCTCTCTTCTTGTCAAAGTAAGTAAATTGCAACACTTTTTTAACTACTTGAACTATGCACTTTCTCTTCTAACATCTAACTCAGTTTGGGGTGACTTGCTTCAGGAGCAGTTTCTTTCCTATGATGTATTTCTATAACCAGTGCTGCATTTTTCATTGTAATGCACATTGAAATCAAAATGTACTAAAACAATCAAGGGCATGTCTCAGTTTAACTGCATGCTGCTGAAAACAGTTCTGATGTGGTAGAGAAATCATGAACTTTAAGCAAACTTAATTAAGGCTATGGAACTATTGAGTGCTTGAATGAACTTAAGTGTGTAGGTACTTGCTGGCTGGTTAACAGGTGTTTTTCCTTGTGGTAAATGATATATAATGTGTAATCACGTACATTATAATTGTTTCATATAATTGAAAGTAACATGAACAGCTACAAAGTAGAGATTTTAATGAAGATCGTTACCAACACTTGAAACTTCTGGTTAAGTTTCTTTAATTTTTCAGACTGGGCAAATAAGTTATATGGCCTGAACTAAAGAAGAACCAAAACATTGAGGAAATAAAGAAATCAATACAGATTTCTTAGAATGAGTGCAGTGAGTTTTATAGAACAATGGGTCTATATACGTATGAAACAACTCTTAATCTCTAGGCTTAGTTCAGCTTTTTTTTGAGCTGCTGTTTTAAATTTAACAACTCCTGAATAACCATAGAGCTTACCCAGTTTTTCTTAATTTCTACAGTTTAGACAAAGCTCTACATTCAGCTGGCTTTGACTCTGGATTTATAATTTTAGGAACCAATTTGACCAATCCATTGAATATGCTGCTACCTGTTCTTCAAACAGTAAGTAAATTAATTGGTGATGTACAGATATAAGGAAGTTCCTCTGATTATCGAAGCTGCTAAAAGACATACTGTACTTCTAAGTAACTTGAAGAAAATTGTCTAGATGTGTTCTGTAAAAGTAAGGCAGCTTTTTTACTGATGATTTGTTTTAGCTAATGGATGTAGAATATGAAGATCTTGGGTTGATGAAAGTCATCCAAACAAGAGAAAGGTAGTGCTGGAGGTGAACTTTGATTGGAAAGATGTAGTTGCAGTGTTGATGATGGTTGTCGCACAAGTTATTACACACAGAATAACAGCAACTTTTTTCATGTCCTTTTTATTTATGTATGTTTATATTTATTTATTTATATTTGAGTTTTTTTTGTTTAATGACTTATGCCTCTTAAGGGACATGTACCTCAATTTTCAATGTATTTATTACATCCTGTAAAGATATACTATGTTCTGTGCAGTTAGGCATGTTATAATACTGTATTACTCTGAAATAAAATGTGTTTTTTCTTATGTATGAACTCGAGTAGATTTGGAAGACAACATTTCCACATGAATTTTACAAACATGAAACAGTAATGGTTAAACTAACGAAAGGGAAGCTTTAATTGTTAGTAGTTCTGTTACCCCTGAATTCTGTCCATAATCACACTGTAATGGTTTGGTACAAAGCATTGCTTACTCAGTAGTTTCAAAAACTATTAACCACTACAGCTTATCGCTGGGAAAAGCAGTGTTCAGCGGTAGTGTTATCTTTAACTGTTAAATGCTGTACTCAAGTATGTTCAGAAATAATCACACGCTTATATAGTTCTAAGATTAGTTTTGTTGCTGTGCGTTTTCTGTTCTGAAAGTATTTTTAAAAAGCAGGTATTTTGTGGCCTGAAAATAAGTAAAGTTTTAAGTTAAGAGAAACACTTAGCTAGTTTCATAAACTGTAAACTGTGTTAACAGGAAGCCATACTAGCTCTATTTGGGGAGACATACAAAGCCTTTAAATGACTTACTACCTCAGATGTTTTAGATAAAGCTAAGTAGTTTCTAAGTGGGGGAAGAGCATATCTTCTACTTAAAGATCGTTTTGTCATTTCAAGTTCTTGTGTGTTTTTTGTTTTTAGGTTTTCCCACTTGATTATATTCTTATTACAACTATTGTTATGTACTTTATCTTCACTTCAATGGCAGGGATTCGAAATATGGGTATTTGGTTCTTCTGGATAAGGGTAAATATCACTTAATTTTATAAAGCAAACTATTAATGTCTGAGAAATGTCCCATGGAATATTTTTAATGAGTAGTTATGTACTGCTTCTGAAATACAGAGATGCCACAAATGTTATTTGTATCTGTAATGTGTGCTAATAGCATACTGTGCAACTTCTACTGTTTTGGAAAGCTACTCTGTTTTGCAAGCTGTCAGACAAGACTGTTCTATTGTGATAAGTAATAGACAGTTGACTCCTTTGGTATATGAAATCATTGGCTTCTGGCTCTTTGAAGTTGGAGCCATGTGATTTTGATGCACTGAAATATTAATAAGCTTCTTAAACTCAGAAAAGTGGAGTCAAGCTCGACTTGATTTTTATGTGGCAAGACAGTTTCTCTAATTAGATTGAGTACAGTGATATACCGTATCTAAGTATGTGCAAGTAGTATTACTGTATTTAAAGAAACAGCATAGCAATCACACTTGTGATCCTTGGCTGATCACTTCCCCTCTTTTGCTCCTACTTTGCTTTTACCCACTGATACCCTTTTCTGTGGTGATATCCCAGAACTGCAAATGGTGACAGTAAGTTTTGGCAATGTGCTGAGACTTGTTGCTGTTTTTGGTCTTCATTGTTTACTAGATGCCAGTTTCTTTTCTCTTATGACACTTCATCTGAGCCTGTGGGCATCACAGTGGAGTAGAGTTATCTACAGATAACAGCAAGGGATTATGTTCTTCTCTGGAGAAGAAAGTGGAGAAGATGCAGCTCCATCATGCGCAGTTGTTTTCAGTACTTAAGAATACAATCTCATGATTCCCTCCTCTGGTTTTGTCTGATTAGAGAAGCAATGATAGATGACATTACACCTTAGCCAGAGGATGCAGTACTTCTTGGCAAGCCATAGCACTGCTTAATAAATGTGATAAGCAACGCTATTTGTTATCTCACTATTTCACTATTAATTGTTTTAGGAAGCTTCCTGATCTATAAATGCTCTGGATCGCTGGTACAATTATTTTGATTAAATAGCTACGTTTAGAACTTCATGTAAATACACCTGAAAATCTGCTTTAACTCACTGGAATTAAGTTGCTGGAAGAGAATTTATAGCAGCTTTCCAGTAGGATTGTACTCCTCATTTAGGTTGAGGAGAAAATGGATTATTTTTTTTTTTTTTTTTACCTAAAACCAACTTGATTTTTAATCATTAGCTCTTGTATGTTTTCTACTTGCAGCTTTATAAAATCAGACGAGGAAAAACTAGACCTCAAGCACTATTATTTCTCTGTATGATACTTCTGTTGATAGTTCTTCATACAAGTTACATGATCTACAGTCTTGCTCCTCAATATGTAATGTATGGAAGCCAAAAATACCTGGTACAGGTAAGATGCAACGTGGCATGTGTTTTTTATTTACAAGTTTAGTCATACTTATGCAGATTTCTCAAATTGGGCTCATTCTTAGCTCTTAAAGAATTTTCTAGTCAGGTTTTTTCAGCTATTACTGAAACTGCTTGGTACTGCATAAGCCTAAAATGGCTATACTGTGTATAATGTCACATAATTCCTTGATAATCTCTACACAGTGCCAAACTTTGAATTATGCTTCATTTCTATTGATAAGAAGCTGCAAGCTTCCAATAGATTTTGGAGATAACATGAGTGATTGAAAGTAATGCTGCTTTCCACAGTTAATGTTCTCATGTATATTTGAGATGACAAAGATATAGCCTTGTACAGTAGAGGATATTCAGAAAGCATTTGAACATGCACTGATTAATCAAGTGTAAGGATCAGTTTTTTCAAGTTCTAAAACAGTTTGAATTGGAACAGGAATATTTGACTTTCCAGTAGTTTTCTTGCAAAACCATCTTCCTCCTATCTTGGCTATTTAAGTACTATCAAGTATATTGGAGGCTATCATCTAACTCTTATACCAGGTTGTAACTGTATTCAGTATCATCATTCAAGCCTAGCACTTCAATGGTTTCTTCATCACCAAGGATGAATTCCAAATTCTGTTCATGAAAACATAAGACTTACTCTTAGATACAAAGTATTTTGCCCAGGCTTTCAAAGGGCATAACTTGTTCATTTCTTCTAAATGAAAGCAGAATTTTTCATGTGAAACTAGTCTTAAATGATAGCTTCTTTATGTACTGTTCAAAATCTAAGTCCTTCTAAATGCATAAGTTCATCAAAGCTTCTTTTTTAAAAAATAAACTAGTACTATACTGAAAAATGCTTATTTGAGGGAGTGTGGACTAACTTTATGTATTTACGTAGAGTAATAAGACAATTGATGGCCAGCCAAAGAATGTCACAGCATTTGTAGTGAAAGACTGTGATGCAGATGCACCTGAAGGTAAGAAACTCGTTTCTTGTGTATACGGTAATATCAAGTGTGTGCATAGGTGTAATAAGGAGCTCAAATTTTTTACTTTGATTTTGGATTTTGTGTTCTAATGAGATTTTAACATACAGTTATGTCCAGAAAACATACTACTGACAACTTACTGAAGTTTAGTAGAAGCAGTTCAAAGGTGTGTTGCAGTTAACTTTAGTCTATGTTTTAGTATGTACGTAGAAGATCTTAATAAACTCAAGGCTGTGAATAGCTTAGCATTTTAGCATCCGAAATGTCATAGTGCATGTTTACTATCCAAACATTCAGTGAAATATTCTGTCAACATTTGTAATGTACTCAAGAAAATTAAGATCTGAACTTCTCAGTGCCAATTTGCAAATAAAGAGAATTTTGCAGTTAAGGTGTAAGTACAGGCTGTTCTGTGAGCAACAATACTTGAAGACCTTGACGTTTTAGACTATTGTCCTGCAATTCTCTTAATTTCTCTTGCATCCAGTGTTATTAACCATCCCTTTTTGACTGCTGTCGTACTGTAGATAATATGGAGCTGTGAATAGTGACTAGCAAGCAGATGAATAATGAGGGAGCTTTTCCTGACTTTTCTGTCTTTTGCGATCAGTTTTTGAGACAGTTTCTGTAGATACCACTCTTTCTTGACACTGGCCTTGAGCTGGGAATTTCTTTAAGAAACCTAGCTAGCCAAGCTAATAATCTGGATTTTCTCAACATTTTCTCCTTTTTTCTTTTGCCCATAACCAATTCTTGAACCATTTGAATCAAAACAGGTGTTTCAATATTGATGCTGCGGTTTTAGGCCCCTATCAATTTTTGATTGTTTTGACCTTATTTAAAAGAAGTCAGCTCAGCCAAAGATATATGGCCTTCAGTATGGTTCATGTTTTTTCGTTGAAGCTCTCAGTTGTTTTCTCTGGCACTTTCAGCTTCTGTGTAGTAAGTTGAATTGAGTATGCTTTAATATACTTTAAAAAAAAAAAAAGGTGTGTCTAATCGATACAAAAGATAGACAGTGCTCTTAAGTCTTCTATTCTCACCTTACCAACATTCTGTAAGTACTGAACCCCGACTTCTGGAACATCTTAGCGACTCCTCAGCTTCTGTTCTCATTTGTGTTATTGGGAAGGATGTTCAATTTTAAATGTTTGTAGTAATGAAATTAACTGGATGTATGATCTGTTCTCAAGTTTTTGATCTTTTGCAGTGTATTTCCCATGTATGTACTTACCTCAAATTTAATATGTTGGTTTCTATTCATATTTCTTTTGTCATTTACCATGAGTGGTGGATTTTTCTAGACTCCACTGAAATAAATTGTTCATTCACATTTTTGATAGCTGCTTTTAGCCATAATGTAGTCTGAGATGCTTTGATTTTTTTTTTTTTTAGGGATGTAATATTCAACTTGTATTGAAACTGCAATACTGCTAAAATTAACTCTTCTGTTAATTTCAGAAGAGTGAAATCAGTTGTCTTTCAAAATGAGATCACTTAGAAGTTTTTATAGATCTTTCTTGTAAGCAGCTTCTCAGTTTGGTTAATACTTGCTGGAAGAAGAATGTACCCTGTCATTGATAAGCTCATTAGTCTTGACTTCTCTGGAGAAATTTGGGTTTGATCTTAATCAGACTTTGCTGTTAAATTTAAGGAAGTGAGATTGTGCTGAGAAGTAAGTTTCCTAAGTTCTACCTGTAGTTGGTGACATTCATAAGTACTTTACCTACTATGATTTTTTTCCTAACTTATTTTGTGCAATAGAAACGATATAGCTGATGCCTAAAGCTTGTTTTCTGATGTGCTTGAACACAAGAGTTGGCCTGTGTAAATGAAATGATGGCTTTAGTTTATTAACATCATTGCAGTAGGTATCTTTGAGTCATGCTCTCCTTAATTGGAAAGAGGAGGTGCAGGTACTGACATGCTGTCCTGTGCGAGCCTAATCTAAGTAGAGGGTGAGTTAATTTTTTTAGATGTGAATACTAATGTGATCCAAAGGGTATAGTAGAGTTCTATATCTATAGATGCAGTCAGGTTGCTAAGGTCATACTATAGATGAAAAAGTAAAAAACAGTAAATCTGTTAATGAAAGCCATTCACTATTTCACCTAGTTGACTGGGCTGCATTAAAAAGGTGAAATGTAGTACTTGCCTATGAAATACCTGCTATTTTAATATCTGAAGGTAATTTAATGGAAGAACTGGTTCAGATCTATGTGATAGCTAGAAAATGTTATATGACATTTGTATCAAAGTTAGGAACTGGATTTTTAATGTTTTTTTTTTTATAGGAATACTAGATGCATAGTAAGCACAGATGTAATGAACTTTAGAAGTGGTGACAAGCACTTTTTTTTTATTGACCGCTTTGCTGCTAGGGCTTTATCTTATGAAAACCACTGAACTAGAGCTAAGCGCAAATATTGATTTGTCGTCTCAGTGCTCATTGTATTGTTTTTCTTGACTGAATTCATTCTGTTTTTCCTTAAAGCTATAACCTTTTACTGATTGATAGATACACCTATAGCTTCAGCTCAATTTTACTGAATACTTGGATACTGCAGACATCATGACTGCTATATTTACACTATTTCTCAGGTGGTAGAAAAGATTGAATCTTGTTTAAGCAGCTAATACTAAAACTTAAGTACTGTTAAAACTTAAGTACTGTTAAAACTTAAGTACTGTTAAAACTTAAGTACTGTTAAAACTTAAGTATTTGGGACTGTTTTCTATACGTGCTTGCTTCTTACTGGCCTTCACTTTGAGAGGTATGATTGTCTTCCAAAAAAATGAGACGGATGAAATACAGTATTAGTACAGAAAAGTAAAGTATTTAGACTTAAATATGTAACTTATAGATTCAATTACTGTTTGATTTCATACATTAAACCTTGTTATTTCCTTAAATTATTTATGAGGCAACTTGCTGTGTACTGGATGCCATAGACCATGATAGCACAACCTCAGACAAATAGACAAACCAGAAGTAATAGAAAGAACTATCTTCTAACTCAATAAAAACACTTTTTCTTAGTTGTGCTTCAATACTTTGTGTAAAAGGCTTGTTCTGGTTAATACACAGTTTCTTGTAAAGCTTTTAAAATGGTCTTTGGGACTGTGAATTGCCTATTTCTTATATGCAAACCAAACATTATTTTTGTTTGCGGTTGAGCAAAGATCTCATTAGTTGTTCTTAAGGACTAATGCTAGCCGAAGTGCTGGGTCTACAGTTCTTTAAGGTCAAAAAAGGCTTAATTATGTGATTAAGAACTTTGCCGTTGTACTAATGAACTGAAAATGTGATATAGGTTAAACTTAACTGGTTAACAAGGCTTACTGTAAATAATGTAAATGAACAATGATTGAACTGAAAGCTTTAATCCCGGTCTTCCTATCCTTGATTGTGTGATGTTATAAACAGTGTCTGCCTCTTGTTAGGTCAGAAGTCATGAAAGCGTTCGTATAATACAGGAAACATTGTTCACTTTAAGTGTATAGCATGCTATGAATAATCTTGATTTGGATTTTCTGCTTCACTTAATTGGAGAAATGAGGCTTTTCTGAGGTCTGTTAAATGCTGGGCACAGTCTATCTGCTGAGATTTTTCCGTAGACCTGCGCTGACTTGAACTGTTATTTATGGAGAGAAATGGCAAAACAAACAAACAAACAAAAACAACATCTCAGGCTTAATCTGAGCAGACCTTACTGTGCTCATTAGGTATGTGTTTTCTTCTCAGACTGTCCTGTCATCTGGAAGTCAATAAATGCAGGTTTTATACTGGCCTGAATAAATAGATTTAAAAAATAGAGTTAGGCCATAAGTTATAAGGAAGTTCCAGGTGGGAATGCCAAATGGGAGTGTGTTCTGTTTATTATTTAAATATAGAAGTCCAGGAGATGTGTGGGGTGGAGATTGTGTGAAGCTTTCTCATGTGTATATTGACACTTTCGAAGAATCCTAGACTATAGATGACACCAGTTGGTGGATTTAACTGAATTTTTGAAGGCAAAAAGAAATCACAAAGCCTGAACAGGAGGAGGCTTTTAGGAAGAACTTGATCCTTTTTTCTGTTAATTTTCTGAGTGACCTAACCTGATGCTTTGCCCTCAGTCTCTACTTATATCTTACACTATGGAACTTCTCTATAATCATGACAAATCAATTTAAGTAAGCACCATTATGCATGTTTGACTCCAGACAGTCCTATTTATCAGCTGTAATTAGTGGAGTAGCTAAAATTCAATAAATAGTATCTGAATTATCAGATAGTCATGACTGGGCTAAAGTCAGCTGTATGATAGAGACAGAAGATGTCAAAGGATGGGAACTTGTTTTGAGAGCATCATTAGTGCCAGAATTTCTAATCACATCCAGATTTTATTTAAAATTTGGCATTGGGACACTTAAATTTAACTCTTTAATGATATTCATAACTTCCTTTGTTCTCTAGAGAATAATAAAGGTATTCCAACACTGATATTTGATCTGCTTTTGTAGATGCCTCTATTTATTAACTGGCTATGAAGTTATCCTAAGGCCAGAAGTATTTCATGTGAAGGCATTAAAGGATCAAGATCAGTCTGCTAAAATATCAAATGCTTTCTTCAAATCTTTTTCCATGTAGATGGAAAGGATAGGTAAGGTAGAGAAAGTATGAAAATAAAAGTAAACTAAATGAGAAAAATTAAGTTAATGCTGAAGGTCAAGTGGTGTAGTGTAGTTTCAGGGAATCTGAGCTAGTGCAAGATGGAGTTTGATCCTGTTAAAGGAGGTAGGTGGTTAATCAGAAGTGCTTTGATTAAAGTGAAAGTGATAGTTTACACTGTTCTTTGATTCCTTGCTTTCTGGAATCTTGCATCTATGCTCATATTTAGGATATTGCCTTCAAAATTAATACTTATCTTTATGATCTTGAAAGTAGAAATTGATAGCTGTGAGTTACTTTAAATGTGTTCAGAGAAGATTTCCAGAAAATAGCTCTTGCAAATGATCAAATTAAGTCTGTTATTTAAAAACAGGAAATTACATTTGTATGATCTGTGCACAAATACCTCAGGACAGTTTTTGTGATTAACATAAATGTCATATACAATTTTATATCTAGTTTCTCTGAAACACAGAATGCACCTTTCACTTTTGCAGGTTGATTGCAATGATTTACTGCTTCCCTGTAGAAGGATGTGATCTCTGGAATTAACATTGTTACAGATTTCAGTCATTGGTTAATACTGTCTTTTTACTAGATCCATGTCTATTCTGCACTTAAATATGCATGTATTAACATGCACCTAATGTATGTTAAATCATCCTTTAAAGCTGGCGAAAAAAGAGATTAATGGTTTTAGCTCTTTGAATCTCTTTAAAACGTTTCTCTCTATTCTGTTAAAGGGTGCCAAGATCTGCATATATTATGATTCTGTGTAACCTAAAATAGAAGCTGTGTAGCTGGGTGCTGTTTTTCATTGTAGTGCCACAGCTTTAAGATCTCCAAATCTAAAATGATGAGGAAAAGTATTCATAGGCTTCTTCAATGTATACGGAAAAAAGTAATGAGAATTTGCCTATATTTAGTTAAAGTTTGCTCATATTTTATTCTCTAAGATCAAATACCCTTTTTCTACAACTGTCCCAAACTTCTTGTTCATATTTACGACTTTTCTTCCTCAAAAGTCAAATTTAAGCAATGGCTGTGTGACTCAAATGATTTGATAGGACTACATTCTCAGTGTTAAGAAATATAGCTGACTAGTGACTTTACTAGTCAACTCTTTTTCTTTGCTTTTTAGAACAAAATCCTGGAGGATCTAATTGGAAGCCTCTTTAATCAAATCCTGCTAGCACTGCTGGGACTTGCAAGTTTTTGAACTGTTCAATATAAATATAGTGTCTAATTATCAAAGTTGTATGGCTGCAACAATACCCGTATCAGACTGATTTGTGTTTTTACATTTTCTGTTTCTGTCTAGAGTTATATCAGGTTGAGTTGAGTTTAATTTGCAGATATCCAATATAAGGTAACCGATCTATAGCTCGAGTTGCTGAAAAAGCAGAAATGGCCTTCTAAATGTTAAGGTGCTCTAAATAGCTTACTTGGTGCTTCAGTGATACTGTTTCACTATTTCTTGTTTAGAGCTAATAAGTATTTTTGAGGGAATGTTATTCCATCTGAAACAAGCTTTCTCAGAATTTAGGTATCAACTGGAACACTGCTAATTTCATTTTGAGTGTTTGCAAAAACTTGAATATCTTCCAATGGGGAACACTTAGGAAGTGTTTACTACTGAGCACTTAGGAAGTTGATATTCCTTCTTTTTCTGCTGACTGTGAGCCATGTTGCAGGTTCTCTAATTCCTGTTTTCCTAGCTGCTGACTCCTTAACTTGTTAAATTTTTTTCTTTGACAGAGTTTGAACTAGCTTTGGAATCATCAGCTCCGGTTGAATAGAGTAGCTTTTGGACTAGAACCAAGCCTGTTCTGTTAGACTTGTGTGGTGTCCATGGTTCCCTTTTAGCTGCTATTTCACTAATGCTCCAGCTAAACACAAGATTAGATCTATATTTTAAGTCTCTAGATGGTTGCAATTTGTTTAACATCTGGGTGATTTATGTCTTACATTTTTGTTGTGTATTTGTACTTTAAAGTTCTGTCAGTTTGAGTGGTCAGAAGCCTTGTGATTCATGTCTCTTTAAATGGAAAGTTATCAGTACTTACATGGAGTCTGATGGAAAGTGTTTTCAGGTCTTTGCAGTATGTGAATTAACCAATTTCCCAACATTCTTTTCCCTATTACAAGTAATCAGAAGTGTGAATTTGTTAAAGTTGACCATGAAGTTAGTATAGTAGTGGTGAAGGTCTGATATTTGCATCAGTGTGAAAGTTGAAGGAACAGTAACTCAAGTTTGAGCAATTTCTGTCAAGAGTCAGCTGAGGGAAAGGGACAATTGGTGTGTGATGCCACTGGTTATTGTAGCAGATGGACTTCTCTAATGAAACCAGAGGAGCAATAGCAGAGGGACTGGATTGTGGCCTGCAAAAGTCTCAACAGCTGCGAGTACTAACTGTACATATGCTACAATAAAGAATAATATGGGACTGATGGTGGTAGCTCAGATGAGATATATGGCAGCTACTTTTCATGTAGAAACTGCTGAGTAACAGGCAACAAAAAGTCACTTTTTCCTTGTTTAACCATCTTTGATAAAAATTATATTTGTGACTTGTGGCTTTGTTATTACCACTCTGTAAATCTTTCCTTTGAAACCTGAGAAAGTGATATATAAAAATAGTTCTAAACATCAAACTTCAGTGGCAGATTGAAGACCTGGAATAACCTTAACAGAAGCAGAAAAGTGTGTGAGTCTGGTAAGTTGCTAGCTCATAGGTACAAGGTGAAGAGGAAGCTTACAATTAGAAAGTTGTGATAGACTTGCTTACATCTGAGGATGCCTGAAGCTTATTTTATCTTCTCTATCTGAATGCTTTGGTCTGTTAGCAAAGCTGGAACTTGAAACAAGTCCACGTTCTGTTTCTTTAGTGGAGTATTTAAATTTTAATACTTGATCCCTGTTTCCACTGTTATGTGTAAACAAATGTTTTTGAACTGTGAGAAACAGTTGTGTGTCTCAGGATACTTTCCAGGGCTGTAGCATTTCTTCCATCTGGTGGTCAAAAGAAATTCTAATCACTCAACATGAAACCTTACCAGAAGTGAAAGTTTTGCTGTTCTCTTGAGAGAAATGAATTGGACATATCACAGGATGACAGATATGCAAATATGACTATGGCTCTCTTACACTGTTGGATGTCCCTTGATTTCTTACCTACTTGCAATATGTTTTTTGTGGACCATAATCTTACACATTTTCTTTGTATAGATTAAGGTACTTAGTACTTACCAAAATATTTGGTCAGTTTGTTTATTATAAATTGACTAAATTTTCTTATTTCCCTAGTGAAATGCTGAGTTGCAAGACAAAACATAGTAGTAGGACTTTTCATTATGCTCTATAGCCACAGATTAGCCTATGCTGCTTTAGTGTTTCTGTAGTTTTTCTCATGGTCTGAATTAAGCCATATAACTTGTCTAAGATGAGATATCCAATTAATAAGTTCTTTTTATTTTGGAGTTTGCAACACATTACTTATATTGCTGAGATATTGCCATATATTTAACAAAAAGTTTTTTCAGAGCCCTTAGTCTACCTTAGTGACATCCTTTAAGCAATACGCTAAATGGATAGTTGAGTGATTCCAAGAAAAAAACTTTTGCTATTATAGCTTTTTCAAATCAATCCACAGGCTGCTTCATTTTCTGCTGCTGTACATTCTAAGTAAAAAAATGTTTCTGTGAGACCACTTTTAAAACTGAGATCTCTGCCCTCTCCTACTCAGTTCATAGGAATTGTAGTGTTTTTCTCATTTTTATCAGAAGAATGTTTATATTGATACAACTTGTATGTTCCAGGTAACACTCAGAGATTTCCAGAAGTTCTATCAAGCAAGTATTTCATGAATTACTGCATCCAGACCAACCATTCCTGCTGCAGTTATTTACCCTATTTGTCAAAATACAATTTAGCTCTTTGTTTCAGGAAAACCATAGTAAGATTAAGTGCTAGTGCTACAAGTGCTGTTTAATGAAAAACTGACTTGGCCTGTAGGAATGTTCATTCAGCAACATAAAATAACACGTCTTGAGTCATATAAGCTAAGTGAAGTATTCAGGGATGTGTTTCACACAAAGCACCATGGGAAGTAATAACTGGAAATGAGTGGAAGGCTAAGAAGGATGTTTGAGATTTCACAGTTGAAGTACTGCACCATGGATGTGTACTAACCATCATTCCATCTTATCCAAGTTTTAAATTATTTAAATTAGGAGCAGTGGCATAGGCCAGGAAGTAATGTTGGTAAGGATGAAATGTATGTTTTCCCCTTAATTACCATTTCTTCGTTGAAATCTCAACCCTTTTGGATCTTGGTAGATGATTAATGTCTACAAATGCATCAAACCCATTCTTGAAACTCAAGTTGCAAGTTGTACTGTTAGCAGCATCTGCGTTCTGCTGCAGAGCTTTTGTGTGGCAACAGGACCCTCTGAGATGTTTTTTGAGTACCTGAGGCCATGCCTTAGATGCTTGTATGATTTCTTTAATATACAGTGCATTCTAACATACACCAGGTTCTCTTCTAAGAGTGTGTTTTTACCGAAATTAGGTCTGCTTGAAATCAGGACTTGACTGTGTGTAGATGACATTATCAGTCTCAATCAGTTTTCCATCCAAAATGTCATGTAAAGTGTTAGATGTTTGTGGTATCCTTGTACATACCTTGATGTAATGTGGATTATAACTAATTTTGAGCATGCAAGACAGAGATCTGCTCCAACCCTCCAGCAGGATTGGGCAGAGCAGGTTGCTCAAGTCCATCCACTTGCTATAAGTGTCTCCACAGATGAATTCGGAAACCTGTGTGAAGTTGAAAACTTCGCCTGCTGAAATGAAGTTTTACTTGTTATCTGACAGGAATATTTCTTGCTGCAGCTTGTCTGTCATCCATTGTCATTTTGTTGTGCAGGTCTTTTTAAGAGTCTTTCCTTTTATTTTTAATCCCTTGCTACATGGCAGAGGTAGCAATAAGGCACACCTGCAAGCACCTTTACTCCAAGGTGAATGAACAAATCTTCATTATATGCCAGTGCTTTAGCTGTTTCAGTGTTTTTCTGCCAGACTTGCTGCATTGTGCCCCTGTTTCTCTTATACTAGGGAGCCTGAAGTAACACAAATGCAGTTCCAATTAGAGTTGAAAGAAGTAATCTCTTCCTTGGACTTGCTAGCTGTGTTCTTGTTAGTGAAGCATGATTTTTGGTTAGCTTTTTCAGTTGCAACTGCACACTGGTAACTGTGCTTCTGGCTTGTATGCTAGGGCACTGGGGCATTTTCTTGTTGACTAAGTAGCTTTTGCAAAGTTGCAGACTTCATGCAGAGTTGTTGTACCTCGTCAGTTTTTAGCCTGCACTGTTGCATGGTGTTACTTTGTTTAAGGTGTCAGTACTTCCCTTCTTTGTTGAACTTCAAGGATTATTTCAAGGGGCTGAAATATTAGGTTCCCTCAGAACAGTGTCCTTACTGTATAGTGTATTTGACCTCTGTTCTCTGCTATCTGTAATTTCATCTGGGTTTTTACTGTGGCTGTAGTCTATCAGTGTCCAGACCATTAACGAACAAATGAAGCCGGTGTCTACCTCAGTATTATCTTCTCCAAAGAATGTCAGTGTTGTGCAGTTCTGTGTTCACAGCTAGTATCTCTTCCCTAAAACTGTTTTTTAAATCCTTTTGTGAAAGCTCACTATATTTTTAGATTCAGAAATGGTAGACTGTTACTATGACCTGTGCATTTCATTGCCTAAAATAATTGTGTAGACTTCAAGGTTTATATATTACACATTTCTTTATCCTTACAATTCAGTTCTAGGAAAAAGCCTTTGTTCAAGAATATAAGTAAATGGAGCTTAAGGGTTTAAAACTAATTCGCCAGGATCAAAACTTTCAGTGGATCTGACAAAACATGGTCAACTTCAGGTAATTGTGGCTGTTAGCAGTGTTGCTGGGCATCCTTTGTTTAAGGAGCTGTTCTATTTTGAATCTTGATTTTTGGTTCTGTTGCTTGGTCAGCACTGTATAGTATGCTTTATTCTTAGTGATTAATTGCCTATCAGGCATGGTAGGTTTCCAAGCTTTGTTTACAGTGTTCACAGAGATCAAGGAATTGTCAGTAATATTCATGAATAACTATCATTCTTAACAACGTTTTTATCCTAATTCAGGTTATTCATCCACTTAGTCTCAATTGTCATTACAGGAATTTAAATGTCGTTACATCAGTGATGTTTTAGTTCAGAGGGAATGAACTAAAAGTTAGTTGAACTTCTGACAGATTCCATTGAGATGTTTTTCTCGAGGTCTAAGTGTTCTAAAATATTTATCATCTATTTAATCCAGTTACTGTAGAGAGACATCTGAAAGTTTTTAGCTGCTTTTAATTGAAGTAACCAGCTGGAGAACTGCAGATGGTGTTGATAATACTACTTGCAATTGTGAAGCACCGTCATGCTAGAAGTATTTCTTGCTTTATCAGTAATGTGCTAAATTATTACTATTCCTTCTTTTTACATATGTACTACTGAAGGGTGTTAAGAGGGAAATAAAAGAATTGATCTCCATTCTTTGAAGAAAAATAGAGAACCAAGAAGGATTACTTTAGCAAAATTCCTTTTCCATTTCTGTTTGCTTTTATTTGATAGTAAAGTCTTCTTTCTCTGCAAGAGATGTGCCACACTTGAGTGATTTGTAGAATGTGTCAATGTTGTACGTCTAATATTTAATAGCTGTGAAATACCAGTTTAACTTTTTGTTAGTTAATGCTATCTCATAGCCTGTGAGGCAAATAGAGATCAGTGTGGTACACAAAGTAGTAGTTAAACTTAAAACTAACAGAAGAATTTTAAATATTGTTAAGTATAAATCACTGAACTGTTAAAGGACAGGAATTTGTCAGTTTTGATAAAGGTATTGTAGGCACCACAGTTTTGGTCAGGGAGAAGGTCATCTGGGGATGGTCGAGCAGCAGGCCTTCCTGGTGAGGGCTATCCTTAACTCATACTAGTGAGCTGTGGTATGTGGTGGTGGTAAAGCAGCTTCTGGGGAATTCTGATTTGAGGTATTAAAGTGCATTTCTACTGCAGAATCTGCTTTGTATCTCCTTGTTATTGATACCAGTTCATCCAAAAGAGAATGATTTTGCAATAGGATCTGTCAGAACAGCCAGTAATTAACATATCTGTCAAGTATCTGATGCTAATGGATTTACTTACATCAGCTTCTAGTGCCATCTGTATTCATGTTCAGTATCTCAAAATCAAATATCCCTCTCCTGTACCTTTTTGAGAGGGAGTAGCATACTTGATTTAAGTAGGTGGAGTTATTTTTAAAAGCTGAATACCCTCTGAAAGTGCTGAACTGTTTTCCTATAAGAAAATTGGAATTAGCTGACTTCTATTTGTTCTGTGTTAATCATTCCTATTTGCTTTCCTTTTAGATCAGTGTATTGTTACTCGTACATACCTTTTTCTTCATAAATTTTGGTTCTTCAGTGCTGTCTATTACTTCGGGAACTGGGCATTCATTGCAGTAAGTATTTTGATCTTGAGATAAAGATCACTGAAATTTGCATACTCATACTGCCATTCAGTTTTCCATATGTTGTCCTTCAGTAAAAGTAATTTTACTAATTTGTGACTTGCAGGTCTTCTTAATTGGATTAATTGTATCATGCTGCAAAGGCAAGAAGTCGGTCATTGAAGGTGAAGTAGATGAAGATGATTCAGACATGAGTGATGATGAACTGTCAGCTTATTACTGTTGATAGCCTTTTGCCTTCAAGATAGGAACATGCAACTTAATATTTTGTTGAAAGTAATATCCCCATGGAATTGCTATCAAAATAAACATCCTTGCACCTGTAAAATAGAGAAAATAAGTGTACTTCCTAACATGAGGTCAAAAAATGCTTGAAAGCGATCACTGTATGAAAGAAAGCAAATTGTGAAACTGAATTTGAATAATATAGAGAACTGTTTTATGACATATGTGTAACTTTCTAATGTACATTTTGATAAACTGACTGCTGTTATTTCATAACTCATGTTGTTTCTCTCGTGCTTTTTAAATATTTTCATACCAAACTTACAGAGCACTGTTCTTTTTATTCAAGCTTATAAATAAAATCAGCTAAAATCCTACAAAACAGCTGGTATAAGCATTGCTAGAAAAACTTGTGTTGAGTTTTCACTTTCAGGTGGATGCAATTTCTGCATGAGCATCGACATTTCTGAAATTTCTGTTTAAAACTATAGCTGGTAAGAAACTTTACTTAAAATAGGCCAGAGCCATGAACTTGAAGTAGCAAGTCCCTAGTATGTGAATAATGTCCTTTTCACTGTTATCACCACTAAGCTACTGTGGAATCCTCTAATAACTATGAGCTGTCTTTTTGGCCTTGTCAGAGGAAGTCATTAGTATAAATGACAATATTCAGTGTGGTTGTAGTATGTTGGTATAGTTCAGTTCTGAAGATGCTGGCTGCCAGGCTTATAACCAATGAAAAAGTGAAAATCTCAACTTCTAGTATTTTTTCTGTGACTTTTTCAATATTTAACATGGATGTTGCCAACTTGTTTACAAGCCTGTATTCATATAAACATAGTTCTTAAACATATTCATGTCTTTTTAAAATAAGGTTAGTTGCACTGTTACTGAGCTGTATTTTTGAGGCTGAAAATGTGTCTTCGCATACTCATTGGTGACAAGTGAAAGAAAATATTAGTACAGATTTCTAAACTTCTAATGCTAACTGAAGTTACAATTTAGAATATCTCTTTATAAGTCAAACTGACCATTATTAAACTGTGTGGAAATTAAGTTCTACTTGTCTGTGGACTCTTCAAAAATCACAGCTTGCTTTTTTTTTTTTGAAATAGAGTATGCCTCTCCTTGCAGTTTTTCAGAACAGCAGAGTCCTGGGAACTGCTGAATTTGAATTCAGTTCCAGTATTGTAAGTCTTTTTAAGAGAGTTGCTTAGTCAATTTGTGGGTACTGGTAACAAATAGTGGACTCTTACTAAAAAATTCATTTTTTTTTCCTGTAAGTATTCAGTGCCAACTACTGCAATATCCATGTTGATGTGGCAAACTGGATTGTAGATCCTGATCATAAGCTAAGCATATGTAGTCAAGACTGCTCAACTTATGGCAACAAATTTGTTTGCTACCAGTGAGACATTTTAAAGGTCAGATGAATTCAGATGTTGAGAGCAGGTACTGAAGCTTGATTAGGCATTCTGTGCTCCCTTAAACTAGAATGAGCTGAACTCTATTTAAACATGACCATGGGGAAACTTGCAGTGAATTATTTATAAGTAGTTCAAAGGAATCAAACAGAATGTGGAGCCTGATGCTGGATGTCTGGAAGCTCCCTACAAGCTACATCAAGAGGATATCAGCAATTTACAGCAAATGCTGTTTTGTGGGAACCCTGATGGGAAAGTTAAGTGAGCTAATATAAATAAAGTGAACTGCTCAAATGTTCTCATTTTATAGCATTCATTGATATTTTCACCAGCACCTTTAACTGATAACGCTTTCTTTGCCTATATTATACACGGGTTTGTTTGCTAGTATTTCTGAATGTAAGACTGGATTTTGCAGAGTTACATCCATTCATTCTCATCTTCCCAATGGGGGAAATGGCTACTTATCTGGGGAAGATTGGCAGGAAGATGCTCCCTTCATATCATAAAGCTGCTTGTGAGCTTTATGCAGTCTGAGGTCAGGATACCTAACCTTTCCTAGACAATTATTGCTCTATTGGTATCTCCTGCTTTCATGACTTTCATTTCCCATTTCTAGGTTTTTCTCAATCTATCCTGCTTTCAATAGGCTGTGTGCAGTAGTACACTGATCAGCCTTTGACCTTGTGGCATTCTTTCAACTCTTGGAGGATTCAGTAAGTACCACCTACTTGACCAGGTGCTACTAAATTTTTACAACTGGCCCAATACTACTTCACTTACAGCTATTGAGAAGCAGCCTTTCTCACTCCATAAGAATTTGGGAGGTTTTTCAGATGCTTGCTTTTATCTACTGTCACACAAGCAACAAATGATTGTCAGTACTCATAATCTAAGCTATTTTCATGTCGTAGAGTTTCTTTAGAGTTCAATGAATATTTTGACTGCATGCACTGCTATACTATGCGCTGTTGTGATTTTCATGAGTATACACTCAGGAATTCATTTGTTTAGCATTTCTTTCATGCAGTGGAAACTTGACATGTTCGGCAGTGCTGTGCCTTGTTAAATGAGCTGGAGACGCTGATGAAGTTTGTGGTAAAGTCAGCAGCTGGATTTGCTTGTCACAGTAAAGAAGGCTAGTAGTGAAATGCAGTGTAGCTCTGACTTAAAATACGTATTATTAATCAATATTTGTGGCAACTTTAAGAAATAGAACTTCCAATAAAATTTTTCCTTGTTGTTTTGTGCTGTTTTCTGTAAAATGCTAGAAAGTCAAGTGATGAATTGCTTTTCCACAAGTTTATTCCTTCTGTGGCTGCTTGTCTGATTTTGTTGATAAAATTGAGTCATTTGACTGTTAGCTGTGAAATGACCATCCAGAGGTTTTTTTTTGCAGTTTTGAGCAAGTTCAGCTTTTTCAGATATAAAACAATTTCATGTTAGATGTTTTCTTATCAAGTTTCAAAGATCGATTTTTGTCTGTACTAAACTCACATAAAATAGTATCAGAATTGTTTTGCTGAGTATATGAATATTTCAGATTTGTGTGAGCTTTTGATAGGTGTAGTGCTCTGGTCAGATCTAGTTTGTTTTTGTTTTTCGAATCACTTTTGTGTTTGGGGCTTGTGAATGTTTAAAAGCTACTTGTGAGCCTTAAATCATTCTGAAGTATTAAACAATTGTCACCAAAATTGTTTAATAGAATTTGGCAGCACTGTCTGCTACTTATTTTGTAGTCTACCTAAAACTGCAAAATATAAATACAATAAAGACTATAGTAGGCTGTTATTCATTTTAGCTAAAATGACACTGTCCAGCAGATTAACTGATGATTGTTAAAATCTAGTGAAAATATTTTCCTGCTTCAGAGTGCAAAGCAAAATTATATGATTTTTGTATTTTTGCTGCCCCTTTTGACTCCTAGTGAAGTTTTACTTTCATTGAAGATGTGAGGTTGATGTCAAGGCCTTAATGGATAAGAAGTTGGTTGGATGGTTGTACTTAGAGGGCTGTGATCAATGGATCTGCATCCAGGTGGAGGCCAGTCATTAATGGTGTCCCCCAGGGGGTCTGTCTCTACACCAGTGCTCTTCAGCATCTCTCTGTCAGTCACCTGGGTAGTGGGACTGAATGCACTCCAAGCAAGTTTGCTAATGAGTCCAAGCTGAGTGGGCTCAGTTAATGTGACAGAAAGAAGGGATGTTGTCCAGAAGGCCCTGGGCATGCTTGAGAAATAGGCCCACATGAAATGAATTGAGGTTCAACAAGGCTAAGTGCAAGCAGTCGCTCTTGGATTGGAGAAATCCGAAGTATGTGTGCTGACTAGCAGAACAGCTCATTGAGAGCAGCCCTTCTGAGAAGGACTTGGAGGTTCTGGTGGGTGAAAAGCTGGACATGAGCTAGTAGTGTGCACCTGCAGCCCATAAGGCCAATGATGTCCTGGGCTGCATCAAAAGAGGAGTGGCCGACAGGACAATGGAGGCAATTGTCCCTCTCTTTTTTACTCTCACATAGCTTTATTGAGAGGGTTGCATCCTGGCCTGAGGCCCCCAGCACAAGAAAGACAGCTGTTTGAACAGGTCCAGAGGAGTGCTCTGAAGATGTTCAGAGGTCTGGAACAGCTCTTCTACAAAGACAGGCTTAGGGAGCTGGGCTTGTTCAGCCTTGTGGGGGCTCCAAAGAGACTTCATTGTGGCCTTCCAATACTGGATAGGCTCAAGAAGTGGGCCTGAGAGTGCAAGATCTTGCACATTGGTTGTGACAATCTCCACTACCAATACAAGATGAGGGATGAAAGGAATAATTGAGTACAGTCCTGCCAAAAACAGGTACTGGTGGAGAGCAAGATGAACACAAGACAACTATGTGCCATGATCCCGGAAAGTCAGCCTGGACTGCATCAGAAGCATGGCCAGCAGGTTGATGGAGGTGATCCTGCCCCTGTGTTCTCCACTGATGAGACTTTACATGGTGTACTGTGTACAGATGTGGAGTCCTCAGCTCAGGAGTGATATGGACCTGTTGGCACATGTTTAGAATCAATCCAAAGGCTGAAGCAATTCTCCTACAAGGGCAGGCTGTTCAGTCTGGAGAAGATTCTATGCTGGGGAGACCTGATAGAGGTTTTTCAGTATCTGGAGGAGGGCTGTAAGAAAGAAGGGGGCAGATTCTTTAGTGAAGTCTGTTGTGATAGGATAGGGGAAAATGGTTTCAAACTTAAAGAAAGGAGATTTAGATTGAGTGTGTGTGTGTGTGTATATGTTAAGGGTGATGAGGCACTGGAATAGGTTGCCCGGAGAGGTGGTGGATGCCCTATCCCTGAAGACATTCATGCTGGAGGGGGCTCTGAGCAACCTGGTGTAGCTGTTAATGTCTCTGTTCAGGACAGGGGAGTTGGACTAGGTGATCTTTAAGAGTTCATTCCAACTCAAATGATTTGATGTGGTGAGGCATTGGAACAGGCTTCCCAGAGAAGCTGTGGATACCCCATCCTGGGAGGTGTTTAAGGACGGGTTGGACGGGCCCCTGGGCAAACTGATTTAGTGCCTGATTTAGTGGTTGTTAACCTTGCCCATGGTAGAGGGTTAGAAGTTCCCTTCTAACCCAAGTCATTCTATGAACTTAAGGTTTTGTGCTTGAAACAATAAATTTAGTAGGTGGAGTGCACCTGTAATAATCATTATATGCAAAACATTCACTTAATTCTTGGGTAATGTCATAGTACAATGAACTCTTTCAGTGCTCTTGCTTTGCTTATAAACTGTCAGTGTAGACATAGCCATTAATATTTTTTGAGATGTCTTCTACTGTTTAGAATGTATCTTGGGGCTCATAGCTATTTTGTTACCTGACTTTCTCAGTGCGAGTTCCTGAATGGTGTGGTGGCTTAGAACTGAATTTGAAGAAACTTTGCCCACCTGCAAAAACTATTAAATTGATTATTCCAAAAATACTGATGGCTACTGGCATGCAAAGCATAGTTACAGTTGAAGTTTAAAAAACACATGGAGAGGTTGAGCATAGAATGTAACTTGTCTGTATGTAAGTAGATGCTCAACCTGTTCTGACAGCTCTAGGACAGTGAAGCTTCAGTATGAAAAGGAAATAAAACATAGCTTGTGACATTAAGTAGGGGGAAAAATGATTCATCCCTTCCTGAATTCAAGTCTAAAATGATTTGAAACATGCAAGCTATAGCATTCTTCAGGCTCTCTTAGAGTGAAATTTCCAGATGGAGATCAGTGGCAAGCAATGTTCCTCAAGGCCACTACCAGGACCAATGCTCCTTAATGCCTCCAAATACACCCTCAGAAAGTTTGCAGCTGACACCAAGCTGTGGGGTGTGGTTGACACATCAGATGGATGGCTCAAGCAATGGGCCCAGGTGAACCTCCTGAGGTCCAACAAATTCAAGTGCAAAGTCTTGCACATGGGTCATGGCAAACCACCACTAATAGTGCAAGCTGAGGGTTGAAATGATGGAGCACATTCCTGCTGGAAGGGCTTGGAGGGAAGTACTGGTGGATGGTAAGCTGGATATGAGGCAATAATGTGCCCTTGCAGCCCAGAAAGCCTATTGTGCACCAGAGAGTCTGTTGTGATAGGACAGGGGAAAATGGTTTCAAACTAAAAGAGGGGAGATTTAGATTGGATGTAAGAACAAATATATGTATATATATATTTATGTTAAGGGTGGTGAGGTACTGGAACAGGTTGCCCAGAAAGGTGGTGAATGCCCCGTTCCTGGAGGCATTCAAGATCAGACTGAAAGCAGCTCTGAGCAACCTGATGTAGCTGTAAATGTCCCTGTTCAGTGCAGGGGAGTTGATCTAGATGATCTTTAAGGGTTCATTCCAACTCAAATGATTCTATGATTCCCTGAAATCATAGTTAAAGCCTAACTTTGCTACAGACTTCTTCAAAGTCAGCTTTCTTATAGATGAAGCAAAGAATGAACCATTTTTTCTGTAAATGTGTTTTTTGAACACAGTTCTCACTGAAGTGTTTTCATTACTTTTATAAGTCTGTTTTCTGTAACATAACAGCCTGAATATTGAAAGAAATTGTGTTTCTAAATTGAGTTTGTTTCATCGGCTTATTTAGAACTGGCAAATTCTTGACCAACTTTAATAAGCTGTGATTGTTATATAAATTATCTGGAATCTGGGCTAATTTTAGCATCCTATCCTGCTCAGGAGCATTGCATGACTGATAGCACTTTTATCAAATATATAGCTCTGAGGAGCTTATTTGTTTAAAATAGTTTTAGCACATCTAACACATCTGCTTTCATAGGTTTCTTTCAGATTCACTTCTAAGAAAAGAGTAATATCCTCAGGGGATTAGAGAGAAGAATCTTAGTTTCTGGAGATCTGATCTTAGACGTGCCTCACCCAGATTGGCTAAGCTTTTCCCTTCATTTGCCACCTAGCATAGCATGTGGTGACCTCCCTTCTAATAGTCTATCAAGGTTGAGTTGTAATTTTGTTTGTTGTAATAATTTCTGCTTTTTTCAACAGAGAATATACAGACAGTCTATGAAACATACAACATAGAATATTCAAGCAATTTTTGAATTGAAGCAATTCAAAATCCTTAGTGTGAGAATCCATATGTCTTCTGTAAGGCTGGTCTGTGAACATTCAAAGCAAACATGAAGCACAACATGTGCGTAGTTCCTATGGTAACTCAAGTTTGTGGGCTTTCTGCCAGAAGGTATTGAACTTCCTATCGAGGAAATAAAGCATAGATCGATTTAGTAGCTATTCTTTTTCTCTGCTGCTTAAACATAAATTGTGATATTACTGTGAGCTCTACAGAGTTTGAGAATACTTCCACAAGCTGGAATCGCATCAGCTCAGCTGGGAGTATTTCAGGGTTAGGACAGGAAGAAGGATTTAATGTGAATTTTTGCAATATTTATATATTTCCACCACACAGGAGAAAAAAAACAACTTGCAGCATGTAGGCTTAATTATTTTATTAAGCACTTGAAAGATTGCTGGGCCAGGACATTTAATTCTGATGTTTTATCTGTGTGTGATCTAAAGATATTCACAGAATCACAGAACTGTAGGGGTTGGAAGGGACCTCCAGAGATCGAGTCCAACCCCCCTGCCAAAGCAGGTTCCCTACAGTAGGTCGCACAGGTAGGCATCCAGGCAGGTCTTGAACATCTCCAGAGAAGGAGACTCCACCACCTCCCTGGGCAGCCTGTTCCAGTGCTCCGTCACCTCACTGTAAAGAAGTTCTTGCGCATGTTTGTGCGGAACTATTGCTTGGGTCTTGAATTTCTCAGAGTTGTGCTTATCCTTCTCTAAACTGTTAGGCTAGAGCAGTGCAAGTCCATATCCATATTGCTTGCTGACCTTACATTCCTTACAAATAAAAATGTTCAAGATACGGATAGCACGTGTCTAGTTTGCATGGAAAATTATTTTTGACATCAGTGAAGAAAAATTTATTTTAAAGAGAAATGTTTTTCTGTGTTGGGGTGTGTTGGCTTGACTGTGTAACATCTTGCTTTGCCTTAAAAATTAGATTCTTCAAATTCAATACCTCTTTCTAGCTCATGGAAACATCACACTTGCAATAATTACATGTAAATTCCAGAGGAACTCTCATTTAACCAAGTACTCAGTGTAGCAAGCACTACATTTTTTTTTTTCCACAAACATCGAGAAGTAATAGTGATAGCCTTTTTAATATCCTTGACTAGAGAAGTATGGCTTGTAAGTTGCACAGATGCCAATGTTAGGATTATTTCATGGTCATATTTTAAGAAATGGGGACTACAGCTGTTACTAAATACCTATTGGATTTCCTATCTTAGGTGAAAGGAATATGCTGCTTTGATTTTGTATTTTTCAGAAGTGCATCAAACACAATACTGTGTTTCTAGTTCATGAAGGAATTAAAAAATAAATCTTTTGATGATTGGAGTTGAACAGGCCACAGATCTTTGTATATTTGAAAATACGTTATTGATATGTTAATACTTGACTAAGCATTTATTATTGAAGTCTTCATGCTTCACTAATCATGCCCCTTGTTCTGGTAGGGAGTAGAATAACATGCAAGAGAGACTGGTATTCAAAAGCTGGGTTGCATCTTTCTCAAAAGCCATCACATCTATAGGAAACTTAATGATAGAGAATTTTTCTTTTTTAGGTTTTTAATATGTGACTTCTAGTCTGTCAGCGGTAGTCCTGCGCTTTTTCAAGCCTATGTAAATGCTGCTTGACAATCTGTTGGAAGATGCTGACATCTCTAGGGAAACTGTGAAGGAAACAGCAGCTTGTCCTGGATGAGACAAAGGCAAGGCGAAAAGACTCTTCCACGTGCAGAATAACCGAATAACTTAATTTGCATTGTGGGGCTCAACACTACCTGTGTTTTAGACAGCCTTATGTCTAAAAGTTAGGTGCTGCTTCACTCTAGACTGTTTCTCTCTGTGGGGGCAGGTAATGCTGTTGGGTGCTGTACACAAAACCAGATTGCAAAGAAAATTATTTCCCTCTTAGAGGCAGACAGGACCTGATGGCTCATACTTAGTTTCCTGGGTTTTGATCTACAAAGAAACTTCTCTGCTGAATGGGAATCAGATCCTTCCTGATTATTGACAGCTGGTACCACTTATCTAGAAATATTACTTTACATCTTTTATAGGTGAGAATTATTTGTCTGGGGGAAGCTGGACAGGAGCTAGTTTATTTAGACTTGACAGTTGAATTATTTTGGATTCATATCAAGGATTGATAAAAAAGCTGTGATCAGAACCTAGTCTGAGCAAGCTCTGTCTAAACTTTGAGCCATCTAACAAGCAACAGTGCTAGATTTGAGCTACCAAGTTTCCTGGACAGCTGTAGTGAAAACCCTTTCCATCTTCATGAGTACTCTGCAGGTGTGTCCAACATCTGATTGTATTAAGTTTGATATACAACAGGAACTGTACATTCCTTACTAGCTGCAATACTTTTCCAGCATAGGTAAACCATGGCATTGCTGAATTTGAATGGAACAAGCATTTGTTTTTTGTTTTACAAAGGAATCTTCATCACTGTGCTCTTACAGAAAGCACTCTATCCCCCTGCTGTTGAACGTACAGATATCAAACAGCTGTTGACATCAGAGAGAAAAAAGCAAAAGATGCAGCTTGTGTAGCCAATTGCTCTGCCGTGTATGCACAGATAAGAGCAGGCGAGGTGCTCTGACTGCAAAGGTGGAGCTCCTGGGTGGCAGCAAATTAAAATTTGGGGTCTTGGAGGTATTCTGGGAGTAGTGATTTATGTCCTATAGGATTGAAGAAAGCTGCATTGCAATGTAATTGGACAAAATCATCGTGGTTCATCCCTCATCTCACCATGTTACCCTGATGAATGGAGGATTTATCAAGCTGTAGGACCAGTGCTACCCATGTAATGTGTGGGGTCCAGCACAGATGTGCAAGACTGCTGAGCAGACAAATGGTGCCAGCTGTAAGTGGTAACAGTAGAAATCTGCATCCTGCTAACAGGAATGCTGCCTTCTTCCTGAGGTGAAGCACGTACACTTTTGCTTTAGAAAAAGCTTCAGATCAGCATCCTGACAAGCTGGTGTCCTCCTACAGTGGAATGGAGAGCTGTTTTAATGTCATTCAACTGTTGCCTCAGAATTCCAATGCAACTGCAGGAGTCATGTGAGGATGGTTCTGTCTCATCCTCTTAGCTATGTGTGAACAGTCCCTGTTTTGACAGGCTTGCTGGATGTGTCTTCACAGTTCCCAGTAAGGCTCCCAGGTCTCCTGCCAAAGACACAGTGATATGTACGTCATTCAGACTTGGCAAATCTGTGGCTGGGCTGGATGAGTAATGTGGAGAAGGGCTGTTCTTCACATACATGGATTTGTCTTAAGAAATGTACTCTAAATAGAAATGTTTCTGTATTAGTGTCCTTTTTTAGGCTACTGCCTGAACAAATCTTCCTAGCAGCAGTGGAATTGTCTGGTACGATGGGGGTACCGTGAACTGAAGAGTTCATCTCTGCAAAATACAGGCATGTCGCTCCTGATATTGTTACTCTGAATCTTACACCATCTGTTTTTTCTAGGGGCCTTATGTAAAATTACCTGTTTATCTTAGGTTAAACACAAAGCTGAACTCATTATTCTCCAAAGAGGAATTTTTTAGGTTTTGATTTGCTGTGTTGTTTTTTAAGTTGTTTTTAACTGCTTTTTCAGGCTTGTAATCCAGTTCTGTGGGCAAATGATCTCAAAGTGCTGTGAGGAATCCAACTCCATTTTCTGTGAAAATGTTGCCAAATTTATCCTCAAATCATACACCTATTGCCTTGTTTTACTCTCTGACATGGATGTGTCGTTTGGACTCTTCCCAGAACTGTTCTTAGAGTCTCTCTTGCAAATCTTCAGCTCTTCATCTGCAGAGATTATGCTGCAAATTGATGGATGTACTTTTTTATTTCCCATACATTTTATCACAGTTCATGCAGCATCATTATTTTTTGAAATATGCCAGTACTCCTGAATCTGTAATGCTCCTGTGTGAGCAATTGCAGTTATAAAACTTTACATATTGGACTTGACTATTAAATTGCTTGCTGGATGAGAGCTATTCTCCGTAGTGTAATGGATTCAGCTATCGCCTCTTGTTCCCACTGTTCTGGAGAGAATCCTACTTTGTAGCCACCTATACTGACTGTCATCCATATGAAGGAGAAAAACTAACGTGCTCCTGTGGGGGTATTGGCATAGTACCTCTGGAATTCCTCGGCCCCGGAAAGCCTTATCTAGTTTTTAACTATTCATAAAGCACTTTTAGCTATTTACCAATATGTTACTCTCTAAAGAGCAGGTAATGAGTCCTACTGTTCGCTTCTTAGATGTTCATTTGATTAGTTCTTTGTCATGAGAAACACTACTCTACTGTGATGCTGCTGATCTGACTATAAAAAATTCCTGGGGTGGAAACTATGGTCCCAGGTGTTGAAATTACTGTTTTGCTATGGTTCATCTCAGTTAGGAGAGAAGTGTAATTGTCATAACGTGGACTCTTCTATGTTTTATTAACATGCAGGGTGATGCAATACATAAAGATGAATGTAAATTATTTTGCATTTAATTATACTTCGTGTTATTAGAAGTGAAAGATATTAAAAACAGGGAGGGAGTTCCCATTCTTGAAGAAGGATTTTTTTTTTTATTACAAAAATATATTTAAGGAAGTGAAGCAGTGGCTATTTGAATTAAGAACAATCACATTTCCCTTAGGTAAGGAGGAAGTAGGATGAGGATGAAAATGTCATGCTGCACTGCTATAGCAGCTGCTGCCAAAAGGGGCAATTCTTTTTTTCTGCCCCTCTCTCTGCATTTCTGCTGCATCTGATACTCATCTTATCTGTTCTTGAGCTGATTAATTTGCTGCTGTAATAGCAAAAATGAGCTGTGACTGGCAGAGGCAAGGGAGCAGGAAGACGCATGGCAAGTGGTAAGAAAGAGCTGGGGAATGAGTGTGGCCACCATTTGCATGATAGCCAGCAAGTTGCCTTTAAGGACATATTGGGATTGTCTGAAGAAAGTTCTTCCATCTTCTGGAAGACTCCAGAAAGACATCTGTAAGAACTGATGTGCTCTAGCAGAGATAAGGAAGGTCCTTTTTCAACCCTACAGGTTCAGTTATCAGGGTGGATGTGATGCTCTTAGCCAATCTGGATGGCACTTACTCACCTAAGGCAGAGCTTTCTGATCAGCTTTAAGCTGCCTAGAGAAGTCTGATTGCCAAGGGCTTCTTCGTTTCTCATCCCTTCCCTTGCTCTACCTCTAAATCTTATCATGCCTTAATCTTACCCATTTTAGCTGCTGAACTGGTGACATACAGGTTTGGTGTTTTGTTTTTTAGTTTTTTGGAGCGTTTTGCTGTAGCTTGGATTGAATATATTCTATAAGGCAAGCTGATAACATGCTCTTTTTTGCCTGGAGCAACTCCTGTACGAGGAAAGGCAGAGAGACCTGGGACTCTTCAATCAGATGAAGAAAAGGCTGAGAGGGGGGATTTCGTCACTCATATGTTCTCCATGCAGGTAATGGTGTGTAATGGCTTATGTCTTAATGGCAGCCGTTTTACAGAGAGACACCCTGAGGACTTAAAAGGGGCTTCTTCCCAACTCTTCTGAGTCATCCTGGCTGCTGGCTTCCCTCAAAGGAACAGAGGGGAAATATCATGAAACTGAATTTATCAAAGTACTTCATAGCTACCATCAGGCATGTTAATTGCTTCCATACATTCCAATATGAAAGTTTGACTGCTGTGTTTGGAAAAAGCATTGAGTATCTCAGATTTTGCAGGTGTAAAGTACGTATGTAGTAAGGTGTAATAGATGAAGTATTTAAGGACATTTTCTGGTCTATATATATAGATATATAGGAATGGTTAGTTTCTATTCTGGTGGTTTGTGAAATCCTTTCTTCTGAAAGGTTTCAGACCATAATTCCCCAAAAACAGGGCTGGAAGAAATTTCAGCTGGTCATGTGGACCAATTGGGACAACTTACAGTACTAGACAACTATTTGTGCAGTATTATATCATATCTGCTAAAGGTTTTGAATCAATTCCAAGCTAGCTGTAGATAGTCTCTCTCAATGTCTATTATCCTTTCAGACAGAGTTAATCAAAGTGCTTTTCTGCAAATTAAGTTGACATCTTTTTGGTCTGTTGATATGGAAAATACTTGCTCACTGTTTCCTTAGTAATCGTTACTTGCTGTAAAGGACTGTTCTCTTCTTTTTGCTTCCTGATTTGGTCTTTATTTATTTTAGAAAATGGATTTCCTATAGTCCTGCCTTGTAGTATGATTTTTTGAATCTCATTGTGTTCTTACTGCCCCTCTGTGGATTCTTTGACTTTGCCTATGCCTTTGTACAATTATGTTAAAAACAGGACATTCATCAAGTGAAGGGAATAAGCACTACAGTCTTTATTAAGCCCTCGATTTTTTGGCTGAGTTTCTACTTACCTTCTATTTTATATTCCTGCGTGTTTTTTTTTTTCACTTTATTAAGATACCATGGGATAAAGAAAAAGGCTAATAAGAGTATTGCCAAACAGCTTGCAAGTTGTGTTTATTTTGATGAAGTATTCCCAATGAGGAAAAATGTGTAGTACAGGAAAATTCAGATCTTCTTTTCTTATAAGTGTTTGGTCTGTCCTTTTTATGTCCTTAGACAACAGAAGCACAAATTTAGTCAGCTGCTAGAGTGCATAAAATGAAGATGTAATGCCTGAGTTGAGGGCTAAAAAGGGATGCAGAATGAGATTCAGAAAGGAAAGGATTTCAGTGAAAGGTAGTCCTATAAGCATCGGTAAGAAAATGAAGGGGGACTCCTCTGCTACTCAGAGTTTGAAAGATTAGCATGCATTGCTATGATCATCAGGAATTACGTTGTTTTTTTTGTGTGTGTGCCAATGTTTTCTGAATGGGTCGTATTGCTAATTGATTTGGAACAGAATTTCTGTAGGTGAGCAAATAATTTAGCAAAAAACCAAGATGTGAGAATGAGCTGCAACTTCCCATTCCTATGTTAAAGAGCATGTGTGTTTTTGTTTTCACATTGTGGCATTAGTAACAAGAAGAAAAGTTAAAAAAAAAAAAAAAAAAATGTGGAAAAAGTGGAAAAATACTGTAAAGGAAAATGCAGCTGATTTGACTTATTCTGCACAGGTTGAATATTGACTCTAGGATCCTGAAAACCCAACGGAGGAGATAAAAACTAAGGGGTACGTTTAGTAATGCTTTCTAATCTTCTCAATATCCAGTGGTTCATGGGGGTCTTGTCTTTTCTCTCTATTTCCAGCCAGAATTCTTGCTGTTGTGGATACAAAAAATTCTTACTCATTTTTATCAGCAAAGGACAACATCTGTCTCATTCTGCCCTGATTTTTCTGCTTTGCATTTTTGTAATGTTCTTCTATTTCAAATTTTAAGCTGCTAAACGCATCATGACTTCTTGCCTTTTATCTGTGGAAGAATCCTTTTTATCTGTGCTCTTAATATCATTCTTTAAGAGTTGGAAAATCTCTCCCTTTCCTGCCATAAGCTTACCCTTGTCTCCTGACTATGCTAGTGAGCAAATTTTTGAAGACTTCTTTCTTAAATTCTGTGCTCTCATTTCTTTACCTAACTAATGATGCATCAGCAGTATTAGTTCATAATCACCTGTGTTCAAGTTTACCTCTTACTTTCATGTTTTCAACCAACTTTTTTTTCTGATTTATGTGAATGAATTATAGGAGAACATTCCTCTTTGTATTTTCTTCTACTCAAGAGTAAAAAATACTAGGTTACCTCTTTCAAGACTGATGAAGAGTCTGTATTTAATTGTATTTCTGCCCCCTCCCCCCTGACAGCAGAAGTCTAATTACTAAATTATTATTAGATTGAACACTTTGGAATATTTCAAAAGATAACAAAAATTAAAAATTCTAATTCCTCTGGTCTGCCTGGTGGTCTTCAGTAGTTCCTAAATTGTGATGGAAAGCTTGCATTTTCTTTTTCTTTTCCTTCCTTAATCTCCCTGTTTTTGCTGACTTGGATTAAATGTCATTCCAATGCAGCCACGTGGTGTTTGGTTGGTTTACAGCCCAGATAGAAGAAGGTTATTATAACTTCATCTATTATTTAGACAAGAATAATAGTAATTGGCAAAATGGATATGTAAGGATGTGGGTTGGGTATGATTTTAGGTGAAACTCTCACCTGGAAGATTTATTTCTGGATTTCCTTTTGGACCTATTTAACCATAGCATTGTCTTCAGATATCTCAACTGTGTGTTTTGTCTTTCAGGCTGGTGGCAGTCTAAGCCTGATTTTCAGCCTCTGCTAATCTGAAATTATTCTACACTACCAAAACAGTCACTAAATGAGAGGTTAACACTTGCTTCTCTTAGTAGAGCCCCCAGCCACGTAGGCCATTTTCTAGCCTAGTCACAGTGGGTTCACCACAGCTAGGAGCTGTGCTTACTTACTGCCTCACCCTTCTATAGTGAGATAAAAAGGGTAAAAAATGAGAAGAGCCAAAATGAGAAGATGTGGCTTGAGATGAAGACAGTTTAACAGGCAAAATAATGCAGTGCCTCCAACTGAAGCAAAACTATTACTTTCCATTGGTGGGAAGGTTCAGCCACTTCTGGGAAAACAGGATTCCATCAAATTTAATGTTTTTTTGGGAACATAACCACAGTCACTGTGAGTGAACCTCCTTCTTTCCCTTCAGTTTTATATTTCTGCATGACACCATATGGTATGAAATATCCCATTGGCCAGTTTAGGTCAGCTGTCCTGGTTCTGTCCCTGGTAGGACAGCACAAGAAGCTGAAAAGTTTTTGACTTAGTGTGAGCACTGCTCAGAAGCAACTAAATCAGTGGTTTATTTTTAACAATTTTTTTCAGCAGAAATTGAAAATGTATCATGATATGAGCCTCTTATGCAGAAAGCTAAATCTATCCCAGGTAAAATCAGGGCAAATGAAATTGAGTTATTAATTTCTGAGAGGTCTGATACCTGTGAAAGACCAAAAGAAACTGATCTTGTTGCAAACATATGGACTGACTGGCAATGGAATATACCTCATCTGTGCAATAAAACATAACTTGCAATGATTATGCAATAAAACTTCTGCTGGCAATAAAATATGCCTTGGGATAAAACAGTTGTTTGTGACCTGTTCTGAAACTCTCTGTGATCAGATTCCAAGAATCCATAAGGCTTAAAAATGCCTTTTAGCTGTTTTGTTAGCTTTCTGTATTTAATATTTTGCTGTCTGGTGACTTGTGGCTGGCAGGAGGAATGAGAAATGCTTTTCCCTTCAGCTCTGGCTAGTTATGCTCTACTGAGTTTAGAGAACTGCCCAAGAAGTGGTACATTGCTTACAAGCCCTCAGAGGAAAGAGCTGACCCCTTGTCTACTGTATCCTGCCTGAATTCATTAAATACTTTACGATGCTGATGTGTATACTTCCTCTTTAGCCCCAGGATGTACATAGCTAAAGTCTTCTTGTGTGTGTTAATTAAAGTATATCAGATTTTGAAACTGTTTCCCATGGGCACCCTGAGTTTTCTTACAGATGCCCCAGTAGGGCATCCTTGACCCTGGTCAGATTGCTGTATGTCCCATTCTTAAGTTACTTTCCCTATTGGCTTTGCAAGGAGCCAAATGCAATTCAACCCCATGTAAATCTGCACCTGTATTCAATGCTGGAATGTTTGATTGTCATGACTTCTTCTTCTAGATGCAAAAAGCTTTTGATAACAGCAGGGTTGCACCATTAAGAATTATTAGTTTGTAAGGAAACAGTTGAATGCCAGCATTCCTTTGTTGCAGCTCGCGGGACTCTGATTTCAGAGCATTTGTTGGAGGGTCACAATCATCAGTGCAGAAATTAAATACATGCAGCCTATTCTATCATGATAGCCCGCTCATCCATTTGTCTCTAGAGCTGCTGGATGTAGCAGATTGATTTAACTCTTTATTCTGAGTTACTGCAGATATGAGGGATGAAAAACAGCAGTTGTTGTATTTTCTGTTTGTATTCAAATGTTATAACCTCAAATGTAGACCCAACTGTTCATAGTGATAGTGTGTAAACAACGCTTTCTTTATGAGTTCTTTTTCTTAAGCTTTTTGAAGGATTTATGAAGGATGACTAATAATGTTCTCATTAAAACTTTTTTCAAGCTTTGAATATTCACTTTGAAGGCTAGTATTATTTGCTTTGTTGATGGGTGTTAGTCAGAATTGTTATGCTCTTAGGTGAAATATGTTATACTGAAAAACTATCAAATGTGCTCAAGATTTAATCCTGTTACCATAGGAATTCATGAGTGGCAGAAAATTTTATGTCTTTCGTTTCTTCTTGGAATTACATTTTATTTAAAAATGTAGCAAAACAATGCTTTGTTTCCGGAAAATATTGTCTGAAGGCTCAGAACAAGAGGCTGGACTCACTGCTTTTGAAAAGTGGTATCAGCAATATAAAGTTATCACTATAGGAGGAGAAAATAAATCTGGCTTTTCTTTCTTTTGAGTCTCAGTTCTTTTCCTGAATGCTCTGGTCTGATTCAGAGATTCACAGTGATCTTAAAATGTCATGCAACATTATTCTACACAGAGCTCATGTGGGAATCCATTGCAAATAAAATGAAACTTCTATCAGCTGTTTCTGTTGTAGTTCTGGATGCAAATCTAAGCTCCAGCTCCTCCTCACTCTGCAGTAAGATGTGCTTGAGCTCATATATGAGCACTGGTTTATGACCAGAGCTTTGAAGAGGGAAAACTGGAATAATTGTATTTCATAGTCTATTTCTAGTCAGTTTTGGATGGATGTTGTATATCATAAAACAAAAAAGCTTCAGAATGTCTGTAATCTAAGATAGTTTCCTTGACCATATAACTGGAAAATAGCATAGCAATTTGCCTTGCCAGAGAGCTTCAGTTTTCAAAAGAAGAAAGAAGACAGAAAAATATCCCAGATTTTTTTAAGAGTACAGTAAAACTTAAAAATAAACAGTAATGACTTGAAGAATCACATGACTGAAGAGATGTGAAAATGATAATGGGACTGAAGTACCTTTCATACAAGGAGAGGCTGAGAGAGCTGGAACTGTTCAGCCTGGAGAAGTCTCATCAATTATACATTATATGTGTACATATATATATAATATATATACACTATATATGCATATATACTATGTATGTATGTATACTATATACGTATATATCTATATACTATGTATACAAATATGTATATATATATATATGTGTGTGTGTGTGTGTGTATACAAATATGGAGCCAGGCTCTGCTCAGTGATGCCCAGCACCAGGACAAGAGGCGATGGGCACAAGCTGGCACACAGGAAGCTCCCTCTGAACATCAGGAAGCAATTCTGTGCTGTGTGGGTGACAGAGCACTGTCACAGATTGCCCAGGGGCTGTAGTGTCTCCTCCTTAGAGATCTCCAGAAGCTGCCTGGCTGTGGTTCTGAGCCTCCTGCACTCGGTGTCCCTGCTGGAGGAGGGTCTGGGCCAGACAGACGCAAAGGACCCTGCCAGCTTCAAGCATTCTGCGAATATCAGTTAACAATTGCTGTAGATCAGAAGTATATTTCAGAGGAAATTACTATTTTCATGCCACACTATTTCCTGCTAGTTCTTGAAAACTCCTCCTTTCTTTCCTCTGCTCATATTCTCTGTCAGTTCTCACTTTAGACTTGGTTCATCATCTGATCAGTCTTGTGTTTTTCCTCTGTTTGAGATAAATGGTCTTCCTGAGTGCTAATGGTTTCATGTTCTCGATTCCAATCCTTCATTAGAGGCAATGGGGAAATAAATGATTAACCTATGGCTGGTAGTTTTGTGCATGCTTTTGTGCTTGTATGGGTGTGCATATATATACTTATACATGCAGGCACACAAGCATAAATATATATTCCCGTATATTTTAGCTGTTATATTACAGCTCAAATGCATTCACAGCCTTCCTATCCTCATCTTGCTCTAAATTTTTACTCCTGTAACTGGATTTAGTTAGTAGATGACTGTAAGTGCTAGGAATAAGAGCTCTCTCTTTTTAATGGGTTTGTGAAATGTCAGCAATAATGGAATCCAATCAGGATCTACATCCCTCAGGATTCTTGTAGTATACAAAAATAATCTTAGCTCCTGTATTGCTCAGTCCCACATTGCTGGGACTTTTATTATTTTCAGGCAGAAATTAAGCCAAAGTCCATTTATACTTGGTTACTGTGAAGTAAATGAAACATTTGTTATTTAAATGTTTTTTAATGTTTTTGTTTTTTTTGTTTGTTTGTTTTTTTACTTTGTTTATCTCCTTGTGTTGTAGCTTATCATAGCTTTTAGATCAAGGCTTTTGTGATACAGTCTTTTTTTTCCTGGTATGTAGGGGAAATAATACAAAAATGTGGTGCTCTGTTAAAAAAAAAGAATAAAGTAATCTGTTTGTAGTTTCTCCTTTAAAAAGTCACATAAAAGAGGACTGCGGTTGTGCTGATGAACACTGTCTGAATGCTGATTTACTGAATTCTCCCCAGTGCATGACTTTCTATTGAGAATATAGTTGCAATTAAAACTACCGCTTATATTAATTAAAGATACAGTAAAGACTAGTTCTGTTTTTCTGTTGCAAGTTTGACTTTTTTGTGCCTCCAGAAATACTTCATATCTCTATTATTGTTCCATACCTTCTAAAGTTCTATTTTTTTACTGAATGCCATTTGATATTTTCAAAGTTCTGGGTTTTTGGTTTTTTTTTTTTTTAGAGAGAAATAAATGATCTGTTTGCAGTAAATTCATTCACTTTTATTCTCCAAAGATGATTTGAGCACTTGCAGTTATCTAGCCACATGAAATAATCCTGGATTTCTTTTTACAGTCTAAGTAATTTGTGTAGGCATGTGTAAATTATCTATCTCCTTCCCTTCTCCAATAGCAATCAAGCCAACAAAATGATGATTAACAAGGAAGAAATTTATTATTACCTGGTGTAGGGAACCTGCTTTGGCAGGGGGTTGGACTCGATGATCTCTGGAGGTCCCTTCCAACCCCTACAATTCTGTGATTCTGTCATTATGCATTTACTTAAAAATTTAGAAATTCCCTGAATATTTTCTTTTTCAGAATTTCTTTTATAGAAGTTCATGAATATTCAGTATTCTCTGTCTGAAGTGATTGGCATCTCTCTTCACTCCAAATAAACTACCTACAAAAAAGAGAAGAACTTCCACTATTTAATAAAGTTAGTATGGTTGAATCTATAGCAATTACCACAGATTTCCACAGTCCTTCTACAAAGTCATTACTAAGAAATAAAATTAGATGTGATGTTAGCAAGAAGTGAAGTTGAAACAATAATGGTATGACAATTTTAAATTCAGTTACCCATTTATTTAGGCAAGACAATTGCTTGTTCTTGCTGTTCCAATTCTGGACACACAATGCTTGTAAATTTTAATCTGATACTTAGCTGACTAAGTTTGAACAGTAATTTTTGACAGTAACTTCTCTATGCGGAAAGTTAAATGTTTATTTGACCAGAGGGAGGGAAAATCTTTCTATTTGAAGTTCTGTTCCCAAAATCTAATCTTAATCCAACACTTTCTCCTACAGTAGAAGTCAGTATGTTTTCATTAGGTCCTGGAGATGATGGTTTTTATTCGTTTGTTTTATTAGCTGCCTTATACTGAGGGTTCCCTATAAATATATGTAAGTGCTCCTGTGGGAGCGGCAAGTTACTCTGTACTTTGAAAAATCGGATTTTTAATTTCTGTACATGAAGAAAATTAAAGTCATTAAAAAAATAATAAATTTAAGAAAGCTTTGATTACATGACATCTCCAAAGGGCCAAACTATGATGTATTGATTGGTTTTAATGTCTGGTGTGGCAGACAATCTCGTTTGCAGTAAGGATGGTGACATCTGTCATGAGAAGGAAGATAGGTGCCTTATGAGTAGCAAATGTTTCTTGTAAATGTTTTGCAATCAGGTATTTATAAAGTGTGGATTTTTCTTAAATTTCATTTTCAGAAAGGGACACAAAGGCAGTTCTTAAATGAAATGGGACCTTTTAATTCTGGTCCTGATAATTTTAGAAAATTCTGGAACTTCTCTGAACAACTTCCCATGACTAGTTTTAGCACACACAAGTTCAGGGCATTTCTGAGCTGGCAGTAATCCAAATAATTGACTCACAGTCTGAGAAATTGGTATGGATGATTTATCTAATGGCCTGGTATGGTGCGTTTACTCCAAAGCAGAGTAAATCACAACCTGCAAGACTTGGATTGTGACCAGTGTGTTTTGTGCACTCAGTCAGCAAGTAATTAAAAGGAAGATTCAAGACCTGGCACACAACACCAGCCATCCTGGGGAAGATAAATACCCCCACCATTATAAGCTGTATCAACCTTGAAACATTTTCTGTTTGCTTCCAAGTTCCATCAGCTTAAAATCCTGTATTAACTGGCACTGCTTGTTGGAGCTACTCCCATTCATAGGTACATATCCAGAAAGATATAAAGAGTTTGCACATCCTTTTATCTTGTATCCTAGTTCCTCCATAATCTGTTTATTTTTTTGCTTCTGTTTCATTTACTGACATTAAAAAAAATCTGGGTGTATGTACACTTGTAGGAATACTTGGACAATCAAATGTGAAAGGTGTCAGAGAGAGAAAATTCCTTTTGATTAAGTATTTATTTTTTGAAAAGCCAAAGATGAATTTTACTGTTCTGAACAGCTATTGAGTAAAGCTGCCATCTGCACTTTTTCTAGAAAGATTGTCTGAATTTTATTATTATTATTTTTTTAATATTCTATTACAGGGTGATATCTGAATGGAAAAAGGACTCATAAAGGGTCTTTGATCATGTAAAGCCTGAAACGTTTGTAGGAAGCTTTATGCGCCTTTTTGGCTTCAAGTTAAACAAATTAATAATTTAGTTATGAATCCCAAGTACAGAACTTTATCAACAGCAGTAAATACAGACCTCACTTTGGTGAATGTTTGAAAGGATGGCTATGCCTTCCATGTCTTTTATTACGTGCAGGGGTAGACTGATTGCTGTTTTAACTTTATGATTCAAGCAATATGTCTTCGGACTAATACAGCAGGAATAACCTGCTGCACAAGTGGATTGTTTGAAATTAAATATATACAGTGGTCTAAAAGAGGTGACAGAGGACCGTGTTTTTGCAGCCAGGTGTAATGTGTAATAGCAACCAAGTAAATGTCCAAAAGAACTTTTCCTGTCTGTGACAGGAATAGAGGAATTCATTACTCAACTAACCTTTTTTTATTTTTTCCTAACCTGAGTGCAGAGAGACTGCACTTTATACCATGCTCCTGAGAGGGAAACCTTGCTTCTGTGCCCAAGAAAAGAAAGAACAAAACGTACAATGTCTAGTTCCTTTCCTGCCCCATCCTCCCTCTTTCTGGATGCTTTCTGTTCCAGTCAGGTTAATCAGGCATTCCAGGCATGGGTGCTCTGAATCGATCAGATGCCATTTAATCTTTTCCTTTCACAGCTGCTGCGAACTGAGCCTTTTTCTCTCCTCTGACACTTGCTTTGACCTGCAACTTCTTTTTTAGACCCAGTTCTTTTGGTTTCCAGGGAGAAAAATTACTTTGCTTTGGCTTTTCTTCCCTTTCCTAAAAAATAATGGCATTAGAATGACAAATAGTTGCCTTTGGAATGCATATTCTTGTCTTCTATGTTGTTCAGTCAGGAGAAAGGTCAAATTTTAATGGCATTTTTTTACTCAGTCAGTAAGCTCTCTCTGAGGGTTTATTTTGTCCGTTTTATTACTATTGTCATCTTTTCCTCTGCTAAGTAGAAACTTCCCACATGAAGGGTTTTGGGCTAAGACAGAGCATAAGATGCTTGCTAACTTCCACTCAAGAAAGGCCTCTTGTGTATTGGTAGTGATATTTCAGAGAGCAATCTCTCAGAAGCAGTACTGAGGAGGTATTGACTTTTTGCAGAACTGTCTTTTCAGAGGTGTGAAGGCTTTGCCATGATCTCCTGTCAATCAAGTTTTATCTCTCCAGCACTGTTTACACTGGGCAACCAAGTTGGATTTTAGCATAACCAGCTGTTCCTCTCTCCTGTGTAAGTCTTCAGTGGGTTCGTGTGGTAATTCTGTAGGTGCTCTCTCTTTACTGGGAGCCTCAGCTCATAAGACCAAGCTACTTCACATGCTTCTGTGCCTCTTTATCATATACCCACTACCTTTTACTTTGCTTCAAGTTATTTACTATTTTTTGGAGGTCATAACAGCTTCTGAAATGCTATGCTAAAATTGTTTGCAATTGTAGTCTGATATTTTGCTGGTATTGTATCATGGATGGCATAGGTCTTAATCATGATAGAATTCTGATTAAATGATTTGGCATGCTTTAATTGAAATTATTTTGCCATCAAACTGAAAAAAAAAATTAAAGTGGAGAAAATTGTTTTCGTCTCCAGGAGCAAAGATCATCTTCTTCAAAATATTTTCTTAGCTTTTGTTCACTTGCATCCCTGGAATTGGAAGTCACCCATTAGAAAAAAAAAAAAAAAAAAAAAAAAAAAAAAAGAAAAATGTGAAAGTTAATTCTGCACAGCTCCTGAGGATCCCTTTATACTGAGGATTGTTAAGACAGTAATCTATTTGCTGTCTGAGTAGCAATCAAATCTTGTTGAATCTAGATACCCTTCAGTGGATACATCAAAAAGAAAATGTACTCATATGCTCCTCTAAGTGCCTCAGCATAACATTTAACTCCTGCTAATGTTGACAGAATATCCATTTGACTTGCAGTCACTGAAGCTGACTCTGCAACTAAATTTTACTCATCGCTACCTAATTCTTGATGACTTCAAGTCACTTAGTTCCTATCTTCTATATACTTACTGGCAGAACTGACAGAACAGACATTCACTCTTGAAAGAGTGAGGTTCTGGTTCGCGCTCTGATGTCACCTAACATGATTAAGGACATCTTTCCTCCTCTCCCACTTGTAGAGACCATTGATTTAAGAGAGCAGGGAATTTTTTGACTAGTCCCTAAGTTTTATCATCTTGTAATAAATCCGCTTGGTACATACCAATTAAGTATTCATGGGGTGAAAGACAGAAACCAGAACAGACTGGGGCTGTACAGGCTAGCAGTTAAGACACCCACTAGGGAAGCAAAACGCCATCATTTTGTTTCCTGCCCCAATGAATACTTAATATGAAGCTCTGAAATATTTATTGGTAAGTGAAAATGGTATCTGACCACATAAGAAGAAAAATCTTTGGTTGCATGAAGTCAAAATGAAGGCAATCTTACAATGAGCCTGAGGAAAAAGTTTCAATGCCTGACATAACCTTTGTACAATTAGCTGGTTTACAGGGCTTTCTGAAAGGAAAATAACCTTGCATTCAGTACCATTGAGAAATTTGCTTCTGGGGTTTTATTAGGAATTTGAAATAATAAGTATTTATTATAAGGTGCAACAACTTGTTTACATTCTATTAGCACCACAGGAACAAATATATTTTCATTCATAAAGGATCAGTGAATACCAGAACTAAAAAAGATGCTGCACATGAAATAATACTCAATTGTCTTCTTTTCTAAAAGAAATAACATTTTCAGTGTGCCATGATGATCGCCAAACTCACATAGAGTTGTTCAGAAATTCTTACAATGCATGTGAATGTTTTGATGCATAAAGTCAGGCAATGCATTCCAGCAAAGCAGTGAAGTCCAGGCTTTCTGTGAGCATTGTGTAAATGGTAACTCATTAAAATGTGTTACTCAGAACAATACGAGTGTTCCTAATAAGATGGTTATGCAGTTATTGGGAAGATGTGAATGATAGAAGGCCACAGACAGATGGGCATGTCACAGACACTGCCACCGAAATTGCTGTTCAGTTGAAGCCTTTGTTGGTAGCTTCAGCTGAAAGGTCAAATCCTAAACGGACACAAATTAATCTAGCATCTCTTTCTGGTCTGTTGGTAATAATTAATTTGAAGGATCATTTCCCCCCTTTTACTGATCTGAGGCAATTGCACTCAGTTGTATTTTAGGAAATTCGCATCCACTGTGACATGATGGTACACAGGTAAGGTGAACAACTAATCACTTGTTATCTGGTTCTGCCAAATAAGTACATCTATTATTCTTTTTCTTAGTGCAAAACACTGAATAGAATGTTGTTCCTTTATAAACAGTTTTGGGGAGCGCTTTATATAGCACAGGTAGTTTGCTTTTAAACATTACATTGTTATTTGGAAGTAATGGAGTCATTATCTTCATATTTTTTTCCTCTTATAAATAGTCCGTGAAGGATTTAAAACATAAGCACTTGTCTAAAAACACAGGAGGATGCTGTATAAATGTATTCAAAGTTGTTGCTTTTTGTGGAGTTGATTTTCTTTTTCTTTCTTTTTTTTTTTTTTTTCCTTTGAATTCTGCATTCAGGTAGTTATTTGTTATGGAGAAATCATTTATTATTTGATATTTTTTGAGTGTTTGATCAGGCAATGCAGAGCTAACAATATGTTCTGCCCTCCTAACAAAATATGGTTATAAAATTAGCCTGTGTTTAGTTACCATGGTGATGAGTTTTTTATACAACTTTGTTCTTATACCTTTTTTTCATGTTAGTGAATACGTATATGCTTCAAGACTTCTTTTAAGCCTCCATATGAACAAAAATTGAACATATAAGATGTTCAGAGATTTCAAATTATATACTGTATCAAATTATATACTGTAATTCATGCTGATAGCTCTCAGTTTGAGAAAAAAAATATTTTCAGATGTGTATTTCCTCTTAAGCTATCAATCCAGGGCTGAAATATGTGGTACAAAAGACGTTAAAACATGAGGAATAGAGAGGTCTCTTTAGTTATCCTGTGCTTCAAGGATCAATTCAATTACTCTAGGGGATAGCACCTTCTTTCATTCCTGACAACCTTCAGCAATCAAAACTCTAGAGTCTTTTATTAAGAAAGAGCCTAGAAAGCAAGGGAGGAAATGTGTGAATGTGGTAATCTCAATGTTATATTATCTATAAATCCATGCATATTTTTAAGTTATGCATACTTTTGCTCCAAATCCCATTGTACATAACTGACATCTGCAGCAACCGTGCATGAAAAGACGTTCTCAGAGACACCATCTTGGGACAGCAGCGGGGGAAGGAGAAGGGTACCTCAGTGGCAGACACAGGTGTTGGGTGTCCTCTCCAGTGTGTTAAATTAGGGAGGTTCTTTTCTGCTTTTATTTTGGGAACTGGTTATAAGAGCCACAGATGACAAGAGTAAGCCAAATTCGAATTCAGTTTTTAGGCTTATGTGCATTTTAAACTTGAAGACTATATATGGATAGTACTAATGTATTCACTGTTTCTACTAATTAATTAACTGGAGAGTCATATGAGGTTACAAAAGCAAAATATGCAGCATTGTAGGAGTGGGGTTGTGTGGACAAATAGGAAATGACTGGCAATATAAAATTGCAGAAACAGAAGTACTTAATTGAACTATTGTAATTAACTGATGTGACTGTGAAAAATTAGACTTGGAAGATGAGAAACAAAAATAATGTTTTAGATAAAAATGAAAGGTCTGGGGTCTAGAGAAGGATGAGCACAAGACTGTGGAGATGCCTTATGTTTGAAATACTGTTTTAATGTAGTCATTTTTTACTGTTACCTTAGGAAGTTCAATAAAAGAAGCTAACAAGTTCTACCAAACAAGATATTTAATAACACCTATCTTTTTCATTTTTGGGGGGGGAAATAGACTTCAAAAATGCTACCTTACATAAAATTCTTGAATATTTAACTTCATTTCTAAAAGATTTTATCTGTAAGTATATTTTCTTAAATACCCAAATTGAGTTCATAGTCTAACACGATCTTTAACTTTGGACATGAATAACTTCTCAGCTATAACAGCAACACCACAATTTTGTAACTTGTATTTCCCCCAAACACAGTATAGTTCAAGACCTTTAGTTGTTCAGCTTGTTTACTTCACTTTATAGAATAGTATTCTGTACTTCCAGAGTACTGCATACAACTATTCCATAAACTGAGCAACAAAAAATAAAATTAAGATGTCCTGTGAACATGCAGTTTAACACCATTAGTTCTGCTCACAGCAGTGAACCCTGCAGTGATGCAGTCTTGGGGACTTTTGACATCACATACTTTTGTTTTTTCAAGGGTTTCACCTTGGAACCCTTTGTGTTTCAACATGCAACTCAATCTTAGACTGAAAGACTTTAAACAAAATTGCACCTTGTTTTGAAGGAAACTTACCTATTAGGAATTTGCCTGAGGTGTAATGTGCTTTCATGGCACAATGTTTTAAAAGGTAGATACAGCCATAAATTGACTTACTAGACTACATTCAGCCATTCAACTTAATGTAACAAATGTACATCCAATTGTATACAGGTCTAGAATAAGAAAAACAGTTGCACGTTCTTCCTTAGTGCAGTTGAACAATAACACAGAGACAGCTGTTAATACATTCCAGAGCCGGTAGTCTGATCTTGCCTTGTTTTAGGCTCAGTAGTTGAATGCCTTTAAGAAAAGATGATGCCTTCTATTCCATTAAATCATCAGCTCATAAGAACGTACACAGGATGTGTATAATCAATGAATATTAAGATGTTATAATTACAAAATAAACAAGAGAGTTAGGCAAAGCAGATTATGACAACAAAAAGAGAATAGATAGAAAGCTTACCCACATCCTGGGCTCACTTACAAAACTCCAGCAGAGTGGATCTCCAGAAGAGATCCTTCCCCACTGGTAGCCAGCTCTTAAATAGGTCTAGGACAAGTGGAGCCAGGCTCCACCCCTTCCAGCAGCACAGGTGAATTGCCTTCACCTGTGCTCCTGTGGCTGACTCGTTGCTTGCCTCAGGTGATCAATCAGAGGTTCAGGCCGTGAGTCAGCATACAGGGTGCAAGCTTGCTTTCATGTAGATCTGTTCTAGTAGTGATATTAAAACGTTCACTGACATAGAATGAAGAAATGCAGTCATTAACTTAGAATAGTCTTATCTCACTTGTCCACCCTCCAGGGAGGCAGATGAGATAAATGGTATATCTACCAAAATTATGTCTGAGCAATAAGATTTTTCTTTGATGTGAAATCAGGTTGTAGGTGAGACTAATGACCAATTCACGACAAGAGAAATGATGTCAATTTTTTTTTTTTTTTAAAACCAAATTAAAGATTGCCAAGAACAGATCTGCTTGGGCTACTCTTTCAGAGCGTTCTGGGAAGGGTGGATGTCGTTCTGTGATAAGGAACTGCCTCTAGCTGACTTGCCTGCTTTTGTGTTTATTTTGGACTCATTTTTCCTGGGAAATAGGCACTTGTGTGATTACTCGAGGAGTTAGACTTGTTTATATATCTACCAACTATCATTTACAATTGTGAGGCATTTCAGCTGAAATTCATTTCAATACACAAAGCAACACTTCAAGAGCCAGGCATATCTTAGATCCTCTTAAGCTTTATTTTGAAAATGGTAATGTTTGTGTGATAGATAGACCTAGTGAAATAGTGCTCTACAGAAAATTATTTCCATCCTTTCTGAATTTTCTAACTCATCTGTCTCAAGTTCTCTTCTTCATAAGCATGTAACTTCTATAAATGCTAACCTAATCTTCAGCCCTGTGCATTATGGTCCTGTAGTTCTGATTTTAAATTCTTTCAAGAAAATAATAATATACTGCACAGATGCATGTACTTACTGTCCTTTAGTGTTTACAAGTACTATCTTTCACTAAGCCTGAATGCATGTGGTCTGGCCACAACTGAGTAGAAGTCTGGCTTCTAAATCAGAAGTAGTATTGGCTGCATCATTGAAGATGTTTGAAGAAATTCTCTAACATTCCAGAACCTCTTAGTTGACAGAGTCTGTTGTTGAATCTACATTAATGCTTAAGTTCAAATCAGAAGCAGACTTCTGATGTGAATCTTTTGACCATACTTCCAGCTGTGTTGTGGTAAAGTCTCAGGATGCGTGAACTGAAATGAAATCTAAAGTGTGCTGAGGAAAAACTCTAGTGTGCTGCAGCCACTAGTGAGTGTTCAGCCTGTGGGACCAAAACATAAGTTGTCTGAATTTAAACCTTCAAAATGCATATACTGTGGGTACCTATCAGGTTCTCTGCAAAATATTTCCTGTTGTGCAGCACTACTCATTAGGGTAGGCACAGCCTAGATTCCTTTATTTTTTTTTCCTTTCTTCCTTACTTTTATATTTATTTATTTTTTTCTGGCAGCTCTGTTACTGTTGAAGGAAGAATGAGCACACTAGGTTTAAATCCTTTTTGCAAATCACATTTCGTTCAAATTAACTTTCTTTTCAGATGGCCCTTTACCAGTAAATCACAACTTGTGCATATCTGTCTGTCTGAATGCTGTGCTAGAAGTTTGATGGCAGAACCTCATCTGACACTTCAGGGTTTTAACCTAACCTCAATCACAAAATCCTCAAGTTAAGTAGAAGAGAGAAATCTACTAAAAAATGGGTCTTGTTCAAACTACATGAAGTCTTACTAATAGTGATGCAAAGGAAAAAAAAGAAGTTGGCACTACAGATTTTTCCAGTTATTCACTAACGTTTTTATCTCCTCTTGACTACTGGTCAGTTGGCAAAATAGCATTGTGCAAAACCAATCCCTTAATTGATTTATGAGGAGACTATTCAGATGATTTAAGTAGACTTTATTATCACCACATTAATAATTTACTCCTTTAACAGAAAGCAGAGAATAGAAACAGTTTCCTTACCAAGCTTGGGTCTACCTTGAAAGCACAGGGAAACTGTCTTCAAAAATCTGCTTGCATTCTGATGGCTTTTCCAGTGATTTTTCACAAACTCTGTCATAGAAAGAGTGAAGCTGTTTTATTTATTTCCAGTTCCTAATTCATGTACTGTATATAGCAACATTCTCACTGGTAACGCAGCTTCACGTGGCACCTTGCTGTAAAAATTGGACTCTTGCCCCACTTTAAAAATTTCCTGCAACTGGCACTCAGCATGAGTCTGCAATTATCTGGGACCTCTCTTTCTCCCTCCAAATCTTCCTGGTGTGAGAGCCGCCGCCCTACTCTTTCCCGTGCGTCTTCTTGTGAAGGGAAGAACATCTAATATATATATATATATAAAAATGAAAAGTTAAGGTACATGAGAGGGGAAAAAGCAGTTTCCTGCTGCAGCATGCTTCAAATAGGAACTCCAGAAAAGGGGAGAAGAAGTAACTTGTGCCTTTCTCTAGAACAGCTGGAGTTCCCAGGGAACTCATTGGAGTGCAGAGCAGAATGAACAGAGAAAAACCCTGCAGTCCATGCTTTGCCTGCAAATATATTGCTGACAAGAAGGATGTTCATAAACACTCTTAAGGAAATCTTTCTTCTCACCATTAGATGGGTTTTTGCTCTTAACGGAGTTATTAGATATATGTTAATTGTGTTCTAACCAGATTTTTGTGTCTAGCAGCTAGTAAGAAGGGGCATAATTTCACTTCAAGGTTTTTATTTTTTTTTGGACAATCAAAGATTTTGGCACAGTGCCACAAAATCAGATATTTCAGACACAAATATTCTCTCCATGTCCCTAACCCTGAAGGAGGAAGATCCCTAAAGAAAACGTCTCATTTTTTTTCCGCCCTGTATGGATTTCCCCTCCTCTGTCAGCATAGGGAAACTTAGGTCCTGATCTGTAGTCTCAGCTCTTGTACATATCAAAGAGTAGCTGACTATTTTTGAGAAAGCAGCAGACAAGGATGTAAAAGAACATTTAATATAATACCAACAGCCTTTCCATTTCAGTTTGTGTTCTCTGAATCCTCAAACCACCAAGCAAAACAGGACTTTTGTACCCAGAGGACAGAACAAACCACAGAGTTATTTTTGTCTTAAGTGGTAAGTAGAAGTGATAACAGTTTGGCTTATCCTGTTAACATAAGCTTTGGGTTTGTGTTAGCAGAGCAGGGCTGAAGTTAACTGTGCAGCACTGTGAGAACTCACACGAGCACTATAACTTCTTCCAGTTATTCAAATTCAGACCTTGAGTGAACCTGCTCCTGAGCTCCCTTTTGCTATGTTTGAATATATCTGCTGAGGATTCATATACACAGCTTCTAGCTTTATGCTTGATATGATCTCTTTTTCAGTGGTTAAAGGAGAATATGCAAAAGTGGGTAAAAGCTGTGGTTTAAGGTTGTACATTAGATGTTACAGGCAGTAAAAAGTGATACACTGCTGCCCATAGTGTGGGCATTGCTATGAGTTAAGGCCTGGTTCCTCGTAGCACCATAAATCAGACTTATACAGCTATCATGGGAGAACACCCTAGAACATTTTGTCACAAAGTCTCACACAGCCTAACTCAGATCTGTTAATTACGCTTACCCTGATTGAGGTTGCGTCCTGCCCAAAGGGAAATACAAATGACTCTCTGTTATAGAACCAAAGTCTCAACACAGCCAGTCAACACATCATACTGGATTGTACTGAAGGTGGCTGCAAATCTGTGGGAGGTGGGTTGGATTCACCAGCTGTGGAGCTGGATGGTCTCCAGCACAATTGGAGCAGCTGTCCCTGGCACAGCAGAGCTCTGGGAGAGATAAAGCTTTCCTCATGTCGGTCAGCAGACAGTGTCTATTGCCTTTGGCTGTTGGTTGGGCAGTCAGAAGTTGTGGGGTATGCAGAAGGTGTGCAGTAGATGTGGTGTTGTGGCCAAGTTATTGAACTGTGGAAGCAGATGAGCAGCCTACATAGTAAATGTTATTTAACATCCTCATTGGCAGCATGGACAGTGAGATCAAGTGCACCCTCAGCACGTTTGCATGTGACACCAAGCTGAGAGGTTCAGCTGACATACTAGAGGAAAGGGATGCTATCCAGAAGGACCTGGACAGACTCGAGAGGTGGGCCCATGTCAACCTTATGAAGTTCAACAAGTCCAAGTGCAAGTCCTGTACCTAGGTTGGGGCAATACCAAGCATAGATACAGGCTGTGCAGAGAATGGCTTGAGAGATGAGAGGATTGAGTGTACTCTCAGCAAGTTTGCAGATGACACCAAATTGGGAGGTGGTGTCAATCTTCCTGAGGGCAGGAAAGCCCTACAGAGGGATCTAGATAAGCTGGATCGCTTGAAGGGAGGTTGTGATGAGGAGGGGTTTGGCCTCTTCTCCCAGCCAACAAACAGGACCCAAGGAAATGGCCACAAGTTGTACCAGAGGACGTTTAGATTAGACATAAGGAAAAACTTTTTCTCTCAAAGAGTGGTCAGGCACTGGAATGGCTGCCCAGGGAGGTGGTGGAGTCGCCATCCCTGGCAGTGTTCAAGAGGCGTCTGGAGCTACAAGATACGGTTTAGTATCTAGTGGTAGTAATGGTGATGGGTGGATGGTTGGACTAGATGATCTTGCAGGTCCTTTCCAACCTTGTGATTCTATGGTTCTATGATTCTTTAAGATTTCGTAAGTTGTGAATCAGGATTCAAAAACTGTGGCATGATACATTTATATGTGTCATAATACACCTAGGTGCATGCTTTCTGACAAAAACCCTTTTGCCCCTTCTGGCTTTGTAGCCCATTCATAAGTTTTTCTTAGGAACCAGTAGGATAAGGAATGTAATGTGATTGTTTTTTATCCTCAGACTTTGCTTTTAAACTTCATTTAAATTGGTAGTAATGTTCTGGTGTGTTCATACCATGATTAAGATAAAGGCCTGTGATAAGAATTTATGAGCTGGGAACAACAAAATTAGATACAAATATTGTAATTTAGATTCATTTCAGATATAATTCACATGGATGTACAGTGTAATTCTTATGTCTGTAATCATAATTCCTCTTAATTGACTGCTTAGCATGAGATTATCACAGTAATTTCTGGGGTTTAATACCTGTAATAATGTTTGCTTTTTCTTTAAAAAAAAAAAAAAAAATCATTGACTTCAGAAATCATGGCAGAAATTTCTCCCCTGCAAAGAAAAGCAGCTATCAGTGGAGAACTTGTAGTTTAGTAGCAGGCTGTAGTGCGAGTTTAAAATTCTCATTTTCCAGGATGAGTTATTATTTGCAGATTTATGCTTAGAGCTATACATTCAGTGTTTATATCTCATGCTAGGCTGCAGGGAAATATTCCTGACAATGTTTTCCTTGTGCCCTGCACTGACTGATTGAAATTTACAGCTGACCTCCCTGACAATAACTCTGTCAGAGGATTGGGCCTTCAGGCAACTTGCCAGCTCAGACATGAAACGCTGCAAATGGGAGAATGCAGAAGGCCTTTTGCATTAAAACTGCAGAGATGTAAATATTTCCTGACAAAGCAGGCACTGTGGTTTCTTTCACTGCTTTTTCCATCATTATTTTTCTTCCAGCTGAAGAGGGGGGAATTATATTTTTCTTCTCTGAGGGATTTTCTAATCATCCTAAAACACAGTTAG